>NC_064635.1:128109079-130509079 GCF_023864275.1 Schistocerca cancellata
GTTTAAATCTTCATGGAGTCCATCCCTCCAACGCTTCTTCGGTCTCCCTGGCTGTCTCTTTCCTGTAGGTGTGAAATCCAGGAGCTTCCGAGGCCATCTGCGATCTTCCATCCGGGCCACATGGCCGGCCCACTGCATTCGTTTGGCTTTGACAGTGCCTGCTATGTTTGGCTGCTGGTATAGTTCCTCAAGCTCTTGGTTGTATCTGATCCTCCATTCCCCTATATCTGCATGCAGAACCGGACCGAAGATGTCCCGAGGCACTTTTCTCTCAAAAACAAGGAGCTTATGGAAGTCCTGTTTCCGGATACTCCATGTCTCACAGCCACGTAGAACAACAGGCTGGATCAGGGTTTTGTACAGTCGAATCTTGAACTGTCTGGAGAGATATTTGGACCGAAGCAGTTGTGCTAGGCTGTGGTAAAATCGGTTTCCTGCTTGTATTCTGGCACTGATCTCTGCTTCACATGACGACTTCTCAGTGAAAAGTGCCCCTAGGTATTTGAATTCTTGCACTCTCTTGTAGGCACGGTCCCCAACCTGCAGTGATTGTAGATGATCAGCAGTCTGACAATGACCACGCGTCATAACGAGGTACTCTGTCTTGGCTTCGTTCATGATTAGCCCAAATTTGCTGGCAGCCTCCTTTAGTGCTTTGGTCATTTGCTCCAACTCCTCTTCCGACCTAGAGAGTAAACAGATGTCGTCTGCATAGGCTAAGTACGCAAGTCTCTTTCCTTCGATTTCAATCCCTTCGTTCACTTGGAAGGTCTCACGTACGATCTTCTCGAGGGCAAAGTTGAACAGGATTGCAAGTGCAAACAGCTATGTCAACCTGCCAACTCATGCATGTATTTCGTCTTTAAACGTTTACTCTGTTCTGTTACATACTCTACAGCCTTCCGTACCTTCCGATCCATTGTCGCCACTGCTTCCTCTTTCTTCAGATTTGCCTCCACATACAAAAAAGATAGAAAAGCTATCGCTCTCCTTCTTGGTCCATCCCCGCTACTCCTTTGTACAAAAGGCAGTTCCCCTGCAACTGTACAGTTTCACATTACTTCATCAACTACACTCGAATCTAGTTTGCAGCTTATAGTGATGCCAATGGTACTATCGATTAACACAAACTGTCGTACTTACCACAGTCATGTTCATTATATTTGCTAGGATGTTCATTATATTTGCTAGGATACTACGTCACCAGTGATGCTATTTGTTATTGTTTGAATCAGTGCTGTCACGCTGAGCACGTTTAGCAAGTCATTCAACGTCGTTCACGTGATGTTTGAAAAGCATCAATGCGACGTCGTGTTGACTTTATAGAACATATTTCTCCACTGTGAAAAAGGTCTTGTGACTGAAGCCGGTCGTGAATAAATTGAATTGCAAGGCAGCATTGTTTTCATCACGTATTTCAACGAACAAGTGATAGTTTGTATCATTACAATAATATAGCAATATTTTTTTTTCGGTGTAGCACTGGGGTTACATTTGGCAACGACCTGCATTTTTGTATTCCAGTGGCAAAGTTTTCGTCATTTATATGCAATTAATTGCGTGTTTTCTGAGCATTGCGAATATTTCAATTATTTTATAAGGCAAATAGTATTCACATCACTTCATTAAATTTTGTTGAATCACTCTAATTACTTTTAAATTGGGCACGTTCATCTTATTTTCTCCCAGAGCAATGCACTGACTATCAATATATCAATCAATATAAACTATAAACTACCTAAGCGCCGCAACGAACAGCATAATGCGCCCAGTGCGTAGTGATACGGTGACAGTGACGGGTTCCTATGGTATTCACCAGCACTCTAGAGCAGTTCTGCAGTGTATCCTGCTGCTAAGGACGCGGAAGTGCTGTCCAGATAACACTGACATAATGGGCTAAGGCTCGACTTTCACCAGCGTGTGTCCACTAGATTAATAAGACAAGATAAACTGGTACTGAAAGTGAAAGGCAGTCGTGACATTGGAGTTGACTGAACGTGGCTAAGACAAGCTCTAGGATTCGTATGTGTTTTAGAGGAGGCATGACAAATATCTTGTTTGTATAAGCCCGCTAGGGAACATAGGTGGTAACGGATGATACTCCTACAACGGTTTCGAATCAGCGGTGAATCGATGTAGGACGTATCTACATCTGCTATCTGGAAATCACGTTACGATCTACCTTACCTGTTACATTCACGAACGGCACATGGGAAAACCAACTGTCGTTAAAGATACGTAAGATAGTTTCTCCACATTTCTCGTCGTTATGGGGAGGAAGTACAGGGTGATTCAAAAAGAATACCTCAACTTTAAAAATGTGTATTTAATGAAAGAAACATAATATAACCTTCTGTTATACATCATTGCAAAGAGTATTTAAAAAGGTTTTTTTCACTCAAAAACAAGTTCAGAGATGTTCAATATGGCCCCCTCCAGACACTCGAGCAATATCAACCCGATACTCCAACTCGTTCCACACTCTCTATAGCATATCAGGCGTAACAGTTTGGATAGCTGCTGTTATTTCTCGTTTCAAATCATCAATGGTGGCTGGGAGAGGTGGCCGAAACACCATATCCTTAACATACCCCCATAAGAAAAAAGCTCAGGGGGTAAGATCAGGGCTTCTTGGAGGCCAGTGATGAAGTGCTCTGTCACGGGCTGCCTGGCGGCCGATCCATCGCCTCGGGTAGTTGACGTTCAGGTAGTTACGGACAGATAAGTGCCGATGTGGTGGCGCTCCATCCTGCTGAAATATGAATTGTTGTGCTTCTTGTTCGAGCTGAGGGAACAGCCAATTCTCTAACATCTCCAGATACTCGTTCTCGGCCGTCCAGAACTTTTCCCTTTGCACAAACACCCATTCTCTGTAAACTGTTTATAGCAACGTTTAATACACCACCTATCAGGAGGTTTAACACCATACTTCGTTCGAAATGCACGCTGAACAACTGTCGTCGATTCACTTCTGCCGTACTCAATAACACAAAAAGCTTTCTGTTGGGCGGTCGCCATCTTAGCATCAACTGACGCTGACGCCTAGCCGACAGCGCCTCAAGCGAACAAATGTACAACTAAATGAAACTTTATAGCTCCCTTAATTCGCCGACAGATAGTGCTTAGCTCTGCCTTTTGTCGTTGCAGAGTTTTAAATTCCTAAAGTTGTGGTATTCTTTTTGAATCACCCTGTAATATGTTTCCCGACTCTTCTTCGAATTTACTCTCTCGAAATTTCGACAGTAAGCCTCTCTGTGATACGCAATGCCTCTTTCGTGGCGTGTGATTGTGGAGTTCGTCGAGTTTCTCCATGACACCTTCAGGTGAAGCGAACATGTGACGAAAGGTGCCACTTTTCACTGGATCCTCCCCATCTGCCGAACGAGTCGTTCTTTTATTTCCGTGGATGAATTACACTTCTTTAAGATTGTCCCAACGAATCTCGGTGTATCGTCATCTCAGCTATGTAACTGCACCGTAGTGGATGACTCGGCTGACACCAAATTGATTGCGAAACAGATGTGGCATTCCCATTTGCTGCTACCGTCTTTATCTGACTCCAGATACACTGATTCCCATTAGTTGCGACCTTATTTTGCCATAGCGTACGTGTTGATTCCCATTCTGATACTAACATAATGTAAGTACAGTATAAGCAAAGTTGCAACTGTCAGGCATAAGTAACGAAATTACATAGGTGGAAGAAATTTGCAGTAAATGTATTTAAGATATTCATAGCGGGTGGTGGTAGAATCAGACAGTTTTTAAATTTATTCTTTTATGTAGATTTGCTCATCCCGGATGCTTTTGGAAGTAGTTTTCTTCTCGCTTCTCATTTTAACGTAAGTTTCAGTTTGAAAACCCTTTCATGTCTGTAACAGAAGGAGTACATTTATCCGATAAGAGTAAAACCGACTGTTCAGTTCCGAGTGGCAATCTTAACAACTGTTAGAATTCCGTTCAGAACCACTACTGAAGTCGGCCCACGTAACGGGTGGAAAGTCGCTATTTGCAAAAATGGAGGTATAAAATAAATAATCAAAGAAGTCCTCCAGATGTTCACCGCTAGGTCTGCGGGACATTAAGTCTTAGACGAAGCAATCTTCAGTTTGGACGCGGGACAGAAAAGGCAGTCCAAACAAAGTTTACAGGCGTCTTCCAATTTATATTCCTGCGATTTAAAAGTATTTGACAATTCCAGTGACTGAATATTTCTACACTATGTGTGCCCGAGATCAAGTCTCTAGCCCTTTATCTAAGTTCGGGGACAAACCTAAGCAGTTGCTGGGTGACTTGCTGTCTCAGAGGCAAAGTGTATAATGTCTGTATTCGTATTACATGTAAGGTGAGAGCATCCTTAAGCATTTCATTGTTTCACACTTTTGTTTGGGAGCAAAAAAAGAAAAACGAGAAATAGTTTTTTTCATTTACCCCATGAACTATAAATATTTTGTGGAACAGCTTAGGACACCTCTTGACGATCAAATCTTCAAATAAAATTGTCGACTCTTTCGGAAAGTTCAGATTGCTTTGGCGTGAGAAGCCCACAAGATACTTTTCACACTGATTCACAGATTTAAAAAAATGCTCCCCTGTTTGTGTGCAGAACAATTCCAGTTAGTGCTTCATGTAATTCTAGTAAGTTTCTGGGCAATTTCGGATGTTTGCGCAATCTAGTGATATTAATAGTTTTCATTTGAACGAAATCCTGAGTTGTGAGAGTGTCAATAGCACAGTTAGCTAACTACGACTGGTATTTACTATCAAAAACAGTCTTGATCACAATTTATTTATTACGATGACCGGTTTCGACCACTACTGTGGTCATTTTTAGACCAATGAGTAAGAACCTCCCACTGGTGGTAAATTACCACCAGAAAGAAGTTCTTACTCATTGGGCTGAAGATGACAACCCCAAATTTACCTTCAAGATCTTTTCTTAAAGAATTTACTTTATTTACTAGCGATTCATCAAGAACATTAACACATTTAATCACACAAGGTGAGCGTGGAAGTAGTTGCCAGGAAGTAACTGATGGAAAATGAAATTACTTTTAACAAATGTTA
This sequence comes from Schistocerca cancellata, assembly GCF_023864275.1. NCBI lineage: Eukaryota > Metazoa > Arthropoda > Insecta > Orthoptera > Acrididae > Schistocerca > Schistocerca cancellata. Next base: position 128,114,147 of record NC_064635.1, read on the forward strand.
ATTTTATTCCTAAAAGCTTTTTCAAAAACAAATTTAAAATTATTAGCAGAAAAGCACCGTCGAAATATCAAATTACAATTTTATTTAGAGGCAGAAAGAACAATATTAACAGTATGAGCCTTCGGACTGAGAAGCTTGCCTCCTCCCTTTCAACATGGCTGTAGTCATGACCGCTCACAACTCTGAAAGAGTACACTGGTGCAAATCTGAAACACACCAGATTACTTTAAACTAAAATTTTTTTAACAAACACGTAAACTATGCAGCCCGTAAGAGGGATGGAAATGGTACAACACTCAAATTATTTGTCACCGAATGTGCAATTTACGGTGTAAGGGTGGCAAATGACTATTTAAATAAAACCCATAAAATGCAGACTTACATAAAATGTACAACATGCTCTGCATCACACATATACCACATTGCAAGATGATAGGCAAGATAAAAACATAATAAAAGAATTCGGCCTTTAAGCAATAAATTCGTTAACACCGAATCCGACAAACATGACAGAGGCAGCTATTAACGTAAGGCAGATTGACAGAGGGGGGGGGGGGGGGAATTACTAAACAACCCGAACCGCAGATTGCTCAGAACCTCCCCAATTCCACAAGGGAAAACGGACCATCCAATTCACAAATAACAACCTTCCCGCGGTTGGGCAAACGGAGAAGAATGGTGGGACGACCCCAAAACAAAGCGGCTGGTGACCTCACCAAGAAAACAAGTAGAATTTAACAAGTAAATGAAACAACGTATCTCCAATCACTTAACTTCTCTGTGATTTCTGGCGAAGACCTGCCGCACCACCCCCAACGCTCTCCCGAACCGTCTGCTGCCAGCCGCTTCAACGGACGCAGGAAGGCGCGCCGATCTCCCGTCTCACGGCATCGCAGCTCGCCCCGGCCAGCCCGATGTCGTGGTTTCGCTCCTGTTGCTCCGAGAAGCCACTACCCCTTTCTATACGGCGCGGCCCACTCACGTGGGGACCTCACATGCGCCGACGCTCAAGGCAAACAAGTCATCTTGTGTCTCAGTGCGCGACCGACCAACCGTCCGATCCAACGGCCAATGACAGTTGGCCGAGCAACTCGGGCAGACTGGCGGCCTAACGCGCAGACTCAGATGCAAGAACTCAGCCCCGACAGGGCGACCACTAGCTGACTTCTGTTACTGGCGGAGTGGCAAGACTCTCATTTTCTGACTGTAAGGTCTGATCCAAACGATAGACATCCTAGCACTGCGACGACAGACAGACACTAACTGCCGCACAAATGCAAACGAGAGACAGACCAGCAACTGGTGACGCGAGACTGACCTAGCCTCACTCCGACTGACCCCCATAACGTACGGCAGACCGACAGACAGACAGACACCCACTGCCCGAAACTGAGCCGGCTGACCAACTGACTAGACTCAAACTGACCCCCTGCCGAGTTGTTTTTTTTTTCTTTATTGATTTTCATTTCCCCCCGAAGGGGGCGGGCTGGCAGCAGCTTAGTACGCTGCTCTACAGCCTACAGACCTTTTTTTTTTTTTAAAAAAAGGAAGAAAGAAACAAGGAAAAACAGGCGATAAAATGGTGACTTAAAGTGTAAAATGGCGTAAAAATGCGGAAAGTTAAAACAGAAAGCAAAAGGGGTTGGCAATGTTGATAAAATACACAGGAATCAGACAAGTAACATAGTAGACAGACAATTAAAAAACAGGGCGACAGTCTGGTTTCTGTTCGCAAGAGATAAAAAATCACACCCAGCGACAGTATGATGGCTGTTCGCTACACTTCCCAAAAGACACAACACGGAACACTCACTGGAAAAACACACACTGTAAAACCCTGGACGAAAATGGCGGCACAAATATGGCACTCCCGAGCCAAAGGCAGATGGGGGGGGGGGGGGACCTGGAGGAGGGGAAATAACAAGGAGGGAGGAGAGGAAAAAACGAAAAGGGGGGGGGACCAAGGAGGGAGACGACTAATAAAGGGGGAGAAGGGCAGACGCGAGAGGGAATGAGAGGAGGGAAATGTAAAAGGACTCGGGGGAGAGAAGGGGGCAAAGAGAGGGGAGGTGGGGAAGAAAGAGGATAGAAGGGTGGGGGAGAGGGAGCCCGGGAAAAGGACAGAGGAAAGGAGGAGGAGTGAGGATCAGAGTTGATAGGAGGGATTGGAGGGAGAGAGGGCATCATCCGGGAGGGGGACCCTGCCGAGCTGATAGCGCCCCTTAAATGCACGTGACCAGGCAAATTTTCCCCTTTGCCACCAGAGGGAGACACCGAAGCTGCGATTGCCACAGCGGCGCACCGCCAGAAACGGAAAGAGACTGCTTTACACTAGACGCTGCGGCGCGCTCTTCAAAACAGCAATTTTAACCACGGCTCAATTACCACAGTAGTGGTCGAATCCGGTCACTGTAATAAATAAATTGTGATCAATACTGTTTTTTAATAGTAATATTTTATCACTGTTCACTCGCACAATGTATTCAAAAGTAATTTTGACTGAAATGGGCACGTGACCATCGGCATTGGACGTTGGCGCAGTGCCAGAGCGTTGCGTGGTCTTATGTATCCCGATACCCTCTCCACCATGCCTATTGGAGGGTCGAATCCGCCGCCTTCAAGGGGAACACCTCTTTGACATCTGTGCTGAAGGACGGAGATAAGCTGTCGGCGGCGCCATTATACCCTCGAGAAGATTAACGTCGTCATTCATGGGTCCAGAGGAACAAGTGCAAGGCACCATGACGGCCAAGCAGAATCGCTTTAGGGAGGGAATCCTGCCCCAGATCAGAGCTGGGCAGCTTGTATGTACGTATAATACTGGCCATTAACATTGCTACACCACAAAGATGACGTGCTACAGACGCGAAATTTAACCGACAGGAAGAAGGTGCTGTGATATGCAAATGATTAGCTTTTCAGAGCATTCACACAAGTTTGGCGCCGGTGGCGACACCTACAACGTTCTGACATGAGGAAAGTTTCCAACCGATTTCTCATACACTAACAGCAGTTGACCGGCGTTGCATGGTGAAACGTTGTTGTGATGTCTCGTGTAAGGAGGAGAAATGCTTACCATCACGTTTCCAACTTTGATAAAGGTCGGGTTGTAGCCTATCGCGATTGCGGTTTATCGTATTGCGACATTGCTGCACGCGTTGGTCGAGATGCAATGACTGTTAGCAGAATATGGAATCGGTGGGTTCAGGAGGGTAATACGGAATGTCGTGCTGGATCCCAACGGCCTCGTATCACTAGCAGTCGAGATGACAGACATCTTATCCGCATGGCTGTAACAGATCGTGCAGCCACTTCTCGATCCCTGAGTCAACAGATGGGGACGTTTGCAAGGCAACAACCATCTGCACGAACAGTTCGACGACTATGCAGCAGCATGGACTATCAGCTCGGAGACCAAGGCTGCGGTTACCCTTGATGCTGCATCACAGACAGGATCGCCTGCGATGGTGTACTCAACGACGAGCATGGGTGCACGAATGACAAAAAGTCATTTTTTCGGATGAATCCAGGCTATGTTTATAGCATCATAATGGTCGCATCCGTGTTTGGCGACATCGCGGTGAACGCACATTGGAAGCGTGTATTCGTCATCGCCATACTGGCGTATCACCCGGCGTGATGGTATGGGGTGCCATTGGTTACACGTCTCGGTCACCTCTTGTTCGCATTGAAGGCACTTGGAACCGTGGACGATACATTTCAAACGTGTTACGACTCATGGCTCTACCCTTCATTCGATTCCTGCGAAACCCTACATTTCAGCAGGATAATGCACAGCCGCATGTTGCAGGTCCTGTACGGGCTTTTCTGGATACAGAAAATGTTCGACTGCTGCCCTGGCCAGCACATTCTCCAGATCTCTCACCAACTGAAAACGTCTGGTCAATGGTGGCCGAGCAACTGGCTCGACACAATACGCCCGTCACTACTCTTGATGAACTGTGGTATTGTGTTGAAACTGCATGGGCATCTGTACCTGTACACACCATCCAAGCTCTATTTTACTCAATGCCCTGGCGTATCAAGACCGTTTTTACGGCCAGAGGTGGTTGTTCTGGGTACTGATTTCTCAGAATCTATGCACACAAATTGCGTGAAAATGTAACCACATGTCAGGTGTAGTATAATATATATGTGTCCAATGAATACCCGTTTATCATCTGCATTTCTTCTTGATGTAGCAATTTAAATGGCCAGTAGTGTAGTTTCTAGGCACACACCGGGCTGGTATGTACGGTGCATCTGAGATACTCGCTGCGTAAACGTTTAGACATCCGTATGAACCTGAACATGAGATTTATTCCAGATGCAGACAGATGGGGTACACAGAGATTTCGTCCTGGGGGATGGTGGCTTCACGAAGGGCTTCGGGCCACCAACTGTAATTCTACTGAAGAGGTTGAAAAAAATCAGCCATCCAGTTCCAAAACAAAGGTTTATTAGTACTTGACGTAGATTTCGATACTTATAAAAATTTCTTCTTCTTCATCACAAGACCAACTGCTGAAGAATATATCTTTAGAAATATCCAAACCTAGATCAAGGCCAAGTAAACCTTTGTTTTTTCAACCTCTTCAGATTTACACAGTTGCTGATTCACCGCCACGTTTAAGATTTGTACTAATACTGACAAATACCATTTGACAATGCTGACCCCAAAAAGAACGGGGAAAAGCCAAGGATGAAAACAAAATAAGGTTCAAATGGTTCAAATGGCTCTGAGCACTATGGGACTCAACATCTTAGGTCATAAGTCCCCTAGAACTTAGTACTACTTAAACCTAACTAACCTAAGGACATCACACACACCCATGCTCGAGGCAGGATTCGAACCTGCGGCCGTAGCAGTCCCGCGGTTCCGGACTGCAGCGCCAGAACCGCTAGACCACCGCGGCCGGCAACAAAATAAGGGATATCTATTCCAAAGAAAAAAAAAATAATAAAATATGAAATGTCATTCCAAGTGTACTAACAGGTGCGACATGACTGTCACATACCGCTATGTGATATTGTTGCCTCATTCTGCCACGGTTTCGTGATTATTTTATTCACAGGACCGGGAGCGTTTGGTTGAGAGGAACAATTTGCATCTTTCTCACTGGGAAAGTAGGCTCCTGGGTTGGTCTCTATTTCCTATTACCTAAGGTATTGTTCTCACTGTAACTTTGGTTTCGTTGTGTTCAGAGGACAAACACGTCCAAATGCTACTGGTAGTTAATGAGTGTTCCTCAGCTAGTTTCACTGTTAACATACTATTATTGTCATTTGGAAAGCAGATACCATACATATTACACTACTTGCCAAGATCACCACATTCATTATTTTATCGTAGAGGAATTGTTACTGCAGAGTTATCTTTTGTCATCATGTAAAATCGTTGACAACCTACATGATATTTTCACTTCGTATTTGGACATTCCAAAGAAATGGTAGTTAAATGACGTCCCTGGCGTGATCACAAAAGGAATATAACGTTCTTGAAATGTACTATGACAGTTAATGTATCTAAATTATAAATGACGATATTGATTACCTATTGACAGTATGTTCGGTACACCCGCTTACAGTGTAAGCTGCAATGTTGCTTTAGGTTTAATAATGCTAAAATGTGTATGTAAATTGCAGAATCACTTCAAAATGGCAATAAAGCCGAAATTACAATATGTACCAAGAATGAAAAAATTACAAATGGCTGAAGCTTACGAATTAGAATGTCTCCTTTTTGGTTTGTGGAGATGATTCAGAACAGAAAAAGGAAATGTAACTGTTGAGAAAAGCACGGAAGCAAATATTTTAACACGATTTTTTTTCATCAAGACACCAGAACGAAATGAAGAAGCAACAGTTTTAATGAATTCATGGAGGATACGTTGCGAATTACGCATCTAAAGCAGCTTCGTAATATTATTCAACATTACAGTTCTGAGCAAGGATATAACAAGACTTCACTGGACTGCTGAAATTAAAATACCGTACCACCAAAGTATTTCGAGAAGACGAACATAAATCCACACGCGTCAAATCAAACAAGTATGGTTTACGACCCTACTCACGCATGTATAAATGGTTACGTTTGTGGGATGTAATTCGCGCCAGAATTTCGGTCGCGATAGTCGTGCCAAAACAGACTCGTTAAAACATGTCAAAACAGATTTTCATATGCTGTTATTTTATTGCCAAGGCCAGTTTCATTCGCCTGTAAGCATCTTAAGAAATGTCAGCTGCAGAAGTCATTATTTATTCTTTTTGAGAGTACGTAAAGGAAATTTAAAAACTACTCTGAACTATTTCACATGTTTAGTTCATTTTACTCGTTACCCCAGAATTTAATGAGCTATAGGTAACGTGTATTGTACTTCTTTACTTTTTTGTGAAACCTGTTTCAATTGTAACTTGATTAGTGACACACGCTAATGTTTTCAGTTTGGTAAATTTCAAAACATTTTATTATTTATTATTCTGTAACTAGCATAAATGATTTATACATTGTATGTAAATCGACTCGTGTGACATCATTTCGATAGAAATCACAGAGAGTTTTAAACAAATGAACAGAAACAGCTACCATTGCTGAAAAATGCACTCCACAACGAGCATAAAGCAGAACGCGGCAGTGCTGCTTACGACAACCAAGATAAAAATTCTCGATGTGCCAGAGGAAAATGAAATCTTTGGCAGCAGAAAGTGCTCTACAGACCAAACTTAAGTCAACGCTGAGAGGTTAGTAAGAACGAGCATTTTAACATTTTTGAGGAGCTGTTCTATTGACCTGATATTTTAGTGTCGTGTGTTTAGTGCCGTGTGATGCATTAATATACACCGAGGGGACGAAAGTCATGGGATAGAGATTTGCACGTATAAAGATGGTGACTGTATTGCGTTTTCTTTTTCTGACTACTTGGATACGGTTCGACAGGTGGTCATGATGTTCCGGTTGATCGGTTTGTATAGACAATCAACTAGTTTCTGCAGTTTAAATTGTGACCTTCAGATGTGAAAAAGTGATACAATTTTTGTTATGTTCCAACAGTCTAATAATCGATATTAATTATAATGAATTTTTTTCCCCAAATACGCGATTGCATACAATCTTCATAACGTCAACAATTCCGCCACTCATTGTAGTGCAGTTGTTTTAGATAAAAGCAATTATGAAAAATCCAATGTCAAATAGAAATACAAGATGCCAGAGGTGCAGATACTTCGTTTAAGACGCACTGGAGTACCACTTTTTCAAATCTGAGGACAAATAAAACTTCTCTATCAAGAAGTTTACATTTTTCAAATTGGTTATGTAACCAAAAAATTAAAAATCATTCTCGTTACTTACGTTAAGTACATAGTAATTCTGATTACCTGATGTTTCATTGCTATATTAGATGTTTCTGATGATGAGTAAAAATAGTTTATCCGGGATGAGACTGTCTGTCCTTCAACAAACTGTTACAGCAGCTTTTATCATGCAACCCATGTGACAAGTCACCTGCATATTTCACATTTCATTAATCATATTTTACTGTCGTTATGTTCCACTTAAGTCCTTTAAAAAGTCTTTTCTGGAGACTAGAAATCTACTCTGTAGGAATCAGCAAGGGTTTCGAAAAAGACGATCGTGTGAAACCCAACTCGCGCTATTCGTCCACGAGACTCAGAGGGCCATAGACACGGGTTCCCAGGTAGATGCCGTGTTTCTTGACTTCCGCAAGGCGTTCGATGCAGTTCCCCACAGTCGTTTAATGAACAAAGTAAGAGCATATGGACTATCAGATCAATTGTGTGATTGGATTGAAGAGTTCCTAGATAACAGAACGCAGCATGCCATTCTCAATGGAGAGAAGTCTTCCGAAGTAAGAGTGATTTAAGGTGTGCCGCAGGGGAGTGTCGTAGGACCGTTGCTATTCACAGTGTATGTAAATGACCTTGTGGATGACATCGGACGTTCACTGAGGCTTTTTGCGGATGATGCTGTGGTATATTGAGAGGTTGTAACAATGGAAAATTGTACTGAAATGCAGGAGGATCTGCAGCGAATTGACGCATGGTGCACGGAATGGCAATTGAATCTCAATGTAGACAAGTGTAACGTGCTGAGAATACATAGAAAGAAAGATCCCTTATCATTTAGCTACATTATAACAGGTCAGCAACTGGAAGCAGTTAATTCCATAAATTATCTGGGAGTAGGCATTAGGAGTGATTTAAAATGGAATGATGATATAAAGTTGATCGTCGGTAAATCAGATGCCAGACTGAGATTCTTTGGAAGAATCCTAAGGAAATGCAATCCGAAAACAAAGGAAGTAGGTTACAGTACACTCTTTCGCCCACTGCTTGAATACTGCTCAGCAGTGTAGGATCCGTACCAGATAGTGTTGATAGAAGAGATAGAGAAGATCCAACGGAGAGCAGCGCCCTTTGTTACAGGATCATTTAGTAATCGCGAAAGCGTTACGGAGATGAGAGATAAATTCCAGTGGAAGACTCTGCAGGAGAGACACTCAGCAGCTCGGTACGGGCTTTTGTTGAAGTTTCGAAAACATAGCTTCACCGAGGAGTCAAGTAGTATATTGCTCCCTCCTACGTGTATCTCGCGAAGAGACCATGAGGATAAAACCAGAGAGATTAGAGCCCCACAGAGGCATACCGACAATCCCTCTTTCCACGAACAATACGAGACTGGAATAGAATTGAGAACCGATAGAGGTACTCAAGGTACCCTCCGCCACACACCGTCAGGTGGCTTGCGGAGTATGGATGTAGATGTAGATGTAGAACTATGTCGTATATGTCACTGCAGCTGTCAGAAACTATTTGAGTACCAGAAGCTGCTGAAATACGGAAACAAACATTACAGTACGTTACATAAATCTCTCCAGTTGCTAATAACGTGTGTTGATGACAACCTTCTTCGGGTTACGACACTGCATTGCCTGTGTTGTTCAGAATTATGATGCATGCGTGTCCAAAGGAAGACGGCATCGTAATTCTGAACTACACAGGCACTGCGGCGACAACGGAGGACCGAATTTCAATTAAAATGTGACCCCTGTACGGGAATACACGTAATGGATGTTCGAGAGCAGATTCTATACACATGGCTGACGATATATGGTTATCGACTTGGTACCAATGAACATTGTCAGCAGACGGGAAGAGAGTGTGGAATGGCGCACATGATTTGTTTTTCATCATTATTTCGATTCCCTTTGACCGTGTGGTCCTAGTTTAAGGAATACAATTGTAGGCGTCTCAGTTTTCTTATTTGTTTTTCGATGTTTTGTGTTCACTCGTGTGTTGGAAAATGGATGTGTAAAGTAAACGTGACTTAAAATAAAAATAATCTCATGCTTAAATAATTTATGTTGTTAATATGTTTATAATGCCTTGTTACTAATAGGAACAATTTGTATTACAATTTCAATCCACATTTTGTAGTTGAATAACACAGCAAATAAATAAAATCGGAGGGTGCATTGTGGTTCGGTTTAGACCCCTGACCACCCCGTCTCCAGCAGCCTGAAGTAAGGCGACAGCTTGCAGTGGACCGGAGATCTGAGTTCGAGTCCAGATCTGGCACAAAATTTCATTGTCATTATTCAATTATAGAGCTGGTAGCTTATACACTACTGGCCATTAAAATTGGTACACCACGAGGATGACGTGCTACAGACGCGAAATTTAACCGACAGGAAGAAGATGCTGTGATATACAAATGATTAGCTTTTCAGAACATTCACACAAGGTTGGCGCCGGTGGCGACACCTACAGCGTGCTGACATGAGGAAAGTTTCCAACCGATTTCTCATACAAAAACAGCAGTTGACCGGCATTGCCTGGTGAAATGTTGTTGTGATGTCTCGTGTAAGGAGGAAAAATGCGTACCATCACGTTTACGATTTTGATAAAGGTCGGATTGTAGCCTATCGCTATTGCGGTTTATCATATCGCGACATTGCTGCTCGCGTTGGTCGAGATTCAATGACTGTTAGCAGGATATGGAATCGGTGGGTTCAGGAGCGTAATACGGAACGCCGTTCAGGATCCCAACGTCTTCGTATCACTAGCAGTCGAGATGACAGGCATCCTATCCACATGGCTGTAACTGATCGTCCAGCCACGTCTCGATCCATGAGTCAACAGATGGGGACGTTTGCAAGACAACAGCCATCTGCACGAACAGTTGGACGACGTTGGCAGCAGCATGGACTATCAGCTCGGAGACCATGGCTGCGGTTACCCTTGACGCTGCATCACAGACAGAAGAGCCTGCGATGGTGTACTCAACGACGAACCTGGGTGCACGAATGGCAAAACGTCAGTTTTTCGGATGAATCCAGGTTCTGTTTACAGCATCATGATGGTCGCATCCGTGTTTGGCGACATCGCGGTGAACGCACGTTGGAAGCGTGTATTCGTCATCGCCATACTGGCATATCACCTGGCGTGATGGTATGGGGTGCCATGGATTACACGTCTCGGTCACCTCTTGTTAGCATTGACGGCACTTTGAACAGTGGGCGTTACATTTCAGATGTGTTACGACTCGTGGCTCTACCCTTCATTCGATCCCTGCAAATCCCTACATTTCAGCAGGATAATGCACCAACACATGTTGTAGGTCCTGTACGGGCCATTCTGGATACAGAAAATGCTGCCCTGGCCAGCACAATCTCCAGATCTCTCAGCAATTGAAAACGTCTGGTCAATGGTGGCCGAGCAACTGGCTCGTCACAATACGCCAGTCACTACTCTTGAGGGACTGTGGTATCGTGTTGAAGCTGCATGGGCAGCTGTACCTGCACACGCACTCCAAGCTCTGTCTGACTCAATGCCCAGGCGTATCAAGGCCGTTATTAGGGCCATAGGTGGTTGTTCTGAGTACTGATTTCTCAGGACCTATGCACCCAAATTGCGTGAAAATGTAATCACATGTCAGTTCTAGTATAATATATTTGTCCAACGAATATCTATTTATCATCTGCATTTCTTCTTGGTGTAGCAATTTTAATGGCCAGTGGTGTATTCGCAACTGCAAATACATTTCATGTATTTCGTCAGGTTACGTTGGCACGTCAGCAGTTCGCCTTCTTATAAATTTCCGACTCACAAAGAGAAGTCACGGGGAAGCGACAGCCAACACGTCCGCAGAGTCCTGGAATAATACAGAGGAAAGGAGGAGCTGGAATTCAGCGTTAAGTGCGCTACCTCCACCCATCTCAAGCTTACGGGCATATTCAGATACTTAAGTTCTTAATTTCTTACTCCATTCTGCTTACATCGTCAATAACAATGTACTCGCCCTACAAAGTAACACTCTCTGAAATCAAAGTTTTGCGTTATGGCTCTAACTATGTGGTGTTTTATCCTGTGTGCCGATTATTAGTGCCGATAAACAGTAACGCAGCGTTGATAGGTTATATTCGTTACCTCGTTTCCTCTTGCGCCCCTCTAATGTAAACGCTTTTCTATAGATACAAGGGAACTGTAGCGCACACTTGTAAAGTGTCTGCGAATGCTCGTTCGTTTATGTTGGCCTCCATTTGCTTCCGTGTAAAAATGGCTTAAGATTAATTCTTGTAAGAGGATGGGTTTGTGTTACAAGTCTCTTTATGAATATATCCAGCGAGGTGACGCAGGGTTGGCACACTGGACTCGCATTCGGGAGGACGACCTCCAGCCGGCCATCCAGATTTAAGTTTTCCGTGCTTTCCGTGAATCGCTTCAGACAAATTCCGGGATGGTTCCTTCGATACACTCTGAGTTTGTGCATAGTCGACGGGACGTTAAACACAATCGTCCTTCTGTATCAATATTGCTTTGATTTGATATGCACGACCTGTTTCGACACTTTTTTTACCATTTTCGGATGCTTATACAACTACTCTTTCTAGTTTGATGAGCACAAGTGTTTATAAAAAAAGTAACAACAAGCACCTGAAACTAAATTCACGTAGCGTGGTGCAGAAATGTGTTTATTTTTACAAAATTACGTTATTTTCATGTTTTAATCGCTCTGTTCATAACGTCAGTTTTGGTTTGCAAGAGAAAGATCAACGCAGGATTACATATATCGCTGCTGAAATTGCCGCTGGAGTAAATGCAAAAGAATACGAAACAAATGTTGGCGATGAAGTAATGGAAAAATGGCTGCAGAGTACACGGCGGATACATCCCAAGTACCCTTTAGATTGCGTGGCGGACAGATGCTCGTAGCGTGATAGCATAGACTGGATTTTCAGATGAATGTTATTGTACATAAAAATGTGTAAAAACAAGCATCTGATGATGAGCATAAATTCTCGAAACACGTCGGACTTACCGAGATGAAACTGCATGTGGTGGTTTACATCTAAATCTACATTCATACTCTGTAAACCACTTTGAAATGCATAGCAGAGGGTACTTTCAATTGTGTCATTTGTTAGGGCTTCTTTCCTTTCCATTTACAAATGGAACACCGAAAGAAGGATCGTTTAAACGTGTCTCTGCGCACTGCAATTGGTCTGATCTGCTTCTCGCGATCCTACGTAGTGACGCGCAGCAGATTTCTAGATTCTTTACTTAACAAATGACGTAGAAGAGTTAAATATAACAATGGAAATGAAATGGAAATGAGCGTTTGGCGTCATTGGCCGGGAGGCCCCTCGCGGGGCAGGTCCGGCCGCCTTGGCGCAGGTCTTATTACATTCGGCGCCACATTGGGCGACCTGCACGCCGGATGGGGATGAAATGATGATGAACACAACACAACACCCAGTCCCTGAGCGGAGAAAATCTCCGACCCAGCCGGGAATCGAACCCGGGCCCGGAGGACGGCAATCCGTCACGCTGACCACTCAGCTACTGGGGCGGACAATATAACAATGAAACAAGTCGAAGGCAAATAAAAGGATTCTAAGCAGGAGAGACAGGCATGAAGTACGATCATCAGAATGATAACAGTATCACTGATGAAGAAAGAGGTCCACAGTCAGAAAGAGAAAAAATATTCGAAACTGAATAACAAGTCGAAATGGAGACCGTATTTTATGCGGACCAAATGAATTGTTCCAATGTGGATGTTAACTACGTAAATAAATAAATAATAAGACGATGTAAAAACAGAAATACGTAAAATAAAGGTGATTATTAAGTTTAACTATGATGTATAAACTACACAGCAGAATGATACAAAAAATTGCAATAGATTCAAGGGGTAGTAAGAGCGAAAGGGGATATTGCTTGGCAAAAAACGTTACAACAACAAATGCTTATCTAGAAAAATCGAACTAGAACGTTGTATCACAGTCGTAACACCAGAAAATTTTGTACTTGTGAATGCGTCACGATGAAGTAGAAGCTGGAGAGAATAGAGATACTTGACAGAAGGACTGTTAGAAAAATGATGTGCGCAATACAAACTAAGGACGGTTGGAAATGAGAGGTAACTAAGAGTTCTACGAAAATATAGAGTTAACACAAGAACTAATGGTAAAGCGATGATTAACCTTCGTTGAACATTTCTACCAAAGGGGCGAGAATAACCTAACGAAACAAATATTTCTGTGTTTGTGGAAAAATGTATTGACAGTAGTACGAATTGCAGAAATTATAAAAGAAATAAGAGAAACAACATAACAGAATTGGAATTAACATAAAGAAACCTTTTCACGAATTAAATACTAAGTTTAGAAGCCTTTCTGTGCAGAAAATATGACGAATCTGGAACAACATGGACAAAGGAACGGAAAAGTAAGTTTAGGGGCAAGGCGAGGCAGTAATGGCAACAAAAAAAGAATAACAAATGAAGAAGAGCTACTGGATTATTTGCGTGATTGCAGTTTCGGTACAAACGTAAAAAAACTCCGGATAAGCAGAGTAGTAATCGCGCACAGACAGCTCGTCAGTTTCAGGAATCGAGAATTCTTAAATGTCTATTATCGGTATCGATACATGCAAAACATGCATCTATCTGTTTCTGAGATAAAGGGGTCTTAGCAGAAGAATAGACGAAAGTCGGATAACAAATGACAAAAACATTTCTTTTTCGTTTGATATAATTTCAAATTAACAACTTTAGGGATGTTTCTTTGCTTGTACTTTGAAACCTTGCTTCTTGCCATGTATCGTGATTCTAGGTCAACGGAAGCCACACTGCTGCTCTTGATGAATACGTTTGCGAGTGTAAAACATCTGACATAAATGGGACTCTGTTTTCATTATATTGAGTGAGAAGCTCAAAAGTTTTCCACCGCCAAGGAGCTATAGAGCTTAGCATGAGACATAAATTTCGACTTGATACGTAAATCCGTTCCTGAGAGTCGGACAGACTGCTAATTGGATAACAAGTGTTAAATTATTCTTTCGTATGACATAATTACAATAATTTTCGGAGTTTTTGCTTCAGTTGTACTGTGAAACCTACCTCCTTGCCAAATTTCATGATTCTAGGTCAACGGGAAGTAAACTATAGGTTTTTTGATGAGTGAGTTTGCGAAAGTCAAAATATGTAACATAAAGGGCCGTATCTTTTGACTGCGCTGATTTAAAGAAGGTTAAATTTGTTTCTTAGTATGCGACATAAATTTCACCTTGATTCGTCTACCGTTGCGGGGAAAAAAAGGGTCTTAAGGGACGGACGGACAGACGGTCAGATAACGAAAGACCACATAATTTTTTTGGCGTGTTGTGATTACAAATCAACAATTTCCGAATTTGTTTCTTTCAGTACTACTGCCAAATTGCGTGATCCTATGAAAAGTAACCTAAAGGTTCTAATGCTAGTGAGTATACAAGTATCAGAACGTCTGATTAAATGGTTGCGTCTTTTTAATGCATTGTCCCAAAAGCTTCAGTTTTTTACATCGCCAAGTGAACGTAGACCTTAATATGTGACACAGATTTCATCTTTATACGTCTACCCATTCCAGAGAAAATGGGATTCTAACAATCGGACAGACAGACAGACAGTCAGTCAGATAACGAAAGACCACATAATTTTTTTGGCTTGTTGTGATTACAAACCAACAATTTCCGAATTTGTTTCTTTCAGTACTACTGTGAAACCTTACTTCTTGCCAAATTGCGTGATCCTAGGTCTGTGAAAAGTAACCTAAAGGTTCTGATGAGTGAGTTTACAAGTATCAAAACGTCTGATATAAATGGTTGCGTCTTTTTAATGCATTGTCCTAAAAGCTTCAGTTTTTTACATCGCCAAGTGAACGTAGACCTTAATATGTGACACAGATTTCATCTTTATACGTCTACCCATTCCAGAGAAAAGGGGATTCTAACAATCGGACAGACAGAGACCAACAAAGTGATCTTGTAAGGGTTCCGTTTTTACCGACTGCGGTACAGAATTCTAAATAAATTTATAAAGTGACAGGTAAAAACTTAAAGCCTTTGTGGGAAATGACGTTATCTTGACACTTTTATCGCATTTTCGCAGTGTCTGAACAGTGTTTGTTTCGAGGGAGTCATGGCTGCAGCAGCGGACATTTCACCAAGAAATTGACTAGATAATAAACAGGAATCTAGCTGTTATGAAACTTCTTGGCAGATTAAAACTGTGTGCCGGACCGAGACTCGAACTCGGCACCTTTGCCTTTCGCGGAAAGTGCTCTACCAACTGAGCTATCCAAGCACGACTCACGCCCCCTCCTCACAGCTGTACTTCTGCCAGTATCTCGTGTCCTACCTTCCAAACTTTACAGAAGCTCTCCTGCGAACCTTGCAGAACACAGTTTTAATCTGCCAAGAAGTTTCATATCAGCGTACACTCCGCTGCAGAGTGAAGATCTCAGTCTGGAAACGTGCCATAGGCTGTTGCTAATCCATGTCTCCGCAGTATCCTTTCTTTCAGGAGTGCTAGTTCTGCAACGTTCGCAGGAGAGCTTCTGTAAAGTTTGGAAGGTAGGAGACGAGGTACTGGCAGAAGTACAGCTGTGAGGAGGGGGCGTGAGTCGTGCTTGGGTAGCTCAGTTGGTAGAGCATTTGCCCGCGAAAGGCAAAGGTCCCGAGTTCGAGTCTCGGTCCGGCGCACAGTTTTAATCTGCCAAGAAGTTTCATATCAGCGTACACTCCGCTGCAGAGTGAAAATCTCGTTCAGGAATCTAGCTGATAATCGAAATAGGTAGGCAGGTCAGATAATCGCGGTAAAATAAATCAAATGGTAACAGCGAAGTCGCAGACATTCTAAACGAACTGGTATAGCGGTGCCTTTATAATTTCGCAGCACGGCATTTGTAGAATATGACACAGTATTACAATTTTGTATTTACCTTGCTGTTCCATGCTGCCGGCTTGAAGACATCGTGCGGCTGCTGCTCAAACACTTGTGTTGCCATGGTTCACGGTGATTCTACTCGCAGACGGCGCAAGAGGTAACGATGAGAGCGGCGGGAGCTGGTCAGCAGAGCGCGTAGTCTGGCGAACGGCCTGCAGCGAGGTACGCGGCGTTTGCGGAGCACCTGTTGTGTCGCGTGTCACGGCGGTGGGCACCGGTTAGCGGGTGGGGCAGCGCGTGGTTTGCGCGGGGCGCGCGCTGCCGCGAGTGTTTTATGCCGGCGTCGCCCGGCCACCGCCTCCCGGCATGCACCGCGCGGGCGTCGCTCGACGTCGACAGCGCCTCTGTCGGACGTGCACCGAAGCGCAATTCGCCAGCCACCTACCGGCCAAGGGCGCGGAGGTGTGGCGGTCAGGTGTTTTTGTATGTATGTGCGTAGCGGGGAGGAGGGGAAAAGGGGGGGGGGAGGTGGAAGGAAGCTACTGAACTCCAGCGAGCGGTCAACGGCGTTAGTGGAAAGAGGGGAATCACGGAGACACGTCAGCCTAACAGCTGTGACTCGCCTGATACAGGCCGATTCAGAGAAGGGAGAAATAGGAAAATTTTAATATTGTGATGAATAAACTGTTTTTGAATTAATTTATTTCTGCTATTTAGTAGGAAAAAAATTGTCCTGTGCGAGTAGAATTCGCGCTCTGAGGGTCCCGAACAAACTTAATTTTTGTTTACTTCTCCTGGGCCTGCAGTTTTGTAAATATCTTACATTACATAGCTTTAACCAATAACATTGCTATAATAGTACTTTATTGAGCTGTTCTCACGGCTTACTTCGACACTATGGTCAGTACCAAGCTATTGTTATTTGTATTCTTTGTTGGTGATATTAATTTTGCTTAGATTATTTATCCATGATCTTTTTCGAAGATTTCAATAAATGAAAAACGTGAATGAAAACATAAGTAATACATCGAAAACTTCGGTGAAATCGTTGAAAGCCATCGTGAATTATTAATTCAGGCAAAGATAATATCACCTGTAAACAATACAAAGATAATAATACCACCAGTAAGGAATACAAAGATAATAACACTAGTAAAATCCATAGAGTAAATATCTCTGGAGTGAGCATTCACATGCGCAGAACAGATTTTGTGTTGTCAACATATATTGCCGGCCAGGTCACGTGTTCCCGGGACGTCGTGTGTTTGTCCGTATAGCGTCCTGTATAGTTAGAATGTCACTACATCCCTAATACAGACGGATTCTTTTCGTACGTGTCGTGGATTATTTATGTATGTTGCGCAGACATTTTAACAGTATCCATTTGATACCGGGAATAGACCAGCTACGTAACTTTTAAGGGCAAGTGATATTACATCCTGCTTCTTTGCCATAGGTGTCACAGTTCAGATGCACTCGATTTTTGGTAGTTTTCGGTATGATACGGCACTTTATAGTATTACAGAGCCTAACGTACATTTTTGCAGTGATAGTCTTGCAAAACGACTTGACAGTACGCTAGTACTTTTGCAAGTGTCCGAAAAACACCGAATTTGCCTCACATTAGCGATTATATCCCTACTAATTTGTCCTTTTTTCTACTATTTCTGCGTAATTATTTTCTCGTTTTTTTCTTACAGGTGACACTTTGAAGTGTTTATTTAACGCATTTTACGTACATGCTCCTAGTTTATTAAATAAATAGTAGACTGAGTAAGAAGGGGGGAAAAGGCGCTCGGAGAATAAATGTACGGTAAAGCAAGTACAGTTGGTCATGTAACAGTCAACCCATATAACACCATTAAGGGAAGGGGAAAGTGACACAAATGAAAGAGTTTGGGTACAAGTTTACTAATATTTTACGCTTCTTAATCAAATGGCATACATCTCTTCCGCCTGCTGTACGAAAATAACAGCCAAACACGACGCATGTATTGATCATTATCCCATAACTCTAAAGTTAACATAGCTATGCCTGTTTGTGCACATTTATTACGTCTGTTTTATGAGAAAACAGCCGTTTACACGTACTTTGCACTAGGGGCTGTACTGCGATTCTAAAGAGCTGGCTTCAGTTACAGTAATGATACTGTACACGATATTGCTGTCTAGTAGTGTATGTCTGTGAATTAAGCACGGTAACCAGGTAAAGATAATAGCAACGCTTAACAATGTAAAGATAATAATATCACAAAAATCCATAGATTAATAAATCAGACACGTAACTTTAGCACATAGTTACTAAATGATAAGTAAATGGACACCCCTAGCTCCAAACAGGCATTGTGTACTTCATTGGGGACATGACGAAAATGTGTGCCCCCACCGGGATCTCCTGCTTGCATGGCAGACGCTCTATCCATCTTTTATTTATTTATTTTTTTTTTTTTTTGATCGTTGTGTTTGGTCGTTGCGGACGTCCCAATGACATCCGTTCAAGTTCGTTTGTTGATCCTTCCACTCTGTTTTTTTATTACAGAGGCCAACCGGCTCTCTGACCGCTGAGCTATCGTGCCGGCTAGCCATCTGACCTACCGAGGGCACAGAGGATAGTGCGCCTGCAGGAACTTATCCCTTGCACGCTCCCCGTGAGACCCACATTCCCAACATGTCCACACCACTGCATTCGTAGAGCGCCTAATAGATGTTTGCCCATCATACTCATTACTCGTGGCAGATTAATCTACCAAGTCCCGAACGAGTTTGGGCATATCGTGTGCGTTCGCACACAAGAAGGTCAATGGCCGGGAAGCCATATTTTAACTCTATATGACGGTAGTATCTGTTCCCGAAAGAACAGATACCTTTGGTGACCATGCAGCTTTGCTAGAAATGAAAAGATAAGTAAATGGACACCCTATCTGCAAGGAAGTATTCTA
The DNA here is from genome assembly GCF_023864275.1 of Schistocerca cancellata. Classification (NCBI taxonomy): domain Eukaryota; kingdom Metazoa; phylum Arthropoda; class Insecta; order Orthoptera; family Acrididae; genus Schistocerca; species Schistocerca cancellata. Next base: position 128,133,314 of record NC_064635.1, read on the forward strand.
TCTCCTGCACTTTTTAATGTTGTGATGGAGGGAATGAATAGGGCAGTTAAAGATACAGTAAAAGAAAAAGACAAAAAGATGATTTTTGCAGATGATATGGTAATATGGGGTGATAAAGAGGTTGATGTACAGTTACAGCTTGGTGCGTGGAAAGAAATAATGAAAAGGTATAGATTAAAAATAAATAAAGATAAGAGTGAAGTAATGGTATTTGGAAGAGAGAAAGGGATCAACGGAAATATTACCCTGAATGGAGAACCCCTAAAAGTGGTAGAAAGTTTCACTTATTTAGGGAGTGAAATTTCTAGGGATGGAAGAATAATAACGAAATTAATAGGAGGTTACATAAGGGGGGCAATTTCTACCAAATAATAAAACACCTGATTTGGAATAATGAAGTTTCAGAAAGAGCAAAACTCCTTATGTATAAGAATTATTACATCCCTATTGTCACCTATGGTGGAGAAACATGGACAATGACAGAAAGGGACTGGAGCAGACTGCAAGCGGGAGAACTGAAATTTATCAGAGCAGTTAAGGGAAAAACAAGAATGGACAGAGTAAGGAATGTAGAGATTAGAAAGGACCTGAAACAAGAAAGTATGAGAGAAGAAATTGAAGGAAAGAGATTAAGATGGTATGGGCATGTTAAGAGGATGCATGGGCAGAGACTCCCCAAAATTATGGAAGAACTAAAGATGGATGGGAAAAGACCTAGAGGGCGCCCAAGAACACGGTGGAAAATAGGAGTGAAAATATCTGTAGAAAGGAGAGGTGTGACCTGGCAGCAAGTGGAGGAAGAAAAGTGGTGGGAGGACCGAGCCAAATGGACAGCACCCAGACCCGGCAGTAGCTGGAGCGGGATTCGGATATAGATAGATTAACCACTAGCATTTTGATTCATCTGCGAGATGGGCGCAGAAAATAGGTTTGAAACTTAACCCATCTAAAACGAAAGCAATCTCGGTCGCTAAATCCTAAATAGCATATAACCTTCTTCTTCCGCAAAGAACTCGGTGATGGTTCTGGACCATCAGTCAGACTAGTCTGAATACACAGCTGCAGTCTGTAAGGAGGTCTCGCCCTGACAGAAATATGAAAAAAGTATTTCCTCTGGAGGTGAGAGATCATATCCATGAACAATTAACGCGGCTACGTGCCCATAGCCGGCCGGCGTGGCCGAGCGGTTCTAGGCGCTTCAGTCTGGAACCGCGCGACCGCTACGGTCGCAGGTTCGAATACTGCGTCGGGCATGGATGTGTGTGATGTCCTTAGGTTAGCTAGGTTCAAGTAGTCCTGAGTTCTAGGGGACTGATGACCTCAGATGTTAAGTCCCATAGTGCTCAGAGCCATTTGAACCATCTATGTGCCCATAAGCCTTGCTGCGTCGCTTTCTAAATCATTGCACTCCTTGCTGTTTACCTTCAATCTTCATGCTACCATCTGAAGAACACAGCATACTCGTTCACAGCAAAGTATAACCCTCTTTGTACCATCACACAACACCACTATGTTTTCTAAATAATCTTCTGCATCATGAACACGAATTCGTAACAATATTCCTCAGAATATTAGGGAAATGAAAATTGTGGTGTCACCGCCAGACACGACACTTGCTAGGTGGTAGCCTTTAAATCGGCCGCGGTCCGTTAGTATACGTCGGACCCGCGTGTCGCCACTATCAGTGATTGCAGACCGAGCGCCGCCACACGGCAGGTCTAGTCTAGGGAGACTCCCTAGCACTCGCCTCAGTTGGACATCCGACTTTGCTAGCGATGGTTCACTGACTATGTAACGCCGGAAATGCATATCCTCCTATTTCCATCTATTGCACTATAATTTCTTTTCCTTTATTTTGTTACCTGAAGATATGACGTTTCTGTGTCTTTATATATTGTAATTGTTTTACTATTTGTATATATATGCATTTATGTTGATGTATAATTGGTTTGTTTTGTGAATATTATTTGTATTTATACGCTGGGTCTGGCCTAGGGAAAACTATGCTATCGACCGAATACATCGATAGGTCGTGTGGAGAACCAAAGTGTTTAGGATCTTTGGTAGGGTTAACTCTGTCGCGTGGTGCGCGGCCAGAGGGGGAGTCCGGCTGGGGTGGTGCAGTGGAGCAGGTTTGTTGTGTGACGCTCCCGCGAGTTGTCGCGCTTTCGGGGTTGGGCAGCATGTAATTGCGCTCGCCTTGCTATGATAGTTTCTGACACAGTGTCGCGGACGGGAAGCATTAGCTGGCGCACGTCAAGAGCCCGTTGCGCCTGGTGACCGTGTCGAGAAGAAGGCGCGCCAACATCCAGCTTCTGCAACAGCGACAGCCGACAATGAGTGACTGTCGCCACCTCCTCGATCGACGGCTTCAAACCTTCAATCAACCAACAAGGAAGACTGGAAGCATGTAAAGTTTTAGAACTGTATGGCAGACCTCAGCATTTCAAACTGTTCCACTTTCATAACTAAATTACAGCAACGTAGCATGAACCTTTGTTGCTCATTGTCCCAATTGCATTACCAAGCACGGTCCCTTCCTTTTCCGGAATGAAGCCGAGTGTCGTTGAAATTCAAACGCCAGCATAATTCGATTTCACTGCTTTAATTCAGTTAAGGTATTCATAGCTGGCTACAATATTTAGATTACTGAAGCACAAATTAAGAGTGCGAGTTTTGCTACCGTATTTTAGCTTACCTGTGACTGCAGCTCAGCTTGGTACGTACTAAATTTTACTATTGTTAATTGCTCAGAATCATTTAATTCAAGTTCAAAGTTAAATCTCTTATTTCTAAGTTGCGTAGATTCAATTAGTTTTTGAAATGGTTGTTGAGGTAGTCCAAGACTGACTGTATTTTACTGAATTTCGATGTGTTTCAGAAAGAAAGCTCACTATTAACTTCAGTCACTAAATTAACTTTCGATTTTCCGGTTTTATTAATTCTTTTGCTAAATTAAGTCAGAGTGTAGCGAAATTTATTACTTCTGACAAACTTTCAGTTTTCACACTACACGTATCAACTTTCAGTTGCCACGCTTCTAGTGCTAATTATATGTGTAATAACCTTTCTTTTTCAGTTACTATAGTAATTGTCCTTAGGACTGGCGACCGTAATTTCCCCCAAATCTCAAATATCTAATTACCGCTAGTTAATTGTTAACGTAACGGCCGCACATTTACTTTCTTTATTAACTTTACCCCTTTTCAAAATTAATTTCCACCATTTTCATTAGCATTTTTCCTTTCATTTAGATGTAACCCTTTCCTCCCTCTTTACCTACAAATTAACTTCGGTGATGATTGCTTTTCCCAAATTTCCATTACGTACACGCGGTCTAATTTTTCACTGTCATTAAGATCGATAAGTGAGGGGGAGGTTACAACTACATACGCTCTCATTTGCAGAGACGACAGTTTAGCATAGCCTTCAGCTACGTCATTTGCTACGACCTAGCAAGGTGCCATATTCAGTTACTGTGAATGTATTCTGAACAGATAATACTGTGAATCATGTACCGTCAAGAGCGACGTTCATCATTAATGGATTAAAGTTAAGTATCAAACTAATTACGTCCTCTTTCTGAATTCTAATTCCTTGCCATGTTCCAAACGTCACGTCAGAATAGTTCTTCCCTCTTCACGCCAGCCTGCGTGAGCTAAAACGCGTGCATTTCGGCCTCCATTCGAAACACGGTGTTGGCTCTTCTGCCAACACAACAAAAATTCTTCGAAACTCCAAAAGACAGCTGGTGATCCATCACAGTGGCTACCACTGCTTACAGCTCATTCTCATCACCCCTCCATCCCAACCACTTTTTCCTTCTCTTGTCTACAGCTTTCCCTATTGAAATTCTCTTCTTTCCTAGCAATAATTGTCACTTTCACTTCACTCTCCTTTTCCATTATTCCTTCCACTTCTTCTAGTACCAAATAATACTTCAAATCGCTACACTAATCAATGTCATCCTTAATTCCTCTGTAGTTTTATTATTAGTGTTACTATTATTGTCATTATTATTATTGGAAATGACTAAATTTTAATTAAGGATGCAAATTATCGTTATTCCATTTTCATGCAATAACTGATCAATATCATTTTTAATTCATCCATTATTTTGTCATCATTATTAGTGTTACTGTTATTATTTGATTATTCTTATTATTATTATTGCCAAATATAGTTTTATTCACAGTTAAAATTAATATTATTGTGATTGTTACATAATATTTTTTTGTTTCTGTTGTTCCTTGTCAGATGTAAAGATGGCCTTAAGGCTCTAATCTGGTCAGGCTAAATAAACAATAAACAAATAAATAAAGCGTGTGGACAGAAATCCTAGATCAAGATTGCAAAAAATCTGTTTAGATTGCTAGTTTCACCTCACTGACAAGCCCCCTGCAGAGCTAAAACACAGAAAATTGCATCGGTTGTGAGCTCTGCAAGATCCATGAGGTATTTTATATTTACGTGACAAACCCTAATTCTGGGGCTATATTTTATTTTTAACACATGGATCTATGCCGACAATTGTAAAAACGGCTATGGTACATTAGTCCTTACTAATGTGAGATTGCTACCTTCTGAAGAAGACAAATTTATATTTGTCGAAACCTAGGTAAAGAATTTCCTTATGCACTGCAACTGGTCGGCTGTTTATAATTTTATCATTAAAAAAATGTTGAAATGTCATCGGTCCCTAGACTTACACATTACTTAAAGTAAGTTACGCTAAGAACAACACACACGCTCATGCCCGAGGGAGGACTCGAACCTCCGGTGGGAGGGGCCGCACCATCCGTGACATGGCGCCTTAAACAGGGCGGCCACTCCGAGAGGCAAAATTGCATAAAAGATGTGAACGAAAGCATGATACACTGTTGAGCCAAAATATTATGACTACCTAAAATGGCTCTAAGCACTATGGGACTTAACATCTGAGGTCATCAGTCCCCTAGACTTAGAACTACTTAAACGGAACTAACCTAAGGACATCACACACATCCATGCCCGAGGCAGGATTCGAACCTGCGACCGTAGCAGCAGTGCGGTTCCGGACTGAAGCGCCTAGAACCGCTCAGCCAAATGGGCCGGCGTATGACTACCTACTTAAAAGCTTGTTACTTCATTTATGGAATGCAACTTAGCAGTGATTCCGCCTGCCACGGATCCGACAAGTAGTTGATAGGTTTCCAGAGGTTTGTGGCACCAGATACCAACGCACAGGTCACACACTTGCCATAATTTATTGGCGGTTGGTTTGTGGGCGCGGAGCTGGCGCGCGATAGCGTTCCAGTTTGGTTTCATCTGATGCATAAAGCGGAGTTTGATTGCCAAGACATCAACGTGACTTCACTTTCATGCTACTCAAACCACTGCAGCACGTTTCTGGCCTTGCGATGCGGACAGTTATGCCCCTGGGAGAAATCAGGCACAAGAGATTACAGGCGGCCCCTACATCTACATCTACATCTATATGACTACTCTGCAATTCACATTTAAGTGCTTGGCAGAGGGTTCATCGAACCACAATCATACTATCTCTCTACCATTCCACTCCCGAGCAGCGCGCGGGGAGAGCGGACACCTAAACCTTTCTGTTCGAGCTCTGATTTCTCTTATTTTATTTTGATGATCATTCCTACCTATGTAGGTTGGGCTCAACAAAATATTTTCGCATTCGGAAGAGAAAGTTGGTGACTGAAATTTCGTAAATAGATCTCGCCGCGACGAAAAACGTCTTTGCTTTAATGACTTCCATCCCAACTCGTGAATCATATCTGCCACACTCTCTCCCCTATTACGTGATAATACAAAACGAGCTGCCCTTTTTTGCACCCTTTCGATGTCCTCCGTCATTCCCACCTGGTAAGGATCCCACACCGCGCAGCAATATTCTAACAGAGGACGAACGAGTGTAGTGTAAGCTGTCTCTTTAGTGGACTTGTTGCATCTTCTAAGTGTCCTGCCAATGAAACGCAACCTTTGGCTCGCCTTGCCCACAATATTATCTATGTGGTCTTTCCAACTGAAGTTGTTCGTAATTTCAACACCCAGGTACTTAGTTGTGTACTTGAGAATTGTACTATTTATCGAGTAATCGAATTCCTACGGATTTCTTTTGGAACTCATGTGGATCACCTCACACTTTTTGTTATATAGCGTCAACTGCCACCTGCCACACCATACAGCAATCTTTTCTAAATCGCTTTGCAACTAATACTGGTCTTCGGATGACCTTACTAGACGGTAAATTACAGCAAGAAGAGAACTGCTCAGATTGTCACCCAGGTCATTCATATAGATCAGGAACAGCAGAGGTCCCAGGACGCTTCCCTGGGGAACACCTGATATCACATCAGTTTTACTCGACGATTTGCCGTCTATTACTACGAACTGCGACCTTCCTGACAGGAAATCACGAATCCAGTCGCACAACTGAGACGATACCCCATAGGCCCGCAGCTTGATTAGAAGTCCCTAATAACGTTCCCGTAGTCCCAGTTGTATCCATTACTACCGCAGATCCCACGGAAGTCCAGGTGGATGTCGCTCACAACATAATACTGTGCCCACCAGACTGCGTCCGTGGCGCGCTGCATGTTTCTAACAGCCATTCGCCCGGATGACAGCTTTTCTGAACACGGCCTTCGACCTCGTTTGGCAATAAACGGGATTCATCCGACCGGGCAACACGATTCACTATTGATCCGCGATCCAATCTCGATAATCCCGTGCCCACTGTAATGGTAAGTGACGATGCTCTGCCGGCCGCGGTGGCCGTGCGGTTCTACGCGCTCCAGTCTGGAGCCGCGTTGCTGCTACGGTCGCAGGTTCGAATCCTGCCTCGGGCATGGGTGTGTGTGATGTCCTTAGGTTAGTTAGGTTTAATTAGTTCTAAGTTCTAGGGGACTGATGACCACAGCAGTTGAGTCCCATAGTGCTCAGAGCCATTTGAACCATTTGACGATGTTCTTGGGTCAACATGGGAACATGTAGATGATCCTCAACGTGTTAAACACTGTGCGCTTATTTATTTAATCGTGTCAGATGCATCGTACACAAAATCAGAATAATTAACACATACATATCAAGTATATAACAAATACAAAAAGAGTATAAAAGTATACAGATATATAAGCAGGGTCAAGAAGTTTTTTATTTTATGAAGTCTTGGACCAGAACCTGGCCACGTCCAGCGCTTCTGGGATGGCGTTCATCACATCCTGCATGGTGCAGGTGCTTGGGCACAGCACACACTGCGTGAGGTGGGTGGTGGTTTGAGTGTGTCCACAGTCACAAAGCGCCGGTTCATTTGAGAGGCCCCATTTGCGCATATTCTCTCTGGATCGCGTGTCACCAGAGCGCAGCCTATTAAGAGATTTCCATGTCGTCCATCCTTCCATATGGCCGGGAGGGAGTTCTTCGTTTGGGACTAACCATTCCCCAAGGTGGGCGTTTCCTTCTCGCCACTTGCTGCGGTGTCCCGACGATGTTTTCCGCTGTGTGCAGGAAGCTTTTCCTAGATTTTAGTCGACGGCGGGCTGGCTGGTGTTTGTACAGCGGGTGTGCAGGTGAGGTCAGCGCCTTTGTCTTTTCCTTCCTGGCCGCTACTTTCCTTCTAATATCTGGTGGGGCCACGCCTGCCAGGTAGTACAATTTATTAGTCGGGGTTGGTCTCAGACAGCCTGTGATGATGCGGCTGGATTCATTAAGCGGTATGTCCACTTGCTTGGCGTGGCTGGAATTGTACCATACTGGGCACGCGTACTCCGCTGTCGAATAGCAGAAAGCAAGAGCTGTGGTTCTCACTATTCCAGGCTGTGCCCCCCATGTAGTGTCCGTTAGTTTGCGCACAATGTTGTTTCTCGCGGCTACTTTTTGTTTAGTGTTCATGCAGTGCTTTTTATAAGTGAGCACTCTATCCGAGGTGACGCCTAAGTATTTTGGTGTTTCGCAATGTTCCAGGGGCACTCCTTCCCAGTTAAGTTGTAGTCTTCTTGCAGATTGTCTGTTCTTTAGGTGGAAGGCGCAGGTTTGGGTTTTCCCTGGGTTGGGTTTGAGATGGTTCCCCTTATAGTAGGTGGCAAGCTGTTCGAGGGCTTCTGGCAGATTCTGTTCAACAGTTTCAAAGCTTGAGCGGTAATGGCGCAATCATCTGCATATATGAAGCTTTCGGTGCCTTGGGGGAGGGGCTGGTCATTAGTATATACACTCCTGGAAATTGAAATAAGAACACCGTGAATTCATTGTCCCAGGAAGGGAAAACTTTATTGACACATTCCTGGGGTCAGATACATCACATGATCACACTTACAGAACCACAGGCACATAGACACACGCAACAGAGCATGCACAATGTCGGCACTAGTACAGTGTATATCCACATTCGCAGCAATGCAGGCTGCTATTCTCCCATGGAGACGATCGTAGAGATGCTGGATGTAGTCCTGTGGAACGGCTTGCCATGCCATTTCCACCTGGCGCCTCAGTTGGACCAGCGTTCGTGCTGGACGTGCAGACCGCGTGAGACGATGCTTCATCCAGTCCCAAACATGCTCAATGGGGGACAGATCCGGAGATGTTGCTGGCCAGGGTAGTTGACTTACACCTTCTAGAGCACGTTGGGTGGCACGGGATACATGCGGACGTGCATTGTCCTGTTGGAACAGCAAGTTCCCTTGCCGGTCTAGGAATGGTAGAACGATGGGTTCGATGACGGTTTGGATGTACCGTGCACTATTCAGTGTCCCCTCGACGATCACCAGTGGTGTACGGCCAGATCGCTCCCCACACCATGATGCCGGGTGTTGGCTCTGTGTGCCTCGGTCGTATGCAGTCCTGATTGTGGCGCTCACCTGCACGGTGCCAAACACGCATACGACCATCATTGGCACCAAGGCAGAAGCGACTCTCATCGCTGAAGAAGACACGTCTCCATTCCTCCCTCCATTCACGCCTGTCGCGACACCACTGGAGGCGGGCTGCACGATGTTGGGGCGTGAGCGGAAGACGGCCTAACGGTGTGCGGGACCGTAGCCCAGCTTCATGGAGACGGTTGCGAATGGTCCTCGCCGATACCCCAGGAGCAACAGTGTCCCTAATTTGCTGGGAAGTGGCGGTGCGGTCCCCTACGGCACTGCGTAGGATCCTACGGTCTTGGCGTGCATCCGTGCGTCGCTGCGGTCCGGTCCCAGGTCGACGGGCACGTGCACCTTCCGCCGACCACTGGCGACAACATCGATGTACTGTGGAGACCTCACGCCCCACGTGTTGAGCAATTCGGCGGTACGTCCACCCGGCCTCCCGCATGCTCACTATACGCCCTCGCTCAAAGTCCGTCAACCGCACATACGGTTCACGTCCACGCTGTCGTGGCATGCTACCAGTGTTAAAGACTGCGATGGAGCTCCGTATGCCACGGCAAACTGGCTGACACTGACGGCGGCGGTGCACAAATGCTGCGCAGCTAGCGTCATTCGACGGCCAACACCGCGGTTCCTGGTGTGTCCGCTGTGCCGTGCGTGTGATCATTGCTTGTACAGCCCTCTCGCAGTGTCCGGAGGAAGTATGGTGGGTCTGACACACCGGTGTCAATGTGTTCTTTTTTCCATTTCCAGGAGTGTATATTAAAAAGTGTTGGGCCCAGTACGCTTCCTTGGGGGATGCTGTTTTTCTGTATCCTCCACCGGCTTCTGTGTCCCTGAAAATCCACGAAGAATCTTCGATTCTGGAGTAGGTTTCCCATCGGTAAGGTTAGTCTGTAGTCCCTACTTGTTGCGTATAATTTCCCCAGGAGCAGTCGGTGGTTGACTGTGTCGTAAACTGCTGATAGGTCTAGGAAGACAGCCCCGGTGATCTTCCTGTTCTCGAACCCATCCTCTGTGTGTTGGGTTAATTTTAGCACCTGTGATGTGCAGCATTTGCCCTGTCTGAAGCCTGCTTGTTGTGGGATCAGGAGGGGTTCGATGGTGTCCGTGATTCTGTGAAGTATCATCCTTTCCAAAACCTTGTACATATGGCATAGCAGAGAGATCGGCCTGTAGTTTTTGGGACTGTCACGTTCTTTGCCTGGTTTTAGGATGGCAATGACTCGCGATTTTCTCCAGATTTTTGGAATTGTGCAGGATGTCGTGCAGTTGTTCATCATCTCGACTAGCCATTTCCTTGTTACAGGTCCAAAATGCTTTATTTGCTCGACGCATATACCATCAAGGCTGACTGCTCTCCGCATTTTGCACTTACTGATCGCCTTCTCCAGTTCCGCCAAGGTAAATGGCTCGGATAGTTCTTCGGTCTCCTGACGGGGCTTTCTGTCTATGCCCCTCTTTTTTGTCTTTAGGTTGCATCTTGGTGATTTCCCATTTGTGAGAAGCTGGTGTGCAATTTGGTCTGCTGTGACGTTCGCGTAAGAGAGGCGGTCTGCATCGAGGTGTAGCCTGCTGCCCAGGTTTGGAGAGGGTGCATTTCTGGATGAGGTATCGAATATATTGTTTCTCCCTACTTATACCTCCAGAGGGGATCACGATTGTAAAATTATGGACATTCAAGCGCGCACGGAGGCTTTCCGGCAGTCGTTCTTCCCACGAACCATACGCGGCTGGAACAGGTCAGTGGCACGTAAAGTGCCCTCTGCCACACACCGTTGGGTGGCTTGCGGAGTATAAATGTAGATGTAGAAATGTAGATAATATCCCTGTAAAGGACTGACCTGCACAGAGTCTTGATCTGAATCCTATAGAACACCTTTGGGGTGTTTTGTATCCCCGACATCTTGCCAGGCCTCACCGACCGACGTCGATACCTCTCCTCAATGCAGCACTCCGTGAAGAATGAGCTACCATTAGAGAAGATACCGTCCAGAACTTGATTGAAGGTAGGCCTGCGAGAGTGGAAGCTGTCATCATGGCTAAGGGTTGGGCAACACCCTATTGAATTCCAGCATTACCAGTGGAGGGCGCCACCAACGTGTAAGCCATTTTCAGCCAGTTGTCCGGATACTTTTGATCACATAGTGTAATTCTATTATCTCCTCACATCCTTCCAGCACCACCAAGCAGCATATAACGTCGCGAAGGGTAGTGCTCTTACCGTTTTGGCTCACTGGTGTATACTTTATATCTAAATCAAACTGAACTGGACACTAACGAAACCGCTTAGACAACTTCACAGCTCAGCCTGTTGTGCCTACTGCACCAAGCGACCGGGCGACGGGGCTGGAGGCGGGACAGCAACCATCACCACACTCCCTGCAACCTTTCGAGTGGGCGAGAGCCAACGCCACCTAGGCTCCAGGCTCAGGTTCGCGTTCACTTTGACCTCAGCTCGCTCACAAAGGAGGTTACCCCAGCTTCGGTATACCGCTCCCGGTTTGTCGAACTTCTTTCTAAGTTCATTATTACGATCTTCATTTATACAGATGGCTCTAAGACCAATGATGGGTGTTCTTTTATTGCCGGGGCACACACTTTCAAATACCTGCTCCATGGCCATTGTTCGGTCTTCACAGCTGAGCTATTTGCCCTCTACCAGGCTGTTCTTTACCTCCGCCGCCACCGACATTCTGCTTATGTCATCTGCTCTGATTCCCTGAGCGCCATCCAGAGCCTCCGTAATCCGTATCCGGTTCACCCTTTCGTGCACCGGATCCAACGTTCTGTTCATCAGCTGGCGGACGACGGTTCTCCGGTTACCTCTATGTGGGTTCCTGGCCATGTCGGTATCCCTGGGAACGAAACTGCAGAGGCCGCGGCCAAGGCTGCGGTTCTCCAGCCTCGGACAGCTTCTTGTTGTGTCCCTTCATCTGATTTTAGCAGGGTCATTTGTCAGCGCATTTTATCGCTGTGGCATGCCGATTGGACTACACTTACTGAAAACAAGCTTCGGGCCTCGAAACCTCTTCCCACGGCTTGGACGACCTCTTCACGCCCTTCTCGGCGGGAGGAGGTCGTTTTGGCCCGGTTACGGATTGGACACTGCCGGTTCAGTCCATCGCCATCTGCTGACGGCTGCGCCGGCGCCGGCGCCGTTCTGTACATGTGGGCAATTGCTGACGGTACGCCACATTTTAACGTCCTGCCCGAATTTTAATACACTGCGCATTGATCTTGGCCTGCCATGTACTCTGGATGACATTTTAGCGGATGACCCAGGAGCAGCTGCTTCCGTTCTTCGTTTTATCCACTTAACAAACGTGTCTAAGGACATTTGATTATGCTGTTTCCTTTTAATCCCTTGCCTGTTAATATGTCTTTTATAGTGTTGTCCCTTTTAGTTGCTGTTTTAACCTTGTGCCTCGCACTGCATTCCTTACTTAATCTGGGCGCTAATGACCATTGTAGTTGTGCGCGCTAAAACCACAAAAATAAAATCACACACAAATATACGGAACATACGAACATAGAGGTCACTGATTGCGAAAGAATAGACCCCGCGGCCGTCAGCGTCCCGTTCTACGCAACCTACGTCACACTGATGTCCCTATCCAAAATGACATTATAGTACTCGTCATCAGCACCACACTCACCTCAGCCGAAGGGTTAGGGAGCTGGCTGGGGAGCGTTTACCCTTTCGTGTGCAAAATTATCGAGCAGTTTCTTTTTAATGAATGGAGAGCAGATAGTAGTTAACAGATAGGTATATTTATCATACAGAATATCAAATTTGCTCCAACTGTGAAAGTGAGGTCACACAACAAGGTGGGAACTATTCTCCCCACTGCCCTTCCTTGGAGTTATATGACAAAAACAACTTTTTCAATATATGTCATATTTATTTGATAAATTTACTTCTCTTGTTACAATGATTGTCCACAAGTACTTGCCATGAAATTTTCTGAAACATGGGTCTATGCAAAGTGATATTTGACAATATGTGCAAACACAGCGAGTGCTCTTTTCCGCAGCTTTGGTACTACAATGACGGCACGTCCAGTAGGTTTCTCCTAAAATGGGTTGATGCTCCCCTGCAGCCACATGACGAAAACCTTCAGGTACTTTACCCCCATTTTGCCAGAAAGACAGGTTTTTGTCCACGCCTTTTTTGGGATGAGAAGCCAGCGATCAATTGTCTGGCTAGATCGATCCTGTATGTGAGCTGATCGTGCTGTCCACGTTCTCTTTTACTTATTTTCCACAGGATAAAACTGTTCACTGCAGCAACGTCCACCAGGAACTAAAATATTCTGTGCCACCATTTTACAGAACGTCTACCAATAGCATACCTTTCTCGTAATTGATCAAACTTATCGACACCACCCATTATTTTGTTGTATTCTGCCACAGCTTCAGGACAAGAAATCTCTGGACTAGTACCATCCTTGTTTTTCCTTTTCACTGTGGCTGTGTTTCATGGGTCATGAATTGAGGACAGGAAAGTGACTGGACGGGTATTCATCTATTTAACTGCAGAAATGGCTCCTTTTGTTTCAAACTGGAATTCTCCTCGTTCCAATTTTACGTTCATGAATTTGGATAAATCAAAAGTATTTACCTTATACTATAGCTTTGAGGAAAAAATCACATAATGTCACGCAAACAGCACTGAAAGGCTCCTATACAGAGCAACACTTAGCTATAAAATGCCTCTGCGCGAAGGTACAGCAAAAACGGTGGGAACTTCCGATTGGAAGTAGTACCCTACACTGTTCACTAGGTGGTAGCACCGTACAGAGGTGGGAACTGTGAATCCCACGGGACTAGGAGCGAGTTCATTGTAGTGGGAAGCATGTTTCCCACGGCTCACGAAAGGGTTAAGGTAATGGCGTTACAAAATTATGTAGACCTGATCAGCAGTTTATTACCAAAACAAACTCTTTAGAATTAGAAAATACACAATTTAACAATGGGGCACTGAAGACTAGCGATCAAGGTAGGTAAACTCCAGCCTCATCACATCAAAACATACAAATCTTGAAATGGACAAATGCAAAATGGTAATGTGAAAAAAGTAGGAAAAAAAGAAGGAAATAATCGCAGCACGTTGCCGAGCCCAAAAGAAAGTTACCAAAGTAATTTAAAGAACTAAGCAGTTCCAGCAATACTTATTAACTGCTGCGTGCATATGATGACGGGTGAAAAATGTTATTGTATTTTGTTTCCATTATCTTAACTTAGCCTCTGGAGTGGCGCGAGCAGCTACTCCGCAGTATGTTGCGGTGGTGCGGTTCCTTCCGTCCCTTTGCGATGGACCTCCAGCTACCTGTGAACATTGTCTCAGCAGATCATCAGTAGGGAAGCCGAGCGAAACCTACTGTACTTCTACGTGAAACCAGGCTGCAATTAAAGTCACTAATCTACGTCTCGGGAGAAAGTTTTCACAAGAAATGAAAGGATGGAAATTTTGTCCTCAATATATTCTGAAACTAAGGTGAACGAGTATTCTCGCCAAGCCCATGCTAGTCTTAACACAGTCACTCACAATCTCTTTCACTCACGTTAGCAAGTTTATGGTGTTGCATTTCCCGAAAACAGAATAGCTACAAAAATACTGATTGTTTTTGATTGAGAGTACTCGCCAAATATTAAGTTGGTTGAAATGGCTCTGAGCACTATGGGACTTAACATCTATGGTCATCAGTCCCCTAGAACTTAGAACTACTTAAACCTAACCAACCTAAGGAAATCACACAACACCCAGTCATCACGAGGCAGAGAAAATCCCTGACCCCGCCGGAAAAAATATTAAGTCTGTCGGTACCAAATGCAGTCACAGTTTTTAGTCACCGATCTGCTCAATAAGCCACGCGAAATATATGTCTTTTCTCGTCACAAAATTCACTTAAAAATTCCGAAATTTCTAAACACACATCGGAATAATTATGCCGTCACTTTCCAACACATTTGATGTATGAAACACTGCTAGATCCGGCAACTTATCACTTCCATCGGAACTACTACTACACACGTCTGATCTGCTTCATGACTAGGCTTCGACCTTTCTCTAGAATACTCTAAGTCTTCTCTACCAGCAGGGAAAGGCGCGCGAAGAATATTGATTCACCATTGGTCAGTTTACTCAACAGCCAATAGCAAAACAACATTCTCCTGCGTCAATCCGCGCTTTTCATCAATAACCAATCGCAAAATAGTAAAAGTAACGACTGCACTTTTTACCGACGTAATTATCTAATATGCTGAAGTTTTGCTAATGCATAAAGTTATTTCCTATTGTTATTTATACTTGAACTAACTTTCTCTTTACCATAAAAAATGGCTCTGAGCACTATGCGACTTAACTTCTGAGGTCATCAGTCCCCTAGAACTTAGAACTAATTATACCTCACTAACCTAAGGACATCACACACATCCATGCCCGAGGCGGGATTCGAACCTGCGACCGTAGCGGTCGCTCGTGTCCAGACTGTAGCGCCCAGAACCGCACGGCCACTCCGGCCGGCTCTCTTTACCACAAATTTACTTTACAAATCTATTCTACAAAAATCCCCTTTGTCCATATCCATACTTCTTCGAAATGTTCCAACACTAAATCCTACTACATAACTCGTTAAGGAATTATCTTCATATTAACCTTAAACTGGCGTGTCTTCCCCGAAGTGTTCCGAACGGACATCATACTGTCACTGGGTGTGATTTTTATATCTCTTGCGAACAGAAACCAGACTGTCACCATGTTTTTTTTTAATTGTCTGTCTACTATGTTCCCTGTCAGCTTCCTTTGTATTTTATTAGCTTTGCCAACCCTTTGCTTTATGTTTTAACGTTCCACAATTTTCCGCCGTTTTACAATTTCCGTCACCGTTTTATCACCTGCTTTTATTGTTTCTTATCTTCTACTTACGTTTTAAAAAGTATGTAGGCTGCAAAGCAGCGTAATAAGCTGCTGCCAACCCGCCACCTTCGGGGGAAATCGAAATACAATAACGGAAAAAAATAACCTTAAACCACACTCACGCCTCATTCATACTGCTAAAACACATTTATAACATTTTACATACACAAAAAGAAATAATAACATTTTATGAAAACAAGGCCCCCGGAGTAGACAATATTCCATTAGAACTACTGACAGCCTTGGGAGAGCCAGTCCTGACAAAACTCTACCATCTGGTGAGCAAGATGTATGAGACAGGCGAAATTCCCTCAGACTTCAAGAAGAATATAATAATTCCAACCCCAAAGAAAGCAGGTGTTGACAGATGTGAAAATTACCGAACTGTCAGGTTAATAAGTCACAGCGGCAAAATACTAACGTGAATTCTTTACAGACGAATGGGAAAACTGGTAGAAGCCGACCTCATGGAAGATGAGTTTGGATTCCGTAGAAATGTTGGAACATGGGAGGCAATACTGACCCTACGACTTTTCTTAGAAGAAAGATTAAGGAAAGGCAAACCTACGTTTCTAGCATTTGTAGACTTAGAGACAATGGTGGTTGCAATACTCTCTTTCAAATTCTGAAGGTGACAGCGGTATAATACAGGGAGCGAAAGGCTATTTACAATTTGTACAGAAACCAGATTGCAGTTATAAGAGTCGAGGGGTATGAAAAGGAAGCAGTGGTTGGGAAGGGAGTGAGACAGGGTTGTAGCCTATCCCCGATGTTATTCAATCTGTATATTGAGCAAGCAATAAAGGAAACAAAAGAAAAGTTCGGAGTAGGTATTAAAATCCATGGAGAAGAAATAAAAACTTTGAGGTTTGCCGATGACATTGTAATTCTGTCAGAGACAGCAAAGGACTTGGAAGAGCAGTTGAACGGAATGCACAGTGTCTTGAAAGGAGGATATAAGATGAACATCAACAAAAGCAAAACGAGGATAATGGAATGTAGTGAAGGTAAGTCGGGTGATGCTGAGGGAATTAGATTAGGAAATGAGGCACTTAAAGTAGTAAAGGAGTTTTGCTATTTGGGGAGCAAAATAACTGATGATGGTCGAAGTAGAGAGGATATAAAATGTAGACTGGCAATGGCAAGAAAAGCGTTTATGAAGAAGAAAAATTTGTTAACATCGAGTGTAGATTTAAGTGTCAGGAAGTCGTTTCTGAAAGTATTTGTATGTAGTGTAGCCATGTATGGAAGTGAAACACGGACGATAAATAGTTTAGACAAGAAGAGAATAGAAGCTTTCGAAATGTGGTGCTACAGAAGAATGCTGAAGATTAGATGGGTAGATCACATAACTAATGAGGAGGTATTGAATAGAATTGGGGAGAAGAGGAGTTTGTGGCACAACTTGACTAGAAGAAAGGATCAGTTGGTAGGACATGTTCTGAGACACCGAGGGATCACCAATTTAGTTTTGGAGGGCAGCGTGGAGCGTAAAAATCGTAGAGGGAGACCAAGAGATGAATGCACGAAGCAGATTCAGAAGGATGTAGGCTGCAGTAGGTACTGGGAGATGAAGAAGCTTGCACAGGATAGAGTAGCATTGAGAGCTGCATCAAACCAGTCTCAGGAATGAAGACCACAACAACAACAACAACAAGTACATGAAAATACTAGAACAGTTTATGAAAAACGTTCTAAAAGTTTAGTGCACTCTAGTGGGCACAATCTAAACTAAGATCACAGTCCCCCTATCCAATATTGTCCTCTATCGGCTGATACATAAACTACGTGCGCGTCCAGTCTCGCGTCACTATCTGTTACTCTCCAGCTCTGAGACACATCTCCCACTTAACCGCCTCCAAGGCCGGATCGCTATCCGGCGCAACGCCCCAATGTGTGCTCGGCTGCCATGCTATGGCGCCGAGCTGGAGACGCCACCACGGTACTGGTGAGTGACAGACGCCAACTTTCTGCCAGAAACCCGCCAATGAGAGGAACGCGTGCCGTCACGTGATGTACGCAAGAGGGCCGGCGAGGTAGCGGCCGCAGCAGCGGGTCGCTCTCTTGCCCGCCAGCTTGCTTACCCTCTGGACGTGTCCACCAGTCCTTCCTATGGAGGGCGAAATGCCCTTTCCGTACCATGTGCGCTCCACTCCGCGACCGTAGGCAGTTTTCGTAAATATTGTACCCGTTAGTGGTAGAGACTGGGAATTAGACACTTTTCGCTGAATCCTGGCGTTTCTCATTTTGCGTGTAAGTAAAACACCCGGGATGCACATCTGGGAGCCTGATGCCATCCTGACATGTACGGTAGGGCATAACTTGTTAACAGACAATTACAGGTTGTAATGGTACTTGAATTACGCAACCATTACGGCACCTCACCTCAACATCTCGATACCAGCTATGTTCTACTGTGTTTCTGTAAAATAGTGAACATATTTCTGTGACAACATTCAGATTTGAATTCATTAATGTAGAGGTACTCTGATATGTTTGTATTGTAATGATATTATTCTTATGTGTATTCTTTCCATAGAGTAGAAATATCTCTGGAGTGAGCATTGCGTCCTGCGCATGTTGTCAACATTAAAACTGGATTTTGTCACGTGACCTAGGGACGACGTCGATTGTTTAACGCCAATTCGCGTCCGCCATCAGGTGACGTCACGTCTCGTCACATAACACCAAAACATTCTACAATACCTTTCGAATGGAGGCATTCGCACAGGTCGTCAACGGAACGTCACGTCATTTCACGGTACGTCAAGGTTTCTCGGGAAGAAAATTTTGACGGTACCAGTCTGTTAACATCTTAAGTTAACCTATTTTCGCCTCGCTCATACTCCTTATAATAGTGGATTTTGTACTGTTGTATCTTTATTTTATAAAGCGCTTTGTTTTAGTGACAAATTGGAGATGTTCCATGACGACTGGGATATTTTTTCCACTTTCTTACATAACCGAGGTCGTATATCTGAAGGCGAAAAATTATTTAGGTTTCACGATAACACAACGGCGCCGACGCCCACAATGTATGTATATAAGAACTTAAGTAGACGAAGCAAATTCCACCATATGACATTTTAAGCAAAAAAGTCAGCTTTAATGAAGGAGTAAAATACAGTTGTTTATGACGTTATTAATTACGTAAGAAAAAACATTATGGATAAGTTTAACAGGCTTCATTAATTCGTTTAAAGCTTTCTTTGATGTGTATGAATGTACATATTTTCCCTAGCAAATAATTGTCGATGTTTTGAAACGTTGTCTCACTTCCCACTAATTTACCAAACATAATTGATCAAGAACATAGCTTATAAAGTTTGCTTCGGCCATTGGCAAATTTTGTCGTTGTTAGCTCCTCAGTTCCCATACTATACTCTAACATTTTATGCATATTAGGGATGGTTAATCAAAATCCCAATCTCGCCGTTCAGTACTGTGTTAAGCGACTTGACGAGATGTGACATGAAAGACATTGTAAATACATGCTGATGTGAAACTTCTGTGACGTCATGCTCGTTCATTTTGCTCTTCAAAGCTAAGAGCCCAATTTATTTCAAATATCAGACGTAAACTGCTATGGTGCCTGCAAAACATCTATACTAAATCCACAGCACTTACGAAGGGGTCTGTCTTTACTAGCGACATGACAACATTCAAAATTTATAGGACAAATGTCGGACAAATCTACGGCGTCCCGAGATCACGTGACCATTGTGGCAACGTATGTTGACAACACAAAATCAATTCTGCGCTTCTGAATGCTCACTCCAGACATATTTCTACTCTATGATTCTTTCTTTTGTCACTATGATCTTTGACGTACTTGTAACTCTGATTTTTGTGCGCGTAAGCGGTTATTAGAGAGTCAAGTCTTGGTCGTCATGTTGAAAAGACGCAAATTGTAGTCAGTTTATGAAATGTGAACTTTAACAGTGAGGAAGACATTTTCAAGTATGTTTTATATTGTGAAGTGATGTTGCAACAAAAGTAATAAAAAAGAAGTTTAACTTAAATTCCGAGTGCTGATTACTTTTTTACATCACCATTGTCCTAACTTGCAAAAGTTTAATCTTCAAGAATGGCTTATGAAACACATCTATAAAGCTTTGAATATTGCAGAATAACACCTAGGCCTCTCTGCATCCGAGCTTGGAATCATCACTACCTAGATTTTCGACGATTGAGCCATGAGTTCACAACGAGACCAGCGTGGGAAACACGAAAAGATGAGTGCCTAGTTTATCCATTATTTCAAGAAATGACTTTAATAACTGTGCTCTAATGACACCTGCCACATAATATAACTTGGTGTTGCCCGAAAATGCAATATTTAGCAGCGTGAGAAACACTACAATTGTAATTAATTTTTGACCTTTGTTGTGGTAGGGTTGTTAGGTGAAGAACATCTATTCATGAAACCAATAACTACACGTAGCAACTGCACAAAGATCTTAAAGCCGAAAGAAAATGACTACTCTGGCGAACCCAAAGTAATTTAAAGCGCTTAAACTTCACGTTCAAATTTCAGTAAGAAACACGATGACTCGGCCATAAAGAGCTGACTGAACTGAACAGAATTTCACTAGAAGGACAAGTATGAAACACAAATATGGAATAATACAGTTTCTCTCCCTTTCATTAAAAGTAAAGGATCAGATTGGAAAGATTTTACAGAAACATGGCATTACACTGGGTTTTAGACCAACAAAGAAAATAAAGCACTCTGATCTGTAAAGGATAAACGCCCTCCTCTGTCAGCATGTGGCGTATCTACACACACAAAAAAAAAATACCTTCTGCATGACATCGGTTCCGAGAGTTTAGGAACCTGTACAGAAAATTGGAATAGAGATCAAAATAAACATTATTGTCGCCCTTGTTACTGCTCATGAAAACCACACATTGCATGTTGTACCACCATACATTGAGACCTTCAGAGGTGGTGGTCTAGATTGCTGTACACACCGGTACCTCTAATATCCAGCAGCACGTCCTCTTGCAATGATGTATGCCTGTATTCGTCGTGGGATACTATCCACAAGTTTATCAAGGCACTGTTGGTCCAGATTGTCCCACTCCTCAACGGCGATTAGGCGTAGATCCCTGAGAGTGGTGGGTCACGTCGTCCATAAACAGCCCTTTCCAATCCATCCCAGACATGTTCGACAGGGTTCATGTCTGTAGAACATGCTGGTCACTCTAGTCGAGCGATGTCGTTATTCTGAAGGAAGATATTCATAAGATGTACATGATGGGGGCGCGAATTGTCCTCCATGAAGACGAATGTCCCGCCAATATGCTGCCGATATGGTTGCACTACCGGTCGGAGGATGGCATTCACGTATCGTACAGCCGTTACGACGGCTTCCATGACCATCAACGGCGTAAGTCGGTCCCACATAATGCCATCCCAAAACAGCAGGGAACCTCCACCTTGCTACACTCGCTGGACAGTGTGTCTAAGGCGTTCAGCCTGACCGGGTTGCCTCCAAACACGTCTCCGACGATTGTCTGGTTGAAGGCATATGCGACACTCATCGGTGAAGAGAAAGTGAGCGGTCCATTCAGCATATTGTTCCGCCCATCTGTATCGCGCTGCATGGTGTCGTTGTTGCAAAGATGGACCTCGCCATGGACGTCGGGAGTGAAGTTACGCATCATGCAGCCTACTGCGCACAGTTTGGGTAGTAACATGACGACCTGTGGCTGCACGAAAAGCATTATTCAACATGGTGGCGTTGCGGTCAGTGTTCCTCCGAGCCATAATCCGTAGGTCGCGGTCATCCACTGCAGTAGCACTGAGCGAGGCACGTCATCCACAGTTCCTGTCTCTCTGTATCTCCTCCATGTCCGAACAACATCACTTTGGTTCACTCCGTGGCGCCTGGACATTTCGCTTTCCTGTCACAAAGTAACAACGTGGACGCGATCGAACCGCGGTATTGACCGTCTAAGCATGGTTGAACTACAGACAACACGAGCCGTGTACCTCCATCTTGGTGGAATGACTGGAACTGAACGGCTGTTGGACTCTCTTCGTCTAATAGGCGCTGATCATGCATGGTTGTTCACATCTTTGGGTGGGTTTAGTGACATCTCTGAACAACCAAAGGGACTGTGTCTGTGATACAATATCGACAGTTAACATCTGTCTTCAGAACTTCTGTGAACTGGGGCGATGCAAAACTTTTTTGATGTACGATAATGATTGAAGTAGAAGAAATGGATTAATTTTTTGATGTGTATACAATTCGTGTACGTGTGGTCAAGTTTATAATGAACAACCGAGAGAAGCGTGAATACAGGGCGAAAGGAACACAGAAGTCTTTGCCGACTAGGGTAAACAAATAGGCTCTGGCAGAACATACTCTTCAATCAGGAAGTAACGTACTCAAGTTTTCTGAAACAAAAATTTTTTCCACGACGATGAACTAATCATGGCTATGTAGAGAAGCCATTGAAATATGTAAACATAGGGATGGTTCCAATAGAAAAGAAGGGACTATGCTAATTTGCTACTATGGACAGCAGCTCTACAGAAACGTTTAACAGTTCTTTATCTCTGACAACAATCGTTAGTCAAGTTTTGACAAGGACCATCTCTGCTTATCACGTTTAACTCTGGCCACACTCATTTTTTTCAGTACATATATCGCTCTCAGACGTCCGACCGGTCAGGCGGGAAGAGTCAAAGGAGGAACTACGACTCTGAAGACGTACAGCGCAGTTTAGGACGAAACTTCACGATCAGAAAAGTTTCGTGGACCACGTCCTTATACCCCGAAAGCTTTACCAGCAGCGATCTTTATTTAATTCATGTTCCATTGTTTTATTGACCGATCCAGTGCGGCTGCTGTCGATCCATCATACGTCACAGTTGGCAGCCATGGTTAGGCAGTCTTCAACCGCGTCTTTCTGCGTACTAACTGGAGCTCTGGTTTGGCTTTCAGCTCCTGTCATCTTGTTACCATGGCTCCAAATTTTCCATGATTCCAGGCATCATCAAATTATAGTTACATGTAACAAACAGATACAGTTTGGACGCCAAGCATTAATAAGCTTCATGATTTTCCATACAGTTTGCTTATTATTACTTGTTTTCGTTCTCTTTCCAGATGAGAGACGAATGTTTTTCAACTTTCCAAAGTCTTTAGAAATTAAATCATATTCGGCTGTTAAACTATCTCATAACTAAACTGTGGTGATTACAATATATTTTTGCAAACATCCTTTAATATTGCTGCTACTTGCAGCTTCTGTTTACAAACACCTCGTACAGAGTCACGCTCCTGGTTACGTCACCTTAGCACTCCTTCACGCGTCGGCCTTGACATCTAGGCGTTACCAGACTGTCCAGTTGTCCGTGCACTTTGAATGTCACGCCAGGCGCCACCTTCCGCTCGCTTTCTTATCTACATGGCCATCCAACTTAGGCGGCCTCGTGTTTATTCACAAACATTTGACAAAAAATCATTATGCACGATTTCTTAACATTAGTTGCCTCTTGTCAATACCTCCTACCAATTGTACTACTCACATTTTTAATCCAATTATTCACAAAAGAGGTGCTTCTTTCGACACCTGGGACTCACGCTAGTAACAGCCAAACGGCTTTCACTTCGTCTTCATGGAATTTTTTTAGCATCAACCACGTTATATGTGCCTGTTACCGTTTGGGACTCAGGATATGTCACTTCTACTACATTTGGATACGCCCTACCTTCGTAAGAACGCCCCACTCGCACTAAAACTCCAGAAATGTCTCAATTTATCCGGTGAGTCAGTAGGTGGTGGAATAAGGGGTTTAGAGTATAACTGGCGACGCCTTCCCACCGGAGTTTTGCGATAATTAAGCCAGTCCGTCCTCGAACTGACTTACTGAACCGCCGCGTAGTTATTCTTCCTACCTATTACGTGGAGATGCTCTCGTAGTTTTATGTCCCGTTGCAGAGCCATACCAGCGCCGCCGGATTAATGAAGTCGGAAGAAATTTTTTTTGTGCAAATAATTTTTACACAGGATGCCATTATGGTGTGTTTATTTAAGGAACACCGTAAAATGAACTCGTTCACACTGAGTATAAGCTAACTATTAA
Source organism: Schistocerca cancellata (assembly GCF_023864275.1). Lineage (NCBI taxonomy): Eukaryota > Metazoa > Arthropoda > Insecta > Orthoptera > Acrididae > Schistocerca > Schistocerca cancellata. Next base: position 128,157,207 of record NC_064635.1, read on the forward strand.
ACGCTTCAAGAACATGGTCTACTACATGGCTAGCTCATGAGGAATCCTGTCGACGACGGCCGACTATGGTGCGCATAGAATTGGTATAGTTCGTATAAGATCATATATCTTCGGCTATGTCAAAGTTATTCATGTATTTATTAATATCAACGTTTACTGACATTGTATAGTTACTGAAAAGTAGTATTTATGACCCATAGATTCGTCCTAATTTGTGATTGGTAAAAGGCGACTTTTGCTACGAATATTTATTAATAACAGATACTCGATTCGAGTCAGAGTAAATGTACTTATCTCTTTGCTGACGCCACGAGCGATTTCTGCATCGGCAACTCACCCCACTAACACTGAAAGCTCTGGATGGCCAACCACTTCAGCCAGCCAGCCAACATGGGAACCTACCACTCGCTCCGTACTCAATATGTACTTCAGCACTGATACAGTCGCTTCACGTATGTAAAATAGCAAAACTGAAAATAAAACAAAATCTGCAATTAAGGAGTACCATAAACCGTGCTAACTATATACTGCCCTTCAAAATTCTCATAATATACCAGGTGTACCTGTATGAAATGAGCGTTTTTTTGTGAAACTGAAACACTAATTTTGAATTGAAAAGTAAAAACATTTTATTCAAAGTACTGACCATTGCTTTCTATACATTATGACCACCTTTCTGGCAATTTGTGGACACCACGCCAATAGAAATGTTCGTCTTTTGAAGCAAGCCAATCAGACACCCAATTTTCGACTTCTTCGTAGGAATCGAAGTGTTCCTCAGCCAATGCGTGTCCCATTGATGAAAACAAATGGTAGTCGGAAAGGACCATGTCTGGTGAATACGGCGGGTGGGGTAGCAGCTCCCAGCCAAGTGTTTTGATTGTATCCTGAACCAGTTTTGCTTTGTGTGCAGGTGCATTGTCATGTAAAAAAATTACTTTGCCATGTCTTCTGGCCCATTCTTGCCTTTTTTCGATCAATGCATAGTTCAAATTGACAATTTGTTGTCTGTAGCGATTAGTATTAACAGCTCATGATACACCACACCTTTCGGATCCCACCAAACACAGAGCATTGTCTCCTTGCCGAATCGATATGGTTTTGCAGTCAAATTTAATGGTTGTCCTGGATTAACCCATGATTTTTCCCGTTTAGGATTCTTAAAATAAATCCATTTTTCATCGCCAGTAACAATTCGATGCAAAACTGATTTTCTTTCATGTCTCTGAAGCAAAATTTGACAAACGATTTTTCGGTTTTCTACCTGTCTTTCATTCAATTCATGTGGAACCTATTTTCCACACATCTGGATCTTTCCCATAGCTTTCAAACGGTCAGAAATTGTTTGATGTGCAACATTTAGCATTGCTGCCATTTGATTCTGACTCAAAGTATCATCTTAATCCACTATTGGTTGCAATTAGGCGTCTTCGAACGTTTTTGGTGGTCTTCCACGTTCTTCATTCCTTACATAAAAATCATTATTTCTGAACCGTTGAAACCATCTTTTGCATGTTGCTTCTGATAGAGCATGATCACCATATGCCTCGACAAGCATTCGATGCGACTCTGCAGCACTTTTTTTCAAATTAAAACAAAACATTAATGCTTTCCGCAAATCATCACTTTCTGGTACAAAATTCGACATTGTTAACACGATGAAAAAATATGCTGTTGTTTGTTCCATGACTTGATGTATACTAAATAGCTTTGACAGATGTCTTACCAACCAAACAAAAAAATTAAGGCTCGTTCACAACAAATGTTCCCTATCGACACATTTGTATCTTAACGCTCATTTACCTGGTCGCTAATACTGACCTCGTTTCCATCCATTTTTGCCAGAACTGTCTTCACAAATGTCTTCCATCACAGCCTGTCCTCAGGCTTGATTCTGTGATAAAGCTGCATTTTTTACACCGGTAGGTGCAACCTTTTATGGCCGACATCACGGACTGTAGAACGGGGGTTGCAGGCAGGTGCTGAAGGGGAAATGCTGAGTGCTGGAGGGGAAGTTCCATTTAAACAGAAGGCCACTCTCACATTTTTTGTAAATATTAAGCGGGGTCCCTCCACGCTCCCACTTGCATGGTGACCATTCAAAAAGATGTCACCTCCAGTTTGTTTAGCATCTGAAAAGAATTCCGCAGAAAATGCAGAGTTTTATTTTGGCCTGGCTTGTTAACCATTTTCAACTTTCAGAGAAGTGTGATGAATGGCGAATTTTGAGTAAAACCTATACAGTTCTCTTGTTACCATGTTAATATTTGCTCTTTTCCCAAAAGATAGCGGAGTTTACATGGACTCACTTCACAAATATATTGTTGCAGACACAGTTGTGAGACAATACTGAAGCAGTGATAAAGTAAGGTCAGTATGTAATGAAAAAGCACATCCTTGGTACAGTATAAGCACATAATGTTTTCACTTATGTTGTTCCAAGATCCATAGTATTTCTCGTTTCACCAGCTATCGATGACCCTTAAAAATGACATATTTCATCGAAAAAGTCTGTAGTTAGCGGAATAACACAGTAGATAATAAAGTTTTGCATAATAACCATGCAGTAAAACACTCGCCTCTTTGCAAGTTATCATTTGCCAACATCTCATTTTGATGTCTCAAATCGTTTATGAAATATGAATGTTGCAGATATTTCACTCTAGCTTTATCGCTGGCGACAGCAAATGAATGTGCTACATCAGATCAGTTTTCTCAATGTTTCTAACAGATAGAGATATCCAGATGTCTAAAGCAAAATACCTGTGTGTTAGCTAAATTTCACACATAGTAACATACTACGTAACATGCTGTTTTGTTGTTGTGTTGTTCAGTCCAGAGACTGATTTGATGCGGCTCTCCATTCTACTATATTCTGTGGAAGCCTCTTCATCTCTGAATAGCTCCTGCAACCTACAGCCCCAACATGCGCCATACAGAAGTCATAGCAACCCCTATTTTTCATTGAAAACGTTTTCGAATTCCGCGCAATGTCTCACTTCCACGTAAATATCACAATAACCTTGGCAATTAACGAAATAATGGGCACATCACAATGTACCTGACATCTGAAGCTACAAGTAAATAAAAAATGAAATTTTTTAGCGATTAGTTTCTGTAAAATCGTTTGAGAAAAATTACAGGGCGTGCGCCTCGATTCTGTCACCGCCGAACGGCCGAAAGATGGCAGATATTGTGGGCCTCCGTGTCCTAAGAAGGGAACTTCCCCATCGCACCCCCTCAGATTTAGTTAGAAGTTGGCACAGTGGATAGGCCTTGAAAACTGAACACAGACCAATCGAGAAAACAGGAAGAAGTTGTGTGGAACTATGAAAAAAATAAGCAAAATATACAAAATGAGTAGTCCATGCGCAAGATAGGAAACATCAAGGATAATGTGAGCTCAGGAGCGCCATGGTCCCGTGGTTAGCGTGAGCAGCTGCAGAACAAAAGGTCCTTGGTTCAAGTCTTCGCTCGAGTGAAAAGTTTACATTCTCTATTTTCGCAAAGTTATGCTCTGTTCGTTCACTGACGTCTCTATTTACTGTAATAAGTTTAGTGTCTGTGTTTTGTGACCGCACCGCAAAACCGTGCAATTAGTAGACGAAAGGACGTGCCTCTCCAATGGGAACCGAAAACATTTCATCGTAAGGTCATAGGTCAACCGATTCCTCCACAGGAAAACACGTCTGATATATTCTATACGACACTGGTGATGGCATGTGCGTCACATGACAGAAATATGTTGTCGACCCACCGAACTTGTACACTTGGCGAATGGGTAAAAAGATTCTTCTACCTTGCCCGATTTAGGTTTTCTTGTGGATGTGATAATCACTCCCAAAAAGTGATGAAAACATAAGAGTTTGTCACATAAACTGCAGGAAATGAATGCAACAGTTTCACAGTCGCACAGTTTTCCCTGTGCTCTGTCAAAACATATGTTTTTAACGTTTTCCAATTTTTCCGTGTGTACACCGTCAAATCCTGGATATGTCCTAGCAAATCTGAACATGTCCTGGAATTTTGGAGAGCGAAGCTGATTATGTGTGAGTGCCTGAACTTTTCACTCGAGGGAAAACTTGAACTAAGAACCTCTTATTCCGCAAGTGCTCACGCTAACCACGGGACCACGGCACTCTTGAGCTCACATTATCCTTGATGTTGCCTATCTTGCGCATGGACTACTCAGTTTGTATATTTTGCTTATTTGTTTCATAGTTCCACACAACTTCTTCCTGTTTTCTCGATCGATCTGTGTTCAGTTTTTCAAGGCCTATACACTGTGCCAGCTTATAACTAAATATGAGGGGGGTGCGATGGGGAGGTTCCCTTGTGAGAAACGAATGAAGCCGCCCAGCGCGTTGGACGAAAATTGGTCACTGCGTATTGGCCACCACATTATGCTCAGACTCGACTAATGCACGTTCTCATGAACAAAGTACGTATTCTAATGAGCGGTGTGGTGCCAGCTGCCACAAGCATAAACAGAAAACATTTTGCGTTACCACATTTGGAGTAGCAAACCACAAACAAATATGTCAATTACGTGTCGCCGGCAAGGTAGCTCAGAGAGCCGGTTGGCCTCTCAAATAAAAAACTGAGTGGAAGGATCAATCACCGAACTTCAACAGGATGTATTGCGACGTCCGCAACGACCGAACACAACGATGATTTAAAAAAAAAAAGGTGTAGCGTCTTTGATTCATAATCAAAACGTCTTCGGTCCCGGGTTCGATCCCCGCCACTGCCTAAATTTTGATAAATAATCAGCACTGGCGGCCGAAGACTTCCAGCATAAGAAGTCAGCCTCATTCTGCCAACGGCCTTGTCAAAGAGGGCGGAGGAGCGGATAGAGGTTCAGGGCACTCTCTTGTCATAGGGGTGGGAAATTGCCCCTAAAGGCGGAAGAATCAGCAATGATCAACGATATGAGGATGCAGAAGGCAATGGAAATCACTGCATTAAAGGCACGTAACGTGTATCCACAGGACATGTGGCCTGTATTTGAAGAAGTGTCAAGATGATTTCTCCATTGGCAAAAGATTCCGGAATAGTCACCCATTCGGATCTCCGGGAGGGGACTGCCAAGGAGGAGGTTACCATGAGAAAAAGATTGAATAATCAACGAAAGGATAACGTTCTACGAGTCGGGGCGTGGAATGTCAGAGGCTTGAACGTGGTAGGGAAACTAGAAAATCTGAAAAGGGAAATGCAAAGGCTCAATCTAGATATAGTAGGGGTCAGTGAAGTGAATTGAAAGGAAGACAAGGATTTCTGGTCAGATGAATATCGGGTAATATCAACAGCAGCAGAAAATGGTATAACAGGTGTAGGATTCGTTATGAATAGGAAGGTAGGGCAGAGGGTGTGTTACTGTGAACAGTTCAGTGACTGGGCTGTTCTAATCAGTATCGACAGCAGACCAACACCGACAACGATAGTTCAGGTATACATGCCGACGTCGCAAGCTGAAGATGAACAGATAGACAAAGTGTATGAGGATATTGAAAGGGTAATGCAGTATGTAAAGGGGGACGAAAATCTAATAGTCATGGGCGACTGGAATGCAGTTGTAGGGGAAGGAGTAGAAGGAAAGGTTACAGGAGAATATGGGCTTGGACAAGGAATGAAAGAGGAGAAAGACTAATTGAGTTCTGTAACAAGTTTCAGCTAGTAATAGCGAATACCCTGTTCAAGAATCACAAGAGGAGGAGGTATACTTGGAAAAGGCCGGGAGGTACGGGAAGATTTCAATTAGACAGAGATTCCGAAATCAGATACTGGATTGTAAGGCGTACCCAGGAGCAGATATAAACTCAGATCACAATATAGTAGTGATGAAGAGTAGGCTGAAGTTTAAGACATTAGTCAGGAAGAATCAATACGCAAAGAAGTGGGATACGGAAGTACTAAGGAATGACGAGATACGTCTGAAGTTCTCTAACGCTATAGATACAGCAATAAGGAATAGCGCATCAGGCAGTACAGTTGAAGAGGAATGGACATCTCTAAAAAGGGCCATCACAGAAGTTGGGAAGGAAAACATAGGTACAAGGAAGGTAGCTGTGAAGAAACCATGGGTAACAGAAGAAATACTTCAGTTGATTGATGAAAGGGGGAAGTACAAACACGTTCCGGCAAAATCAGGAATACAGAAATACAAGTCGCTGAGGAATGAAGTAAATAGGAAGTGCAGGGAAGCTAAGACGAAATGGCTGCAGGAAAAATGTGAAGACATCGAAAAAGATATGATTGTCGGAAGGACAGACTCAGCATACAGGAAAGTCAAACCAACCTTTGGTGACATTAAACGCAACGGTGGTAACATTAAGAGTGCAACCACTGTTAAATGCAGAGGAGAGAGCAGATAGGTGGAAAGAATACATTGAAAGCCTCTATGAGGGTGAAGATTTGTCTGATGTGATAGAAGAAGAAACAGGAGTCGATTTAGAAGAGATAGGGGATCCAGTATTAGAATCGGAATTTAAAAGAGCTTTGGAGGACTTATGGTCAAATAAGGCAGAAGGGATAGATAACATTCCATCAGAATTTCTAAAATCATTGGGGGAAGTGGCAACAAAACGACTATTCACGTTAGTGTGTAGAATATATGAGTCTGGCGATATACCATCTGACTTTCGGAAAAGCATCATCCACACAATTCAGAAGACGGCAAGAGCTGACAAGTGCGAGAATTATCGCACAATCATCTTAACAGCTCATGCATCGAAGCTGCTTACAAGAATAATATACAGAAGAATGGAAAAGAAAATTGAGAATGTGCTAGGTGACGATCAGTTTGGCTTTAGGAAAAGTAAAGGGACGAGAGAGGCAATTCTGACGTTACGGCTAATAATGGAAGCAAGGCTAAAGAAAAATCAAGACACTTTCATAGGATTTGTCGACATGGAAAAAGCGTTCGACAACATAAAATGGTGCAAGCTGTAGGGGTAAGCTATAGGGAGAGACGGGTCATATACAATATGTACAACAACAAAGAGGGAATAATAAGAGTGGACGATCAAGAACGAAGTATTAAGGAGGGTGTAAGACAAGGCTGTAGCTTTTCGCCCCTACTCTTCAATCCGTACATCGAGGAAACAATGATGGAAATAAAAGAAAGGTTCAGGAGTGGAATCAAAATACAAGGTGAAAGGATATCAATGATACGATTCGCTGATGACATTGCTACCCTGAGTGAAAGTGAAGAAGAATTAAATGGTCGCTGAACGGAATGAACAGTCTAATGAGTACACAGTATGGTTTGAGAGTAAATCGGAGAAAGACGAAGGTAATGTGAAGTAGTAGAAATGAGAGCAGCGAGAAATTTAACATCAGGATTGATGGTCACGAAATCAATGAAGTTAAGGAATTCTGCTAGCTAGACAGTAAACTAACCAATGACGGACGGAGCAAGGAGGACATCAAAAGCAGAATCGCTATGGCAAAAAAGGCATTTCTGGCCAAGAGAAGTCTACTAATATTAAATACCGGCCTTAATTTGAGGGAGAAATTTCTGAGGATGTACGTCTGGAGTACAGCATTGTATGGTAGTGGAACATGGACTGTGGGAAAACCGGAACAGAAGAGAATCGAAGCATTTGAGATGTGGTGCTATAGACGAATGTTGAAAATTAGGTGGACTGATAAGGTAAGGAATGAGGAGGTTCTACGCAGAATCGGAGAGGAAAGGAATATGTGGAAAACACTGATAAGGAGAAGGGACAGGATGATAGGACATCTGCTAAGACATGAGCGAATGACTTCCATGGTACTAGAGGGAGCTGTAGAGGGCAAAAACTGTAGAGGAAGACAGAGATTGGAATACGTCAAGCAAATAATTGAGGACGTAGGTTGCAAGTGCTACTCTGAGATGAAGAGGTTAGCACAGGAAAGGAATTCGTGGCGGGCCGCATCAAACCAGTCAGTAGACTGATGACAAAAAAAAAAAGTTACCACACTTTTAGGGTTACGTACCTCAATCGATAAAACCGGGATCCTTATGTTGTTGCTGTTGTGGTTTTCGGTCCTGAGACTGGTTTGATGCAGCTCTCCATGCTACTCTATCCTGTGCAAGATTCTTCATCTCCCAGTACCTACTGCAGCCTACATCCTTCTGAATCTGCTTAGTGTATTCATCTCTTGGTCTCCGTCTACGATTCTTACCCTCCATGCTGCTCTCCAGTACTAAATTTCTGATCCCTTGATGCCTCAGAACATGTCCTACCAACCGATCCCTTCTTCTAGTCAAGTTGTGCCACAAACTCCTCTTCTCCCCAATTCTATTCAATACCTCCTCATTAGTTACGTGATCTACCCATATAATCTTCAGCATTCTTCTGTAGCACCACATTTCGAAAGCTTCTATTCTCTTCTTGTCTAAACTATTTATCGTCCACGTTTCACTTCCATACATGGCTACACTCCATACAAATACTTTCAGAAACGACTTCCTGAAATTTTACTCTATACTCGGTATTAACAAATTTCTCTTCTTCAAAACGATTTCCTTGCCATTGCCAGTCTACATTTTATATCCTCTCTACTTCGACTATCATCAGTTATTTTGCTCCCAAAATAGCAAAACGCATCTACTACTTTAAGTGTCTCATTTCCTAATCTCATTTCCTCAGCATCACTCGACTTAATTCGACTACATCCCATTATCCTCGTTTTGCTTTTGTTGGTGTTATATCCTCCTTTCAAGACTTTGTCCATTACGTTCAACTGCTCTTCCAAGTCCTTTGCTGTCTCTGATAGAATTACAATGTTATCGGCGAACCTCAAAGTTTTTATTTCTTCTCCATGGATTTTAATACCTACTCCGAACTTTTCTTTTGTTTACTTTACTGCTTGCTCAATATACAGATTGAATAGCATCGGGGAGAGGGCTCACTCCCTTCCCAACCACTCCTTCCCTTTCATGTCCCTCGACTCTTATTATAACTGCCATCTGCTTTCTGTACAAATTGCAAACAGCCTTTCGCTCCCTCTATTTTACACCTGCAACCTTCAGAATTTGAAAGAGAGTATTCCTTTCAACATTGTCAAAAGCTTTATCTAAGTCTACAAATGCTAGAAACGTAGGTTTGCCTTTCCTTAATCTTTCTTCTAAGATAAGTCGTAGGGTCAGAATTGCCTCACGTGTTCTAACATTTCTACGCAATCCAAACTAATCTTACCCGAGGTCGGCTTCTACACTTTTCTCATTCGTCTGTAAAGCATTCGCGTTAGTATTTTGCAGCTGTGACTTATTAAAGTGATAGTTCGGTATTTTTCACATCTGTCGACACCTGCTTTCTTTGGGATTGGAATTAGTATATTCTCCTTGAAGTCTGAGGGTATTTTGCTTGTCTCATACATCTTGCTCACCAGATGGTAGAGTTTTGTCAGGACTGGCTCTCCCAAGGCTGTCAGTAGTGCTAATGGAATGTTATCTACTCCTGGGGCCTTGTTTCGACTTAGGTCTTTCAGAGCTCTGTCAAACTCTTCACGCAGTATCATATCTCCCATTTCATCTTCATCTAACTCCTCTTCCATTTCCATAATATTATCCTCAAGAACATCGCCCCTGTATATACCCTCTATATACTCCTTCCACCTTTCTGCTTTCCCTTCTTTGCTTAGAACTGGGTTTCCATCTGAGCTCTTGATATTCATACAAGTGGTTCTCTTTTCTCCAAAGGTCTCTAATTTTCCTGCAGGCAGTATCTAGTGAGATAAGCCTCTACATCCTTACATTTGTCCTGTAGCCATCCCTGCTTAGGGATGTCCTTACAGGTCTGTTAAAAAGCGTCTTTTTCAGGAAAGGACACACGTATCAAGTCGAAATTTATTTCAGATACTAAGCTCTACTGTCCCTTGGAGGTGCAAAACATTGAAGCTCCTAAGTCAATGTAATCGAAAGATAAGGTCGCTCATGTCTCATATTTTGATATCTTGCCAGTATCGATAACGGGCAAAAATCGTCGAAATTGTCCTTTACGGGCTGGATGAAAATAACTATACACATAATTAACTTTGTACAGAACACTCGGTGCGCACTTATGCAGATTTTTATATTATTAGATGTTTAATCCGGTGACCCCGAATTTAGAATTGGTGCTCAGTTTTAAGACTTCCATTTATGTGATCAAACAGGGTATGAGGTACTTACTATATTTGCAAGGTTTTTGCAGACTACTAGAGTGTAAAACTGACATTGCAGCATGGCATTTACCTTCTTCCACCTACTGGGAAGATAAACAGTAGCTGACTGTAGCCTAATGACCAGTCTTTATTGACCAGCAATAAAACCATTTTCAAAGTGTAGCATTAGAACTTTAGTCGCAGTAACTCGCTTCGAATACTAACTCAATGTCTAACACACACACGCACACACACACACGCACACACACACACACACACACACACACGTACGGAAACATCAAAAACACAACATATTATCTCGCCTAATAAGATGTGGGAACAACCGTCGGCTTCTAGCCGTCTCGGAATTGATAAATAAAGAACTTGTATGGTTTTCAGGGGAATATTTAACACACACAGTGGTTACAATTACTACAAGCCACACCACAAGTTGGGAAACGGGGCCAAATTTCTAGCAGTTTACTGTCGAGTTGAGATTTTCACACACAAATGTTTTATTCATATCTGACAGAAACTAGCAGTACGGCAATAACAGCCTTTCAAAACATGCCGCTAACGGCAATCAAGTAATTTATAGCAATAAAACAGTTTAAATAATTTAAAGAACATTAGTAAACAGGCTACTAAAGTAAATACAGAACTTTGTTAATAAAGTACGGTGAGGTAGTGAAGCTACCAACACCACCATTAAAAAAATTAAACAGGTCTCAGAAAACACACGATTAATGGCAATAAAGGAATGGAGGAATTTAAAAATGTTTTTAAACAGAAGTGTCCTGGAATATCATTAGAACATAACAGATATGACGGACCCGTGTAAGGCGGCCACAAATCACCCACTCAGGGATGCTCAGGCTAGACAGAATACTGACCAATTTAAATTCGCCCATAAACACAATTGGCACACTCAGGCTGGTCACTGCACCGACTTCTAGCCAGCGAAAACTTGTAATAAGATTGCTTAACTTGCTGACAGAATTAGAGCTAACCTCGTGCAAGGAAACATTACCCCACACAGTCTTGAATGAACGACCACATGATCAACCAACAAGAAGCATGAATTTATTCATAACACACGACAGAATATCAAAACAATTAAACTGCCAAAACTACACCTCCCATCGGGCAGTAACGAGAAGAGGAAAGATCACTGTCTTCAATTACACCGGTGCCGGGGACAGGAAACCCGATCGCCGGAGGCCACAAGGCAGAAGAGACACTGGTTACGCAAACTTATTACTTATTGATTAAACCTTCCACAAACTTAACTTGCAATAATGCTCTAACAGGCAGTACACGACCTCCGATGGCAAGGATACACACATCCGACCGCGCACGCGTCGCCAGCGTACCCAACACGCCACGGTCACGCGACAACACGCTCTGTCACCGGAGTTCACGTCTTCTCTGCAACGTTGACGGGTAGTGACCGCTCCTTCATGTTAGGTGTCTCCTTTTAAGCTCCAGTGTTGAAACGGAGGATTTAAAGAAACTTATTAACGTCCCACAAAGGCGAAATGAACAGCAACTACCCTTGGGGCGATTCTGCATACAACCAACCCGCGGGGAACTCTTCCGTCAACTCGCCCGCTCGTTACACGCAACCGACATAAATCACGTGGCGACTCGGTACAACCGACCACGCCTCCTGCTTCGCGCTGGAGACCCACACTGCCCTCCCGTGTCCACCACACTCTCTGAGCGCACACCCCCTACTTCCGCACCAGCACACGAGGTTACAACCAGTTAAATATCTCACTTCCTCCATAGCAGTTCCCCGGAAGCAAAAAACGCAGTTATCGATAGCAGAGGGAAAAGACAACCAAGCAGCCACTTAATGACAGACAACATATCGAACAAACATGTGAGGGGAATAAAAGGAAAACCAATGCAATTTAAACACAAGGTGTAGCACGAGTCGATACACGGCTCAGTATTATACTATACTTTCTGCAGAATAGTGCTAACTTGAGATAACCATAATGGAGATGGTGGCGGTCATATTTGCACCCTTCTCTCCAAACAATGGCTGAATAATATTCACATCTGGTGACTGGTGGCCAGGTGAGACGCGACTTCATCTTTGCGCACACAAAACCAGTCCAGGGCGACGCGATCAATGTCAATAGGGGCGTTGTTGTCTTGGAACACAGCATCACCATTGGGGAAAAAACACTGTAGAATGAGAAGAACCTCATGATGTGGCTAATCAAACGCTGTATCGTTTGAGAGATACAGAGGCGAGCGAATGTGCCGGGACTTGCCCCAGTTCACTGAAAGTAGCGCCACGTCAGCACAATGCGTCTGTGCGCAGCACACAAGTATTGCACCATAATTTGAGAGTAGAATTAAAACTTAAAGTTGCTTTTCCAAACTTTGTCAACATGTTTCAATTGTCAAATCTAAGAATGATCTGATGAATATTTTTCCCTAAACATATCGTTCTAAAAAAAAAGGGCGTTAAATAATAAAGCTTGGAATGTGCAGATGTGTGTCAAAGTTAACTGGTACAGGTCTCGACGTCATTAAAGCACTATTTTGGTCAGAATTCACGTTTCAAAGAAAAATTGAAGGCGCTAAATATTACATTTACAAATATGAAAATTTGTATTAACCTTCAGTTTTGTATAAAAACATTAAATATGTAACCCTGTTGAGCTATCTCTAATAGTTTTCGAGTAATTTGCTGAAAACTTAATTGGAAACAAAAATGTCCTTACGGGTAGAAGATTAATTATCTGTTATATTAATGCTAGAAAGTTTTGGTTACAGCACCTGATGAAACCTATTAAAAAACAGAGCTATAACAAGTTTCAAGGCTTGAATGTAAATAATAACAAATACAAGATCTCTTAAAATTGTAGTTCAGAGGTCATGTTCTGCTGTCATTTCCATTCGCAGCCTAAGGGCATCTGCATTTCTCGAGATGTTTCCATATTTTGTGCACCCATGTACTTCAGCTTATTTTTATCTATCACATCCTGTATATATATATATATATATATATATATATATATATATATATATATATATATATACAGGGTGAGTCACCTAACGTTACCGCTGGATATATTTCGTAAACCACATCAAATACTGACATCGATTCCACAGACCGAACGTGAGGAGAGGGGCTAGTGTAACTGGTCAATACAAACCATAAAAAAATGCACGGAAGTATGTTTTTTAACACAAACCTAGGTTTTTTTAAATGGAACCCCGTTAGTTTTGTTGGCACATCTGAACATATAAACAAATACGTAATCAGTGCCGTTTGTTGCATTGTAAAATGTTAATTACATCCGGAGATATTGTAACCTAAAGTTGACGCTTGAGTACCACTCCTCCGCTGTTCGATCGTGTGTATCGGAGAGCACCGAATTACGTAGGGATCCAAAGGGAACGGTGATGGACCTTAGGTACAGAAGAGACTGGAACAGCACATTACGTCCACATGCTAACACCTTTTTATTGGTCTTTTTCACTGACGCACAGGTACATTACCATGAAACGTGAGGTACACGTACACACGTGGTTTCCGTTTTAAATTACGGAGTGGAATAGAGTGTGCCCCGACATGTCAGGCCCATAGATGTTCAATGTGGTGGCTATTATTTGCTGCACACAATTGAAATCTCTGGCGTAATGAATGTCGTACACGCCGCAGTACATCTGGTGTAATGTCGCCGCAGGCTGCCACAATACCTTGTTTCGTATCCTCTGTGGTTCTAGGCAAATCACGGTACACATTCTCCTTTAACGTACCCCACAGAAAGACGTCCAGAGGTGTAAAATCAGGAGAACTGGCTGGCCAGTTTATGCGTCCTCCACGTCCTATGAAACGCCCGTCGAAAGTGTACCTCACCCCTCACCCATAGCTTCTGGTAGCTAGAGTCCAAAGTTTTTGTTAGCATGCCTATTGTGTTCTTGTGGAGGCAGTGATATTCTTCGCTGTGGCCGCCAGTATTTTATTTTGCTAGAAGCTCGCTTCGATGCAGCTTGATACACGTGATGTAGAATATGGTACAAATGTGGATTGATGTACAAGCGACAGATGGTACAGTATGTACCAGTCCCGTCGGAGAGTCCGCCGATTGTACTGAACTTGCTTTTGATTGGCCAGCACATTCGGGTGCTAGGCGCCAAAACGCCTATCTTCTCTTATCAATTATGTATATAAATTTCATTGTATTTAACCCAGTTTTCAGTATAACGATCTCTCATGGTGACCCTACCAATTTATCGTTTTTGTTTATTGAATTTCACTAGTTATGAGAAACATAAGAATAACGATATTGCAACCGATGTGGACACCTTCGGGTCGCTTCGGCGCGCCTGGGAGACGAAGTACTTCCGCTGCGCTAGTCATACTGTTTCGGGCGTTCTTCAGGGTCAGACATGTATCTCTGTTTCGGGCGGACATGTATTCTATATCGGAAGTGGATGGAAAAGTTACCGTACAATAAAGAAAGCTATGTCGAATGTTGTAAAATACAGTGTAAAATGTGCGATTATTAAAAATATAATAAAACAGGATACAGTAATCTCCTACCTTCCATGGTATAGCACTTGCCCACGGAAGGCAAAGGTCCCGAGTTCGAGTCTCGGTCCGGCACACAGTTTTAATCTGCCAGGATGTTTCATATTAGTGCACACTCCGTTGCAGAGTGAAAATCACATTTACGATTTTTTTCAATTTATGACTGAGAAGCCAAATACCAGTTTTCGTAATTCTAGCTTCAAAATTCCCTTAATAGCGAAATACTTTCAAAAGGCCTTTCATCTCCTATATCACCCCATTAGGAGTGGAATTTCGAAAAATATCATCTTAAGCAATGCCTACGGTATAGGATCCACAGCATCTCCATATTTCAGGTTTCTATCCTTAGTAGCCGGCCTGGGGTGGCCGTGCGGTTCTAGGCGCTACAGTCTGGAGCCGAGTGACTGCTACTGTCGCAGGTTCGAATCCTGCCTCAGGCATGGATGTGTGTGATGTCCTTAAGTTAGTTAGGTTTAATTAGTTCTAAGTTCTAGTCGACTGATGGCCTCAGAAGTTAAGTCGCACAGTGCTCAGAGCCATTTGAACCGTATCCTCAGCGTTTTGGGCTGAGCGGTGGTGAATCCATGAATCAGTATGACCCTATTTCACCCGCTTAGGGGCTGAATTTCCATACACGTAGCCATAAAAATCCTTTAGTAATTCTTTAATAGTTGTTTATGTTACAAAACTTTCACCCACTATTTCACTCTGACTGAGAAACCAAATACCAATTTTCATAGTTCTAACTTACATATTCTCTTAGTAGCGACATACTTTCAAGAAGCCTTCCATCCCCTATTTCAACCCCTCAGTAGTGGAATTTCAAAAATCCCCTCTTAAACGACGCCTACTGTATAACATCCATTCCCTTTCCAAATTATAAGTTCGTGTCCTTATTTGTTTGGGCTGGAAACTGCCTGTTATACATAGAGAAGAAGAATACTTTGTCATTTTTCAAAATAGAAATACGTAAGTGTGAAAATCTGACAGGTATATAAGAAAACGTGGTAAAATTATTAAGTTTTCTGATCACGCCCTGGATTGGCAACTGTTCTGTAAGTGTTGAGCGCACCAGTTGAGGACAAGCAGAGCCAGGAAACAGATGCATCAGATCAGCTGTTGCGAACGACGTAAGAGTGTGCGCGCAGAGAATGTAAAGCTCTCTATTAACCTTGCTCAGCTGCTATAATTGTGGCCTCGAATGGACGGAAGATTTACACGTACAGGTTCTTGAAGAACTCGCTTCGCGTAAGAATAGCCAGAGACCACAAGAATGTGAGAGCGATACCTGAGGAACTTACGTTGCGCAACACTGAGAATCTTACAAGACACGGCGTTGGTGATTCCACACCATCTCGATTACAGGCAACGTCATGCACTTGATTTATTCTCAGTTCTAAAAGAGTGCTGGTCAAGTTAACTTGTGAAATGATTAGACAACAAATAAGGTCATAAAATTACCTTGTGTTTGAGTAACTTTCTGATTATGTAATCGTATGAGGAAATTCATATTGCTTTTTGAGAAGTACAAAATTAATTTTGAAAAGTATTTATACAAAATGAAAAGGGCAGTATCAACTATTTGCTGCTGCTTGTCCTTCAAGCATAAATTTGGCCTCTGCTTCAAAAAAATGGTTCAAATGGCTCTGAGCACTATGGGACTTAACAAATGAGGTCATCTGTCCCCTAGAACTTGGAACTACTTAAACCTAAATAACCTAAGGACATCACACACATCCATGCCCTTGGCAGGATTCGAACCTGCAAACGTAGCGGTCGCGCGGTTCCAGACTGAAGCTCCTAGAACCGCTCGGACACACCGGCCGGCGCTTCTGCTTCGTCAGACGTCTTAAAATGATATTTCCCTCAATAAAATCGGATAACACTTTTATCTAAAATCTCAAAATGCATTAAATTAGAGTTTTGCCAAAAGTTGAGTACTGACTCCCCTCTTAGCGCGTTTGTGTTGCACTGCAATGATTCTGTAGGAAGTGACCAATATGCAACAGGTAGAAGTGATATGCACTGAAGTGCTCCTCTAACGGCCAGTTAGTCAGTGTAGAGCATAACTTAGAAAACGACAGCCGTTCCGAGACTGTTTCTTGGTTTATAGTACGTCATGGTTACAAGCGTTAGCATCTCATAACTGGGAGCACGGATCGTCTGTTTAACGTATTTGCCTCTGCTTAGTAAGAATATATCCAGAATGAGATTTTCACTCTGCAGCGGGGTGTGCGCTCATATGAAACTTCCTGGAAGATTAAAACTGTGTGCCGGACCGAGACTCGAACTCGGGACCCTTTCCTTTCGCGGGGAAGTGCTCTACCATCTGAGCTACCCAAGCACGACTCATGGCCCATCCTCACAGCCTTACTTTTGCCAGTACCTCGTCTCATACCTTCCAAACTTTACAGAAGCTCTCCTGCGAACCTTGCACAACTATCATTCCTCAAAGGATACTGCGGAGACATGGCTTGGCCACAGCCTGGGGCATGTTTCCAGAATGAGATTTTCACTCTGCAGCGGAGTGTGCGCTGATATGAAACTTTACAAATCTTTAACATATTGCATCGTGTCAGCAACTGTGAAATGTACAGCAAATAAACAATTTTTTCAGCCTTCAGTTGCAAGGTAATTTTACTCGTTTACCTAGGTTTCGATTCCAGTAATGGAATCTTCTTCAGAACAAAAAATGAAATTATTTTGTGAGCCAAACACTGGCCATGTCACAGATTAAAAATTAAAACAGAATGAGATTTTCACTCTGCAGCGGAGTGTGCGCCGATATGAAACTTCCTGGCAGATCAAAAATGTGTGCCGGAGTTCGAATCTCGGTCCAGCACACAGTTTTAATCAGCCAGAAAGTTTCATAGTGCGAATATAAAAACAGTGCATAACGTGCTGTAGCCACACTAGGCTAGAAGCATGTACAGTTTCAATCTTGCAGTCCACATTACAATTAATGGAAGTACACTTACCTGTTTTTTTTTTTTTTTTTTGTATAGCTGTTTGAGTTGAATAATAATTACTTAAACATTGTAAGGAAAACTGAATATAGGGATAGTAAAAGTTACTTGTCTATGTCTCTTATATACGTATTTTGGCGACCATAACACAAATTAAATTCTTGATGTCTGACTGAATATGTTGTTGTTGTTGTCTTCAGTCCTGAGACTGGTTTGATGCAGCTCTCCATGCTACTCTATCCTGTGCAAGCTTCTTCATCTCCCAGTACCTACTGCAACCTACATCCTTCTGAATCTGCTTAGTGTATTCATCTCTCGGTCTCCCCCTACGATTTTTACCCTCCACGCTGCCCTCCAATACTAAATTGGTGATCCCTTGATGCCTCAGAACATGTCCTACCAATCGATCCCTTCTTCTGGTCAAGTTGTGCCACAAACTTCTCTTCTCCCCAATCCTATTCAATACTTCCTCATTAGTTATGTGATCTACCCATCTAATCTTCAGCATTCTTCTGTAGCACCACATTTCGAAAGCTTCTATTCTCTTCTTGTCCAAATTAATTACCGTCCATGTTTCACTTCCATACATGGCTACACTCCATTCAAATACTTTCAGAAATGACTTCCTGACACTTAAATCTATACTCGATGTTAACAAATTTCTCTTCTTCAGAAACGCTTTCCTTGCCATTGCCAGTCTACATTTTATATCCTCTCTACTACGACCATCATCAGTTATTTTGCTCCCCAAATAGCGAAACTCCTTTACTACTTTAAGTGTCTCATTTCCTAATCTAATACCCTCAACATCACCCGACTTAATTCGACTACATTCCATTATCCTCGTTTTGCTTTTGTTGATGTTCATCTTATATCCTCCCTTCAAGACACCATCCATTCCGTTCAACTGCTCTTCCAAGTCCTTTGCTGTCTCTGACAGAATTACAATGTCATCGGTGAACCTCAACGTTTTTATTTCTTCTCCCTGGATTTTAATACCTACTCCGAATGACTGAATATACAAACATCAAAAACAGTTTTGCATCGCCCCAGTTCCCAGCACTCCTGGAGATAGACGTTGACTGTGGATATTGTATCACATACGCAGTCCCTTTGAGTGTTCAGAGATGTCACTAAACCCGCCCAAAGATGTAAACAACCGCGCTTGAGTAGCGCCTATTAGACGGAGGGAGTCCGACAGCAGATCCAGTCATTCCACCAGGAAGGAGGTACACGGTTCGTCTGTAGTTCAGCCTTACCTAGATGGTCAATACCGTGGTTCGATATCGTCCGCATTGTTACTTTGTGCGAGGAAGGGCTCTCAACAACGGAAGTGTCCAGGCATCTCGGAGTGAACAAAGCTATGTCGTGTGGACATGGAGGAGATACAGAGAGGCAGAACTGTTGATGACATGCCTCGCTCATGCCGCCCAAGAGCTACCACTGCAGTGGATAACCGCTACCTACGGATTGTTGCTCGGAGGAACCCTGACAGCAAATTCAAATGGTTCAAATGGGTACAGATGGGCCCAACAACATAATGGACGGCTCAGGATTGGCATCACGTTCTCTTCACCGATTTGAGTCGCATATGCCTTCGACCAGACAATAGTCGGAGACGTGTTGGAGGTAACCCGGTCGGGCTAAACGCCTAGGACACACTGTCCAGCGAGTGCAGCATGGTGGAGATTCCCTGCTGTTTTGAGGTGACATTATGTGGGGCCGACGTACGCCGCTGGTCGTCTTGGAAGGCGCCGTAACGGATGTACGATAAGTGAATGGCATCCTCCGACCCATAGTGCAACTATATCGGCAGCATATTGGTGAGGAATTCGTCTTCATGGAAGACAATTCGCGCCCCCATCGTGCACATGTTGTGAATGACTTCCTTCAGAACAACGACATCGCTCGACTAGACTGGCCAGCATGTTGTGCCGGTATGAACCCTATCTAACATGCCTGGGAAGATTGAAAAGAGCTTTTTATGGACGACGTGACCCACCAACCACTCGGAGGCATCTACTGCGAATCGCTGTTGAGGAGTGGGACAATCCGGGCCAATGGTGCCTTGATGAACTGGTGGATAGTAGGCCACTACGAATACAGGCATGCATCAATGCAAGAGGAGGTGCTACTGTGTATTAGACGTACCAGTGTGTACAGCAATCCTGACCACTATCTCTGATCTCACTCTATGGTGGTACAATATGCAATGTGTGGCTCTCATGAGTAATAAAAAGGGCGGAAATAATGTTTGTGTTGATCTCTATTCGAATTTTCTGTGCTGGTTCCGGAACACAAGGGAAACTTTTTTTGATGTGTGTGTATAGAGAGAAAGAAGTGCAAAACCATACGTCAAAAAATCTACCACTACAGTTCCACCAAAAACCACAAAAAAATTGTAATCAGGGCCATTAAAATAATGTTCAATGCCGTGCAATTAGATAATAAACAACACGTCAACATACAACATAAATAGCCTGATGTCCTTAAAATAAGAACTCATTGGCCTACTTGCTGCTTCATATTATGCAAATATCACATTGTTTCAATGACTGTGGTGATCCAGTTTTGACCAATAATTAAAGATTTTCACTGGCGCTACAGCATCTACATTAACAAACAGGTAAAATGGTCACCCACAAGGAGTCGCATGATGCCTATCTGCAGTATTCTAGGGGCTACAAAAATTTGATTTTCAATATTACGCGTAATTATTCACCGAATTAAAAAATTTAAAATGTTGCCACAATCTACTCATTAAGAGGTATAATTTCACGTCAAAAGTTTCACACAATAAGGTGGGAACTACAATTAGAAATTGTGTGTTTGTCTCGAGGCAGTTTAACTGACGACGCGCAAAAACATGAACTTGTATTTTGAGACTGAGAGCATTTAGGGACTTCCAACAAATTTTACACATAATTTCGAACATTGAGGAAGCATTTTTTCTCACTGACATCCGCAAAAAATGATGAAAGGAAGAAAAGGTTATCGCTTATTGCATTTTCGGTGATCATACATAAAAACTCCAGCACCAGGCACGACGTTTTAATTTATTTCTCATTTACTACTGACTATATTTGCAACACACTTTGCAGACGGTACTCACATATACCACTGAATGCAGTTGCACTGTTATGTCAATGCATGTGACATCCTTCAGGAGGTATGGGGTCATAGACCCTTAGATGCATGAAGAGCTAGCTTCCGCTTAAACCAACGCGTGAAGTATCCAGACTACATTAATACAGTATTTGATAATGAGAGTACTAAGCGACTTCCAACTAACTAGAGACCTCTCGAAGCTTTTTCTCGCTTACATGGACAAACATTTAACGCATTAACTGATTTCTAAGCAATCAGAAGTTTCGAGCTACGAGGATCGTTACGAAAGTAACCCCTCCTTTTTTTGTGGTAACATTGTACGTCCACGCCAGGTATCGTTGAAGTAATGCTAATATTTGGACCTTGCTCTTCCATTTGCAGGTGTTTCCGTTGTTCGGCGATAGTTGGCGCCAGCAGTGGGGTGTTGCGATTTTTGCAACCGCGGCATGGTTCATCGTTGGCAGGAGTGCAAAACGAATGGTGGTGAATATGTGGAAAAATGCCAGTCTGTAGCTGAAATACTGCTCTGCTTAGCTGTGCTGTTGTGATTTATGTGTCCCCTGTGGTTTTCATTCTGACAGTATGTGAGTGATATGTTGACGGGTTGTGCTATGGATTGATCTGACAAGTACCCTTTGGCCCCAGCAAGAAGCAATTTCCTCCCCACACTACTACAGAAGTCAGAAAGACGTTCCCAATGTACCAAAAAGAAATGCTTGAAAAACTTCCAGCAATAAATATCTTCTGGAGTCGTCCACTGTAAGGAAAAGACACAAAAATATTCTGTTTTCTTACGTAACTAGTGGGATACTTGGGTACTGGAGTATTGCTAGTTAGTGTAACAAAAACATTAAATGAACGGAAAATATTATTTATTGCAAAATCTGAGAAAATCAAGTGAAACTTTCATTTATAAACTGATACATTTCTGGGTTCTTTTCAGAACAGGAGGTTACCTCTTATGGATAGGAACCCCGTTAATGAAATTTATATACAAAGTGTGGGAAAACTCTTTTATGCTTTTTCTTTAAGAATGTTATTTACTCGGCAGAATGACTGAGAGCCGCGCCTACTCAACTTGAATAATTATGCGATTGAATTTTTCTATGTACGGTCGAGGGTGTGGCGTGAGAAATGCGATGGAGTGACGTGAATGAAGTTTGTTATTTCTAATGGAGGAAACATGGGGCTCACCTACACTGTAGTGCACAATACTGTGAGCTGCGACGACTGCTGCCTGCGTCGTTTGCTGCTGAAAAATAACAAAACTATCTCTTCACATCTGGATTGACCTTCACCAATCGAACTCTCACTACGCATTGATAAAGTCAATGACTCCTATCTGTCCCTAGTGTAACTATTGGTGTGGTACACTGGTCAGATAACCAGTCCACCACGATGCCACTGAATGTTCGCTCACAAGTGCGAACAAATGCTCTGTGTTCACACCGCACATTAAGTGTCACGGCCAACACAGTGAATGAACGCTTAATCGCAAGCGACTCAATATAGAGTATCACTCCGATTCACTAGCGACAGAGGTGCTCTCTCAGTGCAGTACTGAGTAGAGACTTTGTCCCTCACTCTCAGCCTATGCCTACATGCACGAGAGCACTCGCTCCCGCTTCAAGAACATCACCAGAACGACCCCTTTCCACGCAAAAAACGAAAGGTTATATCATCCACTGTCTTTCCCTCACTCCTCCAGCTCATTGCATCAGAAATAGTCTGCCAATCAGCGTTACTATTATCAACAGGAGAATGACGCTCCATTTGAGCTGACGAACCCGGAAATATTTAGCATCTGCGTTAGTTGTTTACTGTGCACATGTGAGAACTCTGAAACTGCACACTAGGTCCGTCAAAAATGTGTATGCTGGGGCTCTCCCAAACGATAAAGCAGGTTTTGCTTTTAAGGTGAACTCGCAGGCCATTATCCCTTTTCTCTGGAAAAAAACTGTTTTGGTCCCTGGACGGTCAGGTGGCTGGCACAGCTGCGTGCTAACTCACCCTCCTACGGACTTTCCAGTGGGCTGGTTGCCTCCGCCGAACAAAAACTCCTGTGGCCATCATGTCATGAATGTTTATGTACACCAGCCTCGACGTTTTGATCTCGGTGTGCATTTGCGATTTATTTATTAGATTTGCATATCAATTAAATGAAAATACGTAAAATTCACTGTATCCTATCGAGTTTGGGCTCGAATGAAACGTCTTGATACGCAGAATACGATGGTGAGATCGGAATATGTAAGAAATGAAGGTCAGGAGATCACGCCACCTTACACCATGAAGAAAATAGGAGGCATTACTTTCGGAACGACCCTCGTGTTTTATACATGGTAACCTTGTAAGTAGGCTGTTTATGTTTTCTTATCGGCAACGTTACGTAGCGCTCGGTATGAAAATCACTGGCTGTGCTGTGTGTAGTCTGTGGCCAGTTTGCATTGTTGTCAGCCATTGTAGTGTTGGGCAGCTGGATGTGAACAGCGCGTAGCGTTGCGCAGTTGGAGGTGAGCCGCCAGCAGTGGTGGATGTGGGAAATGAGATGGCGGATTTTTGAGTACAGAATGGATGTCAGAACTGCTATATATATTATGACTATTAAGGTAAATACATTGTTTGTTCTCTATTAAAATCTTTCATTTGCTAACTATGCCTACTAGTAGTTAGTACCTTCCGTAGTTTGAATCTGTTATTTAGCTGGCAGTAGTGGCGCTCGCTGTATTGCTGTAGCTTGAGTAACGAAGATTTTTGTGAGGTAAGTGGTTTGTGAAAGGTACAGGTTAATGTTAGTCAGGGCCACTCCTTTGTAGGGATTTCTGAAAGTCAGATTGCGTTGCGCTAAAAAAAAAAAATATTGTGTGTCAGTTTAAGCACAGTCATGTATAATTTGTTCTAAGGGGACGTTTCATAACCTGAATCTAAATAGTCTAGGGTTTATTGATGTACTCATATCTATGTAGCTAGGCATGCCCCTGTGATTGTTTTCATCCACCATCCTTTTAACTACATTTTTCTGTGACTGATGTCGCAATACGTGCGCGAACACTCTGTCTCTTTGACCTTCCATGATTTTTCTTTATTGACTCGTAAGAGGTCATGTCAATTCCCTATTCATACAATCCACCTGATCTCCAACATTGTCCCCCAATAGCACATTTCAGTGGCTTACTCAGTGTGGGTATTTTGCAGCTGCGTTAGTCTGGGCGCCGAACATAGCTTTCCCAGAAGCTTGTACTCAGTGAGCTAACGTTGCGGTAAAAGTACACAGGGTTTGTACTCGTGCATACCGAGCTCAGGTCCCTATCCAGTAATTCAGATGAAGGTTTTTCCATGTTTATCCCAGGTCGATTAAGGAAAATGTTGGAATAGTTTCTTTGAAAAGGACACGACTAAGTTCCTTCCCTAACTTCAACCCACTCTGCATGTGGACTGTGTCTCTAATGATGCAGTCGTCGACGAAACTATAAACCCTAATCTTCTCTCATCATGGTTCTTGTGCCGGTCTCAAGATTTATATTTTTAGATGATGGCAGCTGCTACTTTTGCTTTGTCTAATCCTTGCTGTTATATCTTCGTTGCATCTTCCTTGTGTCCATATTCAAGTAACACCATGTGCTAATCAGCGTAAGCTGCGTACTCTGACAGCAAGGGAACCACTCCCACGAGTAGCGAATAGAAAATCCATTTTTTAACGAACGCTAAGCCCCAAAGTGAAGTTGGGAACGCACCCTGACGTGTAACGACAATCAGAGTAGTGCCACACTTATTTAATTGCAACTGAAACTGGGTTTTAGATAGCTATCGTCTGACCATTTAGCATGTTCCACAGCCCCTTACGTAAAGAAAATGTTTTCCTCACACAGGTCGAGGTACGCTAGATATCGAGTGCGAGAGATATACAGCAGTTGTTAGTAATTGGAGTGCTGGCAGTGTACACATGTGGATGTCCCTAAGTGAGCTCTATGCAAGCAGGACGTGGTGTAATGCAGAATGCCTCCCATAAAAGGTATTGTCAACTGATCCTGACCCCAATACTCTCAGTAATGTACCAGTTGTGACAACAGAGTGTCATGTTGCGAGGTATCACTGTTGCTAATAGTGAAGTTCAGAACACCACAGAACACATGAAGGACGACTTCTGCACCTACATAATTCTCCATATTAATAGTAATATTGTCTATTGCTTTATAAACTGTAAGGCGGGTACGCGTTCTTCCCCTATAATATCGTGGCATCTTCTGTCTGAGCTGTCCAATGCTGTGTTCGCGTTGTACGCCTACAGACCGATATAGTTTATTGTTCAGAATTGCATACAGAGCATATTGATGAAGTTTCCGTCAAAGTTAGGTGCACAAGTGTACAAGTGCACAAGTGTAGGTGCACAAGTCGTCCTTTATGGTCCATCAGTGTTCTGTGGTGGAGTTCTGAAGGCCGGTCGGAGTGGCCATGCGGTTCTAGGCGCTTCAGTCTGCAACTGAGTGACCGCTATGGTCGCAGGTCCGAATCCTGCGTGGATGTGTGTGATGTCCTTAGGTTAGTTAGATTTAATTAGTTCTAAGTTCTACGTGACTCATGACCACAGATGTTAAGTCCCATAGTGCTCAGAGCCATTTGAACTTTCTCCATATACATAATTGGTTTCGCGGAGGGGGTAGGCAGCAATCTGCATTTGCTTGCTGACGACGTTGTGGTGTACGGTTGAAACGTCCCCTTAGAAAAATTATACATGATTGTGCTTAAACTGACACACAGTACTTTTAGCGCAACGCAATCTGACTTTCACTAATCCCTATAAAAGAATGGATCTGACTAACAATAACCTATACCTTTCATGAATCACTTACCTCACAAAAGTCTTCGTTACTCAAACTACTGCAATACAGTGAGCGCCACTACTGCCAGCTACATAAAAGATTCAAACTACTGAAGGCACTAACTACTGATAGGCATCGTTAGCAAATGAAAGATTTTGATAAAGAACAAACAATGTATTTACCTTAATAGTGTTCAAAAGTCATAATATATATAGCAGTTCATGACATCCAGTCTTACAAATTTACTGTCTCTGATGGACACACGTCCAGATCATCCGCTCTCAAAACTCCGCCATTTCTCTCCCCACATCCACCACTGCTGGCGGCTCACCTCCAACTGCGCAACGCTACACGCTGTTAACAGCCAACTACCCACTACAATAGAGAATATTTCAACAATGCCAAGCAGCCACAGACTGCACACAGTACAGCCAGTGATTTTCATACAGAGCGCTACGTCGCGTTACCAATATGAATACCTAAAAAGCCTACTTACATAGCCCCCATGCTCCCCACAAAATAAATTTTACAAATTATTTTGGACAGTGGCCCATACAGATTTGAAAAAATTGCTACAATCGAGGTAAGTGATTCCTGAAAGGTATAGGTTATTGTTAGTCAGGGCCATTCTTTTGTACGGATTACTGAAAGTCAGATTGCGTTGCGCTAAAAGTACTGTGTATCAGTTTAAGCACAGTTATGTATAATTTTTCTAAGTGGGCGTTTCACGGTAAGGTGTCTAAGTTGAATGACTGTAGGAAGATACACCTTAGATACAATTTTTATTTGATGTGATGAATGACATCTAGCTCTGAATATGGGAAATTGTAAGTTAATGAGGAGGAGTAGGAAGAACAAACCTGTAATGTTCGGATACGGTATTATGAGGTGCATTCAAGTTCTAAGGCCTCCGATTTTTTTTCAACGGACTGGAAAGAGATAGAAACATGCACATTGTTTTAAAATGAGGCCGCGTTCATTGTCAATACGTCCCAGAGCTGGCAGCACCGTATGGCAGATGGAATGTTACCGCCAGCGGCGAGAATGAGAACTGGTTTAAATATTTAAAATGGCGACGTTTTCCTTACTTGAACAGCATGCAATCATTCGTTTTCTGAATTTGCGTGGTGTGAAACCAATTGAAATTCATCGACAGTTGAAGGAGACATGTGGTGATGGAGTTATGGATGTGTCGAAAGCGCGTTTGTGGGTGCGCCAGTTTAATGAAGGCAGAACATCGTGTGACAACGTCCGCCCCAGTAGCTGAGTGGTCAGCGTGACGAATTGCGGTCCTCCGGGCCCGGGTTCGATTCCCGGCTGGGTCGGAGATTTTCTCCGCTCAGGGACTGGGTGTTGTGTTGTGTTCATCATCATTTCATCCCCATCCGGCGTGCAGGTCGCCCAATGTGGCGCCGAATGTAATAAGACCTGCGCCAAGGCGGCCGGACCTGCCCCGCGAGGGGCCTCCCGGCCAATGACGCCAAACGCTCATCATCATCATCGTGTGACAACAAACTGAAACAACCTCGGGCTCGCACAAGCCGGACTGACGACATGATCGAGAAAGTGGAGAGAATTGTTTTGTGGGATCGCCGAATGACTGTTGAACAGATCGCCTCCAGAGATGGCATTTCTGTGGGTTCTGTGCACACAATCCTGCATGACGACCTGAAAACTCGAAAAGTGTCATCCAGGTGGGTGCCACGAATGCTGACGGACGACCATACGGCTGCCTGTGTGGCATGTTGCCAAGCAATGTTGACGCGCAACGACAGTATGAATGGGACTTTCTTTTCGTCGGTTGTGACAATGGATAAGACGTGGATGCCATTTTTCAATCCATAAACAAAGCGCCAGTCAGCTCAATGGAAGCACACAGATTCACCGCCACCAAAAAAATTTCGGGTAAACGCCAGTGCTGAAAAAATGATGGTGTCCATGTTCTGGGACAGCGAGGGCGTAATCCTTACCCATTGCGTTCCAAAGGGCACTACGCTAACAGGTGAATCCCACGAAAATGTTTTGAAGAACAAATTTCCTCCTGCACTGCAACAAAAACGTCCGGGAAGGGCTGCGTGTGTGCTGTTTCACCAAGACAATGCACCCGCACATCGAGCTAACGTTACGCAACAGTTTCTTCGTGATAACAACTTTGAAGTGATTCCTCATTGGCTTTTTCCAACAATGAAAGACACTCTCCGTGGCCGCACTTTCACCAGCCGTGCTGCTATTGCCTCAGCGATTTTCCAGTGGTCAAAACAGACTCCTAAAGAAGCCTTCGCCGCTGCCATGGAATCATGGCGTCAGCGTTGTGAAAAATGTGTACGTCTGCAGGGCTATTACGTCGAGAAGTAACGCCAGTTTCATCGATTTCGGGTGAGCAGTTAATTAGAAAAAAATCGGAGGCCTTAGAACTTGAATGCACCTCGTATTAGTGTCCTGATTGAAACAGTAAAGTCGTTTAAATATCGAGGCATAACGTTGCAAGGCGATATGATATGGAACAAGTATGTGAGAACAGTGTGTGGAGACGGCAAATGGTTGACTTCGGTGTATTGGGAGACTCTTAGGAAAGAGTGGTTCACCTGTAAAGGAGACCGCATATAGGACGGTGGTTCGACCTATTCTTGCATACTGCTGGAGTCTTTGGGGTCCGTACCAGGTCGGATTTGTTCCGGCATAAAGTCAGGCGGCGGCACGTCGGCCAGGAACGTTACAGCAGAGAGGGCTGTGAGACGACGTCAGCCAATAGTACGCTGACGGACCCCTCTCTAGGACGACATCGAGACATGAGTGGCCTCTACACGAGGAGAATACTCGTATATGCGCCGCGCCTTCTAGCCACGGCTGGAGTTGAAGTCGTGCCGACCTACGAACGCTACAGCAGTGACTTTAAAAACTGTATTGGTCCATTTGCATTAAGAATTCTATATATTGAAGAGCTTGCTTATGTTTGTCGCCCGTTGCTTGCTTATGACACGTATGTATCTCACAGAGTTAAATACACTACTAGCCTTTAAAATTGCGACACCAAGAAGGAATGCAGATGACAAACGGGTATTCATTGGAAAAATATATTATACTAGAACTGACATTTGATTACATTTTCACGCAATTTGGGTGCATAGATCCTGAGAAATCAGTACCGAGAGCAACCACCTCTGGTCGTAGTAACGGCCTTGATAGGGCTGGGCATTGAGTCAAACAGAGCTTGGATGGCGTGTACAGGTACAGCTGCCCATGCAGCTTCAACACGATACCACAGTTCATCAAGAGTAGTGACTGGCGTATTGTTACGAGCCAGTCGCTCGGCCACCACTGACCAGACGTTTTCAGTTGGTGAGAGATCTGGACAATGGCCAGGGCAGCAGTCGAACATTTTCTGCATCCAGAAAGGCCCGTGCAGGACCTGCAACATGCGGTCGTGCATTATCCTGCTGAAATGTAGGATTTCGCAGGGACCGAATGAAATGTAGAGCCACGGGTCGTAACACATCTGAAATGTGTTTAAGGGGAAATAATTCAGGAAGAACTTCATTAATAAACGAAGATATCCTTAGAAAAGGAATATAATCTGAAAGCTGCATAACACTGTGCTGTCAGTTTTTATTTTCTTTTGCTAAAGGCTTCGCATCTGAATCATCATCAATGGCGGCTGTACGACGAACAAAAGTGGACAATGTGACAATGCAAAACGAAATAAGAAAAACAGAAAAAATGTGAAATCGAACAAAACATCCACAAAAATTACCACAGATGCATCACATATCATACTTGCTTTAAAATAAGCTGTCATAGGAAACCATAATTTCCAAGATAATTTAAAATCGAAAATTGTAACAAGATAAAAATATAATGGGACATTGAGACAAGAACATCAAATGATGTACATCCACACAAGTCCAAGAACTTCAATCTCAAAGTTGATTAATTAAAGGTAACATCTCTGGATTCGGTCAAGACTGTCATCTCTGACCCTGAAGTTCTTTGGATAGTGTTGCTGTACATCTCTTGATGCCCTTGCGTCAAAGTGCCATCATATTTGTATCTTGGTACAGTTTTCGTTTTTATTATTGTCTTGGAAATTATGGTTTCCTGTGATAACTTATTTTAAAGCATGTATGACATGTGATGCATCTGTGATAATTTTCATTAGAATTTTGATCAATTTTACACTTTTTCTGTTTTTATTATTTCGTTTTGAACTGTTACGTTGTCCACTTGCGTATGCTCTACAGCTGCCGTTCGTGGTCATTCACAACCGAAACCGGTAGCAAATTGAATAATAATATTACAGACAACACAGTGTTATGCATTTTTTTTAAATTTGTTCATGCCGCTAATCGTCGCTTAAGCAAGAAGATTTACAAGCCGAGATTGGTCCTCAAAGCAATACAATCTCCATATAAGCTCAGATCGGCACCGGAGAGAGCCTGTCTTCCTCCCAAGGCAGAATTCTCACCAACAGAACAGAACACAAAATTAGAACCATAGTTGCGGAAGCAAGTTCAAACAAGGAACAACACGTGGCTTCCAAACTGCAAGAGTCCCGTTGGCTAGTAGGGTAGTAGGGAGACCCACCTCGTAAAGAATCTGAGGTATCTCAGCGGACAAACACAAAGGTTGCTCAATCAGCGTATTTCGATGAACGAAACTGAGCGGGGTAGAGATACGCAAAGTACTGCAAGACAACTGTCTCCATTTACTAATAGAAAAATATATGAGGATAAAAAATGAAATTGCACAATGAACATGCAACTTTCAGCTGCAGCACTCACAAGGGAACCTCCCCATCGCACCCCCCTCAGATTTAGTTGGCACAGTGGATAGGTCTTGAAAAACTGAACACAGATCATTCGAGAAAACAGGAAGAAGTTGTGTGGAACTATGAAAAAAAATAAGCAAAATATACAAACTGAGTAGTCCATGTGCAAGATAAGCAAACATCAAGGACAAACGGGAGCTTAGGAGCGCCGTGGTTCCGTGGTTAGCGTGAGCAACTGCGAAGCGAGAGCTTCTTGGTTCAAATCTTCCCTCGTGTGAAAATTTTTCTTCCTTTATTTTCGCAAAGTTATGATCTGTCCGTTCGTTCATTGACGTCTCTGTTCACTGTAATAAGTTTAGTGTCTATGTTTTGCGACCGCACCGCAAACTTACAGTTCAGAAAATATTCATTGACCTTTTTATTGAAGTCGCGAGCTATATTTGCTGGATTCATATTGCCCACGGAATACATCTCACGTATTTAATGCACTCCTGTCCAAAGTAGCGAACAGTCAACTGCCAGCCAGGGAGCCTCGTTAGCAGGAATACTCCTCTTCCGTGCGCTGTTGTCGTCTGACGTCGTGTGTGTCGATGTTTGTTTAGGTGTAGCATCCTCATGCTACGGCGCAGTTACCTCGCATCGGACGGACGGACGGACAGATAATAATTGTCTGAAAATAAAAAAAATAAACTCTTCACTCGATGGTAGACTTGAACCAAGGACCTCTTGAACCGCAGGTGCTCACGCTAACCACGGGACCACGACGCTCCTGAGCTCACTTCCTCTTTGATGTTGCTTATCTTGCACATGGACTACTCAGTTTGTATATTTTGCTATTTTTTCATAGTTCCACACAACTTCTTCCTGTTTTCTCCATTGATCTGCGTTCAGTTTTTCAAGGCCTATCCACTGTGCCAACTTATAACTAAATCTGAGGGGAGTGCGATGGGGAGGTTCCCTTGTCAGTATTCATGAGGTAGTGTGGGTTGCCTAGCTTCCAGGCAAACACAGAACCTCTTTCGGAAAAAAGGTGACTTCTGTGCTACACTGGGGGAAAAGTAGAGTGTTACGCCATGTAGACGCCCACCGAACGCTTCCAAACTGATATCCCCGCGCTCTTAGGTTTGCGCACAAATTTAATTATGTATATAGACATCCGGTCTGGAAATCGAGAATCTCGACGAATGTCGCCTTTTATCGACATCGATACTGGCAAGATATTGGTCCCTTGAATTCCAGGTCCATCGAAAATGTTTTAAGTTTGAAACCAGATAACAAGTGACAAAATAATTATTTTCTTCGCGCGGTTAACTAAAAATGAAGGATTTTCTGATTTATTTCATTGCGTCTTGGCAAATCACATGATTCTAGGTCAGTGAGAAGTACCCTGTCTCTTATCATGAGTGACTTTGCAAAATCCTAAGAAATTTTGGTCTTATGTCAAAGCGGTAGGTAGATCAAAACAAAATGTCCAGACACTCTGTGACCAAAATGGTACTGAAACAGAGGATGACAGACTAAAGGCCGAACTACTAAATGGCTTTATCCAAATCTGTTTCACAGAGGAAGACTGCACTGTAGTTCCTTCTCTAGATTGTCGCACAGATGACAAAATGGTAGATATCGTAATAGACGACAGAGGGATAGAGAAACAACGAAAATCGCTCAAAAGAGGAAAGGCCACTGGACTTGATGGGATACCAGTTCGATTTTACACAGAGTACGCGAAGGAACTTGCCCCCCCCCCCCCCCCCCCCCACCATTCCTGCAGCGGAGTACCGTAGGTCTCTAGAAGAGCGTAGCGTTCCAAAGGATTGGAAAAAGGGCACAGGTCATCCCCGTTTTCAAGAAGGGACGTCGAACAGTTGTGCAGAACTATATACCTATATCTCTAACGTCGATCAGCTGTAGATTTTTGGAACACGTATTATGTTCGAGTATTATGACTTTTCTGGAGACTAGAAATCCACTCTGTAGGAATCAGCATGGATTTCGAAAGAGACGATCGTGTGAAACCCAGCTCGCGCTATTCGTCTACGAGACTCAAAGGGCCATAGACACGCGTTCCCAGGTAGATGCCGTGTTTCTTGACTTCCGCAAGGCGTTCGGTACAGTTCCCCACAGTCGTTTAATGAACAAAGTAAGAGCATATGGATTATCAGAGCGATTGATTGGATTGAAGATTTCCTAGATAACAGAAAGCAGCATGTCATTCTCAATGGAGAGAAGTCTTCCGAAGTAAGAGTGATTTCAGATGTGCCGCAGGGGAGTGTCGTAGGACCGTTGCTATTCACAATATACATAAATGACCTTATGGATGACATCGGAAGTTCACTGAGGCTTTTTGCGGATGATGGTGTGGTATATCGAGAGGTTGTAACAATGGAAAATTGTTCTGAAATGCAGGAGGATCTGCAGCGAATTGACGCATGGTGCAGGGAATGGCAATTGAATCTCAATGTAGACAATTGTAATGTGCTGCTAATACATAGAAATAAAGATCTCTTATCATTTAGCTACAATATAGCAGGTCAGTAACTGGAAGCACTTAATTCCATAAATTATCTGGGAGTACGCATTAGGAGTGATTTAAAATGGAATGATCATATAAAGTTGATCGTCGGTAAAGCAGATGCCAAACTGAGATTCATTGGAAGAATCCTAAGGATATGAAATCCGAAAACAAAGGAAGCAGGTTACAGTACGCTTGTTCGCCCACTGCTTGAATACTGCTCAGCAGTGTGGGATCCGTACCAGATAGGTTTGATAGAAGAGAAAGAGAAGATCCAACGGAGAGCAGCGCACTTCGTTGCAGGATCATTTA
This sequence comes from Schistocerca cancellata, assembly GCF_023864275.1. NCBI lineage: Eukaryota > Metazoa > Arthropoda > Insecta > Orthoptera > Acrididae > Schistocerca > Schistocerca cancellata. The sequence continues at coordinate 128,190,379 of NC_064635.1, forward strand.
GTAATCGCGAAAGCGTTACAGAGATAATAGATAAACTCCAGTGGAAGACTCTGCAGGAGAGACGCTCAGTAGCTCGGTACGGGCTTTTGTTGAAGTTTCGAGAACATACCTTTACGGAGGAGTCAAGCGGTGTATTGTTCCCTCCTACGTATATCTCGCGAAAAGACCACGAGGATAAAATCAGAGAGATTATAGACATACCGACAATCCTTCTTTCCACGAACAATACGAGACTGGAATAGAAGGGAGAACCGATAGAGGTACTGAAGGTACCCTCCGCCACACACCGTCAGGTGGCTTGCGGAGTATGGATGTAAATGTAGATGTAGAAAGTATGAGACCTAAATGGATGTATCTTTTGATTTCATTGACTTAGAATCTTGACGTTCTTACAGACACCAAGGGACAATAGACTATAGACTGTGACATAAATGTGAACTTAGGTCTACCCATTCCTGACAGAAAGGTGTCTTAGCATACGGAGGGAGAGAGAGAGACAGTCGGACAGCAAATGACAAAACATTTTTTTTCGCTTGATATAATAACAAATTAAAAATTTTCGAATTTTTTCGTTACTTAGGCTGTGAAACCTTGCATGATGTCAAATTTCTTGATTATATGTCAACATGAAGTACCTTATAGGTTTTAAAGAGTTAGTTTGCGACTTTTTCTTGAGTCACCAGTCCTCTGACCGGTTTGGTGTGGCCTGCCACGAATTCCCCTCCATCACCAAAATTTTCATCTCAGATACCACTTGCAACGTACGATTCGATTATTTGCTGGATGTGTTTCAATCTCTGTCCCCCCTTACAGTTTTTGCCCTCTTCAACTCCGTGTACTACAGTGGAACTTATTCCGTGATGTCTTAATAGATGTCCTATCATCCTGTACCTGCTTTTGTGTTTTCCATATGTTCCTTTCCTCACCTATTCGGTGGGGAACCTCCTCATTCCATACCCTGTCAGTCCATCTGATTTTCAATATTCTTCTTTAACACCACATCTCAAATGCTTAGATTCTCTTCTGTTTTCTGACAGTCCATGTTTCGCTAGCAATAAGACACCAAACTCCTAACGTACATTCTCAATAAATTTCTTGCTCACATTAGAGCCTGGTAGACTTATCTTGGTGAGGAATGCCCTTTTTGTCAGTGCTGGTTTGTTTTTTATGTCGTCGTTGCTCCGTCCAAGTTAATGGGATTGTTTAAATTCATCTACTTTGTGTTCAGCAATTCTGCTGTTAAGTTTGTCGCTGTTTTCATTTCTGCTACTTCTCATTACTTTTTTTTTCATTTACTCCCATCCGTGTTTTGTACCCATCAGTCTCTTCATTCCATTGAACAGATTTTTGATTTCTCTTCACTGAGGTTAGCAATATGATCCGTGAATCTTATCATTGATATCGTCACTTTGAATTTTAATTCCATTGTTGAACCTTTCTTTTATTTCGGTCATTGGCAACTGGATGTATAGACTGAAAAGTAGGGGTGAAAGACTGCATCCTTGTTTTACACTCTTTTTAATCCGAGCTCTTTGTTTTTGGTCTTTCAGTCTTGTTGTTCCCTCTTGGGTCTTGTACATATTGTACGAGGGTTCGAACTTAAATAGTGGCAACTATTTATTCACAACCGATACGAAAGAGTTACGTGTTTGTACCTGTAACTGTCTTTCAAAGTAGTCACCAGCGTTGTGCAGAACTCGTTGCCAGCGATGTGGAAGGCGTAGTATGCCGTTAGCAGAGCCTGTTCTGTTGATGGTGCGAACGGAGCGGTCTACTGCCTGTCGAATCTCTGGAACAGTTCTGAAGCGAATGCCACGAAGTGGTACCTTCATCTTCGGAATCAAATCAAAGTGACAAGTACTTGTCCTGGGGTTATGGTGGATGGTACAGTACTTCCCAGTTCCATCGACCGAATAGATCGGCCACAGCTTGCACTGTATGCGCCCGCGCATTGTCGTGCAAAATGATTGGTGGGTTGCAAAGAAGGTATCGCCGCTTCCTTCGCAAAGCTGGTCGCAGGTGATGCTCCAAAAACGAACCGTCTGCCGGTCTGCCGTGGTGGAACGTAATGCGTTAGCATAACACTATTACACATTGTAATTCTGTCAGAGACAGCAAAGGACTTGGAAGAACAGTTGAACGGAATGGATGGTGTCTTGAAGGGAGGATATAAGATGAACATCAACAAAAGCAAAACGAGGGTAATGGAATGTAGTCGAATTAAGTCGGGTGATGTTGAGGGTATTAGATTAGGAAATGAGACACTTAAAGTAGTAAAGCAGTTTTGCTATTTGGGGAGCAAAATAACTGACGATGGTCGAAGTAGAGAGGATATAAAATGTAGACTGGCAATGGCAAGGAAAGCGTTTCTGAAGAAGAGAAATTTGTTAACATCGAGTATAGATTTAAGTGTCAGGAAGTCATTTCTGAAAGTATTTGTATGGAGTGTAGCCATGTATGGAAGTGAAACATGGACGGTAAATAGTTTGGACAAGAAGAGAATAGAAGCTTTTGAAATGTGGTGCTACAGAAGAATGCTGAAGATTAGATGGGTAGATCACATAACTAATGAGGAAGTATTGAATAGGATTGGGGAGAAGAGAAGTTTGTGGCACAAATTGACCAGAAGAAGGGATCGGTTGGTAGGACATGTTCTGAGGCATCAAGGGATCACCAATTTAGTATTGGAAGGCAGCGTGGAGGGTAAAAATCGCAGGGGGAGACCAAGAGATGAATACACTAAGCAGATTCAGAAGGATGTAGGTTGCAGTAGGTGCTGGGAGATGAAGAAGCTTGCACAGGATAGAGTAGCATGGACAGCTGCATCAAACCAGTCTCAGGACTGAAGACAACAACAACAACAACAACAACACTATTACAGTCGTACACGATAATCACCATAAGTTTCACCATACTGGGGCTCTGACGCACTTTCAACTTCCGCAGTGACCCATAATGACGTCATTCATTGGATTGGCGTTTCAATTTTGGCTCGTACGATGTGGCCGAAGTCTCATCCAGTGTTACGATACGGCTTAAGAAAACCTCCCCTTCGTGCTCATAGCGCATCAAGTGCGTCTGAGCAGCGTCGTAACGCATCCATTTCTGCATTTCCGTCAATTCATGCGCAACCCACCGTGATGCAATTTTTCTCATGCCCAGGCGTTCCTTCAGGATGCGAAGCATAATCGAATGTGCTAATCCGGTTTCGCGGGCGAGCTCACAAATCGTATGGCGTCGATCACCGTCCACTAACGCGGCAACAGCATGCACGTCTTCTTCAGAGACGCTAGGAGGACCTGCCCGATGCATAACTTCCACAGTTTGCCGAGCTTCGTTGAAGGCTTTTACCCAACGTGCCACTGTTCTGGATCGCAATGCAGATTCCTCGCACGCCTCATGAAGACCTTGATGACACTGTAGTTCTGTACCACCTCTGGCACGTTCAATCTTGATACAACTCTGTTGTTCCTGTTTCGAAAACGTAGTGACACCGTTACGTTAGACCGCTCGCTCATAAGAGACAGTGTTTCCCTCGATTGTGCGCGCGCCGGTGACGTGGGATGGCCGAGTCCACGTGCTATCGGCGACAGTAGTAGATACCATTGAACAGTGTCTCCACAGCAGTGTTGCCACTATTTAAGCTCTAACCTACGTATATTACCCCTCTTTCCCTATACTTACCGCTGTTTTTCCAAGAAAATCTTGCACCATCTTCCATTGTCGACAGATCCTATGAGCATGTCTGGATTTTCCTTCAGCCTTGCTTCCATTATCAAACGCGACTTAGAACTGCCTCTGTGGTGCCTTTATGTTTCATGACGCGAAACACACAGTCATCTAACAGATCGTCAATTTTCTTTTCAAATCTTCTCTATATTATTTTTGTCAGCAACTTGGATGCATGAGCTGTTAAGGTGATTGTGCGATGGTTCTCTTACTTGTCGGTTCTTGCAGTCTTCGGAATTGTAGGGACGATCTCTTCCTGAAAGTCGGATGATAATGCTGACTGAGGCACAGAACACTATAACGGCTTTCCTACAAAAAAAAAAAATTGTTGAAATGGCTCTGAGCACTATGGGACTTAACATCTGTGGTCATCAGTCCCCTAGAACTTGGAACTACTTAAACCTAACTAACCTAAGGACATCACACACCTCCATGCCTGAGGCAGGATTCGAACCTGCGACCGTAGCAGTCGCGCGGTTCCGGACTGAGAGCCTAGAACCGCTCGGCCACCACGGCCGGCGGCTTTCTTACAGATAAAGGATGTGTGGTGGGTATGTCTACACTTATTGGAACGTATCACAGGAGATTCCACCGCAGCGTGCCTTACAGGACGTGCATATACAGCTTACTGACATCTTTCGGACTTTGAGAAAGGGCTGAAGATTGGTATAGGGAGATGGAAGCAAGATACCGACATATCGTAAATGCTGCTGCCTGCAATGCGATGCCTGCAAGACGGATGTAGGTGTGATGGATTGAGAAGAGTAGTGTGATGAGAATATTAAGATTAATTGATTATTTGAATTCGTATGCTTATCAACAGTTATAGTTACTTACCTTTTTAAAGAGAAAGTAATCATTATATAACAAAATTTTTATAATAATGTAATTAAATATTTTAATTATAATTGAAATATGTAATACATATAATTAGTTATTAGATATTTTTATTATATTAATATAATCAATTATTTTTTATTATGATAATATCTTAATCAATTACACCAATTAAATTTATTGATGTATATTTAAATATAGTTACTTATCTTTTTAAAGAGAAAGTAATTATAACATAACAAAATTTTTATAATAATGTAATTAAATATTTTAATTATTATTGAAATATGTAACATACATAATTAGTTATTAGATATTATTATTATATTAATATAATCAATCATTTTTCTTATGATAATATATTAATAAATTACATCAATTAAATTTACTAACGTATACTTAAGTAATTTACTGCAATATAAAAGTAATTTTATATTAATAGCATATTATAATTAATCATTGATTGTTTTAAAATTTATTATATAATTGAATCTGTCTCGTAGTTAATACGATGGTAAGTCAATTATTATCCGCAATGTAGTTATAAAATTTTATTGTAATCAAATAGGAAACTTACAAGAACCACATTTTTCGACATAGTCTCCTTGCGTTTCAACGCACTTGGTCCATCGTTGTACAGGCTTCCTGATGCCCTCATAAAAGAAGGCCCTCGATTGAGCTGCGAACCAGGAGTGCACCGATTCTTTCACTGCTTCGTCCGAGGCAAATCGACGGCCCCTTAATGCCTGTTTGAATGGACCAAACAAGTGACAGTCAGAAGGGGCAAGATCGGGCCTATAAGGAGGGTGATCCAGTAATTCAAATTTGAGTTCCTGGAGCGTTTCAGCAGCGTGAGCAGCAGTATGCGGACGGGCATTGTCGTGCAACAGCACACCACCTTTTGACAACAATCCTCAGCGTTTGCTTCGAATTGCAGGCTTTAGCCTGGCAGTAAGCATCTCACTGTAACGTACACTGTTTATTGTTCTGCCCCTTTCCCCATAATGTTCCAGTACTGGACCTTTTGCATGCCAAAAAACCTTAAGCATCACTTTTCCTGGGGATTTTTGATTTTTTCTTGCACGAAGAATTTGGATGTCTCCATTCCATACTCTGCCGTTTACTCTCCGCCTCGTAATGATGGATCCCTGTTTCGTCACAAGTAATGATCCTGTCTAAGATGTTGTCTCCTTCGTTACCATAGCGATCCAAATGTTTTTGCAGATGTACAAGCGCATTTGTTTATGCAGCTGTGTGAGTTGTTTTGGGACCGATCCTGCACAAACATTATGAAACCCAAGTCTGTTGCGGCTGATTTCGTAAGCAGAACTGTGACTACTTTTCAAACGATGTGCCACTTCGTCAATAGTTCATCATATGTCTAAGAGAATCATTACACGTGAACGCTCAACGGTTTCTTGATTTGTGGCGGTAAACAGTCGTCCGACACTTCATCGGGGGTAACACAAGTGCGACCATTTGAGAATTTTTCAATCCATTCGTAGACACTCCGTTGTGGCAAAACACACTTCCCGTACTGTACCGAAAGCCTTCGATGAATTTCGGCACTTGATACGCCTTCCGACCACAATCACTGAACGTTGCTCTTCTTTGGTGCAAATAGACAGCGATAACGAAACTAAACTAGCAGCTTGAAAATTGCAAAGATACAACAACAAATAAACCTCATCGACGTAAAGCGACAGTACTGTCAAAATAAACGAAAATATACTACTGGCCATTAAAATTGCTACACCACGAAGATGACGTGCTACAGACCCGAAATTTAACCGACTGAAAGAAGATGCTGTTATATGCAAATGATTAGCTTTTCAGAGTATTCACATAAGGTTGGCGCCGGTGCCGACACCTACAACGTGCTGACATGAGGAAAGTTTCGAACCGATTTCTCATACATAAACAGCAGTTGACCGGCGTTGCCTGGTAAAACGTTGTTGTGATGCCTAGTGTAAGGACGAGAAATGCGTAAAAAACACATTCCCGACTTTGATAAAGGTCGGACTGTAGCCTATCGCTATTGCGGTTATCGTATCGCGACATTGCTGCTCGCATTGGTCGAGATCCAATGACTGTTAGCACAATATGGAATCGGTGGGTTTAGGAGGGTAATACGGAACGCCGTGTGGATCCCAACGGCCTCATATCACTAGCAGTCGAGATGACAGGCATCTTATCCACATGGCTGTAACAGATCGTGCAGCCACGTCTCGATCCCTGAGTCAACAGATGGGGACGTTTGCAAGACAACAACCATCTGCACCAACAGTTCGACGACGTTTGCAACAGCATGGACTATCAGCTCGGAGACCATGGCTGCGGTTACCCTTGACGCTGCATCACAGACAGGAGCGCCTGCGATGGTCTACTCAACGACGAACCTGGGTGCACGAATGGCAAAACGTTATTTTTTAGGATGTATCCAGGTTCTGTTTACAGCATCATGATGGTCACATCCGTGTTTGGCGACATCGCGGTGAATTCACATTGGAAGCGTGTATTCGTCATCGACATATTGGCGGATTACCCGGCGTGATGATATGGGGTGCCATTGGTTACATGTCTCGGTCACCTCTTGTTCGCATTGTGTTACGACCCGTGGCTCTACCCTTAATTCGATGGTTGCGAAACCCTAATTTCAGCAGGATAATGCACGACCGCATGTTGCAGGTCCTGTACGGGACTTTCTGGATACAGAAAATGTTCGACTGCTGCCCTGGCCAGCACATTCTCCAGATCTCTCACCAACTGAAAACATCTGGTCAATGGCGGCCGAGCAACTGGCTCGTCACTACTCTTGTGGTATCGTGTTGAAGCTGTATGGGCAGCTGTACCTGTACACGCCATCCAAGCTCTGTTTGACTCAATGCCCAGGCGTATCAAGGCCTTTATTATGCACAGAGGTGTTTGTTCTGGGTACTGATTTCTCAGGATCTATTCACCCAAATTGCGTGAAAATGTAATCAATAGTACAATATATTTGTCCAATGATTACCAGTTTATGATCTGCATTTCTTCTTGGTGTAGCAATTTTAATGGCGAATAGTGTATAAGTAAATTGGGCAAACTCTTAAATCTCTCTAAATGAAAGAAACGTCATTATACATTTTATTCTTCACGTCCACGCATTTGCTCCTCAACATAAACACCCTGGCGATAAACAAATTTCTCCCAACGAGAGACCAGTTTGTTGATAACGTGACTGTTGAATTTTTGACTTTGTTGATGGAGCCACAACCTCGCCTATTACATAAAATCAGATCACCGACAGGACTAAATTTCATATTACTACCACTTCCCTTAATAAATATACACGGTGACTTTTTCCACCGTGTACAAAACTCTAAGAGATTGATCGATGAGAGGATACGGAACAAAAATGTATGGTTTCCTTATTGAGGACCATTTATTCACTTATAATTTGTTGGTGATGATGATGATGTTTGGTTTGTGGGGCGCTCAACAGCGTGGTTATCAGCGCCCGTACGATTACCCAATTTTTGCTCAGTCCAATTGCGCCACTTTCCTGGATGATGATGAAATGATGAGAACAACACAAACACCCAGTCATCTCGAGGCAGGGGAAAATCCCTGACCCCGCCGGGAATCGAACCCGGGACCCCGTGCTCGGGAAGCGAGAACGCTACCGCGAGACCACGAGCGGCGGACTATAGTTTGTTACAGAGACTGCAGTCTAATACGCGCTGTACCACGCAGCCACAGTTACAGTATGTGTTGAAAATGGTTTTCATGTGCCTAAACGCGTTCGTGTACGCGCCTTAGCATGTTCTGTCTCACACGTTCACATCGGCCAGTGTCAAAGGCAGCACGAATAGGCTATTCCAGTGTCTCCACGTCTGGTTCAAATGGCTCTGAGCACTATGGGACTTAACATGTGATGTCATCAGTCACCTAGAACTTAGATCTACTTAAACCTAACTAACCTAAGGACATCACACACATCCATGCCCGAGAGGCAGGATTCGAACCTGCGACCGTAGCGGTCGCGCTGTTCCAGACTGAAGCGCCTAGAACCGCTCGGCCATCTTGGCCGGTAGACGTCCTCCAGGTTTCGTTATTAGGTCCTATACTTTTCATCGTATGTCAATGTTGTGTCATCACTTTTGTCCTGCTGAAAATTCCCCATGTATCTCCAGCTGTATCAAAATGCAAAACAAATAAACTTGAAGACGGCTATCGGGATCCTCCGTGCCTACCAGTGTGAATTGTCAGAATGGGCGCAGCATATGCGGTTAAAATTCCACCCCTCGAAATCCCATGCGCTACTGGTTGGTCATTCTATCGGGAATTCCTAACATCTTTAACCCTAAATGGGACCGACATCAACTTCAGTAGAACGAAAAACCAGCCAAAGTTGGAAACTTCACTTTTTTTATCCACACGATGACCGGGACCCACTTCAAAAAAAAAAAAAAATGTTCACATGGCTCTGAGCACATTATGCGACTTAACTTCTTAGGTCATCAGTCGCCTAGAACTTAGAACTAATTAAACATAACTAACCTAAGGACATCACACACATCCATGCCCGAGGCAGGATTCCAACATGCGACCGTAGCGGTTGCTTGGCTCCAGGCTGTGGCGCCTAGAACCGCACGGCCACTCCGGCCGGCGCCCATTTCCAAATAATCATAACATAGTGCAAAATGGTATAGCCGAACGTGCAATAATCATTCAAAAAATGTGTGAACGAACAGTTACAGCGCATGCAGAAAACTAGTCCTCGAGTGAATACGAAAAGTGAAATTTGCAATTTTTTACTGATTTTTGTTGTACTGTTTACTTTAAGTTGGTGAATTCCAGCATGATGGAAGTTCGTAAATATGAACTTATCTCCGCTAGTAAAAAGTCTATCAGTAATAATAGATGAAAATCTAAATTGGGCTGAGCATGTTACTGCACTGTACAAGAAGCAATCAGTATCTCTCCATTCTCTGCAAAATATAAAAAAAACTCTTTCCTTTTGAGTTGAAAAAGAAACTTGTACTGTCACTTATACTTCCAGTTATTGATTACAGCAATGTTATCCTGCAAGGTCTTTCTCAGAAAAGCTCGCGGCGCCTGCAACAGGTTATGAATGCCTTATATTCGTTATATCTGTGATGTTCGACTCTTTGATCATGCTTCACCAGTATATTGACAGCTATATTGGCTGCGTGCAGACAAGGGCAGAGATCTTCATACGTCTTCTCAAATGTCTTATCAACGAACACTGTCCCTCATATGTCTCCTGGATCTTAACGCTCTCTTCTGAACGACACTGCAGTAACACCTGTTACTTAAAGAGCAAACTCATTCGTGTCTCTTTCCATCGTTCAGTCACTTTCTGAAAGTTCTCTTCAGTGGCAGCAACGCGACTCTGGAATAACCACCCGTATTCCAGCAGAGACCTGAATAACATCTCCAGCTCCAGGTTCATGACGTAACTACTGAAACAACAATAATGGTTATCATTGTCTCAGTATGCACTCCTTACCCCTGTACATCCTTCTTTCCAACCACATCTTCCTCATTTCCCAATGTTCTTAGCTGGTGTACTTACCTAAGGCTTGCGTACCTCAGAACACGCTATATCAGAAATATCTATTTTGTACACATATAAATTCTTTTTGAATATGCCTCTATCGTTATTATTATTGTTATTATCATAATAGTCATCGTTAATGGCCGGAGAAGTATAGAACTGACAGTGTTAATTTTAATTGTCCATGCTCAGACTTCGACCTGGAATCTCATTGACTGGAATTTGTCTTCAGTGATGTGTCCTGCAAGACGTTTTTGGAGACTCCCAGAAGAGAGGTAGCATACCAGCACATCAGTTGTCCGTCATATGGCCCCATAACCAGGAATGATGGTTTAGGATTTTTTTTTTTTTTTTAACGAGGGACCCTCCTGGCGTTCAACCGCTGCACCCTTGCAGCACAGCGGTACATCAAGGATATTCTATTCCCCGTTTTGTTGCCCTTCGTTGATAACCATCCTGGGCTTATATTTCAGCAATATAATGCTCTCTCGCACACGGCGGGAGTGTCTTAAAGCCCGTCTTCGTGCTTGCCAAACCATACTTTGGAGCATTATGTGCGGCTCCTCCAACCAGGTCGGGATTTTAACTATCTAACACGCCAGTTGGACAGAATTTGGCACGGTATTCCTCAGGATAACATTCAACGACTCAGTCAGTCAATTCCAGGTGGAATTACTGCTTGCATAAGGGTCAGTGATGGAACGTCGCGTTATTGACTTGCTCAATTTGTGAAGCCCTTTTTTTTTTTAATAACTCATCCTATTTTTCTGAATCTACAATCATTTGTTTGTGTGTACATGTACATCACATCTACCGGTTCCTGCCGCTTCTGGATAATTCCTTCGTGGTGCGTCGGGTTTTTGTATTACAGTGCATAATTAATTTATATACTAAGATTTGTGTATAATGTAAAGCATCGAATTCTGTGTATCGGCTGTGACTGTGAGTGACTGAAGTGGTCATTATTGTGTTGTATTCACTGCTTTTTATCTAATACGAGGGTTGTCCAGAAAGTAAGTTCTGGCCAGTCGCGAAATGGAAACCACTAGGAAAATCCGGTACAGCTTTGCACAGGTGTGTTGGGCAGTGTCTCTAGTATGCCCGTCGATCGTGTCACGTCGCTCTTTTCAGTTTTGAGTGAACAGTGAGCACGTAAAGATGCGTAGAGAATAGCGTCTTCCGCCAAGTATGAGGGCCTGGTTAGAGATTTCGCCTGTGTCATGCAGCCCACATAACACAACTGTCGAGCAGTTCCTTCTTCATGCCAATCCTGGGCCGCACACTGCAGGGGCAGTGAAGACGCTCCTGCAGCGTTTCCGATGAGAAGTGTTTGATCACCCACAGTACAGTCAGTAACTAGATCGACCTGAGTCTCATCTGTGCTCACACCAACCGCTGGCTATGAAGACAAAATTTTTCCACAGACAACGAGCTGCAGACCAGTGCAGGTAACTGGCCGAGAGCACAGGCGGCTGCTTTCTACACTCCTGGAAATTGAAATAAGAACACCGTGAATTCATTGTCCCAAGAAGGGGAAACTTTATTGACACATTCCTGGGGTCAGATACATCACATGATCACACTGACAGAACCACAGGCACATAGACACAGGCAACAGAGCATGCACAATGTCGGCACTAGTACAGTGTATATCCACCTTTCGCAGCAATGCAGGCTGCTATTCTCCCATGGAGACGATCGTAGATATGCTGGATGTAGTCCTGTGGAACGGCTTGCAATGCCATTTCCACCTGGCGCCTCAGTTGGACCAGCGTTCGTGCTGGACGTGCAGACCCCGTGAGACGACGCTTCATCCAGTCCCAAACATGCTCAATGGGGGACAGATCCGCAGATCTTGCTGGCCAGGGTAGTTGACTTACACCTTCTAGAGCACGTTGGGTGGCACGGGATACATGCGGACGTGCATTGTCCTGTTGGAACAGCAAGTTCCCTTGCCGGTCTAGGAATGGTAGAACGATGGGTTCGATGACGGTTTGGATGTACCGTGCACTATTCACTGTCCCCTCGACGATCACCAGTGGTGTACGGCCAGTGTAGGAGATCGCTCCCCACACCATGATGCCGGGTGTTGGCCCTGTGTGCCTCGGTCGTATGCAGTCCTGATTGTGGCGCTCACCTGCACGGCGCCAAACACGCATACGACCATCATTGGCACCAAGGCAGAAACGACTCTCATCGCTGAAGACGACACGTCTCCATTCGTCCCTCCATTCACGCCTATCGCGACACCACTGGAGGCGGGCTGCACGATGTTGGGGCGTGAGCGGAAGACCGCCTAACGGTGTGCGGGACCGTAGCCCAGCTTCATGGAGACGGTTGCGAATGGTCCTCGCCGATACCCCAGGAGCAACAGTGTCCCTAATTTGCTGAGAAGTGGCGGTGCGGTCCCCTACGGCACTGCGTAGGATCCTACGGTCTTGGCGTGCATCCGTGCGTCGCTGCGGTCCGGTCCCAGGTCGACGGGCACGTGCACCTTCCGCCGACCACTGGCGACAACATCGATGTACTGTGGAGACCTCACGCCCCACGTGTTGAGCAATTCGGCGGTACGTCCACCCGGCCTCCCGCATGCCCACTATACGCCCTCGCTCAAAGTCCGTCAACTGCACATACGGTTCACGTCCACGCTGTCGTGGCATGCTACCAGTGTTAAAGACTGCGATGGAGCTCCGTATGCCACGGCAAACTGGCTGACACTGACGGCGGCGGTGCACAAATGCTGCGCAGCTAGCGCCATTCGACGGCCAACACCGCGGTTCCTGGTGTGTCCGCTGTGCCGTGCGTGTGATCATTGCTTGTACAGCCCTCTCGCAGTGTCCGGAGCAGGTATGGTGGGTCTGACACACCGCTGTCAATGTGTTCTTTTTTCCATTTCCAGGAGTGTATGACGAGGATATTGGAAAGTTGATACAACACTGCTATAACACTCGAAGTTGGAGCGGCGACTATGTGGAAAAGTAGGTGGAAGGTGGACTTAACTGTTGCAAATAAATCGTTTGTGCGTTTCACTGAGGTTTCCATTTCGCGACCGATCGGATCTTACTTTCTGGACAACCCTCATATTTGCTGTTCACCTTAAAATTATTTGAACATATTTAAATTGAAAACATTTAATGAGACTTATCTGCAATAATATGCCTGGAGAGTAAGAGTTTAGTTGTGTACCGATACGTAATGGCTTTTAATGTAACAAGAGTGGACAGCAGTTATTGTCGGTTCGTTGCTGACACGTACACTAGCTTGGATAGAGAATTCATAACCGAAAACACACAAACTACTTTTTGTTTTAATGCTGGCTCAAAAATATACAGGGGAAAGTGTATTGAAAGATTAGACGCCTTTGGTTACTCTTCCACGTAATGATATAAAGACTGCTAAACCGGAATAGTGCAGAGATGCGTTTATTAGCGGGATGGTTTACGGAGCACATCACGAACTGCCTTGCTGAAATTCCAATGTGTCGATGTGAAATATGAAAGTAATGACTGACGAAAGAAAAGTTCATCGAATACACTGATTTTTGTATCGAGCACTTACAGTACGATGAACCGTATTGCAATAACAATGTGCTTCTTATCGTGAACTAAGTAGAGAAAGAAAGCAGCAATTGTAACTGGACAGGTGTACCGACTGAACAGATTTCAATATTGAGCACCTACTTCGGACTGTGTACTGTGTACAAAAACTACTGCATGCGAACGGCGGTTACAGGCATTATTACAAAGTGAGCCAGAAGTTTTCGTGTCGACTTTATTGGTAAACGTAGCAAGATGCCCCCATATTTTATAATGAGACATCACTTAGAACCGAAACTTGGACGGAACTTTCACATTCATTCACATTACCAGCTTTTCTGGATCGAGCGACTATGGGTGAAATAGCTAATTTGTTAGCCGCCCTAGTTTCAGGAAAATCTACTCTGGAATCATCCTACAATTTCAAGAAAGATGGCGTCCGCCCCCGTTAGCTGAGAGGACAGCCGGCACGATAGCTCAGCGTGTTCGGTCAGAGGGTTAGGTGCCTTCTGTAATACAAAAAAACTCAGTTAATCGATCAACAACGAACTTAAACGGGTGTCTTACGGCGTCCGCCCGGAGCAGATGCAACGAACGAAAGCGAACAAAATGAGATTAAAAAAAAAGGGGAGGGAGTGTGGTCAGCGCCACAGACTGTCCATCCTAAGGGCTCGGTTTCGATTCCCTGCTGGGTTGGAGATTTTCTCCGTTCAGGGACTGGGTGTTGTGTTGTCCTAATCATCATAATTTCATCTCCATCGACGCACAAGTCGCAGAAGTGGCGTCAAATCGATTGCACCCGGCGAACGGTCTACCCGACGGGAGAGCCTAGTCACGCGACATTCTTTTTTTTTAACAGAGATTGCTATTGGAAGTAAATTTCGAGAATGAACACACTTTCAGCCTGGAAAAAACTCAAGTTTGTTCACACACACCTAACTCAATGTTATTGTAATTATGGTCTTCAGTCCAGAGACTGGTTTGATGGAGCTCTGTTTGCTACCCTATCCTTCCCAAGTCTCTTCATCTCGAATCACTACTGCAACTTCCATACTTCTGAATCTGCTTAGCGTATTCATCTCTTGGTCTCCCTCTACGATTTTTACCCTCCACGCTGCCCTACAGTACTAAATTGGTGATTCCCTGATGCCTCAGAACGTGTCCTGTCAACCGATCCCTTCTTCTAGTCAAGTTGTGCCACAAATTCCTCTTCTCCCCAATTCTATTCAGTACCCCCTCATTAGTTACGTTATCTACCCATCTAATCTTCAGCATTCTTCTGTAGCTCCACATTTCGAAACTACTCTCCCCTATGTTAGAGAGGGCAGGACGTGGCACTTATAAGAGGATCTTTCAGATCTTTTTGCTTCGATTGATTTTGTTTGAAAGTGAACAGTCTTATAACAAGGTTATTAAGGAATAACAAGGTGTATATACTTCTAACTCAGCATTAAATTTAATAGTGGAAAACAATTTTATATAGACTAAAGCAGAGTGGAGCCAACGGCCTTTAAGTAGTGGTAACATCGGTTCCCGTCAGATCTCCGAAGTTAAGTGTTGTTGGACTGGGCTAGCACTTGGATGGGTGACCACCTAGTCTCAAAAATGTTCAAATGTGTGTGAAATCTAATGGGACTTAACTGCTAAGGTCATCAGTCCATAAGCTTACACACTACTTAACCTAAATTATCCTAAGGACAAACACACACGCCCATGCCCGGGGGGGACTCGAACCTCCGCCGGGACCAGCCGCACAGTCCATGACTGCAGCGCCCATAGACCGCTCGGCTAATCCCGCGCGGCGACCATCCCGTCTGCTTAGCGCTGTTGGCAAGCGGGGTGCACTCAGCCCTTGTGAGGCAAACTGAGGAGCTACTCGATTGAGAAGTAGCGTGTCTGGTCTCGTAAACTGACATACGGCCGGGAGAGCGGTGTGCTGACCACATGCCCCTCCATATCGGCATGCAGTGACGTCTGTGGGCTGAGGATGACACGCCGGCCGGTCGGTACCATTGGGCCTTCCAAGGCCTGTTCGGGTGGAAGGTAGAGTGCATAAACATGTCCCCCGCTCGAGGCATGTTTATACATATGCCTGTGGGAGGCATGTTTATACATATAACAGAATACAATAATGAGTAAACAAAACACAATACTGAAATTTTCAAAATATATTTTATTAGCAGTGCACAAAAATACATTATTTATTTCACGGGTTAAGGGGCTCCGGAAAGGCTCAAAATCATGAAAAGTTCAATTTTTACTTTTTTGCGTTTTCTGAATCTGCAGACTATTACCTTTTAATAGATATATAATTTATTCAATTCCGAAGACTACAACTATTTTTAATTTTTTTTTTGAAATGTGTTCTACATGGGCGTGACCCACTGTGGCGCTGTTAAACTGCTAGTAAATGGTGTTATTATTAACGTCCGTGTTCATCAGGTACATTTTAGTGATGTGAGATAAAGTATGTGTTGTGGTTAACCTATTTTCAGAGACTTAGCAGCACCTGAACTGTTGAAAAAGTGTATTCACGGAAAAACTCAAAACCCCAATGAAAGTGTAAATAGTGTTATATGGTCGAGAATCCCCAAGACTGTATTTGTTGGAATAGAAACACTTCACTTTGGTGTGTATGATGCTGTTGCGACTTTCAATGATGGCAACATTGTAAGGTGCAAGGTATTTAGAAATATGGGAATGAAGATAGGTTCTAACATGGTACGAGCGATGCTTGCTTTAGACAAGGAACGCCTTCGGGCTGCAGACAGGGCTGTAAAGAGTCTAGAAATACAAGCAAGAGTAAACAGGAGGAGGAACATGAGGAAGCTGGAGGAGGAGTTTGCAGAGGATGAAGATAATCCATCCTATGGACCTGGAATGCACTAAAAAGTTAATCCAATCTTTGTCGCTCGATTCCCAAAACTTTTATTTTCTCATACTAATTACATGTTTTCTAAGGATCTTCCAAACATATTTGTTTCAAACTTTCAGTAAATGTTACACAGTACCTTCTGCATAATTTAACACAGCCTTTTTCCAAAAAACTGTAAATTTTTGAATATATAAATAAAAAATTGCAAAAAAAGTTGTGAATTTTCATTACAATTGAAAAAAAATCATCTTCAATAACTGAACTAAAATTTTGTAAAATCCCTGCGTTAAGTTGTAGCCCATATTCCAACAAATAATCTGTAAAAAGTTCAACTTCCTACCTCAAATACTTTGTGAGGAAAGATGTAATTTATAAGCGTTATTTTAACATTGCAAGTATAGGGCGTTCCGGAGCCCCTTAACATGGTAATATACAAAAATATTGACAGCAAATAACTTTTTGCCGAATTTCTACCTGTTATCATAATCTGGCTTACATAGTCTGAATATTAACTGAAGGTTTTTTTCATCACCGTTGTTCATGTTCAAAGTAGTGTACTCAAAATATAATGTGTTTACTGTGGCACAGTCAGTCTTGAGCCCACTTCTACATCTGAGCCTGGTCCCATTCGTGCTTCCTTTTTGATTGGTTGTATCATTTCAAGCAGTAAGTACAAAGGCAGTTTTCATCCTCTTCATCAGACTACTGCAGATTGTAAGAAAAAGGGTGGGACATACGTTGAGATGGAAGTGCTTACTAACTGACGCTTTGGAAAGGCTAGTTTGTGAGAAAAAGAGGAGATACAAGGTGGTAGACAACATAAAGGGAAGCGAAAATTACGCGGATCTAGCAGAAGACAGAGAGTTCGGAGAGTTACCACGTGAAAACCCGCCTTTCGTCAGGACACTGAAGATGGCATCACAAGCATGCTGATCAAATTTTTTTCTTGTTCATGCTGTTAGAAATTCTTACTCTCACAGAAATTATTCTTCCTGGTTGAGATTCCTTGTGTACAAAATCTTTTCATTAGCAATTTCTGCCTTTTATTCTCCTGCACCTTTATTCTTTTTTTGGACTGTGTTCCCAATTGCTGTTGTCTTAAAATTTTCTTGGTTGTGGTATCAGTTAGGTGGGCAATGCAAAGTGTGCCCCAGTAGAATTGCGTAAGTGCTCCCACAACCCCAGTTTAAATTAGTTATGAAACTACAGTAGTAACTTTCAGGCTTTAAAATTATACAAATGTACCTTGTGAAGCAGAGGAATAACCGGTAAACGAAGATTTATTCTCATTTCTAAAATGTATTCTTCCTAGCAGCTTTGACATTTGAGTAACAAAGGTTACTCACATTGTACAAAAACACAGATATATTGGTCACACAAAGACATTACCCTGTGTGGTGCCGTGAAATATGTAAGAGCTCTCAGAACACGGCAGAACTAATCTTTAACTGTCGGTATCACTCTAGCATGAAATGGTTCGAAAGAATAGTGTTCCATGTAAAGGTGACCCATGCGTGAAAGTGTGCTGGTCTCCACTACTATTTGGTAAAGTCCAGGCACAATCACAGTTTATAGAATTTTGCAGTTGTTGATTAGATGAAACTGACTTTTTAATCTTTTCATTAGTAAGTTACCTGGTTTGTTCCTCATACTTTAAAGTTATTGACCAGATTTCACATTTATTTAAGAGACGAATCAAAATTTTGTTAAATTCTTAATTAACACTGTCATAGATTAATTGCTGAGGGAGGGAATCCTGTTCCCCTATAGTGTGACCACCTGTCACCTTTACGGCAGTTGGAGCTTTGCTGAAGATACTTTCAATGAGTTGCTGGAGTATCACTGTAACAATGGCAGCCCACTTCATCTCAAGAGTCGAAATCAGGGTGGTTTTGGTCACTTGATACGGAGCGACATCGACATTCTGTTGTATTCAGGCAGATGGTGAGTGTAGAAATCGATGCTGTTGAAAAAAGGCGATTGGTTTATGTTGGTAAAGGTAGTAAAATGATAGCTGACCCTGTGCAGTTTGTAGAGAGCCTTGAGGGGGCCCTCCTACTATGCTTTTAACGCCACATTTAATTCAAGGTATTTTTCAGGAGAATAAACGTTAACATGTAGCACTTTCTGCAGATGCTGCGGAGCAGCAGCTGCTGCAGGTCCCTGGGATGCTGACCGGTTTGCTGTGAAGGGACCGACGAGTCCTCTTCATCATGAGTCTGCAGTGGCCCAAGGAGTTCGAATCGGCTTGACGTTCCCCAGTCTCCACCCGGCGTTTGCGAGGGTTGGAGTCATGCGGGGGCGAATCAGATTTGTGGTGACATTTAGATTGGACTGTGACAAAAACCTACATCGTCGTTGGCTACCTGCGCAGGTGTGTCATTGTGAGATCTACATCTTCGTGTTCCAGGGTCTGAGTCAATACACTTTCATCGTCAGGAATAGCATCAACGCCAGGAAGGGCGATCGCTGCTGGGTGAGAGCTGGTGTCTTGTGACGATGTAGGCTGGGCAACAGGCAATGCTCCGTCGACAGTTGTGTTCTGACATTCTCTTTCTTCAGGTCGAAAAGTGTTGAGTGGCTGGCTGCATCTTATTGATTCCCGTCAGCTGGCTGTCAAAAGCAGCATTCCCCGCAGCTGTCAGTCGTCAGGCGTGGACGCAGCATGTCATTCTCAATGGAGAGAAGTCTTCCGAAGTAAGAGTGATTTCAGGTGTGCCGCAGGGGAGTGTCATAGGACCGTTGCTGTTCACAATATACATAAATCACCTGTTGGATGACATCGGAAGTTCACTGAGGCTTTTTGCAGATGATGCTGTGGTGTATCGAGAGGTTGTAACAATGGAAAATTGTAATGAAATGCAGGAGGATCTGCAGCGAATTGACGCATGGTGCAGGGAATGGCAATTGAATCTCAATGTAGACAAGTGTAATGTGCTGCGAATACAGAGAAAGAAAGATCCCTTATCATTTAGCTACAAAATAGGAGGTCAGCAACTGGAAGCAGTTAGTACCATAAATTATTTGGGAGTACGCATTAGGAGTGATTTAAAATGGAATGATCATATAATGTTGATCGTCGGTAAAGCAGATGCCAGACTGAGATTCATTGGAAGAATCCTAAGGAAATGCAATCCGAAAACAAAGGAAGTAGGTTACAGTACGCTTGTTCGCCCACTGCTTTAATACTGCTCAGCAGCGTGGGATCCATACCAGATAGGGTTGATAGAAGATATAGAGAAGATCCAACGGAGAGCAGCGCGCTTCGTTACAGGATCATTTAGTAATCGCGAAAGCGTTACGGAGATGATAGATAAACTCCAGTGGAAGACTCTGCAGGAGAGACGCTCAGTAGCTCGGTACGGGCTTTTCTTAAAGTTTCGTGAACATATCTTCACCGAAGAGTCAAGCAGTATATTTCTCCGACTTATGACCACAGCAGTTGTGTCCCATAGTGCTCAGAGCCAGTATATTGCTCCCTCCTACGTATATCTCGCGAAGAGACCATGAGGATAAAATCAGAGAGATTAGAGCCCACACAGAGGCATACCGACATTCCTTCTTTCCACGAACAATACGAGACTGGAATAGAAGGGAGAACCGATAGAGGTACTCAAGGTACCCTCCGCCACACACCGTCAGGTGGCTTGCGGAGTATGGATGTAGATGTAGATGTAGAATGTCTGTGTCTGTTTCCATCAGGGGAAGGGGGGGGGGGGGAGGGGCTGAAGGCTTGCTCTTATTTCCACGTTTCAGCTATAAATAGCCAGCTGCATTTGAGTGAGTTATAATCCAACAAGGCAATGGCCGCACCGCAGTGGATACACAGGTTGCCGTCAGATCACCGAAGTTGGGCGCTGTCGAGCGTGGACGGCACTTGGATGGGTGACCATCCTGGCCGCCATTTGCTGTTGGCATTTTTGGGGTGCACTCAGCCCCGTGATGCCAATTGAGGAATTACTCGACCGACTAGTAGCGGCTCCGGTCACAGAAAACCATCGCAACGACCGAGAGAGCAGTGTGCTGACCACACGCCCCTCCTACCCGCATCCTCAGCTGAGGATGACACGGCGGTCGGGTGGTGTCTCGATGGGCTACTTGTGGCCTGAAGACGGACTGCATCATCCAACAAGCTCCCAGCAGTAAATCCCACCAGGCCTCTCCCACCGTTGACTGATGGAACTATACATTTTGGCAGGTAATGTTCTCCATGGCTTTAGGAAACTCAGACCTTTCCATCGGATTGCCACGAGGTATAGTGTGTTTCATCGCTTATTTCCAGTCATTCACTGTTCTGTCACGTCACCCTTACGCCACCTCAACTGTAGCTCAGCATTGGCTACAGAAATGTGTGGGTTGTGACGAGATGGTCGGCCATCGTATCTATAGGGGTTGACATAAACTTTTCCTCGTTTGGGGGTCGGGGGGAGGCGCGGTGCGAGGGCACAGAAACTAAACTTGATAGGTAACAAAGGAAGAGAAGAATTAGAATACTTGTTAAATACTATAGGGCTTATTGTTATCCACTCAACATAGGGAAAAAGTCTTTGTACTACGGATTACAGAAGGAGGGATGGGAAGTGGGGAACAAGCGACTCCCGTTGTCCCCTTCTTCCCCTCTCCCCCTCCCCCCTTCAGTGCCCCACCTTGCGGACGCCTACTATTGTAGTAAATTCTTTTTAGCTCTGTACACACACACTTTGTGCTTGAAGGACCTCTGTTAGCACTTTGGAACGCACGGGTGAGTCCTACATAAGACAGAGAAGCTTATGCTAACCAAGCAGTACGGTTTTATAAAGCATCGCTCGTGCGAAACTCAGCTTCCCATTTTCTCACATGTAATACTGCGAACTATGGATGAAGCGCAACACACAGGTTCCATATTTCTAGATTCCCGAAAGACGTTTGACAAGGTGCCACTTTGCAGGCTGTTAACTAAGGCACGAGCGTATGGAATATGTTCACAGAAATGCGAGTGGCTGGAAAACTTCCTAAATAATACAACCCTGTATGGTCTCCTCGACGGTGATTGTTCGTCAGAGACAAGGTAATCATCAGGAGTCCCCCAGGAAATTACGATAGTTCAAAATGGTTCAAATGGCTCTGAGTCCTATGGGACTTTAATTCTGAGGCCATCAGTCCCCTAGAACTTAGAACTGCTTAAACGTAACTAACGTAAGGACATCACACACATCCATGCCCGAGGCAGGATTCGAACCTGCGACCGTAGCGGTCACGCGGTTCCAGACTGTAGCGCCTAGAACCGCTCGGCCACTCCGTCGGCAAAGTGTGATGAGATATGAAACTTCCTGGCAGATTAAAACTGTGTGCCGGACCGAGGCTCGAACTCGGGACCTTTGCCTTTCGCGGGCAAGTGCTCTACCATCTGAGGTACCGAAGCGCGACTCACGCCCCGTCCCCACAGCTTTACTTCCGCCAGTACCTCGTCTCCTTCCTTCCTAACTTCTGTGATGGGATAGCTGCTTTTCTCTACATACGTAAACGATTGGCCGGGCAGTGTGGGCAACAGTCTGCGGTTGTTTGCCGTGATGTACGGTAAGGTGTCGATGTTGAGTGACAGTAGGAAGATACAAGACGACTTACATAAAATTTCAAGTTGTTGTGCTGAATGGCAGCTAGTCCTAAATGTGGAAAAATGTAACTTAATGCGGATGAGTAGGAAGAACAAACCTCTATCGGGTACGTAAGAATTGTGGCAGGGAGGCGAATGGTCAACCTCGGTTTATTGGGAGAATTTTGGGAAAGAGTGGTTCACCTACAAAGGAGACCACTGGTCCGAACTATTCTTGAGTACTTCTCGAGTGATTGGAATCGTTGCCAGCTTGGACTAAAGAAAGATATTGAAGCAATTCAGAGGCGGGCTGCTAGATTCGTTACTAGTAGCTTCGAACGACACGTACGTTTGACGGAAATGCTTTGGGAACCCAAATGGGAATCCCTGCAGGGAAGGCGACGTTTTATTCGAGAAATTTATATAACCGGCTTTTGAAGCTGACTGCCAAACAATTGTACTGGCGCCAACATACATTGCACGTAAGAACCACGAAGATAAGATACAAGAAGTTAGGGCTCATATGGAGGCATACTCAGTCGTTTCTCCCTCGCACTATTTGCGAGTGGAGCAGGGAAGGAAATGTGTGGTAATGGTACAGGGCACCCTGCACCACGCACCTAATGTGGTTTACGGAGTATGTAGACGTAGAAGTAGATGTAGATCTACCGATGATGTTTCAGGTTTACAGGTCACGATCAATTGATAGCTTTAGAGAGGTTCAAGTGTCCCTTATAGCTTCGTTACCCTGGTGATATCCAGTGACTGGTCCACGTTCGAAGTCGCTAATGTCTCCTGACGCCCAATTCTGCGGTTACATTTTCTCTGCTGACTACACGATGCTCTCCGCTTTCTTTTATACCGGTGTGTGTGCCTGTTGCAACGTCTAGAGAGCAATTACGCGTTGCGTAGGGTTGTCTGGATACTTCTGAGCAGACAGTTCCAGGTTCGAATACCACTACAGCTTAAATGTCAACAAAAATCGTCAACAATGGCGGCTGAAGACTTCTGGTATAAGAAGTCACTCTCATTCCGCCAACTGCCTTGCGAAGGAGGGCGGAGCAGCGGTTCAAGATACTGTCTTGCCATTGGGGGGCGGGGAAACTGCCCTAGAAGGCGGAAGAATCAGTAATGGTCAATGGAATTATGACCTGGAAGGCCATGGAAACCACTGCGATAAAGACGCATGACATGCATCTACAGAACATGCAGAGAAGCCAGACAAACATTGTCTCATAACGTTCCATCTTTTCTGGTACCTGATCCTGAGTTTTTCTCTCATGAGATGGTAACATAGGGTAGGGGAAACTCTTAGCCGTAGTAGAAAGGGACCCCCTATGGGAGTAAGTACTGAGCAAAATTCATGGTACTCCAGGTTGAGCGTTCAGTGGGAGTTTGGCATCCATCCCCACTAAAAAGAGATTTTGCTACTTTTTCCAAACAATATAAACGTCCAAACAGATCAAAAGGTATCGACTTGCCTTAGCTAGATCTGATTCATGAAAATGATGGCATTCGTCTGTGACTAACAGAACGAAAGTCACCGACAAAGAGTCTTCTCGAAAAATATAGAGTTCATGTGCTTAGAAATAAAGAAAAGCGTACTTTTCGGTGCCTTATTTGTAAAGAAAAAAAAAAAGAAAAAAACCAGAGGTTTCAGTACTGTGGTCTTCGAAGTTCTGCCTGTGGTCTTCCAGGAGTGTTTTTGAAATTTAGGCTTCTTAAAAAGTTATTTTAACGACGTCGGAGCATTTTAAAATTGTGAAAGCAGTATTTGCTCCACACCGTTTGACTCGGCGTGCCGGTGCGTACCGACACGAATCAAGCACTTTAGCAGCCGCTGATAAAGAAGAGTGTTTACTGCGTGTGCACAACTGCAAAGTAGGTAGAGCGGAAAATTTTACGGTCAGTGGAGGCGGAGGAAATTGCATCGGGCGCATAGAATCAGGTCGAGTGCTAGGACAAGGTAAAAGATAAAAAAAAAGCTGCAGTAAGGAGTTTCACAAGACCTTGCATCACGCAGACAACGACGTTACGTATCCCGGCTGCTGGCAGAGAAGCCTGCAGTATCTGATAGCTGTTCCCTGTTGTCTCAGTGTGGAAATATGCGCGGGTTCATTTCAACATTCCTTGCGAATAGCGGCTCCTGTTCTCGAGCGCGCTGTTGTATGGTAATGTAGTAGGGGCTACTGGGAGTATGTTGCGGAAGATAGCGACTGTCCTGCCGGGGAAAGCACCTATCATTAACCAGGTGTCAGTAGTTGACGCCGGCATGTAATCACATGTACATATTTAGGCTAATACGATGTTCCTTTTAAAACAGAACAAAGTTGCAACGTACGGGGGGTTAATTGAGAAATTATCGATATGTTGAAAAATACACTCCTGGAAATGGAAAAAAGAACACATTGACACCGGTGTGTCAGACCCACCATACTTGCTCCGGACACTGCGAGAGGGCTGTACAAGCAATGATCACACGCACGGCACAGCGGACACACCAGGAACCGCGGTGTTGGCCGTCGAATGGCGCTAGCTGCGCAGCATTTGTGCACCGCCGCCGTCAGTGTCAGCCAGTTTGCCGTGGCATACGGAGCTCCATCGCAGTCTTTAACACTGGTAGCATGCCGCGACAGCGTGGACGTGAACCGTATGTGCAGTTGACGGACTTTGAGCGAGGGCGTATAGTGGGCATGCGGGAGGCCGGGTGGACGTACCGCCGAATTGCTCAACACGTGGGGCGTGAGGTCTCCACAGTACATCGATGTTGTCGCCAGTGGTCGGCGGAAGGTGCACGTGCCCGTCGACCTGGGACCGGACCGCAGCGACGCACGGATGCACGCCAAGACCGTAGGATCCTACGCAGTGCCGTAGGGGACCGCACCGCCACTTCCCAGCAAATTAGGGACACTGTTGCTCCTGGGGTATCGGCGAGGACCATTCGCAACCGTCTCCATGAAGCTGGGCTACGGTCCCGCACACCGTTAGGCCGTCTTCCGCTCACGCCCCAACATCGTGCAGCCCGCCTCCAGTGGTGTCGCGGCAGGCGTGAATGGAGGGACGAATGGAGACGCGTCGTCTTCAGCGATGAGAGTCGCTTCTGCCTTGGTGCCAATGACGGTCGTATGCGTGTTTGGCGCCGTGTAGGTGAGCGCCACAATCAGGACTGCATACGACCGAGGCACACAGGGCCAACACCCGGCATCATGGTGTGGGGAGCGATCTCCTGCACTGGCCGCACACCACTGGTGATCGTCGAGGGGACACTGAATAGTGCACGGTACATCCAAACCGTCATCGAACCCATCGTTCTACCATTCCTAGACCGGCAAGGGACCTTGCTGTTCCAACAGGACAATGCACGTCCGCATGTATCCCGTGCCACCCAACGTGATCTAGAAGGTGTAAGTCAACTACCCTGGTCAGCAAGATCTCCGGATCTGTCCCCCATTGAGCATGTTTGGGACTGGTTGAAGCGTCGTCTCACGCGATCTGCACGTCCAGCACGAACGCTGGTCTAACTGAGGCGCCAGGTGGAAATGGCATGGCAAGACGTTCCACAGGACTACATCCAGCATCTCTACGATCGTCTCCATGGGAGAATAGCAGCCTGCATTGCTGCGAAAGGTGGATATACACTGTACTAGTGCCGACATTGTGCGTGCTCTGTTGCCTGTGTCTATGTGCCTGTGGTCCTGTCAGTGTGATCATGTGATGTATCTGACCCCAGGAATGTGTCAATAAAGTTTCCCCTTCCTGGGACAATGAATTCACGGTGTTCTTATTTCAATTTCCAGGAGTGTATCTATTGGTAGTCTTAGTAGACCATGAGTTTCTACCTGACTGAAGTTGGCTCTGTTTAAACGCGCAGTTATGCCCCCAGTATCACTTGCATCGAAATTACCATTACACTTTAATATGGTGATTGCTAGCTACGAAATAAATAATGCGGTTATTAGCATATGATACCAAATTAAGATTTATTCAGGAAACAGGATGAGCAATATTTATAGCCTAACATGACAATCCAATACACTTGCTAAACTAATTAAACAGTGCCTGGCCAAGAGAAGTCTACTAGTACCAAACATAGGCCTTAATGAGAGGAAGAAATTTCTGAGAATATCCGTTTGGAGCACAGCATTGTATGGTAGTGAAACATGGAGTGTGGGGAAAACCGGAACAGAAAGGAACGGAAGCATCTTAGATGTCGTGCTACAGACGAATGTGGAAAATTAGGTGGACTGATGAGGTAAGGAATCAGGAGGTGCTGCGCACAATCATAGAGGAATGGAATATGTAGAAAATACTGACAAATAGAAGGGACAGTATGATACGACATGTGTTAAAACATCCATGGTGCTGAAGGGGGCTCTAGAGGGCAAAAGATGCACAGAAAGACTTCTTAAGTAATAGAACCCAGTACGTTGTCCTCGATGGTGAGTGTTCATCGGAGGTGAAGGTATCATCTGGAGTGCCCCAGGAAAGTGTGGTAGGTCCGCTGTTGTTTTCTATCTACATAAATCCTCTTTTGGATAGGGTGGATAGCAATGTGCGGCTGTTTGCTGATGATGCTGTGGTGTACGGGAAGGTGTCGTCGTTGAGTGACTGTAGGAGGATACAAGATGACTTGGACGGGATTTGTGATTGGTGTAAAGAATGGCAGCTAACTCTAAATATAGATAAATGTAAATTAATGCAGACGAATAGGAAAAAGAATCCTGTAATGTTTGAATACTCCATTAGTAGTGTAGCGCTTGACACAGTCACGTCAATTAAATATTTGGGCGTAACATTGCAGAGCGATATGAAGTGGGACAAGCATGTAATGGCAGTTGTGGGGAAGGCGGATAGTCGTCTTCGGTTCATTGGCAGAATTTTGGGAAGATATGGTTCATCTGTAAAGGAGACCGCTTATAAAACACTAATACGACCCATTCTTGAGTACTGCTCGAGCGTTTGGGATCCCTATCAGGTCGGATTGAGGGAGGACATAGAAGAAATTCAGAGGCGGGCTGCTAGATTTGTTACTGGTAGGTTTGATCATCATGCGAGTGTTACGGAAATGCCTCAGGAACTCGGGTGGGAGTCTCTAGAGGAAAGGAGGCCTTCGTTTCGTGAATCGCTACTGAGAAAATTTAGAGAATCAGAATTTGAGGCTGACTGCAGTGCAATTTTACTACCGCCAATTTACATTTCGTGGAAAGACCACAAAGATAAGATAAGAGACATTAGGGCTCGTACAGAGGCATATAGGCAGTCATTTTTCCCTCGTTCTGTTTGGGAGTGGAACAGGGAGAGAAGATGCTAGTTGTTGTACGAGGTACCCTCCGCCACGCATCGTCTCGTGGATTGCGGAGTATGTATGTAGATGTTGATGTAGATTGAAACACACGCAGCAAATAATTGAGGAGGTTGGTTGCAAATGCTACTCTGAGAGGAAGAGGTCGGCGCCAGAGAGGAATTCAAACAATTACATAATCTACTGAATGGTATCAACAATTAAATGAGTTCAGAATGTGGACTTAGGGTAAACGGAAGAAATATGAAAGTAATGAAACTCAGTCCAAATGAGAATATCGATAAACGTAACATCAGGATTGATAATCACAAAGTAAATGAAATTAAGGAATTCTGCTCCGCAGTCAGCGAAACAACCCATCATATACGGACCAAGAAGGACATTAAAAGCAGACTAGTGTTGGAAAAAAGGGCATTCCTGGCTAGGGAAAGTCTACTGATATGAAATGTCGACCTTAATTTGATGAAGAAATTTCTGAGAATGTTGGTTTGGAGCACAACATGGTATGGTAGTGAAACATGGACTGTCGGAAAATCAGGGAAGAAGAGAATCGAAGCATTTCATATGGGGTGGTACAGGCGTTTGTTGAAAATTAGGTGGACTGATAAAGTAAGGAATGAAGATGTTCTCTGCAGAATCGGCGAAGAAAGGAAGATATGGACAACACTGACAAGAAGAACGGGCAGCATGTCAGGATGTATCAGGGAACATCTTTCATGGTACTAAAGGGGGTATAGAGAAAAAAAAACTGTAGAGGAAGAGAGAGATCGGAATATCTACAGGAAAAAGTCGAGGACGTGGGTTGCAAGTGCTATTCTGAGAAGAGAAAGTTGGCACCGGATAGATATTCGTGGTGGGCCTCATCAAACCAGTCAGAAAACTGATAGTCCAGAACGACAGCAAAGATTTATGAGAAGCAGAGAATTATACAGAAGTAAATCACAAGGTGCACGTATGCCCCCATTCGGTGATGCTGCGTATGAGTACTTCTGACTTACATAAGTCTAGTCAAGTTCATACACGGCACTTTGATGGTTGCACGGGACTGAAAGAAAGGCATTCATTGACACGGAATAGTATCCTTACGAATGCTGCGTGCAGTTGCCTGTAATGCAAGCGCTATCGGGGAACTGGAGAATTGTGTAGTCTCAGTTATTACCCAATAGCGCCTAACAATGCTACCGTCAGCAGCAGCGCAATCAAACGCCTCTATACTAGTACACTCAGATGCCATTAACCCGTTACACATACGGGGCAGAGAAATAATGAGATTTTTTTAAAGGTAATAAATACACCACATGATTTTCATCAGACAAAGGAGCAAGCTTTAGAACTGGATACAACATAATGGACTATTACCAAGTTAAGTTCATTCTAGGCCAAGAGTCTGTAAACACGGAGTGCTGTCTACTTGTATTTTAGCGTCCAGAGTGTCAATACGTCTGCTTTGGTCGTGTTACGTGTTTGAGGACGACCGTAAATCTTTTGTTGCTATACGGTAATGACAGAGCACTGAAAGACCTAAGTTGAAACAAGGCCCAGGGAGTAGACAACATTCCATTAGAACTACTGACAACCTTGGGAGAGCCAGCCCTGACAAAACTCTACCACCTGGTGAGCAAGATGTATGAGACAGGCGAAATACCTTCAGACTTCAAGAAGAATATAATAATTACAATCCCAAAGAAAGCAGGTGTTGACAGATGTGAAAATTGCCGAGCTATCAGTTTAATAAGTCACAGCTGCAAAATACTAACGCGAATTCTTTACAGACAAATGGAAAAACTGGTGGAAGACGACCTCGGGGTCAGTTTGGATTCCGCAGAAATGTTGGAACACGTGAGGCAATACTGACCCTACGACATATCTTAGAAGATAGATTAAGGAAAGGCAAACCTACGTTTCTAGCATTTGTAGACTTAGAGAAAGCTTTTGACAATGTTGACTGGAATAATCTCTTTCAAATTCTGAAGGTGGCAGGGGTAAAATACAAGGAGCGAAAGGCTATTTACAATTTGTACAGAAACCAGATGCCAGTGATAAGAGTCGAGCGGTATAAAAGGAAAGCAGTGGTTGGGAAGGGAGTTGTTAAATCTGTATATTGAGCAAGCAGTAAAGGAAACAAAAGAAAAATTCGGAGTAGGAATTAAAATTCATGAAGAAGCAATAAAAACTTTGAGCTTCATCGATGACATTTTGACCGCAACTCGTGGTCGTGCGGTAGCGTTCTCGCTTCCCGCACCCGGGTTCGATTCTCGGCGGGTGTAGGGATTTTCTCTACCTCGTGATGACTGAGTGTTGTGTGATGTCCTTAGGTTAGTTAGGTTTAAGTAGTTCTAAGTTCTAGGGGAATGATAACCGTAGATGTTAAGTCCCATAGTGCTCAGACCCAAATTTTTTGATGACATTGTAATTCTGTCAGAGACAGGAAAGGACTTGGAAGACCAGTTGAACGGAATGGACAGTGTCCTGAAAGGAGGATATAAGGTTAACATCAACCAAAGCAAAACGAGGGTAATGGAATGTAGTCGAATTAAGTCGGGTGATGCTGAGGGAATTTTATGTGGAAATGAGACACTTAAAGTAGTAGATGAGATCTGCTCTTTGGGGAGCAAAATAACTGATAATGGTCGAAGTAGAGAGGATATAAAATGTGGACTGGCAATGGCAAGGAAATCGTTTCTGAAGATGAGAAATTTGCTAACATCTAGATTTAAGCGTCAGGAAGTCGTTTCTGAAAGTATTTGTATGGAGTGCAGCCATGTATGTTAGTGAAACATGGACGATAAATAGTTTGGAGAAGAAGACAATAGAATCTTTAGAAATGTGGTGCTACAGAAGAATGCTGGAGATTAGATGGGTAGATCATGTAACTAATGAGGAGGCACTAAATAGAATTGGGGAGAAGTGGAGGTTGTGGCACAAGTTGACTAGAAGAAGGGATCGATTGGTAGGACATGTTCTGAAGCATCAAGCGATCACCAATTTAGTACTGGAGGGCAGCGTGGAGGGTAAAAATCATATATTGAGACCAAGAGATGAATACACTAAGCAGATTAAGAAGGATGTAGGTTGCAGTAGGCACTGGCAGATAAAGAATCTTGCACAGGATTATCACGGAGAGCTGCATCAAACCAGTCGCTGGACTGAAGACCAGAACAACATCGCTAATAACGTAAAATTTTACACTGAAGCGCCAAAAAAATTGATATAGACATGTGTATTCAAATACAGAAATATGTAAACAGGCGAATAAAGCGCTGCGGTCGGCAACGCCTACGTACGGCGACAAGTGTCTGGCGCAGTTGATCTACGTGGTAACTCTGCTATTCACAATAAAGTCCCAGTCAGAGGGTTCAGTGAACCACCTTCAAGCTGCCTCTCTACCGTTTCACTCACGAACGGCACGCTGGAAAAACGAGGACTTAATTTTTTTCTGTGCGAGCCCTGATTTCTCTTATTTTATCGTGACGATCATTTCTCCCTATGAACGTGGTTGCCAACACAGTGTTTTCGTAATCGGTTACTGTTGCTACTGTGGTAGGTTAACAAGTTTTAAGTGAGTTTGAACGTGGTGTTAGAGTCGGCACACGAGCGATGGGACACAGCATCTCCGAGGTAGCGACGAAGTGCGGATTTTCCCGTACGGCCAATTCGCGAGTGTACCGTGACTATCAGGAATCCGGTAGAACATCAAATGACCCTTTGAAGCCTTCTTGCTGGCTCCGCTACGTGGACGATACATTTGTTATATGGCGACACGGCGAAGAAGAACTTCATGCGTTCCACAATTTCTTAAATGGAATTCACCCCAAAATAAGATTCACCTAGGAGGTTGAAAGTGAGGTCGGTCTCCCGTTCCTAGACCTGTTGGTATACAGAAGATGATAACACTCTATGTCACAGAGTGTACAGAAAGCCGACTATCACAAACAGGTATTCAGATGCCACTTCGCACCACCACCCAGCCCAGAAGCAAGCAGTACTCAGCACCCTGTCTTCACGTGCCTTCCGTATCAGCGATGACGACAACTTGGAATCGGAGTTGAATTTTTTAAAGAAGACATTGAAGGCAAATGGGTATGATAGCTACTCAATCGACAGAGCTTTTAGGCGGAATGTTTATACCGCTAATAAGAATGACGAGGAACCGCTTTCTCACTCCGTCAGGTTACCGTTCCTTTCTGGGGTCACTGACCGCATAAACAGAATTTTAAAGAAAAATGGTATTCAGACATCTTTCTTTAGTCAGAACAAAATAAAAGACTTTTTCCGACGGAAAACGGAAGCACCTGATTACCTCCACAATGCAGGCGTCTATCAAGTGTCATGTGGCTGCAGCAAAGTGTATATAGGCGAAACGGGAAGAACTGTTAAAGAACACATTAAGGAACACGAACGGCACATGCGGTTAAATCAGAGTGCAGAATCGGCAGTAGCGGAACATCACGAGAACTGTGGCTCTGACATCGATTTTAATAACGTACGTGTACTGGCTAAAGAAACAAACATTTATAGAAGAAAGGTCCGAGAAGCGGTTGAAATTTCAAACAATTAATCTAATTTCAATAGAGAGGACGGCTATAGGCTTCCGGCATCGTGGCTCCCCGCCATCAAGGAAGTAAATACGCGGCCGCGGTGTGTGAGCGGCATAAACAACGCGCTGCAAGTCACCTCTGCGGACAATAATATTTTGGGTAAACATTCCCCCTCTCTTGCTCTGTCCGTTTCGAATGTAGCCACTGATGACGACCAACCAATAGCTGTAGCAGGCATTTCAACCAATAACCCTTCTCCAACATAAGTGTGGAACAGTGCCTTTCTATCCAATGACAATGACCGCCAATGGTATTCACAGGAGATGAGCTACCAACGCCCCTTTTTCTGTATTACCCTATGACTATGGCCCACCAATGGTAGCCACATGTATTTTAACCAATACTATCACTTTTCCAGCACGAACGCCCCTTTATAAGTGGACGCGACACTCGTCTCTGACAAGTGTTCTAGCAGTAGTGGACACCAAAAGATCCTGAGGAAGATCCCAGCAGAGGGGTCGAAACGTCGAACATTTTAGAAGAAACATGACGCTGCCTAATAACGCAGTTCAGAACATCAAATCTCCGACATCGCTGCGGCCGAAAAAAGATCCTGCAATAACGAGACCAACGACGACTGAAGAGAATCGTTCAGTATGACACCCTTCCGCAAATTGCCGCAGATTTCAAGGCTGGGCCATCAACAAGTACCAGTCTGTGAACCATTCAACGAAACATGATCGATATGGGCTTTCGGAGCCGAACGCCTACTCGTCTACCCTTCATGACTACACGACAAAAGCTTCACGCCTCGTCTGGGTGTATCAACATCGACTTGGTCTGTTGATGACTGGAAACATATTGTCTGGTTGAACGAGCCTCGTTTCAAATTGTGTCGGACGGATGAACGTGTACGGGTATGGACACAACCTCATGAATCAGTTGACCTTGCATGTCACCAGGGGACTATTCAACCTGGTAATGGTGTGGCGCGTGTGCAGTTGCTGTGATCTGGTACGTGTAGATACGACTCTGACAGGTAACACGTAAGTGAGCATCCTGTTTGATCCCCTCGCTCATTTCATGTCCATTGTGAGTTCCGATGGCCTTGGGTAATTTCAGTAGGACACTGCTACAACCCACACGTCCAGAATTACTTCACAGTGGCTGTAGCAATAGTCTTCTGAGTTTAAACACTTCCGCTGGACACCAAACTCCCCAGACAAGAACATTATTGAGCATATCTGAGATACCTTGCAACGTGCTGTTCAGAAGAGATATCCACCCCCTCGCACTCTTATTGATTTATGGACAGCCCTACAGGATTCTTGTTGTCAGTTCCCTCCGTCACTACGTCAGACTCTAGTCGAGTCCATGCCACATCGTGTTCCGGCACTCGTGCGTGCTCACGGGACCCAACACGTTATTAGGCAGTGTAGTGCCACTTCCTCGGACGAGAAATAAAAATCAAAAATTAGCTCTCAACACCCCAAAGATTTCCCTCCAAGTCGCAAATTCCCAGAAAAGTGAATAAGCGAACGAAGTTCCATTTATCACTATTATTAGGACAATAAGAAGCAATTAAATCAGGAATCTAAGACTTGACAATTTAGCAATCTACGAAAGAAAGATTAAATTTGAGTAAAATTAAAATCAAAATCATAATAAATCGCAAAATTAGCATAAATTAACATTCGCAAAGTAGAACCAACGATCCCAAAGAATACTCCGTGTGAGTACTCTTTGGGAATCGTGGGTAATGACTAAGTATAATTCAATGCATTGTCACTACGTTACAAGAGTTAGCCGAAGCAGGTCATGTATTTGAATGCTCGTACATCTAGGCGCGCTTAGATTGTTTTTGAGATTGAGTAATTGCGATCTATTATGACGCAGTAATACGATCTTCTGACTTCAAATATCACGGCATTAGAATTCGAATGGAGGACTTTTACCTACTAGAATAAAGTGAACTTTTAACTAGATAGTTGAATTAAACATTACTTTGACAGTGATTTACGCAACGAACACTGATAGATCGTTTTTCATTCATAATAGTCAGTGGTTTATGGAACTTCAGTGATAGGTCCGAAGTATATAATTTAAATCCCCCAACACCTGGGAAAGTTGTCTTCTCAAGGCTCGGTTAGGAAGTGACTGATATTGTGCAATAAAACACCCTCTCGTGCCAAGTCGTGCATTTGTGATTGACATGAAACTCCCGAGTAATAGTTACGTGCAGCAGTAATATTTCACTGTAACGCTCGGCGCTTGTGTAGAATCTTTGACTCAAATCACATCCCGCTGTTACGATTTCTTAGATACTTGAAATTACGACCAGCTTGTAGGGAATTTGTTGTGGATGTGACTGTATTGGCTTTATCATTAATATTTCATCATTAATCAGTTAAACATCGATTACGAACGATTAATTACGATTCTTGGTGAAGTAAGTATCTGACGCACGTCGACATTTCGGTTCAGCACTGTTATTTTGTGTAACGTCGTCTTCGTAACTTGATAACGATCTCAACACTCTACCGATTGTCGCCGAGTTTTAGCCGCGGCCAAGTACAAATCAAACCAAATCATCAAGAAGAAGAGGCGTTATAGCAGGCGTACCAGCTTCTTTGGCTCTCCAGTGTAGATTGGTGCGTAAGTTGGCAGACTTTTAGTTTTGTATGTTGGCATTCCGATTGCTATGGATTTATTTTTCAACTGTCATTCTTCCTTAGTTCAGTGTTGCGCTATGAGTTTACATATTGTCATTTTGTTACATGGAGATGGTGAGTGTAGAGCTGGACGCTGTAAAATGCAGTGCCAAGTAGAGAACTCGGTACATTTCCGAGCTATTCTTATGTTCGAGTTCAACAGAGGGGTGACGACAGCGGAAGAAGGCAGAAACATTTGCGCCGTTTACAGTGGTAATGCCACTGGCCAGTGCACGGCAAGGAAATGGATTCCTTGTTTTCAGAGGGGTAGGACGTCAAACGGACTGACTTGGAGCAGGAGAGGCACCAGAGGACATTTTAATTTCCACTGTCTATACTTATACAAGTAAATTCATAAAGCTTTGTGAGCATGACCACACGTAGCAGCGGAAGTTCAAAAATATGTGAAATTTCATCATTTCTTCACTTACTATTGGCTGCATTTGTTGCTATAGGTACACTTTTCTTGATAAGTACGAGAGACCGTTCGATTAATTTTGCACAGCATGCAAACCATACTTACAGGTGTTTGAAACTCTAGAACCTATTTAATTTATGGAAAAATGAACGAGCTGTTACGTTTTAAACTTTATGTTTAGAAAAAAATCAAATTTTGTAGTTAATTACCTCAATCTCTACCACAGTTTTTAATATATTTGGAAAATTCTAGAGTTTCATACATCTGTAAGTATGGTTTGTATGCTGTGCAAAAATCATCAAAGAATCTCTCTTACTTGTGAATAAAAATGTACCTATAGCAACAAATGCAGCCAACAGTAAGTGAAAAAATGATGAAATTTCATATCTAAAAAAAAATTATTTTGTTATGTTTTTGCACTTCCACTGCTATGAGTGTGAATTCTGAATCCTTTCTGGTCATGCTGACAGAGTTTTATGAATTTATTTGTAAAAGTATAGACAGTAGAAATTAAAATGTCCTGTGGTGCCTCTCCTGCTTCAAGTCGGCCCGTTTGACGTCCTACCCCCCACTTAAGCGGGATTGTATTGACATTAGTGAGTCTTCACCCACGCTCAGAATGACCTTTGGGACTTGATGAAGATCATTTAAAGGCATTAATCCACAATGATCCAAGTCAGTGTACACGAGAACTGGTAAATGTAATTAACTGTGATCATCCCACCATCGTGAGGCATTTACATGCTTTGGGGAAGGTTCAAAAATAGGGTGTATGGTTACCGCAAGCTCTAAACTAAAATCACAGAAAGCAACCGGGTGCTCAATTGTTTCGTGAA
The DNA here is from genome assembly GCF_023864275.1 of Schistocerca cancellata. Taxonomy (NCBI): domain Eukaryota; kingdom Metazoa; phylum Arthropoda; class Insecta; order Orthoptera; family Acrididae; genus Schistocerca; species Schistocerca cancellata. Next base: position 128,226,296 of record NC_064635.1, read on the forward strand.
CAACACCGTCCATTCCTATCCTGTATCGTTACCGCTGAGGAGGAATAGTGCCTTTATACTAAAATAACAATAAACAAAGGAATGAGCCGAAACAAAGGGAGCAACTCCCTGTAGAAAGACCTGCTCGCATCCCCTAAAGATGTTTGTGTATATGTGTGTGTGTGTATGTACTACGAATTGTTTCCCCGAGATGTAACCATCACTGCAGACATTTACTGTCAACAACTGAGACATCTTGCAGACGCAATGCGAGAACAACGGCTAAGAAGAATGCGTGTGTGATGCTACTACACGATAACGTACGATCGCATTCTGCTGGACTGACAAGAAAGACCATACAGGAGTTGGGTTGGGAAGTCATTCCGCGTCAACCTTATTCACTTTATCTTGCACCCTGAAATTTTAACCTTTTCCACTCTCTATCGAACAACCTTCAAAGAACTTCTTTTCCGGATAAAAATGCACTCCAAACATGGCCCAACGAGTCCTTCGCCTCAAGACAACGTGATTTCTACAGCCGCGGGACTGAAAACGTAGCCAAACGTTGAGAGACTATTGTTAATAGTGAAGGAGAATATATTTGAGCCGTGTATCGACTCGTGCCACACCTTGTGTTTAGATTGCATTGGTTTTCCTTTTCTTCCCCTGACATGTTGGTTTGATATGTTTTCTGTCATTAAGTGGCTGCTTGGTTGTCTTTTCCCTCTGCTATCGATATCTGCGTTTTTGTATCCGGGAAACTGCTATGGAGGAAGTGAGATCTTTGACCGGTGGTAACTTCGTGTGGTTCCACGGAAGTAGGGGCGTTGCGCGCAGAGAGTGGTGGACACGGGAGGGCAGTGTGGCTCTCCAGCGCGAAGCAGGCGTGGTCGGTTGTACCGAGTCGCCACGTGATGTATGTCGGCTGTGTGTAACGAGCGGGTCGAGTTGACGGAAGAGCTCCCCGCGTGTTGGTTGTATACAGAATCGCCCCACGAGTAGTTGCTGTTCATTTCACCTTGGTGGGACGTTAACAAGCTTCTTTAAGTTCTCCGTTTCAAAACTGGAGTTTAAAAAGGAGACACCTAACACTAAGCAGCGGTCACTACCCGTCAACGTTGTAGAGAAGACGTGAACTCCGGTGACAGCGTGTTGTCGCGTGACCGTGGCGTGTTGGGTACGCTGGCGACGCGTGCGCGGTCGGATGTGTGGATCTTTGCCATCGGAGGTCGTGTACTGCCTTTTCGAGCATAATTGAAAGTTAAGTTAGTGGAAGGTTTAATCATTAAGTAATAATTTTGCGTAACCAGTGTCTCTTCTGCCTTGTGGCCTCCGGCGATCAGGTTTCCTGTCCCCGGCACCGGTGTAATTGAAGACAGTGATCTTTCCTCCTCCTCTCGTTACTGTCCAATGGGAGGTGTAGTTTTGGCAGTTTAATTGTTTCGCTATTCTGTCGTGTGTTATGAGTAAATTCATGCCTCTTGTTGGTTGAACATGTGGTCGCTCAGTCAGGATTGCGTGGTGTAATGTTTCCTTGCACGAGGTTAGCTCTGATTCAGTCAGCAAGTTAAGCCATCTTATAACAAGTTTTCGCTGGCTAAAAGTCGGTGCAGTGACCAGCCTGAGAGTGACAATTGTGTTTACGGGCGTATTTAAATTGGTCACTGTTCTGTCTAACCTGAGCATTCCTGAGTGGGTGATTTGTGGCCACCTTACACGGGTCGGTCATATCTGTTATGTTCTAATGATATTCCAGGACACTTTTGTTTAAAACCTTATTTAAATTCCTCCATTCCTTTATTGCGATTAATTGTGTGTTTGCTGAGACCTTTGATTTTTTTTTTAATGGCGGTGTTGGTAGCTTCACTACCTCACCGTACTTTATTAACAAAGTTCTGTATTTACTTTAGTAGCCTGTTTACTAATGTTCATTCAATTTTTTAAACTGTTGTTTTGATATAAATTACTTGATTGCCATTATCGGCGTGTTTTGAAAGGCTGTTTATTGCCGTACTGCTAGCTTCTGTAAGATATGAATAAAACATTTGTGTGTGAAAATATCAACTCGACAGTAAACTACTAGAAATTTGGCCCCGTTTCCCATCTTGTGGTGTGGCTTGTAGTAACCGTAACCACTGTGTGTGTGTCAATATTATTGCTGATTAAAGTCTGTTATCGGTATCTGTTGTGTTTATTACGCTTATGGAAGAACCCTACGAACTTATGTATCAACCGAACAGTTAGCACAGGAGCACCGTAAACTTTTTTTAAAAATGGACAGTGTGCCCTACGGAGAAGGAGGCTACCCCGTCGTTCTGCCGGCATGTGGGTGTTAGTCGACAACAGACCAGGAACGAATACTCTCAGCAGTCATGAAAGCTCTCAGTGACCGTTTCAGCCACGACAACATCGCCTCGTCCAGCTGAGTTGCCTCGAGTGCTGTACAGAAGCGAACCTTGGTGCTTGTAGAACAGAAGAGCGACAAACGGGCAGCTCTTGCCATGGTATTTATTGGTATTAAGGAAAACGTGGAAGGGAGGACACAGCAATGTAACTTTGTTTTCAAAAAAGTGGTTCAAATGGCTCTAAGCACTATGGGACTTAACATCTGAGTTCATTAGTCCCCTAGACTTATAACTACTTAAACCTAACTAACCTAAGGACATCACACACATCCATGCCCGAGGCAGGATTTGAACCTGCAACCGTAGCGGTCGCGCGGTTCCGGACTGAAGCGCTTAAAACCGCTCGGCCACCCCGGCCGGCTTTCCTTTTCACACTACCTGTTTATTTAACAATATCTAATCATATATTTGTTTTCTTTACAAATTAACAAATTTGTGAAACGAATAAGCTTTTACAAAACAAAAAAATTCAAAACAAGAACAACGTGACAATAATTACAAGGGCCAGGTCCTGCAGCCCGCCCGTTTTCGGGTGAATCAGCGGTGTTTACTACCGCACTGGATACAGTTTCTCTTATTAAATGCCCGCATCTCGTGGTCGTGCGGTAGCGTTCTCGCTTCCCACGCCCGGGTTCCCGGGTTCGATTCCCGGCGGGGTCAGGGATTTTCTCTGCCTCGTGATGGCTGAGTGTTGTGTGATGTCCTTAGGTTACTTAGGTTTAAGTAGTTCTAAGTTCTAGGGTACTGATGACCATAGATGTTAAGTCCCATAGTGCTCAGAGCCATTTTTGAATCTTATTAAATGCCCTTCTGAACACATGAAAACGTAATTAATATTGATGACAAGAATGTTTCAATTACTCAAAGAAATGGCGTAATTTTTTTAATTTGCAAACTGTGTGTCTTGAAAGGAGGATATAAGATGAACATCAACCAAAGCAAAAAGAGGATAATGGAATGTACTCGAATTAAGTCGGGTGATGCTGAGGGAATTAGATTAGGAAATGAGACACTTAAAGTAGTAAAGGAGGTTTCCTATTTCTGGAGCAAAATAACTGATAATGGTGGAAATAGAGAGGATATAAAATATAGACTGGCAATGGCAAAGAAAGCGTTTCTGAAGAAGAAAAATATGTTAACATCGAGTATTGATTTAAATGTCAGGAAGTCGTTTCTGAAAGTATTTGTATGGAGTGTAGCCATGTATGGAAGTGAAACATGGACGATAAATAGTTTGGACAAGAAGAGAATAGAAGCTTTCGAAATGTGGTGCTACAGAAGAATGCTGAGGATTAGATGGGTAGATCACATAACTAATGACGAGGTATTGAATAGAATTGGGGAGAAGAGGAGTTTGTGGCACAATTTTACAAGAAGAAGGGACCGGGTGGTAGGACATGTTCTAAGGCATCAAGGGATCACAAAATTTAGTATTGGAGGGCAGCGTGGAGGGTAAAAATCGTAGAGGGAGACCAAGAGATGAATACACTAAGCAGATTCAGAAGGATGTAGGTTGCAGTAAGTACTGGGAGATGAAGAAGCTTGCACAGGATAGAGTAGCATGGAGAGCTGCATCAAACCAATCTCAGGACTGAAGACCACAACAACAACATGTCGAAAGGTCGTGGTTAAGATGAGCACCTATGCTTAAAGGTTAAACAAATTAGCAAACATTTATGACAATGATAAGGCTTGTTTCAAGGCGTGTAGTCTTTCATTTCAGTCAGCAACCAAGGTGCGACTGGATCCTAACCCGCGCCTTTTGACAATCGTATTCTGACTAAAGACCCGGTGACAGTTGGCTGTTAATATGTCAAAAGTTAAACTGCTTTTCAGTTATGAAGGCCGCTCTGAAGCAACATTTCAAAACATTACGTATGGGGACTTATTACACGACAACTTACTTGGCAGAACCACAAGATCAAGTTAAAAATACACCACTAATAACCCGGCTTCTAACGACAGGAACTCGCAGCTTAGTACAACAGGTAGTTCATATTGTCACAAATTCAATTACATTCAAGAAATTGAACCAGTTAACATCTAAATCTAACCACAAGACCCCTGTTTGTTTGACGGCAACATGTGACTTGCCGGCCGAAGTGGCCGAGCGGTTCTAGGCGCATCAGTATGGAACCGCGCGACCGCTACGGTCACAGGTTCGAATCCTGCCTCGGGCATGGATGTGTGTGATGTCCTTAGGTTAGTTAGGTTAAAGTAGTTCTGAGTTCTAGGGGACTGATGACCACAGCGGTTAAGTCCCATAGTGCTCAGAGCCATTTGAACCATGTGACTTGGCACAATTGTTCCGACTGTATTTCCGACTATGAGGTGATACATTAAAACATTAATAATCGGGTATAGACCAGAAAGGAAGGGAAATATAATATCAGAACAAATGTTCAAACGATAACTAGTGTATAGTACACTACTACGGTCTATATTTGCGACCAAAGCCGACCGAGTAAAACTCTGAGGATTGGGTACAAACCAGAAAATAACTAGGAGGTCGGGTAGACAGTGACACTGATCACCACTCCCCTTTACCAGCAAGCAGCTCCAAGCATCCAAGGTGCGTCGCGGCGGTTGCTCAGTGGTGCCGATGGCATCCAGGTAGAAGGGGGCAGGCAGGCCACGAGCGGTCGTCCGAAGGCAATGATGCCAACCCACCGGCGGGACGTCGGCCTGCTGCTTGTAGCCGACGCTGGCCCCGGTCAAGTACTCCAGTATCTTTGCTCTGCGCAGGCCGTCCTAGCGTAGCTCGTGGCTTCGGCCGCTCGGACCTCGTCACCGCCTCTTGTCACGACGCTACCACCAATCCCCAAACTTGGTGCCTCCTTCTCTTCATTCAGCGAGCCCATATACAGGGTAGTCCATTGATCGTGACCGGGCCAAATATCTCACGAAATAAGCGTCAAACAAAAAACTACAAAGAACGAAACTCGTCTATCTTGAATGGGAAAACCAGATGGCGCTATGGTTGGCTCGCTAGATGGCGCTACCAACGTCAAACGGATATCAACTGCGTTTTTTAAAAATAGGAATCCCCATTTTTTATTATGTATTCCTATAGTGCTTGTAAGTAGGGTGACGAGGGGGGGGGGGTGTCAAGACACGCTGCATTGTTGCCAAATTTATTCCAGATGGCGGTGATGACGTCATCCAAGATGGCGGCATGTAGACTTGTCTATAGCGCATGACGTCATCCAAGATGGCGGCTTTTGGCGGGAAAATAGGCCAATTGTGCTATGTCCACTAACCTAACCTCCAGAAAAAATGCCGGGAATTTTGAATTTTGTCGGGAAAATAGCCCAGTTGGGCTACGTCCACTGCCCGCATCTCGTGGTCGTGCGGTAGCGTTCTCGCTTCCCGTGCCTGGGTTCCCGGGTTCGATTCCCGGCGGGGTCAGGGATTTTCTCTGCCTCGTGATGGCTGGGTGTTGTGTGATGTCCTTAGGTTAGTTAGGTTTAAGTAGTTCTAAGTTCTAGGGGACTGATGACCATATATGTTAAGTCCCATTGTGCTCAGAGCCATTTTTTTTGCTACATGCACTAACCTATGCCTCCAGAAGAAGAAATGGCAGGAAGTTTGAATTCCAACACGATAATGCATGCAAAAACCGTACTTGTCTTTATTATTATTCATTATCATTTATTAACATTCATTATCATTTATTATGATTTATTATCATTTATTATTATTTATTATCATTTATTATTATTTATTATTATTGACCTGCCTCCACTAGAAAATTCCCTCCAAATTCAAATTCCAACATGATAATGCCTGCAAAACCTTGCTTTTGTTTATTATTATTCTTTATTATTTATTAACATTCATTATCATTCATTGTCATTTATTATCATTCATTATCATTCATTATCATACATTATCATTTATTATTATTATTATTATTATTATTTATTATAGGCCTACCTCCAGTAGAAAATTGCCTCAAATTCAAATTCCAACACGATAATGTCTCGAAAACTGTACTTCTATTTATTATTATCATTTATTATTTATTCAAGATGTCCGATTTTCTCGGCGAGAAAGCCATTTTCCTTACATCCATAACAAAAATCTATCACAAGTTCAAATCCCAACACCATAATTGATCACACGTACGAACTTTCTCCGTCACTTATCTTTTTTCACTGGTAGCCTATCATAATCGTGTCACATAATAAATAGCACTTATAGTAACGGAAGTCACGTCCTTTGATTTTGCAGAGGGTGAGGGACTGAAGACTTTATTTCTTTATTTCAAGCAGTATGGTCCTCACTTGTTCTCCAACACAGTCAGCACACACATCTTTGATATCACAGTGCAGTCGCCACGACGTCCGCGCTCCAACTGAATTAGTTTAAATCGTCGCCACCCCCTGGCCAGCGCACGGAGACACTGCCGACGCCTGTCACGTGAGGTGGCCGGCTACAAGCGGAGGACTGCCGGTACGCTTGGGGCGAGCCCAGCGATCGCTCCCACATCGTAAACATGTTTTCACTGGATACGCTGGAACTTGCTGAGTTTGACGACACAGTGGTCCTTTGTCCGCTCACCACGTGTGGTCGTCGCCTCCGCACGTTTTACACAAAAATTGTTTGTCTTGGTGCTGAATCACACAACGGTCGGTCATTCCCTGCCACACTTTTTGCGCCAAAGTTGTTTTCCTGGCCACATTCAAACCTGTCGATGCCAACCGCTCACCGTCCACCACGTGCCCTTGTGCGAGCAGAACGCAGTGATACACTTTTGGAGGCAAAGTTTGCTCGACAGTGGAATCCGCAATGATTATATAACAGCACGTTTGGTCCACACTAGAACGCTAACTAATTGACTCTCTCTCGCGCGCACATAATAACTGTTCAATTACTGCGCCACCGTCCCGCTTACGTCACACACCCTCCATACACGGGACGGACATAATTTCGATTTTAATCATATTAAATAATTCAATTTACAATTTCATACACATATGCAAAGGTGTTCAACTACCTAATTACAACTACTTTTTGAAGACCAGTCAGCCACCTCTTCCCAGGAACCAGCGCCTAGTTTGAATTGTGGCAGTAAAGAAAGGTCACTACTGCTTTCTCTAACAACCTAACAAAATTGTTGGAAAGGGCACTTGTACGAAACTCAGCCGCCCGACCGCCATTCCCTCCTAGGAACCAGCGCCAAGTTTGAAATCTGCCAGTAAACAAAGCTCACTTGCGCTCCCGCCACCAACCTAAGAAAATTGTTGCAAACGAAGCTCATCACCACTAAACTAAGCCACCAGCACTCAACCTCTTCCAACACGTTTTGGCTAAAAGGACTCACCCTGCACTAGGCCCATGGTTGGAGGAACCAATTTACTTTATTTACGAATGGAGTGTATGTATCACACCGACATGTTCCACACCATACAGACCTGCAAAAACACTCCTACATAACTCATTTATAATGCTCTAGACACACACTTGCTAATTGTAAACAGTTAAAAATACATCATAGCGCAGCCTACAGACATGCGAACCATTCGTAAATAATGCAAAACATTTACGTCCAAATCGCCAAACAACTGCTAATTTTCCGCAATAATTTCAGTGCATAGCTGATGGAAGGAGGAACGAGTGTACCTTACTTATTTGGGACATATCTTTTTGAAACTTTTGATTCTCATAGGTTTCGAAACGTAAGGCTGACATGAGGCAGTTTCTGAACTCAAGTAGTGCACTACACGTGGCAACACAACCACACCCACCAAGATATTCATTCCAATCCAGACCTGTAACTCCTATACAGATAAATTTGTCCAGTTATTTGTCGACTCACTCACAGTCTGACCAGATTGCCGTTATTGCGCAAAAACCACTCAGACTGCACTGTGCTGCTCGAGGAAGTAAGGAAGGACTGCACTCTATTTATTTGGAGCCCTTTTATTTAGTCGTGGAGTATATTTGTCACAAAACACCCGCACTGATCCGACTGTGGTCATCTGACACAGGCCACAAATACGTAAACAAATCCTAATTTCACTACACAAAAGCAAACAGCTCTTAAATAATGCAGCACACAATATCCGCAGACGAGCTCTGTGCTCTTAAACTATCCAAATAAAGCACAGCACAGTGCACAGACATGCTCGCAAAATAGTGCAAATGACGCGCCCAAACACCCTCAGTTGCCAAGCCGACCAAGACTCTCTGCTCGGTCCCCCTCAAACATGACCACAACACAGTCGCATTCGCGCCTAACACCGGGGAAATTGATATCGCCTATGCACCGTAGATTATGTGGTGTCACCGCCAGACACCACACTTGCTAGGTGGTAGCTTTTAAATCGGCTGCGGTCCGCTAGTATACGACGGACCAGCGTGTCGCCACTGTCAGTAATTGCAGACCGAGCGCCGCCACACAGCAGGTCTAGAGAGACGTACTAGCACTCGCCCAGTTCTACAGCCGACGTTGCTAGCCATGGTTCACTGAGAATTACGCTCTCATTTGCCGAGACGATAGCATAGCCTTCAGCTACATTTGCTACGACCTAGCAAGGCGCCATTACCAGTATAGATATTGAGATTCTATTAATGTATCATCAAGAGCGATGTTCTACAAATGTGGATTAAAGTTAAGTATTCCAGAAGCTACGTACTTTTCTTTATAGCATTCATTACGTATCCTGTTTCAGACCTCACGCCAGCCTGCGTGAGTTTAAGCGCGTGCCTTTCGGCTTCCTCGCCTTGTGTCTAGACTGTCTTGTCTAGACACAACAGATTACGCTCCAAGGTAGGCGGGAGAGAGGGTTCCAGAGCCTCCCCCCAAGTTGCTTCCGCGCTCTCTCGTGACAGCCGACCAGAAAGGGCAATTCACGCGCCATAATCTCTGGAAAACCGTACTTCTATTTATTGTTATTAGCGTTTATTATGATTTATTATTATTTATTTCAAGATGGTCGATTTTCGCGGCAAGAAAGTCAATTCCCTTACACCCATAACAAAAAATCTCTCACAAATTAAAATTCAAACACGATAATCTGTCACACCTACGAAAATATAGAGATCAATTGGGGCCACGTGCACTAACCTAAGTCGACCTCATCCTACGAAGTTTGAATTTTTCGCCCTCACTTATTTTTTCACTCCTAAGGTATGAAAATCGGCGCCAAATATTTAAAAAGTGCACTTTTACTAACGTAAGTCACCTCCTGTGAAAGTCGGCCGAAGTGGCCGTGCGGTTCTGGGTGCTGCAGTCTGGAACCGTGAGACCGCTGCGGTCGCAGGTTCGAGTGCTGCCTCGGGCATGGATGTGTGTGATGTCCTTAGTTAGGTTTAACTAGCTCTAAGTTCTAGGGGACTAATGACCTCAGAAGTTGAGTCCCATAGTGCTCAGACCCATTTGAACCATATGAACCTCCTGTCGATTCCTGGGAAAAGGACTGAAGTCTTTATTTCAAACAGTACCGTCATCACTTGTTCTCCAATAGAGTTAGTACACATCTCAGATCGCAGTCCAACCGCCACGAGGCCCCCAGTCCAACTGAATTAGTTCACACGGTCGCCACCGACCCGCGCGCCACCGGCCAGCCAGCGGTCGCCGTCAGCTGCGTCCACGCCCGCTGCCCGTCCAGCGGCTCGCCCACGTCACAGCCTACTGCCGCCGACTCGCGTCACAGGCCTGCGCTGGTCCAGCGATGTAAACGTGTTTTCGTGGACAGTACAGTCCACCCCCACCGACCAGTTGGCGCCAAAGCTGTTCGCTGGACAGATTGGAACCTGCCGATTTCATAACGGTCGGTCGGTTGGTCCAGCACCTGGTTGACAAAGAATGCCCTGCCGCACGATTGACGCCAAAGTTTGCTCGAGAGTGGAATCCGCCATGACGTCACACAGGTGGTCCAGTACATGTTCTCGCCACGACGTCCCTCGCTAAGTTAATGGATCAACCGGCTCTCATTATTCAATCCACATTCTGCACTTACCTAATCGAAGATCGTCACGAAAACACACGCCCGTACACGTGAGCCTTCGCGCGCGCCGTGCTTAGTACCTTCGCAAGTGAATGTAACGAAGTTCCCATGACTACTTAAGTGAATTGATAAATTAATTAACCTCTCTGATGCGAAGAACTGCCACGTCCACCTAGACTGGGAATCAATTTTCCACCAGTGCCACGCCCACCTGGACTCGGAATGAAATAGTTAAAGTCCCTACCGACCACCACGGCCCCCTACCGACCCATGTTCATCGGCTAACATGTGTAGTGCCGTTTACTAACGTGCACCAACCTACATTAACGTATATCACATTTTTTCTATACAAATAAGCCAAGTTTGAATTCCGATGGTCAGTTCGTGTTTCGCTACCAACACAAGAAAATTGTGGCAAACGAAGCCACTAACCTAAGTTACCTGTGGTGATTCAAAATCGTCGGCTTTCCTTCTCTTACAAACCACGAGCGCGAGACCGCCCGCGTCACAGCCTGGACCTTTATACTCGCGTCGGACATACTCTTCTGTAAATATTCTAGCTAAACTATGACCCGAATACTGTTGTTCAATCCACACGGTCTAGGACATGGCCAGAGCACGCCCCCAGTACCTAAGCCGAGAACATCGCTCGCCCCAGCTGTAGTTAACCGCTGAGAGACGGAGATATGCTGCAATCACATCCCTCGCGCCCTCGTAGCTACTTGCCTCAGCAATTCGATCTAACAAAACCTCCAAGTAGAAAAAATAATAACCAACTCGCTCATGTTCCATATCGTCCCACAAATACTTAACCTACATTTTATTCAGGCATCGAGTATATCACTCTCAAACAAGAAACATTCGTCCTGATATACCTGGTGTTATGTTGCACAGTCGGCAGACACGCAAACAGCTCCTAATTTCAGTGCACAATATCAAACTGCTCATACATAATGCAGTACACATAACAGTAAACATCATCAGTACTCGTAATCTGCCCAAATAACGCATAGCAAAATAACTCAACAGACGACCGCGTTGAACCTGTCCCACACTAAGTCACACGTCCGACAGCTCTCAATTCACTCAAAGGTCTCTGTTCGAACCCTCAAACATGTCTTGATGACAGCCACATTCACACCTAACACACGAGAAATTCATTTCCTCTAGACGCCGAACACGACTATGCAAGCTAGGCCGTGCGCGTCGTCTGCCACCGTCCTAACTCAGTGCGGTCCAACAAACATGTTAAGGCCGCATTCCATTGCTTGCCGGCCTATTTGCGACACATCTCCACCTTCATGTCTGTTGTCAGAATACCCGAGAGCGAGTTCACACACAGGCACACACACCGTCCACACATCCCCGTGCTGCTCTCCCCTTACAATCTAAAACGATCATCATACAGCGAAATAAAAAAAAAAGGAGTCCAGTCAACCTCTCCGAAATTGTATATAACCCCCAGAAATAGTTAACGCTCGCTTTCGTGTTTTCTCAGCTAATTTGTAAATTCAATTTCTTACCCTAAGAGAACTTGTACACGAAAATAATACTGAATGCGCTCCTAACCTCCTACCCTTCCAGCTCTCAACATACGCAAATGTTCTCAACCCTCCTATATCCCAGAACAACCGATTAATCATTCTTATTCCTTCTTATCGAATTTACAGGTCTAATTTCCTAAGGACCCACTATCGAAGTACCATACTGCTTTTCTTTCTGAGGCTTTCTGTGCATACTTTTACAGAGATCGCTAAATTACCTCTACAGGCCCCTCAATCTATACACACGCACACACACACACACACCCACACACACACACACAAACCCACATACAGTCATCCTCTCTACTCATCCCATAACATAAGAAATACTAACTTTACAATCCATTATATACAAACCCTACACAATGTAAGCCACAGTAACTTTACAATACCGACTATATGCCCCAATGCTCTCCATTGCTAAGGAAGCGCTGTGAATCTGCTCTTTCTTTCTACACACGTGACACTCAGATGTAATTTAGCGATCTCTGTAAAAGTGGCTCACGTGTACGGGCGTGTGTTTTCGTGACGATCTTCGATTAGGTAAGTGCAGAATGTGGGTTGAATAATGAGAGTCGGTTGATCAATCAACTTAGCGAGGGACGTCGTGGCGAGAACATGTGCTGGACCACCTGTGTGACGTCATGGTGGGTTCCACTCTCGAGCAAACTTTGGCGTCAATCGTGCGGCAGGGCATTCTTTGTCAACCAGGTGCTGGACCAACCGACCGACCGTTATGAAATCGGCAGGTTCCAACCTGTCCAGCGAACAGCTTTGGCGCCAACTGGTCGGATTGGAATGAATATCTTGGTGAGTGTGGTTGTGTTGCCACGTGTAGTGCACTACTTGAGTTCAGAAACTGCCTCATGTCAGCCTTACGTATCGAAACCTATGAGAATCAGAAGTTTCAAAAAGATATGTCCCAAATAAGTAAGGTACACTCGTTCCTCCTTCCATCAGCCTATGCACTGAAATTATTGAGGAAAATTAGCAGTTGTTTGGCGATTTGGACGTAAATGTTTTGCGTTATTTACGAGCGGTTCGCATGTCTGTAGGCTGCGCTATGATTTATTTTTAACTGTTTACAATTAGCAAGTGTGTGTCTAGAGCATTATAAATGAGTTATGTAGGAGTGTTTTTGCAGGTCTGTATGGTGTGGAACATGTCGGTCTGATACGTACACTCCATTCCTAAATAAAGTAAATTGGTTCCTCCATCCATGGGCCTAGTGCAGGGTGAGTCCATTTAGCCAAAACGTGTAGGAAGAGGTTGAGTGCTGGTGGCTTAGTTTAGTGGTGATGAGCTTCGTTTGCAACAATTTTCTTAGGTTGGTGGCGGTAGCGCAAGTGAGCTTTGTTTACTGGCAGATTTCAAACTTGGCGCTGGTTCCTAGGAGGGAGTGGCGGTCAGGCGGCTGTTTCGTACAAGTGCCCTTTGTTTCCAACAATTTTGTTAGGTTGTTAGAGAAAGCAGTAGTGACATTTCTTTACTGCCGGAATTCAAACTCGACGCTGGTTCCTAGGAAGAGGTGGCTGTCTGGTCTTCAAAAAGTAGTTGAAATTAGGTAGTTGAACACCTTCGCATATGTGTATGAAATTGTAAATTGAATTATTTAATATGATTAAAATCGAAATGGCATTAAGTACTTAGGTACACTCCTGGAAATTGAAAAAAAGAACACAGTGAATTCATTGTCCCAGGAAGGGGAAACTTTATTTACACATTCCTGGGGTCAGATACATCACATGATCACACTGACAGAACCACAGGCACATAGACACAGGCAACAGAGCATGCACAATGTCGGCACTAGTACAGTGTATATCCACCTTTCGCAGCAATGCACGCTGCTATTCTCCCATGGAGACGATCGTAGAGGTGCTGGATGTAGTCCTGTGGAACGGCTTGCCATGCCATTTCCACCTGGCGCCTCAGTTGGACCAGCGTTCGTGCTGGACGTGCAGACCGCGTGAGACGACGCTTCATCCAGTCCCAAACATGCTCAATGGGGGACAGATCCGGAGATCTTGCTGGCCAGGGTAGTTGACTTACACCTTCTAGAGCACGTTGGGTGGCACGGGATACATGCGGACGTGCATTGTCCTGTTGGAACAGCAAGTTCCCTTGCCGGTCTAGGAATGGTAGAACGATGGGTTCGATGACGGTTTGGATGTACCGTGCACTATTCAGTGTCCCCTCGACGATCACCAGTGGTGTACGGCCAGTGTAGGAGATCGCTCCCCACACCATGATGCCGGGTGTTGGCCCTGTGTGCCTCGGTCGTATGCAGTCCTGATTGTGGCGCTCACCTGCACGGCGCCAAACACGCATACGACCATCATTGGCACCAAGGCAGAAGCGACTCTCATCGCTGAAGACGACACGTCTCCATTCGTCCCTCCATTCACGCCTGTCGCGACACCACTGGAGGCGGGCTGCACGATGTTGGGGCGTGAGCGGAAGACGGCCTAACGGTGTGCGGGACCGTAGCCCACCTTCATGGAGACGGTTGCGAATGGTCCTCGCCGATACCCCAGGAGCAACAGTGTCCCTAATTTGCTGGGAAGTGGCGGTGCGGTCCCCTACGGCACTGCGTAGGATCCTACGGTCTTAGCGTGCATCCGTGCGTCGCTGCGGTCCGGTCCCAGGTCGACGGGCACGTGCTCCTTCCGCCGACCACTGGCGACAACATCGATGTACTGTGGAGACCTCACGCCCCACGTGTTGAGCAATTCGGCGGTACGTCCACCCGGCCTCCCGCATGCCCACTATACGCCCTCGCTCAAAGTCCGTCAACTGCTCATACGGTTCACGTCAACGCTGTCGCGGCATGCTACCAGTGTTAAAGACTGCGATGGAGCTCCGTATGCCACGGCAAACTGGCTGACACTGACGGCGGCGGTGCACAAATGCTGCGCAGCTAGCGCCATTCGACGACCAACACCGCGGTTCCTGGTGTGTCCGCTGTGCCGTGCGTGTGATCATTGCTTGTACGGCCCTCTCGTAGTGTCCGGAACAAGTATGGTGGGTCTGACACACCGGTGTCAATGTGTTCTTTTTTCCATTTCCAGGAGTGTATTTACAGAAGGCTATGTCCGTCGCGCGTATGGAGAGTGTGTGACGTAAGTGGGACGGTGGCGCAGCGATTGTACAGTTATTATGTGCGCGCGACAGAGAGTCAATTAGTTAGCGTTCTAGTGTGGACCAAACGTGCTGTTATATAGTCATGGCGGATTCCACTGTCGAGCAAACTTTGCCGCCAAAAGTGTATCACTGCGTTCTGCTCGCACAAGGGCACGTGGTGACGGTGAGCGGTCGGCATTGACAGGTTTGAACGTGCCCAGGAAGACAACTTTGTCGCAAAAAGTGTGGCAGGGAATGGCTGACTGTTGTGTGATTCAGCACCGAGGCAAACAATTTTGGCGGTAAACGTGTGAAGGCGACGAACACACGTGGTGAGCGGACAAGGGACCGCTGTGTCGTCAAACTCAGCAAGTTCCAACGTATCCAGCGAAAGCATGTTTACGATGTGGGAGCGATCGCTGGGCTCGCCCCAAGCGTACCGGCAGTCCTCCGCTTGCGGCCAGCCACCTCACGTGACAGGCGTCGGCAGTGTCTCCGCGCGCTGGCCAGGGGGTGGCGAGGATTTGAACTAATTCAGTTGGAGTGCGGACATTGTGGCGACTACACTGTGATATCAAAGATGTGTGTGCTGACTGTGTCGGAGAACAAGTGAGGACCATACTGCTTGAAATAAAGAAATAAAGTCTTCAGTCTCTTACCCCCTGCAAAATCAAAGGACGTGTCTTCCGTTACTATAAGTGCAGTTTATTATATGACACGATTATGATAGGCTACCAGTGAAAAAAGGGAAGTGACACAGAAAGTTCGTACGTGTGATCAATTATGGTGATGGGATTTGAACTTGTGATAGATTTTTGTTATGGATGTAATGAAAATGGCTTTCTCGCCGAGAAAATCGGACATCTTGAATAAATAATAAATGATAATAATAAATAGAAGTACAGTTTTCGAGACATTATCGTGTTGGAATTTGAATTTGAGGCAATTTTCTAGTGGAGGTAGGCCTATAGTAATAAATATTAATAATAATCGTAATAATAAACGATAATGGATGATAATGAATGATAATGAATGATAATAAATGACAATGAATGATAATGACTGTTAATAAATAATAATGAATAATAATATCAAAAGTAAGGTTTTGCAGGCATTATCATGTCGGAATTTGAATTTGGATGGAATTTTCTAGTGGAGGCAGGTCAGTAATAATAAATAATAATAAATGATAATAAACAATAATAAATGATAATAAATAATAATAAATGATAATGAATGTTAATAAATGATAATGAATAATAATAAAGACAAGTATGGTTTTTCTATCATTATCGTGTTGGAATTCAAACTTCCTGCCATTTTTTCTTCTGGAGGCATAGGTTAGTGGACGTAGCCCAACTGGACTATTTTCCCGCCAAAATTCGAAATACCTGCCAATTTTTCTGGAGGTTAGGTTAGTGGACGTAGCTCAATTGGCCTATTTTCCCGCCAAAAGCCGCCATCTTGGATGGCGTCATGCGCTATTGCCAAGTCTAAATACCGCCATCTTGGATGACGTCATCACCGCCATCTTGAATAAATTTGGCAACAATGCAGCATGTCTTGACACCCCTCTTGTCTTGTATTACTGAAATTTAGCTGCCGTGTAGTGGAATTAACTATATTGGTTGACTACAATTCCAGTGCGTCAGCGGAATTTTCTGCCTTGTGTTCTGGTTACCTGCCCTGGCCACTAACGTAATTTCAGGCAGTGTACTTTCCTCACCTGTCGTCGCTGTCCAACACGGTGTGTTGTTTTGCCAGCTTAATACACATACATATTTGATTGTGGATAATCACACCCGTAATATTTTGTGTTTTAATTCTCATGTAACGATTGGTGGCAAGCAAGTCATCTGGTCGGTCGGTCCATGGCTATCCCTCAGTTCGATTTCAACGGATCAAGTGTAGTTTTGCTCACCAACTGTCTCACGTAAGTGAACGAGGACAGAGCGACCTCCTGGAGGCTTCTGAGTGCTGTTGTTTTTATTGTCTTTCTCACCGGTGTTTGATTGTCTGTTTATAATCTATTATGGCCAATGATAAAAGAATTCGTGGTTTTACTGTGATTTTGTAAGTAAGTTTGAATTTTGGTAATTGGATATTTGCTGAAAGGTTACTGCCAGTGTGTTTTCTATTCTTTTCATCCAGTTTCAGCTACTTAAAACTCAAGCCTTATGTTTATAATATTTTTAAATTTTGGAAAATTAATTGTGTGCCTTCAGCCTTGGAATCTTATTCTTAAAATTACCTTTCAAGCTTAAACATTTCGGCTTGGAACCTTATTCTTAAATTTATCTATCAAGCATTGTGGCATTCTGCCTTTCAATGGTTATCGTTATTTTGATATCTTGGAAATTTTACTGTAGGCCTTCAGCCATTTGTATTGCATCTTGTTTATGTTTGTCCATCCATCATCGCCTTGAGGCTTCCACCCAAGCTGTGATAATATATATTTTAATTATTGTTGTATACATAGTTCAGCGTAGTCAGCGTGTACACAACTTTCCCACTAGAGCGCGCCGCGCTAAGCACAACAGCGCAGTCGAAGCGCTCGTCCATCTCCGCACTACGAGATGGCGCTGCCATAGAGACGGACCAAATTCTGCTTCCGCCGATCCGCGTATTAATATGTAATGCAGCCAATCAGTTTGCTGCTGACGTAGAACCTTTTCTCCTCGAGGAACACACTCGCACAGTGATATATGAACGCGCAAGGTATTATAACAAGTGTATAGACCTCCGATTAGTCAGTCTGCATTTGTGTGCACCAGTCTGTACAAGTCTGCATTAGTCTGTACCAGTCTATAGTCAAGTTTCACTCAGCGCCCAATAAGATTATCCTATTCCTGTACATAGCCATGAAGATAAATGTATAGACACTTTTGTCAAGTGTCAGAGATATATGAGAGAATAAGATTAACGTACCAAAGGAACTTCAGATTGTCAATTGTAAATAGCATCCAGAGCCAAGTTAAGTAATTTTTATGCTTGTTATTATTTTAATAAATGTGTGTGAAAATTAATCAAGTTCTGTTTAAAGTATGTCACTGTCAGTCTGCTACTCTAAGCGTGCAAGTGGCATTTCTATCGTCTGACCTAACGGCAGAAGATGAACACGCCACGATAAGACCACGAGACATATTGCTGATACTCGCCTACATCGTTAGAGCGACAAGTCAAATAATATGATGGTGTGTGTACTGAAGGTCTTACAGTACGCACACCACAGTTATTTATATGCTATTTTAACTACGTTTTTATGTTGTTCATTTTTAAGATTTCTTGTTTGGTGGCCTTCGGCCGTGAAAGAATTGCATTTGAAAGAATTGCATTTTGAAACTCGTAGTTGTAAAGGTTCGGCTATGTGCAGCCTTGTTGTAAATGTGATATTAATTTACAATAAATTACAGTTTCAAAGTGAAACTGACCCCAAGTTTATTTGGCCCTTTGCACAATCCCAGTCACCTGTTCTCCCCAGCTCAGCTGGTTTGGCGGGCGTTTCACAACTCTTTGCACGTACCTCAAGATCAGGTGGTGAGATTATCGCCTACAGTGCCGCCTCGCATATTCACAGCGAAACGTACTTCATGCTGTGACTCTACTACAGCGTGAGGGTTCTCCTCATCCCACAAAAGGCTGCTCTTGCTATTCCAAATACACTACTGGCCACTAAAATTGCTACACCAAGAAGATGACGTGATACAGACGGGAAATTTAGCCAACAGGAAGAAGATGCCGTCATATGCAAATGATTAGATTTTCAGAGCATTCACACAAGGTTGGCGCCGGTGCCGACACCAACAACTTGCTGACGTGAGAAACGTTTCCAACCGATTTCTCATACATAAACAGCAGTTGACCGGCGTTGCCCGGTGAAACGTTGTTGTGATGCCTCGTGTAAGGAGGAGAAATGCGTACCATCACGTTTCCGACTTTGATAAAGGTCGGATTGTAGCCTATCGCGATTGCGGTTTATCGTATCGCGACATTGCTGCTCGCGTTGGTCGAGATCCAATGAATGTTAGCAGAATATGGAATCGGTGCGTTCAGGAGGGTAATACGGAACGCCGTGCTGGATCCCAACGCCCTCGTATAACTAGCAGTCGAGATGACAGGCATCTTATCCGCTTGGCTGTAACGGATCGTGCAGCCACATCTCGATCCCTGATGGGGACGTTTGCAAGACAACAACCATCTGCACGAACAGTTCGACGACGTTTGCAGCAGCATGGATTATCAGCTCGGGGACCGTGGCTGCGGTTACCGTTGACGCTGCATCACAGACAGGAGCGCCTGCGATGGTGTACTCAACGACGAACCTGAGTGAACGAATGGCAAAACGCCATTTTATTCGGATGAATCCAGGTTCCGTTTAGAGCATCATGATGGTCGCATCCGTGTCTGGCGACATCGCGGCGAACGCACATTGGAAACATGTATTAGTCATCGCCATACTGGCGTATCACCTGGCGTGATGGTATGGGGTGCTATTGGTTACACGTCACGGTCACCTCTTGTTCGCATTGACGACACTTTGAACAGTGGACGTTACATTTCAGTTGTGTTACGACCCGTGGCTCTACCCTTCATTCGATCCCTGCTAAACCCTACATTTCAGCAGGATAATGCACGACCGCATGTTGTAGGTCCTGTACGGGCCTTTCTGGATACAGAAAATGTTCGACTGCTGCCCTGGCCACCACATTCTCCAGATCTCTCACCAAGTGAAAACGTCTGGTCAATGGTGGCCGAGCAACTGGCTTGTCGCAATACGCCAGTCACTACTCTTGATGAACTTTGGTATCATGCTGAAGCTGCATGGGCAGCTGTACCTGTACACGCAATCCAAGCTCTGTTTGACTCAATGCCTAGGTGTATCACGGCCGTTATTACGGCCAGAGGTGCTTGTTCTGTGTACTGATTTCTCAGGGTCTATCCACCCAAATTGCGTGAAAATGTAATCACATGTCAGTTGTAGTATAATATATTAGTCCAATGAATAGCCGTTTATCTTCTGCGTTTCTTCTTGTGTAGCAATTTCAATGGCCAGTAGTGTAGTATCACGATCAAGTGAGGTGCAGTCAGTAAACAGAACGATCTGTCAGAAATCTGGTCGATCAATCCTTTGTTGGAGCAACCTACGGCAAAACGCGACCCTTCTTGGTGCAACGTCACCCACAAACATTGCATGAACTCATTGTGCGTCATATAGCAGTAACTGTAGTTTGTGGAGTACTCGCCACACGCTAATATATGCAGCGCCCATTTCACGTGCAGTACGACGAGTACATGTAGTGGGGTCCGCTGCAACACGTCCCACCACCTCTTCAAAATCGGATATGCGGGTGGTCCTCATGTTGCCAACTCCTTCGTATCTACTTTACAGTGGACCAGTCTCTCGCATTCGTCTATCCAGAGAAATAAACACTCGTCGTGACTGATGATGGCTCTTAGTAAAATGTCCCCTGTATAGCCTCTCAGCAGCGAGAGCAATTGCAGCGTACTTACTCCAACACACGGTGTAAGTCAGCGAGCTCTCCGAAACTGCACCGGTACTGCTCTATCGTATTTTACTGTACGTCTCTGAATAGCGATTAAGGAAATGCAAACCTACGTTTCTAGCATTTGTAGACTTAAAAAAAGCTTTTGACAATGTAGACTGCAATACTCTATTTCAAATTCTGAAGGTGGCAGGGGTAAAATACAGGGAGCGAAAGGCTATTTACAATTTGTACAAAAAGCAGATACAGTATAAGAGTCGAGGAACATGAAAGGGAAGCAGTGGTTCGGAAGGAAGTGAGACTGGGTTGTAGCCTCTCCTCGATGCTATTCAATATGTATATTGAGCAAGCAGTAAAGGAAACAAAACAAAAGCTCGGAGTAGGCATTACAATCCATGGAGAAGAAATAAAAACTCTGAGGTTCGCCGATGACATTGTAATTCTGTCAGAGACAGCAAAGGAATTGGAAGAGCAGTTGAACGGAATGGACAGTGTCTTGAAAGGAGGGTATAAGATGAACATCAGCAAAATCAAAACGACGAGAATGGAATGTAGTCGAATTGAGTCGAGTGATGCTGAGGGAATTACGTTAGAAAATGAGACACTTAAAGTAGTAAAGGAGTTTTGCTATTTGGGGAGCAAAATAACTGATGATGGTTGAAGCAGAGAGGATATAAAATGTAGACAGGCAATGGCAAGGAAAGCGTTTCTGAAGAAGAGAAATTTGTTAACATCGAGTATAGATTTAAGTGTCAGGAAGTCGTTTCTGAAAGTATTTGTATGGAGTGTAGCCACGTATGGAAGTGAAACATGGACGATAAATAGAAGAGAATAGAAGCTTTCGAAATGTGGTGCTACAAAAGAATGCTTAAGATTAGATGGATAGATCACATAACTAATGAGAAGGTATTGAACAGAATTGGGGAGGAGTTTGTGGCACAACTTGACTAGAGGAAGTGATCGGTTGGTAGGTCATGTTCTGAGGCATCAAGGGATCAACAATTTAGTACTGGAGGGCAGCGCGGATGGTAAAAATCGTAGAGGGAGACCAAGAAATGAATACACTAAGCAGATTCAGAAGGATGTAGGCTGCAGTTGGTACTGGGAGATGAAGACGTTTGCACAGGATAGAGTAGCATGGAGAGCTGCATCAAACCAGTCCCAGGACTGAAGACCACAACAACAACAACTCTGAATAACACTGAGTAATGAATGCTTCTGTCGCTTATTTATAGTAAGTTCTATCATGGGACAATGTAAATACGATACAACAGAACCACATTGTGGACAACTAAAGCAAACAAAACCTGCATCATGACTTCCTAGTAATCTGATTCGTCGTCCTTGTTACCTTGAAGGAAATAAAGAATGTACAGTTAGTTGAAAATAAGCTAGAAAACATTATGTATACGTAAACTCACACACACACACACACACACACAGACACACACACACACACACACACACACAGACACACACACACACACACACACACACACACACACACACATATATATATATATATATATATATATATATATATATATATATATATATATATATGTGTGGTGGTACATTGATAGTGACGAGGCCAAATATCTCACGAAATAAGCATCAAAGGAAAAAACTACAAAGAACGAAACTTGTCTAGCTAGAAAGGAAAACCAGATGGCGCTATGGTCGGCCCGCTAGATGGCGCTGCCATATGTCAAACGGATATCAACTGCGTTTTTTTTTTAATAGGAACCCTCATTTTTTATTACATATTCGTGTAGTACGTAAAGAAATATGAATGTTTTAGTTGGACCACATTTTTGGCATTGTGACAGATGGCGCTATAGTAGTCACAAACATATGGTTCACAATTTTAGACGAACAGTTGGTAACAAGAAGAATTTTTAAATTAGAACTCAGAACGTAGGTACGTTTGAACATTTTATTTCGATTGTTCCAATGTGATATATGTACCTTCGTGAACTTAGATGACTCTATAGCTGCCCATATGTGAGAAAAGGGTGCCGGTACAGGATTTTGTGCAGGAACTGACCTCGCGAATATGTCCCATAAAATTTCGACGGGATTCGCGATGGGCGATCTGGTTGGCCAATTCGTTCGCTTGAACTGTCCAGAACGTTGTTCAACTCAGTCGTGAAGAACTGCGGCCCGGTAGTACATTGCATTGTCACCCATAAAAATCCATCGACGTTTGGGAACATGTAGTCCAAGAATGGTTGAAAATTGTCTCCCAGTAGCTCAATGATCGATTCAGTAGGGCCAGAGAACCCTGTCGAATCCCGAGTGTACACAGCCCATGCCATATGGAGCCATCACCAGAATACACAGAGTCTCCTTGACTATTTGGGTCCATGCCTTCCTGAGACCTAAGCCACACTCGAACCCTATCAGCAGCTCGTTTGTCTTTCCTTTTTTGAGACATCAGTCTTCTGACTGGTTTTATACGGCCCAAAACGAATTCCTCTCCCGTGTGAACCTCCTCATCTCGGAATATCACTTACAACCTATGTCCTCAACTATTTGCTGGATGTATTAGACTCCTCTAAAATTTTTGACCTCTACAGCTCCCTCTAGTACCATGGAAGTTATTCCTTGATGTCCTACCATACTATCGCTTCTTCTTGTCAGTGTTTTCCCTATATTCCTTTCCTCGTCGATTCTGCGGGGAGCCTTCTCATTTCTTACATTGCCAGTCCACCTAATTTTCAACATTTTTCTGCAGCACCACCTCTCAAATGCTTCCAGCCCCTTCTTTTACAATTTTCCCTCAGCCCATATTTCACTACATAAAATGCTGTGTTCCAAACGTACATTCTGAGAAGTTTCTTCCTATTTTTAGGGTCAACGTTTGATACTAGTAGATCAGGAATGCCCTTTTTGCAGTCCTAGACTGATTTTTATGTCCTCCTTCCTCTGTCCGTCATTCGTTATTTTGCTGTATAGGTAGCAGAATTCCTTAACTTCATGTAGTTTGTGATCACCAATCCTGATGTTTCTAAGTGTTCTCACTTCTGCTACTTCTCATTGCTTTTGTCTTTCTTCGATTTACTCTCAGTCCATACTGTGTACTTATTAGACTGTTCGTTCCATTCAGACCATGTAATTCTTCTTCACTTTCACTGAGGAGAGCACTTTCATAAGCGAGTCTTGTCATTAATATCCTTCCACCCTGAATTTTAATTCCACTCCTTCATTGCTATTACGATGTATAGACTGAACACTAGGGGCGAAAGACAACATCAGTGTCTGACACCATTTTTCATCCAAGCACTTCGTATTTGCTCTTCCCCTGTTGTTGCCGGCCAGAGTGGCCGTGCGGTTCTAGGCGCTACAGTCTGGAACCGCGCGACCGCTACGGTCGCAGGTTCGAATCCTGCCTCGGGCATGGATGTGTGTGATGTCTTTCGGTTAGTTAGGTTTAAGGTGTTCTAAGTTCTAGGGGACTTATGACCTCAGCAGTTGAGTCCCATAGTGCTCAGAGCCATTTGAACCCTATTGTTATTCCTTCTTGATTCTTGTACATACCGTGTATTACCCGTCTTTTCCTACAGCTTACCCCCATGTTTCTTTCGAGCATCTTCCACCTCGTTATTGTGTCGAAGGCTTTTTATAGACCGACAAATTCTATGACCGTGTCTTGATATTTCTTTAGTTTGCTTCCATTATTAACCGCAACGTCAGAATTTCCTCTCTTGGGCCTTTACTTTTAATAAAGCTAAACTGATCGCCATGTAACAAATCCTCACTTTTATTTTCCATTCTTCTGTACATTATTCTCCTCAGCAACTAGGATACATGAGCTGTTAAGCTGATTGTGCGATAATTCTCGCACTTATCCGCTCTTGCAGTCTTCAGAATTGTGCGGATGATATTTTTTTTGAAAGTTAGATGGTATGTCGCCAGACTCTTAGATTCTACACACCAACGTGAATTATCGTTTTGTTGCCACTTACTCTAATGATATTCCCACGCCCGGGTTCCCGGGTTCGATTCCCGGCGGGGTCAGGGATTTTCTCTGCCTCGTGATGGCTGGGTGTTATGTGCTGTCCTTAGGTTAGTTTGGTTTAAGTAGTTCTAATTTCTAGGGGACTGATGACCGTAGCAGTTGAGTCCCATAGTGCTCAGAGCGAATTTTTGAACTCTAATGATATTAGTAATTCTGATGGAATGTTATCTATTCCTTCTGTCTTATTTGACATTAAGTCCTCCAAAGCTCTTTTAAATTTTGATTCTAATACTTTATCCCGTGCCTCTTCTAAACCCATTCCTGTTGCCTCTTCTATCACATCATACAAATCCTCCCCCTCATAGAGGCTTTCAATGTATTCTTCGCACCTATCTTCTCTCTCCTCTGCAATTTGCAGTGGAATTCCCGTTTCACTCTTAATGTTACACCCTTGCTTTTAATGTCACCGAAGGTTGTTTTGACTTTCCTGTATGCTCAGTCTGCCCTTCCGACAACCATTTCATTTTCGATGTCTTCACATTTTTCCTCCAGTCATTTCGTCTTACCTTCCCTGCACTTCATACTTACGAGTATTTCATTCCTCAGCGAACTGCATATCTCTGTTCCTGAGTTTCCTATAACATTTTTGTACTTCCACCTTTCATCGATCAAATGAAGTATATTTTCTGTTATCCTTTGTTTCTTCGCAGTTACCTTCTTTGTAACCATGTTATTCCTTCCAACTTCACAGATGGCCATTTTTAAAGATGTCCATTCCTTGTCAACTGTAGTGCCTACTGAGATATTCATTATTGCTGTGTCTATAGCCTTAGAGAACTTGAAGCGTATCTCGTCAATCCTTAGTGCTTCTGTATCCCACTTCTTTTCGTATTGATTCTTCCTGACTAATGTCTTAAACTTCAACCTAATCTTCAACACTTCTATATTGTGTGAGTCCATAACTGCTACTGGCTACGCCTTAGAATCCAGTATCTGATTTCGGAATCTCTGTCTGACCATGATGATATAACTGATGATATAACTGAAATCTTTCCGTATCACCTGGTCTTTTCCAAGAATACCTCCATTTCTTCTGATTCTTGAACAGACTTTTCGCTATTAATAGCTTAAATTTATTACAGAACTCAATTAGTCTTTCTTCTTTCTCATTCCTTGTTCCAAGGCCATACTCTCCTGCAAACATTTCTTCTACTCCTTTCCCTACAGCTGCATTCCAGTCCCCCATGACTACTAGATTTTCATCTCCCTTAACGTACTGTAGTACCCTCCCAACATCCTCATATACTTTGTCTGACTCTTCATCTTCCGATTGCGACGTCGGCATGTAGACCTGACCTATCGTTGTCGGTGTTGGTTTGCTGTCGATTCTAATAAGAACAACCCTATCACTGAACTGTTCACGGTAACACACTCTCCGCCCTACCTTCCTATTCATAACGATTAATACTCCCGTTACACCATTTTCTGCTGCTGTTGATATTACCCTATTCTCATATGACTAGAAATCCTTGTCTTCTTACCATTTGATTTCACTGACCTCAGATATATCTAGGTTGAGCCTTTGCATTTCCTTTTACAGATTTTCTAGTTTCCCTACCACGTTCAACCTTCTGACATTCCACCCCAATTCGTAGACCGTTACCTTTTCGTTGATTATTCAATCTTTTCTCATGGTCACCTCTCCCTTGGCAGTCCCTCCCGGAGATCCGAATGGGGGACCATTCCTGAATTTTTACCAATGGAGAGATCATCATGACACTTTTCAATTACAAGCCACATATCCTGAGGATTCACGTTACACGTCTTTAATGCCGTGGTTTCCATTGCCCTCTGCATTATATGTCGTTGATCGCTGCTGATTCTTCCTCCTTTAGGAACTGTTTCCCACTCCTAGGACAAGAGACTGCCCTGAACCTCTGTTCGCTCTTCCACCCTCTTCGACAAGGCCGTTGGCGGAACGCCGGTGACTTCTTATGCCGGAAATCTTCGGCCGCCAATGCTGATTATTAACAAGAAATTGTGGAGGCATTCTAACTCGGGACCGATGACGTTTTCATTGCTAATCAGAGACGACATCCCCCCTTTTTTCATTTTGTTCGTTGCTGATCTTTCATCGTTGCGGACATCGCATGGCATCCGTTCAAGTTCGTCGTTGATCCTTCCACTCAGTTTTTTATTACAGAGGCCAACCAGCTCTCTGATCGAACACGCTGAGCTACCGTGCGGGATCCGTACACCACAGGTACTGAATTACGCGTTCAGTGTCCTTCGATACTTTCTCCACCACTTCATCTTCGGCTTGTGACGTCCGCATGTATGCCTGAACATTCATTATTGGTGTTGGTTAGCTGTCGATTCCGATGAGAACAACGCTATCACTTATCTGAGAATCAAACTGACTTTCAAACTTCTGACACTCCACGCCCCCTACTTGTAGAGCGTTATCGTTTGGTTGCTTATTCAATCTTTTTTTCACGGTGACCTCTCCCTCGTCAGCCCCTCCCAGAGACCTGAATGGGGAACTATTCGGGAATCTTTTGCCAGTGGGGAGAGCATAGTGACATTTTTCAGCTACAGGCCACAAGTCCTGAGGATACACATTATGTCTCTTCAACGCAGTGGTGGGTGAATGTGGATTGGGGGAGAGAAATGAAAGAGGAAGCCGTCTGGTAGAATTTTGCACAGAGCATAACTTAATCATAGCTAACACTTGGTTCAAGAATCATAAAAGAAGGTCGTATACATGGAAGAATCCTGGACATACTAGAAGGTCTCAGATAGATTATATAATGGTAAGACAGAGATTTAGGAACCAGGTTTTAAATTGTAAGACATTTCCAGGGCAGATGTGGACTCTGACCACAATCTGTTGGTTATGAACTGTAGATTAAAACTGAAGAAACTGCAAAAAGGTGGGAATTTAAGGAGATGAGACCTCGATAAACTGACTAAACCAGAGGTTGAACAGAGTTTCAGGGAGAGCATAAGGGAACAATTGACAGGAATGGGGGAAACAAATACACTAGAAGAAGAATGGGTAGCTCAGAGGGATGAAGTAGTGAAGGCAGCAGAGGATCAAGTAGATAAAAAGACGAGGGATAGTAGAAATCCTTGGGTAACAGAAGAAATATTGAATTTAATTGATGAAAGGAGAAAATATAAAAAAGCAGTAAATGAAGCAGGCAAAAGGGAATACAAACGTCTGAAAAATGAGATCGACAGGAAGTGCAAAATGGCTAAGCAGGGATGGCTAGAGGACAAATGTAAGGATGTAGAGGCTTATATCACTAGTGGCAAGATAGACACTGCCTACAGAAAAATTAAAGAGACATTTGGAGGAAAGAGAGCCACTTGTATGAATATCAAGAGCTCAGATGGAAACCCAGTTCAAAGCAAAGAAGGGAAAGCAGAAAGATGGAAGAAGTATATAGAGGGTCTCTACAAGGGCGATGTACTTGAGGACAATATTGTGGAAATGGAAGAGGATGTAGATGAAGATGAAATGGGAGATACGATACTGCGTGAAGAGTTTGACAGAGCACTGAAAGACCTGAGTCGAAACAAGGACCCGGGAGTAGACAACATTACATTAGAACTACTGACGGCCTTGGGAGAGCCAGTCTTGACAAAACTCTACCATCTGGTGAGTAAGATGTATGAGACAGGCGAAATACCCTCAGACTTCAAGAAGAATATAATAATTCCAATCCCAAAGAAATCAGGTGTTGACAGATGTGAAAATTACCGAACTATCAGTTTAGTAAGTCACAGCTGCAAAATACTAACGCGAATTCTTTACAGACGAATGGAAAAACTGGTAGAAGCCGACCTCGGCGAAGATCAGTTTGGAATCCGCAGAAATGTTGTAACGCTTGAGGCAATACTGACCCTACGACTTATCTTAGAAAATAGATTAAGGAAAGGCAAACCTACATTTCTAGCATTTGTAGACTTAGAGAAAGCTTTTGACAATGTTGACTGGAATACTCTCTTTCAAATTCTAAAGGTGGCAGGGGTAAAATACAGGGAGCGAAAAGCTATTTACAATTTGTACAGAAACCAGATGGCAGTTATAAGAGTCGAGGGGCATGAAAGGGAAGCAGCGGTTGGGAAGGGAGTGTGACAGGGTTGTAGGTTGTCCCCGATGTTATTGAATCTGTATATTGAGAAAGCAGTAAAGGAAACAAAAGAAAAATTGGAGTAGGTGTTAAAGTCCATGGAGAAGAAATAAAAACGTTGAGGTTCGCCGATGACATTGTAATTCTGTCAGAGACAGCAAAGGACTTGGAAGAGCAGTTGAACGGAATGGATGGTGTCTTGAAAGGAGGATATAAGATGAATATCAACAAAAGCAAAACAAGGATAATGGAATGTATTCGAATTAAGTCGGCTGATGCAGAGGGAATTAGATTAGGAAATCAGACACTTAAAGTAGTAAAGGAGTTTTGCTATTTGGGGAGCAAAATAACTGATGATGGTCGAAGTAGAGAGGATATAAAATGTAGACTGGCAATGGCAAGGAAAGCGTTTCTGAAGAAGAGAAATTTGTTAACATCGAGTATAGATTCAAGTGTCAGGAAGCCGTTTCTGAAAGTATTTGTATGGAGTGTAGCCCTGTATGGAAGTGAAACGTGGCCGATAAATAGTTTGGACAAGAAGAGAATAGAAGCTTTCGAAACGTGCTGTTACAGAAGAATGCTGAAGATTAGATGGGTAGATCACATAAGTAATGAGGAGGTATTGAATACAATTGGTCAAAAGAGGAGTCTGTGGCACAACTTGCCTAGAAGAAGGGACCGGTTGGTAGGACATGTTCTGAGGCATCAAGGAATCACCAATTTAGTACTGGAGGGCAGCGTGGAGGGTAAAAATCGTAGAGGGAGACCAAGAGATGAATACACCAAGCAGATTCAGAAGGATGTAGGTTGCAGTAGGTACTGGGAGATGAAGAAGCTTGAACAGGATAGAGTAGCCTGGAGAGCTGCATCAAATCAGTCTCAGGACTGAAGACAACAACAACAACGCAGTGGTTTCCATTGCCTTGTGCAACCTCATGCCATTGATCATTGTTGATTCCTTCGCCTTTAGGGGCAGTTTCCCAACCGAAGAGCGTCCACCGCTCGTGGTCTCGCGGTAGCGTTCTCGCTTCCCGAGCACGGGGTCCCGGGTTCGATTCCCGGCGGGGTCAGGGATTTTCACCTGCCTCGAGATGACTGGGTGTTTGTGTTGTCCTCATCATTTCATCATCATCCAGGACAGTGGCGAAATTGGACTGAGCAAAGGTTGGGAAATTGTACGGGCGCTGATAACCAAGCTGTTGAGCGCCCCACAAACCAAACATCATCATCATCATCACCCAACCGAAGAGGAAGACAGTTGCCTGAACCTCATTCCGCTCCTCCGCCGTCTTTGACAAGGCTGTTAGCTGAATGAGCGAAGGTCTCACTAACTGAAATCGGGACTCGTCTGACTTGTCACCGTTTTCGAGGCGTCTGGCGTCCAACTAATACGGTCACGAGCCCACGAGAGGGGCTGCAGGCTGTGCCGTGCTTTTAGCAAATGCGCTCGCATCGGTCGTCTGCTGCCACAGCCCATCAATGCCAAATGCTACCCAAGCACGACTCACAGCTTTACTTCCGCCAGCATCTCGTCTGCTACCACCCAAACGCCACAGAAGCTCTCCCGCGAACCTTGCAGAATTAGCACTCCTGGAAGAAAGGGTATTGCGGAGACATGGCTTAGCCACAGTCTGGGGGATGTTTTGTACTGGTAGATTTCTCTTGGCCATGAATGCCCTGTTTGGCAGTGCTGGTCTGCTTTTTATGTCCTACTTGCTCCGTCCGTCATGGGTAAATTCCTTAACTCCATCGACTTCGTGATCACCAAGCCCAATTTTAAGTTTCTCTCTGTTTTCGTTTCTGCTACTTCTCATTACTTTCTTCTTTCTTCGATTTACTCTGAGTCCATTTTCTGTACTCGTTAGACAGATCATTCCATTTAAAAGATCCTATGATTCTTCATTTTCACTGATGTTAGAAATGTCATCAGCAAATCTTACCATTGATATCCTTCCGCCTTGAAATTTGATTCCTCTCTTGAACCTTTATTATATTTCTGTCATTCTTTCTTTGACGTATAGATTGAACAGTAGACTACGTTTATCTCTTACATCCTTCTTAATCCTTCATTAATTGTTTATGAAAAATAAATAACGCATGAGCGCTAACAGATACACGACATCTTGACATCGCAGCCGCGTTATTTTACTCCCATGATTGCGATTCAATACGTAAGCTACTTCAAGGGCAGCAGCCGGTGCATATTGCTAATAGCCTAGACACCATCAGAACACAATTACCGTGATTTTCTACGAAATTGCGTCAGCGGCTCGACCAGCTAAACTAGTTTTGAAGCGTTTACTGCTCAAGGTGGGATCGGCACTGTGCAGTTGGTTTGTGCACTCACTCAGACTTTGTTTAGCGTGTTTATTCAACTACAAAGCACACCTGCATAAAGTACGTGACCGAATCACGTCAAAACTAAGGTTCCCATACCTCGTCGTACTAAGCAATCTCTAGAATGCGAAATTGTCGTTTGGCCTTAAAACTAAATAAAATTATGATGTAAAGGGGTCAGCTAATATGGAAGACGTGCTAGTGTTATTCCATTGTGAATATTTTTCTTAATATGTGAACCAATTTAGAGGCCATGAAGAAATTTACTAAAATAAACATATTTTTTATTTATTCACTGCTTCATTTAATTAAGTTGATCGCAATAAGATTTTCAGGCTCTCTCTTACATTGGATCGGGGTTTCATACGTATAGCACTCTTTATGTCTTAGTTGAGAAATGTCAACTTCAATTTGTTGAATGCTAATAAGATGGTTTCGAAAGAATTTAAGCGATTTGGAGTGTATTTAGCGACAATATATGACTAAGAAGTAATAGCGTTAATACCAGCAGCACAACTGATACTGCTGCTGCCAAATAATAGTTGTTATAAAATATTGTAGGTAATGCTAAAGCGAAAGTTACTCTATTTTTGAACAGATTTGTGGAATAAGAGAGGATAAGCTAACGAAACAAATATTCCCATATTTCAGAGAATGTCAACGATAGCACGTATCACAGGAATAAGGACAGAATTGAAAAGAAACTCCGAAGAATTAGAGACTCTTTCAGAACAAAGATCCTAAATTTAGAAGGTTGTCAAGACAAGAGAAGATAAGAAGCAGATACAACATCAGAAAAGAGAGGCATCACGGGAAGATGATGAATGACTGAGAAAAAGGAAACAACAAAGCACGAGAACTGAAATAGTTACGTGGTCCCAGGTGGTCAGTACAAACACTCAAAAGAAGGAAAAGCGTGCAGACTTTTTAGTTTTTGTAAGAGCTTCAAATTTCACCCAGTTTGAAAATTTATCAATCCATTGACTTAATGCTAAAAATTATTAAAGCTGTATTAAGATCTCTTACAATAAATTTATTAAGATGTTACACACGTGTTGACCCACAAGTTACATCTGTTTACTCATACAGACAAAATTGATTCATCAATCTTCTGACTATTTGATGTTTCCCACCACGAATTCCTCTCACATTCCACCCTCTTCATCTCAGAGTACCACCTGATACATACGTCATGAGTTACTTGCTGGATGTATTCCAAGCTCTGTCTTTCTCTACAATTTTTGCCCTCTGCAGCTCCCTCTAACATCATGGAAGTTATTCCCCGATTATTAACATATGTACCATCTTGTGCCTTCTTCTTGTCAGTGTTTCTCGCATATTCCTTTCCTCTTCGATTCTGAACAGGACCTTCTCATTTCTTACATTATCTGTCCGTAGCACCACATAGCAAATTCTTCGATTCTCTTCTGTTTCCGGTTTTCCCAGAGTTCATGTTCCACTACCATACCACGCTGTCCTCCAAACGTGCAGTCTCCGAAATTTATTCCTAAAATTGAGGCCTATGTTTGTTGTAGATTCCTCTTGACAAGGGAAACCTTTCTGCCAGTACTAGTCTGCTCTGACGTCCTCCTTACTCTGTCCGTTATTTTGGTTATTTTACTGCCTAGGTAGTAGAATTTCTTAATGCCATCTGCTTCGTGTTAAGTTTCTCTCTGTTCTCATTTCTACTACTTCTCATTACTTTCGTCTTCCTTCGATTTACTCACAACCCATATTTCTTACCTATTAGACTGTTCATTCCATTCAGCACATCGTGTAGTTCTTCTTCACTTACGCTCAGGATAGCAATGTCATCAGCGAATCTTAAGAATGATATCCTTTCACCTTGTGTGTATTGTGTGTGTATGTGTGTGTGTATTGAACTGGGGACCTAGAAACGACGGAGGGGCTTCGTGCCGCCGTAGTCCGCAATGGTCCACAACCCCACAACAGGCCACGGCAGTCCACCCACCCCACCGCCGCCCCACACTGTACCCAGGGTTACTGTGCGGTTCGGTCCCCAGTGAACACCCCCCCTCCGCTCCCTCCCACGGAACGTCTCATACCAGGCGAGTGTAACTCCAAATATATGCGTGGTAGAATAATTATAGTGTATGGGTATGTGGAAACTGTTTGCGCAGCAATTGCTGTGTAACTGAGGTGGAATAAGGGGAGCCAGCGCGCATTCGTCGAGGTAGTTGGGAAACCGCCTTAAAAACCATCCTCAGGCTGGCCGGCACACCGGACCTCGACGCTAAACCGTCTGGCTAATTCGTGCCGGGGACCGACATGCCTTCCCCGCTCGGGAAGCAGCGCATTAGACCGCACGGCTAGCCGGGCGGGCTTCTTTTCGCCTTAATTCCACTCTTGAAACTTTCTTTTATTTCCATCATTGCTTTTTCGATGTGTAGGTGAAACGGTAGGGGCGAAAGATAAAATTCCTGTCTTACACTTCGTTTCCTCTTGGCTCTTGTACATGTTGTATATTACCCGTCTCTCTCTCTACAGTTTACCTCTAATTTCCTCATAATTTCGAGCATATAGCACCATTTGACAATGTTGAACGCTTTTTAGAAATCCTATGAAGGTGTATTGATTTTTATTTAGTCTTGTTTTAATTATCAACTGCTAAGTCAGAATAGCTTCTCCGTCGCATTTACCTTTCCTAAAGCCAAGCTGATCGTCGTACAACACATTCTCAGTTTACTTTTCCATTCTTCTTTAAATTGTTCTAGTCAGCAACTTGGATGCATGAAATGTTAAGCTGATTCTCGCACTTGTCAGCTCTTGCAGTTTTCGGAATTGTGTGGATGATATTTTTCTGAAAGTCAGATGGCAGTCTGTATCTAAAGACTCATACATTCTACATATCAACGAATAGTAGTTTTGTTGCCATTTACCCCAATGATTTTAGAGTTTCCGATGGAATGTTGTCTATCCCTTTGCCTCATTTGATCTTAAGCCTTCCACACCTCTTTTACATTCTGATTCCAATACTGGATCTCCTATTTCTCCTAAACCGACTCCTGTTTCCTCTTCTGTTACATCAGACAAATCTTCCCCCTCACAGGGGCCTTCAGTGTAAATTTTCCACCTATCCGCTGTCTCCTCTGCATTTAACAGCGGAATTCTCGTTGCACTCTTAGTGTTAACATCGTCGCTTTTAATTTCATCGAAGGTTTCTTGACTTTTCTAAGCTGAGTCAGCACTTCCGATAATCATTACTTTTTCGATTTCTTCACATTTTTCATGCAGCCATTTCGTCTTAGTTTCCCTTCTAAATCTATTTATTTCATTCCTAAGTGACATGTATTTCTGTATTCCTGAATTTCCTCGAATAAGTGTGTACTTCTTTCTTTCGTAGATTAACTGAAGTATTTCTTCTGTTACTCTGTACCGAAGGTTTGCTTCCCAACTTCCGTGATAGCCGTTTTTAGAGATGACCGTTCCTCTTTAATTTAACTGCATACTCGGATATTCCTCATCGCAGTATCTGTAGCCTCAGAGAACTTCAAGCGTATCTCTTCTTTCGTGAGTACTTCTGTGCTCCACTTTTTTCCGCACTGATTCTTGCTGAGTGTCTCTTTAAACTTCAGTCTGCTCTTCATCGTTACTATATTGTGGTCTGAGTCTACATTTGCCCCTGGGTACGTCTTACAAATATCTGATTTCGGACTCCCTGAATGGCCATGATGTAATCTAACTGAAATCTTCCTGTATAACCCGGCCTTTTCTAAGCATAACTCCACGTGATTCTTGAGTAGAGTGTTCGCTATTACCAGCTGAAATTTATTGCAGAACTCAATTAATCTGTCCTGTCTCATTCCTAGTATCATTCTCCCTACAACCTCATTTCAATCCCCCTCAGATTTTCATCTCTCTTTATGTACTGAGCCGGCCGCTGTGGTGCAAAAATGGTTCAAATGGCTCTGAGCATTATGGGACAACATCTATGGTCATCAACTTAGAACTACTTAAACCTAACTAACCGAAGGACATCAGACAACACCCAGTCATCACGAGGCAGAGAAAATCCCTGACCCCGCCGGGAATCGAACACGGGAACGCGGGAGTGGGAAGCGAGACCGCTACCGCACGACCACGAGCTGCGGACGGCCGATGTGGCCGAGCGGTTCTAGGCGCTTCAGTCTGGAACCGCGCGACTGCTACGGTCGCAGGATCGAATCCTGCCCCGGGCATGGATGTGGGGGGGTGTCCTTAGGTTAGTTAGGTTTACGTAGTTCTAAGTTCTAGGGGACTGATGACCTCAGATGTTAAGTCCCAATAGTGCTCAGAGCCATTTGAACCATTGATGTACTGAATAACCCGTTCAATATTATGATATACTTTACCAACCTCATCTTATTCAGCTTGCGACGTTGGCATGTATACCTGAGCTATAGTTGTCGGTGCTGGTTTGCTGTCGATTCAGATGGGAACCACCCTCTCACTGAACTGTTCACAGTGACTCACTCTCTGCACTACCTTCCTATTCATAATGAATCCTACTCCCGTTATACCAGTTTCTGCCACTGTTGATGTTATCCTGTACTTCTCTGACCAGAATTCTTGTCTTCTTTCCATTTCACTTCACTGAATCTCCCTGTACCTAGACTGAGCCTTTTCATTTTCCTTTTCAGATACTCTAGCTTCCCTACCTCATTCAACCTTCTGACACTCCGCGCCCGACTCGTAGAAACGTTATCCTTTGATTCCTTATTCAATCTTTTTTTCATGGTCACCTCCCCTTTGGCAGTCTCCTCCGAGGATACGAATGGGGGGCAATTCCGGAATCTTTTGCCAAAGGAGAGATCACCATGACAGTTTTTCAATTACAGGCCACATGTTCTGTGGATACACATTATGTGTATTTAATGCAGTGGTTTCCATTGCCTTGTGCATTCTCATGGCGTTGATCATTGCTTATTCCTCTCCCTTGAGGGGAATTTTCCTACATGAAGGGCGAGAGAGTGCCGTGAACCGCTGTCCGCTCCTCTCCGTTCTTTGACGAGTCCGTTAGCAGCAGCAGGGCGACTTCTCATTGTCTTCGGCAGACAATGCTAATTATTGTTCAAAACTTAAGTTGTGGCTTGTTTCGAACCCAGGGCCG
Organism: Schistocerca cancellata; assembly: GCF_023864275.1. NCBI lineage: Eukaryota > Metazoa > Arthropoda > Insecta > Orthoptera > Acrididae > Schistocerca > Schistocerca cancellata. The sequence goes on from NC_064635.1 coordinate 128,262,353, forward strand.
AGGACGTCTTTATTGCTAATCAGAGACACTACCCTTAGACTACGAGTTACTTCCCAAGTCACTAATGGGAGCAAATTTTCGCTTTTATTGAGAATGGACACATCTCACTACACGAATTGGACCATATTGGTCGAAACATTAATTTCCTTCTAGGTTGTCCTGGAAAAACACTTTATACACATGGTACAAAATGCCTCCTCATTACATAGAGTGTTTTAGTCATTGGTGGGTACTGGTTGAATTTGATTCTGAGTTTTTGAGTCGCTCTTTCATACACTTAATAAAAACAGGTTAATGAATGTTCTTGAGGAAACGGGAATTTTTTAGAGTACAATCTGCATCAGTTCCATACAAACAATGCTATTTAAAAAGTAAAAGTGTCCAATATAAAAACATGTATTGTGCATGGTCGATTCATTAGTCAGCAGTGGTGGGTTCTATGACGTTTATCTCAGCACATCGTTTGGCTCCTTTACGGACATGCAAATATTTTCCAACTCTTTTCTCCTGGCCCCCCTCTATTCCTCCTTCTTATGACTTTCTGTACTACTTACGATATGAATACGATTGACGTTCTCGATTGTTTGTGTGAATACTTTAGCAGCACGGCTTAAAATTATGTGCATGCTCATTTGACCCACTTTCTCTTCCTCATTTCCTGTAGCCTTACACTCACCTGAAGATTATTTTCTTTTGTTCACGGTACGGAATTTATTACAATTTTATACTTTAGTCACATTTGGTCTTAACAAGTCCCTGCTCCATGCACTGGAGCGAGAGCGCACAATACTTTTTTAGCTGTGATAATGATCACTCTCTTTCTTTTTCCTTAGTTTCCCTTCCATATTTGAATTCGATGTGGTTTCATGTTTTTGTAACATGGATGTGCATTTAATGTTTTTCTTGTATATCTGAAACTGAAAAACTTGGACAACGTTAATGATACAAACGAGGTTTTCTGTGTAGTTTTTTTATATTCATACTGTATGTATTGTGCAGATGTTGAAATCCCCTTTACGGTACTAGGTTTATTTAGGTGTGAATATGTAACCAGTGTCCCGCATATCTATTTAAGAAACGAAACATTGATTATTCCTGTTCCTTACCCTATGAACAGAGAGCTACGTTAAATGCGTGTTATCTATGAGGTAAATATTATCGATAAATAACTGTAGTGTAGTTCAGTGTTTGATAATATCTTGCCATAAGTTGGGGAAGTCTGCATGTGGACGAAAACAAGTGTGATGTTAGTGTACGAAATGATCTGGGTTCTTATTGGTTGGTTGTTCAGTGCAAACTTATATTATGAATAGTTCTGTCACATGCACTATAAAAGGTTTGCATTTGAAAAATATATCGAAGCTGTGGACCTACGTGCCTTTTCTGTTTTGGAGTTATATTTGTTTGTTTCATTTAGAGAGGTTTTGTTGATTGGTTGAAGGTTTCTTTTCATTTGAGTTCTTTCTTCAGTCACTCTCACTGCAGCGGTTTCTTTTCCATACCGAGTTTTAGAGACGTCTAGTGGGGAAGGAGTTCTCAGTTCCTAAAAATGTGAAATGTTCGATAACTTGAGTTATGTGGATGTCTCTTGGACTTTTGGACCTGTTACTCTTCAAGTTGTTTAGATGTGTCATGTTCTTGGAATATATTAAAACATATTTCGTAGTAAATTTGTGTCAGCATTTGAAAGTAGCTTTTATAGAAAGTTATCTAGGAATCTTTCAAAAAATAAATAAGCCATCGATAACTAAGGAAATTAAAATCTCACGTAAGAGACAGAGGGAAAGTTATGTTACAGCCGAATAAGTGACGATCTGGCATTACTTGGTTACCTACATACTACAAAAAATTGTGTTATGTTTTTAGGATAGACATTAAGATGTCCAGAAACATGCATTTCCTGATAGAAATTAATTGTAACAATGTGATGCTGTAAGGTGTGGGCAAGCAGCTCTCTGATGGAAGTGGGTGGACGGAAAAGGCGATGACTGCAGCCATTGCATTGACAGAACAGGTTATTGACAGTCTCAATCAAACATAACTGTGGAGTATTGTAAGACGTCGTGGTCTCCTGACCTTCATTCCTTACATATTTCGCCCTCAAAATCATATTCCGCACATCAAGGCCCTTCATTCGAACCCAAATTCGATAAGATGAAATCAATGTTGTATGAATTCATGTAAATGAAATGCAAATAACTAATAAATCGCAAGTGCGCACCGTGGTTGAAGTACTCGAGGCTGGCGTACACATATACATTCAAGACACGACGGTCACAGGGGCTTATAGTTCGAGAGAGGCAACCGCACGCCAGGAGGCCGGTCCCAACTCATCTACGTCGGCCGGTGACCGCCCGTAGAGCAGACAGCGTGTCTCCGAGTGAAAGGACGACCCCGTGTTCGGCTTCAAAGCAAATTCCGCTACATTGTGTGGGAGCGCCCAGCCTACGCATTCTTTACACATAGCACGCAGCTTCAGAGATTTTCACAGGGAGACAGCAAACGCCAAACGCCGATAGTACAGATTTCCGGATTGGTCGCCTTAAATTAAACGTCATTCTTCCGTTTTAGAAGAGCAATGCTGATTGGTAGACGATATTTCTGACACCTTGAGCTGAAGGAGTAATGGAAGAGACTGAAAGATATACCCCTTCACGTCTGGCGTGGAGAGAGGCCGTTCCGTTGTCACTCTTGGAGCGACGAACAAGTCTCTCCTCAGTACTTCACTGGGAGAGCACCTCTGTTGAGAGTGAATCGGAGGGCGACTCTATACTGAGTCCTTACGATTAAGCTCTGTTCACTGTGTTGGCCACCACACTTATTGTGTGGTGTGAACAGACAAAGTTATAGTTAAACGCCTTCAAGCGAATTTTTGAGTGGCATCACGGTGAATTGGTTATCTGACTGGTGTACCACATCAATAATTAGACTAGGGGTGAATAGGAGTCCTTGACTTCATCAAGGCGTAGGGAGAGTTTGATTGGCGAACGTCAATCGAGATAGAACGAGAGTTATCTTATTTGTCATCAGCGAGTGGCACATACAGCAGTCGTCACAGCTTATGGTATTGTGCGATACAGCTCTTGCGAGCCTTACATTTCCTCCACAACAGTACATTTCACTGCATTTCACACACGACAGCCTTGACCATACCTAGCAACATTCTAACGGATAATTATTCAAGTTGAGTAGGTGCGGCTCTCAGCCATTCTGTCAAGTCAAAAACAATCTTAAACTTTGTATAGAAATTTCATTAGCGAATCCTATCCTTGAGAGGTAACTTCACATTCCGAAAAGAACCAGGATATAACTTGTTCAATTCATAACTAAAAGTGCCATTGTGATTCCTCAGAATTTTTGCAAAAAAATAATAATTTTCGTTAGTTTCATATTTTTCGTACACTAACTAGCAATACTCTAGTACCCAAGTACCCCACTAGTTACGTAAGAAATTTTGTGAATTCTTGTGTAATTTACTTACAACGGACGACCCAGAAGATATTTATTGCTGAAAGTTTTTCAGGCATTTCTGTTTAGAACGTTAGGAGCGTCTGTCTGACTTCTGTAGTAGTTTGGGGGTGGAAATTGCATCTTCCAGGAACCACAGGGTAAAGGGTACATCTCGGATTAATCTGTTGTGCAGAATAACAGAATAGCAGCACCCACACGCTCACAGTATCAGCCAAAGATCGTTGTGTCATGCAAAAGTCGGCAACGCGAATCGATACCAAGGCATCTGCGAGGGCTTACTGCAATCCGCACTGATGTGTGGTAGACACTTCAGAAGACTACGCTTCCTCTTAGCAAAAGCAGTGCTCTCGCACTGAGGCCAATTTAGAGCTGAGCTTGGAAGAGCTCTGCCCAGTTTGAGACCTCATCAGCTACAGCAGACAACATCACTGTGCAGCACCAATGAGTAGTTAAAGTTGCAGATGAATTTTTAGTGTTGTTATTGTTGAACATTGTACCTGAAAAGAACAGTTTGTTCATTGGTGTATCCAGTGATGCACTGCTAGTCCATGACAGTTGTGAATTATCTAGTACTCCTGCGGCAAAGAAGTGTGGCAAAGTTAAGTAAATCTTTTATTCATTTATGTAATAAAGTGAGCTAATATTTCCTGTGTTCTAGTTTGATGAGAGTTCACCCAAAGCAACCAAAGAACCTACAGTTATTGCCAAACGAATGTAGTTTTGTCTGGTCACAACAAATTGAGCTCCACTCCTGTGTGTGTAACACGTTGTAAGAAGTGATTCTGAATCGAAGAATGGTTGTGGCTAAACATGTGGTTCACTCATCTGTATTAAGATTTTGTATTGCCTTATGTGAATGAACTGTGATATATGTTGTATTTAACAATTTCCTTTCCTGTGGTGCCAATAGCTTGGATTAAATCAGAGAACGACGTATTTCATTTTAAGTACAAGTCTTTTGCTACACTATGTACTTATTTACTCGTAGTGATACAAGATACACCACGAGATCGTTTCGGCGATTTGCTACTATTAAGTGTACGTCTTAGGTGGTCTGACGTGGTGGATATGGCATCTTGGCGCGTAAATATCGGTTGACTTTTTGTTATGATATGATCTCGATATTTATACGTTAACAATTCATTTGAGTGATCTTTAAAGCTGTTTTTGACAGCTCTTTTTCGACAGTTTCTGCTCGAGCGATGCTATATGTTTGCAAAGGAATATAAGATCAGTGGAGCCGAAGTTTACAACAGAGTTTTAAAAATTAATTTGCAACATCACAAAAAATAAAAAACTTACTCGTACAAACAATGTGATCATATCATAACAAAAATAAAATCGACTTTTAGACTCGCAAGGTGCCATATGGACCGCATCACATAACCTAAGACATACACTTGATATTGGCAAATCCCCGAAACGACCTTGTCGTGTAACATATATTACTACGATAAACAAATAGTGCAACAAAAGACTTGTACTTAAAATCAAATATGTGGTACATTTAATTGGACAGATATTTCTTTAGACATAATCATGCCTACGTCGGAAGTTTTTTTGTTGGAGTCTGTCGTAGTAGTAGAGGAAGATGTAGTTACAGATTATATCTCTGATACTATTTTAGTTGAACTGTTATTTGTGTTTGTGAGTTTTTCAGCCCCCCCCGCCCCATGAACCATGGACCTTGCCGTTGGTGGGGAGGCTTGTGTGCCTCAGCGATACAGATAGCCGTACCGTAGGTACAACCACAACGGAGGGGTATCTGTTGAGAGGCCAGACAAACGTGTGGTTCCTGAAGAGGGGCAGCAGCCTTTTCAGTAGTTGCAAGGGCAACAGTCTGGATGATTGACTGATCTGGCCTTGTAACAATAACCAAAACGGCCTTGCTGTGCTGGTACTGCGAACGGCTGAAAGCAAGGGGAAACTACGGCCGTAATTTTTCCCGAGGGCATGCAGCTTTACTGTATGATTAAATGATGACGGCGTCCTCTTGGGTAAAATATTCCGGAGGTAAAATAGTCCCCCATTCGGATCTCCGGGCGGGGACTACTCAAGAGGATGTCGTTATCAGGAGAAAGAAAACTGGCGTTCTACGGATCGGAGCGTGGAATGTCAGATCCCTTAATCGGGTAGGCAGGTTAGAAAATTTAAAAAGGGAAATGGATAGGTTAAAGTTAGATATAGTGGGAATTAGTGAAGTTCGGTGGCAGGAGGAACAAGACTTCACACACATCCATGCCCGAGGCAGGATTCGAACCTGCGACCGTACCGGTCGTGACAGTAGTACAAGTTTATATGCCAACTAGCTCTGCAGATGACGAAGAAATTGAAGAAATGTATGATGAAATAAAAGAAATTATTCAGATAGTGAAGGGAGACCAAAATTTAATAGTCATGGGTGACTGGAATTCGAGTGTAGGAAAAGGGAGAGAAGGAAACGTAGTAGCTGAATATGGATTGGGGCTAAGAAATGAAAGAGGAAGCCGCCTGGTAGAATTTTGCACAGAGCACAACTTAAACATAGCTAACACTTGGTTTAAGAATCATGATAGTAGGTTGTATACATGGAAGAACCCTGGAGATACTAAAAGGTATCAGATAGATTATATAATGGTAAGACAGAGATTTAGGAACCAGGTTTTAAATTGTAAGACATTTCCAGGGGCAGATGTGGACTCTGACCACAATTTATTGGTTATGACCTGTAGATTAAAACTGAAGAAACTGCAAAAAGGTGGGAATTTAAGGAGATGGGACCTGGATAAACTGAAAGAACCAGAGGTTGTAGAGAGTTTCAGGGAGAGCATAAGGGAACAATTGACAGGAATGGGGGAAAGAAATACAGTAGAAGAAGAATGGGTAGCTTTGAGGGATGAAGTAGTGAAGGCAGCAGTGGATCAAGTAGGTAAAAAGAAGAGGGCTAGTAGAAATCCTTGGGTAACAGAAGAAATATTGAATTTAATTGATGAAAGGAGAAAATATAAAAATGCAGTAAGTGAAGCAGGCAGAAAGGAATACAAACGTCTCAAAAATGAGATCGACAGGAAGTGCAAAATGGCTAAGCAGGCATGGCTAGAGGCCAAATGTAAGGATGTGGAGGCTTATCTCACTAGGGGTAAGATAGATACTGCCTACAGGAAAATTAAAGGGACCTTTGGAGATAAGAGAACCACTTATATGAACATCAAGAGCTCAGATGGAAACCCAGTTCTAAGCAAAGAAGGGAAAGCAGAAAGGTGGAAGGAGTATATAGAGGGTCTATACAAGGGCGATGCACTTGAGGACAATATTATGGAAATGGAAGAGGATGTAGATGAAGATGAAATGGAAGATACGATACTGCGTGAAGAGTTTGACAGAGCACTGAAAGACCTGAGTCGAAACAAGGCCCCCGTAGTAGACAACATTACATTGGAACTACTGACGGCCTTGGGAGAGCCAGTCCTGACAAAACTCTACCATCTGGTGAGCAAGATGTATGAAACAGGCGAAATACCCTCAGACTTCAAGAAGAATATAATAATTCCAATCCCAAAGAAAGCAGGTGTGGACAGATGTGAAAATTACCGAACAATCAGTTTAATAAGCCACAGCTGCAAAATACTAACACGAATTCTTTACAGACGAATGGAAAAACAGCAGACCTCGGGGAAGATCAGTTTGGATTCCGTAGAAATACTGGAACACGTGAGGCAATACTGACCTTACGACTTATCTTAGAAGAAAGATTAAGGAAAGGCAAACCTACGTTCCTAGCATTTGTAGACTCAGTGAAAGCTTTTGACAATGTTGACTGGAATACTCTCTTTCAAATTCTAAAGGTGGCAGGAGTAAAATACAGGGAGCGAAAGGCTATTTACAATTTGTATAGAAACCAAATGACATTTATAAGAGTTGAGGGGCATGAAAGAGAAGCAGTGGTTGGGAAGGGCGTAAGACAGGGTTGTAGCCTCTCCCCGATGCTATTCAATCTGTATATTGAGCAAGCAGCAAAGGAAACAAAAGAAAAATTCGGAGTAGGTATTAAAATCCATGGAGAAGAAATAAAAACGTTGAGGTTCGCCGATGACATTGTAATTCTGTCACAGACAGCAAAGGACTTGGAAGAGCAGTTGAACGGAATGGATAGTGTCTTGAAGGGAGGATATAAGATGAACATCAACAAAAGCAAAACGAGGATAATGGAATGTAGTCGAATTAAGTCGGGTGATGTTGAGGGTATTAGATTAGGAAATGAGACACTTAAAGTAGTAAAGGAGTTTTGCTATTTGGGGAGCAAAATAACTGATGATGGTCGAAGTAGAGAGGATGTAAAATGTAGACTGGCAATGGCAAGGAAAGCGTTTCTGAAGAAGAGAAATTTGTTAACATCGAGTATAGATTTAAGTGTCAGGAAGTCGTTTCTGAAAGTATTTGTATGGAGTGTAGCCATGTATCGAAGTGAAACATGGATGGTAAATAGTTTGGACAAGAAGAGAATAGAAGCTTTCGAAATGTGGTGCTACAGAAGAATGCTGAAGATTAGATGGGTAGATCACATAACTAATGAGGAAGTATTGAATAGGATTGGGGAGAAGAGAAGTTTGTGGCACAACTTGACTAGAAGAAGGGATCGGTTGGTAGGACATGTTCTGATACATCAAGGGATCACCAATTTAGTATTGGAGGGCAGCGTGGAGGGTACAAATCGTAGGGGGAGACCAAGAGATGAATACACTAAGCAGATTCAGAAGGATGTAGGTTGCAGTAGGTACTGGGAGATGAAGAAGCTTGCACAGGATAGAGTAGCATGGAGAGCTGCATCAAACCAGTCTCAGGACTGAAGACCACAACAACAACAACGAGTTTTTCAGTTGTCATGTACGATGAGGCCAGAGCGCGTGACATTTTAAATTGTTATTTTGTTACCTGGTTGTCGGTTGTAGGGTCAGATTGACTTTGTTCCTTGCTCTGTTATTGGAAAAGGACATTTTGTGTTTCATTATTCTAGCAGTGCTTAAGTTCATACGTTCTACAGAGAACTGTATTCTTCTACTATAAGTAGTTTCTATTTTGTTAACTAATAACTAGTTGTAAATAAAATATTATTAACTGGGTCCCACATCTGTACAGAATGCAGCTCGAACTTCATTTCACCTAAATCCCACGCAATAGAGTCGCGTCAAAACTATACGTAAAGGATGAAAAACTAAGGCCTGATATGTAATCAGTGACGACAAGGAAATAAGATTATGGTATGAACAAGAACAAGTAAACAAAAAAGATTGTGTTTATGACGAATGACGGTGTGTAATGCAATGCGAAAACTCTACGAAAGTCGCTCCACATCATGTATGGTGCGGACTTCTGGAAAAGGTGTGGAAGATATTGGGCACGGGGCAAATGTTTGGTACACGGACTGCGATGTCTTTGACGTCGGAACTGTGTGTTGGAAGCTTGTGCCTTGGCACCGATGGTTTGTATGGTGGAATGCGGTGTGCGTAGATCACGCTGTGGTGTTAATTACGCGTAGCCCCTTCGCCAGCCGACGGAAAAATAATGAGCTACTTAATTAGCTGGTGCACCAGGGAACTCTGTCGCTAATGATACTGGTTGACCTCCGGAGCGTGGTTGGATCGAATCAAAGCGTTTGGATTAAATAGCAAGAAGAATGGCTGCAATACGTTCTGACTGCAAAAAAGAAACACTGGAAGCAAGAATCAAACAGTTGCAATGACCGAAGTAGGAAGTGTGAAATGATGAAGCACCAGTTTGGTAGTTTGTCAGAATTGACATTGAAGAACACGCAGATAAAATGTTAACATATAATTAATGTGATGATATCATAACAAGAAATCAACCGACATTTACGCTTCATGATGTCATATGGACCACGTCATGCCAGATAAGACGTTCATTTGAAATCTCCATCAGATAACAGGTGATTATTCGTCTTTCATCCCATTCGTAAATGGTGACAATAGTCAACATCAGTGCGAGCTGAGTCCCACGTGGGAATTAATGCACTGTAGTATCCGCCGTCACGTGCAAGTTATCAGCCTCTGAATGTCATTTTGAAAAATTCCTTTTCATGCCTGAAAACACACATTGCTGGTTGCCTGTGCTGCTATTTAAATAAACGTCGATTCACTGCATTCCACACATGCTCCTTGGGAGAAGATTCTTGTGACTGTACAGGATACCTGCGAAACAAATATCGACGATGAGGGCTGGGAGTCTGCTTTTAGAAACAAACTTGTTCCATTCGCTCAGATTGATGGCTACTGACAAAAATTATGTCAATTTGACTCTTCGTCCTAAAGTTAACATTCAGTACTTGTCAGCTTTGTGTCGCATTTAGTCTTCCCGATTATGTTAGTTCCCGTTACGAATGACACATGGCACTACAGATAGGTTTACTGGTGAAGAATATGTGCAGTCGATACTCACATAGATCTGGTTGCTAGCATTGTCGGAGCTGCGGAAGATGTACGACAAACTCTGGGATTCTTGAGCGTGAGAGACATTAAATGGTGAGACGTAATGCGCTGTGACGTGATTATACTGGTCGACATTTTCAACGATACCTGTAATGTAAAAGTTCTGCATTAGTGTCGTACAGTGTTGTACACTGCCATGACAGATTAAGGGGCTCCGGAAAGGCTCAAAATCATGAAAAGTTCAATTTTTACTTTTTTGCGTTTTCTGAATCTGCAGACTATTACCTTTTAATAGATATATAATTTATTCAATTCCGAAGACTACAACTATTTTTAAATTTTTTTTGAAATGTGTTCTACATGGGAGTGACCCACTGTGGCGCTGTTAAACTGCTGTCAAATGGTGTTATTATTAACGTCCGTGTTCATCAGTTACATTTTAGTGATGTGAGATAAAGTATGTGTTGCGGCTAACCTGTGATGGTTCAATATATATCGCTGGTGTGATTGTCGATTGTTTCATGTTTATTTACTCTGTCGTTATCTCGAAAATATTCGTAATTAATTCTGTTTCTTGAGTCTGTTTTGTTGAAGTATAATAATGAGTAAAAGTAAAGTTGCTGTTGCGACTTTCAATGATGGAAACATTGTAAGGTGCAAGGTATTTAGAAATATGGGAATGAAGATAGGTTCTAACATGGTACGAGCGATGCTTGCTTTAGACAAGGAACGCCTTCGGGCTGCAGACAGGGCTGTAAAGAGTCTAGAAATACAAGCAAGAGTAAACAGGAGGAGGAACAAGAGGAAGCTGAAGGAGGAGTTTGCAGAGGATGAAGATAATCCATCCTATGGACCTGGAATGCACTAAAAAGTTAATCCAATCTTTGTCGCTCGATTCCCAAAACTTTTATTTTCTCATACTAATTACATGTTTTCTAAGGATCTTCCAAACATATTTGTTTCAAACTTTCAGTAAATGTTACACAGTACCTTCCGCATAATTTAACACAGCCTTTTTCCAAAAAACTGTATATTTTTGAATATATAAATAAAAAATTGCAAAAAAATGTTGTGAATTTTCATTACAATTGAAAAAAAATCATCTTTAATAACTGAACTAAAATTTTGTAAAATCCCCGTGTTAAGTTGTAGCCCATATTCCAATAAATAATCTGTAAAAAGTTCAACTTCCTACCTCAAATACTTTGTGAGGAAAGATGTAATTTATAAGCGTTATTTTAACATTGCAAGTATAGGGCGTTCCGGAGCCCCTTAAACGCTTTATGTATATATTTAGCGCCGTCCGTCTTGGCCGAGCGGTTCTAGGCGCTTCAGTCCGGAACTACGCTGCTGCGACGGTCGCAGGTTCGAATCCCGCCTCGGGCATGAATGTGTGTGATGTCCTTAGGTAAGTCAGGTTTCAGGTGTTCTAAGTCTAGTGGACTGATGACCTCAGATGTTAAGTCGTTTAGAACCATTTGTACCTGTTTAGCCTGACGTCAGTCATGAGGGGCGTTCAATTAGTAATGCAGCACATACTTTTTTATCGGCTAACATATATTGAAAAAAATGCAGAATTTATTGTGAGACATCGTAGAACGTACCCACTTCAGCCTCTATAGTTCAATGAATTTCCGGTAGGTGGCGCCGCTATACTTGGGCTTCAAAATGTCGTCTTACCAGGAGGTGCGTTGCAAGAAGAGAGCTGAGTTTCTTTTGTCAGAAAACCGAAGCATCGCAGATATTCATAGGCGCTTGGAGATTGTCTACGGAGACCTGGCAGTGAACAAAAGCACGGTGAATCGTTGGGCGAGGCGTCCGTCATCATCGCAACAAGGTCGCGCAAACTGTTTCGGCCTCCCTCGTATCCGCCGGCCGCACACAGGTGTGACTCCCTGCAGTGTTGGAACGTGCGGACACTCTCATTCGAGGTGATCAACCGATCAGTCAGAAACCTCGCTGCTCAACTGGACGTCTGTGTTGCTGGTTCTGACACACTCGTCCCCCAGTTGGGACACTCAGAAATGTGCCCCATGCGTTCCTCGTGCCCAACAGAAGACTATAAAGAGCAACGAAGTGCCATCTGCACGGAATTGCTTGCGCGTGACGATACTGATACTGACAACTTTTGGCGAACATCGTCACAGGCGATGAAACATGGCGTTCACTTTCGGAATCAACCTACGTCCAGCTTCGAGACAGAAGTAATGACACTTTCTGCAAGACCTGGCAGTCATTTTGCAGGACAATGATCAGGCACGTACAGTGCAAGCTGTTACTGATTTGTTTGACTGATGGGGCTGCTAAGTGCTATACCACCTACTGCACTCCCCTGACTTCAACCCTCGTAAGTTCAACTCGATTTCTTAACTGAAGGAAACACTTCACGGCATTCTCTGCAGAACTGCTACAAATTTATGTAAATAAGTTATACAGAACTGCAACCAGTCACTTTTTTGAATAATTATGTTTTTGTTCCATGAACCGGGTTTAGAACCTATTAAGGTTCATCTTTAGATGGTTTCAGGAAGTTACGTCATTACTGGTAGTAGCATTATGCTGGGTGCTGGCTCTATGGCAGAAAGATGGGTCACACTTTAATGTATCGCCATGACTATAGCTTATTTGTCGATATGGATGTAAATTAAAAAAATTGCTAAACTGCCTGTAATATACAATTAGACACGAGATACCAGATCACCTGAAGTTTGTTCTTGTAGTAATTTATTTATTTATTTTATCTTGTGCTCTCATGTTACCGCCATTCTGATTAAAATACTTGCCCTTATATCGACTTTAATACATGTAAAGAACAACAAATTAGATCTCTGTACAAAGTAGGCCCATGCCATATCTTTCTGTCAAGATTTGTTACAAGCAACAGTTGTGAAGCGCATGCTGGATGCTGGAAAAGTCTCGCTGTCAAAGTGTAAATTAATATAGTCTGTGTGGAAGTGTGTGTCCTTATATAACTACTGGACATCAAAATGGAGGCAGAAAGATGGACACTAACCGAAAAAAGCCGCCTATACTGTCGCAGTAAGTAAAAACTTAATTTACATCCATATCGACAAACAAGCTATAGTCATGGCGATACGTCAAAGTGTGACCCATCTTTCTGTCATAGAGCCAGCACCCAGCATTATGCTACTACCAGTAATGATGTAACTTCCTGAAACCATATGAAGATGAACCTGAAAAGGCTCGAAAACCGGTTCATAGAATAAAACATAATTATTAAAAAAAGTGACTGGTTGCAGATCTGTATAAGTTACTTACATTCAGTATAAAGTCACGGTTCTAAAATATCCGTAATGGATAAGCATAATCTGCTACAAATTTATCGGGCAATAGACCGCGACGCTCGAACTGTCAACACAACTGGTACTGCTAAGAGTATCCTACGACTTCCACATCGCTGGCAACTAGTTGTACGCAATGCTGATGACTACTTTGAAAGTCAGTAAAACTTTGAAACACGTATCTATTTCGTAGAAGCTGTAAATAAATAGTTGCCACTATTAAAGTTTCAACCCTCACACAAGCAGCGATCAAATCTTGGTATGCCAATGAGGCAAAATCGCCGGAGGGTTAAGGCAATCATCGCATCTGTTTCCGGTCGTAAAAAATGACAACGGCAGGGAGAGCCGTGTGCTGACCACACGCCCCACCACATCGGCATCCAGTGATGCCTGTGGCTTGAGGATGACACGGCGGTCGGTCAAGTTCCGTTGCCCTGTCCGGGCGGAGTTTAGTTTTTACTGTTCCTGTTACCCCGTAAAATTACACTTAGTAATACTTTTGAGTATAGTGGGAAACAAATCTTTGCTTTCCCTATGAGAGGCGTGAAGAGCGGGATTTGGCTGTGCTGACTCTACGTAAACATTTTTTTTTCTTGAGTCATTATTCTTCTGACTGATTTAATACGGTCCGCCATGAACTCTCCTCCTGTGCCCATCTCTTCACCCCAGACTAGCATTTGCAACCTACGTCCCCAACCATTTGCTCGATGTATTCCGATCTCTGTCTTCCTTTACAGTTTTTGCCCTCTACAGCTCCCTCTAGTACCGTGTTTCCCACATATTCCTTTCCTCTCAGATTCTGCGTAGAACCTCCTCATTCCATACCCTATCAGTCCACCTAATATTCAACGATCGTCTGTAGAACCATATCTCAAATACTTCGATTCTATTTTGTTGCGGTTTTCCCACAGTCCAACAATGCTGTGCTCCAAACGTACATTGCCAGAAACCTCTTCCTCAAATTAAGGCCTATGTTTGACACTAGTAGTCTCCCCTTGGCCAGGAATGAACTTCTTGCCAGTATTAGTCTGCTTTTGATTTCCTCCTTGTTTATTTCGCTGTCTATATAGCAGAATTCGTTAACTTTATCTACGTCCTGAGCATCAATTCTGATGTTAAGTTACTCGATGTTCTCATTTCTCTTACTTATCACGAGGCAATACTGACCCTACGACTGATCTTAGAAGAAAGATTAAGGAAAGGCAAAACTACGTTTCTAGCATTTGTAGACATAGAGAAAGCTTTGACAATGTTGATTGGAATACTCTCTTTCAAACTCTGAAGGTGGCTGGGGTAAAATACAGGGAGCGAAAAGCTATTTACAATTTGTACAGAAACCAGATGGCAGTTATAAGAGTCGAGGGGCATGAAAGGGAAGCAGCGGTTGGGAAGGGAGTGAGACAGAGTTGTAGCCTCTCCCCGATGCTATTCAATCTGTATATTGAGCAAGCAGTAAAGGAAACAAAAGAAAAGTTCGGAGTAGGTATTAAAATCCATGGAGAAGAAATAAAAACTTTGAGATTTGCCTATGACATTGTAATTCTGTCAGAGACAGCAAAGGACTTGGAAGAGCAGTTGAACGGAATGGACAGTGTCTTGAAAGAAGGGTATAAGACGAACATCAACAAAAGCAAAACGAGGATAATGGAATGTAGTTGAATTAAGTCAGGTGATGCTGAGGGAATTAGATTAGGAAATGAGACACTTAAAGTGGTAAAGGAGTTTTGCTATTTGGGGAGCAAAATAACTGATGATGGTCGAAGTAGAGAGGATATAAAATGTAGACTGGCAATGGCAAGGAAAGCGTTTCTGAAGAAGAGAAATTTGTTAACATCGAGTATTGATTTAAGTGCCAGGAAGTATTGAATAGAATTGGCGAGAAGAGGAGTTTGTGGCACAACTTGACTAGAAGAAGGGATCGGTTGGTAGGACATGTTCTGAGGCATCAAGGGACCACCAATTTGGTACTGGAGGGCAGCGTGGAGGGTAAAAATCGTAGAGGGAGACCAAGAGATGAATACACTAAGCAGATTCAGAGGGATGTAAGTTGCAGTAGGTACTGGGAGATGAAGAAGCTTGCACAGGATAGAGCAGCATGGAGAGTTGCATCAAACCAGACTCAGGACTGAAGACTACCACAACAACAATCATTACTTTCGTCTTTCTTCAATTTACTCTGTCCATATTCTGCACATATTAGACTGTTCCATTCAGCAGATTCTTCTGCACTTTCACTCAGGATAGCAATGTCATCAGCGAATCGTATCATTGATATACCTTCACCTTGAATTTTAATTCCACTCCTGAACCTTTCTTTTATACCTATCGTTACTTCTTCGATGTACAAATTGAACAGTAGGGGCTAAACGTTACATTCCTTACACCTTTTTTTAATACAATACGTTCTTGGTCGTCCAGTCTTACTATTTCCTCTTGGCTCTTGAACATATTGTATGTTACCCGTCTCTCCCTATAACTTATCCCTATTTTTATCAGAAATTGAACATCTTGCACCATTTTACACAGTCGAACGCTTTTTTGAGGGCAAAAATCTTATGAACGTGTTTTGGTTTTTCGTCAGACTTGCTTCAATTATCAACCTCAACGTCAGAATTTCCTCTCCGGTAGCTATACCTTTTGTAAAGCTAAACTGATCGCCATGTAACAAATACTCAATTTTCTTTTCCATTCTTCTGTACATTACTCTTCTCAGCAACTTGGATGCACGAGCTGTTAAACTGATCGTACGATAATACTCGCACCTGGCAGCTCTTGCAGTCTTCGGAATTGTGTGGACGATATTTTCCCAAAAGTAAGATGGTATGTCGCCAGACTCATACATTCTACACATTTACGCCAATAGTCGTTTTATTGCCCCTTCCCTCAATGATTTTAGAAATTATGATGGAATGTTATGTAGCCCTTCTGTCTTATTTGATAGTAAGACCTCCGAACCTGCCTTAAATTCTGATTCTAATTCTGGATCCCCTATATTTTCTAAATCGACTCCTGTTTCTTCTTCTATCACGTTAGACAAATCATCCCCCTTGTAAAAGCCTTCAATGTACTCTGTCCACCTCTCCGCTCTCTCCTCTGCATTTAACAGTGGAATTCCCGTTGCGCTCTTAATGTTACCATCTTTGCTTTTGATCAACGAATGTTGTATTGACTTTCCTGTATGCTGATCCAGTCCTCCGGGCGATCATTTGTTTTTCGATTTTTTCACAGTCTTCACGCAGCCATTTCGTCTTACCTTCTTTGCCCTTTCTATTTATTTTGTTCCTCAGCGACTTGTATTTCTGTATTCCTGAGTTTCCCAGAACATTTTTGTGCTTCCTCCTATCATGGACCAAATGAAGTAATTCTTCTGTTATCCATGGTTCCTTGGCAGTTACCTTCTTTGTACCTATGCTTTTCTTCCCAACTTCTGTGATGGCCCTTTTTAGAGATGTCCATTCCTCTTTTTTGTACTGCCTACCGAGCTATTCCCTATTGCTGTATCTACAGCCTTAGAGAACGTGAAGCGTATCTCGTCATTCCATAGTACTTCCGTATCCCACTTCTTTGCGGATTGACTCTTCCTGACTAATCTCTTAAGCTTCCGCCTACTCCTTAACACTAATACAGGGTGTTTCAAAAATGACCGGTATATTTGAAACGGCAATAAAAACTAAACGAGCAGCGATAGAATTACACTGTTTGTTGCAATATGCTTGGGACAACAATACATTTTCAGGCAGACAAACTTTCGAAATTACAGTAGTTACAATTTTCAACAACAGATGGCGCTGCGGTCTGGGAAACTATAGTACGATATTTTCCACATATCCACCATGCGTAGCAATAATATGGCGTAGTCTCTGAATGAAATTACCCGAAACCTTTGACAACGTGTCTGGCGGAATGGCTTCACATGCAGATGAGATGTACTGCTTCAGCTGTTCAATTGTTTCTGGATTCTGGCGGTACACCTGGTCTTTCAAGTGTCCCCACAGAAAGAAGTCACAGGGGTTCATGTCTGGCGAATAGGGAGGCCAATCCACGCCGCCTCCTGTATGTTTCGGATAGCCCAAAGCAATCACACGATCATCGAAATATTCATTCAGGAAATTAAAGACGTCGGCTGTGCGATGTGGCCGGGCACCATCTTGCATAAACCATGAGGTGTTCGCAGTGTCGTCTAAGGCAGTTTGTACCGCCACAAATTCACGAAGAATGTCCAGATAGCGTGATGCAGTAATCGTTTCGGATCTGAAAAATGGGTCAATGATTCCTTTGGAAGAAATGGCGGCCCAGACCAGTACTTTTTGAGGATGCAGGGACGATGGGACTGCAACATGGGGCTTTTCGGTTCCCCATATGCGCCAGTTCTGTTTATTGACGAAGCCGTCCAGGTAAAAATAAGCTTCGTCAGTAAACCAAATGCTGCCCACATGCATATCGCCGTAATCAATCCCGTGCACTATATCGTTAGCGAATGTCTCTCGTGCAGCAATGGTAGCGGCGCTGAGGGGTTGCCGCGTTTGAATTTTGTATGGATAGAGGTTTAAACTCTGGCGCATGAGACGATACGTGGACGTTGGCGTCATTTGGACCGCAGCTGCAACACGGCGAACGGAAACCCGAGGCCGCTGTTGGATCACCTGCTGCACTAGCTGCGCGTTGCCCTCTGTGGTTGCCGTACGCGGTCGCCCTACCTTTCCCGCACGTTCATCCGTCACGTTCCCAGTCCGTTGAAATTTTTCAAACAGATCCTTTATTGTATCGCTTTTCGGTCCTTTGGTTACATTAAACCTCCGTTGAAAACTTCGTCTTGTTGCAACAACACTGTGTTCTAGGCGGTGGAACTCCAACACCAGAAAAATCCTCGGTTCTAAGGAATAAACCATGTTGTCTATAGCACACTTGCACGTTGTGAACAGCACACGCTTACAGCAGAAAGACGATGTACAGAATGGCGCACCCACAGACTGAGTTGTCTTCTATATCTTTCACATCACTTGCAGCGCCATCTGTTGTTGAAAATTGTAACTACTGTATTTTAGAAAGTTTGTCCGCCTGAAAATGTACTGTTGTCCCAAGCATATTGCAACAAACGGTGTAGTTCTATCGCTGCTCGTTTAGTTTTTATTGCCGTTTCAAATATACCGGTCATTTTTGAAACACCCTGTATATTGTGATATGAGTGTATGTCTGCTCCTGGATGCGCCTTACAATCCAGTGCCTGATTTCGGAATCTCTGTCTGATCATGACGCAAATCTAACTGAAATCTTCCTGTATCACCCGTCCATTTCCAAGTATACGTCCTCCTCTTGTGATTGCTGAATAGAGTGTTCGCTATTACTAGTTGAAATTTATTACAGAATTCAATTAGACTTCCTCCTCTCTTGTACCAAGCCCATACTCTCCTGCAATCTTTTCTTCTACTCCTTCCGCTGTAACTGCATACTACTGTCCCTTGATATTAGATTTTCGTCTCCCTTTACGTACTGTGTTACCCTATGAATATCCTCATATAGTTTGTTTATCTCTTCATCCTCAGATTGCGACGCCGACATCAACTATCGTTGTCGGTATTGGTTTGCTGTCGATTCTGACAAGAACAACCCTGTCACTGATCTCGTCATTGTAACACACTCTGTGCCCTACCTTTCTATTCATAATGAATCCTACTCCCGTCATACCATTTTCTGCTGCTTTTGATATTACCCTATACTCATCTGTCAAGAAATCTTCGTCTTCTTTCCATTTAACTTCACTGAACCCTACTATCTCTAGATTGGGGCTTTGTATTTCCCCTTTCAGATTTTGTAGCTTCCTACCACATTACAAAAATGAAATTGCACATATCTGCCGAAACACCACGGAAGAAGTGCCCGCAGGAGAGACACCCGGTACTGGAGCGGTAACTCGCCTCACTTTTTAGAAAGCCACGCTCATTTACTGCAATCATACGATAGTGAAATAAAGAACCATCACGTGAAAACATGGCGAAAAGTTCCAATGCCAGAGGACAGTCACCGCAGGAACGCACTGTGGGAAACCCGTGAAGTGTCCGAAAGATTCCACGACAGGTGCGCAGCCTCCCGCTCCCCACGGAGGGAAAACCGACCGTGTTCCGCTGGCGTCTCTGCCTCTAAGCTTTTCGCAGAAGTCACCACAATGGCCGTGAAGTGCCGCCGGAGGTGGTAACATTCTGTGGGTACCGGAGGTCACGAAAAAATTTCTACCGTTCTGTGATCAGTGGCAGTGCTGTAGCGTTATACTTTTAATATTAGTCTTTGGTATAAATAAAACTGGAGAAAGAACTGAGACTGTTTAGGACGTCCAGAATCGCTTCCTAGTGAAATGACTGTCGTAAATTAGGAAAGCTCGGGGACATGCCGACTGACTGGACAATGACTCCATCTGGTTTAGGACTGTTAGTACTTTTAAAAATACTGGGAATGAGATGTATCGATGTTCACAGAATATCATGTCAGTTCGCCTTAGATTAAATAAATGTATCGATATATTAAATATCGACGTACCAGCCTATAAAAAAGGCCGTGTGCACGTTAGAAATATGGTGGCGGTTTTAGAGCTTTACATTTAAGTACTGATTTATTACGAGGTATTCAGTACATCAACAAGTTGGCAGTCTTTCTATCCCCCTCAGAACATAAATTGAAAGGAGAACGACGCACTTTCACGCTTGTTATCATTTTCATTTTCAATTTCTAACTACAGCTGTTGAGAGCTCATCGTAATGCTCCAGGCAACCAGTAAACTATTTTATACACATCATGACTTGGCTCGAAGATGTGGACAGTGCTTTTACCTGAAATATTTCCTTAACGAACTGTTTTTAAATTATCTGAGGTATTATTATTTGTACGAAATTCGTGTTACAACATTCATTGACAATGACAAAGGGCAACATTGATGCCAAACTCTTACTCTCACATATGTTAGACAAATAGTAGTAGTCGCTTTATTCATCCGTAGATCTCTTTTTACAACGATGTAGGACATGTCAAAGTATTTACAAGTTTAGACCAATTTAAAATAAGGTAATTTGTATACACAGACATTTACAGACTTCTAGTTAGAGACAATCATTAGATATACAATATTTTTTTTTACAAATAACATATTAAATAACGTAATGCCACACTGTTCACACATATCTCACTATTAGTCACTGCACCCTATACACACATTGTTTAATAACACTTCACTCACTACACACACAAACACCCACCCACACACACACACACACACTGGTGATCTCTGGGCCATTTTCTGTACCAAAACTTCCCATTTTCTATCCTGAAAAACTGAGTCAATCTCCCTGTATAATGAGTGAGATGTTAAGCTCAGAAAGAGAAAGAGGTGTTAGTAGTGTGCTATGCATAGCTTGGGGGTAAGTATTTCTAGAAAGGAAAAAAAGAAGGAAAACAACATAATGTGAAGGTGTTATGTGGAATGTTGGATGTTTGATAATTATAATTATTATTTATTTGTACAACATTTTTTATCAAACTGCTACTCTTTTTTATCTAAGTAATCCTTCAATGTATAATATGTATTGCATAACAGGTACTTTTTAGCTGCCTTTTTAAATAAGTGTATTTTTTGGAATTTCTTTAATCTCTTTTGGTAACGTATTGCACAGTTTTATTATTTTGTAGAAAATTCTGTTTTAAGTTTTATGTTTACTTTTTCTTGGTAAATGTAAGTTTAGTCTATCTCTTGTTCCATGTTCGTGGACAGAGGTGTTTGTGCAATAATTACCAATGTTATTTTCGGTTTGTGTAACTGACTGGTAAATGTATTCACATGGTGCAGTTAAAATCTCCACTTTGAACAGATCTTTACTATGAGCTCGACTAGTCTTGTTGGTAATTATTCTTATAGGTCTTTTCTGCAGCTTGAAACTTGTGTTCATATTTTGTGCGTTTGTTCCCCAAGAAAGAATGCCATAGCTAAGAACTGAGTGTACCTATGAATAATGTGTAACTAAAAGACACTGCATGTTACACACTGATGATAGCATTCTAAGGGCATAACAAGCTGATGGCATTCTGTTTGTAAGTACCTTTGTGTGTTCATACCACTTGAAGTGAGACTCAATATTCATTCCTAGAAACTTCGTATTTGTTACACGGTCTATAAAGGTGCCATCTACATTTAACATTCTAATTTTTCCTCTTCAAACTGAAATCCATGGTACTAGTTTCCTTTATGTTCAATGTCACTTTAGTGCTTATTGTAATTTGCTTTCTCGCAAGGAGATTTCTTGTTCTCTCTGTGACTATAATATTGTTGTCACCAGCGAAGAGAATTTTTTCACCGTGAGTAACAGTACTGGGAAAGTCATTGATGTATATCAGGAATTATTAAATATGAAAATTACTCAGTCTTTAATGAAAAATGTAAAGTTCCCTGATTACGGACGTCTCATTCAACGATGAATTCTAACTACGCGACTGCAGTGCAAAAAAATAAAAATATTTCCTTCATTCCTCTTCACACTCTTTTCATTCTAAATTATTAATAAAATCCTTCTCGCCTGTTTCACAGTATTCAGATACAAATCATTTTACTTAAACACAGGTGTACGTAACATTAAGTCTACATCTCCGCGAGTTCTCTGCTCGTTGTCTGTCTCACTACTCCTCTAACGACAGAACTCCCGCGCTCCTCGTTACCAAGCAGCGATGACCAAATCAAGAATATCTTCCAGCGACACATCTACCATGACCAAAGACTGAGACTCAAAATTGACGCTTAGCGCCCGAAATATCCAAGGTACGTAAAAATTCCAGAAATGCAAGTAATAGGGGGTGCAGCAGGTGCAAACTCCCAAAAACATTTTTAAAACACATTTCTAGCCAGAATTCGATTATGTAACTTTGTGATGTTATTCTTAAAGAAGTAATCTAATAAATTACGCTATAGAAAAATTCGAATTTTTTCGCAGCTTTACCTTACATCTGCCCTCAAGTGCTATGCGCAATATTTTTATGACAATACAGCTGGTATGCATGGCTGTGTATCATGAAAACGTTTTTAATTCTTCTTATGTATCACTTGGTCTGTTGTATATTTTGCTTCGGCTAATTGAACTTACTTGGTTACACCAGTGTTTTCTTACTTGTAACAAATTTGAAGATGAAAATGGCAGAAACCGGTAATTGCGAAACGTAGAAATTGCATGGAGTACGAGCGCCCATGTAAAGAAGATTGACACCCAGATCAATGAAGCCATGAGGACAATAACAGGGAGACTAAAGTCAACATCTCTAGAATGGCTTCATGTCCTCTCACTCGGCCTAAAATGCGCAGAAAGCACGCAATAATTCAGGAATGGCAAAAAATAAATCATGCAGATAAGGCAAGAGTGCTACCGATACACCAAGTACTAGATGACCGCTGTCGATATCGCCTTAAATCAAGAGCGCCAATATGGGAAGACAGAACACTTGCCCAAGGAAATACCTATGACTGCCACAAATCCTGGAAAACCAAGTGGAAGAATAGTGACATTAACCGACACAATATAGAGGACCCCAGCGAACAGTTCCCAGGAATGCAGATTCCTCGTAAAATCTGGTCCCAGCTTCACCGTGTGAGAACTGGACACGCGAGAACTAAATCCATGCTGCACAAATGGGGCGCCAATGATAACCCAATGTGTGACTGTGAAACTGATGAACAAACATTACAACTTCTAGTGCAAGATTGCCCACTGCAAAGATTCTGTGGTGACTGGAATGACTTCGTGGATGCCATCCCTGCAGCCATTAAATGGCTGTCACGTTTGGACATAACTTCTTGACGAATTTTGGCTGTGATTATATTTCAACTTCGGTCAGATTTAATAATGACTGGTGTTTGTTCTGTTTATATTATTATTCATGTGTGTATATGTATACTTGTATTTACATGTTATGTTATGTAAATTTACGATGTCAATACCGCACTTGCACTGGTAAAGCCATACGATAAATAAAATAAACGTGGTCAAGACGGACGTTCGCAGATAAACTTGAGAGAATAACGTAAACTGCAGGGGATATGTACGGTCATGCTATTTACGGACGCCGTCGTGTTAGTGGACGGACCTGTATGACATGAGAACAAAAACTACTTCATAATACGTGTAAGACAAAGCATAGGGTTATAGATAGAGAGATACTGAATGAAATGCGTTTGTGAAGAGAGCAGTGCATGAAGCCTTCAATGGTTACCGTACCAGAATACTGTCAAATGTTCTTTCATAAACCCAAAGAAAGTCTGGTCGTTTGTAAAGGCACCAAAGTCAGCGTCCAGTCAATTGGGAATGAGTCAGGAACTGAAAGTGAGGGTGGCAAAGCAAGTACTGATCACCGTTTTCAAATGTTCCTTTACAATGGAAACCCCAGGAAAACTGCCCCAATTTAATCCTCGTGCCGCTGAAAAGATGCGTAATATAAGTATTTGTGTCAGTGGTATTGCCGCGCGGGGTAGCCGCGTGGTCCAGGGCGTCTTGCCACGGTCCGGGCAGCTCCCCCCGTCGGAGGTTCGAGTCCTCCCTCGAGCATGGGTGTATGTCTTGTCGTTAGCGTTAGTTTAAGTCAGGTTAAGTAGTGTGTAGGTTTAGGAACCGATGACCTCAGCCGTTTGGTCCCTTAAGAATTCATACACATACATTCATGTCAGTGGTGTTGAGAAACAGCTGAAATCGTTAAAACTGAACAAAGCTCCAGGGCCCGATAGCATCCCTATCAGATTCTATGCTGAATTTTCGGTTGAGTTCGCCCCTCTTTTAGCTATAATCTATTGTAGATCCCTCGAACAAGAAAAAGTTCCCAGTTGTTGGAAAAAAGCACAGGTCACACGCGTCTATAAGAAGGGCAATAGGGGTGATCCAGAAAACTGCCGCCCATTATCTTTGACATCGATTTGTGGCAGACTTTTAGAATATATTCTGAGCTCACAGCTAATGAGGCCTCTCGAATATAATGACCTCGTCCAAGCCAATCAGCATGGAGTCCGAAAACACCGATCATTTGAAACCCAATTCACACTTTTCTAACAAGAGGTACTGAAAGCTTTAGATCAAAGCAGTCGGGTAGACGCAGTATACCTTGATCTTCGAAAAGTGTTTGACTCAGTACCGCATCTACACCTTTTGTCAAAAGTACTGTCATATGGGTGCAATCGAAATTTGTGATTACTGGGTTGAGGATTTGTTGGTAATGAGGACGCAGCGTGTTATCGTGGATGGAGAGCCATCGTCAGATGTAGAAGTAACTTCAGGTGTGTCCCAGGCAAGTGTGTTGGGACCCTTTCCGTTAACGTTGTATGTTAATGACCTTGGAGAAAATTTTTCCAAATGATGTAGTTGTGTAATGTAAGTACTGTCTGAAAGAATTTGCATAATTATTCAATCAAATCTTGATAAGATATCAAAGTGGTTCACAGACTGGCAAGCTGCTTGAAATGTTCATAAAAATAAAATTGTGGACTTCACAAAACGAAAAATTCTAGTATCTTATGAGAATGATTTCTACATCTACATCTACATCCATACTCCGCAAGCCACCCGGCGGTGTGTGGCGGAGGGTACCCTGAGTACCTGTATCGGTTCTCCCTTCTATTCCAGTCTCGTATTGTTCGTGGAAAGAAGGATTGTCGGTATGCCTCTGTGTGGGCCCTAATCTCTCTGATTTCATCCTCATGGTCTCTTCGGCGAGATATACGTAGGAGGGAGCAATATACTGCTTGACTCTTCGGTGAAGGTATGTTCCCGAAACTTCAACAAAAGCCCATACCGAGCTACTGAGCGTCTCTCCTGCAGAGTCTTCCACTGGAGTCTGTCTATCATCTCCGTAACGCTTTCGCGATTACTAAATGATCCTGTAACGAAGGGCGCTGCTCTCCATTGGATCTTCTCTATCGCTTCTATCAACCTTATCTGGTACGGATCCCACACTGCTGAGCAGTATTCAAGCAGTGGGCGAACAAGCGTACTGTAACCTACTTCCTTTGTTTTCGGATTGCATTTCCTTAGGATTCTTCCAGTGAATCTCAGTCTGGCATCTGCTTTACCGACAATCAACTTTATACGATGATTCCATTTTAAATCACTCCTAATGCAGAGTCAGAGCTGGAATCGGCCAACTCACACAAATAATTGGGTTAACACTGTGTGATATGGAATGATGATATAAGGTCAGTCGTGACTAAGGCACACTATAGACTTCCGTTAATAGTTAGAGTACTGGCGAGATGCAATCAGTCTACAAAGGTCATGGCTTATAAATCACTCGAGTGACCCACTCTAGGATACTGCTCAACTGTGTGGGGGCCGTACAAAGGAGGAATAACAGGGGATATTAAACGTTTACAGAGAAATGCAGCACGAATAGTCACACGTTTATTTGTTTTGTAAATAAACCAAACGTGGGAGAGTGTCACAGAAATACTGAAGAAACTGAACTGGAAAACTCTTGAAGAGTCTGTTAATAAGAGTCTATTAATAAAGTTTCAAGAAGCAATTTTAAATGTACTAAATGTACTACAACCTCCTTCGTATCACTCCAACGCGCAGCGTAAGGACAAGATTGTGTTAATTACAGTTGTTTCACCGCAGAAGATCGTAACACTGCCCCTCCTTTGAATCGTCTTACGAACATCGAAATGGCAGATATTGAGATAACCGATCGTGGAATTGAAAAGCAACTACCATCGTTTAGTAGCGGACAGACTTCAGGACCAGATCAGATGCCTATAAGATTCTATAAAGATTATGCAAAAGAATTTGCTCCCCTTCTAACTTAGCGTAGATCGCTTGAGCAACGAAAGGTACCTAGCGACTGGAAAAAAGAGCAGGTCTTTCCCGTTTTTAAGAAAGGCCGTAAGGAAGATCCACACAATTATAAACCTATATCTTTGACGTCAGTCTATTGTAGAATAATGGAACATGCTTTATGCTCAAGAATTATGACGTTCTTGGAAAATGAACATCTCCTCTATAAAAATCAACATGGATTCCGCAAGCAGAGATCCAGCTAAGCTCAGCTCGCTCTGTTCCTCCATGAGAGCCACAGCGCAGTGGACAACGGCGCTCAGGATAATGCCGTGTTCCTTGATTTCAGTACGGCATCTGACTTCGTCTCGCATTGCCGTTTAATGAGAAAAATACCAGCTTACGGAGTATCGGAGCAGACCTGCGATTGGATTCAAGACTTCCTTGCAGACAGAACTCAACACGTCGCTCTTAACTGAACTAAATCGACAGATGTAAAGGTAATATCCGGAGTACCACAGGAAAGTGTGGTACCACCTATGCTGTTTACAATATATATAAATTATCTAGCAGAAAGCGTCAGATGCTCTTCAACACTATTCGCAGATGATGCAGTTGTCTATACCGGAGAAGATAGTAAGAATTTGCAGAACGACATGCAGAGAATTGATGAATGGTAGAGACTCTGGCATTTGACTCTGAGCCGGACGAGGTGGCGGAGCGGTTCTAGGCATTACAGTCTGAAACCGCGCGACCGCTACAGTCGCAGGTTGGAGTCCTGCCTCGGGCATGGGTGAGTGTGATTTACTTAGGTTAGTTAGGTTTAAGTAGTTCTAAGTTCTAGGGGACTGATGACCTAAGAAGTTAAGTCCCATAGTGCTCAGAGCCATTTGACTCTGAATGTAAATAACTGTAACACATTGCGCATACACAGGAAAAGAAATCCACTACTGTACAGCTACACTATTGATGACAAACAGCTGGAGGCAGCGTCTGCCGTAAAATATCTATGCGTAACTATCCAGAGCGACCTTACATAGAATGACCACATAACACTGATAGTTTGAAAAGCAGACAAAAGCCCCAGATTCATCGGAAGAATCTTAAGGAAATGTAACTCATACAAGAAAAAAGTAGCTTATAAGGTGCTTGTTCGCCCGCTTCTTGAGTATTGTTCATCTATCTGGGATCCCTATCCGGTAGGATTGGTAGAGCAAATAGAGAAGATCCAACGAAGAGCGGCGAGTTTCGTCACGGCATCGTTTAGCTGGCGACAGAGCGTTACGGAGATGCTAAACAAATTCCACTGGCAGACGTTACAAGAGAGGCGTTGTGCATAACGGGAAATTTACTATTGAAATTTCGGGACACCACCTTTCAGGAGGAGTCGGATAACATATTACTTCCCCCCACACTGATCTCGCGTATTAACCATGAGGAGAAAATTCGAGAAATTAGAGAGCAAATACAGAGGCCTACCCACAATTATTCTTCCCACTCACTGTTCGCGAGTGGAGCAGAGTTGGAGGGATCAGAGAGTGGTACCGAAAGTACCATACGCCACACACCATTAGATGGCTTGTGGAGTATGATGTAGATTTAGAGGCAATTAAGCAATCATTCTTGACGGACACTATACGTAAATGGTACGGAAAGAAACCGTAATAACTGGCACAATACGAGGTGCCTTCTGCCATGCGCTCTACGGTTTGCAGAATATACACTACTGGCCATTAAAATAGCCACACCAAGAGGAAATGCAGATGATAAACGGGTATTCATTGGACAAATATATTATACTAGAACTGACATGTGATTACATTTTCACGCAATTTGGGTGCATAGATCCTGAGAAATCAGTACCCAGAACAACCACCTCTGGCCGTAATAACGGCCTTGATACGCATGGGCATTGAGTCAAACAGAGCTTGGATGGCGTGTACAGGTACAGCTGCCCACGCAGCTTCAACACGATACCACAGATTCATCAAGAGTAGTGACTGGCGTATTGTGACGAGCCAGTTGCTCGGCCACCATTTACCAGACGTTTTCAGTTGGTGAGAGATCTGGAGAATGTGCTGGCCAGGGCAGCAGTCGAACGTTTTCTGTATCCGGAAAGGCCCGTACAGGACCTGCAACATGCGGCTGTGCATTATCCTGCTGAAGTGCTGAAATGTAGGGTTTCGCAGGGATCGAATGAAGTGTAGAGCCACGGGTCGTAAAACATCCGAAATGTAACGTCCACTGTTGAAAGTGCCGTCAATGCGAACAAGAGGTGACCGAGACGAGTAACCAATGGCACCGCATACCATCACGCCGGGTGATACGACAGTGTGGCGATGACGAATATACGCTTCCAATGTTCGTTCACCGCCATGTCGCCAAACACTGATACGACCATCATGATGCTGTAAACAGAACCTGGATTCATCCGAAAAAATGACGTTTTGCCATTCGTGCACCCAGGTTCGTCGCTGAGTACACCATCGCAGGCGCTCCTGTCTGTGATGCAGCGTCAAGGGTAACTGCAGCCATGGTCTCCGAGCTGATAGTCCATGCTGCAGCAAACGTCGTCGAACTGTTCGTGCAGATGGTTGTTGTCTTGCAAACGTCCCCATCTGTTGACTCAGGGATCGAGACGTGACTGCACGACCCATTACAGCCATGCGGATAAGATGCATGTCATCTCGACGGCTAGTGATACGAGGCCGTTGGGATCCAGCACGGCATTTCGTATTTACCCTCCTGAACTCACCGATCCCATATGCTGCTAACACTCATTGGATCCTGACAACGCGAGCAGCAATGTCGCGATACGATAAACCGCAATCGCGACAGGCTACAATCCGACCTTTATCAAAGTCGGAAACGTGATGGTACGATTTCTCCTCCTGACACGAGACATCACAACAACGTTTCACCAGGCAACGGCGGTCAGCTGCTGTTTGTGTATGAGAAATCGGCTGGAAACTTTCTTGATGTCAGCACGTGTTGGCGTCGCCACCGGCGCCAACCTTGTGTGAATGCTCTGAGAAGCTAATCATTTGCAAATCATAGCATCTTCTTATTGTCGGTTAAATTTCTCGTCTGTAGCACGTCATCTTCGTGGTGTAGCAATTTTATAGGCCAGTATTGTATAAGTAGATCTGTTGACTCAGGGATCGAGACGTGACTGCACGACCCATTACAGCCATGCGGATAAGATGCATGTCATCTCGACGGCTAGTGATACGAGGCCGTTGGGATCCAGCACGGCATTTCGTATTTACCCTCCTGAACTCACCGATCCCATATGCTGCTAACACTCATTGGATCCTGACAACGCGAGCAGCAATGTCGCGATACGATAAACCGCAATCGCGACAGGCTACAATCCGACCTTTATCAAAGTCGGAAACGTGATGGTACGATTTCTCCTCCTGACACGAGACATCACAACAACGTTTCACCAGGCAACGGCGGTCAGCTGCTGTTTGTGTATGAGAAATCGGCTGGAAACTTTCTTGATGTCAGCACGTGTTGGCGTCGCCACCGGCGCCAACCTTGTGTGAATGCTCTGAGAAGCTAATCATTTGCAAATCATAGCATCTTCTTATTGTCGGTTAAATTTCTCGTCTGTAGCACGTCATCTTCGTGGTGTAGCAATTTTATAGGCCAGTATTGTATAAGTAGATCTGTTGACTCAGGGATCGAGACGTGACTGCACGACCCATTACAGCCATGCGGATAAGATGCATGTCATCTCGACGGCTAGTGATACGAGGCCGTTGGGATCCAGCACGGCATTTCGTATTTACCCTCCTGAACTCACCGATCCCATATGCTGCTAACACTCATTGGATCCTGACAACGCGAGCAGCAATGTCGCGATACGATAAACCGCAATCGCGACAGGCTACAATCCGACCTTTATCAAAGTCGGAAACGTGATGGTACGATTTCTCCTCCTGACACGAGACATCACAACAACGTTTCACCAGGCAACGGCGGTCAGCTGCTGTTTGTGTATGAGAAATCGGCTGGAAACTTTCTTGATGTCAGCACGTGTTGGCGTCGCCACCGGCGCCAACCTTGTGTGAATGCTCTGAGAAGCTAATCATTTGCAAATCATAGCATCTTCTTATTGTCGGTTAAATTTCTCGTCTGTAGCACGTCATCTTCGTGGTGTAGCAATTTTATAGGCCAGTATTGTATAAGTAGATCTGTTGACTCAGGGATCGAGACGTGACTGCACGACCCATTACAGCCATGCGGATAAGATGCATGTCATCTCGACGGCTAGTGATACGAGGCCGTTGGGATCCAGCACGGCATTTCGTATTTACCCTCCTGAACTCACCGATCCCATATGCTGCTAACACTCATTGGATCCTGACAACGCGAGCAGCAATGTCGCGATACGATAAACCGCAATCGCGACAGGCTACAATCCGACCTTTATCAAAGTCGGAAACGTGATGGTACGATTTCTCCTCCTGACACGAGACATCACAACAACGTTTCACCAGGCAACGGCGGTCAGCTGCTGTTTGTGTATGAGAAATCGGCTGGAAACTTTCTTGATGTCAGCACGTGTTGGCGTCGCCACCGGCGCCAACCTTGTGTGAATGCTCTGAGAAGCTAATCATTTGCAAATCATAGCATCTTCTTATTGTCGGTTAAATTTCTCGTCTGTAGCACGTCATCTTCGTGGTGTAGCAATTTTATAGGCCAGTATTGTATAAGTAGATTTGTTGACTCAGGGATCGAGACGTGACTGCACGACCCATTACAGCCATGCGGATAAGATGCATGTCATCTCGACGGCTAGTGATACGAGGCCGTTGGGATCCAGCACGGCATTTCGTATTTACCCTCCTGAACTCACCGATCCCATATGCTGCTAACACTCATTGGATCCTGACAACGCGAGCAGCAATGTCGCGATACGATAAACCGCAATCGCGACAGGCTACAATCCGACCTTTATCAAAGTCGGAAACGTGATGGTACGATTTCTCCTCCTGACACGAGACATCACAACAACGTTTCACCAGGCAACGGCGGTCAGCTGCTGTTTGTGTATGAGAAATCGGCTGGAAACTTTCTTGATGTCAGCACGTGTTGGCGTCGCCACCGGCGCCAACCTTGTGTGAATGCTCTGAGAAGCTAATCATTTGCAAATCATAGCATCTTCTTATTGTCGGTTAAATTTCTCGTCTGTAGCACGTCATCTTCGTGGTGTAGCAATTTTATAGGCCAGTATTGTATAAGTAGATCTGTTGACTCAGGGATCGAGACGTGACTGCACGACCCATTACAGCCATGCGGATAAGATGCATGTCATCTCGACGGCTAGTGATACGAGGCCGTTGGGATCCAGCACGGCATTTCGTATTTACCCTCCTGAACTCACCGATCCCATATGCTGCTAACACTCATTGGATCCTGACAACGCGAGCAGCAATGTCGCGATACGATAAACCGCAATCGCGATAGGCTACAATCCGACCTTTATCAAAGTCGGAAACGTGATGGTACGATTTCTCCTCCTGACACGAGACATCACAACAACGTTTCACCAGGCAACGGCGGTCAGCTGCTGTTTGTGTATGAGAAATCGGCTGGAAACTTTCTTGATGTCAGCACGTGTTGGCGTCGCCACCGGCGCCAACCTTGTGTGAATGCTCTGAGAAGCTAATCATTTGCAAATCATAGCATCTTCTTATTGTCGGTTAAATTTCTCGTCTGTAGCACGTCATCTTCGTGGTGTAGCAATTTTATAGGCCAGTATTGTATAAGTAGATTTGTTGACTCAGGGATCGAGACGTGACTGCACGACCCATTACAGCCATGCGGATAAGATGCATGTCATCTCGACGGCTAGTGATACGAGGCCGTTGGGATCCAGCACGGCATTTCGTATTTACCCTCCTGAACTCACCGATCCCATATGCTGCTAACACTCATTGGATCCTGACAACGCGAGCAGCAATGTCGCGATACGATAAACCGCAATCGCGATAGGCTACAATCCGACCTTTATCAAAGTCGTAAACGAGATGGTACGCATTTCTCCTCCTTACACGAGGCATCACAACAAGGTTTCAGCAGGCAACGCCGGTCAAGTGCTGTTTGTGTATGAGAAATCGATTGGAAACTTTCTTCATGTCAGCACGTGTTGGCGTCGCCACCGGCTCCAACCTTGTGTGAATGCTTTGAATAGCTAATCATTTGCATATCACAGCATCTTCTTCCTGTCGGTTAAATTTCTCGTCTGTAGCACGTCATCTACGTGGTGTAGCAATTTTATAGGCCAGTATCGTATAAGTAGATGTAGACGTAATTGCCCATGACGGCCGCCGAACTCCACGTGGTAGCAAGCTGCAACCGTGGTATGCAGACCAAGTATCTGTCAGCATTCTTCCATATCGATACTCCAGCTTGGTTGCGAATCCGAATCACTGTCAGATATTAAAAAGACTAACCTTCCTTGCCTTCAGAGGAAAGCGAGGTCATACCACATCCACCAGCACACCATTTGGAAAAGCACTTTGGCGGTCAGTCCAATGACGGGGTCGATAACAGCATTTACCCTCGGCTTCCGAATACTGTGCGATTACGCAACCCCAACGGCATACGCCGGTGCGTCACGATGTTGCCGTTGTTTACTAGAGAGCGGGGCACGGCTGCAGGTTCTGTGACGTCACTCCCGAACAGGTGGGCTCGTCTGGTTTGAGAACCGGTCTGCCACATCAGCAGGTCGGCGGCCCGGCGTTGCTTTCACCGAAGGGTTAGGCCAAAGCATCCTGGCCTTGTGTACGATTCCATATACAGTGCGGTTGTAATAAAACTTTCGTCATTTGTGAGCACCTCACGAAAAACCAATCAGCGTAACACAGAGAAACTTCGTGGAAACATTTGTAAGGACATACGGAAGTGTGGAATTCTTTAGTGCGAAGACTGGTTTGATGCAACTCTCCATGCTGCTCTATCCTGTGCAATGCTCTTCATCTCCGAATAACTACTGCAACCTACATCCTTCTCAATCTGCTTATTGTATTCATCTCTTGGTCTCCCTCTACGACTTTTACCCTTCTCCCCACTTCCCTACAACACTAAACTGGTGACCGCTGATGTCTCAGAAAGTGTCCAATCAACCGATCCCTGCTTTTAGTGAAATTCTGTCACAAATTTCCCAGTCTTCCCAGTTCTATTCAGTACTTCCTCATTAGTTAAGCTATCTACCAATCTAATCTTCAGCATTCTTGTGGAGCACCACATTTCAAAAATCTTCTATTATCCTCTTGCCTAATCTGTTTATCGTCCAAGTTTCACTTCCATACGTGGCTGAACTCCTAACAAATACCTTGAGATGAGATTCCCTAACACATCGATGTTAAGAAATTTCTGTTCTTTGGAACCGCTTATTTTGGCACTGCCATTCTACATTTTATATCCTCCTTACTTCGGCCATTATCAGTTACACCCAGATATGGTTCATAATGGCTCAAATGGCTCTGAGCACTTATGGACTTAACATCAGAGGTCATGAGTCCCCTAGAACTTAGAACTACTTAAATCGAACTAACCTAAGGACATCACACACATTCATCCCCGAGGCAGAATTCTAACCTGCCGCCGTAGCGGTCTCGCGGTTCCAGGCTGAAGAGTCTAGAACCGCTCGGCCACAGCGGCCGGCTACACCCAGATACCAAAATTCATCTGTTACTTCAAGTACCTCATTTCCTGAACTAATTCCTTCATTGTCACCCAATTTAATTCGACTGCATTCCTTTATCCTTACTTTCCGAATGCTGACACTCATTTCACATCCTCCTTTCAAGATGATGTCCATTCAATTCAACCGCTCTTATAAGTCCTTTTCTGTCTCTAACGATAACAACGTCATCGGAAAACTTCAATTCCTCCTTCACAATTTTAGTTGGTTTCCTTTACGGCTTGCTCGATGTACTACTGACTGAATAACATCGGGGATAGGCAACAAACTTGTCTCACTCCCTTCGTAACCACTGCTTCCCTTTCACGCCCCTTGACTCTTATAACTACCGTTTGGTTTCTGTAAAAGTTGAAAATAGTCTTTCGGTGCCTGTAGTTTACCCCTCTTACCCCCAATTTTAGAGTATTATAGTCAAAATTGTCATAGGCTGTCTGTAAGTCTATAAATGCTATAAAGGTAAGTTAAGTTTGCCTTTCCTTAGCATATATTCTAAGAGAAGCTTTAAGGCCAGTATTGCCTTGCGGGATCCAAACTGAGGTCATCTTCTACCATGTTTTCCATTCTCCTGTATAGTATTCGTATTAGTATTTCGCTGCCGTGCCTAATTAAACTAATAGTTTTCTAATATTCACATCTGTCAGCGTTTACTTCGTTTGGGATGTAAATTATTACATTCTTCTTGACGTCAGAGGGTACTTTGCCTGTCTCATATGTCTCGCACAACAGATGGAATTGTTCTGTCATATTCGTAAATTTGTGGCAAATTCCAATGGGACCAAACTGCTCAGGTCATCAGTCCCTAGGCTAACACACTACTTAAACTAACTTAGGCTAAAGACAGCACACACACCCTTGCCCGAAGGAGGACTCAAAGCTATGAAGGGAAGGGGGGGGGGCGGCTCTCCCAATACTATCAATAGTTCTGCACACGTAAGGTCATCTACTCCAGGGGCCTTGTTTTGATTTAACCCGAAATAACGAAAAGAGCGAGGTAATCCACATGTGCTAAAAGGAATCCGTTAAACTTCGGTTACACGATAAATCAGTCAAATATAAAGGCCGGAACTTTGACTAAATAACTAGGAATTACGATTACGAACAACTTAAATTGGAAGGAACACACAGAAAATGTTGTGGGGAAGGCTAACCAAAGACAGCGTTTTATTAGCAGGACACTCAGAAAATGTAACAGATCTACTAAGGAGACTGCCGACACTAGTCCGTCCTCTTTTAGAATACTGCTGCGCGGTGTGGGATCCTTACCAGACAGAACTGACGGAGTACATCGAAAAAGTTCAAAGAACGGCAGGACGTTTTGGATTATCGCGAAATATGGGAGAGAGTGTCAGTGAAATGATACAGGATTTGGGCTGGTCATCATTAAAGGAAAGGTGTTTTTCGTTGCGACGGAATCTTCTGACGAAGTTCCA
Organism: Schistocerca cancellata; assembly: GCF_023864275.1. Classification (NCBI taxonomy): domain Eukaryota; kingdom Metazoa; phylum Arthropoda; class Insecta; order Orthoptera; family Acrididae; genus Schistocerca; species Schistocerca cancellata. Next base: position 128,297,477 of record NC_064635.1, read on the forward strand.
ATCACCACCTTTCTACGCCGAATGCGAAAATATTTTGTTGACACCGACCTACATAGGGGGGAATGATTACCACGCAAAATTAAGGGAAATAAGAGCTCGTACGGAAAGACACAGGTGTCCATTCTTTCCGCTCGCCATACGAGATTGGAATAATCGAGAAGTGTCAAGGTGGTTCGATGAACCCTCTGTTAGGCACGTAAACGTGATTTGCATAGTGTCCATGTAGATGTAGATGTAAGCGTTTCATCTAAGTCCTCTTCTCTTGCTATACTTTTGCCTTGAGCTCCCTTGTATAGATGACAAAAGAAAAGCAGCTGTATGAGTGTCAGAAGCTCAGATGGAAAACCATTACCAAGCAAATAAGGGAAAGCTGAATAGTGGAAGGAGTATATAGAGTATGGTTCAGATAGTTCAAATGGCTCTGAGCACTACGGGACTTAACATCTGTGGTCATCAGTCCCCTAGAACTTAGAACTACTTAAACCTAACTAACCTAAGGACATCACACACATACATGCCCGAGGCAGAATTCGAACCTGCGACCGTAGCGGCCACGCGGTTCCAGACTGAGTATATAGAGTATCTATACGAGGAAGGTGAACTTGAATATGCGGAATAGAGACAAACCACTGAAAAGACATTTTAATTTCAATATGAGAGGGTTACCTTTGTTAACTGTGTACCGTGTTCATGCTCCAGGTTACAAACATTGCTCGATGTGTCGACGATCTGCACCCACAACAGCCTGGAACCGCACTGGAAATACCGTTTCATAACTGCGTACTTTCCGACCATGGACACAGCTCGTGCGCTGTTCGAATATCGCACATGTTCTGCAGCATTGTCAGCCGTGACAACAGTAACTTCTTCAACAATTTGTGGTGCACCTGGCCTTCGGTTTTTCCCAGCAGCAATTCCCAAATCGCCAGTTAATTCGAAATTCCAAATTATGTTCTTCAAACTCGCTGTGGAAAGGTCTCTCCGTACTATTTTAACGCTTCAGTCCTGGCGAAGAGGAGGAACAGTATCGCTGTTGATTCGATGTAACAGCTTTACCAATAAAGCTCTTCTCACCTTGTCCACCCTCATACACGCTGATGCTTGTGTTTCAACCTACCACTACTGACGCCTAGCGACAAGTCGTGACACTTATAACACTACCGTCTACTACTGCTATACCATACCCTTAAAGTAGGAGGCAGGTCGTGAAATAAAACTATCTTGTTAAAGCAATTATGGTATAAAGCAACAGAGCAGTGTTACCCTCTGAGAGGAATTTTGATATGTTGACCGTGTTGTTCCTAACGGAGGTGGTTTATCGGAAATGAAAGTCAGAATTACCTAAATATTTGAACAAATGGTTCAAATCGCTCTCAGCACTATGGCACTTAACGGCTGTGGTCATCAGTCCCCTAGAACTTAGAACTACTTAAACCTAACTAGCCTAAAGACATCACACACATCCATGCCCGAGGCAGGATTCGAACCTGCGACCGTAGCAGTCGCGCGGTTCCGGACTGCGCGCCTAGAACCGCGAGACCACCGCGGCCGGCAAATATTTGAACAGTACAAACAATATCTTACCTATATACACTGTTCAAAGAACAAGGAAAACGGTCGCCAGCCTAATTAGGCAAGAGAATGATTAACATTCTTGTTCAAGAAATTAAGTATGAGTAACTTTAACGGACAAACACAACCTATATTTTGCCACACGCAAGTGCAATGAACTCTGACACCTGCATATGTTCACCGTTAAGATTGGAATCTGACAGAACCGGACAGACTATTTGCATAAATATAACAGATGACGAAACACACTATTACTTTCACGGCTTCTTCAAACCGAATAAGATTTATAACATTACTATTAATATTCACTACAGAATCATAAATTGGACATAGGTTAAGTATTATTTTTCAAACACTTTCCTAGTTGACATAAAATTATAAATGTAGTTCACTGCAAAATGATGAGCTGGTCACAGGTTAAGTCTCTCTCAGTTAAATACCTTACTATTTAAAACGAAAGTTAATAGGAATTCACTAACAGGTTACTTCTCACTGTCTTTTGAATAAAGAAATTATTGTTTTCATAAATAGTGGTCTTCCCGTTACTTGTTACCTAGCATTAGCACAATAGACAAACTGTGGATCCTGTTATACTATTAATATGCACTTCCAATACACAAGAGAGACAAACAATTAGCAAACATGAAAATATAACTTTCCACTATTGCAGTTTTCCACTTTTACTACAGCGAAACACAATGTCGACAAATTTGCAAGAAACTGACTCACCTTTTAAAATTTACTACAGGCAGCACTATGATCATTAACTAAGCAACACTTTATAAGCCTCAGTTTCAAGAACTGTTTTAAAAGAAACAGCAAATTGTCTTTATTACCAGAGTCTTCTACTTTCAAGTAAATTATTAAATAGGTGACTTTGAAACTTCACAAAACTACATTTACTACTGCCCACAATTTCACTAAATCCACAGTAAATCTGAATATTCCCTTCTTACCAAAGATCAAACAACATAATGTAATTAACTATTTGGCCTTGAGGCTTTCATTTTTTCCACAAACTAGGACACTCGGTAATCATAGTTCAAATGGAGAGGAACCTGAGAGGTGGTGTGATAGGGAAGAAATCAAGGTAGGTACATAAACTCAGTTATAAGTTACCTTATAGTTGTGCCCACTGAAAGAGCCAATGAGCTGATCCTTCACTGTACATTACTATAGTACTCCATTACAGTGATTGAGCAATGTGGTGGCGATTGCATGTTGGTAGGTGGAATTGCAGGTAGAATTGCTGGACTCTGTCATTTCTTGGTGGCGATGACAGATACCAATTTCAGAATAGTCCCAGCTCTTTATCCATCCATCCGAGGCATTGGAAAGCGGCAGGAAAAGCCTCTCTCGGAACCAGCACAATATACAACTTTTACATGGGCAGTGCACAATTTGGTAGCCCGTCCCCAACTGACTCCTGTTCCACCTTTTCTCCATAGGCCAACCACAATTTGCGTGCGCTACTAAGTTCCGTTCCCGAGGGGAAGCACACTATCTTTTACATACAGGATAACTAAGAACCCTAAGTGAGGATCATCAGTTTACATAACAGCAACCAAACACATTAAATAAAACAGAACATTTGCACATATTGACATTTCTACAAAAAATTATTCATACAGAAATTACAATTATATACAGTAAGTTTTGTTACCTCCAAATCGGACAAAGAATTTAAATGACAGACATACTACATTGCATAGAATCAAACCACGGCATCAAAGTTTTAAATAAGAAAGGAGTATACAATTTTCTGTTATCGATTCAAACACATTTACAGAAGCTCAATGATGTAACATTAAATGAAACAAAAGCAAAATAAATCAGTTGAGGATTAGAGTTATGGTGTTACACACTGACACTATTAACATCGCAAATCCGGCAGCGTTCAGTCTGAAAATCATTCCTATAAAGTTGAGTACACACGTGGTAAATAGTTTTCCGTCTACACTGGCTCACATAGGGAAAGCTTAATTATAGCCACCCAGCACATTCAAAGGAACTTTCAGCACAATGCATTCCCTTTTCTGCATCTTTGATTCGTACCCTGTTCAAAGAACTTGCATCGTTCAGAAATGACTTTGTGGACAAGAGAACGAGTTGTCCTGTCTCCCCTGGCCACAACAGTGGTGTTCTGAGCACTATGGGACTTAACATCTATGGTCATCAGTCCCCTAGAACTTAGAACTACTTAAACCTAACTAACCTAAGGACAGCACACAACACCCAGCCATCACGAGGCAGAGAAAATCCCTGACCCCGCCGGGAATCGAACCCGGGAACCGGGGCGTGGGAAGCGAGAACGCTACCGCACGACTACGAGATGCGGGCAGTCCACAACAGTGACTTGATCTCAGTATTACTGACACAGGAAACTCCCCATCCCACCCCGTCAGATTTATTGGTAAGATGGTCTAGTGGATAGTCCGTAAAAAACCGAATAAAGGTCAAGAATGAAAAGAGGAAGAAGGTTTACTGAAGCGTGAAAACAAAAGCAAAATAAAAATAGTGAACAGTCTATGTCAGCAAGTGCAATATCTTTGGCACTGCAACAGTTACGACGTCGGGGTTACGTGGTCACAGTGTCAAAACTCCATAGTCCCATCTACTTCAATTTTTTTAAATAAAATTATGAACTGAGCGTTTGCTCATTGAAATGTTTGTTCTCTTTTTGTAGTCCTGGCAGTGTCCTGTTTATATCTTGGCAGCTCTATAGACAGCGCTCTGCGCCCTAGGCAGGACATTCTGTGGTTGGACGGACTAGCAGAATCGAGTGGATAGGAAAGTGTTTGGAGACAATATTCTCAGTGGAGACTCTGGGTTGGTAGGACATTTATTGTAAAGTGAGATGAAATGATGTGTTTATAAGTCAATACGAAACGAAATGTATGAGGATGTAGAACGAAATTTTCACTCTACAGCGGAGTGTGCGCTGATATGAAACTTCCTGGCAGATTAAAACTGTGTGCCGGACCGAGACTCGAACTCGGGACCTTTGCCTTTAGCGGGCAAGTGCTCGACCAACTGAGCTACCCAAGCACGACTCACGCCCCGTCCCCACAGCTTTATTTCTGCCAGTACCTCGTCTCCCACCTTCTACGTGAGTCGTGCTTGGGTAGCTCAGTTGGTAGAGCACTTGCCCGCGAAAGGGAAAGGTCCCGAGTTCGAGTCTCGGTCCGGCTTACAGTTGTAATCTGCCAGGAAGTTTTTGTGTGAGGATGGTTATATGGTTGATAATGTTTGAGCAGTGGAATTATTGACAAGTATATAATTTTCTGAACTGGATGTCACATGCATAAGGTAAAATTTTCTAGATACATTGTTTGCTCTTCAACGAAATCTTTCTTTTTGCTAACCATATGCCTCCTTGTACTTAGTGTCTATAGTAGTTAGAATCTTTTTATTTAACTGGCTGTTGTTGCTACTCGCTGTAATTGCTGTAGTTCGTGTTATGAAGATTTTCTGTGAGGTAAGTGACTTTGTAAGTAGGCTGTTTATGTTTTCTTATCGGCAACGTTACGTAGCGCTCGGTAGGAAAATCACCGGCTGTGCTGTGTGCAGTCTGTAGCTAGTTTGCATTGTTGTCTGCCACTGTACTGTTGGGCAGCGGCAGCTGGATGTGAACAGCGCGTAGCGTTGCGCAGTTGGAGGTGAGCCGCCAGCAGTGGTGCATGTGGGGAGAGAGATGGCGGAGTTTTGAAAGTTTGTAAAAATGGTTGGCATGAACTGCTATATATATTATGATCATTAAGGTAAATACATTGTTTGTTCTCTATTAAAATCTTTCATTTGCTAACTATCCCTATCAGTAGTTAGTGCCTTCAGTAGTTTGAATCTTTTATTTAGCTGGCAGTAGTGGCGCTCGCTGTATTGCAGTAGTTCGAGTAACGAAGATTTTTGGTGAGGTAAGTGATTTGTGAAAGGTACAGGTTAATGTTAGTCAGGGCCATTCTTTTATAGGGATTTTTGAACGTCAGATTGCGTTGCGCTAAAAATATTGTATGTCAAATCATTCCATGTAGGCTTTCACGGCCGGCGTCTTTATCAGTAAACACTTCCGGGCTAAGTTGCCGTGGTCGATCTGTAGAACTTCTTCACCCGGACGTTTCGTTCTCAACTACGGAGAACATCTTCCGAGGTGAGTCGACGACTAGCTGCTAGGAGCTGGGGCCGCCGCTTATATAGAGATCGTAGGGGGCGCCACCACACGTCACGTGGCGTCGATGTGCAGCTATCTCTGGCTATCGTCTGTTCTCTCGATTGCAGGCAATCGATTGTCACGTGATTGATGCAACGTCGACCGCCATGTCTTATCCAATTTTAAACCTTCTTCTTTACGATTAAAATTGTATTGATGTTTGATTTTCAATTGCCTCTCTATACATACGTGTATAATAGTGCGACGTCCTCGCTAGCACGCTTGTTTCCCCAAATTTTATTTCGTGATCTCCATCCTTAAAAACATGTTCCGCTACTGCCGATTTGTCGATATGTCCCAAGCGACAGTTTCTTTTGTGCTCCGTCAACCGTGTATTGATGCTTCTTTTTGTAGTTCCTATGTAAACCCTGCCACAACTGCACGGAATTTTATATACCCCTGGGGTGGCTAGGGGGTGACGAGCATCTTTTGTTGATCTTAGGCATTCACTAATTTTCTTAGTAGGTCTAAAAATGGTCTCTACCTGAAACTTGGCTAGTACTTTTCCAATGCGATCCGTGATATTATGGATGAACGGAAGAAATACTTTTCCAGCTGATGGTTGTTGCTGTCTCCTATTTTTAGGCATTTTTCTATTTGGGTGAAGTGCTCGGTTAATCTCGTTTTTCGTATAACCATTTTTGGCAAAGGCCATTCGTAAATGATTTAGTTCTTCTTGTAAGTAGCCTGGTTCACAAATATTATTGGCCCTATCCACTAGTGTTTTTATGACCCCCCTCTTTTGCCTAGGGTGGTGGTTTGAGTTCTTATGGAGGTAGCGATCAGTATGTGTACCTTTCCTGTAGACCTTATGGCCTAAGGTCCCATCTGTCCGTTTGATAACTGATACATCCAAGAAGTTAAGTTGTCCATTCTTCTCCTTCTCCATAGTAAATTTAATCTTTGGGTTGATCCTATTTAAGTGTACCAGAAAATCATTCAAGTCTTCTTCCTCATGATTCCATATTACAAAGGTATCATCCACATATCGATACCACTTCGAGGGGCTTTTTTTGGCCGACTGCAGTGCTTGATGTTCAAAATATTCCATGAATAAATTCGCAATTGCGGGACTTAGGGGGCTTCCCCTCGAAGTGGTATCGATATGTGGATGATACCTTTGTAATATGGAATCATGAGGAAGAAGACTTGAATCCGGGTTCGACTCCCGGTCAGTCACACATTTTCGTATGTTGCTTGTAGTACATCCACAGGCCTACCTGTTACAGACTCTTTGAAGGACAGGCAAAACTGTAACTAACAACATACGTAGACGGTTTCATTGGGCGGTGGTCAGTGTGGCTAACCAAATAACATTTTCTCCCTTTATCGCTCAGGGGCTAGCAGTCTCTGCCAACCAGCTAATTGTTGCCTAAAATGCCGCTAGATGGCAGTGCAGGTCTTCTGCGCCAAGGTCTGCCGCTTGTTCAGAACAGTAGTTGATACTTCTTCATTGTTAGCACTGTTCTTGGATGCGGCGTGCAGTCTCTACACTTCTTTATACGACTATTTTTGGTACGTAATTGCTTATATTAATGTGTTGTACACATTACGTGTAATTTAACTTTAAATTTGAATAGAATTTTCCATGTTTTATTGACAAATTTTTGTGTGGTTAGTGCTGCTAGCCATCGCCCTTCTGCTCCATCCAGTATATTTTCTTCGTCTCCATCGAATATGTCTAGCCGAAAAGGAATAACTGAGGACGAATGTTACCGAATTTTATTTGAAGAAAATACCTTCTAGTGACAGCAGTACTGACAGTGATGGCACGGATGGAAATGACCCCACATTCACGACAAGCTGTTCAAGTTCTAGTCTTGTGTGCAGTCGTGTGGTTCTATGTTTAACCAGTGGTCTTCGTGGAAAGAATCATATTATTTTCATGGACAATTATTTTACATCATATGATCTGCTCAAGGACCTAAAATCCAATGGTGAGTACGCTTGTGGAACAATAAATCCCAGAAGGAAAAACATACAAAAACTCAAGGAGTAAAAGGAACTGGAAAGAGGGGAATTCGATTACGAAATAAGCAATGATGGCATAGTAATCTATAGATGGAAAGATAACACGGCAGTCAACTTGATTTCAACTTCTCATTCAGCATCACATGTATCCACAGTAACTCAAAAAATGAAAGATGGAACAATAAACAATATTACTTGTACAATTGTATTGAAAGACTACAATTCCAGTATGAACTAGGTGGTTAATTTTGATCGACTAAAGTCAGACTATGCTATTGACAGAAAAAGCAAGAAATGGTGGATGAGATTGTTTTTTCACTTTTTAGACTGCAGTGTGACAAACGCGTTCATTATGCACAAAGAAACCGAAATGGAGCAGTTCTCCAATAAAGACTTGCGTCGAGAGGTGTACAAAATCTTGTTGGCTCCAAAAATTGTTTCAGTGGCAGCTAATTTTGCTTCTGTATCCGAAAGTAGTATAGCAATCCAGATCAAATCACACAAACCATACGTAGACGAAAGTATTCGCCACGAAAGCAGGAAACATCAACCAATTCACTCATCATCTAGAAGGTGCGCAGTTTGCAGTTCAAAGAAAAATACAGTACGAACAGTGTGGATATGTTCAGTGTGCAAAGTACCTTTGTGTCTGAGAGCAGGCAAAAACTTTTTCAAGAGATACCACGATAATTAAAAACTAGTTGTTTCAAAGTTCAACCACCAAATATCGAATTTGTATACTGTAATGGGGTGGTGGTTACCTGTAATGACCACATTTAATGTTAATATTTCGTTGTTGTTTAAGTGAATTTTTACAAACTCAATGTATAAAACATGTCAAGACAATAAAACAAATGTGTGACAAGTAAAAGAAATTTGAAATTTGCAAATAAATTTTCTTGCCCCACTAAGGTAAATTTTAGTGGTGTTTACCTGCCCCTCAAAGAATTAAGTAGAATTTCAGCTATGAAGGACATGGGGATGTGCGTCGAAACGATCTCCGGACTGAAGAACACTACATCATTAGCACCACCGCCATCAGCAACAACAATAACAGCAACAACAACAACACCTTGCGCTGGGTGTGACATTGTCCTGTATACTTGGAACTATGCAGGCAGTGCAGTATCGGATCGACCTCGCTGCAGTGAAACAGATCCCTACACTATGCGGGCGTGGAGGGCGTGGCTTTTGTTTACAAGACACGTCAGCAGATACGGGCGGCCTGCGAGACCTTGGTGTGCACAAAGGGCTGCCTACCATAGGTCCAGCCCGACCTCGGCACGCCGCGAACACGACTTCGGAGAAATCCGCTATCGCTTCTAAATCGAACGGTGCATGGAGTGCAGAACTAGCAGGTACGAGGCGTAACAGGTCACTTCAGACGTTCTATACGGGGACTGTTTGTCAGGATGTATTCGTCCGATCGTTTTCGGTTGATACTTCATTTAAACAGACCATGTCAAAAGGCTAATTTTTTAATATTTTTACGGAACTGTCGTGGCTTTTCAATCTTTCGCGGCGGATCTGTTGCGCTGGAATTTCTCGGGATTGCTGCCTGATGACACTGTGCAAGTTCTAGAATATTTCACGGAAACAACTTAAAACAGATACCTGGTTTGAAACTTCCTGGCAGATTAAAACTGTGTGCCGGACCAAGACTCGAACTCGGGACCTTTGCTTTTCGCGGGCAAGTGCTTTACCAACTAAGCTACCCAAGCACGACTCACACCCCGTCCTCACAGCTTTACTTCTGCCAGTACCTCGTCTCCTACCTTCCATACTTTACAGAAGCTCTCCTGCGAACCTTGCAGAACTAGCACTCCTGAAAGAAAGGACATTCTGGAAACATCCCCCAGGTTGTGGCTAAGCCATGTCTCCGCAATATCCTTTCTTTCGGGAGTGCTAGTTCTGCAAGGTTAGCAGGAGAGCTTCTGTAAAGTTTGGAAGGTAGGAGGCGAGGTACTGGCAGAAGTAAATTGGTAGAGGACTTGCCCGCGAAAGGCAAAGGTCCCGAGTTCGAGTCTCGGTCCGGCACACAGTTTTAATCTGCCAGGAAGTTTCATATCAGCGCACACTCCACTGCAGAGTGAAAATCTCATTCCAGATGGCTGGTTGTATGAAATAGAGTTCTATTAGCATCCGTAATCCATAAAAGTAACAGGGAAAGGTTATCATCCCTCGACGATAACTTGTCGTCATAAATGTCGATGTTCCGGAGGGATGATGACTGCCTTCACACAATGATCTCAAGAAGTAAATGCATTATTATAATCTTTCAAAAGCAAGTATTCTCTGTCACCGTACTAATTGGAATTCTATTGAGTGTTTAGTAATGAGATATGATGCTTCTTCTACTAGGAGAAACGATATTCAAATGTTCAAATGTGGGTGAAATCTTATGGGACTTAACTGGTAAGGTCATGTCCCTAAGCTTACACACCACTTAACCTAAATTATCCTAAGGACACACACACACACCCATGCCCAAGGGAAAACTCGAACCTCCGCCGGGAGCAGCCTCACAGTCTATGACTGTAGCGCTCTAGACCGCTCGGCTAATCCCGCGTGGCAAACGATGTTCAGCTAGTCTTTCGTACGTGCAATATTCGGAACGGATCTTGAAATGTAAGTGCCTGACTTCTATGTTCAATGTCGCAAAATACACTGAAGCGCCAAAGAAACTGGGATAGGCATGCGTATTCAAATACGGAGATATGTAAACAGGCAGAATACGGTGCTGCCGTCAACAACGCCTGTGTAAGATGACGACTGTCTGGCGCAGTGTCTGCGTGTCAGCAGGGAACTGTTCAAGCTGTTGGGGGCCCTGTAATGGTGTGGGACATGTGCAGTAGGACTGATATGGGACCCCTGATAGGTCTAGATACGACTCTGACAGGTGACACGATTGTAGAGCACCTGAGCACCTGCATCCATCCGTTCATGTCCACTGTGCATTCGGACGGACTTCGGCAATTCTAGCAGGACAATGCGACACCCCACGCGTCCAGAATTACTACAGAGTGTCACCAGTAACCCTCTTCTGAATTTAAACACTCCCGCTGGCCACCAAACTCTCCAGACATGAACATTATTGAGCAGCATACCATACCACCCCCTCTGGATTCATGATATAGGGAAGCATCCTAGTGCCCCTACTGTTTAACCTCTACATAAACGATCTCCCAGCCACACACAACACAACGATGGCAATCTACGCAGATGACACAACCATCCTCGCGCAAGATTGGAAACCATCAAACATTACGTCACGCTTACAGACTGCACTCAGAGTGGCTGAGCCTCGGTTGGAGAAATGGCGTGTTACAGTAAACGTCGACAAGTGCGAAGCCGTTCTGTTCACTAGAAGACCGAAGCAACTGCGCAAACACCGATACTGCAGACCAATAACTCTACATGCACGCCCAATACGTTTCCGTGAGAAAGTCAAATACCTCGGTGTCTGGCTGGACCGGAAATTACACTGGGGGGGGGGGGGGGGGGAACCACATTCAACACATGACCAACCGAGCTAGGGCGAGGCTCAAACAGCTCTACCCTATGCTCAACAGGCGTAGTACACTGAACAGAAGGGTGTCGAGGTCCATGTACATGACACTTATTCGACCCCTGGTGACGTACACAGCTCCTGTCTGGGGACACGCTGCGCCTACACGCCTGCGCCGTCTACAGCTTATACAAAACAAAGTACTCAAAATCATAAGCAATGCTCTACGATACACACGCATCGTGGACCTTACCGGCTTGAGACTCTCACGGAGGTAATCCACAAACTCACCACAAGACTGTACAGAAACTCCAGACATTAGCAGAACCCGTTTATTCTGAATCTGGGGAACTACGACCACAACCATAGATGGAAACATAAAAGACCAAAAGACATACTTGTAAGGACCTAACATCTATGGCCAAGCACACGCAAACACAAGGGTACAGGTGAGCCCCTGTTGATCAGACGCCATTACTGGATATCCAGCTGGAACACACTGCCGAATAACTGGCACCACGCAGGGAAGCCGTACCGTACACTGCATGCAGACAAGCTCCACACATCCCCCACACAGTGAGATGATCTATGGCCGATCTCCCACTACCGTATAATGATCTTGATTGTTCCAGGAATGTAGCGGCTGCAGCAACTGGGATAGATCGCCATCGCCTGCCACGGTAATGATGCATGATACCCATACTAACAAATCCAAGCTTGCATGAACTATCGCAGCTAGTAAGCCACTACTGCTCTTACTACCCACCCCACAGTCGCAGAGGTTTTTTTCTCAGGGCACGAGCCTTGGCACTTTTTTCCCTCTGCTCTTCAAATCGCTACCCTCACTCGCGTTTCGTCCAGTATCTATCACCTGACGGCCCGTGTTATTGCGTAGCCTTACCCAGACGCACGGACAACATCACAGCCCAGCATCCTGTGATCCACTTACTAGATAACTAACATGTTGACGGAGGTGACAGTAGAACTTTTGGTTTGGTCACCACGTTGGTGCGGGCGTGAGGGGCCCCATCTCTCTATGAAAAAAGTTCCCTCCAGCACTTCTTCAGACATTATTCGAATCCATGCCACGTCGTGTTGCGGCACTTCTGCGTGCTCGCGGGGGCCCTACACGATATCAGGCAGGTGTACCAGTTTCTTTGGCTCTTCGACGTATCTCGTGCGTGGAGAGCCACAGAATACGAAAATCTCACGTGAGGTTTGTGAAGTCCAGCATAATACTGCAGGTTGTACAAAACAACAGTAGCAGCGGCAGCTGAATTCCTGTAGATAGAGAAGATGATTAACGGCCAAAATCACCTAAACACATTTAACGTTTTTGACAGCTGGCGCCTGTTTATCCAATTTGGCTATCACTGTGTAGGTATTTTCCAGACATGTTTACGAAGACAACAATGAAGTTATCGAAGGAGTCGGACTAATATAAATACACGAAATTACAAATTTCTCGTTACTTTTCAAACAGATGAAATTAAGTCGGAACTCATCAAATAGAGCGGAATGCCAGGTCTTAAATGGCTACACAGGATTATTGAAATGGCGTGGGAGTCGGGACAGGTTCCATCAGAAAGCAGTAATCACATCAATCTTTAAACAGAAAAGATTTTAACAACTACAGAGGTACCTCTTTAATCAGCCTTGTGGGAAAAATCTTCTCAGGTATTGTTGAAAGGAAAGTGCGAGTATTAGTTGAGGACAAATTGGATGAAAATCAGTGTGGGTTTAGGCCTCTTAGAGGTTGTCAGGACCAGATCTTTAGCTTACGACAAATAATGGAGAAGTGTTACGAGTGGAACAGAGAATTGTATCTACGCTTTATAGATCTAGAAAAGGCATATGACCGGGTTCCTAGGAGGAAGTTATTGTCTGTTCTACGAGATTATGGAATAGGAGGCAAACTTTTGCAAGCAATTGCAGGTCTTTACATAGATAGTCAGGCAGCAGTTAGAGTTGATGGTAAATTGAGTTCATGGTTCAGAGTAGTTTCAGGGGTAAGACAAGGCTACAACCTATCTTCACTGTTGTTCATATTATTTATGGATCATATGTTGAAAACAATAGACTGGCTGGGTGAGATTAAGATATGTGAACACCAAATAAGCAGTCTTGCATATGCGGATGACATAGTTGTGATGGCAGATTCGATTGAAAGTTTGCAAAGTAATATTTCAGAGCTAGATCAGAAATGTAAGGACTATGGTATGAAGATTAGCATCTCTAAAAAGAAATTAATGTCAGTAGGAAAGAGATATAAACGGATTGAGTGCCAAATAGGAGGAACAAAGTTAGAACACATGGGCGGTTTCAAGTACTTAGGATGCATATTCTCACAGGATGGCAACATAGTGAAAGAACTGGAAGCGAGGTGCAGCAAAGCTAATGCAGTGAGCGCTCAGCTACGATCTACTCTCTTCTGCAAGAAGGAAGTCAGTACCAAGACAAAGTTATCTGTGCACCGTTCAATCTTTCGAGCAACTTTGTTGTATGGGAGCGAAAGCTGGGTGGATTCAGGTTACCTTATCAACAAGGTTGAGGTTACGGATATGAAAGTAGCTAGGATGATTGCAGGTTCTAGTAGATGGGAACAATGGCAAAAGGGTGTCCACGATGAGGAAATCAAAGAAAAACTGGGAATGAACTCTATAGATGTAGCAGTCGGGGCGAACAGGCTTAGATGGTGGGGTCATGTTACACGCATGGGAGGAGCAAGGTTACCCAAGAGACTCATGGGTTCAGCAGTAGAGGGTAGTAGGAGTCGGGGTAGACCAAGGAGAAGGTACCTGGATTCGGTTAAGAATGATTTTGAAGTAATAGGCTTAACATCAGAAGAGGCACCAATGTTAGCACTGAATAGGGGTTCATGGAGGAAATTTATAAGGGGGACTATGCTCCAGACTGAACGCTGAAAGGCATAATCAGTCTTAAATGATGATGATGATGATGATCTCAAACAGGCCTCGATTCTTTGGGTAAGTGAGCAGCAGAAGCTCGAGTAAGTACGTGGTTTTTATGACGCTGATACAGAAAGAGAGAGAGAGAGAGAGAGAGAACGGAAAGAGCGAAACCTGTGCGTCATCAGCTTAGCTTCGGGGGCGTGTCCTGCATCACGGGACCTTGGTCAGTTGTGAGGCGAAGCTGTTTGTGACGCAGCGAGACAAGGTCAGCGACGGGGGATTTTAGACCACAGGTCGGCCGTCTAAGGCGTTCCTGGAACGCCCGCACGTGGCACTTATTAATTCCTAAACGCTGAGATCACTAACCATGAGCTGCAAAGCGTGAGCAGGTAGCATCAATACACATAAATGAAGGGCTTATTTCAATAATGGTACAAGTCCATTTATGTTCTTTCTGAGATACAGAGTCCTAAAGTTAAATGAGCGATTAACTAACACAGAGGTGCTGATATACAGGGCTATTACAAATGATTGAAGCGATTTCATAAATTCACCATAGCTCCATTCATTGACATATGATCACGACACACAACAGATACGTAGAAAAACTCATAAAGTTTTGTTCGGCTGAAGCCGCACTTCAGGTTTCTGCCGCCAGAGCGCTCGAGAGCGCAGTGAGACAAAATGGCGACAGGAAAGCGTATGTCGTGCTTGAAATGCACTCACATCAGTCAGCCATAACAGTGCAACGACACTTCAGGACGAAGTTCAACAAAGATCCACCAACTGATAACTCCATTCAGCGATGGTATGCGCAGTTTAAAGCTTCTGGATGCCTCTGTAAGGGGAAATCAACGGGTCGGCCTGCAGTGACCGAAGAAACGGTTGAACGCGTGCGGGCAAGTTTCACGCGTAGCCCGCGGAAGTCGACGAATAAAGCAAGCAGGGAGCTAAACGTACCACAGGATGGTGCTCCACCACACTTCAGTCATGATGTTCGGCATTTCTTAAACAGGAGATTGGAAAACCGATGGATCGGTTGTGGTGGAGATCATGATCAGCAATTCATGTCATGGCCTCCACGCTCTCCCGACTTAACCCCACGCGATTTCTTTCTGTGGGGTTATGTGAAAGATTCAGTGTTTAAACCTCCTCTACCAAGAAACGTGCCAGAACTGCGAGCTCGCATCAACGATGCTTTTGAACTCATTGATGGGGACATGCTGCGCCGAGTGTGGGAGGAACTTGATTATCGGCTTGATGTCTGCCGAATGACTAAAGGGGCACATATCGAACATTTGTGAATGCATAAAAAAACTCTTTGAGTTTTTGCATGTGTGTGCAAAGCATTGTGAAACTATCTCAAATAATAAAGTTATTGTAGAGCTCTGAAGTCGCTTCAATCATTTGTAATAACCCTGTATATGCAGGTTGTAATAAATAGCTGCAGGAGAGCTATTGCGGTACGTTCCTCAGTACACAGAAAAGAAATTACTTTTCGTGGGCAGGTGACCATACATGCTTTTTTTCAGGATATCACGTTTAGGATGTGTTAGATGCGTTAGTTGACCTTCAGTTTGGGTTTAGGAAAGGTAAAGGCACCATAGATGTAATTCTCACGTTGCGGTTAATAATGGAAGCGAGATTAAAGAAAAACCAAGACACGTCCATAGGATTTATCGACCTGGAAGAAGCGTTCGACAGCGTAATATGGTGCAAGAAGTTCGAAATTCTGAGAAAAACAGTGGTAAGCTATAGAGAGTGAGGGATGGGTAATATACAATATGTACAAGAGCCAAGAGGAAATGTTAACAGTGGACGACCAATAACGAAGTGTTTGGATTAAAAAAGTTGTAAGACAGGGACGTAGTCTTTCGCCCCCACTGTGCAATCTGTACATCGAAGAAACAATGATAGAAATAAAGATTTAGGAGTGGAATTGAAATTCAAGGTGAGAGGATATCAATGATAAGATTCGCTGATGACATTGCTATCCTGAGTGAAAGTGAAGAAGAATTACATGATCTGCTGTATGGAATAAACAATCTAATGAGTACAGAATATTGACTGAGAGAAAAGCAAAGAAAGACGAAAGCAATAAGAAGTAGCAGAAATCAGAATAGCAAGAAACTTAACATCAGGATTGATGGTCACGAAGTTGGCGCAGTTAAGGATTTCTGCTATCTAGGCAGCAAAATAAACCATGACGAGCAGAGAAAGGAGGACATAAAAACCAGACTAGCACTGGCAAAAGGGGCATTCCTGTTCAAGGGAAGTCTACTAGTATCAAGCATACGCCTTAATTTGAGGAAGAAATTCCTGAGAATGAATTTTTAGAGCACAGCGTTGTATGGTAGTGAAACATGGACTGTGGGAAAATTGGAACAGACGAGACTCGAAGCAATTGAGATGTGATGGTACAGACGAATGTTAAACATTAGGTGGACTGATAAGGTGAGGAATGAGGGGGTTCTGCGCAGAATCGGAGAGGGAAGGAACATGTGGAAAATACTGACGAAGAGATGGGACAGGATGACAGAACATGTACTGAGACATCAGGGAATGACGTCTACATCCAGCAAATAACAGAGGATGTAGGTTGCTAGTGCTTCTCTGAGATGAAGAGGTTGGCACACGAGAGTAATTCGTGGCAGGTTGCATAAAACCAGGTAGATGACTGACAGTTCAGAAACAAATCACTTGTAGATGGGGAGTCAGATGTAGAAGTAGGATTGATGAGTACCCCAGGCAAGTGTGTTGGGAGCCTTGTTGTTCGAGTGCTACATAAACGATCTAGCTTGCTATACCACGTCTTCCAGAAGTATTTCCCTGATTACAAACATTTGCTGTTGTTGTTGTGGTCTTCAGTCCTGAGACTGGTTTGATGCAGCTCTCCATGCTATTCTATCCTGTGCAAGCTTCTTCATCTCCCAATACCTACTCCAGCCTACATCCCTTTGAATCTGCTTAGTGTATTCATCTCTTGGTCTCCATCTACGATTTTTACCCTCCACGCTGCCCTCCAATCCCTTGATGCCTCATAACATATCCTACCAACCGATCCCTTCTTCTAGTCAAGCTGTGCCACAAACTTCTCTTCTGCCCAATCCTATTCAATACCTCCTCATTAGTTAGGTGATCTACCCATCTAATCTTCAGCATTCTTCTGTAACACCACATTTCGAAAGCTTTTATTCTCTTCTTGTCCAAACTATTTATCGTCCATGATTCACTTCCATACATGGCGACACTCCATACAAATGCTTTCAGAAACGACTTCCTGGCACTTAAATCTATACTGGATGTTAACAAATTCCTCTTCTTCAGAAACGCTTTCCTTGCCATTGCCAGTCTACATTTTACATTCTCTCTACTTCGACCATGATCAGTTATTTTGCTCCCCAAATAGCAAAACTCCTTTACTACTTTAAGTTTCTCATTTCCTAATCTAATTCCGTCAGCATGACACGACTTAGTTCGACTACATTCAATTATCCTCGTTTTGCTTTTGTTGATGTTCATCTTATATCCTCCTTTCAAGACACTGTCCATTACGTTCAACTGCTCTTCCAAGTCCTCTGCTGTCTCTGACAGAATTACAATGTCATCGGCAAACCTCAAAGTTTTTATTTCTTCTCCATGGATTTTAATACCTACTCCGAATTTTTCTTTTGTTTCCTTTATTGCTTGCTCAATATACAGATTGGGGAGAGGCTACAACCCTGTCTCACTCCCTTCCCAACCACTGCTTCCCTTTCATGTCCCTCGACTCTTATAACTGCCATCTCGTTTCTGTAAAAATTGTAAAAAGCCTTTCTCTCCCTATATTTTACCCCTACCACCTTCAGAATTTGAAAGAGAGTATTCCAGTCAACATTGTCAAAAGCTTTCTCTAAGTCTACAAATGCTAGAAACGTAGGTTTGCCTTTCCTTAATCTAGCTTCTAAGATAAGTCGTAGGGTCAGTATTGCTTCACATGTTCCAACATTTCTACGGAATCCAAACTGATCTTCTCCGAGGTCGGCTTCTACCAGTTTTTCCATTCGTTTGTAAAGAATTCGCGTTAGTATTTTGCAGCTGTGACTTATTAAACTGATAGTTCGGTAATTTTTACATCTGTCAAGTCCTGCTTTCTTTGGGATTGGAATTATTATATTCTTCTTGAAGTCTGAGGGAATTTCGCCTGTCTCGTACATGTTGCTCACCAGGTGGTAGAGTTTTGTCAGGACTGGCTCTCCCAAGACTGTCAGTAGTTCTAATGGAATGTTGTCTACTCCCAGGGCCTTGTTTCGACTTAGGTCTTTCAGTGCTCTGTCAAACTCTTCACGCAGTATCATACCTCAAATTTCATCTTCATCTACATTCTCTTCCATTTCCATAATATTGTCCTCCAGTACATCGCCCTTGTATAGACCCTCTATATACTCCTTCCACCTTTCTGCTTTCCCTTCTTTGCTTAGAACATTAATAAGACATAAAATATGACACATAGACATATCATTTTACTATGAATTGGCTGTGAGATATTCAAGTTTTTGTGGGCATCCCTGTCCCCACTTCTCCTTAACGTAGTCTCTGAGTGAGTTGCAAGGGAATTAAAACTAGTGCCTGCTGGAAGCTCCAAACAAAGTTGAGGTTTTAGCGCACAGAGGCCATATAGTACTTGCTGGAAAAAGTGAAGCAAGATTAGATAGTTTGTGAATCTCTTACAATAAGCATCCCAACTTGGCCTAAAAATAAATGTTGATAAAACTAAATATGATAGTTCAAAGGTGTTGAGATGAGCAAGACAACCAGTCGTGTCTAATAACCAGCAAACATAAATTCAAATGCACTGAACAGTTCAAATTTCTGGGAACAATGACAGGCCAACAAAATCAAAGACAAGTAGAAGTGATAAATGAAACTGCAAAATGCTAACAGAATCAACTACTCCATACGAAAATTTCTAGTGTCTAAACTACTGAACAGCAAAACTGAAATAAGGCTATGTAACGCCATAATCAGACAGTCCTACCTTATGGAGCAGAAATATGGGGTTTAATTTGAGTGGAAGAACACCAGTTGCAAGTATTTGAAAACAAAGTTTATAGGAAAATCTTTGGTCCACTCTGTGATAATGAATCACAAATCTGGAAGAGAAGACGCAACACAAAAATCCACACACCAACTCGACAGGTAACAATAATGACCATAATAAATTCCAGAGGACTTCAATGGCAATAACTAGCAGGAAGTAGCACTGTATAGGAGCGTTTGGAGGTAACACGTGATACCCATGGGACTTTAAATCACTAATAAGAAGAAAAAAAAATTTAGGGACTTCTTATGTTCATCATGAATAATGTTTCCTCAGTGAGATCTGTAAACCGGACTTTTCAGCTCATTTCCAATAGTTCAGTTTGTTTGATCACTATTTATAGTGAGACTGCCAGGATTGCTAAATCATATGTAAAGACTAAGCAGTCTATTGATAAATTGCATCCCAGTTTAATTCTTCTACTAATTTGCTTTTCTTCTGCTGATTTCCCCCTTTCCCATGTATTTATTTCAAAAACATGGTTAAAAAGGAACAATGAAAGACCACCGTCTTCATGGCAATGGTCGACCACCTGTGCTATTCTCACAAAAGCATTCTTATACACTTTGTGTCTATGGATATTTTGAGTTATTTATTTTAAATGTATTATTATGACCAATCATACATTATTCTGAGATGATCCATGGATGAAAAAATAAATAAAATAAATTCTCCTTGCCTGACTTCTGTCTTGATCACACATTTTATAGATATTTTGCCCCCAAATTTTATTTTCATGTAGGTATTTGTCAATATTTTTTTTATTAAGGTAGCTATTTTATAAGTTGTTTGCTGTGAGAGCCTGCATGAGCTCCCTCAGCTCTGTGTGCATGAAATGGAAGACAGTAACATTGTCAGTGTTACTTACTGTTACTTTGTTTGCAGCAGGGTCCAGTCACGTAATACACAGTCGGAAAAAACAGTCCAGAGTCAGTTCCAGAGGGCATACCATAGCCCGCCACCAGATGTGAAAAGCATCAAGATGTGGTTCGCCAAATTTAAGGAAACAGGAAGCCTCTGTGATCTCCTCAGAACAGCCAGGCCTGGACCCAGTGTGCTGACGGTTCAGACAGTTAGAGAAGACGTGTTCATGGGAAGTCTACATCTACATCTGCATCTACATCCATACTCCGCAAGCCACCTGACGGTGTGTGGCGGAGGGTACCTTGAGTACCTCTATCGGTTCTCCCTTGTATTCCAGTCTAGTATTGTTCATGGAATGAAGGATTATTGGTATGCCTCGTGTGGGCTCTAATCTCTTTGATTTTATCTTCATGGTCTCTTCGGAGATATACGTAGGAGGGAGCAATATACTGCTTGACTCCTCGGTGAAGGTATGATCTCGAAACTTCAACAAAAGCCCGTACCGAGCTGCTGAGCGTCTCTCCTGCAGAGTCTTCCACTGGAGTTTATCTATCATCTCCGTAACATTTTCACGATTACTAAATGATCCTGTAACGAAGCGCGCTGCTCTCCGTTGGATTTTCTCTATCTCTTCTATCAACCCTATCTGGTACGGATCCCACACTGGTGAGCAGTATTCGAGCAGTGGGCGAACAAGCGTACTGTAACCTACTTCCTTTTTTTCGGATTGCATTTCCTTAGGATTCTTCCAATGAATCTCAGTCTGGCATCTGCTTTACCGACGATCAACTTTACATGATTATTCCATTTTAAATCACTCCTAATACGTACTCCCAGATAATTTATGGTATTAACTGCTTCCAGTTGTTGACCTGCTATATTGTAGCTAAATGATAAGGGATCTTTCTTTCTATGTATTCGCAGCACATTACACTTGTCTACATTGAGATTCAATTGTCATTCCCTGCACCATGCGTCAATTCGCTGCAGATCCTCATGAATTTCAGTACAGTTTTCCATTGTTACAACCTCTCGATATACCACAGCATCATCCGCAAAAAGCCTCAGTGAACTTCCGATGTCATCCACAAGATCATTTATGTATATTGTGAATAGCAACGGTCCTACTACACTCCCCTGTGGCACACCTGAAATCACTCTTACTTCAGAAGACTTCTCTCCATTGAGAATGACATGCTGCGTTCTGTTATCTAGGAACTCTTCAATCCAATCACACAATTGGTCTGATAGTCCATATTCTCTTACTTTGTTCATTAAACGACTGTGGTGAACTGTATCAAACGCCTGGCGGAAGTCAAGAAACACGGCATCTACCTGGGAACCCGTGTCTATGGCCCTCTGAGTCTCGTGGACGAATAGCGCTAGCTGTGTTTCACACGTCCCAAGAAGTCAATCCGCAGAGCCTCAAGTAAGCTGCACGTTCTGAAGACATCAATGCACCGAATACTACATAAACAACGTCTTTCCTGTGCGTACAAAGTCCAGATTCTGGTAGGGAACATTACTCGTTAGGCCTCTGCTGTTGCCATACTGGCTGAGATTGAGGAAGGTGATGACTATCTGAAACGAGTCTTTTTCTCGGATGAGGCTACATTTAATTTGAACGCCATTGTCAACGGATGCAATGCTAGGACCTGGGGGTCTGAGGATCTGGATCTGGGGCCCGAGAATTCCCACACTGTGTTGGAGACGGTCAGACACAGCACTACGCTGAACGTTTGGTGCAGTCGCAAGTACCAGCCACAGAGTAAATATCTCTGGAGTGAGCATTGCGTTCTGCGCATGTTGTCAGCATTTAACCAGTATTGTCACGTGTTTTCGGGACTTCGCTATGCGTGTGTGCTTTCCGCAGAGTTTGAAGTTTATGATGTTAAGAGTTTTTGTTGTGTTTTCACCGTTTGTTGATAGTGTAATAGCGATGGTGAATTACTGTTGTTGCTACGGATGCAAAGAAAAATATGCGAACGGAGGGATAGTAACTTTTCATGGGTACATACCATGTAGCTCTAATACTAGTAAGAGACACTGTATATGTTTAAAAATTTCGAGACGCATTATAATTAAGGTTTGATTCTGTAGACCTATTTTTCTACAATTTTATGACTATTTAATAGATATTACGGCTCGTACAAAAGCTTACAAACAATCGCTTCCTCTCGTAAATTTGCTAGTGGAACAGGAAAGGGAGTGGTTAGTTGTTTCAGCAAATACTATCCTCCATGCATTTATCAGTGACTTGTCGATTATGTATATAGATTTGAAAGACGGGAGACAGATAAATTCAATAGAGTGGGAGTCCTTAATTGTCTTCGTATAATATGAGCCCAAACCTTTTTATTTACTATAAAGTTACAGTAGGAGACCATGTTAAGTGTGTCTAGGACATGGAGAATGTTTATTCGTGATTTATATTTTAGTTTCGCGAAGGATGAAAAACGAGTAATGATGTGGCTCCAGAAAATAAGGAGGAGTAATTTTGTCCACACAAAATATTCCAAAGTATGTTCAAAACACTTTGAAGAGGAATGTTTAGACAGAGAAAAATTTGGACGTGTGTGGCTGAAGGCAGCTATAACAGCTATTTTTAATTTTCCACAGCACCTACTACCAATTTCTGCATTCAGCTTAAATACATTTTCTGCACAAATCATATAAAAAACACAATAGTTCAGCTAATCAAAGAACACGTTCATCTTCTTTGGTGTATTTTGCCTTCAATTTATTTTCTTCACCATTTGATTAAGAATCGTAAAATATTAGTAAACATGTCCCCAAACTCTTTCATTTGTGTCACTTTCCACTTCCCTTAATGGTGTTATGTGGGCTGACTGTTACATGGCCAGCAGTATTTGCTTTACAGTACGATTATTCCCCAATCGCCTTTTTCACCCCTTCTTACTCAGTCTACTATTTATTTAATAAACTGGAAGCAAGTACGTAAAATGCGTTAAATAATACTTCAAAGTGTCACCAGTAAGAAAAATTGTGCTTTACGTCGCAGAAACAGCAGAAAAAAAGGACGAATTAGCAGGGATATAATCGCTAATGTGTGGCAAATTCGGTGTTTTTCGGACCCTTGCAAAACTACTGGCGTACTGTCAAGTCGTTTTGCAAGACTATCACTGCAAAAATGTACATCAGGCTCTGTAATACTATAAAGTGCCTTATCATACCGAAAACTACCAAAAATCGAGTGTATCTCAACTGTGACACCTATCGCAAAGAAGCAGAATGCA
Source organism: Schistocerca cancellata (assembly GCF_023864275.1). Taxonomy (NCBI): domain Eukaryota; kingdom Metazoa; phylum Arthropoda; class Insecta; order Orthoptera; family Acrididae; genus Schistocerca; species Schistocerca cancellata. The sequence continues at coordinate 128,320,848 of NC_064635.1, forward strand.
ATATCACTTGCTCTAAAAAGTTACGTAGCTGGTTTATTCCCAGTATCAAATGGATACTGTTAAAATGTCTGCGCAACATATATAAATAATCCACGACACGTACGAAAAGAATCCGTCTGTACTGGGGATGTAGTGACATTCTAAATATACAGGGCGCTATACGGAGAAACACACGACGTCCCGAGAACACGTGATCAGGCCGGCAGTGTATGTTGACAACACTAAATCTGTTCTGCGCATGTGAATGCTCACCCCAGAGATATTTACTCTATGGTACCAACACAATCATAGAATCTTCGTATTGTGAATTGGCAGGAGCCAATTCACGGGGTTTGGAGGAAGCCGAAAGGCCCGCGATTAAGCTCACGCAGGCTGGCGTGAGGTCTGGAACAGGACAATGTAATTAATATAGCCAATAAGGTACGTTGCTGCTGGAATACTTAACTTTAATCCATAACTGGTGTACATCGGTCGGATGGTACATGCTTCACAGGATACATAGCTAAGGATAAATGGCGCCTTGCTAGGTCGTATCAAATGACGTAGCTGAAGGCTATGCTAACTATCGTCTCGGCAAATGAGAGCGTAATTTGTCAGTGAACCATTGCTATGAACGTCGGCTGTACAACTGGGGCGAGTGCTAGGAAGACGCTCTAGACCTGCCGTGTGGTGGCGCTCGGTCTGCAATCATTGACAGTGGCGACACGCGGGTCCGACGTATACTGGCGGAGCGCGGCCGATTTAAAGGCTACCACCTAGCAAGTGTGGTGTCTGGCGGTGACACCACACTTCGTTCTTCACTGAAACGACAATCAGAGCCAATCCTATCTTCATATGTTGCACTAACTTGTTGTTCCACAGTTTCAGAACATTTCGGACTTAATTTTAAATATGGTGCTCCACATAACTGGCGGTTAGATGTTCCAGCCTATTTGCGTACGACATTTCCGGGAAGATGTAACGGGCATTGTGGTTCTATCAACGGGCCTCCGCGATCGCGGGACGTAACGCCACTGAATTTCAAAAAATGGTTCAAATGGCTCTGAGCACTATGCGACTTAACTTCTAACGTCATCATTCTCCTAGAACTTAGAACTAATTAAACCTAACTAACCTACGGACATCACACACATCCCTCCCCGAGGTAGGATTCGAACCTGCGACTGGAGCAGTCACCCGGCTACAGACTGTAGCGCCTAGAAGCACACGGCCACTCCGGCCGGCACCGAATTTCAGCCATGGGCGCTATGCCAAGGGACAGGTTTACCAAATATCGGTGAAAGACATCACAGCATTGCGGCGCAGAATTTCTGACCTCATAACATCCACCCCTCAAGAAATGTTGACCGAAACAAGGATGGAATTGGAATAACGCCTCGATATCCTTCGGGCAACGAAAAGAGCACACATCTAAACTTATTAACTGTGTTAACCTGTTCTTCAAGATAAAAGATGTCTGTCTATGTGTCATATTTTCTGCCTTATGCATGTTTGTAAACAGGGTAAGACTTCTGGGACAGCCTGTATTAATAGTAACTTCCCATTTTCGAAGATGATACGGTGATCTGCACTGAAAGTATAGAGAAAGCTGCACAAACATTGAGCCGCATCTTGATAAGATTTCAAATCGGCGTATAGATTGACTACTTGAGTTATGTTTTAGTCACGAAATGGACTTGGCGCAAACATATAAAAGTGACAGAAAGAGAACTCCCTGCCACCGAAAGTGGTTGCTGCTATAACGTGGCTTGCTGCACTGCAGTCACTATTCAGGGTGTTAAAAAAAATGTCGAATACTCTAAGAGGTGGTAGAACTCATCGAAAGAAGAAAAATATGCCCAGTACATATGGGTCCACATAATTCCTACGATAAACATTGTAAGACATCGTGTTCTCATGACCTTCATTGCTTACATATTCCGCCCTGACAATCATACTCCGTACATCAAGACGCTTCATTCGAACCTGAACTCGATAAGATAAAGTCAATGTTGTATGAATACATGTAAACGATATGCAAATAACAAGTGCGCACCGGGGTTGAAATACTCGAGGCTGGCGTACACACATACATTCCAGACACGACGATCACAGGAACTTCGAGAGAGGCAGACCACACACCAGGAGGCTGGTCCCTTCAGAGGACGAGACCACCTTGGCCACCCATGGAGCAGACAGCGTGTGCCCGAGTGAAAGGGGGAACGACCCCGTGTTTGGCTTAAAAGCAAATTCCCCTACACTGTGTGGGAGTGTCCAACCTACGCATTCTTTACACATAGCATGCAGTTTCAGAGATTTTCACAGCGGACAGGAAACGCCATACGCCGATACTACAGATTTCGGGATTGGTCGCCTTAAACGAAACGTCATTCTCCGGTTTTAGAAGAGCAATGCTGACTGGCAGACGATATTTCTGACGCCTTGAGCTGAAAGAGTAATGGAAGAGACCGAAAGATAATACCCCTTCACTTCTGGCGTGGAGAGGCGCTGTTCCATTGTCGCTCTTGGAGCGAGGAACAAGTCTCTCCTCAGTACTTCACTGGGAGAGCACCTCTGTCGAGAGCAAATCGAAGTGCGACTCTGTTTGAGTTCTTGCGATTACGCGTTGTTCACTGTGTTGGCTGACACACTTATTGTGCGGAGAGAACGGACAGAGTTATAGTTCAATGCCTGCGAGCGAATTTTTGAGTGGCATCGTTGTTGACTGGTTATCTGACCGTTGTACGACGCCAATTGTTAGACTAGGGGCGAATAGGAATCCTTGACTTCATCAAGGCTCAGGGAGAGTGATTGGCGAAGGTCAATCCAGATAGAACGAGAATTATCTTATTTGTCAGCAGCGAGTGGCGCAGACAGCAGTCATCGCAGCTTATGGTATTGTGCGCTGCAGCTATTGCGAGCCCCATATTTCCTACATAACAGTACACATCACTGCATTTCACATGCGACAGCCTCGACCGTACCTAGCAACATTCTAAAGGATAATTATTCAAGTTGGGTAGGTGCGGCACTCAGCCATTCTGCCAAGTCAATAACAATCTTAAACTTTGTATAGAAATTTCGTTAGCGAATCCTATCCTTGAGAGGTAACTTCACATTCCGAAAATAACCAGGATATAACCTGTTCAATTCATAACTAAAAGTGTGATTTCTCAGAATTTTTGCAAAATAAATAATAATTTTCGTTAGTTTCATGTTTTTCTTACACTAACTAGCACTACTCCAGTACCCAACTATCCCACTAGTTAGTAAGAAATTTTGTGAATTTTTGTGTCATTTCCTTACAGCGGACAACTCCAGAAGATATTTATTGCTGAGAGTTTTTCAGGCATTTCTCTTTAGAACGTTAGGAGCGTCTGTCTGACTACTGTAGTAGCGTGGGGGTGGAAATTGCATCTTGCAGGAGCCACAGGATAAAGGGTACATCTCAGATTAATCCGTTGCGCAGAATAACAGATCAACACCACGCTCACAACACTTGTTCACAGGGGTGTTGAACGTGGCGTCCATTCACGACAATGGATCCCTCTGCTCTCCGACGTAAGAAACAGCTCACCCTTTGAAGTATACCAGTTTGTCGTTGTACCTGCTTGTGTCCGCATATCGTTGATTGGCCTCGTGTAGACCAATTCCTTCAAGTATCGTAATAATCAAGATCATGGGGTTTGAGGTGTGGTCAATGTGTGCCTCCTTGCCTGCCCTCCTCCCCTTCCCCCAATCAATCCAGTGCTCCTGAAATGTCTGTGTCACATTCGCACACATTGTGACGAAATTGTGTTGGTGCGCAATCAAGCATGAACCTCATTTGTATTCGTTGCTCCAATGGCACAGCCTCCATCAAGGTAGGCAATACATACTGGGTGATCAAGAAGTCAGTATAAATTTGGAAATAATGTAGATAGAGAGGTAAAAATTGACACACATGCTAGGAATGACATGGGGTTCTATTAGAACAAAAAAAAAAACAAAGTTCACAGAATGTCCGGCAGATGGCGCTGGACAGCAAAACGTCAGTGACTGCGCATGACAATCGTGTATAAAAGGAGCTGTAATGAGAGAGAGAATCAGATGCGCCAGCAGCCGCAGCATGTTGACGTTACCTGAAAAGGCACTTTTAGTGAAGCTGTATTATTATTATTAGAATGGGGAATGTACTAGTTCAGCGTTACGATCCTATCGCCTTAGGAAGGGGATTCGAAGGGGTAAAGATCTCGCTGTGGCGAGAATGATTTCGAAGTTCGAAGCCACGGGTTGTTTAGACGATAGACCCCGTAGTGGCCGACCGAGCACAAGGCGTAATGCTGCTGAGACTGTAGCGGGTTCGTCTATGCACGGGGAAGTCAGCGCTCGTGCAGTCGCACGTCGCACCGGCATTCCATACACTACTATTTGGTTGACACTTAGGCGTACCTTCCGCTGCTATCCGTACAAAATCCATTGGCGTCATGAACTGTTACATGGCGATTTAATGAAGCGGAGGGCATTTGCGGTGTGGGCGTTTCAAAAGATGGCGGAAGATGACGATTGGTTGAGTAACGTGTTGTGGACTGACGAAGCTCATTTCACGCGCCGAGGGTCTGTCAACGCCCACAACTGCAGAATTTGGGCTACCGAAAATCCTAGAACTGTCGTGGAAACTCCATTGCATGACGAGAAAGTCGCGGTATGGGTTGGATTTACCACATCTACTGTAATCGGGCCTTTTTTCTTCGAGGAAATGCGTGATTCTGGTTTTGTAACTGCTACCGTGACGGGTGAGAGGTACGCCGATATGTTACAGAATCGCATCATCCCCGGCCTCGCTGATAAACACCTGCTGGAACGTACTAAGTTTATGCAGGATGGCGCTCCACCCCATGTTGCTAGACGCGTGAAAGATCTCTTGCGCGCGTCGTTTGGTGATGATCGTGTGCTCAGCCGCCACTTTCGTCATGCTTTGCCTCCCAGGTCCTCAGACCTCAGTCCGTGCGATTATTGGCTTTGTGTTTACCTGAAGTCGCAAGTGTATCGTGGTCGACTGACATCTCTAGAGATGCTGAAAGACAACATCCGACGCCTATGCCTCACCATAACTTCGGACATGCTTTACAGTGCCGTTCACAACAATGTTCCTCGACTACAGCTATTGTTGAGGAATGATGGTGGACATATTGAGCATTTCCTGTAAAGAACATCGTCTTTGCTTTGTCTTACTTTGTTATGCTAATTATTGCTATTCTGATCAGATGAAGCGCCATCTGTCGGGCATTTTTTGAACTTTTGTATTTTTTTGGTTCTAATAAAATCCCGTGTCATTCCAAGCATGTGTGTCAATTTGTACCTCTCCGTCTACATTATTCCGTGATTTATTCAGTTTTCAAATTTATACTGACTTTTTGATCACCCAGTAGATGAGAATGTCCAGATAAGGTGCCCCAGTTAACCTTTGCGGTAGCACATATGCCCTCATTAATCTGTCTCCAAGTGCGCCTACCCATGTTGATTTAGAATCGGTGTTGATGCCTTCTTTCCTGAATTTCTTGGGGATTTACATCCATCCATACATACTGGTTACGAAAATTCACAACGCCCTCTCTCGTGAATGCCGCCTCATCGGTAAATATAATCGTGTGTGTGTGAACAGTAGCCTTGCGGCCCACTTCCACGATAGGCACTGACAGAACCGCCGTCTGCCATGATGATCCTGTGGTCTTAGGATTTGAACGCGCTGAGGATGATATGGGTACAGCAATTGTTCATGAAGTACCCCCCCAGGTGGGAGAGAGAGACACGCCCTCTCCTGCTGCTAATCTCCCAACACTGGACCCAGGGGCTTCTTCTGCCGAACGTAGGACACGCTCCCCCAAGTCAGGCGTGCAGACTGGGGGGAAGGGGGGAGGGGGCAGGCTTCTTCCGAGGTGCAAGGCTACCTGTGTCCCTCAGACGCTGGAAAAGTCTGCCGAAGAGCGTATCAGTGGGCACTTTGCACTGTGGATATTTTCCAGCGTAGAGGGTATGGGCACGCAGGTTACGTCCATTTGCTGAACCATAGTAGAATATCGTATCCGCCATTTCACTTGTCGAGCGGTAGGCTTCCATTGCTAATAGGTAGTGGAAGCGAGAGCAATAATGGTAAACACATAAATGAATCCGCGTTTGGAAAAAAATGAAACACCATGATACGTACCCAGGCTTGACGGTACTGTACAATAAGGCGCACAAACACGACGAGAACTAAAGTACCCTACAACATGACGCGAACCACACAACTGACTGCAGACCACCTAATGGTAGGTAGAGTAGCACATCATAATACCCTGCCAGCGCATTCGATGGAGCACCAGTACAACGACTGTTGGTTACAGAACCGAGATTCGCGCATTCCTTCCTATAAACATGTGTTTACCTCGGAAAGTATGCGTTTGTAGACCCCTGTTTACCGGACTTACTTTTATTGTTTCGATAAGTACGAACACCTCTCAAAAAGTATTCGAATCTTTTTTTTTGGGCACCTTGTATAGCTTTAGCACAGCTACAAATTGGTTTAGGCAACAGCCGTGGCAATAATAGATACAAATACGACAATTAACTGTTTGCAATGATTTATTGAAAGAAGTTGTATAGTACTTAATTAGAATGGTGAGTACTCAACGGAGCTGAGGGTATCATCTGGAGTGCCCCATGGAAGTGTGGTAGGTCCGCTGTTGTTTTCTATCTACACAAATGATCTTTTGGATAGGGTGGATAGCAATGTGCGGCTCCTTACTCATGATGCTGTGGTGTACGGGAAGGTGTCGTCGTTGAGTGACTGTAGGAGGACAGGATTTGTGATTGGTGTAAAGAATGGCAGCTAACTCTAAATATAGATAAATGTAAATTAATGCAGATGAATAGGAAAAAGAATCCTGTAATGTTTGGATACTTCAATAGTAGTGTAGCGCTTGACACAGTCACGTCGATTAAATATTTGGGCGTAACATTGCAGAGCGATATGAAGTGGGACAAGCATGTAATGGCAGTCGTGGGGAAGGCGGATAGTCGTCTTCGGTTCATTGGTAGAATTTTGGGAAGATGTGGTTCATCTGTAAAGCAGACCGCTTATAAAACACTAATACGACCTATTCTTGAGTACTGCTCGAGCGTTTGGGATCCCTATCAGTCGGATTGAGGGAGGACATAGAAGCAATTCAGAGGCGGGCTGCTAGATTTGTTACTGGTAGGTTTGATCATCACGCGAGTGTTACGGAAATGCTTCAGGAACTCGGCTGGAAGTCTCTAGAGGAAACGAGGCGTTCTTTTCGTGAATCGCTACTGAGAAAATTTAGAGAACCAGCATTTGAGACTGACTGCAATACAATTTTACTGCCACCAACTTATATTTCGCGGAAAGACCACCCGACTACAGCGACTGGAGAAACTTGTAGCTTTCTGCTGGGTTCCGGGGCATGTCGGCATTGCTGGGAATGAAAGGGCAGATCTCGCAGCCAAGGAGGCGTGTCTCGCCCCACAAGTATCTCAGTGTGCTATCCCCTTGCACGCACTCACCTCGCTGTTGAGCTCACGGGTCATTCGTCGGTGGGAGGATGAGTGGCTGGAAGTGACTGACAATAAGCTCCGTATAGTCAAGCCCACAACGCGTGTGTGGTGTACTTCCTTTCAGCCCCATCAACGGGACGAGGTTCTCCTCACTCGGCTTCGAATAGGCCACAGCCCTATGACGCATGGCTTCCTGCTCCGGCGAGAGGACCCTCCAATGTGTGGTGCTTGCGGCGTCCAGGTCACTGTGCGCCATGCTTTATTGGATTGCGTTTTATTTTCTGACCAGCGGGTCGCGGCTGACTTGCCAGCGGACCTGCCATCTCTTTTAGGCAACACTCAGACGAATGTGGCTAAAGTTTTAAAGATCTGTGCCCTGTCAAATGTTTTTACAAATATTTTAGGGAGAGGATTTTAATTTGCTCACTGTGTGACAAGCTCGCTCATATTTTATGTAAGTGGCCAGCCAATAACAATTTCCTGTGACATTCTTGTTGCTATGTTTCCCCTTTCCTTAGGTTTTACTTTCTTCTGTAGCATTTTCCTTCTTTTCCTGCTTTCTTTGAGTGTGTGCTTTAGTTTTATTAGGTCTGTCCACATTCGTTCCTTTTAATGTGTGTCAGGGCGCTGATGACCTCGATGTTGAGCGCCCATAAGCACCAACACACCACCACCACTACCACAAAGATAAGATAAGAGAGATTAGGGCTCGTACAGAGATATATAAGCAGTCATTTTTCTCTCGTTCTAACAGTGCCTAACATCACTTGTATGATGTTCAGTTCGAAACGAAATGTCCAAAGACGTTCTGGTCTGAATGTCGTCCTGACAGCTGTCGGCTGATGAACGAAGTGATAGTGTGTAAACCAGAGATAATATTGCCTCCTGTTACGACTGCACACCAGATTGGATTCTTCCCAATTTACGTTGGTCAAAGAACCTGAAGATTGCAATAGTTTTAATTTTAATTTCATACTGAACGGCCGAAGTCGCTGTATCCACATACTACAAGTACAGGAGTATGTTGCTCAGTTCGGCCTTTCTTGGTGGCGACTGCAGACAGTCTTGTGTTGAGGAACAAGGTTGACGGCAGGTACAATCCAAATGCTGAGTGGAGCAGTGTGTCTGTTAACAACCATCTTTTGCAGAAATATGGCCACTTGGGAACTATTTGTGTGACTAAAGCGGAAGCATAGCGGGGCCAACGAGATGAACGGGCCCCGTAACGAACTTGCGACGTCACACAAGTCGGCTTGCGTGTCACATTTAGCGAACGCTCGACTCCGTGCAGGGCGCTCGGGAAACCAATATTTAATTGGAAAGGTACCCACTACAGTTCTTAATTTTGCCGAGTTCCGTCTAGAACTTGCATGCGTTTAAACATACCGTCAATAATTATTAAGGGTGCTGAAACATCGTAGGTAAAATCCTAGGAAGTTTTGGTCTTACGTTAAATCAGTAAGTGGCTCGAAACAGCATATTCAGACACTCCGGGATGATGATGGGATTGAAATAGAGGATGACACGCGTAAAGCTGAAATACTAAACACCTTTTTACAAAGCTGTTTCACGGAGGAAGACCGCACTGCAGTTCCTTCTCTAAATCATCGCAAAAAACGAAAAAATGGCTGACATCGAAATAAGTGTCCAATAAATAGAAAAGCAACTGGAATCACTCAACAGAGGAAGGTCTACTGGACCTGATGGGATACCAATTCGATTGTACACAGAGTACGCGAAAGAACTTGCTCCCCTTCCAACAGCCGTGTACCGCAAGTCTCTATAGGAACGGAAGGTTCCAAATTATTGGAAAAGAGCACAGGTAGTCCCAGTCTTCAAGAAGGGTCGACGAGCAGATGCGCAAAACTATAGACCTATATCTCTGACGTCTATCTGTTGTAGCATTTTAGAACATGTTTTATGCTCGCGTGTCATGTCGTTTCTGGAAACCCAGAATCTACTCTGTAGGCATCAACATGGAATCCGGAAACGGCGATCGTGTGAGACCCAATTCGCTTTATTTGTTCATGTGACCCAGAAAATATTAGATACAGGCTCCCAGGTAGATGCTATTTTCCTTGACTTCCGGAAGGCGTTCGATACAGTTCCGCACTGTCGCCTGATAAAAAAAAGTAAGAGGCTACGGAATATCAGACCAGCTCTGTGGCTGGATTGAAGAGTTTCTAGCAAAGAGAACACAGCATGTTGTTCTCAATGGAGAGACGTCTACAGACGTTAAAGTAACATCTGGCGTGCCACAGGGGAGTGTTATGGGACCACTGCTTTTCACAATATATATAAATGACCTAGTAGATAGTTTCGGAAGTTCCATGCGGCTTTTCGCGGATGATGCTGTAGTATACAGAGAAGTTGCAGCATTAGAAAATTGTAGCGAAATGCAGGAAGATCTGCAGCGGATAGGCACTTGGTGCACGGAGTGGCAACTGACCCTTAACATAGACAAATATATTGCGAATACATAGAAAGAAGGATCCTTTATTGTATGATTATATGATAGCGGAACATACACTGGTAGCAGTTACTGCTGTAAAATATCTGGGAGTATGCGTGCGGAAGGATTTGAAGTGGAATGATCATATAGAACTAATTGTTGGTAAGGCGGGTACCAGGTTCATAGTCACTGAGAGAGACCTTAGAAAATGTAGTCCATCAACAAAGGAGGTGGCTTACAAAACACTCGTTCGACCTATACTTGAGTATTGCTCATCAGTGTGGGATCCGTACCAGATTGGGTTGACGGAGGAGATAGAGAAGATCCAAAGAAGAGCGGCGCGTTTCGTCACAGGGTTATTTGGTAACCGTGATAGCGTCACGGAGATGTTTAGCAAAGTCAAGTGGCAGACTCTGCAAGAGAGGCGCTCTGCATCGCGGTGTAGTTTGCTGTCCAGGTTTCGAGAGGGTGCGTTTCTGGATGAGGTATCGAATATATTGCTTCCCCCTACTTATACCTCCCGAGGAGATCACGAATGTAAAATTAGAGAGGTTCGATAGCGCACGGAGGCTTTCCGGCAGTCGTTCTTCCCGCGAACCATACGCGACTGGAACAGAAAAGGGAGGTAACGACAATGGCACGTAAAGTGCCCTCCACCACACACCGTTGGGTGGCTTGTGGAGTATAAATGTAGATGTAGAAATACATTAATCGGTGCGCCTGCAGAATACGCCGTAAAATATAATAGTTCCACTTTCCGCTACCAGGTGAAAAAAACGACGCTGTAAACAGGCAGAATGTGAAATCGTGCCTGTTTTGTCGTCAGTATGCTGTTTGTTTGTCTCTTGGTGACGCACGTTGATTTTGCTTAAGAAATGACTGTTGGTTTAAGGGGTTAAGAAGGTTAAAGTTTTCTATACGGAACACAATGGCTGTTGAGAAGAAAGACCGTGCACTGCTTGTAAAGTTAATTTATATCTACGGGCGCTGCATTGCGGAAAGATAGGCGACAGAAACAGCTCCGAAGAGGCGCCATGTTAATAAATGAGCTAAAGAATGTAATCAAGAAATGTAAACAAACGGGTGGATTAGGTGGTGCAGAAGGGGGACAGAGGTGCGCCATGCTCATGGCAGTTGCTGATGAAACTGCTGTAGCTATAGCCGATCCTGCAGCACACGCCTCAAATTCCGCAGCTAGTTCTCGAGTTGTGCCACAGGAATTGTCTTTTCCCTGGTCAACAAGGCAAACGATGTTGGGACACATTTTACGTTGGCACGTCTACAAGATTCAGAATGTGCACCAAATATAGCCGCCAAGATATGTTAGATCGCTGTGACTTGGCCCTTTGTTTTTTGTTTTTTTGTTTTTTTCTTTTGCTTTCACGTAAGTGGACGACATGTGGCCGCAGAGTATTCTCTGGACAGACGAGGCACATTTTACTTTACATGGTTCCATGAACGCACAGAACTTTCGCATAAGAGACTGTACCCTACCACATGTTGGGTAGGAACATCCACTGCACTCAGCTTACGTGAGAGTGTAGCGTGTTTTCACACGCTCCTTCATTCTCGGTCCTTTTTTCTACTAGGAGAACACACCCTGCGGGCCTTTTAGGTGTACATCTGCAAGTTAGAAGGACCTCCTTGTGCAGCACGTGATTCCTGCATTGCAAGAACGCAACTGTGTCTACATCACTACCTTCGTGCAAGATGGGGCAACACCACATGCCAGGTGAAGGATGTGCTTTGAGAAACCTTCGGTAACGTCCGCATCACCTCTAAGCAATTTCAAGACGTATGACCTACCTGATCCCCTGACCTAAGCCCGTGTGACTTCTGGGTGTGGGGATATCCGAAAGCTCGTGTCTATCACGGATGTATCCTGTACTGAAGGATAGCAAACGACGACATATCATTATGATTACAACGGAAATGCTGCGAGCAACTGTCGACCATGGTGTATTATGGATGCAATTTGTTGCTGAGTCGGGACACAATGCTGAACACATGTTATAACTTGTGACCATATCCTAATAATCATGCCAGAACCATCATTATGATGTGTTTCATCGTTTCTCCGCTTTTCCTGAAGCCACAAAAAATGGTTCAAATGGCTCTGAGCACTATGGGACTTAACCTGCTGTGGTCATCAGTCCCCTAGAACTTAGAACTACGTAAAACTAACTAACCTAAGGACATCACACATATCCATATCCAAGGCAGGATTCGAACCTGCGACAGTAGCAGTCGCGCGGTTCCAGACTGAAGCGCCTAGAACCGCTTGGCCACTCCGGCCGGCCCTGCAGCCACACCTCACCACCATATTATCACCTGGTGGAAAAAAATGGAACTATTATTTATCCAGAATACTCCGCGAGCGCACCGATTAACGAACATTTTTGCAATGTTGCAGCGATCTGCGATATATGCATCCTATACTGCAGCAGTCAGAACACCGTCTGTTTAATTATACACTCCTGGAAATGGAAAAAAGAACACATTGACACCGGTGTGTCAGACCCACCATACTTGCTCCGGACACTGCGAGAGGGCTGTACAAGCAATGATCACACGCACGTCACAGCGGACACACCAGGAATCGCGGTGTTGGCCGTCGAATGGCGCTAGCTGCGCAGCATTTGTGCACCGCCGCCGTCAGTGTCAGCCAGTTTGCCGTGGCATACGGAGCTCCATCGCAGTCTTTAACACTGGTAGCGTGCCGCGACAGCGTGGACGTGAACCGTATGTGTAGTTGACGGACTTTGAGCAAGGGCGTATAGTGGGCATGCGGGAGGCCGGGTGGACGTACCGCCGAATTGCTCAACACGTGGGGCGTGAGGTCTCCACAGTACATCGATGTTGTCGCCAGTGGTCGGCGGAAGGTGCACGTGCCCGTCGACCTGGGACCGGACCGCAGCGACGCACGGATGCACGCCAAGACCGTAGGATCCTACGCAGTGCCGTAGGGGACCGCACCGCCACTTCCCAGCAAATTAGGGACACTGTTGCTCCTGGGGTATCGGCGAGGACCATTCGCAACCGTCTCCATGAAGCTGGACTACGGTCCCGCACACCGTTAGGCCGTCTTCCGCTCACGCCCCAACATCGTGCAGCCCGCCTCCAGTGGTGTCGCGACAGGCGTGAATGGAGGGACGAATGGAGACGTGTCGTCTTCAGCGATGAGAGTCGCTTCTGCCTTGGTGCCAATGATGGTCGTATGCGTGTTTGGCGCCGTGCAGGTGAGCGCCACAATCAGGACTGCATACGACCGAGGCACACAGGGCCAACACCCGGCATCATGGTGTGGGGAGCGATCTCCTACACTGGCCGTACACCACTGGTGATCGTGGAGGGGACACTGAATAGTGCACGGTACATCCAAACCGTCATCGAACCCATCGTTCTACCATTTCTAGACCGGCAAGGGAACTTGCTGTTCCAACAGGACAATGCACGTCCGCATGTATCCCGTGCCACCCAACGTGCTCTAGAAGGTGTAAGTCAACTACCCTGGCCAGCAAGATCTCCGGATCTGTCCCCCATTGAGCATGTTTGGGACTGGATGAAGCGTCGTCTCACGCGGTCTGCACGTCCAGCACGAACGCTGGTCCAACTGAGGCGCCAGGTGGAAATGGCATGGCAAGCCGTTCCACAGGACTACATCCAGCATCTCTACGATCGTCTCCATGGGAGAATAGCAGCCTGCATTGCTGCGAAAGGTGGATATACACTGTACTAGTGCCGACATTGTGCATGCTCTGTTGCCTGTGTCTATGTGCCTGTGGTTCTGTCAGTGTGATCATGTGATGTATCTGACCCCAGGAATGTGTCAATAAAGTTTCCCCTTCCTGGGACAATGAATTCACGGTGTTCTTATTTCAATTTCCAGGAGTGTAACTACCCAACACTTATCGAGGGCACTACTGTCTTTGGACACTAACCCTTAACTAAACTCAGCGTGCGTCGTAGACAGCTCAGCGCTCAGAGCCGTCTAGCATATACAGGAAACACCTTTTTCAATTTTCAGAAGTACAGAATTTCGCAAACTGGTTTTGATGTTGCTGATCAACAGTCATGCAGTAATTTTTAAATAAGCACACCGCCATTTGATTGTATTGTTGTTTATTTACTTACGACCCAGGTTTCGGCGTCTTATGGGATTTTCAATTGATTGAATTTATGTAATACATTGCAAGACATACACTGAAGAGCCAAAGAAACTGGTCCACGTGCCTAATATTGAAACACGTATATTGTGTGGCGGCGATGGTGAGGCATTGCACAATCTCTGACCAGAGAGCATAGAGTTCAGTACAGTTGCGAGAGAGTAATAGTGCGCGAGAGTTCAGTTTGTTGCGAGATGCAGTAGTAGTTAGTAGCGAGCCGCGAAAGTCGGTAGTTGCACTTGCGAGTTAACTGTTGTGTGTGTGAGGAGTCGGCGGGCGCCGACATGGCTCTGGTCGAGATTCAGGACGAGGTATATTGTTAAATAAGGTAATGAAGCAGCTTTGCGCACATCTGATAATGTAATGTAAATTAATTGTAACTAAGTTGTTCAAGAATCGCCCCAATAATAATTTCGTTTTTAAAGCAACCATTTTTAACAAAGAACCTTTTTTTTGTGAAACTACATTTCCCTTGGATTTCATTAAAGAAAAAATTTTACTTAAGTTCAAAGAATTTTTGCTTTGCATTTCTTCCAGCTATGGCGAAAAATAAGAGCAGATGCAGTATTACTGAGGTAAGAATTTGAGTTTAATCAGGGCCTAAAGATCGACATTTCGGTCTATTTGTGTTTTCATTGTCACTGAGATTTCGTTCATTTCTTATTAAATTGACTTACATTTTGTGGGGAGCTTACACATGGCTCAGATTGCTAGTTCTAACATTTAATTATTGTGTTTCAAAATTCTGTGGGGAGGTTACAATATCGTGTAGGGTCCAGCGAGCACGCAGAAGTGCCGCAACACGACGTGGCATGGACTCGAATAATGTATAAAATAGTGTTGGAGGGTGAAACCTTCCCGTCTCCTCTATATCTCTTTTGTTTACTCAACAACCGTCTACTCTATATATCTTTTGTTACGCAACCTTCCCTTTTACAATAACCTATGAAACCTTTCCTTAGGATTTCTATCTCTTGCTTAATAATACCAAATGAAATCTTCCCTTTGAAATTTATTCTCTTTCTCAATCTTCGCATACAAATTTAATTGCTGCTTATTAAAAGTGATTTTCTGATTATTTCGACGAAACGTAGAACGTGTCGTCGTCGTGGCCCTCGGTCGTTATCTGCAATAACCCAAAACTGTTCCTTACCTTTTTCACTGTTACTGGATCGCCATCTGACTGCTACATCGAACTGCGACATGAATATACTTACTCTGGTGTACTATACTCTATTAACTGCTGGTGGGCTGTCATAATAAGTGGCTGTGTTTATTATCAAAGCTGACTTTATTCTTTAATAGCAAAGCTGACGTTATTCTTTAATTAATTTGACCGAAGTTACGTAATTCATAGTTACACTTTTTCTTGACAACAATTAAATTTTTGCAAAGTTTTACGTTGGTGGTGTTTGGGATGGATTATAATCAGTAATGCAACATTGCTGGCAAAAATTGATTATATTCTGAAAACGCTTCAAATATTTACTGTTGGTAAAGAAATGATTTTACAAACGTTAAATGGGACTTACTTTTTACAATAATCTTACAACTAGCATTGAGCAAACATACCTTTAGTAGCCTTGAGTTTCACAAAGAAAATAATAAAATAATATTAGTTCCTCTTATGATAATAGTCAGCTGATGTCTCCGTACATCCGTTTATAATCTCTTGTAAATCATAGCTGGTGGCTGGCAGGCACACTGCTCCTCTCAACCTCTCGCTTCAGACCTGCTACTGACTCGCTTCACATCTCGCTCACTACTGACTTCCTACAAACGCTAAAGTGCGGTCTCTCCTGCCAACAATGCTTTCTGGTGCAGACAATCCCTGCTACCGTTACAAAATGTATCAATGCGCGGTCTTCCCCGCTCTCTTCTTAAAATGTATCCATACGCGGTCTCTCCCGCCCTTTTTAAAATTATATCAATTTGCTGTCTCTCTTGTCAATAATACTTTGGTGCAGACATTCACTGCTACCACAATTATTTTCAATATGGCAAATATTAATTATTCCTACTTAATCCTATTAATAAAATATAAACATCTTTCATAAATTCTGGTTTGACAATAGACAATAGAAATATACACGTCTTACAAGGGAATTGACACCATGGATCCTGTACGTCTGTCCAGCAGAAATCCGTAAGAGTACAGGGGGAGGATATCTCTTCTAAACACCACTTTGCAAGGCATCCCAGATATGTAATAATGTTCACGTCTGAGGAGTTTGGTGGCCGGCGAAATTCTGGACGTGTGGGGTGTCGCACTGTCCTGCTGGAATTGCTCAAGTCCGTCGGAATGCACAATGGACATGAATGGATACAGGTGATCAGAACGGATGCTTACTTACGTGGCTAGGCCGGAGTCGTTTATTCGTCGATGCGCATTTGCGAGATTATCTGGTCTTGTAAATAAGGAAAACGAACCACACTGTCGTACCACTGGTGCTTTCCGTACCAGTCCCATCCCCAGCCTGTGCGCTGAGGCAGGTGAACCGCCGCTGGCGGAAACTCCTCACGGTGCGACGGGTGTGCCAATTCCTTGCCTGTCCTACCTCCCCTGCGTACCCTACCGTTGCCCGACCGCCTATGGAACGTCTCTTTTCCAGTCGTCCCACGGCAACGCGACCATTTGGGATTCGTGCCAAGCATTTGCTAGAGTCCCTTGGTGTGGAGCGTGTGGCACCCCAACTCCAGGGTTTTATCCGGCTGCCTCCCTGGTTGCTCCAGAGGCCCAGCGTCCTTTTAGACTTGTCAGAGTACCGGAGGAGTTGCTCTCCTGCTTCTATTTTTTCCTCCTTATTTTATGATATTTTAAACCAGCATCCCGACCACGTACCAGTATTTACGAATGGCTCCAAACAGGGGGACTCTGTTGGTTGTGCTGTTATTTTCCCTGCCGCGTTTACCATCTTTGATGCCGAATTGATTGCCATCTTGCGGGCATTGGAGCAGATGAGATGTGTTCCCAGTCTTAAGTTTCTCATCTGTTCTGACTCCCTGAGTGCCCTTCAGACCATGCAACACTTGTACATCCACGACGCCCTACTGCACCTGCAACGGGAGGGGAAGGAGGTTTCTTTCTGCTGGGTGCCGGGGCACGTGAGTATTAGGGGAAACGAACTGGCGGATGTGGCTGCCAAAGATGCATGTTCCCTCCCTCACGTTGTTGAATGTGCCGTCCCCCTCCATGCTGTTACCTTCCTTTTGCGTTTTCGTGTTATGCGTCAGTGGGAAGAGGAGTGGCTGGCAGTCGGTGAAAATAAGCTGCGTTTGGTCAAGGCCACCACGCGGCCATGGCGTACGTCCTACCAGTCATGCAGGCGGGATGAGGTTCTCCTCACTCGCCTCCGAATCGAGCACAGTCCCTTCACGCATGGTTTTTTTACTTCGGCGGGGACCCCAATCTGCAGTGCTTGTGGCGTCCAGATTACTATCCTCCACATTCTACTTGACTGTCCTTTATTCTCTGCCAAGAGGGCGGTGGGTTCCTTGCCACTGGATTTACCCTGAATTTTGCAACACATCGCAACGACTGTGGTTAAGGTCTTACGGTTTTGTGTCCTGTCCAATTTTTGCCTCGGATTTTAGGGAGAGGATTTTAATGTGCTGCTGGGTGACTGGCTCACCCAGGTTTTAGGTAAGAGGTCCGCCAGTCACGATTACCTACTTGTTTCACTTCGATTTCTGTTCTCTTTTCCTTGTGTTTCCTTTCCTTTTTTAGTGCGTCTCTTCTCCTCTTGTTTTGCCTCTGTATGTGAGGATTTGGAACTGCGTCAGGTCTGTGTCTTTTAGCCGTTCTCCTTGTCCGCTGTCCATCTTCGCCCCTTAACCGCATGTGTTCCTGTTTCTATGGGTTTGGGCGCTGATGACCACGCTGTTTAGCGCCCGGAAACCTCACACCACACACGCACTGTCGTATCGCCATAGAAATTTACTTCTAACGACTAGTTTCGACGTCAGGTCCACTACAAACCAAAAGCGTAATTTCCTTCCTCGGCCCATGTATCGTAGAACCAATGTAATATTAGTTATCGTGGACTGCGTATACCAGGACTGAACCCTGATAGCCAAAACCTTATGACCGCTGAGCACCGCGACATGGGTTGAAGCGTATTGGCGTTGCGGGCACGTGACGGGGTGTGAAAACGGAGCAGACACGGACCAGAAATCACGCTATCGAAAATATGGGCTGCGGATGGGGAAATGTGTTGAGATAAGCGACTTTGACAAAGGGCAGATTATTATTACACAGAGTCTGTGTACGAGTATCTCGAAAACGGCGAAGCTGGTCGAATGTTCACGTGCTACAGTAGTGAGCATCTACGGAAAGAGGTACAACGACAGTGAAACTACCATTACGCGCTAAATGGTTGGACGAACACAATTCTTAAGAGAAAATGAATTCCCGAGACTTGACTGCTTTGTAAAATAGGATAGATGGTGATCTCTGGCATCTCTGCCAAAAGGTCACAATACATCTACATCTACATCTACATGATTACTCTGCAATTCACATTTAAGTGCTTGGCAGAGGGTTCATCGAACCACAATCATACTATCTATCTACCATTCCACTCCCGAGAGCGCGCGTGAAAAACGAACCCCTAAATCTTTCTATTCGAGCTCTGATTTATCTTATTTTATTTTGATGACTATTCCTACCTATGTAGGTTGGGCTCAACAAAATACTTTCGCATTCGGAAGAGAAAGCTGGTGACTGAAATTTCGTAAATTGATCTCGCCGCGACGGAAAACGTCTTTGCTTTAATGACTTCCATCCCAACTCGCGTATCATATCTGCTACACTCTCTCCCCTATTACGTGATAATACAAAACGAGCTGCCCTTTTTTGCACCCTTTCGATGTCCTCCGTCAACCCCACCTGGTAAGGATCCCACACCGCGCAGCAATATTCTAACAGAGGACGAACGAGTGTAGTGTAAGCCGTCTGTTTAGTGGACTTGTTGCATCTTCTGTCCTACCAATGAAACGCAACCTTTGGCTTGCCTTCCCCACAATATTATCTATGTGGTCTTTCCAACTGAAGTTGTTCGTAATTTTAACACCCGGTACTTAGTTGAATTGACAGCCTTGAGAATTGTACTATTTATCGAGTAATCGAATTCCAACGGATTTCTTTTGGAACTCATGTGGATCACCTCACACTTTTCGCTATTTAGCGTCAACTGCCACCTGCCACCATACAGCAACCCCTTCTAAATCGCTTTGCAACTGATACTGGTCTTCGGATGACCTTACTAGACGGTAAATTACAGCATCATCTGCGAAAAACCTAAGAGAACTGCTCAGATTGTCACCCAGCTCATTTATATACACTCCTGGAAATTGAAATAAGAACACCGTGAATTCATCGTCCCAGGAAGGGGAAACTTTATTGACACATTCCTGGGGTGAGATACATCACATGATCACACTGACAGAACCACAGGCACATAGACACAGGCAACAGAGCATGCACAATGTCGCCACTAGTACAGTGTATATCCACCTTTCGCAGCAATGCAGGCTGCTATTCTCCCATGGAGACGATCGTAGAGATGCTGGATGTAGTCCTGTGGAACGGCTTGCCATGCCATTTCCACCTGGCGCCTCAGTTGGACCAGCGTTCGTGCTGGACGTGCAGACCGCGTGAGACGACGCTTCATCTAGTCCCAAACATGCTCAATGGGGGACAGATCCGGAGATCTTGCTGGCCAGGGTAGTTGACTTACACCTTCTAGAGCACGTTGGGTGGCACGGGATACATGCGGACGTGCATTGTCCTGTTGGAACAGCAAGTTCCCTTGCCGGTCTAGGAATGGTAGAACGATGGGTTCGATGACGGTTTGGATGCACCGTGCACTATTCAGTGTCCCTTCGACGATCACCAGTGGTGTACGGCCAGTGTAGGAGATCGCTCCCCACACCATGATGCCGGGTGTTGGCCCTGTGTGCCTCGGTCGTATGCAGTCCTGATTGTGGCGCTCACCTGCACGGCGCCAAACACGCATACGACCATCATTGGCACCAAGGCAGAAGCGACTCTCATCGCTGAAGACGACACGTCTCCATTCGTCCCTCTATTCACGCCTGTCGCGACACCACTGGAGGCGGGCTGCACGATGTTGGGGGGTGAGCGGAAGACGGCCTAACGGTGTGCGGGACCGTAGCCCAGCTTCATGGAGACGGTTGCGAATGGTCCTCGCCGCTACCCCAGGAGCAACAGTGTCCCTAATTTGCTGGGAAGTGGCGGTGCGGTCCCCTACGGCACTGCGTAGGATCCTACGGTCTTGGCGTGCATCCGTGCGTCGCTGCGGTCCGGTCCCAGGTCGGCGGGCACGTGCACCTTCCGCCGACCACTGGCGACAACATCGATGTACTGTGGAGACCTCACGCCCCACGTGTTGAGCAATTCGGCGTTACGTCCACCCGGCCTCCCGCATGCCCACTATACGCCCTCGCTCAAAGTCCGTCAACTGCACATACGGTTCACGTCCACGCTGTCGCGGCATGCTACCAGTGTTAAAGACTGCCATGGAGCTCCGTATGCCACGGCAAACTGGCTGACACTGACGGCGGCGGTGCACAAATGCTGCGCAGCTAGCGCCATTCGACGGCCAACACCGCGGTTCCTGGTGTGTCCGCTGTGCCGTGCGTGTGATCATTGCTTGTACAGCCCTCTCGCAGTGTCCGGAGCAAGTATGGTGGGTCTGACACACCGGTGTCAATGTGTTCTTTTTTCCATTTCCAGGAGTGTAGATCAGGAACAGCAGAGGTCCCAGGACGCTTCCCTGGGGAACACCTGATATCACTTCAGTTTTACTCGATGATTTACCGTCTTTTACTACGATCTGCGACCTTCCTGACAGGAAATCACGAATCCAGTCGCACAACTGAGACGATACCCCATAGGCCCGCCGCTTGCACCTGCGCCTGCGCCTGCATGTCACCGATGGTAGTAATCGAAGACACGCTGACAGCTGCAAACCACTTTCATCCCCTGTGCTTAATGTCTTCCCCAATGGCGATGTCATCTTTCATCAGTACAATTGTCCGTATATCGGAGGCAGAAATGTACTACAGGGGTTTGAGGAGCATTATAGTAAACTCAAAAATGGTTCAAATGGCTCTGAGCACTATGGAACTTAACTTCTGAGGTCATCAGTCCCCTAGAACTTAGAACTACTTAAACCATAACTAACCTGAGGACATCACACACATCTATGGCCGAGGCAGGATTCGAACCTGCGACCGTAGCTGTCTCGCGGATCCAGACTGTAGCGCCTAGAACCGCTCGGCCACCCCGGCCGGCTTATAGTGAACTCAGTAGATGTCTCGGCGACCAAATTCGCCTGATGTAAATCCTATGGAACCCATCTGGGTCGCAACCCGATGCCATCACCGCATATGCAAATCAGCGGCCTGTTATTTACGTGAATTACATGACCTGTGCGTGGATATGTAATGCCACATATCTCCACAAAGCTATCAGCAACCTGTCGGATCGCTGATGCGCGGACCCAATGATGTATTTCGTTCAAAAACCGGACAAATAAGTTATTAAGAAGGTGATCATAACATTTTGGCTCATCAGTGTATATTCTGTAGCCTGTGCTCACCACTGTGACCACATTGACAAATGCAGTTAGTTAGCACAATATCACCAATAATAATCAATGACTAGCAAAAATTTATGGCAGCATTACTTAGTTACGTAACTCACGATAATGATGTCTGATTTGCAATATGCTTAATCGTGACAAAAACTGATTGATGTTCACTTAGTACTCTGTAATTGATTGCAATTTCAAATAGATGTAGTAAAAGCTTTTACTCATTGCAGCAATTTTTTTGAGCCTTATGTTACGTAGGTATATGCCCATGTTTTTATTTACTACATACAACATAAAATTCAAAAAGTACTTTGACTACTCGTAGGCCAGCATACTTCTGTCATTGGAAAGAATTTCAATTAAGTCACTTTTAATTTAAGCCTATTTGTCTACAGTGGCGGTGCAATATTATCTGAAACACTATAGTTACTACTGCTTTTGATCATAATAAGTATCTCATTGGAAAAAAGATGTAGATTTAAGGACGTTTGGTTTCTTTTGACTATTTCTTTCACTTAATACGCCTGCTTGAGTGGCCGAGCGGTTCTAGGCGCTACAGTCTGGAACCGCGCGACCGCTACAGTCGCAAGTTCGAATACTGCCTCGGGCATGGATGTGTGTGTTGTCCTTAAGTTAGTTAGGTTTAAGTAGTTCTAAGCTCTAGGGGACTGATGACCACAGCAGTTAAGTCCCATAGTGCTCAGAGCCATTTAAACAATTTTTTTCACTTATTACTTTCTCGGAATTCGTGTTGGTTAACGACCCGTGTCAATTAAGTTACTCTCGACAAATTTCTCCTTGACTAAACACACTACAATGTTCTGAAAAGTTACTAAGACGCTGGCATACCTATTACATAATTACAGAACACTGGTGAAAAAAATAATCCGCATTGGCTGTTAAAATACTTTTATCCAAATTTCACGACTGTTTTTGCATCAGTGCAGATGCATCCCGGTCAGCTTGATCGTACACATCACTTTCACCGCGTTGTTGGTTTAATCTTGACGATGTACGAGGGGAATTTTCTCGTACCATTTACGTTGCCTCTCCGTGACTGTTTAAAAAGATGAAGGAACTTACCACCTGTAGATGCATCTCCACTGATACGAAACCGGACGGGACTCTTTAATAAAAGTATTTTAGCAGCCACTGCGGATGATTTTTTCGTGATGTGTGATTTTTGGCCGCTTCTCGTGGTCGTGTGGTAGCGTTCTCGCTTCCCACGCCCGGGTTCCCGGGTTCGATTCCCGGCGGAGTCAGGGATTTTCTCTGCCTCGTGATGGCTGGGTGTTGTGTGCTGTCCTTAGGTTAGTTAGGTTTAAGTAGTTCTAAGTTCTAGGGGACTTATGACCACAGCAGTTGAGTCCCATAGTGCTCAGAGCCATTTGAACCATTTTTTGTGATTTTGGCTGCGGCTGCCCGACCTCTAAAATAACATGTACAAAACACTATCTAGATCTTACTTTACTATGCGTTGCTTGTGGTGCATATTGAATACGACGAGATCCATTATTGAGATAAGGCTCTTCTTGATTAGCGAGCAGCTTGAATAAAGTATTCTTCATAACTTCCAAAATCTTGCTGTCATATACGGAACGGAACCCACATAGTTTCTCACCCACTTATTATTTGCCACATATTACAACAACATTTTCGACGCAAAGCATTTGCACTAATACCACACATGTTTGGTCCACACCAAAGATGCTTCGCAACTGCTTCTCCGCCTTCATACACTCCTGGAAATGGAAAAACACATTGACACCGGTGTGTCAGACCCACCATACTTGCTCCGGACACTGCGAGAGGGCTGTACAAGCAATGATCACACGCACGGCACAGCGGACACACCAGGAACCGCGGTGTTGGCCGTCGAATGGCGCTAGCTGCGCAGCATTTGTGCACCGCCGCCGTCAGTGTCAGCCAGTTTGCCGTGGCATACGGAGCTCCATGGCAGTCTTTAACACTGGTAGCATGCCGCGACAGCGTGGACGTGAACCGTATGTGCAGTTGACGGACTTTGAGCGAGGGCGTATAGTGGGCATGCGGGAGGCCGGGTGGACGTAACGCAGAATTGCTCAACACGTGGGGCGTGAGGTCTCCACAGTACATCGATGTTGTCGCCAGTGGTCGGCGGAAGGTGCACGTGCCCGCCGACCTGGGACCGGACCGCAGCGACGCACGGATGCACGCCAAGACCGTAGGATCCTACGCAGTGCCGTAGGGGACCGCACCGCCACTTCCCAGCAAATTAGGGACACTGTTGCTCCTGGGGTAGCGGCGAGGACCATTCGCAACCGTCTCCATGAAGCTGGGCTACGGTCCCGCACACCGTTAGGCCGTCTTCCGCTCACGCCCCAACATCGTGCAGCCCGCCTCCAGTGGTGTCGCGACAGGCGTGAACAGAGGGACGAATGGAGACGTGTCGTCTTCAGCGATGAGAGTCGCTTCTGCCTTGGTGCCAATGATGGTCGTATGCGTGTTTGGCGCCGTGCAGGTGAGCGCCACAATCAGGACTGCATACGACCGAGGCACACAGGGCCAACACCCGGCATCATGGTGTGGGGAGCGATCTCCTACACTGGCCGTACACCACTGGTGATCGTCGAAGGGACACTGAATAGTGCACGGTACATCCAAACCGTCATCGAACCCATCATTCTACCATTCCTAGACCGGCAAGGGAACTTGCTGTTCCAACAGGACAATGCACGTCCGCATGTATCCCGTGCCACCCAACGTGCTCTAGAAGGTGTAAGTCAACTACCCTGGCCAGCAAGATCTCCGGATCTGTCCCCCATTGAGCATGTTTGGGACTAGATGAAGCGTCGTCTCACGCGGTCTGCACGTCCAGCACGAACGCTGGTCCAACTGAGGCGCCAGGTGGAAATGGCATGGCAAGCCGTTCCACAGGACTACATCCAGCATCTCTACGATCGTCTCCATGGGAGAATAGCAGCCTGCATTGCTGCGAAAGGTGGATATACACTGTACTAGTGGCGACATTGTGCATGCTCTGTTGCCTGTGTCTATGTGCCCGTGGTTCTGTCAGTGTGATCATGTGATGTATCTCACCCCAGGAATGTGTCAATAAAGTTTCCCCTTCCTGGGACGATGAATTCAAGGTGTTCTTATTTCAATTTCCAGGAGTGTATCTATGACTGCGCAAGCTCGCACCAACGATGCTATTGTTACAAGAAATATATTCTCTGTGCTTTATACAATAAAAACTTCCCTCACATGCATAGAGTAAATATCTCAGGAATGAGCATTGCGTTCTGCGCATGTTGTCAACATTAAACCAGGATTATCACGTGTTTTCGGGACTTCGCCGTGCGTGTGTGCTTTCTGCAGCGTTTGAAGTTTATAATATCAAAAGTTTTTGTTGTGTTTCACCGTTTGTTGATAGTGTAATAGCGATGGTGAATTACTGTTGTTGTTACGGATGCAAAGAAAAATATGTGAAAGGAGGGATAGTAACTTTTCATGGTTACATACCACGTAGCTCCAATTATAGTTATCATATTAGTAAGAGACACTGTATATGTTTAAAAATTTTGAGACGCATTATAATTAAGGCTTGATTCTGTAGACCTATTTTTCTACGATTTTATGACTATATAATAGATATTACGGCTCGTACAAAAGCTTACAAACAATCGCTTCCTCTCGTAAATTTGATAGTGGAACAGGAAAGGGAATGGTTAATTGTTTCAGCAAATACTATCCTCCATGCATTTATCAGTGACTTGTCGATTATGTATATAGATTACTCAGTCTACTACTTACTTAATCAACTGGGAGCAAGTACGTAAAATGCGTTAAATAAATACTTCAAACTGTCACCAGTGAGAAAAATTGTGCTTTAGGTCGCAAAAACGAGAAAATAAATACGCAGAAATAGCAGAAAAAAGGACGAATTAGCAGGGATATAATCGCTATTGTGTGGCAGATTCGGTATTTTTCGGACACAAGTAGTTTTGCAAGACTGTCACTGCAAAAATGTACGTCAGACTCTGTAATACTATAAAGTGCCGTATCATCCCCAAAACTACCAGAAATCGAGTGCATCTGAACTGTGACACGTATCGCAAAGAAGCAATATATAATATCACTTGCCCTTAAAAGTTACGTAGCTGGTATATTCCCGGTATCAAATGGATACTGTTAAAATGTCTGCGTAATATATAAAGGATCCACGACACGTACGAAAAGAATCCGTCTGTACTAGGGATGTAGTGACATATACAGGGCGCTATACGGACAAAACACGACGTCCCGAGAACACGTGACCAGGACGGCAATGTATGTTGATAACACAAAATCTGTTCTGCGCGTGTGAATACTCACTCCAGAGATATTTACTCTATGCTCACATGATCGGCGTGTTTACTTAAATGATTTGACATAAATAATTCTTACGTACCCCGTCAACAAACATTACATTTTCATAAACACTATTACTAACAAAATTCGTTAATACACATATTTACAAAAAATCGTCGTAAATTCGAAAAACCAAGCAGCTTGAAGTACGAGATGCACTGGGTTGCAGTGCTACAAACTAAACAGCATATACAAATGACGTCTGCGCTGGAGGGACTCGTGACCGCCTGGTACTGGTATTACAGCAGGTAGAGCGTTCCAAAGCGATCAGACTGCTCTTTTAACGGGGTGGCTGGCGAACTGCCGTTAAGCGTAGAATAGCAGTTTCCGTATCATTACATATTTTCTAAAGCAGCAGTCAGTTTCACGATTGTACGTAGAAAAACAGTCTAGATCGCACAGATCAGATTTACTGGTGACATTACTCTGAAATATAAATTAATCCGAATATAGAGGGACATACAGATAAAATATAAACGATGCAATAAAAATACCCAAAGTCGATGTGTGGAGACGGATTAGCGGAACATGATTGCAGAAGTCTCCACGCGCTCTCATCTGCTGGAAAAGCAACAAGGTTGTGTTACTAAATAGCGGTACCTTAGCCCCCTGGTCTTCTCCACACGCTATTCCTAACCAATAGAACGATAACTTATTGGGTACATGACGAAGAACTGTAGTCACCAACTTAAAAATTATGTCTACTGATAGTATTGGGCTGGCCGTTGTGGCCGAGCGGTTCTATGTGCTTCAGCGCGGAACAGCGCGAGTGCTACAGTCGCAGGTTCGAATTCTGCCTCGGGCATGGATGTGTGTGATGTCTTTAAGTTAGGTAGGTTGAAGTAGTACTAAGTTTAGGGGACTGATAGCCTTAGATGTTAAGTCCCATAGTGCTCAGAGCCATTTGAACCATTTTTGATAGTATTGGCTGTAAGATTAACCGATATTATATTTGTTATGCAAAGAATTACAAAATAAAATAGTATTTTGAGTAACGAGTGCCGTTACAGAATAGCTAAATAGGCTTTTAATACTGTTCTTGCTTGCCAGTTTTTCTTTGTCTACTAACAACCAGATTGACATTCTTCATTACATGCAGACCTAACATCTTTGATTTATCGATAAGCTGTGCAGTGGTAAGTAACCAGAAGTGTCTTATGTATACGAGTGTACATACCCCCACAGAAGGCAGTGTGAAGTGCGATGTAACTAGCTTCTCTTTTTATGTTGATTCACTTTTTATTACGTTATATTTTATAGTGCAAACCCATAATAAGGAACTCAATAGCGTTGCATAACAGTTAAATACGCTTTTACAATTAGTTCCGTGTGCTATTTAAACTTGAAATTAATACAGTCTTTCCCTGATTACATAAATTGATAACTTAGGCTAGAAGTAAGATACAAACATGAAACTTGTGTCGAATTGTTTACAACTATCAAAGTTTTTTTCTGTTTTAGGCTCGCAGTACGTAAGTAGTGGATGAGGTGCAGTGCCCAAGAAGCCATGTTAACCAATCAGGAGAAGGCACAGTGTGTCCTGTGGTACCATGAGACACCACCACCAACCACAGTGCAGAGACACTTCCAGACAACATATGGAAGGAATCCACCTGACGTCAAGAGCATTAAAGCCAGGTATGAGAAGTTCAGGAACACAGGATCGATTGCTGACCTTCCGAGGTCTGGTCGACCGAGAACCTCAGCAGACAGGGTGGAAGCTGTAAGGCAGTCTTTTCTGCGAAGTCCGAAGAAATCGGTGCGCAGGGCCTCACGTGAATTACAGATGCCAAAAAGTTCTCTCCATGACATTTTACACATACGTTTATTGTTTCGTGCATACAAAGTGCAAATCGTTCAGGCCTTGTTGCCCAATGACAGTGCACGGTGATATGACTTAGCGGTCAAAATGCTATCACGCATTGAAGACGATGATGGTTAGACGAATTGCCTTTTCCGACGAAGCGACCTTTTGTTGTCAGTGGAGTAGTGAATCGCCATAATGTGCGCATCTGGGGTTCAAAACCCCCTGGCGAGGTCATGGAGTGCGCCAGAGGCAGTCCAAAGGCGAATGTTTGGTGCGCGCTATTGCACGATCGAATTATCGGGCCGTTCTTCCTCGCTGAGCCTACCATCACATCTGCAGTGTATCTGGACATGTTGCAACTGTATGCTGTTCCTCAGTTGCTTCAGTATCACCCCGATGTCTTGTTTCAGCTAGACGGTGCACCGCTTCATTCGGGCTTGGACGTCCGTGCCTATCTCGATATGACCTTTCCTGGGAGATGGATTGGTCGTGATGGGCCAACGGTTTGGTCTCCACGCTCTCCTGACATAACCCCATCAGACTTCTTTTTATGGGGTTATGTCAAGGACGAGGTCTACCGAACACGTGTACCAGATCTTGAAACCCTGCAGGAAAGGCTAACTACGGTCGTTGAATCGATCCCTCCAGTGATGTTGGCTAATGTGTGGACGGAAACTGAATATCGCCTAGATGTGCAACGTGCTACCAAGAGTTCTCATGTGGAAGCTACTGATGTGTGAAAAAAACTTTGATAGTTTGTAAACAATTAGACACCAGTTTCATATTTGTATCTTACTTCTAGCGTGAGTTATCAATTTATGTAATCAGGGAAAGACTTTTTGGACACCCTGTACTTCAGACAACCAGCTAGACATAAATTATTACATCGTAACATCTTTGACAGATATTGATGCTGCACGTTTCTAAGAAACTAGCAGCATCCTGAACATGAAGATTTAACAACTATTGCTGTGTCATAGTCAGGTCGCAAGCAACCCTTCAGAGCAACCAGTTAGACCCACTTTATTATATCGCAACACCTTTGACGGTTATCGTATATGCCACACCTTTCTAAGTGACCAGGAAACTCCTATAAATGCAGATGGTCCTGAACAGAGAATGCAGTAGAGATGTTGTTCTCCTTTTATTCAGTGTTAATGTCCGTTTTAATATTTGATATTTTACAGTGTAAACTTAAGCAACTTAGCTTATAATTATATTCCATTGACATGTTATACACATTGTTAGCTAACCTGTGACGCCTTATACATACATTCTATACTCTGCTCCAAAGAGGGCAGTGTATTTTTATTGTATGCTATTTTATGTTTTAATTCTTTGCGTCACAAATATAATACTGGTTAATCTTACGACAATACTATAAATATAAATTATTTTTAAGTTAGTAACTAAAGTTTTTTGTCACGCATTCAGTAAGCATTCATTCTGTTGGTTACGAATGATGTGTGGAATCTGTGAGGCCTCATTCCTGTAGTTATTTTCGTGTGCACGTAAAAGTTTAATGCATCGACTAAGCTCAGAGATTTCGTGTGTAAATACTTGTGCAATGAAAGAAAACGATGCCTTTAAAATTTTTTAGAGAGCATGTAGGAGAAGCCTGGCTCTTCGCATTTGTCTTTCTGCCTCCATCCGTCACCAGATCACATGTTTATGCCAATATTTATTGTTTTACAAGTTTTTCTCGTTGGGAAGACGCAACTCTTTGATGTGACTCTGATCCGTCAGTGGCGTGATTTTATTATTAGTTTACAACGTTAATTTTTGCTTGTTGTACGACCAGAGCTAGCAATCAAAGAGCGGCCGCGCACGATAAGCATCTTGCTTTTTCTAAAATTCCGTCGCTCTAACATCCTCTGTTGCGCCTTTCGCAACATCAATGATGCTTTAGCCACAACACATAGCTCATTCTCTAGCAGTTGATAACATGAGGAGAATTCTGCCGTTCCTGCTCCGTCCATCCGTCTCCCCACACAGACTTCGCTATAACTTCCTTTTATTCTTACTACTTTGTTTCTATTTTTTCTTTATATCCTTCTTTATTTATACTACTCTATATTGCAGAGTACGCTCTGAAGACGGACTGCCTTTGGGCATACCGGCCATCAATAAATATGATGAGTGTAATTTACACAGTTTCTCTAACAAGGGAACCTCCCCATCGCACCCCCCTCAGATTTAGTTATAAGTTGGCACAGCGGATAGGCCTTGAAAAACTGAACACAGATCAATCGAGAAAACAGGAAGTAGTTGTGTGGAACTATGAAAAAAATAAACAAAATATACAAACTGAGTAGTCCATGCGCAAAATAGGCAGTACCAAGGGCAATGTGCGGTCAGCAGCGTCGTGGTCCCGTGGTTAGCGGAGCAGCTGCGCAACGAGAGGTCATTGGTTCAAGTCTACCCTCGAGTGAAAAGTTTTATTTCTTATTTTCAGACAATTATCAAAGTTCAGGCACTCACACATAATCAACTTCGCTCTCCAAAATTCCAGGACATGTTCGGATGTGCTTGGAGATATGCAGGATTTGACGGTCTACACAGGGAAAAATTTGAAAACGTTAAAAACATATGTTTTGATAGGGCACATGGAAAACTGTGCGACTATGAAACTGTTGCATTCATTTGTTGCAGTTTATGTGACAAACTTATGTTTTCATCACTTTTTTTGGGAGTGATTATCACATCCATAAGAAAACCTAAATCGGGCAAGGTAGAAGAATCTTTTTACCCATTCGCCAAGTGTACAAGCTAGGTGGGTCGACAACATAT
This sequence comes from Schistocerca cancellata, assembly GCF_023864275.1. Lineage (NCBI taxonomy): Eukaryota > Metazoa > Arthropoda > Insecta > Orthoptera > Acrididae > Schistocerca > Schistocerca cancellata. Next base: position 128,351,586 of record NC_064635.1, read on the forward strand.
TCCTGTCATGTGACGCACATGCCGTCACCAGTGTCGTATAGAATATATCAGACGTGTTTTCCTGTGGAGGACTCGGTTGACCTATGACCTTGCGATCAAATGTTTTCGGTTCCCATTGGAGAGGCACGTCCTTTCGTCTACTAATCGCACGGTTTTGCGGTGCGGTCGCAAAACACAGACACTAAAACTTATTACAGTGAACAGAGACGTCAGTGAACCAACAGACAGTTCCTAACTTTGCGAAAATAGAGAAAGTAAACTTTCCACTCGAGGGAAGACTTGAACCAAAGACCTCTCGTTCCGCAGCTGCTCACGCTAACCACGGGACCACGGCGCTTATGAGCTTACACTATCCTTGATGTTGCATATCTCTCTCATGGACTACTCAGTTTGTATATTTTGCTTATTTTTTTCGTAGTTCCACACAACTTCTTCCTGTTTTCTCGATTGATCTGTGTTCAGTTTTTCAAGGCCTATCCACTGTGCCAACTTATAACTAAATTTGAGGGGGGTGCGATGGGGAGGTTCCCTTGTAAGGACAATTCCATATCATTTTATTTCCATTTGTATAAAATTTATGAGGTTCGCACAAAGTATTGTCGGTGGTTGGTTAGTCGAGAAGAGTGAACTGGGAGATCAGTAAGGAGTCGCCCGCAGTATGAAGACGCGTCAGCTGGGGGCTGTGGTTCGATGGTCGGTAGACGACACACTTCGTCGCTCGCAATACCCCTCCGCGGAAAGCTGGTTTGGATCTGCTACCGGTTCCTGGGTAATTACGCATCTCGCGAACTGTAGAACTGGAAACATCTACTTCCCACTCAGAAACTGCTGGACATCCCACTGACGTCACAGCGAGAACGCTGGACTGGGAAGTACTAGAAGTGGGTGAACCAGTTTTTGGTATACAAGTGAGGTGCGTATTTCCTCTGTCGAATATCAGGCAAGAAATTACGGCTAAGCCACTACTTACAACAGTTGAATTCCGGTGTGTCATATTCAGTGACGACATCAGGAAGGAAGGAGTGGCCCTGGACGCAACTGAATGGTACTGAAACAGGATAGTCTCAGTCACGTTGTTCTAATGCAGGGGTTCCCAACCAAATTTTCTCGAGAACCCCCTCATCGAGCATGATTGGTACCGTATCATATCACAGTATCAAGTACCTAAAATGACAAATTAAGAGTCTTTTTATACGTTTTATACTTTTGGTACTTAAAAAACATCGACATATTCATTATTGAAAAAATATTGAGCTTAAAACTTTTTCAATTTAGCCATTATTGATAATGTTAAATTTTTGATTATTGTTGAAAATCTTTCTCTTCAAATCTGGGTGTTCAGTATAACAAACTCCTTAAAAAAATAAAAATTGAGTATGAACTAAAAATGACAGGAAAAATTTTAAACTGAGTGTATTTGTCTTTCAAGTGTACTACACTTGAGATTGTATTGAGCAGACATAAGAAAACACTAATTTCATTCAAGGTATTATTTATTTGAAAAAATACGGTTATAACAGAGTATTCCATCAGTAGACAGTGAGTTTTAAATTTCAGTTCTTAATGAGATGAGTTCAATCTGACCTTTGAGTCCATTATTTCTGAAATATTAGGTTCCAAACTTGAAACTTTCACTCTGAAATTCGACCGCATGTCGAGCCGATTCCTATATTTGTTTTTCATGAAACACATGGAAGAAAATGCTTGCTCACACCGATTTGTGGTTGCAAATGGAAGGATCTTTTTCGTTGCCTTATCTTCAAGTTTCTTGTAGTCCTTGCGTGCTGATGCCCAGAAGTCACTGATGTAAATGTAAATCATCGTATCAGAGCTGGACAGATCCACAAGTTGATCTCGCTCTTCTTCAGTGACGCCTTGGATTTTGTCTATTTCTTCATAGCTGAAGGGATTTCGAATCCATATGTCTTCAGGGTCAGGTTCAGGGAAATACTCTCTCAAAGTGGTGGCTAGGCTGCATAGATGCTCGGCTACATTGATCTTGATGTGGTCAGGCAAACTCTCCTCTGATGACTCCAAGAAGTTTTAAAGTAGAAAAGTTAGTTAGTGACTCGTTTTCTATCCCTGACGCCCAGATCTGACACTTTTTGACCATAGCACTAATCTTATCCTCAGCTTTGAACATGTCTACATTTTCTCCTTGTAAACTAAAGTGTTCAAACATATTAGCTAAGTAAGCAACTGAGCAAAGCCAAGAGAAGTTAGTGAGAAAATCGGCGTACTTTTTGTCAAGAAGGAAGACATGAACCTTGTCTCTAAGTTCACAAAATCTTGCCAAGATCCTACCTCGAGAAAGCCATCTTACTTCCGTATGAATAAGAAGTTGCTCATGCTCACTGCCGATCAACAAAGAAAATAATCTGGATTGCAGATGTCGAGTTTTAACGTAGTTGATGATTTGAACTACTTCCTTAAGTATCTTTTGCAAAGGTTCAGGCAATCTTTCGGCTACTAAGGCTCCACGATGTATACAACAGTGAGTCCATTTCACCTCAGGGGCTACTGCTTTGATACGAGGTAGAAGTCCTGTTTTTTTGCTAGCTATTGACTTTGCTCAGTTCATCGACAAGCCTACACATTTTTTCCAGGCGACATCGTGTTCATTATGATAATTATTTAATGCAGTAAAAATATCGTCTGCTGTTGTATGCAGTAGTTCGCATGAAAAAAGAAAATCTTCGAACACTTGGTCCACCCATAAGAATCGTGCGAAAACCAACATTATAGCTTTTTTTTTATATGTCTGTGCTTTCCTCCAATCGTAAAGCGTACTTGTCACTCATGCAAAGTCTAGCCAGCAATGTTTCTTCGATGTTAACTGCCATATCAGTAATTCGTCTTTGAACAGTATTATCTGAGAGCGGGACAGTTCCTATTGCCTTAGCAGCTGCATCACCTAACATTCTCTTGCAAAGTATTATTGCTGATGGCAGTATAAATTCCTCAGCAATTGTGTGGTTTTTCCCACATTTAGCAACAAGCTGAACCACTTCGTAAGATACAAGGGTTACATTTTCATTTACATTAGCACCACAGTGTTTGGTAATTGCTTTACGTTTTCAACTCTCCTAATTAATTTTTGAAAAAATCTAATGACTTACTTTTGTAATCTGTGTGCTTAGTTTCAAGATGGCGCCAGAGTTTTGCTGGTTTCATACATTCATTCGAAAGGCTTTCATAGCAAATTACACATTGAGGTTTAGGCTGTCGCTCAGGTCCAGTGAACGTAAAACCGTTTTCCAAGTAATCAAAGTTATAGTTTCTAATTTTTCCAGTAAGCTTAACACTGACATTGGATGGGATAGGTTCAAGGGACGCCGACGATGTAGGTTCAATGGACACTGACAACTTCGGTTTGAGAGTCACTGACGTATTTGCTTGAACATCAAATGCATTTCTTCCTCTTCATCTGTTGGCCTTTCTCGTTTTAACGAACCACTTTTTAACCAACGGCCCATTTTTAACTACGCGAGCTGTAGCTTCCGCGAAAAACAACGCTTTACAAACACTACTGTTTTAATACAGAATATTGAATGTGTAAACAACACGGTCTGTGAAAGCACTGCAATAAATTAACAATGGCCGATTCTTGTCTGAAATTCGAGTTTCTGTGTAAAGTGATTGTCAGTTGTCAGCTGCAAAGAGGCAGCGCGTGCAGTCTAACGGCATAGAGCAGAACTATTAGCCTCTAATTCTGGCTTTGCGCTAGAGTGTGCTAGTGTCAGTTGGTTCTAGGAAGACGCTAGACGCAGAAGTTAGCATTCGCTATAGCTCTGCTCATGCAGGAAGCAGCCAAAACAAAAAATCTGTTATTATACGAAATATATTTAATATATTTTTTATTCTAATAGCATCTTGCGGACCCCTCTGGCATAGCTCACGGACCCCTGGGGATCCCCGGACCACCTGTTGGGAACCACTGCTCTAATTTGTTGTGTGGGCGTCGCAGATATGGAGATCTCTGTCAGCCCATTAAAACACTGAAGAAAGTTATTGTGCAAGAAATTTTTTCAGGGTCTGTGGTTCAGTAAATAAATTTCTCTAGATAAAAATCTGTCAACTTACGACTGAATAAGTGTCAGGATAATGCTGGGTATACAACTAACTTTCATCAGTAACGACGAAAGATAAACAGTTCTAAAAACTGATAAACAGGTTATGGAAAGAAACTTCCTGGCAGATTAAAACTGTGTGCCGGACCGAGACTCGAACTCGGGACCTTTGCCTTTCGCGGGCAAGTGCTCTAGGAGACGAGGTACTGGCAGAAGTAAAGCTGTGAGGACGGGGCGTGAGTCGTGCTTGGGTAGCTCAGTTCGTAGAGCACTTGCCCGCGAAAGGCAAAGGTCCCGAGTTCGAGTCTCGGTCCGGCACACATTTTTAATCTACCAGGATGTTTCATATCAGCGCACACTCCGCTGCAGAGTGAAAATCTCATTCAGGTTATGGAAAGTTCCAGTCATACGGAGCGAAGATAGGTGATACCTACACTGAAGAGGCAAAAAAACTGGTACACAGCAGGGCTGTCCATAGATCCTTGAGTGGGTGGAGGTCTCTTCTGAACAGCACGTTGCACGATATACCAGATATGCTCAATAATGTTCGTCTCTCGGGAGTTTAATGGCCAGCGGAAGTGTTTAAACTCAGAAAAGAGTTCCTGGAGCCACTCTGTAACAATTATGGACGTGTAGGGTGTCACATTGTCCTGCTGGAACTGCCCAAGTCCGTCGGAATGTACAATGGACATTAATCTTCAATGTCAATAACATTCACCAACAGCCGTATACTTTAAAATAGTTTATTTTATTCTGAAAGCAACCAGTTTCGGCGTTTCATTTTAGTGTCTTTAGGCTCCATACGCTTCCATCCAAATAAACTGACGTATTGCGACATAAATCGTGAATTCCAGCAGTTGCAGTCACGTCTTCGTATGAAGCAATTGTATTACGATCGGAATTCACGATATCTAGTGATTTATGGCGCTATACAAGTCATCTTATTTGGATAGAAGCATATGGGGCTTAAAAATGGCAAAATGAAGTGCCGAAACTCGTTGCTTTCAGAAGGAAATAAAATATCTTAAAGTATACGGCTGTTGGTGAATTTTATTGACATTACTTACCAGCCGATGTCCCCTGGCCATGATGGACCAACAGAGATCGACATGAGTGGATGCAGGTGATCAGACAGGATGCTTACGTAGACGTAGACGGGATCAAGGGTCCCATATCACTCCAACTGTGCAAGCTGCACACCATTACAGGGCCTTCACCAGCTTGCACAGTCAACTGCTGACACGCAGGGTACATGAATTCATGAAGTTGTCTCCATACCCGTACACATCCATCCACTCGATACAATTTGAAACGAGACTCGTCCGACCAGGCAACATGTTTCCAGTCATCAACAGTCCAATGCCAGTGTTGATGGGCCCAGGCAAGGCGGAAAGCTTTGTGTTGTCCTGTCATCGAGGGTACACGAATGGTCCCTTGGCTCTGAAAGCCCATGTCGATGATGTTTCGTTGAATGGTTCTCACGCTGACACTTGTTGATGGTCCAGCATTGATATGTGCAGCAATTTGCGGAGGGGTTGCACTTCCGCCATGTTGAACGATTCTCTTGAGTCGTCGTTGGTCCCGTTCTTGCAGGATCTTTTTCCGCCGCAGCGATGTCGGAGACTTGATATTTTACCGGGTTCCTGATAATCACGGTACACTCGTGAAATGGTCGTACGGGAAAATCCCCATTTCATCCCTGCATCGAAGATGTTGATTCCCATCGCTCGTGGGCCGACTATAGAACCACGTTCAAACGCTCGCTTAAATCTTGATAAGCTGCCATTGTAGTAGCAGTAACCGATCTAACTACTGCGCCAGACACTTATTGTCTTATACAGGGTGTTAAAAAAAAGGTACGGCCAAACTTTCAGGAAACATTCCTCACACACAAATAAAGAAAAGGTGTTATGTGGACATATGTCCGGAAACGCTTAATTTCCATGTTAGAGCTCATTTTAGTTTCGTCAGTATGTACAGTACTTCCTTGATTGGGGAAGACCTAGGACGACGAGGACACCTGCAATGGACGAGGCAATTCTTCGTGCAGTTGACGATAACCCTAATGTCAGCGTCAGAGAAGTTGCTGCTGTACAAGGTAACGTTGTCCACGTCACTGTATGGAGAGTGCTACGGGAGAACCAGTTGTTTCCGTACCATATACAGCGTGTGCAGGCACTATCAGTAGCTGATTGGCCTCCACGGGTACACTTCTGCGAATGGTTCATCCAACAATGTGTAAATCCTCATTTCAGTGCAAATGTTCTCTTTACGGATGAGGCTCCATTCCAACGTGATCAAATTGTAGCTTTTCACAATCAACATGTGTGGGCTGACGAGACTCCGCACGCAATTCTGCAATCACGTCATCAACACAGATTTTCTGTGAACGTTTGGGCAGGCATTGTTGGTGATGTCTTGATTGGGCCCCATGTTCTTCCACCTACGCTCAATGGAGTACGTTATCATGTCCTGCTAGAACATGTGCCTTTACAAGTACGACACAACATGTGGTTCGTGCATGATGGAGCTACTGCACATTTCAGTCGAAGTGTTCGTACGCTTTTCAACAACAGATTCGGTGACCGATGGATTGGTAGAGGCGGACCAATTCCATGGCCTCCACGCTCTCCTGACCTTAACCCTCTTGACTTTCTTTTATGGGGGCATTTGAAAGCTCTTGTCTACGCAACCCCGGTACCAAATGTAGTGACTCTTCGTGCTCGTATTGTGGACGGCTGTGATACAATACGCCATTCTCCAGGGCTGCATCAGCGCATCAGGGATTCCATGCGACGGAGGGTGGATGCATGTATCCTCGCTAACGGAGGACATTTTGAACATTTCCTGTAACAAAGCGTTTGATGTCACGCTGGTACGTTCTGTTGCTGTGTGTTTCCATTCCATGATTAATGTGATTTGAAGAGAAGTAATAAAATGAGCTCTAACATGGAAAGTAAGCGTTTCCGGACACATGTCCACATAACATATTTTCTTCCTTTGTGTGTGAGGAATGTTTCCTGAAAGTTTGGCCGTAGCTTTTTGTAACATCCTGTATATTTAAATATGCATGCCTATATCAGTTTCTTTGGCGCTTCATTGTATATCGGCTGTAGCGTATCTGACAAGAACTTCCTTGCCACGATGTGATGACCCGAGGGAAGGCTGTAACACTCTGAGAGTAACAGATATTCGCACGTTAATCATCCGGCTATAAAGGAGTACAAATACCCTGAACAGCGATCGTGTATTATTTCATACATTGCTTTGAATCGTTAGAAACAGTTATAACAATCCAATTGTTGTGCACTTCGGATAACCTTTTGTAAAGTACGAATTTCAGCTTCTTACTTGAATTATCTTAGTATACAAAATATAACCTAAAACACAGAGTTGGTACGAGTTGTGTTCAAAAAATACGGCGAAAGAATTTTTGCAGCAGAAACTGCTGACGCTGGAACCATTTGACGTAAATTGTCCGATGGCCTCATTCTATTGTACTGGTTATTCTGGAGAGAACGATGTTCATTCATATGGAATTGAGAACACTACTATGAATAAAGACTTTTTTGATTCTTGAATGACGTGTGGAAAATATGTTCAGAAAAACATTTATCATTCAACGTAAATGTATTTAATAACGATATTGATTCATTATATGTATTATTTTTTAATCTACGTTAAAAATATTAACGTCTGTGAAACTGTAAAACGATTTTATGTAATTTTCTACTCTGGTGTTGATCTTGGATGAGGATACATGTGAGAGACATATTGGTTAAATACCTGTGTTTGTTAGCTTTTAAAATCTTTGTTTATCTGTGTTTAGCATCCTTATATGTTAGGAGACCAATGACTTGCTTTTTTCAGAACATCAGAACGCGCAATACAGCGCTAGCCTATGGTTAATTGTTGTCGGCCATTCACACGGCCGCAACGTATTATTTGAGTATTGTTAACATTAAACGACACACAGCCTCGGTAATAGCTTACAAAGTTTGAATTTTAATTATATTATTCATCTTGAGTGACATTTTAATTCATCTGCAAAGATTAATAGTAGTTTTCATTGAATTCTTGTGGTTGTCACATAACAGCTATCTTTTATCTCAGCTACGTAAATTCACAGAAATTAACTTACTCGGAAATAGTCAGTGATAACTACGCCACACAATAATATTTCTCTACTCGAACCCATGACATTAAAACAGTATTAATTTCAATGAAACTGCAAATCAAAAAGAACCTGAGATATTTTATTAACACACGAGGTAGTGCAGTGCTTCACACCGCTATTTAAGTGTTTCATAAGGCGGGCATTAAACCTTGAAATAATATTTCATTAATAAAAGACTGTGTAATTTTACCCGTGATAAGTTGTGTTGTCACTTTAGTGTGTGTGGCGTAATTTCTTGTTTACCTATTGGTATGTTTGTCTACAAATCATACAGTTTAAAGAGCTGCACATGTACGTACAATTAAAGACACTAGCTTGACGTACAGAACACACACACACAACATACATATTAAAAACAACCTACATTCAGACAGACAGTGCCATATTGGGACTCGTTCTGACTTGACTCTGCGTCCAGACACGCTACAGTGAGTCTCTGTTTACGGTTTCTGCAATGTATCATTGATTTTGAACAACCGCGTGGACAAGCAACTCTGTTTCGCTGTGAGTGTGGGTTTGGTATTCTGTCATTCTATGCAACGGATTAATCTGAGATGTACCCTTTACCCTGTGGCTCCTGCAAAATACAACTTCCACCCCCACACTACTACAGAAATCAGACTGACGCTCCTAACGTTCGAAAGAGAAATGCCTGAAAAACTTTCAGCAATAAATATTTTCTGGAGTCGTGCGCTGTAATGAAATGACACAAAAATTCACAAAAGTTCTTACGTAACTAGTTGGATACTTGGGTATTGGAGTAGTGCTAGTTAGTGTAAGAAAAACATGAAACTAACGAATATTATTATTTATTTTGCAGAAATTCTGAGAAATCACAATGTCACTTTTAGTTATGAACTGAACACGTTATTTCCTGGTTCTTTTTGGAATGTGAAGTTTCCTCTTGAGGATAGGATTCGCTAATGAAATTTCTATACAAAGTTTAAGATTGTTATTGACTTGGCAGAATGGCTGAGAGCCGCACCTACTCAACTTGAATAATTATCCGTCAGAATGTTGCTAGGTATGGTCGAGGCTGTCGCGTGTGAAATGCAGTGAAGTGTACTGTTGTGGAGGAAATATGGGGCTCGCAAGAGCTGTAGCACACAATACCGTAAGCTGCGATGACTGCTGTCTGTGCCGCTCGCTGCTGACAAATAAGATAACTCTCGTTCTATCTGGATTGACCTTCGCCAATCAAACACTCCCTACGCCTTGATGAAGTCAAGGACTCCTATTCGCCCCTAGTCTAACTATTGGCATAGTCCACCGCGATGCCACTCAAAAATTCGCTCGCAGGCGTTTAACTATAACTCTGTCCGTTCACACCACACAATAAGTGTGGTGGCCAACACAGTGAACAACGCTTAATCTGAAGGACTCAATATAGAGTCGCACTTCGATTCGCTCTCGACAGAGGTGCTCTCCCAGTGAAGTCCTGAGGAGAGACTTGTTCCTTGCTCTTTGGGTACACGTACGAGAGCGCACACTCTCGTTACGTGTTCTCACTCCAAGAGCGACAACAGAACGGCCCCTCTCCACGCCAGACGTGAAGGGGTATATCTTTCGCTCTCTTCCATTACTCCTTTAGCTCAAGGCGTCAGGAATATCGTCTACCAATCAGCATTGCTCTTCTAAAACGGGAGAATGACGTTTCGTTTAAGGCAACCAATCCGGAAATCTGTCGCATCGGTGTTTGGCGTTTGCTGTCTCCGTGTGAAAATCTCTGAAACTGCTAGCTATATTTGTAAAGAATGGTAGGTTGGGCGCTCCCACACAATGTAGCGAAATTTGTTTTTAAGCCGAACACGGGGTGATCCTTTCACTCGGGCAAATGCTGTGTGCTCTACGGGCAGTCACTGGCTGACGTAGATAGCTCCCTGTGAAAACCTCTGAAGGGACAGGCGTCCTGGCGTGCGGTGTTTGCCTCTCCCGAACTAAAAGCTTCTGTGACCGTCGTGTCTTGAATGTATGTGTGTACGCCAGCCTCGAGTATTTCAACCACGGTGCAGTACTTGTTATTTGCATATCGTTTACATGAATTCATACAACATTGACTTTATCTTATCGAGTTTTGGTTCGAATGAAGCGTCTTGATGTGCGGAATATGATTGTGAGGGCGGAATATGTAAGCAATGAAGGTCAGGAGACCACAACGTCTCACATCACGTTGCAGAAAAGGGCCAAAGAAACTCATGAAATGGTGAAATTAGTGTATGTTGGTAATGCTGTAACTTCGAAGACTGTTTAAAAATCTCATGAGTGACTTGAAAGCGGAAATAAATCGGTAGATGATAAGCAGAGTACGGGAGGTGGATTAACATCCAAAACAAAAGAAAACGCGTTTAAAGTGGCAATAATTGTTCGTTGAAGCAAGCGAATAGCTACTCGAGAGCTTACCGAAGAACTTAACATCTCGTATGGTTCCACGTAAATTATTTTATCCAATAATTTGCAAATAAAACCAGTGAGTGAAAAATCTGTTACCAGACTACTGAAAAAATCGTGTTAGTTTTCACGGATTTGAAGGATCGCCTTCTTTCAGGTACTGAATTTTAACTGGATATAAAAGTAGGGTGGATGGCAATGACCCTGTAACCAACATTCAGAGTTCTAAATGAACTATCGATTAATCTCCTTGCGTACAAAAACGACACCAGTCAAAATCGAATAACAAAGTCTTGCTCACTGTTATTTTCGATAGCGAGGGTACAGTGCAATCAGTTCGTCCCAAGGGAACAGCTGTAAACTTCGAGTTTTTAAAGGGCGTACTGCAACATTTGCAGAAGGAAGAGACCAGATAAACGAGCCAATGGCTTCCTTCTCCTTCATGACAACGCACCGTCTCACGCCTCGTTTCTCATTCGCAAGTTTTTGGCCGGAAAAGGTGTTTCTGTCCGTCGAGATCCGGCTCACTCATCAGACTTAGCACCCTGCGACTTCTGGGTCTTCCCAAACATTAAAAACGGGTTTAAAGGAAAACGTTTTGACACCATCGCCGTCATTACGAGGGCCACAACAGAGCAGCTGAACGCCCTTCCAACCCAAACCTTACAGAAACGCTTCCAGTCATGGACTCAATCTTGGGATAAGTGCTTTGCTTGCCAAGGAGAAAGCTTTAAAAGAGATGAAATCTAATTTCACATAAGCTTATTATTTTGCTTCTAGTAAAATTTTTCAACGTTTGTTTTGACCACATCTTGTGTATTCTCTTGAGAAATAATTTCCTCAAACGTAAATACATTTCTTGTAGAAGTCAGTCGAGAACGGTTACTAAATACCTGATCTTTAAATAATGGAACAAACATAATTTTGATGAAAGCTCTACGAAATTTATGTAATAAATTTAGTTTCAGACAGTTATCGGTATTTGTACTGGAGCATATAATTTGCATTTGTTTTGCTGCCTGAGTGAGTGAATGGTTCTGAGCACTATGGGACTTAACTACTGAGGTCATCAGTCCCCTAGAACTTAGAACTATCTAAACCTAACTAACCTAAGGACATCACACACATCCATGCACGAGGCAGGATTCGAACCTGCGACCGTAGCGGTCACGCGGTTCCAAACTGAAGCGCTTAGATCCCCACGGCCACACCGGCCGGCATGCTGCCTGAGTGAATAAGGGCCTGAATGCGCATGAAGTATGGGTCAGGGAAATTTTGAATAACTGAGTGAGGGTGGAAATCATATTGTGCAACCGCATGCGAGTCAATATGTGGCGGAAAGTGATGACTGTGAAGCAGTCACTCTTCGAAATTTTAGAAATGTAAAACATATCAGTCCTTCAGAGCCGTCCGTTGTGACCGAGCGGTTCTAGGCGCTCCAGTCCGGAACCGCGCTGCTGCTACGGTCGCAGGTTCGAATCCTGCCTCGTGCATGGATGTGTGTAATGTCCTTAGGTTAGTGAGTCTTAAGTAGCTCTAAGTGTAGGGGACTGATGACCTCAGATGTTAAGTCCCATAGTGCTCAGAGCCATTTGAATCATTTACTCCTTCAGACGACTAAAGATAGGGTTCATTTGTTTTTATTTGCTTTTGGAAAATGCATGATTTTGTAATTTCACGTAAACTGATTTCTGAATGGGGACTGATCCAAAGACGGATAGTACCGGCCTAGGTGAATCGAAAAATGAATTTGACTGGCTACTGTATTACTTCGGTCAGTCAGAGAAGAGATTTTCCGCGCCCATTGGCACTGAGACGGCAGTTTTGCGCGATTAATTTGATAACAGTCCGCTTTCAAATTTTGTGACGAAGGGTCACTTAGCACGGAGCTCTAGAAATTTTCGTTGATACTGAGGTTTACAGGTTATGAGGAAAACATGTTTTGTCGCTAAAAGTGCATTCATGGATGACATCTACGAACCTTTCGGACTGTTTAATGAGAATGTTTTACCTTTTTTCGAGAGTATTCATTTCGCCCGGCGTGCTGGGCATTCATAAACCTATACTTTAAGAGTCCTAAAGGTACGGTGTGCATAGAATTTGACCGAGCATTATATAGTTTACAAACTGTTTATTGCCTGATGAGAAGTGCGGTTATTTCATGACTGATTTAAATGGGCTGCTAGAGAGAGAGAGAGAGAGAGAGAGAGAGAGAGATAGAGAGAGAGAGACACACACAGACATAGAGAGAGACAGACAGACAGAGTGTGAGAGAAAAAGTGAGCTAAAATTGTGAAGGAAATAATAAAAAAGTGATTCCTGATTGCTCAGCTCGACTGACTGCCATATGAAATATTGAGTACTTTCCTGGCACTCTGATGAATCCTGTTCTTTTACGGGAGCACTGGAATGAGTGAACTCAGCTCGTAATGCCAAACAATAATGAGTTACTTATCATTAACAAGATACATGCATGTGAAATGGTAAACCAAAGAAAAAATATGAAGCATGGATTTAAAAAGTAGTATAACAATGTAAATCATGAAACAAAATAAATGAAATAGATATTTAGAATGATAATGAACGTTTAGTTCTTTTAATTAGGTATACTGAAAATACTCCAATAGCACATAGTTATTTTATTTAGGTATACTGAAAATACTCCAACAGCACATTCTCCCCCCATCAACCGTGAACATTGCCGTTGGTGGGGTGGTGGGGAGGCTTGCGTGCCTCAGCGATACAGATGGCCGTACCGTAGGTCCAACTACAACGGAGGGGTATCTGTTGAGAGGCCATACAAACGTGTGGTTCCTGAAGAGTGGCAGCAGCCTTTTCAGTAGTTGCAGGGGCAATAGTCTGGATGATTGACTGATCTGGCCTTGTAACACTAACCAAAACGGCCTTGCTGTGCTGGTACTGCGAACGGCTGAAAGCAAAGGGGAAACTACAGCCGTAATTTTTCCCGAGAGCATGCAGCTTCACTGTATGGTTAAATGATGATCGCATTCTCTTGGGTAAAATATTCCGGAGGTAAAATAGTCCCCCATTAGGATCTCCGGGCGGGGACTACTCAAGAGGACGTCGTTATCAGGAGAAAGAAAAGCGTTCTGCGGATCGAAGCTTGGGATGTCACATCCCTTGATCGGGCAGATAGGTTACAAAATTTAAAAAGGCAAATGGATAGGTTAAAGTTAGATATAGTGAGTATTAGTGAAGTTCGGTGGCAGGAGGAACAAGACTTTTGGTCAGGTGAATACAGGGTTATAAATACAAAATCTAATAGGGGTAATCCAGGAGTAGGTTTAATAATGAATAAAAAAAAATAGGAGTGCGGGTAAGCTACTACAAACAGCATAGTGAACGCATTATTGTGGCCAAGATAGACGCGAAGCCCATGCCTGCTACAGAAGGACAAGTTTATGAGCCAACTAGCTCTGCAGATGATGAAGATTTTAATGAAATGTATGATGAGATAAAAGAAATTATTCAGGTAGCGAAGGGAGACGAAAATTTAATAGTAATGGGTGACTGGAATTTGAGAGTAGGAAAAGGGAGAGAAGGAAACATAGTAGGTGAATATGGATTGGGGGTAAAAAATGAAAGAGGAAGCCGTCTGGTAGAACTTAATCATAGCTAACACTTGGTTCAAGAATCATAAAAGAAGGTTGTATACATGGAAGAATCCTGGAGATACTAGAAGATATCAGACAGATTATATAATGGTAAGACAGAGATTTAGGAACCAGGTTTTAAACTGTAAGACATTTCCAGTGGCAGATGTGGACTCTGACCACAATCTATTGGTTATGAACTGTAGATTAAAACTGAAGAAACTGCAAAAACGTGGGAATTTAAGGAGATGGGACCTGGATAAACTGAAAGAACCAGAGGTTGTACAGAGTTTCAGGAAGAGCATAAGGGAACAATTGACAGGAATGGGGGAATGAAATACACTAGAAGAAGAATGGGTAGCTCTGAGGGATGAAGTAGTGAAGGCAGCAGAGGATCAAGTAGGTAGAAAGACGAGGGCTAGTAGAAAGCCTTGGGTAACAGAATAAAGACAGAATTTAATTGATGAAAGGAGAAAATATAAAAATGCAGCAAATGAATCAGGCAAAAAGGAATACAAACGTCTCAAAAATGAGATCGACAGGAAGTGCAAAATGGCTAAGCAGGGATGGCTAGAGGACAAATGTAAGGATGTAGAGGCTTATCTCACAAGGGGTAAGATAGATACTGCCTACAGGAAAATTAAAGAGACCTTTGGAGAAAAGAGACCCACTTGTATGAATATCAAGAGCTCAGATGGAAACCCAGTTCAAAGCAAAGAAGGGAAAGCAGAAAGGTGGAAGGAGTATATAGAGGGTCTATACAAGGGCGATGTAGTTGAGGACAATATAATGGAAATGGTAGAGGATGTAAATTAAGATGAAATGGGAGATGCGATACTGCGTGAAGAGTTTGAAAGAGCACTGAAAGACCTGAGTCGAAACAAGCCGCCGGGAGTAGACAACATTCCTTGGGAGAGCCAGTCCTGACAAAACTCTACCATCTGGTGAGCAAGATGTACGAGACAAGCGAAATACACTCAGACTTCAAGAAGAATATAATAATTCCAATCCCAAAGAAAGCAGGTGTTGACAGATGTGAAAATTACCGAACTATCAGTTTAATAAGTCACAGCTGCAAAATACTAACACGAATTCTTCACAGACGAATGGAAAAACTGGTGGAAGCCGACCTCGGGGAAGTTTGGATTCCGTAGGAATGTTGGAACACGTGAGGCAATACTGACCTTACGACTTATCTTAGAAGAAAGATTAAGGAAAGGCAAACCTACGTTTCTAGCATTTGTAGACTTAAAGAAAGCTTTCGACAATGCTGACTGGAATACTCTCTTTCAAATTCTGAAGGTGTCAGGGGTAAAATACAGGGAGCGAAAGGCTATTTACAATTTGTACAGAAACCAGATGGCAATTATAAGAGTCGAGGGGCACGAAAGGGAAGCAGTGGTTGGGAAGGGAGTGAGACAGGGTTGTAGCCTCTCCCCGATGTTATTCTATCTGTATATTGAGCAAGCAGTAAAGGAAACAAAAGAAAAATTCGGAGTAGGTATTAAAATCCATGGAAAAGAAATAAAAACATTGTGGTTCCCCGATGACGTAATTCTGGCGGTAGTGAATCGAAAATTAGGTACCTGCACCCAGGAAATGTTCGATAGATTGACTGTAGACGCGTTATTCACAGTGGTAATGGTGCCTGTAGTATTAATCGAAGATGCAATTTTTGTGTTGCATGGTCCGCAGCTCGTGGTCGTGCGGTAGCGTTCTCGCTTCCCACGCCCGGGTTCCCGGTTTCGATTCCCGGCGGGGTCAGATTTTCTCTGCCTCGTGATGACTGGGTGTTGTATGATGTCCTTAGGTTAGCTAGGTTTAAGTAGTTCTGAGTTCTAGGGGACTGATGACCATAGATGTTAAGTCCCATAGTGCACGGAACCATTTGAACCATTTTTTGTGTTGCATGGTCAATGAGTCATGCTGTGGTTACAGTAAACTGGCAGTGGTGCTTCGGAAACAAGCTACTCGACACCCAAGAGAAGTTCCATACAGTGACAGTAGCTGCGTTAGTCGCTTTCAGAACAGTTGTCATTGAGCTCGGATTTTTCATCCATGATGCAATATGTGTAATGATTTGTGAACGTGGGGATGCGAGGGTGAAAGTAACTTGGCAGTAGTGCACCGAAAGCAAGCTACTTATCTCCAAGGATATGTTCCCTTATAGTGACTGTACCAGTGTTAGTCGCTTGGGTAGAAGTCGGCATGGAGCCCGTAGTATTAATCTCCACGATATACACTCCTGGAAATGGAAAAAAGAACACATTGACACCGGTGTGTCAGACCCACCATACTTGCTCCGGACACTGCGAGAGGGCTGTACAAGCAATGATCACACGCACGGCACAGCGGACACACCAGGAACCGCGGTGTTGGCCGTCGAATGGCGCTAGCTGCGAAGCATTTGTGCACCGCCGCCGTCAGTGTCAGCCAGTTTGCCGTGGCATACGGAGCTCCATCGCAGTCTTTAACACTGGTAGCATGCCGCGACAGCGTGGACGTGAACCGTATGTGCAGTTGACGGACTTTGAGCGAGGACGTATAGTGGGCATGCGGGAGGCCGGGTGGACGTACCGCCGATTTGCTTAACACGTGGGGCGTGAGGTCTCCACAGTACATCGATGTTGTCGCCAGTGGTCGGCGGAAGGTGCACGTGCCCGTCGACCTGGGACCGGACCGAAGCGACGCACGGATGCACGCCAAGACCGTAGGATCCTACGCAGTGCCGTAGGGGACCGCACCGCCACTTCCCAGCAAATTAGGGACACTGTTGTTCCTGGCGTATCGGCGAGGACCATTCGCAACCGTCTCCATGAAGCTGGGCTACGGTCCCGCACACCGTTAGGCCGTCTTCCGCTCACGCCCCAACATCGTGCAGCCCGCCTCCAGTGGTGTCGCGACAGGCGTGAATGGAGGGACGAATGGAGACGTGTCGTCTTCAGCGATGAGAGTCGCTTCTGCCTTGGTGCCAATGATGGTCGTATGCGTGTTTGGCGCCGTGCAGGTGAGCGCCACAATCAGGACTGCATACGACCGAGGCACACAGGGCCAACACCCGGCATCATGGTGTGGGGAGCGATCTCCTACACTGGCCGTACACCACTGGTGATCGTCGAGGGGACACTGAACAGTGCACGATACACCCAAACCGTCATCGAACCCATCGTTCTACCATTCCTAGACCGGCAAGGGAACTTGCTGTTCCAACAGGACAATGCACGTCTGCATGTACCCCGTGCCACCCAACGTGCTCTAGAAGGTGTAAGTCAACTACCCTGGCCAGCAAGATCTCCGGATCTGTCCCCCATTGAGCATGTTTGGGACTGGATGAAGCGTGGTCTCACGCGGTCTGCACGTCCAGCACGAACGCTGGTCCAACTGAGGCGCCAGGTGGAAATGGCATGGCAAGCCGTTCCACAGGACTACATCCAGCATCTCTACGATCGTCTCCATGGGAGAATAGCAGCCTGCATTGCTGCGAAAGGTGGATATACACTGTACTAGTGCCGAAGTTGTGGATGCTCTGTTGCCTGTGTCTATGTGCCTGTGGTTCTGTCAGTGTGATCATGTGATGTATCTGACCCCAGGAATGTGTCAATAAAGTTTCCCCTTCCTGGGACAATGAATTCACGGTGTTCTTATTTCAATTTCCAGGAGTGTACTTGACTCCTAGGATAAGATACTTTCGGAGACGGTAGCAGCGTTTGTCGCTTGGATTGAAGTCGGCATGGAGAATCTAATATTCAATCGCAACGCCATTTCTTTGCTTCACCCTCAATGTGAGGGTATAAGATCTATAATAAACTGCAAGAGATCCGTCGGAAACAAACTTCTTGGCTCCCACTACACGTTCCATAATAAGATTGTAGCCTCGTCAGACACTTGGATAGAAGCCGGAATAGAACATGTAGTATTCAATCGCGACGCAATTAGTTTGTTGCATCGTCAGTGTGAGGGTTACAATAAATTGCAAGAAAAAGCGTCGAAAAAATGCAAATCGAATACCAGATGAAATACCTTTCGGAGACCGTAACCTCGTCAATCGCTTGCAATGAAGACGAAGTACATGCTGTAGTGTTCAATCGCGACGCAGTTTTTTTGCTGCATCGTATATGTGAGGGTGCGAGGCATACAGTAAACTATCAGAGATGCGTCGGAAAATTGTTACTTGACTCCCAAGAGAAAATCTTTTGGATCAGGTAGCAGCGATTGACACTTGGGTTGATGTCGGTATGGAGTCTCTTGTATTCAATCGCGACGAAATTTCTGTGTTTCATCCTCAATGTGAGGGTGCGAGGAATATAGTAAACATCAGTAGATGCGACGGAAACAAGGTATTTGAATCCCAGGAGCAGTTCCTTTCGGAGACTGTAGAATCGTCAATCGCTTGGAAAGAAGACGAAGTAAACGCTGAAGTGTTCAATCACGACGCAATTCTTTTGCTGCATCGTCAATGTAACGGTGCGAGGGATACAGTAAAATACCAGAGATGCTTCGGAGAAATGCTACATGACTCCCAGTTGAAATTCTTTTCGGAAGCGGCAGCAGCGTTTGTCACTTGGGGAGAATTCGACATTGAGCGTCTTGTATTCAATCGCGACGCAATTTCTGTGTTTCATCCTCTATGTGAGGGTGCGAGGGATCTAGCAAACTTCCAGAGATGCATTGAAAACAAGCTACTTGAATTCCAGGAGGAATTCCTTGCGGAGACCGTAGCCTCGTCAATTGCTTGGAAAGAAGGCGAAGTAAACCTTGTAGTAATCAATAGCGACGCAATTTTTTTGTTGCATCGTCAATGTAAGGATGCAAGGATTACAGTGAACTACCAGAGATGTGTTGGAAAAATGTTCCTTGACTCCCAGTATAATTTCCTTTCGGAGACGGTAGCAGAGTTTATCGCTTGCAGAGAAGACGGCTTGGAACCTCCGGTATTCAAAGGCGACGCAATATCTGTGTTTCATCCCCAATGTGAGGGTGCGAGGAATATAGCAAACATCCCGTGATGCGTCGGGACCAACCTACTTGAATCCCAGGAGAAGTTCCTTTCGGAGATCGTAGTCTTGTTAATCGCTTGGAAAGAAGGTGATATAAATCCTTTAGTGTTCAATCGCGCCGCAACTTTTTTGCTGCGTCGTCAATGTCAGGGTGCGAGGGTTACAGTAAACTAACAGAAATGTGTCTGAAAAATTCTACTTGAATCAGAGGAAAAATTCTTTCGGAGGCGGTAGCAGCGTTTGTCGCTTGCAGAAAAGACGGCTTGGAGCCTCTAGGACTCAGTCACAACATAATTTCTGTGCTTCATCCTCAATGTAAGGGTGAGGGTGATATAGCAAATATCAAGAGATGCGACCGAAAAAGCTTCTTGAATCATAGGAGAAGTACATTTCAGAGATCGCAGCGTCGTTAATCGCATGGAATGTAAGCGATGTAAATACTGTAATGTTTAATCGTGGCTCAATTTGTTTGCTGCGTCATCAGTGTGAGGTTGCGGGGGTTACAGAAAACTACCAGAGATGTGTCGGAAAAATGTTACTTGAGTCCCAGGAAAAATTCTTTCTGAGGCGATAGCAGTGTTTGTCGCTTCCAGAGAAGACGGCTTGGAGCATTCTAGTATTGAATCACGACGTAATTTCTGTGTTTCATCCTCAATGTGAGGCTGAGAGGAATACAGCAAATATCCAGAGATGCGACGGAAACAAGCTACCTGAATACGAGGAGAAGTACAATTCGTCGACCGTAGCCTCATTAATCGCCTGAAAAGAAAGCGTAGTAAATACTGTAATGTTTAATCGCGACGCTATTTTTTTGCTGCTTCGTCAATGTTAGTGTGCGAGGGTTACAATAAACTACCAGAGATGTGTCGGAAAATGCTACTTGAGTCCCAGGAAAAATTCTTTCTGAGTTTGTCGCTTGCAGAGAAAGCGGCTTGGAGCTTCTAGTATTCAATCATGACTTAATTTCTGCGTTTCAATCTCAATGTGAGGGTGAGAGGGATGTAGCAAATATTCAAAGAAGCGACGGACGTAACTAGTAGAATCCCAGAAGAAGTACATTTCAGAGACCGTAGATTCATTAATCACTTCGAAAGAAAGCAAAGTAAATACTGTTATGTTTAATCGCGCGCAACTTTTTTGCTGCGTCGTCAACGTGGTGGTGCGTGGGTTACAGTAAACTTTCAGAGATATGTCGGATAAATACTACTTGAGGCCCAGGAAAAATTCTTTCGGTGGCGGTAGCAGCTTTTGTCGCTTGCAGAGAAGACGGCTTTTTAGCCTCTAGTGTTCAATCAAGACATAATTTCTGTGTTTCATCCTCAATGTGAGGGTGAGAGGGATATAGCAAACTTCCAGATATGCGAAAAGAAGAAGCTGCTTGTATTATAGGAGAAGTGCATTTCAGAGACCGTAGCCTCGTTAATCGCTCTGAAAGAAAGGGAAGTAAATTCTGTAAAATTTAAACACGACGCAATATTTTTGTTGCAACGTCAATGTGAGGGTAAACAACAAGAGACGTGTCGGAGAAATGCTACTTGAGTCCCAGGAAAAATCATTTGGAGGCAGTAGCAGCGTTTGTCGGTTTCAGAGAAGAAGTATTCAATCACGACGTAATTTCTGTGGTTCATCCTCAATGTGAGAGTGAGAGGGTTATAGAAAACATGCTTGAGATGCGACAGAAGCAAGGAACATGAACTACAGGACAACTACATTTCAGAGATCGTAGACTCGGTAATCGCTTGGCAAGAAAGCAAAGTAAATACTGTAATGTTTAATGGCGACGCAATGTTTTTTGCTTTGTCGTCATTGGTAGTGTGCGAGGGTTTTAGTAAACTACCAGAGATATGTCGGAAAAATGCTACTTGATCCCAGGAAAAAAACCTTTTGGAGGCAGTAGCAGCGTTTGTCGCTTGCAGAGAAGAAAGCTTAGAGTCTCTAGTGTTAAGTCACGACGTAATTTCTGTGTTTCATCCTCAATGTGAAGCTGAGAGGGATATAGCAAACAACGATAGACGCGACAGAAACAAGTTGCTTGAATCCCAGGAGAAGTACATTTCGGAAACCGATGCCTCGTTAATCGCTTGGAATGAAAGCAAAGTAAATAATGTAATGTTTAATGGCTACGCAATTTTTTGCTGCGTCGTCAATGTGAGGGTTAGAGAGTTACAGTAAACTATCAGAGACGTGTCGGAGAAATGCTACTTGAGTCCCAAGAAAAATTCTTTCGGAGGCAGTGGCAGCGTTTGTCGCTTGCAGAGAAGACGGCTTGCAGCCACCAGTAGTCAATCATGACTTAATATCTGTGTTTCATATTCAATGTGAGGGTGAAACGGATTCAGCACTCATCCCAAGATGTGACGGAAACAAGCTACTTGAATCGCAGGAGAAGTACACTTGGGATACCGTATCCTCGTTAATCGCTTGGAGAGAAAGCGAATTAAATACTGTAATGTTTAATGGCGACGCAATTTCTTTGCTGCGTCGTCAAGGTGAGGGTGCGACGGTTTCAGTAAATTAGCAGAGATATGTCTGGGAAATGCTACTTTAGTCCCAGGAAAAATTCTTTCGGATGCAGTAGTAGCGTTTGTTGCTTGCAGAGAAGATGGCTTGAATCATAGGTGAAATACATTTCGTAGATCGTAGCCTCCCTTTTACACTGATTTATTTGACAAACCAAGAGACAAGAACACAATTAGAGATGATGTAGTTGATAAAGCATTTGCTAAACAGCTTACATACTATAGATTTTGAAAGCAGTATAGACTCACTTGAAACAGATTATTTCTTGCTGCAGTGAAGACGAAGACGAAAATTTTGAAAGTTGTGAAAGACAATTTGATTGTACATCACGGTTTGAAGGTAAATTTCAATTTGTTTTGTGAGTAAAAATATCAGACAGATGATAAAGTTCAAGTATTTGGACAACAAACACAAAGCTGTACCATTATGACAGAGAAGGAATTTAGTAAGAAGTAAGAAATTCGAGTGTGGGAAGCGGGAAATTTCAGCGAAAATATCTAATTTTCAAGCACGAGGATCAGGATGGACATTAAATAGAATTATTGGTTTACGGCAGCAATTAACAAATACGTTCCACTGAGGGCATCATTTTACATTTGGTTACCTGCAGCTATAAAAAAGGAAAAGCTTACATCAATGTAAAAAATGATGATCAAAAATGTTCTCTGTGGGTTTTAAAATCCGCATGGTATCAAGTAGATAAAAATGCTGAAAGAGTAACGAAATACAACAATGTTGGTCTTGTTCTTGATCAGAAACTTGAAAATATTGAGTTTCCTGTAGTGGTTGATCATATTCCAAAAATAGAGTGTAGAATTAATGTATCTACCAACGTCTATTCATTTGATGGAGAATATCAAGTGTATCCATTACAAATTACAAAAAGTAAGAAGGGAAAAACATGTAAATCTCCTTTATTTCAAGAAAGAAGGTAAATCACATTGTTGTTACATAAAAAAATAATCTCTGCTTGTCTCAAGTCAAATCACCAAACAGGCCAAAGCAAAATTTATTTGTGATTTGTGTTTACTCCATTTTACTAGTAAAGAAAAATTAGATAATCTCACATCATATTGATTGACTATGAAGCCATTAAAAGTAGAAATGCCAAAGTAAGATCATATGTACATTTTAAAAATTATCAATGCACACAGAAAATTCCATTTGTTATTTATGCTGATTCTGAAAGTTTACTTTTTAAGATGGACAACTGTCAACCGAATCCATAAAAGTGAGACAATGAAATATCAGAAGCATGAACCAAGTGGATTTTGCTACTATATCAAGTATGTAAATGGACATTAAAAAGATCCCGTTGTTTATAGAGGATAAAATTGTCATAAAAAAATTCATAGGAACAATAAATTGAAGAGATTGGAAGAATTTATTCTGAAAATGAAGAAATGAATCCACTTACACCCAAAGAACAATCAAGACATAATGAATCTAAAGTTTGTACACAGTGTAAATGTCATTATTCAAGAAATAATAGAAAGGTTCATCATCATGATCATCTAATTGGTAAATACACTGCTCCATTGCACAATAATTGTAATTTGAAACTAAAGCATCCTGGGGTTGTATTTATTTATTTACATAATTTTTCTGGCTATGATTCTCACCTCTTTGTGAAAGAACTTGGTTACGATGATAAGGAGATAGACCTAATCTCATACAATGAAAATAGATAAATCAGTTTTGGTAAGAGTACAAAAAATCTGAAAATGAGATTTGTTGACACATTTAAATATATGGCTTCGTCATTTGACAGACTTTCATCAAATTTGAAGAGAGATCAAATGAAAAATATTAAAAAGTTTTTCTCAAGAGAATTATTTAATCTAGTGATCAGAAAAGGTGTGTATCCATATGAGTACAAGGATTCTTGGAAGAAATTTGAAGAGACAAAATAACTGTCAAAAGAAGAATTTCAGAACAAATTGAATTACTGTGACATAAGTGATGAAGATTATAAACATGCAAAAATGGTTTGGAGGCAATTTAACGTGAAAAATCTTGCTGCATATCATTGTTTGAAAACTGATGTACGATTGTTAGCTGATATGTTCGAAAATTTTAGAAAAACTTGTATAAAAGCATATGATTTAGATCCATCTTGGTATTTTACTGCACCTGGACAGTCTTTGGATCCAATGTTGAAAATGAATCGACAACTGCTTGATTTACTACATGATTATGATATGATTTCGATGGTTAATAAGGGAATAAGAGGAGGAATATCACAATGTTGCAAGAGATATGTAAAAGCAAACAATAAATATTTTAAAGATTTTGATGATATAAAGATATGAAATTATTTAGCATATTTAGATGCAAACAATCTCTATGGTTATGTTATAAGTCAATATTTACCACATGGTGGATCTGAATGGGATGAACCAGCTAATTTTGATTGTAATAAAAGTAGCTGTGATATCAAACACTTGTTAAGAGGAATACATATTTGAAGTAGATATAGAATATCCAAAATCATTACATGATTTACATAAAGATTTCCCATTAGCTCCTGAATGGAAAATTGTGCCAGGAACAAAGAAAATCAAATTGATAACTACTCTGCATGGCAGGCATAATTATGTAGTTCATATTATAAGAGATATATCTTGGAAAATGGAGTAGATACATTACCATATGGACATTACCAGTTAATAAAAGTCTAATAAAATTTTTATATATAAATTTAATAAATTTTTTTCTATATAAATGGAGATTCTAATCAAGAAGGTCGATGATGTAAGTGTCTCAAAAGAGATTAAAAGAATAGGAGAGCCAGAGATAAAAGTTTTATATAATATATGAATATTTAAATACTAATTTTGGAGAGAAACTTTGTCTAGAAGTAAATAATGATTTTAAGATTAATATACCAAACAGATTTTTTAAATTTATTACTCATTGGGATTTTGAAATATAAAGGAATGAAGAAACATAAAATAAAAATGATGAATTTCATGATATAGAGTTCACGATGTGAAATTTTTAATATTATTTACCTTCGTTAACCAATTGATTTTATTTATTTTCTTATGTTCACCTTTTATAGAATGGGGTGTGCTGTTGTTTTTTTTCCCTTATCATTACCTTTTATATGAAATAATGAACACAGAAAATGGTTGGTTAACAAAGGTAATGAGGCAAATAGCTAAAATCTGTAGGATTAATAAAAAATTGTGGTATTGAGCTAAAGCTCAAAAATCAGTGGGAATGATTTAAATAGACTGAATTTTAAAAAAATCGGTTGAATTAGTCAGAAATTGCGGTATTGAGTTAGTGGGTGGTCTAGTGGTCTAGAACATACAAAATGTATCTACACCTGTAGCGACGTAGTTTCTGTGTTGCATCCTCGATGTGAGGGTGGAAGGATTACATTAAACTGCCAAAGATGCATCGAAAACAAGCTACTTGATTCCAAGGAGAAGTTCCACACAGTGACTGTAGCTGCGTTCGTCATTTGCAGAGAAGTCGGCATGGAGCCTGTAGTATTCAATCAAGACGTAATTTCTGTTTTGCATCGTAAATGTAAGTGTGCAAGAAGTTACAGTAAACTGGGAGTGGTTAAAAAAATGGTTGGCTCTGAGTACTATGGGACTTAACTTCTAAGGTTATCGGTCCCCTAGAACTTAGAACTACTTAAACCTAACTAACCTAAGGACATCACACACATCCATGCCCGAGACAGGATTCGAACCTGCGACCGTAGCGGTCGCGCGGTTCCAGACTGTAGCGCCTTTAACCGCTTGTGGGAGTGGTGCATCGTAAACAACCTATTTGAATCTCAGGAGAAGTTCCATACAGTGACTGTAGCCGTGTTAATAGCTTGCAGAGAAGTCAGCACGGAACCTGTAGTTTTCAATCGCAATACAATATATGTGTTGGATCGTCAATGTGAGGGTGCGAGTAATACAGAAAACTGGCAGTGGAGCATCGGAAACAAGTTACTTGTCTTCCAGGAGAAGTTCCATACCATGACTGTAGCCGTATTAGTCGTGTGGACAGAAGTTGGCATGGAGCCTATACCATCCAAACACGACACAATTTCTTTGTTATATCATAATATGTGGGAGCGAGTGCTACACTAAAATGGCAGTGGTGCATCGGAAACAAGCTACTTGAATCCTAGGGGTAGTTCCATGTGGGGGCTGTAGCCATGTTATAAGGTTTTAAAGAAGTCGGCATGCAGCATGTAGTATTCCATCGCGACGCAATTTCTTTGTTGCAACGTAATGTGAGATTGCGAGGGTTACACTAAACTGGCAGTGGTGCATAGGGAACAAGCTAATTCAATCCAAGGGCAAATTCAATACAGTGACCGCAGCGGTGTTGTTCGCTTGGAAAGAAGTTGGCATGCAGGATGTAGTGTTCAATCGCGACGTACTTTCTGTGTCGCATCGTCAATGTGACGCTGCATGTGTTACACCAAACTGCCAGTGGTGCATCAAAAAACAAACTACTTAATAACTCGGCATGGAGCCTGTAGTATTCAATCGCGACGCAATTTATGTGTTTCATTGTGAATGTGAGTGTGCAAGGATTACAGTAAACTGCCAGAGATGCATTGGAAACAAGTTACTTGACTCCCAGGAGAATTTCTATATGGTGACCGTAGCGCGTTAGTCGTGTGGTGAGAAGTCGCCTTGGAGCCTTTAGTACTCAGTCGCGACGGAATTTGTGTGTTGCGTCGTCAACGTAAGGGCGCGGGTGTTTCAATAAACAAGGCGTGGTGCATCTGAAACAAGCTAATTGACTCTCAGGAGAAGATCCATACAGTGTCTGTAGACGTATTAGTTGCTTCCAGAGAAGTCAGCGTGGAAAATGTAGTATTCAATCGCGACGCATTTTCTGTGTATCTTCTTCAATGTGAGGTTGCTAGGGTTACAGTAAACTGCCAGAGATGCGTCCCAAACAAGTTACTTGAATTGCACTGGAGCTCCAGACAGTGACCGTAGACGCGTTGGTCTCCTGGTGTGTAGTCGTCATGGAGCCTGTAGTATTCAAACGCAATGCAATTTGTGTGTTGCACAGTCAGTGTGAGGGTATGAACGTTACTGTAAACCGCCAATGGTGCATCGGAAATCAACTACTTGATTTTAATTTGATGTTTCATATGGTGACCTTAGGCGCATTTACTGATCGGAGATAAGTTGGTATGGAGCCTGTAGTATTCAATCACGACGCAATTTGTGTGTTGCATCGTCAATGTGAGGGGGCGAGTGTTACAGTAACTGGCAGCGGAGCATCTGAAACAAGCTACTTGACTTCCAGGAGAAGTTCCATACTCTGACCGTAGCCGCGTTAGTAGCTTGGAGAGAAGTTGGCATGTAGCGTGTAGTATTCAGTCACGACGCAATTTCTGTGTTGCATCTGTAATTTGATGTGCGAGGGTTACAGTAAACTGGCAGTGGTGGTTCGGAAACAAGCTACTTGAGTACCAGGAGAAGTTCCATATGGGGACCGTAGTCTATTTAGTCGGTTGGAGAGAAGTCGGCATGAAACCTGCAGTATTCAATCTCAACGCAATTTGTGTGTTGCATCGTCAATGTGAGAGTGCGAAAGTTACAGGAATCTGGCTGCGGTTTGACGTGGAAAGGGCAACTTCGGCAGCAGATATAAAAAAGGTAACTTACAGCTTCCGTTATTTGCCAGTAATTGCTGTCGGCCTTTTTTCAGCCGCATATATGTCAGCTCAGTGACTGGTTCCTAAATTATACTCAGTTGACTTATAACCGGATCTGTGAACAACTTGTCATGTAATTACCTTTTGGAAACCTTTCAAACGTCCAGAAATTATCACTTACATAAATGACAACCAGTTTATTTTTCTACTTTAAATTTCGTAACTCAGCTCGTTAATCAGAATCATCGATACACAAAATCAAAGCTTGCCGTAACAATCCCTGTAGATGAGTTACTGTTGTATTAGTAAGCACTAGACATGTTTCTTCATTCTCTCGCCTCTCATGGGTTCGAATCCTGGCCTTGGTATACATTTTCGTTCGTCGCTTCAGCCTGCATATATGCATCATAGATGTTTGGGACGTGAAAATGTTTCTGGGATCCTGTAATCTCATTTGATCGGAGCACCTACGACTAGGTTTCAGACAGGATCCCCCGGTTTGTTCGAGTGTGAGGTGGTATTGCAATACATTTGGACAGTCTCTGCAATGGTATTCGAGTCTATGGTGAACACCAAGCGGTCTGAGGCGTGAATAGGAATTTAGATTGAGGAGAGAGGCGTGTTATCCTACTTCATGCAGTTGTGGAAAGTCACTGTGCCAGGGTGTCTTGGTGGTTAGCGCATCTACACTACTGGCCATTAAAATTGATACACCAAGAGAAAATGGAGATGATAAACGGGTTTTCATTGGACAAATATATTATATCAAAACTAGACATAGTTGTCTCACTGGGAATTCCGCGATCGTTCAATAAGTAAAATATGGAGTTTCAGTCTTCGATCGCTATTCTTTATTTTCAATTACCGGTTTCGGGCTAGCTGCCCATCTTCAGATCTGTTAGACAATGTTAAAAATGTAATTAATAAGAGAGATACAGTTAGTGAAAAACTATCTTAGTTTACAAAATGAAATTTTGGAACATATAAAATGCCAACATACCATATGTTGTAGTTACAGAGTAACTTGTCCGTACAGAACACACTGTTCACTGTCATAAGTAAAGTAAATTTCAATCTGTTAAAGCATTATATCGCAGTATTTAAGAGTAATCTGATTGGTAACAGTAAAAAGTGCCCTCTACCTATAACAATTGTGCATCTGTTATTATTTCGCCGTATATATTATTGGCGAATATTCTTTTTAATAAAACAATTTTTAAGGTAATAACAAATGAATAATCTTTTTGAGTGGACCATGAAACGAAAAATTTTTACATTAATTTAAAATTTCTTTATAAAGAAACATAAAATATAATTAAAATGTAGATATCCTTCCGAAAATGTGCGTCTACTCTTCTTTGTTTTTGATTGGTGGTTGAGTGGATTTCCCTATGCCTGAGCGTATACAACGCCACGCCGAGTTGTCTTGCGCCGCGCCCAATTCACCTCGCCGCCAGTACGCTGAGGGCCGTTCCGCTGTAGCTGTTTCTTACTGGGGCGTGCTGCTGCGTTCAAGAGTAAGCCTAAAACTAAGATAGTTTTTCACTAACTGTATCTCTCTTATTAATTACATTTTTAACATTGTCTAACAGATCTGAAGATGGGCAGCTAGCCCGAAACCGGTAATTGAAAATAAAGAATAGCGATCGAAGACTGAAACTCCATATTTTTTTATTTAAATATATTATACTAGAACTGACATGTGATTACATTTTCACGCAATTTGGATGCATAGATCCTGAGAAATCAGTACCCAGACCAACCACCTCTGGCCGTAATAACGGCCTTGATATGCCTGGACATTGAGTCAAACAGAGCTTGGATGGCGTGTACAGGTACAGCTGCCCATGGAGATTCAACACGATACCACAGTTCATCAAGAGTAGTGACTGGCGTATTGTGACGAGCCAGTTGCTCGGCCACTATTGACCAGACGTTTTCAATTGGTGAGAGATCTGGAGAATGTGCTGGCCAGGGCAGCAGTCGAACATTTTCTGTATCCAGAAAGGCCCGTACAGGAACTGCAACATGTGGTCGTGCATTATCCTGCGGAAATGTAGGGTTTCGCAGGGATCGAATGAAGGGTAGAGCCACAGGTCGTAACACATCTGAAATGTAACGTCCACTGTTCAAAGTGCCGTCAGTGCGAACAAGAGGTGACCGAGACGTGTAACCAATGACACCCCATACCATCACGCCGGGCGAGACGCCAGTATGACGATGACGAATACACGCTTCCAATGTGCGTTCACCGCAATGTCGCCAAACACGGATGCGACCATCATGATGCTGTAAACAGAACCTGGATTCATCCAAGAAAATGATGTTTTGCCATTCGTGCATCCAGGTTCGTCGTTGAGTAACACCATCGCAGCCGCTGCTCCCTGTGATGCAGCATCAAGGGTAATCGCAGACATGGTGCCCGAGCTGATAGTCCATGCTGCTGCAAACGTCGTCGAACTGTTCGTGCAGATGGTTGTTGTCTTGAAAACGTCCCCCTCTGTTGACTCAGCGATCGAGACGTGACTGCACGATCCGTTACAGCCATGCGGATAAGATGCCTGTCATCTCGACTGCTACTGAGACAGTTGGGATCCAGCACGGCGTTCCGTATTACACTCCTCAACCCACCGATTCCATTGGATCTCGACCAATGCAAGCAGTAATGTCGCGATAGAAAAATCCGCAATCGCGATAGGATACAATCCGACCTTTAGCAAAGTCGGTAACGTGATGGTACGCATTTCGCCTCCTTACACGAGGCATCACAACAACGTTTCACCAGGCAACGCCGGTCAACTGCTGTATGAGAAATCGTTTGTAAACTTTCCTCACGTCAGCACGTTGTATGTGTCGACACGGGCGCCAACCTTGTGTGAATGCTCTGAAAAGCATTTGCATATCACAGCATCTTCTTCCTGTCAGTTAAATTTCGCGTCTGTAGCACGTCATCTTCGTGGTGTAGCAATTGTAATGGCCAGTAGTGTACGTAGTGAGCAGAACACCCAGTTTCGATTCTTGTACGAATTTTCATTCGTAACATCAGTCTTCAAATGCATATCATATATGTTTGAAAACATACATATAGTCAAGAACACAAACTTCTCCTTTTAAATTGTCACATCGTAAGCTCTGAAATTCTTCAGGTAGCATGGATAAAATACCGAACTCGAAAGCTTATCTACGACTTGTGTGACAAAGCCGGTTGGTGTAATAAGATTGACACGAAAGGCAAGCATTAGTTAAGAAGAGAAAGAGGCAAGTCTGGAGCTCATTCTCCCCTGTTATTGAATATGTACATTGTTCTACCAGTGAAGGAAAAAGGAGAGTAATTTGGAAAGAAATTTAAGTTCATGGAGGAACAAAACCTGTAATGTTTGTTGATAACATTGTACTTGTGTCAAAGATGGCAAAATAGATGAGGTGTTGGAAGGAGGCTATAAGATAAACATCAACAAATGTAAAACAAGTGTGACGGAAAATATTCGAAGTAGATCAGGCGATGTTGAGGGAATTAGATTAGGTAATGAGGCACTAAAAGCAGTAGCAGAAAATTCTTATTTGGGCAGCAAAATACATGAAAATGTAAGTAGTGATGATATAACCCAGAGACTGGCAATTGCAAGAAAAGCGTTTCTGAAAAAGATAAACTAAGTAAAATCAAATAAATTTAAGAGTTGCGAAGTTTTTTTTGAAGGTATTTGTATGTAGTGCAGTCTTTTACTAAAGAGAACAAAGTGTGTAGAAACGTTCTGTTGCAGGAGAAAGTCGAATATTAGAGTAATAGAGTGAATTGGTATTGCAGAGGACCTACTTCGCATTTGGGACCAAAGAAATTTACAGCGGAACTTGATTACAGTAAGGGCTCTGTTGAAAAGACATGTGAAGGCATCGGTTATTTGGTAATGGAGGGAACCGTGAGGAGCGGGATTAACAATTGCAGAGGGAAACCTAGGCTCTACTCCAGCCAGCAGGTTCACGCGGAAGTGGCTGTGGAGAGATGGAGGGGCTTGCGTGGAGAACTGCATCAGACCAGTCTTCGGCCTGAAGACCACAGCAACAACATTTTCTCTCTTTTTTTGTGAGTCATCATTCTTGTAACTGGTTTGATGTTGCCCGCCACTAATTCCTCTCCAGTTCCAACCTCTTCGTTTCAGAGTAGCACTCGCAACCTACGTCCTCAATTATTTGCTACATGTATTCCAACCTCTGTTTTCCTCTGCAGTTTTTTCCCCCTACAGCTCCCTTTAGTATCATGGAAGCTATTTCCTGATGTCTTAACATACGTCCTATCGTCCTGTTCCTTCTCCTTGTCAGTGTGTCCTCCTTTCCTCTCAGATTCTGCGCATAATCTCCTCTTCCGTACCTTATCAGTCCACCTAATTTTCGTTATTCATCTGTAGTATCACACCTCAAATGCTTCGATTCTCTTTTCTTCCAGTTTTCCCACAGTCCATGTTTCACTATCATACGAGGGTTGAATTAAAAGTAATGCCTCCACCTTCGTTAATTGGGTTTGAATGGGAATATTTTAATAAATCAAACGCACAAATAATCCTTAGAATGTGGTCTTTAATTACCAATATTCACTTTTCCATATAATCACCAGCCAGTTGGATACATTTCTGATAACGATGAATAAGTTTTCTGAAGTCGTCACGGAAGGACACACTGTTTCCGCAACCACAGTCTCAAAGTTCTCTCAACGTCTTCATTTGAAAAATAATGATGTCCCTGCAGATCGTCTTTCATTATCGGGAAACGAATGGAGAAAGGCGTCACATTCATTCTCGTAACGCCAGAGGAGTTCCTAGCAAATTTCAAGTTTGTGCGCTTTCATTTCAGGAGTCAGCATCCTAGTCCAGTGAAACTGTCAGAAAAAAAGCGTGTACCTGGGTAGAAGATTTTATTTCTTTAACTCGTTCATATTGTTGGAAAGGTTAGAAAACCAAGTTTTGCCAACAAAATTTCTCTTGGGAAAACTTTCTGCAGTCAAAAAACTTCGAAAATTTCGGACTTTTTTCATTTTTTTCAAAATATCTCAGTTTTATTTGCTCCTATCGCTTTGACGTCTATTTTCTTTTTTAAAGAGCATAAAATTATCTGCAAATTTGATTCTTACCATTTTTTTCTACTCCCAGTATCTAAGGCGCTACAGCGTGTCAAAAAATACCAATTTTTCAAATTTCGAGCAAAGTGGCAAATTACCTAATTATTGAACACTGTTATTTCAGTTTCTATTTGTGTAGTATAAACATATTACTCATCATGTTATTCACTGGAATTTACCATCTAACTCTGCTGCAGGGCCAGGACAAACAGCACCATATTCAGTAAGTACGAACACATTCAGGTCAGATTGCGTGAAGTTGTGTTACAATATGTAATACGATTGCATGCAGGTGCCGTACATTTTCTACAGTTGACTGACGTTAATGATCAGTTATAAGAAAAAGTGGCCACCTCTACTTACAGGATATGTTGAGGCTCGAGGAAAAAATGGATTTATCAGAATATGAGAAGTTCACAACGAAAGGACATTTTACAATCCGGCGATCAGAAAAGTATTGGTCAGGGGTTCCTTCTGACATGATTATAGAACAAACATTGATGAGAACCATGAAGAGTTCTGGAGGACGTACTTCTGGCCGAGAAATTACGGATAGTGTATTAACCAGATGGACTTTGGGTATGATTCACATGCAGAACATTTGTGAAGAAATTGAGTCGTATTGCGAAGTGAGCGCAGTAACATCAGAACAGCATGTAGATGCAAGAAGTTGTCGCATCCAACGAGATGGCATAGATTTGCGTAAGCTGCGTGATTGCTTTTCAGTGCACTCTCCCTTCCCTGAAAGTGATTTTATAATATCTATCAGCGGTGGTGTTGTCGGTATGGAGGATATTAATTGTCATATGTGTCACGAAGAGGGGGAAAAAGGCATGAAAAGAATAGCTGGGTACAATTTCTATGATGTAAAGTTTCGTAGAAAAGATAAAGTTGCGACTCTCCTTCCTGCGTTCAATTCTGTAAAAGCTGGGAGCACTAAAATTACTCCTGTTGATCCTTTAACTCTTTTCCAAAGGATTTGTTTAATCAAACAAAGTGAAGAAGAGTTAAAAGCCTTTCTGAAATATGAACTTGCTCCTTACTCAATGTCCCTATTCTCAGACAAAGGCATGCGAAAAGGAACAAAATCTTCATTCTATAATGCCTTCGTTCCAGTGGAAGATGTGAAGTCAGGTGGACCGAGTAAATTTTTTGTCATTGATGGAGGGTACCTTATCCACAGAGTGACTTGGACTCGAAATGTTTGCTTCAAGTCAATAGCCCAAAGCTATGTTTCTTACCTGCAACGTCATTTTGGATCTCAATTTGCTATTGTATTTGATGTAGCACAAAGAGTGCGGAGAGGATTCGTAGGTCCAAAAAACATTCTTCGATTGACGTTGTGGTTGAATCAGAGATGGTGAACCAAGTCCCTCAGGACAAGTTCTTGTACAACCAACGAAACAAAATGCGTTTGATCACACTTCTTAAAAAGGAATTTCTGGAGTGTAGCATTGAAGTGCACCAGGCACAAGAAGATGCTCACGTTATGATTGTAACATCTGCCATTTCAAGAACCAAAGATTTTGGAAGTGTTGTCATTGTAGGAGAAGATGTTGACCTGCTTGTGCTCATGACCGGTTTGGGGCAAGGCATTGAAAACTAATTTTTCTTAAAGCAGGAAGAGGAAATGCAGAAGACAAGTGGTTTTCCACTGCATCTTACAAGTTTGGCAGTGAATATATTCTGTTCACTCACGCCTTTAGCGGATGTGATACAACATCCCCTTTTTTTGGTCAAGGAAAAATTAAGTGCTGCAATATTGTTGCGAAAAATTAACACCTAACCTCAGCGCTTTGCACGTTCAATAAACCACATGCTAACTGTGAAGAAATAATAACAGCAGGAAAACAGGATACTATCGCATTGTATAGTGGAGGTGTCAGCAGTTCCCACACACTAGACCATTTTTGGTACCAGCTATTCGCCAAATCTGCCACAAAAAGCAAACTGAGTCTTGCACGGTTGCCACCTACACAAGATACTGCACAACATCATTCGTTGCGGACTTACCAACAAGTCCACAGTTGGATGGGAAACTAGAAACCTCCTGAGAAATGGCGCTGGAATCACAGTGACCACGGTCCAATAACCGTTATAATGAGCCAAGATCCAGCACCTGAAGCACTTCTTCACATTGTTTCATGCTCATGCAAGCTGAACTGTGGCGGAGCGTGCTCCTGCAGAAAAGCGGGTTTGAAATGTTCTTCAATTTGCAAGAAATGTATATGGGTCAACTGTGAAAACGTGCCAAAATTTTTATATGAAGACAGTGAAGAAGATGTTATGGAGGATGTCGAGGAAACCGCTGACGCAATCAACGAACTTGCTGAGGCTGTGTAAATAGGAGGTCAATCTGAGATCAACTCTATGTACAGACCCTGAATCCGTAACTCAAGGTATTTCTGGTGACACTGAGGAACATGGCCCATCAAAACGTTGGAAGTGATGCTCATATCTGTCTCAAGTGCGCTAAAGCGCGATATTACAAGTATTACACACCCAGAACTGTCAACATTTTTAGTAACTAGCAATGCGTTTTAATTGTAATAAAACTACTTATTTTTAATGTCAACTGTGTGGCTTTTATACACAAGAATAATTACCTACCTAATTAGGTCGCCTATTGCAGCTAATAATAGTTCAGTTTCCTGAGACAATTTATTTTATGTGCGTGTGTGTGTGTGTCTTAATGATGTGTGTGTGTGTGATGTATTTTTATATTTATAGTTTTACAATTACCAGGGCTGAGTTGGCCCATAGCGAACTTCAGGTAGTGATGTAAGAATCACAATAGTTGGGCGCCCAGCAATCCTCATGTTGCATACAGAGAAATTGAATACCTGAAAGTGAGGTGGTAAATTTCAACATATAACGTGATGTATAATGTATTTATACTACACAAACAGAAACTGAAAAACAGTGTTCAAAAATACGGTACCTTGCCACTATGCTCAAAAGTTGAAAAGTTGGTATTTTTCGAGGCGCTGTAGCGCCTTAGATATAGGGAGTAGAAAAAAATGGCAAGAATCAAATTTGTAGACAATTTTGTGCTCTTTAAAAAATAAAATGGACGTTAAAGCGATAGGAGCAAAAAAACAGATATTTTGAAAAAAACTGAAAAAAGGCCGAAATTTTCCAAGTTTTTTGACTGCAGAAAGTTTTCCCAAACGAAATTTTGTTGGCAAAACTCGGTTTTCTAATCTTTCCAACCATATGAACGAGTTGAAAAAATAAACTCTTCTACCCCACCTTTTGCAAGGTACATCTACTATTTTACTGGACTATCCGGGGTACCCATTGTGCACAGGTCTTCTGATAGCCAAGCAAAGCAATTATGTCACCCACGTGTTCTTGTGAAATGTCGATCGTGCTTGCAGTTTCTCTCTGAGTGATCGACGGTAGTCCTGAATCAATCTGTCGAGATCTTGCTTGTGGAAATCGGTGGTTGCTGTCACAGGACGTCCAACTCTTTGCTTATCTGACAGGTCAGATGTTCCCGCCTTAACATCTTTAAACTTACTCGCCCAACGATGCACAATACTCACATTTACAATGTTACCATAAACTGCTTTCTCATTTTTGAGACGTTTGTATTCCTTTTTGTCTGTTCCATTTACTGCATTTTTATATTTTCTCCTGTCATCAATTAAATTCAATATCTTTTCTGTTACCCAAGGATTTCTACTAGCCATCGTCTTTTTACCTACTTAATCCTCTGCTGCCTTCGGTATTTCATCCCTCAAAGCTACCTATTCTTCTTCTACTGTATTTCTTTCCCCCATTCTTGTCAATCGTTCCCTAATGCTCTCTCTGAAACTCTCTACAACCTCTCTACATCCTCAACACCCTCAGTTTATCTACGTTCAGTCTCCTTAAATTCCCTCCTTTTGGCAGTTTCGT
The DNA here is from genome assembly GCF_023864275.1 of Schistocerca cancellata. Taxonomy (NCBI): domain Eukaryota; kingdom Metazoa; phylum Arthropoda; class Insecta; order Orthoptera; family Acrididae; genus Schistocerca; species Schistocerca cancellata. The sequence continues at coordinate 128,388,000 of NC_064635.1, forward strand.
CAGTCTTAATCAACAGTTCACAACCAATAGATTGTGGTCTGAGTCCACATCGGCCCCTGGAAATGTCTCACGATTTAAAACCTGGTTCGTAAATCTGTCTCTTACCATTATATAATTTATCTGAAACCTTCTGGTATCTCCAGTGTTCTTCCATGTATACAACCTTCTTTCCTGATTATTGAACCAAGTATTAGCTATGATTAAGTTATGCTCTGTGCAAAATTCTACCAGGCGGCTTCCTCTTTCATTCCTTACCACCGTTCCATATTCGCCTAGTACTTTTACTTCTCTTCCTTTTCTTAGTATCGAATCCCAGTCTCCCATGACTTAAATTTTTCTTTTATCTCATCATACATTTCTTTAATCTCTTCGTCATCTGTGGTAGGCGTGGGCTTCGTGTCTATCTTGGCTACAATAGGGTGCGTAGTAGCTTACCCGCACTCCTAGTTTTTTATTCCTTATTAAACCTACTCCTGCATTAACCCTATTTGATTTTGTATTTATGACCCTGTATTCACCTGACCGGAAGCCTTGTTCCTCCTTATTCATTAATTATCACTATATTTAACTTTAGATTATGTCCCATCAACGTTCGATGCCATTCATGTCGCCAGATCTCGGTAGCCAAATCATTCACTCGGATTGTCCAGAATGTTCTTCAAACTAATCGCGAACAATTATGGCCCGATGACATGATATCTTTGAGAACATGCAGTCCATAAATGGCTACAATTGTTCTCTAAATAGCCGAACATAACCATTTCCAGTTAATGATCAGTTGAATCAAAGGACCCAGGCCACACTGTTATTGAGCCATCACCAGTTTGCACAGTGCTTTGTTGACAACTTGGGGCAATGGCTTCAGGGGGGCTGTACCACACTCGTACCCTTTCATCAGCTCTCAGCAACTGAAATCGGGTCTCGCCTTACCAGACACGGTTTTCCAGTCGTATGGGGTCCAACCGGTAAGTCCGCAGCTCGTGGTCTCGCTGTCGCGTTCTCGCTTCCCGAGCACGGCGTCCCGGGTTCGATTCCCGGCGGGGTCAACGATTTTCACCCGCCACGAAATGACTGGGTGTTTGTGTTGTCCGTATCATTTCATCATCATTCCTGAAAGTGGCGAGATTGGGCTGAGCAAAGGTTGGGAATTTGTACGGGCGCAGATAACCGCGCAGTCGAGCGCCCCACAAACCAAACATCATCGTCATCAACCGGTATGGTCTGGAGACCAGGAGAGGGTCTGCAGACGATGTGGTGCTGTTAGTAAAGGCTCTGGCGTCGTACGTCTATTGCCATAGCCCATGAACGCCAAATTTCGCTGCACTGTACCTAACGGATACGTTCGTAGTATGCCTCACATTAATTTCTGACGATATTTCACGCAATATTGCTTGTCTGTTAGCACTGACAACAAGACGCAAGCGCCGCTGCGTAAAGATCGTCGGCCACTGCGTTGTCCGTGGTGGGAAGTAACGCCTGAAGTTTGGTATTCTCGGCACACACTTAAAGCTGTGGATCTCAGAATACTGAATTCCCTAACGATTTTCGAAGTCGAAAGTTCCATGCGTCTAGCTCCAAACACCATTCCGCGTTCAATGCATTTCTATACCTTGTGTAAGCGACACTACCGCCATCCGTATATGTGCATATCGCCATCTCATTACTTCTGTCACAGTAAGTACTTTCAAACACAAAACACAATGTGGACGCTCTTCTTTGTTCACATTAGCGCACGGGAAACCTAAATCTAACAAGGGAACCTCACCATCGCACCTCCCTCAGATTTAGTTGTAAGCTGGCGCAGTGGATAGGCCTTGAAAAACTGAACACAGATCAATCGAGAAAACAGGAAGAAGTTGTGTGGAACTATGAAAAAAATAAGCAAAATATACAAACTGAGTAGTCCATGCGCAAGATAGGCGACATCAAGGAAAGCCTGGGCTCAGAAGCGCCGTGGTCCCGTGGTTAGCGTGAGTAGCTGCGGAATGGGAGGTCCTTGGTTCAAGTCTTCCCTCGTGTCGGAAGTTTACTTTTTTTATTTTCGCAAAGTTATGACCTGTCCGTTCGTTCATTGACGTCTCTGTTCACTGCGACCGCACCGCAAAACCGTGCGATTAGTAGACGAAAGGACGTGCCTCTCCAATGGGAACCGAAAACATTTGATCGCAAGGTCATAGGTCAACCTCGTCTGATATATTCTATACGACACTGGTGACGGCATGTGCGTCACATGACAGGAATATGTTGTCGACCAACCTAACTTGTACACTTGGCGAATGGGTAAAAAGATTCTTCTACCTTGCCCGATTTAGGTTTTCTTGTGGATGTGATAATCACTCCCAAAAAAAAATGATGAAAACATAAGAGTTCGTCACATAAACTGCAACAAATGAATGCAACAGTTTCGCAGTCGCACAGTTTTCCCTTTTAACGTTTTCAAATTCTTACGTGTGTTGACCGTCAAATCCTGCATATGTCCAAGCAAATTTGAACATGTCCTGGAATTTTGGAGAGCGAAGTTGATTATGTGTGAGTGCCTGAACTTTGATAATTGTCTGAAAATAAAAAATTAAACTTTTCACCCGAGGGAAGATTTGAACCAAGGACCTCTCATTCCGCAATTCCTTACGCTAACCACGGGACCACGGCGCTCCTGAGCTCCTAGTCTCCTTGACCGCACATTGCCCTTGATATTTCCTATTTTGCGCATCGACTATTCGGGTTGTATATTTTTCTTACTTTTTCATAGTTTCACACAACTTCTTCCTGTTTTCTCGATTGATCTGTGTTCAGTTTTTCAAGGCCTATCCACTGTGCCAACTTATAACTAAATCTGAGGGGGGCGCGATGGTGAGGTTCCCTTGTCAGAGCCATTTGAACCATTTGAAACTTATTGTGGCATGGGTAGCTGCCGGAGATGATTCTGAACTTGGTTCCAGAGTGGTTATTTTAAGGAGGCTGATGTTTCTCATTCCGTTTTTGTTTATTCGTGGAATGACATTTTAAGTGTTTTTCATGCAAATTTTAACTTGTTCTAGGACATATTGTCCGTTTTGGGACTGACTGCGGTTGTGTACGTGCCCGGCAGCAGCTGCTAAAAATGTGACCACGCCGCTCCTGAGCTCATACTAACATTGATGTTGCCTATCTTACGCATGGACTACTTAGTTTGTATATTTTGTTTATTTTTTTCGTAGTTCCACACAAATTCTTCCTGTTTTCTCGATTGATCTGTGTTCAGTTTCTCAAGGCCTATCCACTGTGCCAACTTATAGCTAAATCTGAGTGGGGTGCGATGGGGTGGTTCCCTTGTGAGCAGAATGGGACTAACATCTGAGGTCATCAGTCCCCTAGAACTACTTAAACCTAGCTAACCTAAGGACATCACACACATCCATGCCCAAGGCAGGATTCGGACCTGCGATCATAGCGGTCGCGCGATTCCAGACTGAAGCGCCTAGAACCTCTCGGTCACCGCGGCCGGCGAATAAGTTTCAACAATCTTCTTAGTTAAACGTAGAATAAAAGCCATACGTAACTTGGGGCTTGCAAATTACGAGCTGGGAAGCTGTTCGGCGTGAGACGGCGAACCCACGACAATTTCGCACGTCATGGCGCCAATGATCGGCACCATACATCCGGAGCGCGCCAAAAGACGGCGAGGCCCATACACCACGGTTAGGGACGCGGGCTTGTTTTCAACACAAGCTGGCTCGTAGAACGCCGACCGGAGACTCACTCGTCACATGTTCACCCGGAAAACTGTCGGGGGGGGGGGGGGGGGGGGGAGCAGTCAAAGATAGCGAGACAGCTGAATATCGATGTCAGCGATGCAACTAGAACACACTAGCGGCAGCCGCCACGGGTCATTATCAACTACGGGGTGTAGAAAACGGTTTTCTTTTTCAGAACTCGCCTTATGCTCAAACTAAATTAGTGATACATAAACATTAAATGCCTGTTCTCTTCATTAAGGTTTTAAAATAACACATCCTTTTCCTCTTCTATACAATTTGAGAGGACCCTTTATCCTCATAAATTCTGCGTGAGCTGTCATTATCGTGTTACTCTTCACCACTTGCAGAGAGTATATCACTGCATAAACTTGCTGCGTCCTTAAGAATGGTAAAGAAACGCATGAGCTTAATTTCACACTTCTACTGTACTCATATGGTTTATCTTGGGAATAATTTCAGCACTTTTCAAGGCTTCGAACTAAAGGATGTTCTTCTCTAAACATGTGTGGTGTCACCGCCAGACACCACACTTGCTAGGTGGTAGCCTTTAAATCGGCCGCGGTCCGTTAGTATACGTCGGACCCGCGTGTCGCCACTATCAGTGATTTCAGACCGAGCGTCGCCACACGGCAGGTCTAGAGAGACTTCCTAGCACTCGCCCCAGTTGTACATCCGACTTTGCTAGCGATGGTTCACTGCCTACATACGCTCTCATTTGCAGAGACGACAGTTTAGTATAGCTTTCAGCTACGTCATTTGCTACGACCTAGCAAGGTGTCATATTCAGTTACTATAATTCCTTCAAGAATGCATTCTGAACAGGTAATATTGTGAAACATGTACCGTCAAGAGCGACGTTCATCATTAATGGATTAAAGTTAAGTATTAAACTAATTACGTCCACTTTCTAAATTCTCATTCCTTGTCATGTTCCAGACCTCACGACAGTATACACTCCTGGAAATGGAAAAAAGAACACATTGACACCGGTGTGTCAGACCCACCATACTTGCTCCGGACACTGCGAGAGGGCTGTACAAGCAATGATCACACGCACGGCACAGCGGACACACCAGGAACCGCGGTGTTGGCCGTCGAAAGGCGCTAGCTGCGCAGCATTTGTGCACCGCCGCCGTCAGTGTCAGCCAGTTTGCCGTGGCATACGGAGCTCCATCGCAGTCTTTAACACTGGTAGCATGCCGCAACAGCGTGGACGTGAACCGTATGTGCAGTTAAAGGACTTTGAGCGAGGGCGTATAGTGGGCATGCGGGAGGCCGGGTGGACGTACCGCCGAATTGCTCAACACGTGGGGCGTGAGGTCTCCACAGAACATCGATGTTGCCGCCAGTGGTCGGCGGAAGGTGCACGTGCCCGTCGACCTGGGACCGGACCGCAGCGACGCACGGATGCACGCCAAGACCGTAGGATCCTACGCAGTGCCGTAGGGGACCGCACCGCCACTTCCCAGCAAATTAGGGACACTGTTGCTCCTGGGGTATCGGCGAGGACCATTTGCAACCGTCTCCATGAAGCTGGGCTACGGTCCCGCACACCGTTAGGCCGTCTTCCGCTCACGCCCCAACATCGTGCAGCCCGCCTCCAGTGGTGTCGCGACAGGCGTGAATGGAGGGACGAATGGAGACGTGTCGTCTTCAGCGATGAGAGTCGCTTCTGCCTTGGTGCCAATGATGGTCGTATGCGTGTTTGGCGCCGTGCAGGTGAGCGCCACAATCAGGACTGCATACGACCGAGGCACACAGGGCCAACACCCGGCATCATGGTGTGGGGAGCGATCTCCTACACTGGCCGTACACCACTGGTGATCGTCGAGGGGACACTGAATAGTGCACGGTACATCCAAACCGTCATCGAACCCATCGTTCTACCATTCCTAGACCGGCAAGGGAACTTGCTGTTCCAACAGGACAATGCACGTCCGCATGTATCCCGTGCCACCCAACGTGCTCTAGAAGGTGTAAGTCAACTACCCTGGCCAGCAAGATCTCCAGATCTGTCCCCCATTGAGCATGTTTGGGACTGGATGAAGCATCGTCTCACGCGGTCTGCACGTCCAGAACGAACGCTGGTCCAACTGAGGCGCCAGGTGGAAATGGCATGACAAGCCGTTCCACAGGACTACATCCAGCATCTCTACGATCGTCTCCATGGGCGAATAGCAGCCTGCATTGCTGCGAAAGGTGGATATACACTGTACTAGTGCCGACATTGTGCATGCTCTGTTGCCTGTGTCTATGTGCCTGTGGTTCTGTCAGTGTGATCATGTGATGTATCTGACCCCAGGAATGTGTCAATAAAGTTTCCCCTTCCTGGGACAATGAATTCACGGTGTTCTTATTTCAATTTCCAGGAGTGTAGTTATTCCCTCCTCAAGCCAGCCTTCGTGAGCTAAAACGCGTGCATTTCGGCCTCCTCTAGTAAAACGGTGTTGGCTCTTCAGCTAACACAAAAACATGACAACATACTTCTGATCCAGATAAATACGTAGTTTTAAAAGCACATTGAATCTTAACATTCTCTGTTAGTTATGGTTGTTTGAAAGGCAAGGTAGACTTTAGTATTTCGTTAGAAATCCATTAGATGTCGTAGGAAAACCTGCCTTTCCCCCACACCAACAGCTTTCCAGACTTCGCTAGAACATTCCTGAATCCATAATGCGATATGATAACTTCTGTCTGTCGATATTCCTTCTCAACTGTACCGAGCACACGACCCGATAGCACGAAGCTATGTATGCGAAAATAGGAAAATAGTGGGTAAGTTTGGAGAACACTTTAGTGTGTTCCATGCAATTGGCAGCGTACAGAGCAACGTAGAATTCTAGTTCTTGTTGGTGTACGAGTCTGAAAAAAGCTCAAGCTTCAATTCTCTTTTACAAGTATCTATAAACCTCTCTTCCAATTCATGTAGGAAAAAATGTTGTAGTGGAGACTCGTTTTCACTTGCACCTCCTACAGCTCCTGTTTCACACCAAGTATACTGAGAAATGATACCAGTACCTTGCTTTGGTTTAGGTATCTCCATAGTCAGGCTATGGAACCATACCTGTCGTGCTAAAATGCTTCTCCCATAAAGCGCTTCGACAGAGATCGATTCGATGTCAAAAACAACTTTTACAGTGTTCTCAGAGTAAATACTCAGGAATACCTCAAGCGGCTTCGGTGAGCTAAGTAGCGTAGAGTTTCCAAATTACCTCTACATATGCATGAGGCAAATTTGCGAAAACGGACTGTGTCCTCTGTTCTGTAAGTATGGACTAAAGCAGATTTTGCTAAAGCCGTCTGCAATGTTTCTAGAGGAAGCTGAATAGCATTCTTTTGAGACAAAACCTATTAAAAAATGCAGAAAGCAATTTTTGTAACAAAGGTCCTCAGCTGCAAGATTCACGCCGATGCGAGCGCGAGAGACAGTAGTCGTGGCGCAAGAACTGCCAACAGCCGGGCGTGTCGAGGCGGAAAAGTTGATCATGTTCTCGGTACCAATGCAGGCAACGCAAGGTAGGTGTCGGGTTGAACGTCCTCACAGGTAGGAATTACTGCGTGAGAAAGTCATCCATTTTACGACGGGGGAAAGCGCAGCAGAATTAGCTTGAACTCCCGCAGCTGCGTCAGCGGAATATCGAGGAAGCGGGAAATCCCCGCGAGTCGACTGATCTGCGAGGCGTACCTCAGCAGGACTGTCGAGTAGGATGAAGGACTAGGCAAAAGGTTTTAATTACCACAGAGAAATACATAGAGAACCCAGTATTTCAAAGCAAGTTGCAGTAGCTAACGGTCTTTTTGTAAATGGTGTCAAACGCAAATACAGTAGGCTAAAGAAATAAAAAACGAACAGTAGATAAACGCACACTCACTCAGAAAATAGAACTAACAAAGAAAGCATGTAAACAACTCCAATGAGAATTCACGGCAATACTTCGCAGCAAACAGAAATAAGTTTCAGAAAATATAATGTTAGATGTGGCTTTCAAGTTAAGAAAACTCTAATATAGGAATAAACATCAACTGAAAAGTGCGTGCGACAAATTTGATTGCTCTGCAGTACACAGGACTGATGGTAATATCTCCGGCAGATGTTGTTGTTGTTGTTGTTGTTGTTGTTGTTGTGGTCTTCAGTCTTTGGTTTGATGCAGCTCTCCATGGCACTCTACCCTGAGCAAGCTTCTTCATCTCCCAGTAGCTACTGCAGCCTACATCCTTCTGAATCTGCTTAGTGTACTCATCTCTTGGTCTCCCTCTACGATTTTTACCCTCCACGCTGCCCTCCAATGCTAAATTTGTGATCCCTTGATGCCTCAGAACATGCCCTACCAACCTGTCCCTTCTTCTAGTCAAGTTGTGCCACAGACGTCTCTTCTCCGCAATTCTGTTCAATACCTCCTCATTAGTTATGTGATCTACCCATCTAATTTTTAGCATTCTTCTGTAGCACCACATTTCGAAAGTTTCTATTCTCTTCTTGTCTAAACTATTTATCGTCCATGTTTCACTTCCATACATGGCTACACTCCACACAAATACTTTCAGAAACGACTTCCTGACACTTAAATCTATACTTGATGTTAACAAATTTCTCTTCTTCAGAAACGCTTTCCTTGTCATTGCCAGTCTACATTTTATATCCTCTCTTCTTCGACCATCATCAGTTATCTTGCTTCCCAAATAGCAAAACTCGTTTACTACTTTAAGTGTCTCATTTCCTAATCTAATTCCCTCAGCATCAGCCGACTTAATTCGACTACATTCCATGATCCTAGTTTTGCTTTTGTTGATGTTCATCTTATACCCTCCTTTTAAGACACAATCCATTCCGTTCAACTGCTCTTCCAAGTCCTTTGCTGTCTCTGACAGAATTACAATGTCATCAGCGAACCTCAAAGTTTTTATTTCTTCTCCATGGATTTTAATACCTACTCCGAACTTTTCTTTTGTTCCCTGTACTGCTTGATCAATATACAGATTGAGTAACATCGGGGAGAGGCTACAACCCTGTGTCACTCCCTTCCTAACCACTGCTTCCCTTTCATTTTTCCCGACAGGCACCATTACCACTGTTCTCCAAGTGAATAACGCGTCTACAGTCAATCTATCGAACATTTCCTGGGTGCAGGTACCTAATGTTCGATTCACTACCGCCAGAATTACAATGTCATCGGGGAACCACAATGTTTTTATTTCTTTTCCATGGATTTTAATACCTACTCCGAATTTTTCTTTTGTTTCCTTTACTGCTTGCTCAATATACAGATAGAATAACATCGGGGAGAGGCTACAACCCTGTCTCACTCCCTTCCCAACCACTGCTTCCCTTTCGTGCCCCTCGACTCTTATAATTGCCATCTGGTTTCTGTACAAATTGTAAATAGCCTTTCGCTCCCTGTATGTTACCCCTGACACCTTCAGAATTTCAAAGAGACTATTGCAGTCAACATTGTCAAAGCTTTCTCTAAGTCTACAAATGCTAGAAACGTAGATTTGCCTTTCCTTAATCTTTCTTCTAAGATAAGTCGTAAGGTCAGTATTGCCTCACGTGTTCCAACATTTCTACGGAATCCAAACTGATCTTCCCCGAGGTGGGCTTCTGCCAGTTTTTCCATTCGTCTGTAAAGAATTCGCATTAGTATTTTGCAGCTGTGATTTATTAAACTGATTGTTCGGTAATTTTCACATCTGTCAACACCTGCTTTCTTTGGGATTGAAATTGTTATATTCTTCTCGAAGTCTGAGGGAATTTCGCCTGTCTCATACATCTTGCTCACCAGAGAGTGTAGTTTTGTCAGGACTGGCTTCGGAGATATAATTACATATTCATAAAATCTGACTGATATCTTTAAAAGAAAGTGCTCCAAAAATTGAGCAAACCACTGCCCACTATGCAGTCCGGTGTTCGGCTTGACATTGTTTGATATAGTTGATGGATGCACCCCTTAGGGATATCGTGCGCAATTTTGTCCAGTTTGCGTGTTAGGTCGTCAAAACCCCGATGTTGCTGAATTTCGCCCATAAAGCTCGGAAAATTCTCAACTGGAGAGACATGCGCCGCCCTTGCTAGTCAAAGTAGGGTTTGGCAAGCACTGAGACAAGTAATAGAAACATTCGCCGTGACCGACCGAGCAGTATCGTGTTGAAATAAACGCCCATGACGGCTTGCCATGAAGGGCAACAAAACGGGGCGCAGAATATCGTCGACGTACCGCCGTACTGTAAGTCTACCGTGAATGACAACCAAACGGCTCCTGCTGTGAAAAGAAATGCCACCCCAAACCATGACTCCTGGCTGCCGGAGTGTATGGCGAAAGATATTAAGGTTGATATCACAGCGTCTATACAGACGCTTCACCGTTCTAGTCTTATTGACTAGAGTATAATTATCCTCAGTGATGAACCTCGGTCGGCCGATGTGGCCGAGCCGTTCTAGGCGCTTCAGTCTGGACCGCGCGACCGCTACGGTCGCAGGTTCGAATCCAGCCTCGGGCACGGATGTGTGTGGTGTCCTTAGGTTAATTAGGTTTAAGTAGTTCTAAGTTCTAGGGGACTGATGACCTCAGATGTTAAGTCCCATAGTGCTCCGAGCCATTTGAACCATTTGAAGAACTCCGCTTAGAACTGAGCGTCGTTGGCCAACGAAAACATGTCTGCGTACGCCCTGGACAGCAGTGGTATACCAATATGACTGTCATCCGCCACACTGCCCGACACTCAGATGTGATGGTATGAAATGCCATTCCATTTGGCAGCAGCATGCCGTTGGTTGTCGCCCGCGCCTCCCTAACAGCGTAGCGGTACGTCGACAATACCCTACGCCCCGTTTTGTTCCACTTCGTGGCAAACCATCCTGGGCTTACGTTTATGGAAGGTAATGTCCGGCTCCACACGGCAAAAGTGGGATTTAAGCATTAAGGGCAGGACCTTCCAACCTGCTAGGTATTTTCATCTACATCTACATCCACATTTATACTCCGTAAGCCACAGCGGAGGGCACATTACGGGCCACTGTCATTGTCTCCCTTTTCTGTTCCAGTCGCGTATGGTTCGCGGGAAGAACGACTGTCTGGAAGCCTCCGTTCGCGCTGGAATCTCTCTAATTCTACATTCGTGATCTCCTCAGGGGGTATAAGTAGGGGGAAGCAATATATTCGATACCTCATCCAGAAACGCACCCTCTCGAAACCTGGCGAGCAAGCTACACCGCGATGCAGAGCGCCTCTCTTGAAGAGTCTGCCACTTGAGTTTGCTAAACGTCTCCGTAACGCTATCACGGTTACCAAATAACCCTGTGACGAAACGCGCCGCTCTTCTTTGGATCTTCTCTATCTCTTCCGTCAACCCGATCTGGTACGGATCCCACACCGATGAGCAGTACTCAAGTACAGGTCGAACGAGTGTTTTGTAAGCCACCTCCTTTGTTGATGGACTACATTTTCTAAGGACTCTCCCAATGAATCTCAACCTGGTACCCGCCTTACCAACAATTTATTTTATATGATCATTCCATTTCAAATCGTTCCGCACGTATACTCCCAGATATTTTACAGAAGTAACTGCTACCAGTGTATGTTCCGCTATCATGTAATCATACAATAAAGGATCCTTCTTACTATGTATTCGCAATACTCCCTGCACCGAGTGCCTATCCGCTGCAGATCTTCCTGCATTTCGCTACAATTTTCTAATGCTGCAACTTCTCTGTATACTACAGCATCATCCGCGAAAAGCCACATGGAACTTCCGACACTATCTACTAGGTCATTTATATATATTGTGAAAAGTAATGGTCCCATAACACTCCCCTGTGGGACGGCAGAGGTTACTTTAACGTCTGCAGACGTCTCTCCATTGAGAACAACATGCTGTATTCTGTTTGCAAAAAATTCTTCAATCCAGCCACACAGCTGGTCTGATATTCCGTAGGCTCTTACTTTGTTTATCAGGCGACAGTGCGGAACTGTATCGAACGCCTTCCGGAAGTCAAGGAACGTGGCATCTACCTGGGAGCCTGTATCTAATGTTTACTGGGTCTCATGAACATATAAAGCGAGTTGGATCTCACACGATCGCTGTTTCCGGAATCCATGTTGATTCCTACAGAGTAGATCCTAGGTTTCCAAAAACGACATGATACTCGAGCAAAAAACATGTTCTAAAATTCTACAACAGATCGATGTCAGAGATATAGGTCTATAGTTTTGCGCATCTGCTCGACGAGCCTTCTTGAAGACTGGGACTACCTGTGTTCTTTTCCAATCATTTGGAACCTTCCGTTCCTCTAGAGACTTGCGGTACACGGCTGTTAGAAGCGGGGCAAGTTCTTTCGCGTACCCTGTGTAGAATAGAATTGGTATCCCGTCAGGTCCAGTGGACTTTCCTCTGTTGAGTGATTCCAGCTGCTTTTCTATTCCTTGGACACTTATTTCGATGTCAGCCATTTTTTCGTTTGTGCGAGGATTTAGAGAAGGAACTGCAGTTGCGGTCTTTTTCTGTGAAACAGCTTTGGAAAAAGGTACTAAACACTGAAATATTAATTTCAGCTTTACGCGTGTCATCCTCTGTTTCAATGCCATCATCATCCCGGAGTGTCTGGATATTTTGACGATCTAAGGTGGCAGGTGGACAAAATTTGGAATTCAGGAAGAATCCAACAACTTTATCAATCAGAGCCAAACCGAATAGCTGTTTGCATCAGGGCCAGAGGTGAGCCAGCGAGTAACTGACTTGTTCAAATTGTGGAGCTGTCTTTCTTGAACAAATTTAATAGTATTTCTGAACTTGTAATCATTTGTTGGGCTGCGCATTTACGTCACATCTACCGATTTCCGTCATCCCTTGGTCTGCCACTACAATTTTTGTCCCCACACTCCCTTTTATAGCTACACAGACGATTCCTTGTTGTCTCTATATGTGTTCTGTTATCTGATCCCTTCTTTTACTTTAGAAGTTAAGTCCCATAGTTCTCAGAGCCCTTTGAACCATCTCCTTGTGCAGGAGACACATTTCAAACGCGAAGACTGGTTGGTTGAGACTCCGTATTATCTATAGATACAGTGCAATGGGATGGAGATGGACTCGGACATGAAGAAGAAACTTTACCAAGGTTACTAACGCTAGAAACAACAGCGGTCTGTATCAGTGCAGTGCACGAACAAATAACAATGACACTCGCAAACCTCAGACCCAGCGCTATAAACTGCTGGAGAAGAACAGTAAGTCTTTCTCGAAGAGGACAATTAAACATTCCTGAGGAGACCAAAAACGTTAATCACTTCACTGGATTCGAGGAATAGCAACCCCGAGAGAATAAAATATTTCGTACTCAATAGCTGCGATGGTGCGGCGCCCTACAAAACCAACATACTATGGCCGGGAAGCGAACACCAGGATGTCCTGGACGTCGTAATGATAAAAAATAGCGACCTCCAGCCTCAACTGCCTACGCTCCACTGTATCTACATCTACATCTACATTTATACTCCGCAAGCCACCCAACGGTGTGTGGCGGAGGGCACTTTACGTGCCACTGTCATCACCTCCCTTTCCTGTTCCAGTCGCGTATGGTTCGCGGGAAAAACGACTGTCTGAAAGCCTCCGTGCGCGCTCTAATCTCTCTAATTTTACATTCGTGATCTCCTCAAGAGGTATAAGTAGGGGGAAGCAATACATTCGATACCTCATCCAGAAACGCACCCTCTCGAAACCTGGCGAGCAAGCTACACCGCGATGCAGAGCGCCTCTCTTGCAGAGTCTGCCACTTGAGTTTGTTAAACATTTCCGTAACGCTATCACGGTTACCAAATAACCCTGTGACGAAACGCGCAGCTCTTCTTTGGATCTTCTCTATCACCTCCGTCAACCCGATCTGGTACGGATCCCACACTGATGAGCAATACTCAAGTATAGGTCGAACGAGTGTTTTGTAAGCCACCTCCTTTGTTGATGGACTACATTTTCTAAGGACTCTCCCAATGAATCTCAACCTGGTACCCGCCTTACTACCAATTAATTTTTTATGATCATTCCACTTCAAATCGTTCCGCACGCATACTCCCAGATATTTTACAGAAGTAACTGCTACCAGTGTTTGTTCCGCTATCATATAATCATACAATAAAGGATCCTTCTTTCTATGTATTCGCAATACATTAAATTTGTCTATGTTAAGGGTCAGTTGCCAGTCCGTGCACCAAGTGCCTATCCGCTGCAGATCTTCCTGTATTTCACTACAATTTTCTAATGCAGCAACTTCTCTGTATACTACAGCATCATCCGCGAAAAGCCGCATGGAACTTACGACACTATCTACTAGGTCATTTATATATATTGTGAAAAGCAATGGTCCCATAACACTCCCCTGTGGCACGCCAGAGGTTACGTTAACGTCTGTAGACGTCTCTCCATTGATAACAACATGCTGTGTTCTGTTTGCAAAAAATTCTTCAGCCACACAGCTGGTCTGATATTCCGTAGGCTCTTACTTTGTTTATCAGGCGACAGTGCGGAACTGTATCGAACGCCTTCCGGAAGTCAAGGAACGTGGCATCTACCTGGGAGCCTGTATCTAATGTTTACTGGGTCTCATGAACATATAAAGCGAGTTGGATCTCACACGATCGCTGTTTCCGGAATCCATGTTGATTCCTACAGAGTAGATCCTAGGTTTCCAAAAACGACATGATACTCGAGCAAAAAACATGTTCTAAAATTCTACAACAGATCGATGTCAGAGATATAGGTCTATAGTTTTGCGCATCTGCTCGACGAGCCTTCTTGAAGACTGGGACTACCTGTGTTCTTTTCCAATCATTTGGAACCTTCCGTTCCTCTAGAGACTTGCGGTACACGGCTGTTAGAAGCGGGGCAAGTTCTTTCGCGTACCCTGTGTAGAATAGAATTGGTATCCCGTCAGGTCCAGTGGACTTTCCTCTGTTGAGTGATTCCAGCTGCTTTTCTATTCCTTGGACACTTATTTCGATGTCAGCCATTTTTTCGTTTGTGCGAGGATTTAGAGAAGGAACTGCAGTTGCGGTCTTTTTCTGTGAAACAGCTTTGGAAAAAGGTACTAAACACTGAAATATTAATTTCAGCTTTACGCGTGTCATCCTCTGTTTCAATGCCATCATCATCCCGGAGTGTCTGGATATTTTGACGATCTAAGGTGGCAGGTGGACAAAATTTGGAATTCAGGAAGAATCCAACAACTTTATCAATCAGAGCCAAACCGAATAGCTGTTTGCATCAGGGCCAGAGGTGAGCCAGCGAGTAACTGACTTGTTCAAATTGTGGAGCTGTCTTTCTTGAACAAATTTAATAGTATTTCTGAACTTGTAATCATTTGTTGGGCTGCGCATTTACGTCACATCTACCGATTTCCGTCATCCCTTGGTCTGCCACTACAATTTTTGTCCCCACACTCCCTTTTATAGCTACACAGACGATTCCTTGTTGTCTCTATATGTGTTCTGTTATCTGATCCCTTCTTTTACTTTAGAAGTTAAGTCCCATAGTTCTCAGAGCCCTTTGAACCATCTCCTTGTGCAGGAGACACATTTCAAACGCGAAGACTGGTTGGTTGAGACTCCGTATTATCTATAGATACAGTGCAATGGGATGGAGATGGACTCGGACATGAAGAAGAAACTTTACCAAGGTTACTAACGCTAGAAACAACAGCGGTCTGTATCAGTGCAGTGCACGAACAAATAACAATGACACTCGCAAACCTCAGACCCAGCGCTATAAACTGCTGGAGAAGAACAGTAAGTCTTTCTCGAAGAGGACAATTAAACATTC
This sequence comes from Schistocerca cancellata, assembly GCF_023864275.1. Classification (NCBI taxonomy): domain Eukaryota; kingdom Metazoa; phylum Arthropoda; class Insecta; order Orthoptera; family Acrididae; genus Schistocerca; species Schistocerca cancellata. Next base: position 128,403,539 of record NC_064635.1, read on the forward strand.
CTGAGGAGACCAAAAACGTTAATCACTTCACTGGATTCGAGGAATAGCAACCCCGAGAGAATAAAATATTTCGTACTCAATAGCTGCGATGGTGCGGCGCCCTACAAAACCAACATACTATGGCCGGGAAGCGAACACCAGGATGTCCTGGACGTCGTAATGATAAAAAATAGCGACCTCCAGCCTCAACTGCCTACGCTCCACTGTATCTACATCTACATCTACATTTATACTCCGCAAGCCACCCAACGGTGTGTGGCGGAGGGCACTTTACGTGCCACTGTCATCACCTCCCTTTCCTGTTCCAGTCGCGTATGGTTCGCGGGAAAAACGACTGTCTGAAAGCCTCCGTGCGCGCTCTAATCTCTCTAATTTTACATTCGTGATCTCCTCAAGAGGTATAAGTAGGGGGAAGCAATACATTCGATACCTCATCCAGAAACGCACCCTCTCGAAACCTGGCGAGCAAGCTACACCGCGATGCAGAGCGCCTCTCTTGCAGAGTCTGCCACTTGAGTTTGTTAAACATTTCCGTAACGCTATCACGGTTACCAAATAACCCTGTGACGAAACGCGCAGCTCTTCTTTGGATCTTCTCTATCACCTCCGTCAACCCGATCTGGTACGGATCCCACACTGATGAGCAATACTCAAGTATAGGTCGAACGAGTGTTTTGTAAGCCACCTCCTTTGTTGATGGACTACATTTTCTAAGGACTCTCCCAATGAATCTCAACCTGGTACCCGCCTTACTACCAATTAATTTTTTATGATCATTCCACTTCAAATCGTTCCGCACGCATACTCCCAGATATTTTACAGAAGTAACTGCTACCAGTGTTTGTTCCGCTATCATATAATCATACAATAAAGGATCCTTCTTTCTATGTATTCGCAATACATTAAATTTGTCTATGTTAAGGGTCAGTTGCCAGTCCGTGCACCAAGTGCCTATCCGCTGCAGATCTTCCTGTATTTCACTACAATTTTCTAATGCAGCAACTTCTCTGTATACTACAGCATCATCCGCGAAAAGCCGCATGGAACTTACGACACTATCTACTAGGTCATTTATATATATTGTGAAAAGCAATGGTCCCATAACACTCCCCTGTGGCACGCCAGAGGTTACGTTAACGTCTGTAGACGTCTCTCCATTGATAACAACATGCTGTGTTCTGTTTGCAAAAAATTCTTCAGCCACACAGCTGGTCTGATATTCCGTAGGCTCTTACTTTGTTTATCAGGCGACAGTGCGGAACTGTATCGAACGCCTTCCGGAAGTCAAGGAACGTGGCATCTACCTGGGAGCCTGTATCTAATGTTTACTGGGTCTCATGAACATATAAAGCGAGTTGGATCTCACACGATCGCTGTTTCCGGAATCCATGTTGATTCCTACAGAGTAGATCCTAGGTTTCCAAAAACGACATGATACTCGAGCAAAAAACATGTTCTAAAATTCTACAACAGATCGATGTCAGAGATATAGGTCTATAGTTTTGCGCATCTGCTCGACGAGCCTTCTTGAAGACTGGGACTACCTGTGTTCTTTTCCAATCATTTGGAACCTTCCGTTCCTCTAGAGACTTGCGGTACACGGCTGTTAGAAGCGGGGCAAGTTCTTTCGCGTACCCTGTGTAGAATAGAATTGGTATCCCGTCAGGTCCAGTGGACTTTCCTCTGTTGAGTGATTCCAGCTGCTTTTCTATTCCTTGGACACTTATTTCGATGTCAGCCATTTTTTCGTTTGTGCGAGGATTTAGAGAAGGAACTGCAGTTGCGGTCTTTTTCTGTGAAACAGCTTTGGAAAAAGGTACTAAACACTGAAATATTAATTTCAGCTTTACGCGTGTCATCCTCTGTTTCAATGCCATCATCATCCCGGAGTGTCTGGATATTTTGACGATCTAAGGTGGCAGGTGGACAAAATTTGGAATTCAGGAAGAATCCAACAACTTTATCAATCAGAGCCAAACCGAATAGCTGTTTGCATCAGGGCCAGAGGTGAGCCAGCGAGTAACTGACTTGTTCAAATTGTGGAGCTGTCTTTCTTGAACAAATTTAATAGTATTTCTGAACTTGTAATCATTTGTTGGGCTGCGCATTTACGTCACATCTACCGATTTCCGTCATCCCTTGGTCTGCCACTACAATTTTTGTCCCCACACTCCCTTTTATAGCTACACAGACGATTCCTTGTTGTCTCTATATGTGTTCTGTTATCTGATCCCTTCTTTTACTTTAGAAGTTAAGTCCCATAGTTCTCAGAGCCCTTTGAACCATCTCCTTGTGCAGGAGACACATTTCAAACGCGAAGACTGGTTGGTTGAGACTCCGTATTATCTATAGATACAGTGCAATGGGATGGAGATGGACTCGGACATGAAGAAGAAACTTTACCAAGGTTACTAACGCTAGAAACAACAGCGGTCTGTATCAGTGCAGTGCACGAACAAATAACAATGACACTCGCAAACCTCAGACCCAGCGCTATAAACTGCTGGAGAAGAACAGTAAGTCTTTCTCGAAGAGGACAATTAAACATTCCTGAGGAGACCAAAAACGTTAATCACTTCACTGGATTCGAGGAATAGCAACCCCGAGAGAATAAAATATTTCGTACTCAATAGCTGCGATGGTGCGGCGCCCTACAAAACCAACATACTATGGCCGGGAAGCGAACACCAGGATGTCCTGGACGTCGTAATGATAAAAAATAGCGACCTCCAGCCTCAACTGCCTACGCTCCACTGTATCTACATCTACATCTACATTTATACTCCGCAAGCCACCCAACGGTGTGTGGCGGAGGGCACTTTACGTGCCACTGTCATCACCTCCCTTTCCTGTTCCAGTCGCGTATGGTTCGCGGGAAAAACGACTGTCTGAAAGCCTCCGTGCGCGCTCTAATCTCTCTAATTTTACATTCGTGATCTCCTCAAGAGGTATAAGTAGGGGGAAGCAATACATTCGATACCTCATCCAGAAACGCACCCTCTCGAAACCTGGCGAGCAAGCTACACCGCGATGCAGAGCGCCTCTCTTGCAGAGTCTGCCACTTGAGTTTGTTAAACATTTCCGTAACGCTATCACGGTTACCAAATAACCCTGTGACGAAACGCGCAGCTCTTCTTTGGATCTTCTCTATCACCTCCGTCAACCCGATCTGGTACGGATCCCACACTGATGAGCAATACTCAAGTATAGGTCGAACGAGTGTTTTGTAAGCCACCTCCTTTGTTGATGGACTACATTTTCTAAGGACTCTCCCAATGAATCTCAACCTGGTACCCGCCTTACTACCAATTAATTTTTTATGATCATTCCACTTCAAATCGTTCCGCACGCATACTCCCAGATATTTTACAGAAGTAACTGCTACCAGTGTTTGTTCCGCTATCATATAATCATACAATAAAGGATCCTTCTTTCTATGTATTCGCAATACATTAAATTTGTCTATGTTAAGGGTCAGTTGCCAGTCCGTGCACCAAGTGCCTATCCGCTGCAGATCTTCCTGTATTTCACTACAATTTTCTAATGCAGCAACTTCTCTGTATACTACAGCATCATCCGCGAAAAGCCGCATGGAACTTACGACACTATCTACTAGGTCATTTATATATATTGTGAAAAGCAATGGTCCCATAACACTCCCCTGTGGCACGCCAGAGGTTACGTTAACGTCTGTAGACGTCTCTCCATTGATAACAACATGCTGTGTTCTGTTTGCTAAAAACTCTTCAATCCAGCCACACAGCTGGTCTGATATTCCGTAGGCTCTTACTTTGTTTATCAGGCGACAGTGCGGAACTGTATCGAACGCCTTCCGGAAGTCAAGAAAAATAGCATCTACCTGGGAGCATGTATCTAATATTTTCTGGGCCTCATGAACAAATAAAGCGAGTTGGATCTCACACGATCGCTGTTTCCGGAATCCATGTTGATTCCTACATAGTAGATTCTGGGTTTCCAAAAACGAAATGATACTCGAGCAAAAAACATGTTCTAAAATTCTACAACAGATTGACGTCAGAGATATAGGTCTATAGTTTTGCGCATCTGCTCGACGACCCTTCTTGAAGACTGGGACTACCTGTGATCTTTTCCAATCTTCCTTCCTTCCGTTCCTCTAGAGACTTGCGGTACACGGCTGTTAGAATGGGGGCAAGTTCTTTCGCGTACTCTGTGTAGAATCGAATTGGTATCCCACCAGGTCCAGTGGACTTTCCTCTGTTGAGTGATTCCAGTTGCTTTTCTATTCCTTGGACACTTATTTCGATGTCAGCCATTTTTTCGTTTGTGTGAGGATTTAGAGAAGGAACTGCAGTGCGGTCCTCATCTGTGAAACAGCTTTGGGAAAAGGTGTTTAGTATTTCAGCTTTACGCGTGTCATCCTCTGTTTCAATGCCTTCATCATCCCGGAGTGTCTGGATATGCTGTTTCGAGCCACTTACTGATTTAACGTAAGACCAGAACTTCCTAGGATTTTCTGTCAAGTGGGTACATACAATTTTACTTTCGAATTCACTGAACGCTTCACGCATAGCCCTCCTTACGCTAACTTTGACATCGTTTAGCTTCTGTATGTCTGAGAGGTTTTGGCTGCGTTTAAACTTGGAGTGAAGCTCTCTTTGCTTTCGCAGTAGTTTCCTAACTTTGTTGTTGTACCACGGTGGGTTTTTCCCGTCCCTCACTGTTTTACTCGGCACGTACCAGTCTAAAACGCATTTTACGATTGCCTTGAACTTTTTCCATAAACACTCAACATTGTCTGTGTCGGAACAGAAATTTTCGTTTTGATCTGTTAGGTAGTCTGAAATCTGCCTTCTATTACTCTTGCTAAACAGATAAACCTTCCTCCCTTTTTTTATATTCCTATTAAATCCCATATTCAGGGATGCTGCAACGGCCTTATGATCACTGATTCCCTGTTCTGCACATACATTGTCGAAAAGTTCGGGTCTGTTTGTTATCAGTAGGTCCAAGATGTTATCTCCACGAGTCTCTTCTCTGCTTAATTGCTCGAGGTAATTTTCGGATAATGCACTCAGTATAATGTCACTCGATGCTCTGTCCCTACCACCCGTCCTAAACATCTGAGTGTCCCAGTCTATATCAGGTAAATTGAAATCTCCACCTAGGACTATAACATGCTGAGAAAATTTTTGTGCAATGTATTCCAAATTTTCTCTCAGTTGTTCTGCCACTAATACTGATGAGTCGGGAGGTCGGTAAAAGGAGCCAATTATTAACCTAGCTCGGTTGTTGAGTGTAACCTCCACCCATAATAATTCACAGGAACTATCCACTTCCACTTCACTATAGGATAAACTACTACTAACAGCGACGAACACTCCACCACCGGTTGCAGGCAATCTATCCTTTCTAAACACCGTCTGTACCTTTGTAAAAATTTCTGTAGAATTTATCTCTGGCTTCAGCCAGCTTTCTGTACCTATAACGATTTCAGCTTCGGTGCTTTCTATCAGCGCTTGAAGTTCCGGTACTTTACCAACGCAGCTTCGACAGTTTACAATTACAATACTGATTGCTGCTTGGTCCCCGCATGGCCTGACTTTGCCCCACACCCGTTCAGGCTGTTGCCCTTTCTGCACTTGCCCGAGGCCATCTAACCTAAAAATCCGCCCAGCCCACGCCACACAACCCCTGCTACCCGTGTAGCCGCTTGTTGCGTGTAGTGGACTCCTTACCTATCCAGCGAAACCCGAAACCCCACCACCCTATGGCGCAAGTCGGGGAATCTGCAGCCCACATGGTCGCAGAACCGTCTCAGCCTCTGATTCAGACCCTCCACTCGGCTCTGTACCAAAGGTCCGCAGTCAGTCCTGTCGACGATGCTGCAGATGGTGAGCTCTGCTTTCATCCCGCTAGCGAGACTGGCAATCTTCACCAAATCAGATAGCCGCCGGAAGCCAGAGAGGATTTCCTACGATCCATTGGTGCCGACATGAGCGACCACCTGCAGATGGGTGCACCCTGTACCCTTCATGGCATCCGGAAGGACCCTTTCCACATCTGGAATGACTCCCCCCGGTATGCACACGGAGTGCACATTGGTTTTCTTCCCCTCTCTCGCTGCCATATCCCTAAGAGGCCCCATTACGCGCCTGACGTTGGAGCTCCCAACTACCAGTAAGCCCACCCTCTGCGACCGCCCGGATCTTGCAGACTGAGGGGCAACCTCTGGAACAGGACAAGCAGCCATGTCAGGCCGAAGATAAGTATCAGCCTGAGACAGAGCCTGAAACTGGTTCGTCAGACAAACTGGAGAGGCCTTCCGTTCAGCACTCGGGAATGTCTTTCGCCCCCTGCCACACCTTGAGACGACCTCCCACTCTACCACAGGTGAGGGATCAGCCTCAATGCGGGCAGTATACCGGGCAACCACAGTCGTAGTTCGATCGGGGGATGCGTGGGACGAGCTGGCCGTCCCCGACAAATCCCCATCCGGACCCCCACAGTGATGCCCATTGGCAACAGCCTCAAGCTGTGTGACCGAAGCCAACACTGCCTGAAGCTGGGAGCGAAGGGATGCCAATTCAGCCTGCATCCGAACACAGCAGTTGCAGTCCCTACCCATGCTAAAAACTGTTGTGCAAAGAAGGTCTTAACTAATCTACAGAGAGCGCAAACAAATCGACACAAAATTTAAACGGTTATTAAAATACGAGATTGCCTAGTAAATGCAGTAATGCTGCAACTTGCGCACTGCTGACACACTGCTCGGCGGCGGAAAGAGACTACGCAATTTTTCACTATTCAGGTACTAAAACGCGATGCTACAAGTCTCAAATACTATAATACGCCCGAAATTTATGAATTAAACAATGCAAGTACCAAAAACACGCAAAGAAATTAAGAATTAAACTATGTAACATATGAGTGAACTAGGAGTATACGACTTGCTGCTGCAGCTGCTTATCCAACGGCGGCAGGGAGCACATTGACTGTGACCAACCGACACTGGCCGTTCAAAACAAAAACAGAAGATAGACGACTACGCGAATTTACACTGTTCAGGTACTAAAACGCGATGCTACAACTCTCAAATACTATAATACGCCCGAAATTTATGAATTAAACAATGCAAGTAGCAAAAACACGTAAAGAAATTAAGAATTAAACTATGTAACAAATGAGTGAGCTAGGAGTATACGACTTGCTGCTGCAGCTGCTTATCCAACGGCGGCAGGGAGCACTCAGTAGTGGTGACGCCGTCGAACCAAACGGTCCACTCCCACCACTGACATCAACAGAAACAAAATGAGCACAATCTACACTTGCATTGATACTCCACAAGCCACCGTACGGGACGTGGGCAGAGGGTACCATGCGCTACTACTAGCCACTGCCTCCCTTGTTCCACTCGCTAATAGAGCAAGGGGAAAACGACTGTCTATATGTCTCCTTATGAGAACTAATTTCTCATATCTTATCTTCGCGGTCCTTACGTACAATGTATGTTGGCAGTAGTAGAATCATTCGCAAACACCTTGAAATGCCGGTTCTCTGAATTTTCTTATTGTGGTTCTAGACAAGAACGTCGCCTTCTCTCCGCGGATTCTCATTTCAGATCCCGAAGCATCTGCGTAAGACTGACATGTTGTTCGAACCTACTGGTAACAAATCTAGCAGCCCGCCTCTGAACAGCTTCGATCTCTTCCTTCAATACGACCTGGTGCGGATCCCAAACGCTCGAGCAGTACTCAAGAGCAGGTCGCACCAGCGTCCTACATGCGGTCTCCTTTACATGTGAACCACTCTTTCCCAAAATTCTCCCAATAAACCCAAGTCGACGATTCGCCTTCACTACCACAGTTCTCACACGATCGTTCCACTTCACATCACGTTGCAACGTTACGCCCAGATATTTAAACGACTTGACTGTGTCAAGTAGGACACTAACAATACTGTATCCGATCATTCCAGGTTTGATCTTCCCACTGACCCGCATTAACTTACATTTTTCCACATTTACGGCTAGCTGCCATTCATTACACCCACTGGAAATTTTGTCTAAGTCGTTTTGTATCTTCCTACAGTCTCTCAGACACCTTACCGTACACCACGGCATCATCAGCAAACAACCGTAGATTGCTACCATCCCTATCCGCCAAATCATTTATGTACATAGAGGGCAGCAGGGGTCCTACCACACTTCCCTGGGGCATTTCTGATGATACCCTTGCCTCTCATGAACACTTGACGTCGAGAACAACATACTGGGTTCTATTATAATTTCATATTATTATATTATATTATATTATATATGTACATATTATTATTATAACGATTGTTCCCCTTTAGGAGAGCGATTGAACTTGAATTCATAATTTCATCTTCGGATGTTTTTCTTCTTTGCTTCCCAAAACCTCCTCATCCTCTCAGAATGCTCCTTCTTCCGTTCCTCTGTTCGTTTTTTACCAGGCTGACGCGATGTTCTTTCCCCAAACTTCACACTTGTGATTTTATGCCGGCACTCGGTGCGATCTTCGAGATTTTTTATGTTGATCTGCTGTAGATCCCTCTGGACTTCTTTCAGCCATTCTGTGCCACATTTACTCCTTGTTATAATATTGAATAATTTCTTTGCTCTTCTGGAGTCTTCCATCCTGTAGATGTGTGTATAAGATTTGGTTCGGCGCTTTCTGATTTCATCTGTTACTATGTTGATCTTTCTATAGAGTTCGTTTTGTGGTTTCTTCATCCAAATGCCATTTTTGTTGATTGGACCGTAAATCTTCCTGAGAATTTTTCTTTCCTGCTTTTCTATTTCCTTAATTTTTGAATGACCATCAATCACCATTGTTTCAGCTGCATAGATTGCTTCTTGAAGAATCACTGTTGTATAGTGCCTTAATTTTGCGTCTGTCGAAATGCACTTCTTGTTGTAATGCGTCCATGTTAGCTTGTAGGCCTTCTAGAGCTTGGTGATTCTTTGTTCATTGGCAATTCGGTTTAATCCTGAGGACTTTATAGTTTCACCGAGGTATTTAAAATTGCAGACTTGTGCAATTTTACCATATTTTGTTATTAAAGGGGATTTATTTTCTGGCTGCCTTTCCATATATTGGGTTTTTTCATATCTGTAGTCCGGTTATTTGTGAAATTTCATGTAGTTTTTCCACTGCGTGAATCGCTTCTGTTCTGTTATTGGTGATAATTGCAATATCGTCAGTGAAAGCAAGGCACTTGACTTTAATTCGGTTCTCTTTCTTGATACCAATTTGGATACCCTTTACGTGAGGTTCCCATTCCCTGATTATCTTTTCTAGAACAATATTGAAAAGGAGTGGGGATAGTCCGTCCCCCTGTCGGACTCCAGATTTGATTTCGAAGGTTTCTGATACTTCGCCCATGAATTTCACTTTGGCCGTTGTTCCTGTAAGTGTCTGTTCTGTGACTTTTCGTGTCTTTCGGTCGATCACAAATTCTTCCATGATTTTAAACAGGGTTCCACGGTCCACTGAATCATATGCTTTCCTGAAGTCGATGAATGTAACTACTGTGTTTCTGCATTTCCTCATTTGTAATATTGTCTTTAAGCCTTCAAGCCATTCACACATTTGTAAACTTACTCCATATGCTTGTACTTTCGTTAACTGCCTGAAATGGGCCCCGTGACCGATATTTTCCAGAAACCTAGAAATATGGAGTCTACCTGTTGCCCTTCATACATAGCTGTAAGAGAAAATGGCAAGCTGAGTTTCGCACGAGCGATACCTCCTTATATGCCAGAGTCAGCTGCGCTTTCTTCCAGTCGCTTGGAACTTTATTGTGGGCGAGAGATTCAGGATAAGAGCAGGCTAGGTACGGGGCCAATGCCCTAGAGTACTCTTTGTAAAACAGAATTCTGATTGCATCACGAGCCAGTGATTTATTTTGTTTCAAATCTTTCGATCATCATCTCAGCAACAAAATCCATCCTATTCGTTATGCCAACTCTTTAGAACAAAAATAGCTGAAGTCATCACCTACCTGAAAGGAAAAAATATCAGGAAGAAGGTAGGTGGCGACCAGAACCACTACCAGACAAGACACAAATGAAAGTGTTGCGCTGGGAAGCCGCGTGGTCTCAGACGCCATGGCACGGTTCACACGGCTCCCCCCCCCCCTCCCCCGTCGGGGGTTCAAGTCCCCCTTCGGGCATGGCTGTGTTATGTTGTCCTTAGCGTAAGTTAGTTTCAGGTAGGTGAAGTAGTGTTTAAACCTAGGGACCGACGATCTCAACACTTCGGTCCCATAGGAACTTACCACAAATTTCAACTTCCAACAAATAAGAGCCGGTTAGTGTCACACTTTGACGAAATACAACATCAGAAAAGAAGAGCCAAGAGACGGTGGCAGCGACTGAGGGCCCTGAAATGAAGCAGAGCTAAAATTCGGGAATGTCGCACTGTGATGTGGCAAGACCACAAGCGTACGATCCAAACCAACGATGAATGGCTGCTGGTCAAAGGACGCCACAAACCGAATGCATCTAGACAAACCCTAGTAGATATGCAAGAAATAATCCATGACTATTTATCAGGAACAAAAGACGCCAACAACGAACGTATAAACGAGCGGGAGCTCATATATAAGCGTGAAATTGACAGTCTAGAATTTAAACAGACCCTCCCACATCGGAACCCGAGTTGACGACAATCAGTGAAGTAAGGGCATGAAAAAATCCAGAATGAGATTTTCACTCTGCAACGGAGTGTGCGCTGATATGAAACTTCCTGGCAGATTAAAACTGTGTGCCCGACTGAGACTCGAACTCGAGACCTTTGCCTTTCGCGGGCAAGTGCTCTACCATCTTCTGCTTCTGTTAAGTTTGGAAGGTAGGAGACGAGGTACTGGCAGAATTAAAGCTGTGAGGACCGAGCGTGAGTCGTGCTTCGGTAGCTCAGATGGTAGAGCAGTTGCCCGCGATAGGCAATGGTCCCGAGTTCGAGTCTCGATCGGGTACACAGAATCTGCCAGGAAGTTTCGCATCAAAAAATGGTTCAAATGGCTCTGAGCACTATGGGACTTAACATCTGAGGACACCAGTCCCCTAGAACTTAGAACTACTTAAACCTAACTAAGGACATCACACACATCCATGCCCGAGGCAGGATTCGAACCTGCGACCGCAACGGTCGCGCAATTACAGACTGTAGCGCCTAGAACCGCTCGGCCACCACGGCCGGCTAAAGGCCATCATCAGAAGACTAGGGCCTGACAAAGCACAAGTCGTGTACTAGACGACCAACCAACAAGTGAGACACCCACCTGGTAAACCGCCTCGTCTGTTCACGCGAATGTACAGATTGGTCAGAGACAATCTGAAAACCTTCTAAGGTTGTTGCAGGGTAGGTTGCGCTCCGAAGTAAACATTAAGAAAAAATTCGATACGTTGTGTCCTTCCAGAGTTAATTAGCGTAGAAGTTAGCCAATCAGGCCAATCAAGGCCAAATGCAAAAATAAAGTGCTAGTACACATTCATACATGGGAAAATTAACACTGGCTCAATAGGATGAATTGAGAACTCGTAGGGGCTCTTACGGTGTGCCCGTATATGATGAGACATAAATCTACACTATATGTCTGTTGGTGCAGCCGACAAGACAGCAAAAGCCCAATTAAAGGGTGTCAACGCAAACTAAGTTATTTTTGCATGTGGCCTTGTTTCGGTATTACGTTTGTTTCGACCCTGTCCGTAATTTTCTTATCTCAACTTAGTTTACATTACATGTGCATTCGGCAATGTGGTGCCATCTGCTGGAAAAAAGTCCGATCTTCCTTAATGTCATTAATTGTACGCTAGATGGATGCCAAACCGTTTTACGTTTTGGCATTATGTTTAACTTTTGTTCTCGGATCAAAATATGATAAATAATTTTTAAAAAATTTTAATAAAAATTTTTTTTAAAATTTTTCGATGGTGTGCTTCTCATCTAAGTTTGCTCCTTTTTACTAATTTGTACAATCGCTATTTGGCGTATATAACTGTACTATGTGGTTGTCAAAATCTTTGTCAATATATCCATTTCATGTAAATATTTTAGTTGGTTGGTTGGTTGGTTGGGGAAGGAGACCAGACAGCGTGGTCATCGGTCTCATCGTATTAGGGAAGGATGGGGAAGGAAGTCGGCCGTGCCCTTTCAGAGGAACCATCCCGGCATTTGCCTGGAGTGATTTAGGGAAATCACGGAAAACCTAAATCAGGATGGCCGGACGCGGGATTGAACCGTCGTCCTCCCGAATGCGACTCCAGTGTCTAACCACTGCGCCACCTCGCTCGGTAAAATATGTTAGTATTATATCATTGCATTTCACCTCAATTTTTATGTCATACCTCTTTCTTTTTCTTATCATTTTCACTTTAGCTGTATCTTTTCGCATAGAGGTCGGGTTTGCTTTGCAGCGCCTCCTTATGGTTTCTGGTTGTCAAAGTCAATTCTCGATGTATCACTTTATGTTTGATCTCTGCTTAAGACAGTATTACTATTAAGGGCGCATATTGGTTGAAAGATAAATTTTTATGTTGATTTTAAATGGTTTAATGCGTCAATATACATTTAAATGGTTTACGTTGCTTTATGTACATTTATTCATTTGGTCACTGTTATTAATTATTTTTATTCTTGTATTTGTAGCACCGATTATGGCTGTTAATTAGTTGAAATCGATTTGCAAAAGTGAATAAACAAAATATGATTTTGCGACTGGTTGCTGCATATTTGATAAATTTAAGGTTTACGGTCGCTGTACGACCTGGGAACCAATTGGAGCCCACCATTCACATCTATATATTGTACAATATATGAAAAACATACCAATGAAAATCTCACACGTCATTTTGAAAAACAGTGATTTTCTTTTGAGAGAGCAGCTTCCGACTAGCATTGCCCAGTGAATTTTCGATGGTGACCATAGCTGAGAAGAGATAATCATCCGTTTCGTTCTGAGGGCATAGGGGCTTAGGATGCGATGACCTCATCTCGCGTCCTGGTTTCGATTCCCGGCTTGGTTGGGGATTTTCTCTGCCCGAGGACTGGGTTTTTGTGTTGTCGTCATCATTTTTCATCATCATAATTCGTGAGAGTGATTATATTGGATTGAGAACTGAATATGGACTATGTAAAAATTGGGTATTCGCTCTGACTGATGACCGTGCTGTTGAGTTCCCCACAAACCAAACCTCGTCTCGCTCTATGTGACTGGGGTTTGCGGTTGTTCTTCTTTATCCTGAAAGACTTCTTTTCATACGGCAGCCGTAACTCTACATGCCTGTTTTCACAAAATGAAGAAATCGCTTAAGTTGTTGAACCATTAATATGTCATTGTATCGTTATCGCCGGCCGCTGTGGCCAAGCGGTTCTAGGTGCATCAGTCCGGAACCGCGCTGCTGCAGGTTCGAATCCTGCCTCGGGCATGGATGTGTGTGATGTCCTTATGTTAGTTAGGTTTAAGTAGTTATCAGTCCAGGGGACTGATGACCTCAGATGTTCCATAGTGTTTAGAGCCATTTGAACCATTTGTTTCGTTATCTTTCTCGGTCTCATCCCGGACAGCCAAAAAATGGCTTCAAATGGGTCTGAGCACTATGGGACTTAACATCTGAGGTCATCAGTCCCCTAGAACTACTTAAACGTAACTAACCTGAGGACATCACACACATCCATGCCTGAGGCAGACTGTAGCGCCTAGAACCGCTCGGCCAACATGGCCGGCTTATGTCGAGAGGTAATTCCATTTCCTTTCTGAACATTTTGGCGATGTCTACGATGTTTATTAGAAAGATCTTTGTTTCAAACTGTCCCAGAACCCCTCAATTTCTTTCATGTCTTCCTCTGATGGCATTTGGTTACCCCTAAATAACGAGATGTTTCGTCCTGGTCCCCCGGATGTCGCAGATTTGTTCACACATTTTGCCGATTGGCTTGTGCTCGAGGTTGTGGTGTCATTTCTGATGTTGACGTTCCGGACCATGATTATCTTCGGTGCTCCACGTCGGTCTGCCTCGCTGTATTTTGAATGCCTTACTCGCCTGTTGTCTGATGCAGTCAAACCAGGGGGTTGGATGGTCGTCTTTGCAGGGGGCAATGTTTGACGTGGCTTCTAATGGGAGACCACAGTTTTTTAAGTCATTTTTACCTCCTCGTTTTACGCGTCATGCCAAGAACCAACTGCAGTTTTTGGTGTTGTGAATATTTTTGAGCTACCGTATACTACTTACAAATCCGGATTTTTTATTTATTTACTTACATGTCAAGTTCTGTAGGATCAAATTGAGGAGCAAATCTCCAAGGTCATGGAACGTGCAAGTACATGAAATTACAACATAAAAGCAATAGCAGACACAAATAAAATATTTATGAACCAGTCAGTCCATAACTTGTAACGTTCCCTGGCAGCACACACACTATTAATAAAATGAAATGACACACAGAATTGCTGAACTCGAGCGTGCACATTTGCAAATGCTTAACAACAACTGTGGTACGCCTGTTAGGAACGTGTACGGTAATGAGAACACTACGTACAATTCATACCAACAAAAAAGCAGTTCGTATGTACTGTAATTGTTTAACAAAAAATATTATTTAATTTTGTATAAAGGACGTTGGTTATTATTGTAATATTTTCTGTAATAATATTCTCGATGTATTTATGATTGTAAGATTTCTATACTCATTATGTAATTACGAAATATGTTAATATCTGCGATGAAAAAATGTAAAATATAGCCACAGAGGAAAATAATGTTGTAAGATTACAAAGAGACATTCACAGTCAGCAATAATATAAATAGCACTACATAATGGGCATTCTTTGTCGTCTTCCTCGAGAGCTGAGAGAGAGAGGAACGTGTGACGTAGCATTATATGAATGAGTAGACTTCTTTTGTCTGTATCTATCTTTAGCCGCCATTAGAGGAGAAATTATAAAGGTGTGTAATTTTAATTACTGTTATGGTCTAAATACATTATAATGTATCAAAATTGTATATTACTAATGTAAATTAGCTTGCCATGTCATCTATAATATTTCTTTAAAGAATTTTCAGCACTTTTAGCGATTATCATTGGTGTTACTGGGCTGTGCCGCGACCGAACGATTTGCAGCGGCGGCACATTTAAAAAAATTGTTCCGCTATAAAATTAACCAAACCCGTAAATCGGGAGCAGGTAAAATTAGCATTGAATTACGGAATATTTTTCTTTTACAGCGATCCTGAGGCTGACTGAATTTATTACTGGTTTTACATTTGTGCATTCATAGGCGGATAATTAACGTTAATCTGTTGGTT
Organism: Schistocerca cancellata; assembly: GCF_023864275.1. Lineage (NCBI taxonomy): Eukaryota > Metazoa > Arthropoda > Insecta > Orthoptera > Acrididae > Schistocerca > Schistocerca cancellata. The sequence goes on from NC_064635.1 coordinate 128,418,849, forward strand.
CTTTCAATTTCTAAAGCAAATAACTTAAACGTACAGTGAAGTGTGTTTTGTCAATGATAATTAAACGTTCAGGTCGGCTAGGCAATATTTAACCATTTTATGCTAACAGAGACAGTCTTGTGTTCCGTAGCTAACGCCGGGAAAGAATTCAGTAAATATTTAAAAACCCACTGCATCTAGAAAATGTGTGCCAAGGCCGAAATACGTAAAAAAAATTTAATTTAAATAATTTTCAAAGTCATAAATGTTATTAATCAGTTAGTTTGAATTTATCAGCATGAGAGGGTTGCTAAAGTTCACGTAATTTTAAATGTGCTTAGTTCTGTCTAAATGAATTTTTATTACCACACGTAAGAAAAAAGGGTTCTACAACAAAGTTCGTACTGAAAGAGTAAATAACAAAAATATTTAAAGCCATTTCTTCCCAATTTTCATCCATTCATTTTTATATATAAATATAATTTTTTTCATTAAAAACTTTAAGTAAAAGCAATCTACAATACAACAAGAATCAGCTTACTTTTTCAAGGAAGTCCTCGACAGAATAGAAGGAGTGACTTGACCCACGAGGAAACTCTTCAGTTTCGACATGAAAGCGCGTGGATTAGTGGATTACTGCTAAGATTTTTTAATTCGAGTGGTAGCTTATTGAAAATGGATGCAGCTGTATACTGCACAGCTTTCTGCACAAGAGTTGAGGACGTCCCATTGAAATGCAGGTTTGATTTTTGTCGAGTATTAACTGAGTGACAGCTGCTTATTCTTGGGAATAATATTGTTAACAAGAAATGACAGTAAGTAATATACATATTGAGAGGCCAATGTCAAAATACCCAGAAGACTCGTGAACAGGGGTCGACAAGAGATTCGTGGACTCACGCCACTTATTGCCCGAACCGCCCGCTTCTGAGCCAAAAACATACCTTTACAATGGGAAGAGTTACCCTAAAATATCATGCCACACGACATAAGAGAATGAAAATGAGCAAAGTAGACTAATTTTCTTATCGAAGGATCACTTACTTCAGGCACCGTTCGAATAGTAAAAATGTTAGCATTAAGTCTTTGAGAAAGATCCTAAACGTGGGCTTTCCACGACAGTTTATGATCTATCGGAATACTTAGAAATTTGAGCTGTTCAGTTTCACTAACCATATGCCCATTCTGTGAAATTAAAACGTCAGTTTTTGTTGAATTGTGTGTTAGAAACTGTAAAAACTGAGTCTTACTGTGATTTAGCATTAGTTTATCTTCTGCAAGCCATGAACTTAGGTCATGAACTGCACTATTTGAAACCGAACCAATGTTGCACACAACATACTTTACTACCAAGCTAGTGTCATCAGCAAACAGAAATATTTTAGTTACCCTTAATACTAGAGGGAATATCATTCATATAAATAAGGAACAGGAGTGGCCCCAACACTGATCCCCCACTTGACTGTACGCCACTCAGACTCCGCATCACAGCCATTCTCATCATTCTGAATAATGACCATTTGCTGTTGCTGCTAAAGTAAGAGGTGAATCAATTGTGAGGTACTCCCTGTATTCCTTAATGGTCCAAGTTATGGAGCAAAATTTTGTTATCAACACAACAAATTCTTTAGTTAAATCAAAAAAATATGTCTAGCGTTTGAAACCATTTGTTTCACGCATCCAGTACCTCACGGAGGGAAGAGAATATAGAATTCTGTGTTGTTAAACGACTTCTAAAGTCGAACTGTACATTTGATACCAAATCATGTGATATAAAATGATCAATTATCCTTACATACACAGCCTTTTCAATAACTTTAGCAAACACTGATGGCATACAAATACGTCTAAAATAATCTACATTATCTCTTTCTCCCTTCTGATAAAGTGGCTCTACTACTGCCTACTTTAATCGTTCAGGAAACTGACCATTCCTAAAGGAAGAATTACAAATATGTCTAAATACAGGGCTAACATGTGCAGCACAGCACTCCATCATAACCAAATCTTCAGTGATTTAATTATTGACTCAATCTCACCCTTGTCTGTATCACAGAGGAGTATTTCAGACATACAGTACTGTTTGTAATGGGCTACTGTAGCTTGATTGTAACTACTTCTAACATTTTGATATACTTCCTGCTTCGTTCTACATAATATACTTATCCCACTAGTCAGCCACCCAGGCTGCCTATTACTGCTAGTATCTCGTTTAGAACGTTCTAATGGATAGCAACTCTCAAAGAGCATCAGAAATGTGTTAAGGAAAGCATTGCATTTATCATCTCTCGTATGTTATCGGCACTATAAAAATCCTGCCACTCTTGTTCCTTGACAAGGTTCAAAATGGTTCAAATGGCTCTGAGCACTATAGGACATCTGTCATCAGTGCCCTAGAACTTAAAACTACTTAAATCTAACTAACCTAAGGACATCACACACATCCATGCCCGAGGCAGGATTCGAACCTGCGACCGTAGCAGCCGCGCGGTTACAGACTGAAGCGCCTAGAACCGCTCGGGCACCACGGCCGGCCCTTGACAAGGTTTAAAAAACTGTCCTACTTAGTTTGTAATTATTCGACATTTGTTTGAGTACAAAAGACTTTTAGTGTTAAAATTTGTGTAGCATGGCCTGAAAGGCCATTCACGCTTTTACTAACAGGATGTCCATCTAGTAATGAATAATGAATTAAAATATTGTCTATGACTGTGCTACTGTTCCCCTGCACCCTAGTTGGAAAAAACAGTGTCTGCATCCGGTAATATGAATTTAGGAGATCTACCAACATCCATTTTTTTTTGTACCATCATACATAAAATTTATACTGAAGTCACCACATATAACTAATTTCTGGTACTTCCCACAAAGTGAATCAAGAGCCCTCTCTAGTTTGAGAAGAAACGCTCTGAAGTCAGAGTTAGGGGACCTATAAATAACAACATCAGAAGTTCACTAACTTCAACTTCCCCTGCTCAACATTCAAATATCCGTTCAGTGCAGTGTCGTGATAGGTGTATCGATTCAAATGGAATACTATTTTAGCGTATATAGCCACTCCCGCAGCCCGCAAGGAACTCCTAGAAAAAAAAAGACATGGCGAAAAAGATGCCAATAAAATACAAAAATAAGCAGCCGGTGATGCTGAGTAAAACAAACAGTAAATAGACAGGCACAATTAAAAACACGGCGACAGTCTGGTTTCTGTTCGCACGAGATATAAAAACACAACAAGCGACAGTATGGTGACTGACAGGGGATGCACAACACTGAACACTCACTTAAAACAGCACCGTAGAACGGAGACGAAGCGTCATGGGTGAGTTTTATACATCGACCACGTCCTATCAGCGTAGAATTTTTAAATGAGAACAGATTGCGTTCTTCGAAGCATTTCCGTTCAAACGAAATGTATGTTCCAAGATTCTGTGTTACTGGATGACTACTGTTTGCATTCTTGTGTACCGCTGTGACTTGTTTAGCTCTCCAGTGTACAGGAACGGATCTTTCGTCGACTGTATTTGACGAGGTTCGTTCCGAAAGTAATGCCTTCTATTTTTATCCAAGGGAACTACAGGAGATACATAAAATCGCAAGAGCGCATGTAAACAGAGCAATATTTCAGCTACAGACTGCCATTTTGCCACATAGTCACCACCGTTCGTTACGCACGTTTGCAAACGATGAATCGGAGCCTGCATGCCGCGCTTCCAAAAATCGGAAGCAGCTGAGTCTAATCACAACTTCGACAGCAGCATCTGCGTCTTGAAAATGTTCGCCAAGTAGTCCATCTTACAGAGACCCACCCAATGAGATGGAAGTTTGCGCTAAATCCTGACTGTTCGGTGGATCTGGTAAGACACTGTAGCAGAATTTTGCAGTGAGTTGGGCGACCGCGAAGCTGGAGTGGGGCCTGGAGTTAGGATGTTGCAGGTGACACCTGTTCTTCTTCTCTGGCCTTACCCTGGAGCTTTGAGCCTATTCAGTGACGTCTTGTCGCGTGCTGAATTGACAGTTTCTCCACGCTCCAGCACATCCTAAAGAACCACGCCCTAGTTATCCCAGGAGACTGTACACATCACATTGTCTGCAGACGGGTGCGCTGGCCGCTGTGGCCGAGCGGTTCTAGGCGCTTCAGTCCGGAATCGCGCTGCTGCTACAGTCGCAGGTTCGAATCCTGCCTCGAGCATGGCTGTGTGTGATGTCCTTAGGTTAGTTAGGTTTAAATAGTTCTAAGTCTAGGGGACAGATGACCTCAGATGTCAAGTCGCATAGTGCTTAGAGCCATTTGAATTTTGCAGATAGGTGTGTCTTGAATGTCTTCTTTGACGGAAAATTCGCATGTCGCCATTACGTGGACTGTCTTTTGGGTTCCAGCTAATAGTGGTGACACCATGTCTCATCTCCAGTGACAGTGCTAATCAGAAACTTTTCACCTTCAGCTTCATATTGGTCCAGCAGGTCCCGACAAATTTCGATTTGATGAGTGTGGTGTGCGTACTGTAACACCTTCGGTACACACACCATCAGATTATTTGAATTGTCGCTCTAACGAAGTAGGCGAGTGTCAGCAATATGTCTCGTGGTCTTATCGTGGTGTTTTTATCTTCTGCTGTTAGGTCAGACGATAGAAATGCCACTTGCACACTTAGAGTAGCAGATTGACGGTGGCCAAATTTAAACAGAACTTGATTAATTTTCACACACATTTATTAAAATAATAACAAGCATAAACATTACATAACTTGATTCTGGATGCTGTTTACAATTGACAATGTGAAGTTTCTTTGGTCTTGGTACGTTAATCTTTTCTCACATATCTCTGATACTTGACAAAGTGTCTATACATTTATCTTCATGGCTATGTACAGGAATATGCTAATCTTCTTAGGTGCTGTCTGATACTTGACTGTAGACTGGTACAGACTAATGCAGACTGTTACAGACTGGTGCAGACTGATGCAGACTGACTAATCGGAGGTCCGTACACTCGTTATAATACCTCACGCGTTCAGGTATCACTGCGCGAGTGTGACCCGCGAGGGGAAATGGTTCTGCATTAGCAACAATCTCATTGGCTGCGTTACATATTAATGCGTGGATCAGTGGAAGCAGAATTTGGTCCGTCTCTATGGCAGCGCCATCTCGTAGTGCGGAGACGGCCGAGCGCTGTGCCTGCGCTGTTGTGCTTAGCGGGGCGCGCTCTGGTGGGAAAGTTGTGTACGCGCTGACTACGCGGAACTATGTAGACAACAATGAGTTTTCTGTTCTTCTATAGGCATTCGCGTGACCCATCTCGCACATACATTGCGATAACCAAGATGTTCCAACATTGTTTCCAAGGCATTACAGCTGACATTCAGCTTCGCACACAGTTTTCTGGTCGTTATCCGCCGATCAGCATGGATGAGTTGGTCAAGACGCTCTTCATTGCGAGGGATGACAGCTGTGAAGGGTCGACCAGGCCGTGACTCGCCATACACACGCTTTCTACCACCTTGGAGATGCCGCACCCGTCGCCTCACATTGCTCACGTCTGTTGTATCGTCTCCATTCACCTGTAGGTAAGTGTCGATGGACTCCAGTCGGTGCAGTTTCTTCAGCAGTGCGGAATTAAATCGGACTTCGCTGTTTTGTACGCGCGTCTGTATCAGACTCCATTTCGGAACACTCCTCTGCTGGCGCCAACTGCCGCAGAACAACAGGACCAGCTGCAAATGAAGGAGGAAGGTTCAAGCATTAGCACTACACCAACGACATCCGGCGCAGGCATCCAAAGTCGCCACAAAGAGATAAGTGGCTTACTTCTAAAAATAGCGCTATTTCGTCAGCGTACTCGGAAATAAATCTAAATGGTACACAATCTGGACTGGAGGAATCTGCTTTAGTCTTGTCCTTAGGGTTCATGCCGGAGAAAACAATCATGGTCTAAAGAAGAGATAAGACGTTCACCTAAGCTGCCAGATGAAAGCTACAGAGAACGTTGATACTCTTTTCCGTTTCTTTGGCGGGTCGCCAGCTTGCCACCATAAAATGAAAATATGTCAGCCAATTATTTTAATTCGTTCTCTATAGTAATCGATGTGCTAGCCCATTTATTGCTTGTATCTAACAATTACTTTAGAAATGCTACGCATAGCTATCTTTTTCATTTAACACCTTAATGGCGCCTCTGCCGTAAAGCGCCATATCTTTGGAACCGAGGATCTTTGCTTCCCTTTTTGTCTATGTCTCCTTAGCGCGCTACGTTTTACAGCAATGTTGTATTCGCCTTGTTCTGTACTTAAATAAATGTTCATTCGACAGCTAAAGTGAGTTATTACTAATCTACGACACGGAATATCCATACCTTAATGAAGGAGACCGAATATTACACCTAATTTCATCAATGGGGAATGTAGCTTATTCTTCCATAAATGCACTAAAAGTTGCAGTGCAGAAGCCGTGATTCACTTTTGAACATTCTACTAATTTAACGTGGATCAAGGATAGCTGCTAAATTAAGAATTAATAACATGATACATTATTTTCCCTTCTACTTGACTCAAAAGTTAAATGAATTTTATCAATGCATCTAACTGAATAATGCTAGGAGGGAACTGGGATAACAAAAGGATATGTAAATGAGGAAACTGAACGAGCAAAGCTCTCCCACCCACAATAGAGCAAAATAGCCACAGTATGGTTGTTTTTGAGTAATCAGTTTCTGACTGGTTTGATGCAGCAACCGTCTTCATCTCGGAGTAGTACTTGCACCCGACGTCATTTATTTGCTGCTGTTGTTGTTGTGGTCTTCAGTCCAGAGACTGGTTTGATGCAGCTTTCCATGCTACTCTATCCTGAGCAAGCTTCTTCATCTCCCAATACCTACTGCAATCTACATCCTTCTGAATCTGTTTACTGTATTCATCTCTTGGTCTCCCTCTACGATTTTTACCCTCCGCATTGCCCTCCAATACTAAATTGGTGATCCCTTGATGCCTCAGAACATGTCCTACCAATCGAGCCCTTCTCCCAGTCACGTTATGCCGCAAATTTCTCTTCTCCCCAATTCTATTCAGTACCCCCTCATTAGTTATGTGATCTACCCATCTAATCTACAGCATCCTTCTGTAGCACCACATTTCGAAAGCTTCTATTCTCTTTTTGTCTAAACTATTTATCGCCCACGTTTCACTTCCATACATGACTACACTCCATACAAATACTTTCAGAAAAGACTTCCTGACACCTAAATCTATACTCGGTGTTAACAAATTTGTCTTTTTCAGAAACGCTTTCCTTGCCATTGCCAGTCTACATTTTATATCCTCTCTACTTCGACCGTCATTAGTTATTTTGCTCCCCAAATAGCAAAACTCATTTACCACTTTAAGCGTCTCATTTCCTAATCTAATACCCTCCGCATCATCCGATTTAATTCGACTACATTCCATTATCCTCGTTTTGCTTTTGTTGATGTTCATCCTATATCCTCCTTTCAAGACATTCTCCATTCCTTTCAGCTGCTCTTCCAGGTCCTTTGGTGTCTCTGACCGAATAACAATGTCATTGGCCAACCTCAAAGTTTTAATTTCTTCTCCATGGATTTTAATTCTTACTCTGAATTTTTCTTTTGTTTCCTTTACTGCTTGCTGTATGTATCCCAATATCTGTCTTCCTCTTCAGTGTTTATTCTCTGCAACTCCTACTAGTACTAAGGAAGATTTTTCCCTGATGTCTTAACAGATGTCCCGTCATCCACGCCTTCTTCTCATCAGGGTTTTCCGTATGTTGTTTTCTTCACCGATACTGCGCAGAGCCTCTTCATTCCTTACCTTATGAGTCCACCTAATCATTAAAATTCTTCTGAAGCACCATGTCTCAAACGCTTCGTTTTTCTTATGTTCCGCTTTTCCTAGACTCCACGAATCATTACCATACAATGAGATATTCTCCAAACTCACATTCTCCGAAATTTGTTCTTCAGATTAAGTTCTATGTCCTTTTTGATTCGTCCGTCAAAATTTATTTTGCTTATAAGGTAGGAGAATTCCGTAAGTTCATTTGCTTTGTAATCACTAATTTTGGTCTTGAGTTTCTCGCTACTCTTAGTCCATATTCTGTGTCCTTTAAACTGTTCATTTCATTCACCAGATCTTGTATTTCTTCTTCACCTCCACTTACAATAGCAATGTCATCAGCGAATCTTGTCTGTGGTATCCTTTCACCCAGCATTTTGATCCCATTCTTGTCCTTTATTTCAATCATTGCTTCTGCGACGTATAGATTGAAGATTGGGCGCGAAAAACTACATCACTGTCTTCCACCTTTTTCAATCCGAGCACTTTGTTCTTGTTCTTCCACTCTTCATTTATGTACATATTTGATATCAGTTGTCTTTGCCTATAACGTACTCATATTCTTCTCAAAATTTCGAGCATCTTGCACCGTGTCACACTGTCGTACCCTTTTTCCAGGTCGACAAAAATCTATGAACGTGTTCGACAGCAAATCGATGCTGACAACAATAATTCAGATATACATACTGACGTCGTAAGCTGAAGATGAAAAGATAAAGTATACGAAAGGGATACTGAGCGGGTAGGTCAGTGGAAAAATCTAATGATTACGGAGAATTGGAATGCGTTTGTAGGGACAGGTTCTACAAATACCACCACTTACAAAGTAAGTTAGAAATCAGATTAATAATGTTGCTCACGCAGCATATGTTCGCTTTATCGGGCAACAACAAAGTTATTGACTGTGGATGGTACTGTCAGAATGGAAATAATGAAGTCACTGTAAAAAAATCATTAATTTTGGCACTTATCTTGAATGGATTCCCATGTAGAGTTCGTCGAAGTGGTTATGGCTCATCTTGTTGATTCTAGGGTCATTCCACTTTGACTCCTAGAAGGTCCACATCTGTATTTTAGCAATATTTGAAGACCTAAAAAATGCGTTTTTCAGGAAATTCTTAATGATCAAACAATCCAAGAACAGATTTATGGTATGGTAGAAATAATTTTTGACTTGGTGTTCACGATCCACATTTTTATTAAACTTCTTGTAAATTCACATATACTTCTTCTTAATTGTCACATCATCAAGAAAACAGTTTTGTATCAATCTTCATATATTTAATTTCCGCTTTAACCAAACACAAGACCTGACCGTTCTTTTACAAAGCGAAATAACAACTTAACTTCTGCAAAGTGAAAACAATGACTGCCCTGTGCGCATTCGCGCCAAAACGGTTACAAGTAAGTCAAAGCTTATGACAGTCTCACAGAAATGAATACACACGAGAACCATATCACTGTAATATATCGATACATCGGAGTACCTATACATTAATAAAACCAAATGTGAATATTGTCACAAAAATATATCTGTTACTTCGCAGAAAAGTAGTAGGATATTACTAGTATAGAGAACTGGGGTTGGAGTGCCATAATGGTCACGTAAATAAAGAATCATTACAAGGTGTAGAAAAAAACGTGACGGGATAAAATGTGCATGGTAGTTGGAAAAAGATAGGAGAAAGACTACCTAACTTCTGCAATAAATTTAAGATGCAAACAGTTAATATATGTCAAAAAAAGGAAAAACAAAAAATCATAAGGTGAGGGAGATATACTTGGCAAAGACCTGCAGATGGGGGAAGATTCCAGACGGATTACATAAACGCCAGGCAGAGCTAGTGACATCACCTACTGGACTGTAAATCACTTAATAAAGGCAAGGCTTCCAGTCCAGGCTGTATGCCAGACAGGTTCATTTCACAATAGCCTGTGCTGATACAGTAGCTACATATTTAGCAATCATATACAATCGCTTGCTCATGGAAAGATCCGTACCTAACGACTAGAAAGTTGCGTATGTTACACCAGTATCCAGAAAGGAAATGGGAGTAATCCACTGAAATATACATCCGTATCACTAACGTCGATATGCAGTAAGTTTTTGGAACATATCCTGGCCGATCGCGGTGGCCACGCGGTTCTAGGCGCTGCAGTCCGGAACCGCGCGACTGCTACGGTTGCAGGTTCGAATCCTGCCTCGGGCATGGATGTGTGTGATGTCCTTAGGTTAGTTAGGTTTAAGTAGTTCTAAGTCCTAGGGAACTGATGACCTCAGATGTTAAGTCCCATAGTGCTCAGAGCCATTTGGACCATTTTTTTTTTTTTTTTTGAACATATACTGTGCTCGAACAAAGCGAATCACGTAGAAGAAAATGATTTATTGACAAATAGCCAACACGGATTGAAAAAATACCGCTCTTGTGGAACACAGCTAGCCCTTTATTCTCACGAAGTAACGACTGCTATCGACGGGTGATATCAAATTAATTCCATACTTTAAATTTTTTTAATTTTTTTGACACCGTTCCTCATTAGCGACTTCTAATAAAATTACGTGCCTATGTACTATCGTCTCACTTATGGGACTGGATTCGTGATTTCTTGCCAGAAAGGTCACAGATCGCAGTTACTGATGGAAAGTCATCCAGTGAAGCAGAAGTATGATTGGCGTTTTCCAAGTGTTTAGACCCTCTTCTGTTCATGATCTACATAAACGATTTAGGAGACAATCTGAGCAGCCGGTCTTAGGTTCGTTGAAGTTGATGCTGTCATTTACCGTCTTGTAAAGTCATCAGATGCACAAAATCGATTGCAAAGTGATTTAGACAATATATCTGTATGGTGCAAAAGATGGCAATTGACTCTAAATAATGAAAAGCGTGAAGCCATACACATGAGTACTAAGAGAATCCGCTAAATTTCGGCTACAGTATAAAATACACAAGTCTAGGGGCTGTATACCCAACTAAATATTAAGGGATTACAGTTATGTATAGCTTAAACCGGAATGATCACACGGTTAATGTTGTGTGGAAGGCAAACTAAAGACTGCGATTTACTGGCAGAACACTTAGAAAATGTAACAGGCCTACTAAAGAGACTCCCCACGTCCGAGGTTCAAGTCCTCCCTTTGGCATGGGTGTGAATGATGGCCTTAGCGTAAGTTAGTTTAAGTAGTGCGTAATCTTTGGGACCGATGACCTCAGCAGTTTGGCCCCGTAAGACCTTACCACAACTTTCCAAATGTTCACTAATGAGATTGCATACACTACACTTGTCCTCCCTCTTCGGAAGTACTGTTGAACGCCGTGGAATCTGCATCAGACATGATTGACGGAGGACATCTAAAATGTTATCAGTAGTGTAGCTCGTTTTCTGTTATAGTGAAATAGGGCGGAGTGTCACGGGTACGGTAATGATATGCGACTTTGGATGGCTATGATTAAAACGTAGGCGTTTCTCGTTGCAGCAGGATCTTCTCATGAAATTTCAGTCACTAAATGTGAATGTATGCTTTCCCGGCGTATACAGAACTCGCCTTTCTTCCATATTTGGGGCCCACATCAGCCAAAATCGGGAGGCTATTAAGAAAATCAAACATAAATACCGTCTTCCGACCACCGCCGAAGACGAAAGAGCTGCTGGTCTCAGCTAAAGACCCACTCAAACTAAACACACCTCGTATATACAGCATTGCCTGCGAATGTGGTGTACAGTAAATTGGTCAAACGCAGCGCTGCATCTCTAAAAGGTGCGAGGAACACATCAGGCATGTTCGACTTGGACAGATAGAGAAATCTGCTATAGCTGAACATAGCATCAAAGAAAACCACACCTTTGATTTCGAAAACACCAGAGTGCTGTGCCGAGCCGGGAGCTATTGGGATAGCGTCATTAAAGAATCAATAGAAATACGGGTCCACGAGAATCTTGTGAACAGGGACGAAGGCTATCAACTGAGCGCGGCCTGGAATCCAGCATTAGCCGCAATACGCCAGGAACGCACCAAGAACCGTCCAGCTCACGAGACGCGATCAGAATGCTCTGACGGAGACACGAACGGCGCACCCGCTTCCCCTTCCCCCCGCCCGCCGGCTCATCTGGATCCAGCCTCCCGCGGCCAGGTGGTGGGGGGCACACCGCAGGTATAAAGGGACCGGCATCCGCAAAGTCTCGGCACTTCGTTCAGTCACTAACTTTCTCCTCAGAGTGACATAGGGAGAAATAATTATCGTAATAAAATAAAAGAAATCAGAGCACACACGAAACTATTTAAGTGATCGTTTTTCACGTGAGAGTGGAACGGCAAAGAAATAGCTTGAAGGTGTTTCGATGAACCGCCACGCACTGAACTGTAAATTGTAGAGTAACCATGTAGATGCACAGGCAGATGTAGACCTCGAAGGACGTATAGACTCTGATCACAATTTAGTAATGATGAAGAGTAGGATGAAGTTCATGATAACACCCCGTTACCACCACTAATACCACCATGAGACCCTTTGCCTACACATACGTACAAAAAAGTGGAAATGAGTGTGTGGCATCGTTGTCCGGGAGGTCCCATTCGGGGAAGTTCGGCCGCCAAGTGCAAGTCTCATTTCATTCGACGCCATGTTGGGCGACTTGCGCGCTGGTGATGAGGACAACACAACACCCAGTCTACGAGCGGAGAAAAACTTCAACGACGCCGGGAATCGAACCCTGGCCCGCTTGCATGAGACGAAAGTACTACTACCCACCTAAGCAGGAGGGACTACATATGTACGAAGAAGTACTCCGTTCAAAACTCGGTAAAATTCATAGAAATTTAGTAACGTGCACAAATAATCCAGGAACATTGTACGCATCGGAGAATTAATGAACGGATAGAATGCTTTTTATCAAGCCAAGAAACCACGAAAACCGACTAACAAGGGAACCTCCCCATCGCACCCCCCTCAGATTTAGTTATAAGTTGGCACAGTGGACAGGCCTTGGAAATCTGAAAACAGACCAATAGAGAAAACAGGAAGAAGTTGTCTGGAACTATGAAAAAAATAAGCAAAATGCACAAACTGAGTAGTCCATGTGCAACATACGCTACATCGAGGTCTGTGTGAACTCCAGAGCGCCGTGGTCCTGTAGTTAGCGTGAGCAGCTGCAGCATGAGAGGTCCTTGGTTCAAGTCTTCCCTCGAGTGAAAAGTTTAATGACTTCACTTTCGCAAAGCTATGATCAGTCCGTTCGTTCATTGACGTCTCTGTTCACTGTAATAAGTTTAGTGTATGTGTTTTGCGACCGCACCGCAAAACCGTGCGATTAGTAGACGAAAGGACGTGCCTCTCCAATGGGAACCGAAAACATTTGATCGCAAGGTCACAGGTCAACCGATTCCTCCACGGGAAAACACGTCTGATATATTCTATACGACACTGGTGACGGCATGTGCGTCACATGACAGGAGTATCATGTTGACCCACCTAACTTGTACACTTGGCGAATGGGTAAAAAGATTCTTCTACCTTGCCCGATTTAGGTTTTCTTCTGGATGTGATAATCAGTCCCACAAAAGTGATGAAAACATAAGAGTTTGTCACATAAACTGCAACAAATGTATGCAACGGTTTCACAGTCGCACAGTTTTCCCTGTGTTCTGTCAAAACATATGTTTTTAACGGTTTCAAATTTTTCCTTGTGTAGACCGTCCTGCATATGTCCTAGCAAATCTGAACATGTCCTGGAATTTTGGAGAGCGAAGTTGATTATGTGTGAGTGCCTGAACTTTGATAATTGACACACGATCATGAAAAGATACTGCTCTGTGTACCTGTGCGGCTTCCCAAAATAATTGTCTGAAAATGAAAATTCAAATTTTTTGTTCCAGGGAAGACTTGAACCAAGGTCCTCTCGCTCCGCAGTTGCTCACGCTAACCACGGGACCACGGGTCTCCTGAGTTCACGCTCTCCTTGATGTTGCCTATCTCCCAGATGGAGTACTCAGTTTGTATATTTTGCTTATTTTTTTCATAGTTCCACACAACTTTTTCCTGTTTTCTCGAGTGATCTGTGTTCAGTTTTTCAAGGTCTGTGCACTGTGCCAACTTATAACTAAATCTGAGGGGGGTGCGATGGGGAGGTTCCCTTATAAGTAAGTTCCCAAACCATGAAAATGATTTGGCCATGTAACTACTCTACAGATAGAGGTCCACCCACCATTTAATGACGAAATTTACAACACTCGGGCTCAGACAATGATGATTCAGTAGTTTACAAGAGAAAAGTTCGACACATATTTGGAATATGTTAAGAATAACACACATGCACTAAAGGTGCATGTTGTGGGTTGGCAGGAGACCCAACACCGGGTTCTAGAGGAAGCCGAAAGGCACGCGTTTTAGCTCACGCAGGCTGGCGTGAGGTCTGGAACAGGACAAGGAATCAGACTTCAGAAAAACGGACGTAGCTGGTGGAATACTTAACTTTAATCCATTAATGGTGAGCGTCGCTCTTGACTGTACATGACTCAGTATCAATAGTAACAGGTAATGGCGCCTTGCTAGGTCGTAGCAAATGACGTTAGCGCCTTGCTAGGTCGTAGCAAATGACGTAGCTGAAGGCTATGCTAACTATCGTCTCGGCAAATGAGAGCGTATTTTGTCAGTGAACCATCGCTAGCAAAGTCGGCTGTACAACTGGGGCGAGTGCTAGGAAGTCTCTCTAGACCTGCCGTGTGGCGGCGCTCGGTCTGCAATTACTGATAGTGGCGACACGCGGGTCCGACGTATACTAACGGACCGCGGCCGACTTAAAGGCTACCACCTAGCAAGTGTGGTGTCTGGCGGTGACACCACAATGCACACATTTACTGAAACTAACAACGAACAGACTTAAACTCTCCCATTGACCAAGTGGTAGTGTGGTTGCACAAAGTCACTGACTTCAGGTTCCGAAATCGCGTGAGTAATCAAAAGTTTAACCTCTCGCATGTCGCCATTACACTTAATAAAGTTATCGTGTGGGCAACGGCCTTGCCGCAGTGGTTTCACGTGTTCACGTCAGATCACCAAAGTCAAGCGCTGTCGGGCGTGGCCAGCACTTGAATGGGTGACCATCCGGGCTGCCATGCGCTGTTGCAATTTTTTATGGTGCACTCAAACTCGTGGTGCCAATTGAGGAGCTACTCGACCGAATAGTAGCGTCTCCGGTCAAAGAAAACTATCATAACGACCGGGAGAGCGGTGTGCTGACCACACGCCCCTCCTATCCGCATCCTCATCTGAGGATAACTCAGCGGTCAGGTGGTCCCCAGGGACCACTTGTCGCCTGAAGACGGGGGGGGGGGGGCTTATTCCCTACATTCATAAGAATTATCTGTACTATCTATCTGAATATTAGGTCTTTCGTCCTACCCCACAAGTGAAGCTTAACTCACGCACAAACAAAGTACTTCTTACCAAAAGCTCAAGCATAATGTTAAATCACCAGACGAAGTTACTCTCAAAATAATTAGCCTGATAATCTTTCATGACCAAAAGAACCCAATTAAGATGATTAAAGTTCACACACCAAATAATTCAAGTACCTCCATTCGTGGATTGTCCGTACTCAGTCAGTCCTAGCAGAACCGTAAATGCTCGCACAGACCAAAGCACTCACTGCTTCTGCCCACCCTGTGGTAGGGTTAGTCACCAAAGACGCGTGCGTTAGCTACCTGCCACCCTAACCCCTACTACCTACTACGTACTTGCCTCGGTAACCTACCTAAACTTCTCTTGCTTACACTACAACTACCAGAAAAACTGCAGCTGGAGACAATAGCTCACGAAAGCTCATATTATCTCGTTCCAAACGCTCACAACAGGTTAAACGATAGGGCAAGGATATGGGAATGTTTCAGGTTCACAATTACCAGTAATCTTTCTATCTAAAAAAATCAGTCTGCGTATGTTTGTGCTCACAAAAATAGAAAAGTAGTTGGCCAATTGACTTTTCGCCACAACGTTGAATATACACCGTGTGTGTGTGTGTGTGTGTGTGTGTGTGTGTCTGTGTGTGTGTGTATGCCTCGCTCTCTCTCTCTGTGCGTGTGTGTGTGTGGGGGGGGGGGGTAATATATGAAGGGGAGAAATTTTATCCAAAAATCTCAAAAAGTTTGACTGTAAATGGAGGAAAAAAGATACTTTGAACATGCGTCCGCAAGTACATCGTTGCCACGGTACATAGCGCTGAGCATGTGAGCATGTGAGCATGTGATGTATGTTCCTTGTGTGTTGCAGGCTGTGTGATTGATGCAGTGTACTGTGAGCAGCAGAATGGTCCAGTATTGACATGGGGAACAAGCTGAGATGGTGTTTGCGTACGGCCAAGCAGATGGAAATGGTCGAGAGTCAGCACAGCTCTACCAAAGCAAGTACGCTCACGGACACCAACCTCATCACATACAATATTTCAAGCCCTTTTTGGGCGTTTGTGTCGTCATGGGCAGGGATGCGGTGGACTGTGCGTTCACCAGATTTGGAGGACCGGGTTCAACAGGATACTGAGATGAATCCTAGTACAAGCTCCAGGCAAGGGGCCCTCCAATATGGTACAGGCCAAAATACGATTATTTGTATCCTGGGTGACAGCCGCTACTATCCCAGTCGCCTGCAACGAGTTCAAGGATTATCAGCAGCGGATTCTCCTCTACAGGAAGGATTTTGTCGATGATTTTTGCTCCAAACCATCACGACTATGAGATTCCTGTCACAAGCTCTCTTTACCGACGAAGCAATGTTTACCGGAATAGACAAAGTCGTCATCTGTGGGCTACAGACAATCCTCGGGGAGCAGGTGAGATGTCTGGACGATACGTTGTTGCACGCTCTCGCGTCCGTTCCCGGACACATGTTCAACGAACTTTTTTTCCTTCATATCCCGTCCGGAATCCGTCCTTGTAGTTTGCCGGTTTTATTAATGTTCACGATATACACTTTCATTAGTATTTAGATACATATTGAATACGTAAAAGGAAAACCATTTCTGAAAATCTCAAAAAGTACTTGACCATTTAACTTCAAATTTTTACACTTACTCTATAAAAGTTTGGACGAATATAGGATGTATATAGGACATATAATTGAGAAACAGAAATGGGGATGGACACAGGACGTATATCCGTTTCCCTGTGTATACTATAAACGTTAGCTTTCTCTTTTCTTTCTTTTTCATTTAACCAGACTGGGCCATAGTAACGCGTATCCAGGTACAGCCAGTCTATTGATGGAAAGAAGCGACACACTTCCTGTCGAGAGGTTCGTGGCACAGAAAAGCAAAAGAGACAATAAAAATACCAGGAAGTTAAGGGAGCTATATAATATGGATACGACCTACGCATCTCGTGGGTAGTGGGATGAAGAATGCGAGTGTTTCTAGGTTCATCACTTAATACTATTCCCAGAACTTTGTAAGTAAGCGATCGCCGAATAATTTGCGTCTGTTTTCAAGCGACTAGAAAATCAGAGAAAGCAGCGGGTCATCGACAGAAGACGGGGAAATGGTAGGGGTACGAGAAGAACCTTCCCGCCAAGCATCGTAGACGGAGATTTACGTATTGCTGTGACATTAATATTGAATGAATGGCAGGTCCGGTAATAAGTGGAAAACCTTGCAGCTGAAGGACAACGTACATGTAACTGTCAGCTCGTAAGTAGTAATAAAAAAAAGGTTGGCACGCATATTTCGTCTCTTCTAGCGTTCTCTTAGTGTCCCGTTTCAATTGCAAAATATGGGTTCTCTGAAATGCAGAAACCTGAGTGCCCAGTAATTCCCAAGTCATGTCAAAGCCAACAAACGATATTCTAGGATATCCGGGTAAGGAAAACAGCCTACTTAATCACACGTACACGGAACGTAGCTTCTCAGAACAGTGACAAGCGCTGTCTCGTTAGAGAGAGTGAGTAGCTGGTTTCCTTTCTGCAACAAGTGCGGCGTTGTGTATCTTCAGCTTATCGCGTTGCGTAGGGAATTTTAAATTGTGGAAAGTATTGTTATTCTGAAGTGAATTCCTGAAATACCAGCATTCATCACCGCACGGCGTTGCTTCTGGGAAAATATGGCGTCCTCTCTTCCAGTAAGGACAATGAATGCCTCAACCTTGCGTGTACAGGAAATCTTTATGTGTGTGCTGACATGGAGCGGAAATATCTATGGAGCATGTAGACAATATAAAGTTGAAGTAATGCTGTGATGTCGGTATTATGCATTTCCTGTTTTCCTTTCATTATGTTATGAGACTGTAATTTAAAAAAGAAGTTTATAAAATTACGTTTAATGTCTGCTGAAATTCGCCAAATGCTCTCGTCATCATACACCGAAGCGCGAAAGAACCTGGTATAGGCATGCGCATTCAAATACAGGGATACGTAAACAGGCAGAATCCGGCGCTTCGCTAGGCAATGCATATGTAAAACAGTAAGTGTCTGGCACAGTTGTTCGATTATTGCTGCTAAAATGGCAAGTTGTCAAGATTTAAGTGAGTTTCAACGTGGAGTTATAGTCGGCGCACGAGCAATGGGACACAGCATCTCCGAGGTAGTGATGAAGTGAGGACTTTCCCACATGGCTGTTTCACCAGTGTACAGCGAATACCATAGAATCCGGTAATACATCAACTCTCCGACGTCGATACGGCCGGAAAAAGATCTTGCAAGAACGGGACCAACGGCGACTGAAGAGAATTGTTCAAAGTGACAGAAGTGCAACCCTTCCGCAAATTGCTGCAGATTTCAGTGCTGCGCAGTCAACAAGTCTCAGCGTGCGATCCATTCAACGAAATATCATCATGTATCCTTGATAACCCCCCCTATGAACCATAGACCTTGCCGCTGGTGGGGAGGCTTGCGTGCCTCAGCGATACAGATAGCCGTACCGTAACCACAACGGAGGGGTATCTGTTGAGAGACCAGACAAACGTGTGGTTCCTGAAGAGGGGCAGCAGCCTTTTCAGTAGTTGCAGGGGCAACAGTCTGGATGATTGACTGATCTGGCTTTGTAACACTAACCAAAACGGCATGGTCTGCTGGTACT
Organism: Schistocerca cancellata; assembly: GCF_023864275.1. Classification (NCBI taxonomy): domain Eukaryota; kingdom Metazoa; phylum Arthropoda; class Insecta; order Orthoptera; family Acrididae; genus Schistocerca; species Schistocerca cancellata. The sequence goes on from NC_064635.1 coordinate 128,437,724, forward strand.
GCGAACGGCTGAAAGCATGGGGAAACTACAGCCGTAATTTTTCCCGATGGCATGCAGCTTTACTGTATGGTTAAATGATAATAGCGTCCTCTTGGGTAAAATATTCCTGAGGTAAAATAGCCCCCATTCGGATCTCCGGACGGGGACTACTCAAGAGGTCGTCGTTATCAGGAGTAAGAAAACTGGCGTTCTATAGATCGGAGCGTGGATGTCAGATCCCTTAATCAGGCAGGTAAGTTAGAAAATTAAAAGGCAAATGGATAGGTTAAAGTTAGATATAGTGGGAATTAGTGAAGTTCGGTGGCAGGAGGAACAAGACTTTTGGTCAGGTGAATACAGGGTTATAAATACAAAATCAAATAGGGGTAATGCAGGAGTAAATTTAATAATGAATAAAAAAAAGAGTGCGGGTAAGCTACTAGCATAGTGAACGCATTATTGTGGGCAAGATAGACACGAAGCCCACGTCTACTACAGTAGCACAAGTTTATATGCCAACTAGCTCGGCAGTTGACGAAGAAATTGAAGAAATGTATGATGAGATAAAAGAAATTATTCAGATAGTGAAGGAAGACGAAAATGTAATTGTCATGGGTGACTGGAATTCGATAGTAGGAAAAGGAAGAGAAGGAAGTAGGTGAATATGGAATGGGGTTAAGGAACGAAAGAAGAAGCCGCCTGGTAGAATTTTGCACACAGCATAACTTAATCATAGCTAACACTTGGTTAAAGAGTCGTTAAAGAAAGTTGTGTACATGGAAGAAGTCTGGAGATACTGACAGGTTTCAGATAGATTTAGGAACCAGGTTTTAAATTGTAAGACACTTCCAGGGGCAGACTCCGACCACAATCTATTGAACTGCAGATTAAAACTGAAGAAACTGCAAAAAGGTAGCTTTGAGGGATGAAGTAGTGAAAGCAGCAGAAGATCAAGTAAGTACAAAGGCGAGGGCTAGTAGCAATCCTTGGGTCATAGAAGATATATTGAATTTAATTGATGAAAGAAGAAAAAAAATGTAGTAAATGGAGCAGGCAAAAAGGAGATCGACAGGAAGTGCAAAATGGCTAAGCAGGCATGCCTAGAGGTCAAATGTAAAGATGTAGAGGCTTTGCTCGCTACGGGAAGGATAGATACAGGTAAATTAAAGAGAGCTTTGGAGAAAAGAGAACCACTTGTATGAATATCAAGAGCTCAGATGGAAACCCAGTTCTATGCAAAGAAGAGAAAGCAGAAAGGTGGAAGCCATGTATAGAGGGTCTATACAAGAGTGATGTACTTGAGAGAAATATTATGGAATTGGAAGAGGATGTAGATGAAGATGAAATTGGAGATATGATACTGCGTGAAGAGTTTGATAGAGCACTGAAAGGCCTAAGTCGAAACAAGGACATGGGAGTAGACAACATTCCATTAGAACTACTGACAGCCTTGGGAGACCCAGTCCTGACAAAACTCCACCATCTGGTGAGCAAAATGTATGAGACAGGCGAAATACCCTCAGACTTCAAGAAGAATGAAATAATTCCAATCCCAAAGAAAGCAGGTGTTGACGGATGTGAAAATTACCCAACTATCAGTTTAATAAGTCACGGCTGCAAAATACTAACGCGAATTCTTTGTAGACGAATGGAAAAACTGGCAGAAGCCGACCTCGGGGAAGATCAGTTTGGATTTCGTAGAAATGTTGGAACACGTGAGGCAATACTGACACTACTACGTATCTTAGAAGAAAGATTAAGGAAAGGCAAACCTACGTTTCTAGCATTTGTAGACTTAGAGCTGGCGTTTGACAATGTTGACTGGAATACTCTCTTTCAAATTCTGAAGATGGCAGGGGTAAAATACAGGGAACTAAAGGCTATTTACAGTTTCTACAGAAAGCAGATGGCAGTTGTAAGAGTGGAGGGACCTGAAAGGGAAGCAGTGGTTGGGAAGGGAGTGAGACAGGGTTGTAGCCTGTCCCCGATGCTATTCAATCTGTATATTGAGCAAGCAGTGAAGGAAACAAAAGAAAAATTTGGAGTAGGTATGAAGATCCATGGAGAAAAAATAAAAACTTTAAGTTTCGCCGATGACATTGTAATTCTGTCAGAGACAGCAAAGGACTTGGAAGAGCAGTTGAACGGAATGGACTGTGTCTTGAAAGGAGGATACAAGATGAACATCAACAAAAGCAAAACGAGGATAATGGAATGTAGTTGAATTAAATCGGGTGTTGCTGATGGATTTAGATTAGGAAATAAGACACTTAAAGTAGTAGATGAGTTTTGCTATTTGGGGAGCAAAATAACTGATGATGGTCGAAGTAGAGAGAATAAGAAAAGTAGACTGGTAAAGGCAACGAAAGCGTTTCTGAAGAAGAGAAATTTGTTAACATCGAGTGTAGATTTAAGTGTCAGGAAGTCTTTTCTGAAAGTATTTGTATGGAGTATAGCCATGTATGGAAGTGAAACATGGACGATAAATAGTTTATACAAAAAGAGAATGGAAGCTTTCGAAATGTGGTCCTACAAAGGAATGCTGAAGATTAGATGGGTAGATCACATTACTAATAAGGAGGTATTGAATATAATTGGGGAGAAGAGAAATTTGTGGCACAACGTGACTAGAAGAAGGGATAGGTTGGTAGGACATGTTCTGAGGCATCAAGGAATACGCAGTTTAGTATTGGAGGGCAGCGTGGAGGGTCAAAATCGCACAGGGAGATCAAGAGATGATTACACTAAGCAGATTCAGAAGGATGTAGGCTGCAGTAGGTACTCGGAGATGAAGAAGCTTGCACAGGATAATGTAGCATGGGGAGCTGCATCAAACTAGAATCAGGACTGAAGGCAACAACAACAACAACAACTACAACAACCCTTGAGAACTGCACGGCTCAAAGCTTTACGCCTCGCCTACGCTCGTCAACATCGACATTTGACTGTTGATGACTGGAACCACGCTGCCTGATCGGTCGAGTCTCATTTCAAATTGTATCGAGTGGATTACATGTACGGGTATGGAGACAACCTGATGAGTGCAAGCACGCTGTACGCCAATGACAGGTGACACGTAAGTAAGCATCCTGTCTGATCACCTGCATCCATTCATGTCCATTGTGCATTCTGACGGACTTGGGCAATTCCAGCAGGATAATGTGACACCCCACACGTGCAGAATTGATACAGAGGGACTCCAGGAACACTCTTCTGAGTTTAAACACTTCCGCTGTCCACCAGACTTCCGAGACAGCCACATTACTGAGCATATCTGTCATGCCTTGCAACGTGCTTTTCAGAACTCTCCATCCCCTCATACTCTTGCCCATTTATGGTCATCCCTGAAGGATTTATCGTGTTAGTTGCCTCCAGCACTACTTCAGAGTCGCGCGGGGTAGCCGCGTGGTTGTAATTTATGTCGATAGATGTACATATACAATTATGAGCCAGAACATTATGACCGCTTACTAGAAAGCGTGTTGGAACGCAATCCAGCAGTGATTCTACCTGCCACGTATTCGAGAAACACCTGTTAGGTTCCAGAGGTTTGTGGCTCAACGGCTCTGAGCACTATGGGACTTAACATCTGTGGTCATCATTCCCCTAGAACTTAGAACTACTTTAACCTAACTAACCTAAGGACATCACACACATCCATGCCCGAGGCAGGATTCGAACCTGCGACCGTAGCAGTCGCGCGGTTCCGGACTGAGCGCCTAGAACCGCTAGACCACCGCGGCCGGCGAGGTTTATGGCACCAGATGCCTACGCACAGGTTACACACTTCCAGTAATTTACGTGCGGTTGGTTTGTGGAAGCGGTTCTGGCGCCCGATAGCGTCCCATTTGGGTTTCACCGGATTAGTATCGGCCGAAGTTAATGGCTAAGGTATCAACGTGAGTTCACTATCATGATCCTCATAACATAGTACGATTGTGACACGGTCAGTTATCCTGCTGGAAGATGACATCGCTGTTGGAGAAGACATCATGCAGGTGGTCACTAATAATGTTCAGGTAGACTACAGCTGTCATAGAGCCTTCGGTTACTACCGCAGGTCCCATGGCAGCTCATGTGAATGTCCCTCATGAGGTAATCAACCAGGTTTGATAATAAACGGGATTCATTAGACCAGGCGACAGGATTTGACTGATCCGTGGTCGAACCTCGATGATCCTGTTCCCACTGTGATCATAATTGACGAGGTTGTTGGGTGAATATGGGAACCTGAACGGGTACTCTGCTGTGGAACGCCATCATCAACACTGTTCGCTGAACTGTGTGCTCCAAAACAGTTGTGCCTGCGCCGCTTTCTTACCTTAGAGAGCAGGTATGCCTGCTACCCGTATGTCCTGTGATGAGTTTTGCACATCCGACTTCTTGTCTTGTACTCGTTGTTTCAGCATTCTTCAACCACTTTCTACAGATGCTGACGACAGTAGCACGCGGACAACCGACCAGCTTCGCCATTTCCGAGATGCTGGCTGCCAGGCGCTGGGCCACAACGCTCTCGCTTTTGTCAGAGTCGATTTACTCGGCGGACTGCCGCATTTGCGCCGCTTATGGTCGCTTCAATGATTCCCCCACTAGTCTCTGTCCAATCATATACAGGGAGATTATAATTAAAGGTCAACTTTCAAACCGCTGTAGAAATAACGCCACTGGTCAGAATGACGTGAAATTGCAACGGAATATTATCGGAGAAGGAGGAGAACGTATGGCTATAAGTAGTTACGAAACCTAGCAACAGATGGCGCTGAAAGCATTGTAAGTTAATAGTGATAGACTACAAATGACAAATGAATCATACAACAATGCCTAAGGTATACATTTGACGTTAAACAAACTGTACTACTCAGTGTGCATGGGTATAGAGATGTTATAATGATAGTTACGTAAGCCCATCCACTATGGCAGGCTCATATCACATCGGATGAGAGAAATGGGTTTTTAATTGTCCTGAGGCCAAGAACCGCACAAAAGCATCACTCAAGTGTAATGTGCTGCGAATACATAGAAAGGTAGATCCCTTATCATTTAGCTGCAAAATAGCAGGTCAGCAACTGGAAGCAGTTAATTCCATAAATTATCTGGGAGTACGCATTAGGAGTGATTTAAAATGGAATGATCATATAAAGTTGATCGTTGGTGAATCAGATGCCAGACTGAGATTTATTCGAAGAATCCTAAGGAAATGTAATCCGAAAACAAAGGAAGTAGGTTACAGTACTCTTGTTCGCCCACTGCTTGAATACTACTCAGCAGTGTGGGATCCGTACCAGATAGGGTTGATAGATGAGATAGAGAAGATCCAACGGAGTGCAGCGCGCTTCGTTACAGGATCATTTAGTAATCGCGAAAGCGTTACGGAGATGATAGATAAACTCCAGAGGAAGACTCTGCAGGAGAGACGCTCAGTAGCTCGGTACGGGCTTTTGTCAAAGTTTCGAGAACATACCTTCACCGAAGAGTCAAGCAGTATATTGCTCCCTCCTACGTATATCTCGCAAAGAGACCATGAGGATAAAATCAGAGAGATTAGAGCCCACATAGAAGCATACCGACAATCCTTCTCTCCACGAACAATACGAGACTGGAATAGAAGGGAGAACCGATAGAGGTACTCAAGGTACCCTCCGCCACACAGCGTCAAGAGGCTTGCGGAGTATGGATGTACATGTAGATGTAGATCAAAATAAAATCCGATTGTTAATTTCCCCGTGACTGGCACAAAACATGTTCAACATTCTGGCCACCGTTTTCTGCAACAAGCTGAAATCGAGAAACTGCATGTTCCACAATTGATCGAAGTGTTTCTGGGGTCAGGTTCAGAATGTGTTGCGCACTGCGTGCCTCCAATGCAGCTACGTTTGCAGTCGGAAAACTGAAGACAACATCTTCCAGATAGTCCCACAGCCAGAAGACACACAAATTAACATCAGGTGATCGGAACGGCCAGGCTGTAGGGAAATGGCGGCTGATAATTCTAGCATTTCCGAACTGGCGCTTTAGCAGGTGCTTAAATGGATTTGCAATGTGTGGAGGTGCGCCATCTTCCTTAAAAATGATCCCACCCACACATCCTCGCTGTTGGCGAGCTGGAATGACGTGGTTGCGCAAAAGACACTCATAGCGCTTACCAGTACGGTACAGGTAACAGGACCGGAAGCACCTCTCTCTTCGAAAAAATATGGCGCTATGATAAACGATGCCGTAAATCTGCACCACACAGAGACCTTTTCAGGGTGAAGTGGGACTGGTTGATTTGCATGTGGATTTTCCGTTGTCCATATTCGACAATTCTGTGTATTGACATATCCTTCAATATGGAAGTGGGCTTCGTCTGTCCACAAAATCTTCCACGGCCTATTTTTGTCCATTCCCATGCGAGTAAGAAATTGTAAAGGAAAGATCTGTGTTGCTGGCAGGTCAAAGCGCGGACATACACACACACACACACACACACACACACACACACACACACACACACACATACATACGTACAACACACACACACACACACACACACACACACACACACACATGACACAAATCTACAACCATCATCTCTTCATGACAAGACATGCCCAGATAGCAGCGTTTTTAGCACGCTGATCGCGGGGTTTCGTTACACACTGTAACGCCTCAACGACCACCTTAAAGTCTATTAAGAAAGAAAGTTATCTTGGCAGTTACGACATCTTTGCCGATGAGCTAACACGAAAGAGTTTTGTCAACAACTACATTGTACACCACTGAGCATATTTGTTAGCGAAAGAGAAAGAAGAAACATCGTATTTCAACAATGGACAAATATTCATGTGACAAATGTGAAATTAATATCTCAAAAGTTAAGTCCAAAATAATGTCAACAGAGAACTCTTTTATGTGGAGGAGAGTTGTAAGCGCAAAAAAGAAAGTCAATGAGCCTACAATGCTCTTCCAGAGAAGAAGTCGCTTGCTAGAACTCATCCAGTGCAGACGTACGAGAGCAGTTCTGATATGAATTATTGAGATTGCGAATCGTGACGAGACTGTTTTCGGGTTTAGAAGTGTTCGTTGCGTGACGGGATTCACGGCTTAAGAAACTGATTTTATGAACTGAGACAGGAACAGATAGACTCATTTAACCGTGCACTACGGATTAATTGAAATCTAATAACGGAATTAGTGAACATTGGACTTGACTTTAAATTAGATGCACTTTAAGGAGAAGTGAACATTCTATGAAAGAATACACGCAATTAGTCTTGAGTACACGACATAATGAAGATAAAACTATTACGCTAAAGTGTTGAGTTGTAGTAATTGCCAAGAAACTATAACTCGATCGGACTGATTTAACTAAACTATTCCGTGCGCGTGTGGTGCGGGAGTTGTAAGTATTTAGTGACAAAATAACAATAAACTGTTCGTTACCAGTTAAATACCGGGTGTGGACTACATCATTAAACAGTTTGATAAATGACTAAATCAACGACTATTCATGAAAGACTATTTCACTGAAGTGCAAATATTCACGTCATTAGTTGAGAAGTGAACTTCAAAATATTTTCGTATTACGACGCAATCTTACAAAGACTGAATCAAAGAGTATCTCTGGATCTAGCTACATACCAGCACAACAATTCCATAGCAACGAGACAACAGCGTAAGAGAAGAACTGTTAACTAAAATATTTCCTCGCAATCAGTGGTGTGTGCTATGTGAACGAGAGAAGAATTAATAATTACTGCAAATTCGGGCCATTAACAATACAATATTAATAATAAAAAGCATCAATTATACGAGTTCGCATAAGTGGAAACGCTGCGGACTTGTAATTGACATACAACGACTACGCGAGGAACGCCTTTTCGGAAGTTTTTCAGGATTTTTTCTCCCGTTAATCTACGGGGACGTTATATCGCATCGTGTCTCTACTCTGCCGCGAGAGCTGTGGCAGTAGCAGCCCTACGGCGTCGACAGTATCGGTAGTGGTGGCAGTGATTAGTGTTTAACGTCCCGTCGACAACGAAGCCATTAGAGACGGAGCGCAAGCTCGGGTTAGGGAAGGATTGGGAAGGAAATCGGCCGTGCCCTTTCAAAGGAACCATCCCGGCATTTGCCTGAAACGATTTAGGGAAATCACGGAAAACCTAAATCAGGATGGCTGGAGACGGGATTGAACCGTCGTCCTCCCGAATGCGAGTCCAGTGTGTTAACCACTGCGCCACCTCGCTCGGTCGACAGTATCAGCACGCGGCTGGAGTCCGGGGGCACGCGCCACAGCACACCGGCTCCAGATCGAATGCGCTCAGTGGATTAACGACAGACAACCTGGATGTCGCTTTTAGGCGGTTTCCCATATCCCACTAGGTGAATACCGGTCTCTTACCCACGTTCCGCCTCAGATACACGATACTCAAACATTTGGAAAGCGTTCGCACACTTCCTTGTAGGTAACACTTCACGCATTAAGATGGGGTACACAAATTCCGCAATGGGGGATAAAGATGTGGCGACGGAACGTTATCTGGCCACCTTCCTACCTTAACAACGGTGAATCCGGTCACTGACACACCGACGAAGTGTAAGCACGAGATAAGAGTTAGACAAGAAGGTCTCTTGATGCTGGGTTCAAATGGCTCTGAGCGCTGTGGGACTTAACATCTGAGGTCACCAGTCCCCTAGAACTTAGAACTACTTAAACCTAACTAACCTAAGGACATCAAATCACGAGGCAGAGAAAATCCCTGACCCCGCCGGGAATCGAACCCGGGAATCTCTTGATGCTGTTCAGCCGCTTTACTATATGACTTGAATATTAAAAGCACATTTGGAAGAAAACCAGGTTTTACTGTCCTAGGCGGAGCTATACACGCATTTTTAAGACACTGATATATTTTTTGTACTCTGCACAACCATGTATTCACTTGAATGTATATTATATATTTTGTATATATGTGTATAGATTTTGTACCTGTGTGTGCTACAGAGAGACTTTCTTATTTTCATAAAGAGGCGCTTTTATTCCCTAGATCCATCTTACCAATCATTGCGTCTGATGTGTGAACCACGAATATATTTCTCATCTGCACACAAGATGTATCTGAACGCGTTTCAGTAATTTCCTACATTTTTTTCAAAAGTCTATACATCATACACACATCAAAAAAAAGTTTTGCCTCACCGCGGTTCGCAGAACTCTCGAAGATAGACGGTGACTGTGGATCACTGACACAGAAATGTCACTAAACCCGCCCAAAGATGTAAACAATAATGCATGAGCAGCGCCCATTAGACGGAGGAAGTCCGACAGCTGATCAGTTCCACTCATTCCGCCAGGAAGGAGGTACACGGCTCGTGATTTCTGTAGTTAAACCATGGCTAGACGGTCAATACTGCGATTAGATCGCGTTTGCATTATTACTTTGTGCCACGAAGGGCTCTCAATAAGGGAAGTGTCCAGGCGTCTCGGAGTGAACCAAAGCGATGTTGCTCGGACATGGAGGAGTTACAGAGAGAGACAGAAGCTGTTGATGACATGCCTCGCTCAGGCCGCCCAAGGGCTACTACTCCAGTGCATGACCGCTACTTACCGATTATGATTCGGAGGAACCCTGATAGCAACGCCACCGTGTTGAATAATACTTTTCGTGCAACCACAAGACGTCGTGTTCCGTCTCAAGCTGTGCGCAATAGGCTGCATGATGTGCAACTTCGCTCCCGGCGCATAAGGCGAGGTCCATCTTTGCAACCACGACATCATGCAGCGCGGTACAGATGGGCGCAACAACAGGCCAAACTGACCGCTCAGTATTGGCACCACGTCCTCTTCACCGATGAGTGTCGCATGTGCCTTCAACCAAACATCGTCGGAGACGTGTTTGGAGGCAGCCCGGTCAGGCTAAACGCCTTAGATACACTGTCCAGCGAGTGCACGAAGGTGCAGTTTCCCTGCTGTTTGGGGTGGCATTATGTGGAGCCGATGTACGCCAATGGTGGTCATGGAAGGCGCTGTAACGGCTGTACGATACGTGAATGCCATCTTCCGACTGATTGTGCAACATGTCGGCAGCATGCTGGCGAGACATAAGTCTTCATTGACGACAATTCACGTCCCCATTGCGCACATATTGTGAATGACTTCCTTCAAAATATGGTTCAAATGGTTCAAATGGCTCTGAGCACTATGCGACTTAACGTATGAGGTCATCAGTCCCCTAGAACTTAGAACTACTTAAACCTAAATAACCTAAGGACATTACAAATGATTCAAATGGTTCTGAGCACAATGCGACTTAACTTCTGAGCTCATCAGTCGCCTTGAACTTAGAACTAATTAAACCTAACTAACCTAAGGACATCACACACATCCATCCCCGAGGCAGGATTCGAACCTGCGACCGTAGCGGTCTCTCGGCTCCAGACTGTAGCGCCTAGTAGCGCACGGCCACTCCGGCCGGCTAAGGACATTACACACATCCATTCCCGAGGCAGGAATCGAACCTGCGACCGTAGCGATCGCGCGGTTCCAGACTGTAGCGCCTAGAACCGCTAGGACACCCCGGCCGGCAATAACGACATCCCTCCACTAGAGTGGCCTGGATGTTCTCCAGACACGAACCCTATCGAACATTCCTGGGATTGATTGAAAAGGGCTGTTTATGGACGACGGGATCCACCAACCACTCTGAGGGATCTACGCCGAATCGCTGATGAGGAGTGGGACAATCTGGACCAATAGTGCCTTGATGAACTTGTGGATAGTATGCCACGACGAATACAGACGTGCATCAATGGAGAGGACGTGCTATTGGACGTTAGAGGTACCGGTGTAAACAGCAAGTGCAATACACGCTGTAGTTGACGGTGGTCTTTTTCAACATCTTTGATGAGGAAATGGGCACAGTTAAACAAACTATAAAATCAAAATCTATGATAACCATCACCTGCGTTTTTCCTTTTCCCTATTGATTTCATTAGTTTCGTCGTAGGCATGAACAGAAAAATAGGAACTGATGAACCATCAGCCCAAGTCCGTTTAAATGACGTATTTTCCCCGGTTAACTTTAATGTCAGGCGCTGCTTATGCGTTGTCGGCAAATTGTGTGTTAGTTTCCTGATAACCCGTTCATCAAAATTACCTAGTTGTAAAATTTCCTTCTCCTCCTCTCGCGTCCTTCCTGGAGCAGAGAGCCATGAGAAGTGCCAAGAACATTTCCCATCCTCCCCCCTCCCCCCCACACACAGTGCCTTTAATATCTTTACTGCGCTACCAGAAACACCAATGGCTGTTGTCACCGTCTCTAGATGACGATCACTTCAGAACAAAGGAATGGGCTGTCCCAGCGGCCAGGTTGAGAATGCAGTTCTGCCTCATCATTTTGCACTACCCCTAAACACTAGAAGGAAAAATCTAAGAAAGATATCCCCGGACACTGGGACCTGTTGAGATATGGACCAATCTCTTCTGTCATTCTCACCTGTCTGCTACACAGAAGTAGATACACCATGTAGGTTATGCTGCATATGGATAGCATGCATCCCGACGCATCGTTCAGCCCTTCTCTGCAGTGAATTCCAACAGGGTTGCCACAAGTTTCCCCAAGGGGAATTCCCTAATATTTCCCTGATTTCCAGACACGTTATAGCATCTCTCCCTAACGAATTTTGAGATCTCAGTGGTAAGTTAAGACAATCTGCCTTTGCAGCTATGATACAAGAAACAATAGTGCAAACGAGGAAATATTTAAAATACTTGCAACCGGATGGCGTTTCCTGCTGTGAGCAAAAATGTTAAGTTTACAAAATGCTTCAAATGGCGCTGAGCACTATGGGACTTAACTTCTGAGGTCATCAGTCCCCTAGAACGTACAACTACTTAAACCTAACTAACCTAAGGACATCACACACATACATGCCCGAGGCAGGATTAAAACCTGCGACCGTAGCGGTCGCGACGTTCCAGACTCAAGCGCCTAGAACCATTCGGCCACACCGAAAAATCTTAAGTACTAACATCTTCACCTTCTATAATGATTTAGATGGAGAAAGCAAGCCAAATGGTTATTGTATTTCATTAAGACCACTGATGTTATTTTATTCCGATAAAACAAAACACACGTGATGGAAAAAGTACGTAATTTCTTTGCAGGCGCAAGACAGGTTTAAAATACCCTCACTGATTTAAGAAATAACCTCAGATAAAAAGTAGACCTTTTCAAAGAAGTGTAAAGCAACACTGTAGGTGACTCCCAATTAAATGTTGATTCTACTGTGTTCGTTATTGTCGGTTATTACCCACTGCGTTATGTCTATTATTTTACAGGTATTGTGCGATTTTCCTTTCGAGAAATTTATGAGTACTTTGCCTACAAACCGCCAGCGTCTGACACAATTGCCTCCTCCTTATTCTCCACACTTTCTCCCAGTACATACTGCAGCCTACATCCTTCTGAATCTGCTTAGTGTATTCATCTCTTGGTCTCCCTCTACGATTTTTACCCTCCACGCTGCCCTCCAGTACTAAATTGGTGATCCCTTGATGCCTCAGAACATGTCCTACCAACCGATCCCTTCTTCTAGGCAAGTTGTGCCACAAACTCCTCTTCCCCTCAATACTATTCAATACCTCCTCATTAGTTATGTGATCTACCCATCTAATCTTCAGCATTCTTCTGGAGCACCTCATTTCGAAAGCTTCTATTCTCTTCTTGTCTAAACTATTTATCATCCATGTTTCACTTCCATACATGGCTAAACTCCACACAAATACTTTTATAAACGACTTCCTGACAGTTAAATCAATACTCGATGTTAACAAATTTCTCTTCCTGAGAAACGCTTTCCTTGCCATTGCCAGTCTACATTTTATATCCTCTCTACTTCGACCATCATCAGTTATTTTGCTCCCCATATAGAAAAACTCCTTTACTACTTTAAGTGTCTCATTTCCTAATCTAATTCCCTCAGCATCACCCGACTTAATTCGACTACGCCGGCCGGTGTAGCCGAGCGGTTGTAGGCACAACAGTGTGGAACCGCGCGACCGCTACGGTCGCAGGTTCGAATCCTGCCTCGGGTATGGATGTGTGTGATGTCCTTAGGTTAGCTAGGTTTAAGTAGTTCTAAGTTCTAGGGGATTGATGACCTCAGAAGTCCCATAGTGCTCAGAGCCATTTGAACCATTAATTCGACTACATTCCATTATCCTCGTTTTGCTTTTGTTGATGTTCATCTTATACCCTCCTTTCAAGACACTGTCCATTCGGTTCAACTGCTCTTCTAGTTTCTTTGCTGTCTCTGACAGAATTACAATGTCATCGGCGAACCTTAAAGTTTACAGGGGCGATGTTCTTGAGGACAATATTGTGGAAATGGAAGAGGAGGTAGATGAAGATGAAATGGGAGATATGATACTGCGTGAAGAGTTTGACACAGCACTGAAAGACCTAAATCGAAACAACGCCCCGGGAATAGACAACATTCCATTAGAACTACTGACAGCCTTGGGAGAGCCATTCCAGACAAAACTCTACCATCTGGTGAGCAAGATGTATAGACAGGCGAACAATTGGAGGAGGGGAGCGGGAAAGCAGCCCGGCCATATGTTCACAACGGAACGGTGCATATGAGCAGTGGTAGTATTGCCCATACAATAAATTTTGCCTTACTGTGTAATAAATAATATTGCCTTTGGGTAGTGTTTCGTTTTTCGCCATTTAAACCCTCCAGCTTTCTTCGTTAGTACATTATACTTTTCTATTATTTATACCTGTATATTTTTGTTTTCTTTGTTCTGTTTTTCTTCAGTCAAGAAAAATGTATACTTCAGTAACTGGTGAGCCATTGGCCGCTGGAATTGTATCATATGCCTCCACGATGTTTTCAGATCGGAAGAAGGGATAGACGGTAGTGAATAAGGAAGCAAGGAATATTATAAAATGATGTGATTAAGAAGCAAGGCAGGAAAGAAAAACGAGGTTATTTTCTCGTTGCCCAGTATGCTGGCGTATCTGTACGACCTGTTACAAAAATTTAGAAAGGCATAATCTCCACAGGTGTGATCGCTTTTTTGCTTCTGGTAAAAAGTGTCCGAGATCTGAAGTATAGAAGTATCACTGTGATTACTTGGATGTGGATGTAATGAAGTAATACGACACACTGTACTACATGCATGGGAACATCACATTTGCGCTGCAAGCTGGAAACAGTCAATGTTTTAATTGGTTCGCCGTGATGAGAAAAAGCATTTCAATTGTTCCATGCATATTATCAGCATTAATGAACTAATTATACAACAGGCGACACAAATGAAGAAAATGGTTGGTACTATTACGAAAGTAGGAATATCCTAAAAGAATGTCATGATTAGATATATTTAATTTGTTGAAATGTACTGCTGACAAAAGCAGATCTACTTGCATGTCAATGTTTTTCGAACTACAACTCACAAGGCACACATGGCTAGCTAGTGAATTCCTGTCGCGCGCATTATCCTCCGCTGCTGACAATACACTGACCACTGTGTTGTGCGACAGAACAGTTGTTTATTTTTCTCAATAACGACTACTTTATTCGCGATCACGTATTGTCAGTTTGGCAAGCCGTAGGTGAGTAAACAGTATCTGGCACGTGCCTATCATTCCGCCTGAAGGAACGCTCGTCATTATTTTAATACTGCTCAGATCAGGAGAAGGAATAAAATCCTTTGGTAAGTTTCCTATTTTTGTGTGAGTTGTTAACCTTTTCTCATTCGAAGAAGCATCACCGTTTGTGTGCAACGGCCACATTTCTCTTGGTGACAGGTTTAATTGTACTTCCTTTGTCAGAATACAGTGTAATTTGCACGAACTTACCTCACAGCAGCTATGGCGAAAAAATTCTGAAACAGAGTGCCTCATTAAACAAGTAATTGGCAGTCACAGAGCTCAATAGCTTACGAAAAACCTCATAGTGTCCGTTTGCAGTAACATAAAAAAAGACTCAAATGGCTCTGAGCACTATGGAACTTAACATCTGAGGTCATCAGTCCCCTAGAACTTAGAACTACTTAAGCCTAACTAACCTAAGGATATCACACACATCCATGCCCGAGGGATGATTCGAACCTGCGACCGTAGCGGTCGCGCGGTTCCAGACTGAAGCGCCTAGAACCACTCGGCCACTCCGGCCGGCATAAAAGAACAAATTTCAAGTTTATTTTCATACTAGGAAGCTCTTGTTTCGTTAGCTGTCGATAAATTACAGTCACTGGAGTGAAATAAATAATAAGGGAAGTGTAAGTACTGATATATCGCCATAGATAAGAAAGTCCCCGCCGGCAGGGGTGGCCGAGCCGTTCTAGGCGCTGCAGTCTGGAACAGCGCGACCACTCCGGTCGCAGGTTCGAATCCTGTCTCGGGCATGGATGTGTGTGATGTCCTTAGGTTAGTTAGGTTTAACTGGTTCTACGTTCTAGGGGACTGATGACCTCAGAAGTTAAGTCCCATAGTGCTCAGAGCCATTTTGAACCGAGAAAGTTCCGTGTGTTTAAGAATTGGCAAAACACTCTCCTCATTGTGTGCCATCATTCGCCAAACTTTCGTTTCGATGTCTCGAGCGGTTTAGCAGATATGTTGGATGTTGTGAGTATTACATTCTGGCGGGCGTGAGATCGGAAGAAAGCGCGCTACATGGGATCCATTTTCTCGAGATCGGAGGCAGATAGAGACCTCCTCCCAAGTCTAAACAAAAATTCAGCATGTTAGCTAAATTTCATACGCGGCAAATTATGGTGTAATAACGCAACAAACGCAAAATCACAGCGACCCCTAATTTTCGTTGCAAACTTTTTGAGTTTTGCGTAATGTCTTACTAAAATGTGTACATCACGATAAGAATAGTCATTAGCGAGATGATGGGCACTTCACCACGAAGCTGACATATAACGCTACAAGTAAGGCAAAAATAAAATATTTTGAGTGAATAATTTCTGTAAAATCGTTTGAGGAAGATAACAGGTTGCGCGCCTTCGGTTCTGTCGGCGCACAGCGTCGCCAGTCGGCGCGTGCGAAGTACGGTGTACGCGACGCAATATGTGCTGCACCCGCGCGACTCGTGCGGCACGTGCGTGTCGCGCTGTACTCGGCACACGGACCGTGCTGTCGAACGTTAACGTTGAGCGTGCCAAGTTCAACGTGCTGCTGAACGCTCAGGAACGATGAGACTTGTGCATACGGTACGTGGGCCCCAACGTGGTACACGCGATCGCAACGCACTCCAGCGGCAGTTGAGGGATGTTTCTAGTTCGTAAATCACACTGTTTACTCAACGGGCGGGCGTAAAATTCCCAAGTTAGCTATATTAATACGCACATTTCCTCCATCGTCCACGAAAAGGAAAGTACCATGTCCAATCAATAAGGACACAGGGTTATAAAAGTTCCATTACAAACTTCTCCACATAAGATAAACATTACTTCATCATTCCCACGTTTTAGTAAAACCCCAATATCAGTCTTACTTGATCAATGTTCCTACTCAGTAGTAGAATCTTTGTAAAATGTGAATTACGAAGCGTAAAAAAAAGGAGCAAAATATCTTTATAGAAGTAGCGCAAACTGTCCTGTAGATTAAGCCAATCGAACAAAGTCACCCCTCGAAAAAAGGTGAACTTATATTTACATAACATCAAATTTTATAGCATATACTTATATTAAACTAACAATAAAGTATCAGAACATAATAAAAACGCGAATGCTAGGAAAAAAAAGTTTGGAAGTGTTGAGACGCGAACCACCGCCTCAACAAAAACTCAATCTCGGGCAAAGCCGCTAGTCATTTTTTTTCACGTCATCTTTTTAATTTACCAAAAACAGTAACAAAAATGGCTACAATGAAATGGCATAAATAAGATCACAGATAATTGCAGTCATGAATTACAGCATTCAAAAAATTAGTCTTTAGCAGTAGCACAATTTAGCACCTTCACTGTCACCTTCAACTGGTGGCAGATCAGCATGCACATTTTCTTCTTCTGCAGCCGGTTCCTCATCATCATTTCCCAGACCCAAATTAATCATCCAATAAATCCTTGATGTGTGTTCCTTCCAGGGTAAATTACATTGACAGAAGAGAAGTCCCGAACAGCGACATCGCAAAATATTTCACTGCCTTGTTATTTTTGTCAGTTCCAGCCTTCTAAACGCATCTATAGGGAGTTCAAGGTCTTCCTTTATATCAGACACCAGATGTTTCTCGCCATATTCTTGTATCTGCTGTACCACTGATTATATATCATGTGTGACTTGCAGGTGAAGTTAGGGTCGGGAGGCTAAGCTAACAAAACACAGTATGTATTTAATCATATTATGATACCCGTTACTGAAAACGTTAATCGTACATAATTATGTTACTAATTGAAATTTAATTATAACAAATTATAGCAAGAACAATGCGTTTTGGGTGGATCTTCAGTGTGTCGCTGCTTTCAAGTAGCCTACTCTCACAATACGCCAGCTACAATAATTCTTTTGCCACGAATATTAAGTTTCTCATTACTTCATTGGAACGAATCACACAACTAACAACGGGTTTTCCAGTGATTCTCGATTTCTGGTGCTCAGAAACGGTATATATACATATAGGCTTCAAATGAATGCCAATATGGCGCCTCATAACTCTGTACTGGAGAGAGACGGCGTGCGTGTAACGCAGGTGGCGTTGTGCCATCTCATTGGTCAACGCTCAGACGCACGCTCAGAATATCTGACATGCCAGATATCGCTCTGCACGTTCGGAAAGACTCCCGAACGTGCTATTCCACGCTATGACGTCAGAAACTCGGTACACTCAACGTTCGGATGCACGGTCCGTGTGCTGACGGCTTTACGCCACACAATAACAGACCCGGCCTGCTGTCAGATCGGTGAGACTAGATCCGATGGGCAGGGCCTGCGCATTAGTGGGAACAGAACGGTTTCAGATCAACAGGCCCTAACCACTACAGACACCTGCAGAAACGGACTGCGGTTTTAGCCCTTCACGGAAATCCACTCGAGTGGCCAGCTATTCACGAACCACAGAAGCGTGTTGATGAAAGAAGACCACAGCGGTAAACCCATGCAACAGATAACTTGTTCATATACTCTGTAAGTAGTCTGTTTAGGTTTTTATATTGGTAACGCCACGTAGCGCTCTGTATGAAAATCACTGGCTGTGCTGTGTGCAGTCTGTGGCTGGTTTGCATTGTTGTTGGCTATTGTAGTGTTGGGCAGCTGGATGTGAACAGCGCGTAGCGTTGCGCAGTTGGAGGTGAGCCGCCAGCAGTGGTGGATGTGGGGACTGAGATGGCAGAGTTTTGATAGCGGATGATCTGGACAGAGACAGTACATTTGTAAGACTGGATGTCATGAACTGCTATATATATTATGACTTTTGAACACTATTAAGGTAAATACATTGTTTGTTCTCTATCAAAATCTTTCATTTGCTAACTATGCCTATCAGTAGTTAGTGCCTCCAGTAGTTTGAATGTTTTATTTAGCTGGCAGTAGTGGCGCTGACTGTATTGCAGTAGTTCCAGTAACGAAGATTTTTGTGAGGTAAGTGATTCATGAAAGGTATAGGTTAATGTTAGTCAGGGCCATTCTTTTGTAGGGATTTTTTGAAAGTCAGATTGCGTTGCGCCAAAAATATTGTGTGTCAGTTTAAGCACAGTCATGTATAATTTTTCTAAGGGGACGTTTCAACTTTGAGAATCAATAATAATGCGGATAAGTAGTGACTCACCGTAAAGGTAATTTGCTTAGCCACAGACAGGCACGTAAAAAAGACAATCAAACTCTCGCTGTTAAATTTTCAGCCATGGCTTTTGGCAGAAAACTAGAGCACACAAACATTCACACAGTCATCCAGACATCACCGCCTCGTGTGGCCGTTTCGACTAAAGTGTCTGAGAAACAGATGTAAACAAACCACTCCTCACGCCTCCGTGCCTCTCGCCGGCAGCTGCTAGGATAGCGGCAAGAAGGGGGGTGGGAGAAGCAGTAGTAATGAGGGGAGTAGGGAAGCGGCCAACGTACTCAGCTGCACCCAGCCAGCAACGATGCATGACACCTCAGTAAACAAACCACTTCATCTACTGAGACAGCCGGCGGCAGTGGCCGAGCGGTTCTTGGCGCTACAGTCTGGGACAGTGCGCCCACTACGGTCGCAGGTTAGAATCCAGCCTCGGGCATGGATGTGTGTGGTGTCCCTAGGTTAGTTAGGTTTAAGTAGTTCTAAGTTCTAGGGGACTGATGACCTCAGATGTTAAGTCCCATAGTGCTCAGAACCATTTGAAACAGCCTTCAGAGAGATTTACTATCAACTGAGTTTAAAATTAACTTTTCCAAGGCTTTTTGGCTACTGGCTTAAGGCACGACAACCAATAAAGAATCAGCTATTAAAACCTGCCACGAAGAAAAAAACGGTTGGCTTGAGCCAAAATATATAAATTTTGGACCTAGAATGACTGGAAACGTGTTATTTTCAGCGATGAGTCATGTTTCATTGTTCAAGAATACGCAGCAGTGGTTGCCAGGAGAAGCACCTATAAGACAGTGAGAGCTGATAATCTTGAGCAGAACGTAAAATACTCTCCCAAGAAAATGTTTTGGGGTTTCATCACTGCAAGCGTCCCTGGGGCACCATTTCCGGTTGATGGCATGATGGATTCAACCAAATACTTAGCAATTCCTATTAGCAAGATTGTGAGATCAGTCAAGACGTTCATCGAAGATAACAACATAAACATACTTCAGTGGCCTGGTAATTTATTAGACTAATACCATCGAAAGTTAAAGTATTGTGAATAGGCGTCTTGGTAAATTGGACTGTTCAACAAAAGAATACATGTTAGTAAAAGTGGTAAACCCGTGTTTTCATGACGACGAACTACGAAACATTTGGTATAGCCTGATCGAATATATTCCAGAACGTGTTCAGAAGCTCTACTTTTTCTTCTTTCGTTTCACCCTCTTTGTGGTACACTGGATCAATCATTTCTTTGTGCGCTGTTCTTTTCTTAGGACCCAGTATTTCTTCATTGTTTCTGATCTTCTTTTCCTCTATTCTTTCGAAATGAAGGATTTGGACTTTTGTGTAGATTTGTCTTGGAACCTTATGTTTTCATCTTTAGTAATTAATTTAGCTCTTCGATCAATAAGTGAATTTTCTGAAATCTTTAATTCTAGTAAGTATTTCTCAGTTTCTTTAAACCAGTTGTGTTTCTTTTTGCTGTTACGGGAAAAGTCAAAGATTTGTTTAGTTAATCTGTTGGAATTCATGCTGAGAAGTTGACCCTAAAAATTTATCCTCCTTTTTCGCATAGTATCTGAAAGTTTTTCAGTTTTCTTGTAGAGAGTTTCATTTTTTATGTATATAATCTTATTCTCTTGAAATTTTGGTCCTATGATTTTTCTTAAAATTTTGCTTTCCTCTAGCTCAAGTTTCTCCATTTGGCCTTTGAAATTCATGTTCAGTGTTTCTGTTGCATACAGTGCTTCTGGCTTAATCACTGTCTTGTAATGTGTAATTTTGGACCCCCTTCAAAGGGATTTTTTGTTGTATGTATTTTTTGTTAGTTGGAAGGTCAATTTCAGTTCGTTTTTTCTGGATTCCATTGCTTTGCTTTCCCCAGCATTCCAATTAATCCATTCTTCAAGATATTTGAATTCTTTTACTATTTCAATATTTTGTTCTTGACGTTTGCGGTATTTACATGAGTGCTTAATGTTTCTCAATATCGTAGTTTTTTTCAAATAAGATGTGAAGTCCTGTTTTAGCTGCTTGTTTCTTTAGTTCAAGGATTTTCTCCCGTGCGTCTTCAATTGTTTCAGCAAACAGGACCATATCATCTTCAAAAGCAGTGTAATAAACTTGAAGGTTTTTCTTTTTGCAACCCAATCATACACTACTCTTAATATTTGTGTTCCATTCTCTATTTTCTCAAGCGCACAATTGAACAGCAACGGTGGGAGCCCATCCCCCTGTCGCACTCCCGTTTTTATTTCAAAGGGTTCCGATAATTCACCCATAAATTTAACTTTCTAAAATGTATTTTTAAGGGTCGCTTTTATAATATTAGTCATTTTCTTATCCAAACCCATCTCTTCCAGGAATGATAATAGAGATTCTCTATCAATCGAATCATATGCTTTTTAGAAATCAATGAAGGAGATTATGTATGTCTCTGCCCTTGATTTTTGGTATGCCACGAAGTTTTTGAGGTTTAGTATTTGTTCCGAACATGATCTACCCTTTCCAAAAACTCCCTGGAAGTCTGGTATTCCCCGATTTGCGGGTCCAATTGCGGCTCTGCCCTGTTCAAAAGGACTTTAGAAAGAATCTTGTACGTTATATCCAGCAGTGATATTCCTCTGTAATTGTTGGGGTCTGTCTTCAAACCTTTCTTGTGGATAGGGTGGATGAGAGCTGTTCTCCATTCTGTGGGGATCTCTTTTTCTGTCCATATTTTATCGAAAATACCCTAAAAGGGAGTAATTGCATTTTTGTCAGCCTTTTTCCATAGTTCGGCTACGGTTTGATGTTTTTAAGTTCTGAAATGACCTTCTATAGTTCTTCAGTCGTCAGAACCACCAAATAACCGTGAGGAATCCGGCTTCTCACGGTTATTTGGGACGGATTAAGATTTTTCAGGGAAGGGTTCACAATCAAAGAGTTTCTCAAAGTATCCTGCTAGCATTTTGCAATTTTCCGAGATATTGTGTGCGATGGTCCCACTTACATCTCGAAATTGGAGGGTGGGTGATTTTGTATCTTGATAACCGTTGTTTGAAAGTTCTGTAAAAAATTCTTGTGTTGTTTCAGTAATTCTTCATCAAGCTCATTAAAGTAAAAGACCACATTAGTTATTAATATTCAGTACTGTATTAACTGTATTATACAGATAGTAATAAATGTGCACAGTTAATGTTTAATCATCTAGTCCCATTTAATTTGCACACTGTTGCAGGGCTAACAGGAGATATTGATCTTGTACATTGAAGAGCAGCAGAAACTGTGAAAGGTGTGTTTAACGCATGGGAGAAGGTCACTGGAATGTGAAATGACTGTACTGGCAGATCCTTGAAGATAGACGAACACTAACCTTTGAAAAACTGCCTACAAAATTTCATGAACAAACTTTAAAGTGATGAATTTGCAAATGTGCTGCACTGTCTACGTATCGAACTTGCTGACAGTAAGACAGGACAACATTAATAATAGCGCTCGCAGACGATCTTTAGCACTCGTTCGATTCGCGCTCCAAATGTGAACAGGACTGGTAAGAGCGCTAATAACTGGTGCAGTGGGAAATACCCTCTGCCATGCACTTCACGGTGGTGTGCTGAGTAGATGACTCTGTAGGACACAACATGTATTAAGAATACCTAAGCTGGATGAGACATAACTGCCATAGTGATGTGCCAGACACAGACAGGGCGAGTCAACAAGGAAAAGATTTCCTCTCATTCAGGCTGCACTTCATAGTGTTTTACTTGAATGAAATTATCGCTAAGCTCTACCGGTATTTCACGTCTTCCGTAATAGCAGAAAGGTTTTGTCAGAGTGAATGTAAAGCTGTTAAACAAGATGCCCTTCACTTATGAGCGGTTCTGTGAAACATTAATGTGACGCCGTGAACTGTTTCATCAATGGGGCCTTGAGAATGACGCTAGATGCGTGTCGTTCGACATTACTGTTCCCTCGCCCATATGTGAGAACAACCTGTCCTGTAATCCAGACTCTACCGGCACGACGTAATCGCCGACGGTGCCTGTAATTACTGTTTGTCCAGATAGTAGTCACACTGCGGGATTATTGTTAAACCTATGTTCGAGGAACTTTAACTACATGTTAAGAGAGTATGTTGACGTTTTCCTAGCGAAAGGAGTAGCCTTCTAGAGATTGGTGCTGATAAACCTTCTAACACAATTTTTTAGGAAAATCAGTGGCTGCATATTAAATTTTATTAATCATCTCAACTGCATATTAGAGCATGTATCATACCAGCGTAAACGAACAGAGTAAAATGGGGCAGTACGCACACTTAAGGTTTAATTGGCTGTATACTTTAAGGAGGCCACCAATTTCAATTCTAAAACACTAAAGCAGCTAAACTGGTGACGTTTTGACCGAATTGCTGCGGCCTTCGTCAGGTCGGTTAAACAGACAATACCTTGGTGCCTCAGGATGTAATCTATTGAACCCTCTTTTTAATCAAGATTTAACACATTTCTTTTTTCCTCAATTCTATTCGATATCTCCTACTAAGATGATATCTGTTCTTTCGGACATGTCCGCAAGAACAGATACCATCGGTGACCATGCAGCTCGTTAGAATGAAATTACAATTAAATGAATACTCTTAGCTGCTTACAGGCGTTGACTTACGTGGACAGATGAAAATGTGTGCCCCGACCGGGACTCGAACCCGAGATCGCCTGCTTACATGGCAGACGCTCTATCCATCTGATCCACCGAGGACACAGAGGATAGCGCGACTGCAGGGATTTATCTCTGGCACGCCTCCCGCGAAACCCACATTCTCAGCGTATTGTCCCGCACTACATTCGTAGTGCCCCCGCCCATTATACTCATTACTCGCGGCGTGTTGCCGATTCCCGTAAGAGTTCGGGCACTGTTTGTGCATGTGAACCTTAACTATATATATGGCTCTTGACATTTCGGCACTTTAATTCTTCTTAGCGTCGCAATACTTTTCCATTTAGCGCCTGTGGATTTTTGCCATGTTGCGTGGGCGTTGGAACGGCATACCCGAGGCCCAGTGAAGCTACGTCTTCCAGAGGAGCCTCCTCGCTCCAGATGGTGTTGCTCAAACCAGTGCCAAACTCCCAACTACTACTGTGCCCGTTGTGTCGTGCAGTGCCCGCGTGCATTTTCTCGCGCTCGCCTGCCATCCACCTTTTACCGCTCCCTGACAGACCAGACCCGAGGTTTTGCATTCTGCATATCCTAACACATTGCCTACGTATGGACCAGACGCACAGTTACAATTTTAAACATCTTACAACAGTTTCAACATTTGTTACATTACAATTCTATTACAATATTACTTGACATTTGACATAAACATTAATATTCACATTGAAACTTATTTACAGTTTTCTTAACATAATGGCATCAAACAAAGCGAAATGAAATCCGAACATCAATTACACAAGTTTATCGTAAAATCAGATGAAAAGAATTACGTAGATGTACAATACTACACAGTCGTCGTTGTTACAAGCGACGACTTCGTTGCACACCGAACCCTGGACGTTTAAGCTGAGTGAGCAGTTAACTGCTAATGCAACCTCGACTATTCTGAGATCTCGCCTTCGGTCGGCGGGTTGTTGCTCCCAGGGCCACTGAGCCAGGCGGCAAATGTTTCGAGGCGGTGAAATATTGCAGCCGTCTTTCTGTGTTATTCATCGTTGACTTTAGTATTATTCTTATAAGTGAAGTGCAACCAGTAGTATTTCCTGCCTTGTGGCCGGTAACGCCCCAGTTACCTGTCCTGGAGGTTAGGCCGGTATTACACTATCAAATTTCTTTGTCCAATATCTTTGTCCAAAATCTTTGTCAAAGATATTTGATAGTGTAATAGGGACTTTGTCAAATGTCGTCCAATATTTGATCAAATCTAGGGCCTCGCTGTATATTTGATCAAAGAAACCGCTTGTCTTCTGTTCACTGCAATGTGACATGTTACCACATGGAGCGCTAGCATCGCTGCAGCGTACTGTCGTCTGTAGTGCTTTTATAACCATTGCCGGTAAATACAATTGGTGTGTGCCGACAACTACAAAATTAATAGAGATGTCTGAAGCTGATGAGGCGCTTTACAACGTGAGGCACCCTGAATACAAAAATAGATTAAGAAGATTGGAGACCTAACCTGACCTAACCTAACCTAACCTAACATAACCCTCTCCTGTAGCAAGGAATGGGAGTGTTATAGTGAGCCTGTCTTCAGAAGATGTAGCAGTTCTCAAGTGAATATTGTGCTTTGTGATATGAGGATACACTTCATTGAGCACATACAGAAATGTATGCTCATCCATTCTTAAGTAATTAATGTACGACTTGACGTCTTCCACTGTAAGCTCACGTAACAAGTTTTGTTGAATGCTTTTATCGTGTCGTCGTAAAACCCACGGCTTCACCCAGATTAGATTAGTTTTTCGTTCCATAGATCCGTGCTGAGGAGAGCCTCGTGGATGTGGAACATGTCGATTTTTTTAAGCTGAAATAACAATACTAATAGTATGAATAAATACAATACATCATTTGTTTCTATTAAAAATTTCACCAATGGAGTAGAAGGAGTTGGCCAGTAGTAAGTCTTTCAGGCTCCTTTTAAACTGATCTTTATTTCTAACTAAATTTTTTATGTTTCCTGGCAAATTATTGGAGATGAGTGTTCCTGAGTAGTGGACCCCTTTTTGAACTAAAGTAAGTTGGTTGGTGCGTGGGATTAAAGGGACCAGACTGCGATGGTCATAGGTCCCTTTTTCCAAATACTAAAAACACCCACAGAGAATAAAAACGAGTAACAGAATATATGACAGACGCTTTAAAGTCCTTGTGCAGATCATTTTTGTTCCTGGTATTGTATGTATGAACTGAGTTGTTTGTTGGAAAAAGAGATATATTATTTACGACAAATTTCATTAAGAAGTAAATATACTGAGAGGCAGTAGTTAGTATACC
The DNA here is from genome assembly GCF_023864275.1 of Schistocerca cancellata. Classification (NCBI taxonomy): domain Eukaryota; kingdom Metazoa; phylum Arthropoda; class Insecta; order Orthoptera; family Acrididae; genus Schistocerca; species Schistocerca cancellata. The sequence continues at coordinate 128,463,433 of NC_064635.1, forward strand.
CAGTTCTTTGAAGAGGTTTCTGCAGGAGGTCCGTGAATTTACTCCACAAATAATACGTATTACGCGCTTTTGGACCTTGAAAACTAGTTTGACTTCAAGATTTACCCCAAAATATTATCCGATATGACATTATGGAATGAAAGTATGCAAGCTTTTTCATTTTTATGTTTCCTATGTCTGCTAACACTCGAATTGCAAATACAGATTTGTTAAGGCCTTTCTGCAGTTCTGTGGTGTGCTCCTCCCAACTGAATTTATTATCAAGTTGTAATCCCAGGACTTTTAAGACTGTCAACCTCGTATGTATGGCTCCATTTTTTCCCCACTTCTTTTCCGCATGTGCACACAATGCAATTGGAGTACGTAGAACTGCTGCGGTTAGTAACAAGTTGTTGTCAGCCATCTTGAACTTTGACGAATAATTTGATGACAGTGTAATACCCCCTCTAGCGTTACGTCAAAGATCTTTGTCAAATATATTGGACGGAATATTGGATCATATCTTTGATCAAATCTTTGACAAAGAAATTTGATAGTGTAATACCGGCCTTAGCGTACTTTTCTGGCAGTGTACCTTTCCTCCTCGTGTTGATGCTGGCCGACACGGCGTGTAGCTCGGCAGCCTCTTGTATTGTACTGTGCATATTTTTTTGGGAAGTCTACCTTGGTTCTGGTGTTTCCTTTGGCCTTGGGTGTTTTCTGAAGACGTAGTGCTGTCTGTCTCTTCGCCCTTGCCTAAAAATATTCCATCGTAGTACCGGTGATCGGACGTTAGGCGGATTGGTTAGTGGGTCGGTCGGCACTTTAGCTGCCCCTAATGTGAGTTGCCATCCTGTTACGTGAGTACAACTCTTGGTTGCCTGTCTCACCTCACCTTATGTCTGAGTTACCTTCCCAGGCCGACCCTTGGAACACTTGCTGGGAACCGCTTGTTCTGATTCCTTAGATTGTGATGTTTGTTTTATGGATATTTGAAATTTTCTAATTATTGTTGATGTGGTCTTCAGCCGAACAATAATTCCACTTCTTTGGTGATAAGGCCTTCAGCCATTTTACAGTAAGCTTTTTTTTTAAGCAAACTTGTTTTAAAAGCAAGGGATTTGTTTTAAAAGTGCTATTTGGAACTGTTTTCCTGACTTCTAATTCGGGCCTTCAGTCGTTTGTTATTTGAAATTGTTTGTGGACTTCAGCCAAGTGATAATTAACACTTCTTTTGTATTAAGGCCTTCAATCGTGTTATAGTTTGTTTTAAAACTAAGTATGTATCTTAATGTGTGCTATTTGGAATTCGCCCTTCTGACTTCTAATGTTCTGATTGTGACAAATTTTACATTGGTCAGTCAGGCAGAGACATATCAACTAGGCTGGCTGAACATGAACGCAGCTGGAGGTTGCAGAGTTCTGACTCTGCATTTGCTGAGCATGTACTGAGTGAGGGTCGCAACTACCAGCCAGTGTCCCATGTACTTCACTTAGCAAACAAAGGCCACAAACTCAACCTGCTGGAAGCCCTGGAAATTAACAAACATCTTGCTCACAGTCCAGATCTCATCCTAAATGACCACACACAGCTCAGACTTCCCCTCTCCTAAACCTCATACAATAATCTTTGTTGTTCATTACTTCCCACACTCTCTCTTCCTACACATTCCCATTTTCCTTTATTCATTAACTTGTTTTGTTTTTTGAAGTTGTCTTTGTATTCCACATAGACTGCAGTTTCAATAGTTAAGGCTTTCTTTTAACTGGTACTTGTATTACTGTCCATGTTTAACACCCCTTTTATTTGTCTCATCAAATACCGTTCATTTTATACTTTGCTCATTTATTTAATGCAAACTGGTACATAGCCACTGCTTTGATTATAACGTTGATATTAAAATGCAGTACCACCACACTCTCAAACTGTAGGTTCCCTCAAACACCTCAATTTTCCTGCATTTATTAATTTCTGGTAGATATCTTAATGACATTGCTTAAGTTCCTTATGTGTTCTGTATTTACATTAATAACTGTCTCTTCTTTTAATTGATTGTGTACACTCTCCATGTTTCATACCTCCTGATACAGCCTTGTCTAGTACTAATTTTATTTTATTTTATCAGTTATGTTTATTAATACACTCCTGGAAATGGAAAAAAGAACACATTGACACCGGTGTGTCAGACCCACCATACTTGCTCCGGACACTGCGAGAGGGCTGTACAAGCAATGATTACACGCACGGCACAGCGGACACACCAGGAACCGCGGTGTTGGCCGTCGAATGGCGCTAGCTGCGCAGCATTTGTGCACCGCCGCCGTCAGTGTCAGCCAGTTTGCCGTGGCATACGGAGCTCCATCGCAGTCTTTAACACTGGTAGCATGCCGCGACAGCGTGGACGTGAACTGTATGTGCAGTTGACGGACTTTGAGCGAGGGCGTATAGTGGGCATACGGGAGGCCGGGTGGACGTACCGCCGAATTGCTCAACACGTGGGGCGTGAGGTCTCCACAGTACATCGATGTTGTCGCCAGTGGTCGGCGGAAGGTGCACGTGCCCGTCGACCTGGGACCGGACCGCAGCGACGCACGGATGCACGCCAAGACCGTAGGATCCTACGCAGTGCCGTAGGGGACCGCACCGCCACTTCCCAGCAAATTAGGGACACTGTTGCTCCTGGGGTATCGGCGAGGACCATTCGCAACCGTCTCCATGAAGCTGGGCTACAGTCCCGCACACCGTTAGGCCGTCTTCCGCTCACGCCCCAACATCGTGCAGCCCGCCTCCAGTGGTGTCGCGACAGGCGTGAATGGAGGGACGAATGGAGACGTGTCGTCTTCAGCGATGAGAGTCGCTTCTGCCTTGGTGCCAATGATGGTCGTATGCGTGTTTGGCGCCGTGCAGGTGAGCGCCACAATCAGGACTGCATACGACCGAGGCACACAGGGCCAACACCCGGCATCATGGTGTGGGGAGCGATCTCCTACACTGGCCGTACACCACTGGTGATCGTCGAGGGGACACTAAATAGTGCACGGTACATGCAAACCGTCATCGAACCCATCGTTCTACCATTCCTAGACCGGCAAGGGAACTTGCTGTTCCAACAGGACAATGCACGTCCGCATGTATCCCGTGCCACCCAACGTGCTCTAGAAGGTGTAAGTCAACTACCCTGGCCAGCAAGATCTCCGGATCTGTCCCCCATTGAGCATGTTTGGGACTGGATGAAGCGTCGTCTCACGCGGTCTGCACGTCCAGCACGAACGCTGGTCCAACTGAGGCGCCAGGTGGAAATGGCATGGCAAGCCGTTCCACAGGACTACATCCAGCATCTCTACGATCGTCTCCATGGGAGAATAGCAGCCTGCATTTCTGCGAAAGGTGGATATACACTGTACTAGTGCCGACATTGTGCATGCTCTGTTGCCTGTGTCTATGTGCCTGTGGTTCTGTCAGTGTGATCATGTGATGTATCTGACCCCAGGAATGTGTCAATAAAGTTTCGCCTTCCTGGGACAATGAATTCACGGTGTTCTTATTTCAATTTCCAGGAGTGTAGAAACTGTTATGTAGGCATGCTATTCCTATTTTGTGCTAAAGGTTTTCCTGCCTACTCCATTGTTATTTATGTACTGTTCACTTTTTACTTTCTCATGGCAAAGATGTTACTTACTGTATGTTTCTACTTCAGCCTAGATGTGTTACTTCTCTTCCAATGTCGTCTGCTAACATTAAACTTCTTTGGTGATAATACTCAGTAAATGTCTGAAGATGGCCTTGTAAGCCGAAAACCGGTTAACAATAAAAGTAATATTGTAGAACAAAAGCAAACTGGTGCTTTTCATTTATTCTAATTCAGGCCTTAAGCCGTTTGTTGTTTGAGGTTATTGTTGGTGGCCTTCGGCCCTAAAATAGTGGAATATCTTTGTCCTGTTATGAGGGGTAGCAGTCATCTCACGCTAGGTGAGGAGAACCCTACGTCATAATGACGTAACGCTACGTCATCGTGACGTAAATAACCTAAATCGACTAAATGAGTACGTATATCGATCTTTGCAGTTGTACCGATAACGTCAAAGCTAAATGTAAGTGCATGTGTACAAACGAAGTGGTAAGAGTTATGTGATATGCTCATCCCAGCTGAATGAATTGTTAAATGTAATCCCAACAATTTGCGATGTAATTGTGTATTTCATGAACATAATTAATGTCTTTTTAAATCCGATGAATCGTGCATATGTGGGATGTTATTGTGTGTTTCGTGAACGTAACGAATATCTGAATGAAGGAATCATAATCATAACGAAAATTAAAAAAGTGTCCAGTCATATTTTCAATCCGATTAATATTGAATAACTCATGTGGATAAAAACGTGAAATAGGAAGAAATTAAAGTGTTTCGTATTTTTATAAAATCCAATGAATTGTACATAATTCATGTGGGCATAAATGTTAAACTGAGAAATTGATGTGGTTGTGAAGATAATTCGGAATGTTTCTAGAAACATTAAACCATTTAATTTTGCCTTCGTGTTGTAAATCAACTAAGAAAGATAGTGAAATCTTTGAGACTATCTTCATGGATCTTCTCCAGAGTTCTCTCATCTCGGTAGAGCCCATGTTCAGAACGATGTACACGCTAGCAACACCGGACAATAGGAGAATGAAAGCACATAAACAAATAACAATGCAGATTTAAGATGCACACAACAGTGGATATATACAGAATGCACACAACAGTCCAGAGGTCAACTCGTGAAACTCGTGATGACGCGTGCCTACGTCACTATGACATAGGGCCCACCTCACCTAACGTGAGATGAATGCTACCCTGTTATGAGGCCTTCAGCCGTCATACAGTCGATTGTGTGTTTTTTTAAGAGATTGTTTTAAAACTTCAATATCTTTAAATTAAGTTTATGCATTTGTTGTGCAACCGAGAGTGATTACGGCGCCATCCACAATCGTAGCCTTATCCTGCCCCATCCTGAGAAACCAGCTCTGAACTACACTTGGAAAGACGACGTCGATTTTGATGCGATGGTAGCACATTCCACCTGGGGAACAGTTGATTTTCAACATCGTCCGCCAACAGATAACGTAGGGGCACAGCTACCAGAACGCCACCTGAGTCCACCCTTCAATATCGACTGCTCACAGCAAGAAGGCACAGTGTGTTGCAAACATGTGAAGGAAGTAGGCAAATACGCCACGGAGTCCGCTCGTGGTTCCTACAGCCAGCTGAGAGAGTTTGAAAGGGGTCAAATTGTGGACATCCGAGTGGCGGGATGGTCCTTTTGGAGAATTGCCACATAAGTTTGACGTGCTACGTCAGTTGTGCAACAATGCTGGTATCAGTGGTCACGTGAACATTCTTCCCCCCCCCCCTCCCTCCCCACTTCAGGCCTTATGGTCAGGTGTGCGATAAGTTACAACTCTTTTTCATCTTTGGTGTTTCTGGAGGGGACGCTAACCAGCGCTCGGAATGTTGTAACGCACGTTCTTTTGCCGTTCTTGTAACGGGAAGATTAATGTGTTGTACTAACAGGATAATGCCCACTCACTGCCGATGATATTTATCTTCCTCTGCAAGGCTTGCAGCAACTTCCCAGGCCAGCAGGGTCTCCAGTCTCCAATGGAGCACTTGTGGGATATCATGCGACGAGAAGTGATTCATGCTCCTCGTGAACCAACAACTCTTACAGAACTACGTGAATAGGTCGAGCAAGGGCAGCATAACGTATCCCAAGACAGTATTCGCTATCTATACGATCAACTGAATCCCGGAGTCAGCATGGTGTTTCAGCATGGTTTGATACCCGGTACCTCAGAAACGCTTGTGCTATTGATCTCCAAACTCAATCATTTCATGTACTCCGTATGCTCTGTTGCAACAATAAATCGTGGGTGAATTGGAAACTTTTAAAAGGGTGTACAGTTTTTTTTTGACTGCCAGTGTATCTTCAGCAAAGACTACCCATCACTTAAGTATATATTCGAGGTTAGCAAAGTTCATTTTCAAAAACGCTTTTACCGCAATTTTGCTCTGCAGTTTATATCTTCTCTACGTCGGCTATCATCAGTTATTTTTCTGCCAGCACAGTGCATTATTTCGTAATCTAATTCTGTCAACATTGCCTGATTTAAGTGAACTACTTTCCACCACTATCGTTTTATTTTTACTGATATCCACCTTCAAATCTATTTTCAAGACGCCATCGACTCTATTCAAGTACTCTTGGATGTTTTTGTCTTATCGTACAGAATTGCTATGTCAGTGGGAAACTGTAAAGTTTTTGTTTCTTCTCCCTGTACTTTAATTCCCTTTTCTAATTTCTACTCAATACTATTCTGTACTTGAACAAGTACAGTTTGAATAAGATCGTAAGGAAGCTATAGCCTTACCTTACTCACCTCTCAACTATTGCTTCTTCATTATGTCCCTAGAACCACATAACTGTCGTCTTGTTTCTGCACAAGATAAGGTAACTGAATCCCTCCCTGTATTTTACCTCCGAGTCTTGACCTTTTTTTGCGGTGGGGTTAGGTTAGGTTAGTGTTGTTTAACGTCCCGTCGACAACGAGATCATTAGAGACGGAGCGCTAGCTCGTGTTAGGGAAGGATGGGGAAGGAAATCGGCCGTTCCCTTTGAAAGGAGCCATCCCGGCATTTGCCTGAAACGATTTAGGGAAATCACGGAAAATGTAAATCAGGATGGCTGGAGACGGGATTGAACCGTCGTCCTCCAGAATGCGAGTCCAGTGTGCTAACCACTGCGCCACCTCGCTCGGTTTGCGGTGGGTTACCCCGTCTTGGATACAGGCTCCGCTTTCCTCTTCTTTTGTAACTTTTATTTATTCAATTTCACTTTGCACCCGGGTGCCGTTGCAGAAGCTGCAGTCATCAGTTGCCTGAAGGAGGGAACTCGTGTACACCACTTTCCTGTGAACTGTGTAAACTTTAGAATGAACTCAGGAACTGCCTTTATGGTTTCGCATAAGCTGCAGAATAATTCAGAATGAATGAAAATTTCTGCCAGACTAAGACTCCAACCCAAATTTCCCGCATGTCGTGAGCGGTCCTCTTAACCATTAGGTTGTCTGCGCATGCTTCCAGGAGCAGCCCAAATCTCCATTTGGTCTGTTGTCTACTCTCCCTTGTCCAAGCACAAGAGGAGCACACTGGTCCAAATAGAAATTTGGGCCGCTCCTAAAAGTGTGCCTGGATAGCCAAAGTGATTAACGCCCACTCACGACTTGTGGGTTAGAGTCCTGGTCTGACACAAATTTTCATTCCTTCTGAAAATTTCTGCAGCTCATGTAGAACCATAATCCCAGTTTGTGAATTCATTCGAAATTGAATGTAGCTGTAGATCGTCGAAACAATTTCTCAGACACTGCACTGCTCCTGTCGAAACTTCGTACTGTACGTGATCGTGTTTTACGTGTTTATGCAGTGGACTGCCTAAGGCGTGGAGTAGGGCCCAGCCCAGCATCTGCCTTAACGAACGTGAGAAGCCACATTAAAATTATCCCCAGGCTGGCCGGTGGAACAGCCATGGGCTTTAATCCGGCGCGCTCATTCGACCCGGTTCTGGTTCGCTGTGTTGTCCTGAAAGCAAGAGCGCTGCCCATTACGATATGCGGGGAGAGTGTTGTAGGTTTATGTGACCTATAGCGTTTGAACGAGTGTGTTCCAATCAGCATTGTTAAAAGCTTTCCCTACATCTGTAATTGCTACAGCTGTAGGTTTGTCTCCCTTAACTATATTTCCTACGATAGTCGTAGTGCCAGAGAGTCTTGGGCGTTCCTACATATGTCTGGAACACAAACTGATCTTTGCTGCGGTTAGCGTCTCCCTGTTTTCCTACTCATATTTATACGATATTAGAAGCAAAACCGTTCCACTGAACATGAGGACACAAAAGACCCGCTTGGGAGACCATAGCGAATGTGTGGCTTACGAGCCTACACTTTCAGTGGTCTAGTTTATTGAAAATAAACGACCAGTAATCAAATTTTGCTACATGAATACAGGTTAAATCATCGACATGTGCCCTAAAAGGCAACCAAACACAGTAAATGAATAAGATTTATTTTATTCAGCTTCCGGTCCCTGGGTGAAACTGATTATTGGTTCACAAAAATTTACTTTATAACGACCCATCATCCAGGTTGTAAGCCAGTTTTCCAGTACACAACCAATTCCAGGGATTGCACATGTAAAGCGATACCACTACCCATAATTATACGACATTATACAGGGTGTTACAAAAAGGTACGGCCAAACTTTCAGGAAACATTCCTCTCAAACAAATAAAGAAAAGATGTTATGTGGACATGTGTCCGGAAACGCTTAATTTCCATGTTAGAGCTCATTTTACTTTCGTCCACCTACGCTCAATGGAGCACGTTATCATGATTTCATACGGGATACTCTACCTGTGCTGCTAGAACATGTGCCTTTACAAGTACGACACAACATGTGGTTCATGCACGATGGAGCTCCTGCACATTTCAGTCGAAGTGTTCGTACGCTTCTCAACAACAGATTCGGTGACCGATGGATTGGTAGAGGCGGACCAGTTCCACGGCCTCCACGCTCTCCTGACCTCAACCCTCTTGACTTTCATTTATGGGGGCATTTGAAAGCTCTTGTCTACGCAACCCCGGTACCAAATGTAGAGATTCTTCGTGCTCGTATTGTGGACGGCTGTGATACAATACGCCATTCTCCAGGGCTGTATCAGCGCATCAGGGATTCCATGCGACGGAGGGTGGATGCATGTATTCTCGCTAACGGAGGACATTTTGAACATTTCCTGTAACAAAGTGTTAGAAGTCACGCTGCTACGTTCTGTTGCTGTGTGTTTCCATTCCATGATTAATGTGATTTGAAGAGAAGTAATAAAATGAGCTCTAACATGGAAAGTAAGCGTCACATAACATATTTTCTTTCTTTGTGTGTGAGGAATGTTTCCTGAAAGTTTGGCCGTACCTTTTTGTAACACCCTGTATACAGCAGACATTGGGGCCTGATGTGTTATGGCATTATACTATTGCAAAGGCCCCAATAACTACTAACTTGCTGTCTGAAGGCAGCAACGCGTTGAAGTTTTATCACAAGCACGTCACCCTTATAGTTAAATGTCAGTTACTGACGCATCAGTGATATACACCTTAAAGAGACAAAAGACAAAAGATACCTATGTTTGGTGTAGTGTAGTGGGTAAAGATATGGTTTGCAGTGTCGACAAAAGTAGATTCGCGATCTGCTGTATGCTATATTTTTTCCCGATTTATTATTTTTAACACATTGTCGTACTTCTACACAGAAGCGCTAAAGAAACCGGTATAGGCATGCGTATTCAAATGCAAAGATATATTAACTGGTAGAGTACGGCGCTGCGGTCGACAACACCTTTATAAGACAACAATTGTCTGGCGCAGTTGTTAGATCGGTTACTGCTGCTACAATGGCAGGTTATCAAGATTTAAGTGCGTTTGAACGTGGTGTTATAGTCGGCACATGAGCGATGGGACACAGCATCTCCGAGGTACCTATGAAGTGGGGATATTCCCGTACGACCATGTCACGAGTGTACAGTGAACATCAGCAATTCGGTAAAACATCAAATCCTCGACGTCGCTGCCGCCGGAAAAAGACCCTGCAAGAACGGGACCTACGACGTTTGAAGAGAATCGTTCAACGTGACAGAAGTGCAGCCCTTCCGCAGATTGCAATGCTGGGCCATCAACAAGTGACAGTGTTCGAACCATTCAACGAAACATTATGGATACGGGATTTCGGAACCGAAAGCCCACTCGTGTACGCTTGATGACTGCACTACACAAAGCCTCGCCTGGACCCGTCAACACAGACATTGGACTGTTGCCTTGTCGGGCGAGTTTCGTTTCAGATTGTATTGAGCGGATGGACGTGTACAGGTATGGATGTCTGGTCTCCTTCCCCAAACCAACCAACCAACCAACCAACCAACAGGTATGGAGACAACGTCATGAATCCATGGATCCTGCATGTCACCAGGGGTCTGTTCAAGCTGGTGGAGACGCGTAATGGTGTGGAGTCTGTGCAGTTGGATTGATATGGGACCCATGATGCGTCTACATACAACGCTGACAGGTGACACGTACCTAAGCATCCACTCACGTACATTGTGCCTTCCGACGGACTTGGGCAATTCCAACAGGACAATGTTAAACTGTACACGTTCATAATTGGTACAGGGTAGCTCCAGGAACACTCTTCTCAGTTTAAAACATTCCGCTGGCTACCACACTCCCCAGCCATGAACGTTATTGAGCATATCTGGGATGCCATGCTGGGTGCTTTTCAGAAGAGATTTGCACTCCCTCTTACGGACTTATGGACAGCCCTGCAGGATTCATGATGTCAGTTCCTTCCAGCCCTACTTCAGACATTGCGGTACTTCTGCGTGCTGACGAGTGCCCTGCATGATATTAGGCAGGTGTACCAGTTTCTTTGGCTCTTCAGTGTAATACAAGTATGTAATGCTATTTTCGATGTTATTTACACCTCCGTCTCGTTGGGGAAATACGTTTTATGGGCGCGCGCGTTCGTGTGTGTGTGTGTCTGTTTGAATGTGTGGATATGAACCTGAGAGAAGTCTAAATTGCTACAAGTGAAATGAGCTTGTCATAAATATTTCGGTTTATTTACGAGTGTATGGTGATATCTAAGTGTGTGTTTAGGCAATAACCTGAGAGGACAGCTTAAATTGCTGCGAGTGAAACGAGCAGCAGTGAGATGCATATTGTTCCTTGTTATGGTGCCTTCAGGGCTGTCGAAGATACGAGCGCAGAAAAAGACTATCAGCGAAATAATGGCCCTGTTTGTGGCCGGAATGCATAGTGCTCCAACTCTCTGTTTATGTATCCCTTTACGCACCGCTGGTACTCTAGAACATTCCGAGCTGATTGCCCATTTTCTAGTAAGAGACATTATTCTGTTCTTTCGTTGCTCAGTTCCCAGGCTCTACCGCCCACGTACGTTAATGCTGGACGAGAACATTCGTTGTTCACGTTTCGCTTGGAACTGTCGTTTGCAGTCGAGTAGCACCAAAAATATACGAGAAGTCCGCAGATGTAGATAAAATGTGAGTTTAGAAGACAGGGCAACAGTGGAGGATAAATAGATTTATTTGCTGGGAATGCGTATAATAACACACGAAATCAGGGACGAATTGATATAATAATTCGTATGTATCATCCGTTGACCGAATTGTTATTATGTGACCAACATTTTAGACTAATTGCAAATAGCATGCTAATTTAACTTGGGAAATCAATGCACCAATGGCAATCTTCTGTGTGAAAGTGGAACTATTTTTAATTGTTAATCTGGGCATGGTTGGGTCTAGCCATTTTTAGAGCCTTTCATGTTATGAACTCATCCAAGAATGTAAAATGGTATCTACTGTTCTCTTTTCAAAATAACTTTCTTACTTAAACTGAAGAACTAATGACCTCTTTCGTAAAGAACAGAGGCACGTTTTCCCTTTAGGCAACATGGTCAGATTTCATATGAAGTGTGTTCTCCCGGTCATCCGTCTGTTGTCCATGTCTTATGGCTGCAAAGAAAACTGATTCAATTAAGAATCAGCCAAATATAACGATTGGGACAGTGTTGTAAAACTATTGGAGGCTCCTGTACCCTATCTTAATTGAGCGTAGACGACGGCAGTTTAGTAGCCTTGCTCACTGGTCGTACCCGCATTACCTGTACGTTAGGTGTGTTGCATACCTACTGGGCGCTACCTCGTAAAGATCGCTTTCTTTACATACGCTATCAGTGTTGTGGTGTCACCGCCAGACACCACACTTGCTAGGTGGTAGCTTTAAATCGGCCGCGGTCCATTAGTACATGTCGGACCCGCGTGTCGCCACTGTCAGTAATTGCCGGCAGGTCTAGAGAGACGTACTAGCACTCGCCCAGTTGTACGACGACTTTGCTAACGACTACACTGACGAAGCCTTTCTCTCATTTGCCGAGAGACAGTTAGAATAGCCTTCAGCTAAGTCCATGGCTACGACCTAGCAAGGCGCCATTAACCATTTCTATAGAGAGTCTCACTTGTATCATCAAGAATGCTGTATACAAATGATGGATTAAAGTTAAGTATTATAGAAGCTACGTACTTTTCTTTATAGCATTCATTACGTATCCTGTTTCAGACATAAGCAAGCCTGCGTGAGTTGACGCGTGCCCTTTCGGCTTCCTCGCCTTGTGTCTAGACTGTCTTGTCTAGACACAACAAGTGTCTTACTAGTTCTCCCAAAAGCCTGAAGTGATGAACTATTTAAAAAGTGAATGACGATATACAAAGGGCTGGCCAATGTATGGAACATTTTTGTTCTACATAGTTATGCTCCCATATGTTACTTAAAAGCAAAAAGTTTTTATAGCAAAACTGAAATTTTCTATGTTGAATTCAGGTTTTATTCAAAAATTGTCTATTTGTAAAGTGAAAGATAGGGATGTTATAGTAATAATAAAGAAAAAAATACAGATTTATCACACAGCGATAGCGCAATGTCGTCAACAAAAAGGTGAAATAAAAATGAATACAGGACAAAAAATATACCAAACATCTTTTTAGTACTTCATCGACATTATATAAAACATGTTTCTGTTACTGTAAAGAACTTTCGCATTTATCAATAATGACAGGAACCTCTCTCCTATGATTATGATGAGGAACATACTACCGAGTACAAATAACAAAAATAATTACATATTATTTATGTTTGCGCATTTAAATCGCACTTGAGTCAGAAGTGATTACTTTGGTTACATAAAAGGACAGAAGTTAAGCGATGAACTAATTTTTTTTACTTACAAAATGCAATTTATATTCATTAAAGATATAAAGGGCACATTAGACTAATGCATGTGCAGTTCTAACTATGTGCAAAACAAACAAACAAAAACAAAGAGAAGTCGTCGGCTCCGCATTTCTCTCTTACACATTCACTTGTGTTTCTTTACCTATCGACGCGACCAGTACTACCGATAACCCTACTATTCTCTGGGTCATTTACGTACTGTTCCAAAACTACCGAGTAGTAGTTTTGGTAGGGCGTAACTAATGATAGGGCAACAGTGGGTGATTAATCGATTTATTCACTGAAAGTGGGTGTAATTACACACGAAATCAGGGCACAAACTGATATTGTCATTCCTTAGTATCATCCATTGACAGATGTAGATTACTGTTTGAGCAATATTAAGACTAATGTCAAACAGCATGTTAGTTTTAATTTGGGATGAAATACGGTAAAGCCAACCTTCTGTGTGAAATTGGAAATAAATGTGACTGCTCTTGTTGTTGTTATAAAGTGCAGAAACGGCCGGAGTGGCCGAGCGGTTCTAGGCGCTTCAGTCGGGAACCGCGCGACCGCTGCGGTCGCAGGTCGAATCCTGCCTCGTGCATGGATGTGTGTGATGTCCTTAGATTAGTTAGGTTTAAGTAGTTCTAAGTTATAGGGGACTGATGACCTCAGAAGTTAAGTCCCATAGTGCTCAGAGCCATTTGAACCAAAGTGCAGAAAACATCAAAGAATGTAAATGGTATGCACCATTATCTTTTCAAAGGAACGTTTTTACTTAAATTGAAAATCCAATGACTTCAATATTTCTAAAGAAAAGAGAAGCTTTTTCGTTTTAGGCGCTATGGTCAGTGATACGCCCGCTGGCACAACAGGTAATTAGGATTGTGGAAAGGGCCAAATAAGGTTGGGGTCAGTTTCACCTTCTAATTGTAATTTATTGTAATTTAATAACACTTTTACAACAAAAGCGGCACATAGCCGGACTTTTATCGAATGCAGCTCTTTCACGGCCGAAGTCCTCCAAACAAGAAATCTTAACAAATCAACAAGATAAAAAGTCCAATTAACATAGCAATGAAATAATTAAAAACATAACAGTAAAGTAGATAGAACAAACATATGCAAGGTATAATACCAATGGGTGAAGGCCACAATTAAATTTCAAAATTTTAAAATATATTACCATAATCTTTTAAAGGCAGAAGGCCGCAATGTTTAAGCTTGAATGATAAATTTAAGAATAAATTTTGCAAAATTTGTAAGAAAAAAGAAAAATAACCGTAAGCCTTAAATTTTAAGTAGCTGAAAACAGATTATGAAACACCTGGTGGCACTCTGAAGCCTCCAGGGAGGTCTGTCTGCCCTCGTTCACTCAGGCGAGACAGATGGTGAGTCTACCTATACTTGATCCGTCGGAATGCAACTAGGGGACAGCCACGGACCGACCGACACAACGAATTGCTTCCCACCAATCAGTACATGACAACAGAAACGGTTACGAACGTGATAATCCACGATGGAGTATGTATTAGCTGCCAAAATTACACACCATGTTGGACAGCGACAACGGGTGAGTAAAAGGACGCTGACTGAAATTACGGCCAGGGCAGATAACCGGAACACTAACGGCCACTAGGCAGAAAATTTTGCTGGTACACTTGAATTGGAAACACGGTAATATCGTTAACTACAGCCAAAAGAACACTGCCTGAATTTACGTCAGTGCCCAAGACAGGTAACCAGAACACTAACGGCCACAAGGCGGAAAATTCCACTGGTGCACTCGAATTGTAGTCAACCAAAATAGTTCATTGCACTGTACGGTTGCTAAATTTCAGCAGTAGAAACACTCAGTGTTGCTCACAGGAAAACCTCACCAACAACAAACTACCGAAACGAACCACCACAACATGACTGGACGTGGCTCAGGTAGTTGAAACCACTACTCAACCTTGACGTCCTGGGTCGGTGAACCACGAAGCTCGCAGCGATCGAACAGCTCCACACACACACACTCCGACGCTGTGCAGTAGAGATGGGTAGTTCGCGAACGAACGGGTGCAAAGGAACGGTTCACCAAGATGAACGAAAGGACCGAGGAACGAATTCCAAGGAACGATCGGTTCATAGTTCACTTCGGTCGCGGCGGTCTACTTACAGTTCCCGGGAACGAGGAACGATCGGTTCATAGTTCACTAGTTCACTTCGGTTGTTGCGGCCACTTCGACAGTTTTCGTTCCAGTCTCGGTCGCGTGTTCGTCTCAGTCTCGGTCTCCCTCTGCCGCACTCGTTCTTCGCATGACCACCTGTCTCAGTTCCACTGCCGACTGCTCCTAGTTAGTTCAGTATACAGATGTTCGTTTCGTTCACTGCGCTCGCCTATTTTACATGTGTTCCGAACTGTTCTTGCACTTGCTTCTGGCTATTCAGCGTCCCCGACCGGTAATCAAAAAGTATTTTACAGTTACGTAAATTACATAAATGTTACGTTGTATGTAATAGGTACGTCTTTTCAGGTAACAAAAGGGCATATCAGGTCACTTCATTATATCAATGACCTGCAGAAGACATACTTATAACAAGGCAAGATTTTTTGTTACTCATATGTTTTTTGCTTTCATCGACTTGATTTAGCTGCTAACTTTCAATAGTTTGCTTAATTTTTAGTGCAATAAAATTCGTATAAAACGATTTTGGTGTATCTTTCATATACAAAACATTACATTTAGGAAGGCTCTAATTATTTTTAAGTTTGGTTGTTTCCAGTTTGCATTACCTACTAGTTTGGTTTCTTTGAAAAGAAAAAAAAAATGGGGAGGTGGGTCATTTTGGCTCAGTAGGAAAAGCGGTACCTCTCGATTTGAAAAGACATAGATTGCCATAAAATCATATTTACTTATTATCTCAAAAACATTTGTTCAGATGGAGCTTTCAAACCAAAAACTTTATTACTGCGAACTTAATTATTATTATTATTGCTGCATTTTCGTTAATAATGCGACATAAAGACCTAATTTTTCTAAGTGTGTGGCGCAAGTATGAGAAAACCAAATTTTATTTTATGCTTCCGTAGAGTCTTTACTTCGCCTACGAACTCAGAGACAACGAGAAGTATATATGGGGTGTAAACGATGTTGTTTACAACGTAGCATAGCTATGTAGCAGAAGTCAAAACGAAGAATTTTATACAAGACACTTGTGGTCTATTAAGATGGGAAACAGCCACCAACAGGTTTACAAGACTACCTGAGTTATAGCCCATGCGCGTCGCGTTAGATTTTCATGTTCTCTTCTCCAGCTCTCTACACATCGTCATCGATTGTTTCGCAACTGCTGCTTGCATTAACTTGTTATTCTTTCACTGTCTAATTATTACATGTTTGTCTGTTTGTTGTATCTGCTCGTAACGAGCAACACATCGTCCGTAATTGGCGAGCAGTCTGTACTCGGAGCCGGTTTTCCGTGCGCCACGCTATATTATTTCCCTGCCATCAGCCACACAAGCCAACGGTTGGCTAAACGAGAGGTTCTGCAGAATTACCGAAATTACTTCTAAAGGTGTGTAAGAATTCTGTAATGAATAAAAGCTCTACTCCAGGGGGGGGGGGGGGGGGAGAGGAAGTACCCCCTCTTGGTGCCCTCCATCCTTCAGTCACCAACACTACTAGTTTTAAGTTTTTCATAAGAACCACATACCAAGCAGAAATGAACGGTGAACGAGTAAAAATGAACGGTTCCCAAGAAGAACGATCAGCAGTGAACTAGTTCCCAAGGATGAGCGAGTTTGCCCATCTCTACTGTGCAGGGACTGCCAGAGGATCGAGCCGACTGCACCGCACGGAGATCCCTCCTGGTCCGTACCAACTGACCGACTGCCTGCTGATCCGTTCGCGACTGCTGCTCCATCACGACTGCACTGCTGGTGCTTCTCACACTCACTTCCAGACACACGACGGCGGAAATTCTGGCTCGGACCCAACCATGCAGAGGAAACACGCCCACTGGCTAAGCGACATCCCTGTACCAGGAAAGGACCGGCCCAAGTTCCACAAGATGGTAATTGGAGGGGCCCAGAAGCGCTCAGAGAACCAGTCACACGTCGCCCGATGAGACGATAGAGCTCTCAGAGCCAGTACGCCGACAACATCTAAAATAGTCGTCAGTCGAACCAACGCCAACTACACACACAACTTGACAAACACTTGCACGAAGACCTGAACGATACTCAACAGTAACTAAGCACGCACACAGACAAATCGGGAGTCGATGCACACACACTCAGCCGACTCATGAACGATCGGTGAGCCAAAACGCGTCGTCCGGTAGGACGACCGACCGACGATCCACCAAGACCGTGGCCCGACTCAAGTGATGCGTGGCGGCAAGGGTCGGGCGAGCCATGTCGACGCAGAGGTCACTGCTGCTCCAACCCGACTGCACCAGTGCCGCACTGCAACTCCCAGACTGGCAGGTCCGGACTGCGCTCCAGACGCGTTCCGACTGACTGGCAGCCCGAACTCGCAACCCGGACTCCCTTATGCTCGGTTTACACTAGCAAGTTACTGCAGCAATTTACTTACGCGGTGGAACTTGCCGCGCGATTTGCGAGTGTAAACATATCGCCGATTTGCTACCGTAGCAATTTATTGCGGAAGTGACTTGCTGCACGTTCTCTGCTTCCAGTATGAACACCACGCAAGAAGTATCTGCAAGTAACTTGCAGCTTTTAGGATTTATTTCTATTTCCTGCAAGCAGGAAGCGCAAGTTATAGTAAGTATGTCGTCTGCATAACACTCATATTTAACATTTTACTTAATGTGGTGACCTAATTTTATGGAACCATCTTACGTATTATATGCAAACAAATTTCAGAAATGGAGGAGAAACGGGAGTGGATGAAGCAGGATACAGAACATTTTATTGAAGCCGTGGAGAGCTACCCCGAAATACGGAACGTGCATAACCGAGACTTTAAGGATAGAGTGAAGAAGATGAGCGCATTAAATGAAATAAAAAAAGAAGTACATAGAAAGTAGCATAACTTGAAGACAAAACCCCTTTGCCACCTGCATCCACTCGCTTGTTGTTTAAGGAGTCTAGAAAAAGACGATGTGTAATTATTACATGTTCTATTTACTTAGCTTATCACTTTTCATTTTATGAGCATTAGAAAAAAAAACATTTTTATAAGCATATCATTCTGTTAAATGCAGTTTATTTCAATAAAAGTTTTATTTCATTGTCGTGTTTTCACATACCTTCAAATAATTTTCCCTTTTCAAGACGTTAAAATGGCTCTACATACATCGGGTACGATCAGAGAAATCCTGCTGACGGTAATATGAAACAATTACATTAGGGACTTGTGTGAGTCTCCTACAAAGAAAAGATTTCAAAATTCAAACTTTTTTTGTTTGTATGTTTCACATAAATAAATGAAATGTCTATTTTATTCGTAGCTCACAGGTAGCTATAAATCTTAGACTGACTAGCAAACGTTCCTTTGCTGTAATAGCAGTACCGAAGTTTGTGTCTCGTTTTGATATGACGGGCGCAATTAACATCAACAAATACTCCAGATCATTTGAGGACATTCTGCAAAAGTTTTCAAAAGTATCCATGCTCTCGATACTAAGTTCTTGCAAAAGTTTATTACAGGCACCATTTTGCGATCTTCTCATTATCTACTCTCTAACCCAAATACTTCTCTTTTTCTTTTTCACGTTTTGCATTATAATTACAAGAGCTGCAGCATATCTCACCCACCTACTTGTCATTTTACACTTCGGCTGACACTCGTAGCGGTACTGAAAGCATACGTAAACAGTATCAGCAAGTTGTCGACGCAAGTTTCTTGCCAAAGAACTTGCGGAAGAATTATGCTTAATTCTTGCGCTGCTGTGTAAACACAGGTGCAAGCGGCTAGCAGTAACTTGCAGCAATAACTTCTGCAAGCGACTTGCTAGTATAACCCCAGCTTTATGACGGACAACGACCGCGAAGTAATAGCAGCCGAACAAAGATACTAGGAGAGGGGATATATAGATACGCGCTGCTAGCGCTGGTCACGGTGAGGCAAAGCAGCAACTCAGTGACAGAAGTAAATTAAATTCACGTAATGAAGTTGAAGTACGTTAAAAACAGGGCGTAAAGTAGATGATGGTGGGAACACGAGCCACTCACGGCTCAGTCAAGTTTGGTACGAAGCATATTTATTCCCCCCATGAACCATGGACCTTGCCGTTGGTGGGGAGGCTTGCGTGCCTCAGCGATACAGATGGCCGTACCGTAGGTGCAACCACAACGGAGGGGTATCTGTTGAGAGGCCAGACAAACATGTGGTTCCTGAAGAGGGGCAGCAGCCTTTTCAGTAGTTGCAGGGGCAACAGTCTGGATGATTAACTGATCTGGCCTTGTAACATTAACCAAAATGGCCTTGCTGTGCTGGTACTGCGAACGGCTGAAAGCAAGGGGAAACTACAGCCGTAATTTTTCCCGAGGACATGCAGCTCTACTGTATGATTAAATGATGATGGCATCCTCTTGGGTAAAATATTCCGAAGGTAAAATAGTCCCCCATTCGGATCTCCGGGCGGGGACTACTCAGGAGGACGTCGTTATCAGGAGAAAGAAAACTGGCGTTCTACGGATCGGAGCGTGGAAAGTCAGATCCCTTAATCGGGCAGGTAGGTTAGAAAATTTAAAAAGGGAAATGGATAGGTTAAAGTTAGATATAGTGGGAATTAGTGAAGTTCGGTGGCAGGAGGAACAAGACTTTTGGTCAGGTGATTACAGGGTTATAAATACAAAATCAAATAGAGGTATGCAGGCGTAGGTTTGCGGGTAAGCTACTACAAACAGCATAGTGAACGCATTATTGTGGCCAAGATAGACACAAAGCCCATACCTACTACAGTAGTACAAGTTTATATGCCAACTACCTCTGCAGATGATGAAGAAATAGATGAAATGTATGACGAGATAAAAGAAATTATTCAGGTAGTGAAGGGAGACGAAAATTTAGTAGTCATGGGTGACTGGAATTCGTCAGTAGGAAAAGGGAGAGAAGGAAACATAGTAGGTGAGTATGGATTGGGGGGAAGGAATGAAAGAGGAAGCCGCCTTGTAGAATTTTGCACAGAGCATAACTTAATCATAGCCAACACTTGGTTCAAGAATCATAAAAGAAGGTTGTATACCTGGAAGAATCCTGGAGATACTAAAAGGTATAAGATGGATTATATAATGGTAAGACAGAGATTTAGGAACCAGGTTTTAAATTGTAAGACATTTCCTGGGGCAGATGTGGACTCTGACCACAATCTATTGGTTATGAACTGCAGATTGAAACTAAAGAAACTGCAAAAAGGTGGGAATTTAAGGAGATGGGACCTGGATAAACTGAAAGAAACAGAGGTTGTAGAGAGTTTCAGGGAGAGCATAAGGGAACAATTGACAGGAATGGGGGAAAGAAATACAGTAGAAGAAGAATGGGTAGCTCTGAGGGATGAAGTAGTGAAGGCAGCAGAGGATCAAGTAGGTAAAAAGACGAGGGCTAATAGAAATCCTTGGGTAACAGAAGAAACATTGAATTCAATTGATGATAGGAGAAAATATAAAAATGCAGTAAATGAAGCAGGCAAAAAGGAATACAAACGTCTCAAAAATGATATCGACAGGAAGTGCAAAATGGCTAAGCAGGGATGGCTAGAGGACAAATGTAAGGATGTAGAGGCTTGTCTCACTAGGGGTAAGATAGATACTGCCTACAGGCAAATTAAACAGACCTTTGGAGAGAAGAGAACCACTTGTATGAATATCAAGAGCTCAGATGGCAACCCAGTTCTAAGCAAAGAAGGGAAGGCAGAAAGGTGGAAGGAGTTATAGAGGGTTTATACAAGGGCGATGTACTTGAGGACAATATTATGGAAATGGAAGAGGATGCAGATGAAGACGAAATGGGAGATAAGATACTGCGTGAAGAGTTTCACAGAGCACTGAAAGACCTGAGTCGAAACAAGGCCCCGGGAGTAGACAACATTCCATTGGAACTACTGATGGCCTCGGGAGAGCCAGTCATGACAAAACTCTACCATCTGGTGAGCACGATGTATGAGACAGGCGAAATACCCTCAGACTTCAAGAAGAATATAATAATTCCAATCCCAAAGAAAGCAGGTGTTGACAGATGTGAAAATTACCGAACTATCAGTTTAATAAGTCACAGCTGCAAAATACTAACGCGAATTCTTTACAGGCGAATGGAAAAACTGGTAGAAGCCGACCTCGGGGAAGATCAGTTGGGATTCCGTAGAAATGTTGGAACACGTGAGGCAATACTGACCTTACGACTTATCTTAGAAGAAAGATTAAGAAAAGGCAAACCTACGTTTCTAGCATTTGTAGACTTAGAGAAAGCTTTTGACAATGTTAACTGGAATACTCTCTTTCAAATTGTGAAGGTGCCACGGGTAAAATACAGGGAGCGAAAGGCTATTTACAGTTTGTACAGAAACCAGATGGCAGTTATAAGAGTCGAGGGACATGAAAGGGAAGCAGTGGTTGGGAAAGGAGTGAGACAGGGTTGTAGCCTCTCCCCGATGTTATTCAATCTGTATATTGAGCAAGCAGTAAAGGAAACAAAAGAAAAATTCGGAGTAGGTATTAAAATTCATGGAGAAGAAGTAAAACCTTTGAGGTTCGCCGATGACATTGTAATTCTGTCACAGACAGCAAAGGACTTGGAAGAGCAGTTGAACGGAATGGACAGTGTCTTGAAAGGAGGATATAAGATGAACATCAACAAAAGCAAAACGAGGATAATGGAATGTAGTGGAATTAAGTCGGGTGATGCTGAGGGAATTAGATTAGGAAATGAGACACTTAAAGTAGTAAAGGAGTTTTGCTATTTAGGGAGTAAAATAACCGATGATGGTCGAAGTAGAGAGGATATAAAATGTAGACTGGCAATGGCAAGGAAAGCGTTTCTCAAGAAGAGGAATTTGTTAACATCGAGTATAGATTTAAGTGTCAGGAAGTCGTTTCTGAAAGTATTTGTATGGAGTGTAGCCATGTATGAAAGTGAAACATGGACGATAACTAGTTTGGACAAGAAGAGAATAGAAGCTTTCGAAATGTGGTGCTACAGAAGAATGCTGAAGATAAGGTGGGTAGATCACGTAACTAACGAGGAGGTATTGAATAGGATTGGGGAGAAGAGAAGTTTGTGGCACAACTTAACTAGAAGAAGGGATCGGTTGGTAGGACATGTTTTGAGGCATCAAGGGATCACAAATTTAGCATTGGAGGGCAGTGTGGAGGGTAAAAATCGTAGAGGGAGACCAAGAGATGAATACACTAAGCAGATTCAGAAGGATGTAGGTTGCAGTAGATACTGGGAGATGAAGAAGCTTGCACAGGATAGAGTAGCATGGAGAGCTGCATCAAACCAGTCTCAGGACTGAAGACCACAACAACATATTTATTTGTGTCAATCCGTCCTTACCTACATCTCATCGCCGCAAAGAAAAGTATTTCAGTTAATAATCAGCAAAATATAACGTTATAAATGTACAGTGGGAATTATGTGCAGTAAATAAATAAAATTTATTTCGTTTCATTCAGCTTCAAGCTGTTGATAAATTGTTGTACATCTCGTTTTTTTGCCATGTCCCACAAAAATAAATACATGCCAACTCCTTTAGTCTAGCGCTTTTGTAACCTGAAGTTCTTTATCCAGTAGCTGGTGACTCTCTCTGACTCACGGATCAAAGCCACTTGCAAACCGTTATTGCTAAATCCACCCGATCAAAGTAGTAGAACAGCAGGCAGCACCTGTAGCACAGTTGAATTACTGAATCAGGGATGGCCGCTTATGTTCAAAGATACCTCCAGGTGACTCAGACAGTTAGAGAGTGTAAAATCTGAAAAGTTTTCAAATAATGCGAATAAAATCTGAACTTGAGGGTAGAGCGTATAACGGCTCTTCTTCTTGATGATTTGGTTTGATTTGTACTTGGCCTCGGCTAAAACTCGGCGACAGTTGGTAGAGTGTTGAGTTCGTTATGAAGTTACGAAGACGATGTTACACAAAATAACGGTGCTGAACCGGAATGTCGACGTGCTTGAGATATTTACTTCACCAAGAATCGTTATTAATCGTTCGTAATCGATGTTTAACTGATTAATGATGAAATACAATACAGTCACATCCACAACAAATTCCCTACAAGCTGGTAGTAGTTTCAAGTATGTAGGGAATCGTAACAGTGGGCTTGTTATTTGAGTCAAAGATTCTACACAAGCGCCGAGTGCTACAGTCAAATATTATCGCTGCGCGTAATTATTACTCGGGAGTTTCATGTCAATAATTTGATAGAATTTTAAATCACAAATGCACGACTTGGCACGAGAGGGTGTTTTATTGCACAATATCAGTCACTTCCTAACCGATCCTTGAGAACAAAACTTTCCCAGGCGTTGGGGGGGATTTAAATTACATGCTTCGGACCTGTCACTGAAGTTCCATAAATGATTGGTTATTATGAATGAAAATTGTCCATCAGTGTTCGTTGTCTAAATCACTGTCTAAGTAATGTTTAGTTCAATTATCTAGTTAAAAGTTCACTTTATTCTAGTAGGTAAAAGTATGAATTCTAATGCCGTGATATTTGAAGTCAGAAGATCGTATTACTGCGTCATAATAGATCACAATTATTCAATCTCAAAAACAATCTAAGCGTGCTTTCACGTACGAGCATTCAAATATATGACCTGCTTCGGGTAACTCTCGTAACCTAGTGAAAATGCATTGAATTATTCTTAGTCATTACTCACGATACCCAGAGAGTACTCACACGGAGTATCCTTTGGCATCGTTGGTTCTACTTTGCGAATGTTAATTTTCGCTAATTTTTCAAATTTAATCTTTTCTTTGTCGGTTGTTAAATTGTCACTTTTCTGGGAATTTGGGACTTGGGGGGAAATCTTTGGGGTATTGGGAGCTAATTTTTGATTTTTATTTCTCGTCCGAGGAAGTGGCACTACAAGCTCATCTCAATTGTTTCGTACTTCTTGAGACACCACTGAACGCCGGCAGCGTGGAGTAGCCGAGCGGTCTGAGGCGCCTTGCCACGCTTCGTGCGGTTCCCCCCCCCCCCCCCCCCCGTCGGAGGTTCGAGTCCCCCTCGGGCATGGGTGTGTGTCTGTGTGTCGTCCTTGCCGTAAGTTAGTTCAAGTTATATTAAGTGGTGTGTAAGCCTAGGGACCGATGACCTCAGCAGTTTGGACAACACAAATTTCCAAAATTTACCAGTGAACATAACTTTTTATGCCATTAGTCCACCAATGGAAGATGGTATCACTAGCTGTTCGCGTAGCCTACTTCACTCTCGTTGATAGGAGCTCTCTTCCAAACTCTGTTCATCGCTCATATACACTGATCAGCCACAACATTATGACCAC
Organism: Schistocerca cancellata; assembly: GCF_023864275.1. Lineage (NCBI taxonomy): Eukaryota > Metazoa > Arthropoda > Insecta > Orthoptera > Acrididae > Schistocerca > Schistocerca cancellata. The sequence continues at coordinate 128,487,756 of NC_064635.1, forward strand.
CGACCTACTATTGATATAAACCCGTCCAGGCGATAGCGGTGTCACCTGGCGAGGAATGACTGGTGGTCAGAGACACGCAAGGTCCACGTAGTATCAGTTATGGAGCTGTCCGAATGTAGAATGGGAAAGGAGCGTGGTCTATGTGAATTCGACCGAGGGCAAACTGTGGTGGGCCAGAGACTCTGCACGAGGATTTCCGAAACTGAACGACTATTCGGGTCTTTGTGGTGTGTGTGAGATGAGTGTCTTCAACGGCCATCCCTCACTGTAGATGTCGGATGTCGTAGGCTGGGCAGATTGGCAAACAGGGCAGGCGGCTAACTGCGGCGGGACTAGCGTCAGACTTTAATGCTGGGCAGAGTATGTGTGTTTCTGAACACACAATGCACCGAACACTCCTAACAGGTGGCCTTCACAGCTGATGACCAATGCGTGGGCCAATGTTAACACCACGACATCGGCAACCTGTAACAACGTAGCTCTAATGCTGTACGGATTGATTTTGATTTTTTGCTTTGGTTTAATGTTATGACATTGAGTATCTGTAAATGAGTTTGAATCGATAACATGGAATTGTATACTCCTTTGTTTGTTAAAACTTTGATGTCGTGGTTTGATTCTATGCAATGTAGTATATCTGTCATTTAAATTCTTTATCCAATTTGGAGGGAACAAAACTTCCTATATATAATTGTAATTTCTGTGTGCACAATTTTTTGTATAAATGTCAATATGTGCAAATATTCTGTTTTTATTTAATGTGTTTGGTTGCTGTTATGTAAACTGCTGATCCTCACTTAGGGTACTACATCTACATCTACATCCATACTCCGCAAGCCACCTGACGGTGTGTGGCGGAGGGTACCTTGAGTACCTCTATCGGTTCTCCCTTCTATTCCAGTCTCGTATTGTTCGTGGAAAGAAGGATTGTCGGTATGCCTCTGTGTGGGCTCTAATCTCTCTGATTTTATCCACATGGTCTCTTCGCGAGATATACGTAGGAGGGAGCAATATACTGCTTGACTCTTCAGTGGAGGTATGTTCTCGAAACTTTGACAAAAGCCCGTACCGAGCTACTGAGCGTCTCTCCTGCAGAGGCTTCCACTGGAGTTTATCTATCATCTCCGTAACGCTTTCGCGATTACTAAATGATCCTGTAACGAAGCGAGCTGCTCTCCGTTGGATCTTCTCTATATCTTCTATCAACCCTATCTGGTACGGATCCCACACTGCTGAGCAGTATTCAAGCAGTGGGCGAACAAGCGTACTGTATCCTACTTCCTTTGTTTTCGGATTGCATTTCCTTAGGATTCTTCCAATGAATCTCAGTCTGGCGTCTGCTTTACCGACGATCAACATTATATGATCATTCCATTTTAAATCACTCCTAATGCGTACTGCCAGATAATTTATGGTATTAACCGCTTCCAGTTGCTGACCTGCTATTTTGTAGCTAAATGATAAAGGATCTATCTTTCTGTGTATTCGCAGCACATTACACTTGTCTATATTGAGGTTCAATTGCCATTCCCTGCACCATGCGTCAATTCGCAGCAGATCCTCCTGCATTTCAGTACAATTTTCCATTGTTACAACCTCTCGATACACCACAGCATCATCTGCAAAAAGCCTCAGCGAACTTCCGATGTCATCCACCAGGTCATTTATGTATATTCTGAATAGCAACGGTCCTATGACACTCCCCTGCGGCACACCTGAAATCACTCTTACTTCGGAAGACTTCTCTCCATTGAGAATGACATGCTGCGTCCTGTTATCTAGGAACTCCTCAATCCAATCACACAATTGGTCTGATAGTCCATATGCTCTTACTTTGTTCATTAAACGACTGTGGGGAACTGTATCGAACGCCTTGCGGAAGTCAAGAAACACGGCATCTACCTGTGAACCCGTGTCTATGGCCCTCTGAGTCTCGTGGACGAATAGCGCGAGCTGGGTTTCACATGACCGTCTTTTTCGAAACCCATGCTGATTCCTACAGATTAGATTTCTAGTCTCCAGAAAAGTCATTATACTCGAACACAATACGTGTTCCAAAATTCTGCAACTGATCGACGTTAGAGATATAGGTCTATAGTTCTGCACATCTGTTCGACGTCCCTTCTTAAAAACGGGGATGACCTGTGCCCTTTTCCAATCCTTTGGAACGCTACGCTCTTCTAGAGGCCTACGGTACACCGCTGCAAGAAGGGGGGCAAGTTCCTTCGCGTACTCTGTGTAAAGTCGAACTGGTATCCCATCAGGTCCAGAGGCCTTTCCTCTTTTGAGCGATTTTAATTGTTTCTCTATCCCTCTGTCGTTTATTTCGATATCTACCATTTTGTCATCTGTGCGACAATCTAGAGGAGGAACTACAGTGCAGTCTTCCTCTGTGAAACAACTCTGGAAAAAGACATTTAGTATTTCGTCCTTTAGTCTGTCATCCTCTGTTTCAGTACCATTTTGGTCACAGAGTGTCTGAACATTTTGTTTTGATCCACCTACCGCTTTGACGTAAGACCAAAATTTCTTAGGATTTTCTGCCAAGTCAGTACATAGAACATTACTTTCGGATTCATTGAACGCTTCTCGCATAGCCCTCCTCACAGTACATTTCGCTTCGCGTAATTTTTGTTTGTCGACAAGGCTTTGGCTATGTTTATGTTTGCTGTGAAGTTCCCTTTGCTTCCGCAGCAGTCTTCTAACTCGGTTGTTGTACCACGGTGGCTCTTTTCCATCTCTTACGATCTTGCTTGGCACATACTCATCTAACGCATAATGTACGATGGTTTTGAACTTTGTCCACTAATCCTCAACAGTATCTGTACTTGAGACAAAACTTTTGTGTTGAGCCAACAGGTACTCTGAAATCTGCTTTTTGTCTCTTTTTCTAAACAGAAAAATCTTCCTACCCTTTTTAATATTTCTATTTACGTCTGAAATCATCGATGCCGTAACCGCTTTATGATCGCTGATTCCCTGTTCTGCGTTAACTTTTTCAAATAGTTCGGGTCTGTTTATCACCAGAAGGTCTAATATGTTATTGCCACGAGTCGGTTCTCTGTTTAACTGCTCAAGGTAGTTTTCAGATAAAGGACTTAAAAAAATTTCACTGGATTCTTTGTCCCTGCCACCCGTTATGAACATTTGAGTCTCCCAGTCTATATCCGGCAAATTAAAATCTCCACCCAGAACTATAACATGGTGGGGAAATCTACTCGAAATATTTTCCAAATTATCCTTCAGGTGCTCAGCCACAACAGCTGCTGAGCCAGGGGGCCTATAGAGACATCCAGTTACCATGTCTGAGCCTGCTTTAACCGTGACCTTCACCCAAATCATTTCACATTTCGGATCTCCGTCAATTTCCTTCGATACTATTGCACTTCTTATCACTATAAACACGCCTCCCCCTTCACTGTCCAACCTGTCTCTGCGGTATACATTCCAATCTGAGTTTAGAATTTCATTACTGTTTACGTCTGGTTTCAGCCAACTTTCTGTCCCTAGTACTATATGGGCGTTGTGACCGTTTATTAATGAGAGCAGTTCTGGGACCTTTCTATAGACGCTCCTGCAGTTTACTATCAGTACATTAATACTGTTATTCCCTGTTGCATTTTGCCTACTCCTACCTTGCCGCGTCTCAGGAGGCGTCTTGTCGGGCCTAGGGAGGGAATTCTCTAACCTAAAAAAACCCCATGTGCACTCCACACGTACTCAGCTACATTTCTCCACCCGATAGCGGAGATCGAGAAATTTGCACCCCAGATCTCTGCAGAATCGTCTGAGCCTCTGGTTTAAGCCTTCCACTCGGCTCCAAACCAGAGGACCGCGATCGGTTCTGGGAACGATACTACAAATAGTTAGCTCTGATTCCACCCCGCGAGCGAGGCTTTCCGCCTTCACCAATTCCGCCAACCGCCTGTACGAACTGAAGATGACCTCTGAACCCAGACGGCAGGAGTCATTGGTGCCGACATGAGCAACAATTTGCAGTCTGGTGCACCCAGTGCTCTCTATCGCCGCCGGTAGGGCCTCCTCCACATCTCGGATGAGACCCCCCGGCAAGCAGACAGAGTGAACACTGGCCTTCTTAGTTCTTTAGTATATAAAAGGTGTAGTGGTTCCCCTCGGGAGTGGAACTGTGTATCGCGTGCAAATTGTGGTTGGCCTAGGTAGAAAAGGTGGAACAAGCGTCAGTCGCGGACGAGCTACCAAACTGTGCACTGCCATGTAAAAGTTGTATATTGTGCTGGTTGCGAGAGAGGCTTTTTCTGCCACTTTCCAATACCTCGGATGGATGGATAAATAGCTGGAACGATTCTGAAATTGGTACCCATCATCGCCACCCAGAAGGGACAGAGTCCAGCAATTCTGCCTGCAAACCCACCTACCGACATGCAGTTGCCACCACATTGCGCAATCACTGTAAAGGAGTACTGTAACAACGTACAGTGAAGGATCAGCTTATTGGGTGTTTTAGTGTGCACAAATATAAGGTAACTTATAACTGAATTTATGTACCTACCTTGATTTTTTCCCTATCGCAACACCTCTCAGTTTCCTCTCCATTTGAACTATGATTACCGAGTGTCCTATTTTGTGGAAAAATTGAAAGCCTCCCAGTGATGGGAAAAGTCCAATTTAAAGTTTTTTTGAAGTTTCAAAGTCACGTATTTAATCATTTACTTGAATGTAGAAGACTGTGGTAATAAAGACAATTTTCTGTTTCTTTTAAAAAGTTCTTAAAACTGATACTTACAAAGTTTTGTTTAGTTAATGATCATAGTGCTGCCTGTAGTTAATTTTAAAAGGTGAGTCAGTTTCTTGTAAATTGTCAACATTGTGTCTCATTGCAGTGAATTGCAGTTGTGCAAAATTGGATGCTAGCTAAGCACTTGTTTCTTTTGGGTGTTGAAAGTGCGTATGAATAGTGTATAAGATCCACAGGTTATCCGTTAGCACTACTTATGAAAACAATAATTTCTTTATTCAAAAGACAGTGAGAAGTAACCTGTTAGTGAAATCCATTTAACTTTCATTCTAAATAGAATAGTATTTAGTTGAGAGATATTTAACCTGTGACCAGCTCATAGTTTTGCAGTGTACTACATTAATAATTTTATGTCAGCTAGGAAAATGTTTGAACAATAATACTGAACCTATGTCCAAGTAATGATTCTGCAGTGAATATTAATAGTAATGATATAAAGACCATTTAGTTTGAATAAGCCCTGAAAGTAATAGCGTGTTTCGTTATCTATTATATTTTTGCAAATACTTTGTGCTGCTCTAGCTGTTAGCACCAATCTTACCGTAAACATATGTATGTGTCAGAGTGTGGCAAAGTATAGGTTGTGTTTGTCTGTTAAAGTTACTCATACCTACTTCCTTAAACAAGAAAGTTAATCTTTCTCTTGCCTAATTAAGCTGGCGACCTTTTCCTTATTCTTTAAACAGTATAGCTAGGAAAAGTATTGTTTGTTACTGTTTAAATATTTACGTAATTCTGACTTTCATTTCCGATAAGCCACCCCCGTTAGGTACAACACGCTCAACATAACAAAATTCCTCTCAGAGGGTAACACTGCTCTGTTGCTTTATACCATAATTGTTTTAACTAGATAGTTATATTTCACGACCTGCCTCCTACTTTAATGTTATGGTATAGCAGTAGCAGACGGTAGTGTTATAAACTTCGACTGAAATGGGCACGTGGCCATTGGCTCTGAATATTGGCGCAGCGGCAGAGCGTTGCATGGTCTGATGAATCAAGATACATCCTTCATGACGCTGGTGGGAGGGCGCGAATCCGTCGTCTTCCAGGGGAAAATCTCCTCTACACCTGTACTTCAGGACGGAGACAAGCTGGCGGCGCCTCCATTATGCTTTCGGAAACGTTCCACATGGGCATCCATGGGTCCAGTGGAGCTCGTACAAGGCACCATGACAGGCAAGTAATGTCGCTCACTGGTTGCAGACCACGTACTCCTCTTCATGTTTTCCGACATCAGCGGCATTTTTCAACAAGGTAATGCGCCATGTCACGAGGCCAGCCGTATGAGGAGTGGTTCGAGGAACACAATGGCGAGCCCCAATTGATGTGCCCCCCGCCTCCCGCCTTCCCAACTCGCCAGATCTGAACCCCATCGAACACATCTGTGATGTGATTTAACGTGGCGTTAGACCTCATCACCCCCCTCCACGGAAATTTACTGAAATTAGGTTCAAATGGTTCAAATTGCTCTGAGAACTATGGGACTAAACATCTGAGGTCATCAGTCCCCTAGAACTTAGAACTACTTAAACCTAAGGACATCACACACATCCATGCCCGAGGCCGGATTCGAACCTGCGACCGTAGCGGTCGCGTGCTTCCAGACTGAACGCTTAGAACCGCTCGGCCGCTACGGCCGGCGGAAATTAGGTGACTTGTGTGTCCAGATGTGGTGCCAACTCCCCCCAGCGACCTACCAAGGCGTCATTGCTTCCACACCATGACGTGGCATCGCTGTTAACCAGCCAAAGGTAGACATATCAGCTCTCTAGAAGAGCGTAGCGTTCCAAAGGATTGGAAAAGAGCACAGGTCATCCCCGTTTTCAAGAAGGGACGTCGAACAGATGTGCAGAACTATAGACCTATATCTCTAACGTGGATCAGTTGTAGAATTTTGGAACACGCATTATGTTCGAGTATAATCACTTTTCTGGAGACTAGAAATCTACTCTGTAGGAATCAGCATGGGTTTCGAAAAAGACGATCGTGTGAAACCCAACTCGCGCTATTCGTCCACGAGACTCAGAGGGCCATAGACACGGGTTCCCAGGTAGATGCCGTGTTTCTTGACTTCCGCAAGGCGTTCGATACAGTTCCCCACAGTCGTTTAATGAACAAAGTAAGAGCATATGGACTATCAGACCAATTGTGTGATTGGATTGAAGAGTTCCTAGATAACAGAACGCAGCATGTCATTCTCAATGGAGAGAAGTCTTCCGAAGTAAGAGTGATTTCAGGTGTGCCGCTGGGGAATGCTATTCACAATATACATAAATGACCTTGTGGATGACATCGGAAGTTCACTGAGGCTTTTTGCGGATGATGCTGTGGTATATGGAGAGGTTGTAACAATGGAAAATTGTACTGAAATGCAGGAGGATCTGCAGCGAATTGACGCATGGTGCAGGGAATGGCAATTGAATCTCAATGTAGACAAGTGTAATGTGCTGCGAATACATAGAAAGGAAGATCCCTTATCATTTAGCTGCAATATAGCAGGTCAGCAAGTGGAAGCAGTTAATTCCATAAAATGTCTGGGAGTACACATTAGGAGTGATTTAAAATGGAATGATCATAGAAAGTTGATCGTCGGTGAAGCAGACGACAGACTGAGATTCATTGGAAGAATCCTAAGGAAATGCAATCCGAAAACAAAGGAAGTAGCTTACAGTACGCTTGTTCGCCCGCTGCTTGAATACTGGTCAGCAGTGTGGGATCCGTACCAGATAGGGTTGATAGAAGAGATAGAGAAGATTCAACGCAGAGCAGCGCGCTTCGTTACAGGATCATTTAGTAATCGCGAAAGCGTTACGGAGATGACAGATAAACTCCAGTGGAAGACTCTGCAGGAGAGACGCTCAGTAGCTCGGTACGGGCTTTAGTTGAAGTTTCGAGAACATACCTTCACCGAGGAGTCAAGCAGTATATTGCTCCCTCCTAGGTATATGTCGCGAAGAGACAATGAGGATAAAATCAGAGAGATTAGACCCCCCCCAGAGGCATACCGACAATCCTTCTTTCCACGAACAATATGAGACTGGAATAGAAGGGAGAACCGGTAGAGGTACTCAAGGTACCCTCCGCTACACACAGTAAGGTGGCTTGCGGAGTATGGATGTAGACGTAGATATTAGGTATGTGGTCGTAATGTTCTGGCTGATCAGTGTAAAATCCCACCAAAAACTTCCGTTTTCGATGTTGCTGCAGGAAGATATAAGGGGGTCTCAACCGTTCTGGGTAAAACTGCAACAAATGATAGTATGTCTACAGCAGATTATATTGATGTAGGGAACCAATGGTCGGAAATGCATGTTTGTTGTTTTGTAGTCATAAACAGCGAACGCCGCATACCAGCAACGTGGCTCATAGAATTTGTTGAAAGTGACGACCGCCAATTTCAGTGTATGCGTGGCAACGGCGCACTCTCTGAAAGGCCCTAACAAGCAGCTTTTCATGCATTTCTACAGGAGTTTCATACATTAACGTCTTGACGTAAACCCATAGGAAAAAGTGTAGAGGTCTGAGATCAGGCAATCTCACTGGCCGTGGGATAGGGCTCTCCTTCCAAGCCGGCCGAAGTGGCCGTGCGGTTCTAGGCGCTGCAGTCTGGAACCGCGAGACCGTTACGGTCGCGGGTTCGAAACCTGCTTCGGGCATGGATGTGTGTGATGTCCTTAGGTTAGTTAGGTTTAACTAGTTCTAAGTTCTAGCGGACTAATGACCTCAGAAGTTGAGTCCCATAGTGTCAGAGCCATTTGAACCATTTCTCCTTCCAATCTAACGATAGGGTTAGGTGTTGTTCAAGTGATCGCGGACATCAACATCGAAGTGGGCTGGTGGACCACGTCCACTGGCGGACAACAAAGGCTACAGTCTCCAAGATGTGTGGCAACTCATCTCGCAGGAACACCACGTAACGTGGACCAGTCAAACTGCGAGGTATTAAATAAGGTCCTGTTAGGTGATATTGGAAATGCCCGCGCATACGTAGACAGAGAATCCTTTCTCGTGGCCACCGATTTGGGTGGCGTGGGGATTGTTATCAATCCAGACACGGAGCTGTTGAAAACACCATCACGGGTGAATAAGGCCTCATCTGTGAATAATACAAACTGTACAAAGTTTGTCGCTACGTCACTGTGGCGAATAATCCATTGACAGAAGTGTATGTGGTGTTCAAAATCCGTTGGTCCCAGTTGGTGTTCAAAATCCGTTGGTCCCAGTCTTTTCACATGTTCTTTACGATAAGGTGTAATATCTGCTCCTACGATACTCTCGACACTGTCTCCTTCAAGTATGCGTTTTACCGACATGTCGACGGTGTTTCGTGCTGGTTGATCGGCCACATGATCCAACACCATGGTTTTCGGATATGTCTTTTGCGGGAACCTTGGTGCGAACGCCCTCGTCTCTCGGAAGCTGGTACCCACGGGGATAAATCCCTTTCAGTTGTGGTGTCACCTGTTGGGAAAGTACGCTCTCTACATTCGTGCTGCTTTACTGGAACTACATCACGTCGCACTGCACATTAACTGCATGTCTCTGATTTTATCCGTACCGGATGAGAGGTCGTGGTTTTGAATGTCAATGTTAAAAAATATATCGGCTCAACGACTTGTTTACAGTGTAAAACACTAAGATTGACGCGTTTCGGAAGTCAAGCTTCCATCATCAGAATAATAAAAAAGTAAAAGAACCTGTTAAAACTCGCTAAAATGGAACATGCACCAGGTACAATAAAATTGATAATAAAATTGTAACATTGTGGCTACTTCCCTTGTTGCAGCCGTGTCTTCTAAGGTGCATCTCCACATAGTCGTCAAATTTAAAACACTCTAAAATGGCGTCGCCTATGGTGTTCAACATCTAACCACATGGCTCTCTATCGTCGTAAACCGCCAGTGCGTCTTCGTTGATACCACACACCACGTAGCCAAACACGACACTGAAACGCAAGTGAACTCATGCGCAACTAAACAAGGAAGTCACAGAGATGTCTGTACAAACAAATAACATGTACATGTTCCAAGGACCTCATGAAATGATGGTATCCTGCCAATTGCTAAAAATGTAGTTACTATTCTGATGAAGGAAGCTTGACTTCCGAATAGCGTCAATCTTAGTGTTTTACACTATAAACAAGTGGTTGAGCCGATATATTTTTTAACATTAACTGCATGTCTGCCAACTCTCGTCACAAAAAAGTTCTTTCTTTGACCACGCGTCGAGCATTGCACACAGTAACACACATCACCATGTACTCGTCACAAACTGTCTGACACCAGGGATAGTGGTGTGCGTGGGGCAGAGGTTAATACGCCAGTGCTACGCATGTGGCTGTCACGTGATGCACGAGCTGTGAGCAAGGTTGTGTACCGTATGTCTGTTGCGCAGTCAAGAATGTTTTTCACCCGCTGCCTGTTCCAGTGTGCTACAGACACCGCGGATCTTTGCGAGAGTGTGCGATAACTACATGCGCAGGTGCATCAATTGGTCGACGCTTTGAACAATTACCTTTGTTGTTGTTATGTGATGTTCTTAAGTAATAGAATGTGATGTTCTTAAGTAATAGAACTCAGTACGTTGTCCTCGATGGTGAGTGTTCATCGGAGGTGAGGGTATCATCTGGAGTGCCTCAGGGAAGTGTGGTAGGTCCGCTGTTGTTTTCTATCTACATAAATGATCTTTTGGATAGAGTGGATAGTAATGTGCGGCTGTTTGCTGATGATGCTGTGGTGTACGGGAAGGTGTCGTCGTTGAGTGGCTGTAGGAGGATACAAGATGACTTGGACAGGATTTGTGATTGGTGTAAAGAATGGCAGCTAGCTCTAAATATAGATAAATGTAAATTAATGCAGATGAATAGGAAAAAGAATCCTGTAATGTTTGAATACTCCATTAGTAGTGTAGCGCTTGACACAGTCACGTCGTTTAAATATTTGGGCGTAACATTGCACAGCGATATGAAGTGGCACAAGCATGTAATGGCAGTTGTGGGGAAGGCGGATAGTCGTCTTCGGTTCATTGGTAGAAGTTTGGGAAGATGTGGTTCATCTGTAAAGGAGACCGCTTATTAAACACTAATACGACCTATTCTTGAGTACTGCTCGAGCTTTTGGGATCCCTAGCAGGTCGGATTGAGGGAGTACATAGAAGCAATTCAGAGGCGGACTGCTAGATTTGTTACTGGTAGGTTTGATCATCACGCGAGTGTTGCGGAAATGCTTCAGGAACTCGGGTGGGAGTCTCTAGAAGAAAGGAGGCGTTCTTTTCGTGAATCGCTACTGAGGAAATTTAGAGAACCAGTATTTGAGGCTGACTGCAGTACAATTTTACTGCTCGAACTTTCATTTCGCGGAAAGACCACAAAGATAAGAGAGATTAGGGCTCGTACAGAGGGATATAGGCAGTCATTTTTCTCTCGTTCTGTTTGGGAGTGGAACAGGGAGAGAAGATGCTAGTTGTGGTATGAGATACCCTCCGCCACGCACCGTATGGTGGATTTCGGAGTATGTTTGTAGATGCACATGTACGCTGTGTATATCCATAACACAAAAAATATGCATTTCCGACCACTGATTTCCCATCTCAATATAATCAGTTTTGAATACACTGCCACCTGTTTCGATTTGACCCAAAAGGTTGTTCGAGACAGGCATGTAGGCAAGGTATTACTGCGAGCAGTAAATGCGGAAATGTGAACTAAGACGATGTTATTACCAAATGTGTCCAAACAGGACGGATGTGCTGTTATTATTTTCTTGGCTGGCGAATTACAAATGCCGGTAAACATCCAATGGAGAATGAAGAATTTGTATTGGACAGCATGTCTGTAAAAACCAGCGTTATGCAATGGTGTGCCAAGTGGCGATTCGACATAAGACGCCGACCGATGTGAGAGGCGAGCCTCATCCATTATGGAGCGAGTGGCAGATACTCAACATGCAATTATTACGCATTCGGTCCCTTAAGGGGAGACGGTCGCAGAAATAATGAAAAATTTACATATTATTTTTATTAGCTTGTTTGATAGCAAATATCATTGAGATTATTAACCCAAATTTTTTCCTTGAAATTCTAACTACAAATGGCACAAAAAAATAAAAACCCTAAGTAGTGTAATGCGCCAAGCCCACTTTCCAATGTACCAAAAGGAGGAAAAATTTTATTGCATAATTTGGCCTGTGAACCTAGATAATATAGCTGTAGATTTTTTGTATACATAACAGCAGTGTTGTAAAGAAGGCTGTGGAGCCATTTTCTTGTTCAATCATTGTGGTATAGAAGGCTGTGGAGTGTTGTAAACAAGTTTTGTGCTGTTCAGTGGAATTCGAGTGACGCTTGATTTATTGTGCCATTCTTTGTACAAGCTAACAAGCTTCGACAGTATGAGGAAAGCAGTATGGACCATTTGGTTTCATTTCTTGTCGACAGACACTACACCTCAACATGGCCTCTGTTCTAATGAATGGTGCAAATTTTTGAAAAGTAAGGAAAGTGGGGAAGCTTCCTTATGAGGTATCAATGGCCATTAAACCAACTTTTAGAGCACTGGCTTCACCAGAACTGCTAGAAAAATGTCTGCATGGGCAAACACAGAACCCAAATGAAAATTTCAATGCTCTTATTTGGAAAAGATGTCCAAAGACGGTGTTTGTTTCAATGTGGTGATGAAGATTTCTGCTTTGGAAGCTGCAGCAGGCGTTAATGATGCGAATGTGGCAAGACTTCACATCCTCAGAAAGTTGGGCTTTACATCTGGAGTCTTCACTGAGCAGATACTGCAGATCATCGATAAGCGAAGAATCGCGAAGGCGGAGACTTCAGTCCAGAACATACAAAAAATTGCTAGGCAAAGGAGCAGAGTAGCTAAAAGAGTTGTAGAGGATGGTGAGGAAGAAATGGAATATGGATATGGGCATTTTTAGCTAAGGTATGATAGATCTTTTTTTTCTTTTTTTCATTTCATCCGAACTCTAAAATGATTTTTCTGCAACTTAAGGTTTTCTCCTTTCAGGAACACGTATATCAGAAACTACTGGAAGTATAGCAATGAAATCTGGCACACATATTCTTTTACTTTGAAGCAATATTTATGTGGAACAAATTTTTAATCGAGATATTATACACAGTTTTGTGGCTGATAATATATTGAAAAGTTTGCTTCTAAAAAATGTTCGAATGCAAAATATCACAGAAAATAATAGCATTAATTTACCAAAAAGTTACTGCACTTAATTGTACACCTATTAGTGTATATTATTGTACCATTAAAAATTTGCCAAATTTGACTCGAAATTAAGAAAAAGTGTACCTTAAAATAATAATGAAATAAGAATTCAAAATTATCTCACTGCATTAGATTGTTATTAAAAATTCAGAATTTAAAAAAAAATTGATATTAGATCTTTATACTTAAGTGTCATAAGTGTGCAAAATTTCAATGAGATTGAACAAAAAATGGCAAAGATATGGATTTACAAAAAAAGTCAGTGCAAGACTGCCACCAACTCCCCTTAAAAAAGTCCTTGAAGGGAGTACGATTGCTCAATATGGTTCAAATGGCTCTGAGCACTATGGGACTTAACTTCTGAGGTCATCAGTCCCCTAGAACTTAGAACTACTTAAACCTAACTAACCTAAGGAGATCACACACATCCATGCCCGAGGCAGGATTCGAACCTGCAGTTCCAGACTGAAGCGCCTAGAACCGCTCGGCCACTCCGGCCGGCAGTACGATTGCCCCCGGACGAGTACGTACAGCAGGCAGTTACTGACTTCTTCACACAACAGGACACAGGGTTTTACCAAAGGAGTATCTTCAGTATGGTGAGTCAGTGGGATGCTTGCCTCAGTCCTCATGGCAGTCGTGTCTGAGTGGCATAGCGATGCGTTGACCACGCGCTATGCTCCGTATACCCGTGGTCCAGGGGTAGCCTCTTTGATTTATAATGAAAACGTCCTCAACACTGGGTTGGAAACTGGTTATCGCTTAAATTCTGATTAATAATCAACACTGGCGGCCGAAGATATCTGGCACAATTCATCTTCATTCTGCCAACGGACGTGTCAATGAGGGCGGAGGAGCGGACAGAGGTTCGGGGTGGGAGGCTGCTCATGATGGTGGAAGAATGAGCAATGATCAAGGGCACGAGGATGCAGAGAACTACGGAAACCACTCCATCAAAGACACATAACTTGAATTCGCAGGACATGTGGCCTGTAATTGAAAAAATGTCACGATGGTCTCTCCATTGGCAGAAGATTCTGCGTTAGTCCCCCATTCCGATCACTGTAAGGGGACAGTTAAGGGGGACGTGATAATGAGAACAAGACTGAACAACCAACAACAGAATAACATTCTGCGAGTCGGGGCGTGGAATGTCAGAAGCCTGAACGTGGTAGGGAGGCTAGAAAATCTGCAAAAGAAAATGCAGAGGCTCAATCTAGATACAGTAGGGGTCAATGAAGTGAAACGGAAAGAAGACAAGGATTTCCGGTCAGATGAGTATAGGGTGATATCAACAGCAGCACAAAATGATATAACGGGAATAGGATTCGTTATAAATAGGAAGGTAGGGCAGAGAGTGTGAAACTGTGAAAAGTTCAGTAATAGGGTTGTTCTTATCAGAATCGGCAGCAAACCAGCATCGACAACGATAGTGCACGTATACATGCCGATGTCGCAAGCTGAAGATGAAGAGATTGAGAAAGTGTATGAGGATATTGAAATCTAATAGTCATAGGGGACTGGGATGCAGTTGTAGGGGATAGAGTAGAAGAAAAGGTTACAGGAGAAAGTTTGGGATAGGGAATGAGAGAGCAGAATGACTAATTGAGTTCTGTAATAAATTTCAGCTCGTAATAGCGTATACTCTCTTCAAGAACCACAAGAGGAGGAAGTATACTTCTAAAGGGCAGGGTGATATGGGAACATTTCAGTTAGATTACATCATGGTCAGGCAGAGATCTTGAAATCAGATACTGGATTGTAAGGCGTACCCAGCAGCAGATATACAATCAGATCACAATATAAGACCTGAGTTTCTCCTGGCGTGTACAACTTTCAAATAACTTCCGGGAATTCAGCCAGGTAACACTTTCAGTGACCGCCGATATTTCGGCTGGAGAACACCCCGCCATTTTCAAGGCAAACTGCAACGGACAGGCGGCGTACATGCAAATTTAAAACCTAGCTTCTCGGACTGAAGCAGGAAAGATAACACACACAGACAGAACACTAGTGCCACCAAAGATGACCAAAGTCTGAGCTATCAATAGTGAGACTATGACTTCGCAGGTTAGGTAGCACTGACTCTGTCCCTCTGTTTTTTGACAAGGGAGAGAGCCGGATTCCAAACAGAGTTTAAACAGAAACCTCCACCCCTGTTAACGAGGTTGCTCGCTAATTTAATCTCAGCTGTCTGGAGGACTTATGATCAAATAAGGTAGCAGAGATAGATAACATTTCATCAGAATTTCCAAAAATCATTGGGGGGGAGTGGCATCATAACGACTATTCACGTTAGTGCGTAGCTTGTATGGGTCTGGTGACATACCATCTGACTTTAGAAAAAATATCATCCACACAATGCTGAAGACTGCAACAAGTGATAAGTGCGAGGATTACTGTACAGTCAGCTTAACAGCTCATGCATCCAAGTTGTTGAGAAGAATAGCATACAGAAGAGTGGAAAAGGAGATTGAGGATGTGTTATATGTCGATTAGCTGGGCTTGCGGTTGCGGTTGATAATGGAAACAAGGCTAAAGGAAATGTCAAGACTCGTTCACTTGCTTTGACGACGTGGAAAAAGCGTTCAATTTTGTAAACTGGCGTAAGATGTTCGCAATTCTGAGAAAAACAGGGACAAGAAACAGGGAGAGAAGAGTAATATACAATATGTTCAAGAGCCAAGAGAGAATAAAAAGAATAGACGACACGAACGAAGTGCTCGGATTAAAAACGGTGTAAGGCAGTTATGTAGTCTATTGTCCCAACTGTTCAATCTGCACATCGAAGAATCAATGATGGAAATAAAAGAAGGGTTCAGGAGTGGAATTAAAATACAAGGAGAAAGGATATCAACGACACGAATCGCTGATGACATTACTACACTCCTGGAAATGGAAAAAAGAACACATTGACATCGGTGTGTCAGACCCACCATACTTGCTCCGGACACTGCGAGAGGGCTGTACAAGCAATGATCACACGCACGGCACAGCGGACACACCAGGAACCGCGGTGTTGGCCGTCGAATGACGCTAGCTGCGCAGCATTTGTGCACCGCCGCCGTCAGTGTCAGCCAGTTTGCCGTGGCATACAGAGCTCCATCGCAGTCTTTAACACTGGTAGCATGCCGCGACAGCGTGGACGTGAACCGTATGTGCAGTTGACGGACTTTGAGCGAGGGCGTATAGTGGGCATGCGGGAGGCCGGGTGGACGTACCGCCGAATTGCTCAACACGTGGGGCGTGAGGTCTCCACAGTACATCGATGTTGTCGCCAGTGGTCGGCGGAAGGTGCACGTGCCCGTCGACATGGGGCCGGACTGCAGCGACGCACGGATGCACGCCAAGACCGTAGGATCCTACGCAGTGCCGTAGGGGACCGCACCGCCACTTCCCAGCAAATTAGGGACACTGTTGCTCCTGGGGTATCGGCGAGGACCATTCGCAACCGTCTCCATGAAGCTGGGCTACGGTCCCGCACACCGTTAGGCCGTCTTCCGCTCACGCCCCAACATCGTGCAGCCCGCCTCCAGTGGTGTCGCGACAGGCGTGAATGGAGGGACGAATGGAGACGTGTCGTCTTCAGCGATGAGAGTCGCTTCTGCCTTGGTGCCAATGATGGTCGTATGCGTGTTTGGCGCCGTGCAGGTGAGCGCCACAGTCAGGACTGCATACGACCGAGGCACACAGGGCCAACACCCGGCATCATGGTGTGGGGAGCGATCTCCTACACTGGCCGTACACCACTGGTGATCGTCGAGGGGACACTGAATAGTGCACGGTACATCCAAACCGTCATCGAACCCATCGTTCTACCATTCCTAGACCGGCAAGGGAACTTGCTGTTCCAACAGGACGATGCACGTCCGCATGTATCCCGTGCCACCCAACGTGCTCTAGAAGGTGTAAGTCAACTACCCTGGCCAGCAAGATCTCCGGATCTGTCCCCCATTGAGCATGTTTGGGACTGGATGAAGCGTCGTCTCACGCGGTCTGCCCGTCCAGCACGAACGCTGGTCCAACTGAGGCGCCAGGTGGAAATGGCATGGCAAGCCGTTCCACAGGACTACATCCAGCATCTCTACGATCGTCTCAATGGGAGAATAGCAGCCTGCATTGCTGCGAAAGGTGGATATACACTGTACTAGTGCCGACATTGTGCATGCTCTGTTGCCTGTGTCTATGTGCCTGTGGTTCTGTCAGTGTGATCATGTGATGTATCTGACCCCAGGAATGTGTCAATAAAGTTTCCCCTTCCTGGGACAATGAATTCACGGTGTTCTTATTTCAATTTCCAGGAGTGTATCTTGAGTGAAAATGAAGAATTACGTGATCTGAATGGAATTAACAGTCTAATGAGTACAGAATATTGATGGAGAGTAAATCGAAGAAAGACTTAAGTAATGAGTAGTAGCAGAAATGAGAACATTGAGAAATTTAGCATCAGGATTGATGGCCACGAAGTAGATGACGTTAAGGAATGGTATTACCTAGGCAGCAAGATAACCGATGGCGGAAGGAGCAAGGAGGACATCAAAAGCAGACCAGCACTGGCAAAAAGGGCATTCGTGCACAAGAAAAGTCTACTGGTAGCAAACATAGGCCTCAATGTGAGGAACAAATTTCTGAGAATATGATTTGGGGCACAGCATTGCATGGTTGTGAATCGTGGACTATGGGAAAACCGGAACAGAAAAGAATCGAAGCATATGAGATGTGGTGCTACAGACGAATGTTGAAAATTGGGTGGACTTATAAGGTAATGAATGAGGAGGTTTTGCACAGAATCGGAGAGGAAAGAAATATGTGGAAAACACTGACAAGGAGAAGCGACAGATGATAGGACATCTGTTAAGACATCAGGGAATAACTGCCGTGGGTGGCTGTAGAGGGCAAAAACTGTAGAGGGAAACAGAGATTGGAATCTACCCAGCAAATAACTGAGGAGGCTTCCATCCAGTCACTCACTGATCAGTCTGGCCTGACAACGGAGACAGCAAAACGAAAGCTGAAATTTTAAATTTAGCATTTGAGAAATCTTTCACTCAGGAGGATCGTACAAACATACCGCCGTTTGGGTCTCGTACAGATTCCCGTGTGGAGAACATTATGATAGACATCCCTGGGGTTGTGAAGCAGCTGAATGGGTTGAAAATAAATAAATCGCGAGGTCCTGATGGGATTCCAATTCGGTTTTACAGAGAGCACTCTACTGCATTGGCTCCTTACTTAGCTTGCATTTATCGCGAATCTCTTGCCAAACGTAAAGTCCCGAGCGACTGGAAAAAAAGAGCAGGTGACGCCTGTATATAAGAAGGATGGAAGGACGGATCCTCGAAATTACAGACCCATATTTTTAACATCGGTTTGTTGCAGGATTCTCGAACATATTCTCAGTTCGAATATAATGAATTTCCTTGAGACAGAGAAGTTGCTGGCCATGCATCAGCACGGCTTTAGAAAGCATCGCTCCTGCGAAACGCAACTCGCCCTTTTTTCACATGATATCTTGCGAACCATGGATGAAGGGTATCAGACGGATGCCATATTCCTTGACTTCCGGAAAGCGCTTGACTCGGTGCCCCACTGCAGACTCCTAACTAAGGTACGGGCATATGGGATTGGTTCCCAAGTATGAGAGTGGCTCGAAGACTTCTTAAGTAATAGAACCCAGTACGTTGCCCTCGATGATGAGTGTTCATCGGAGGTGAGGGTATCATCTGGAGTGCTCCAGGGAAGTGTGGTAGGTCCGCTCATGTTTTCTATCTACATAAATGATCTTTTGGATAGGGTGGATAGCAATGTGCGGCTGTTTGCTGATGATGCTGTGGTGTACGGGAAGGTGTCGTCGTTGAGTGACTGTAGGAGGATGCAAGATGACTTGGACAGGATTTGTGATTGGTGTAAAGAATGGCAGCTAACTCTAAATATAGATAAATGTAAATTAATGCAGATGAATAGGAAAAAGAATCCTGTAATGTTTCAATACTCCATTAGTAGTGTAGCGTTTGACACAGTAACATTGCAGAGCGATATGAAGTTGGACAAGCATGTAATGGCAGTCGTGGGGAAGGCGGATAGTCGTCCTCGGTTCATTGGTAGAATTTTGGGAAGATGTGGTTCATCTGTAAAGGAGACCGCTTATAAAACACTAATACGACCTATCCTTGAGTACTGATAGAGCGTTTGGGATCCCTATCAGGTCGGATTGAGGGAGGACATAGAAGCAATTCAGAGGCGGGCTGCTAGATTTGTTACTGGTAGGTTTGATCATCACGCGAGTGTTACGGGAATACTTCAGGAGCTTAGGTGGAAGTCTCTGGAGGGAAGGAGGCGTTCTTTTCGTGAATCGCTACTAAGGAAATTTAGAGAACCAGTATTTGAGGCTGACTGCAGTACAATTTTACTGCCGCCAACTTACATTTCGCGGAAAGACCACAAAGATAAGATAAGAGAGATTAGGGCCCCTACAGAGGCATATAGGCAGTAATTTTTCCCTCGTTCTGTTTGGGAGTGGAACAGGGAGAGAAGATGCTAGTTGTGGTAAGAGGTACCCTCCGCCACGCACCGTATGGTGGATTGCGGAGTATGTATGTAGATGTAGATGTAGAGGACGTAGGTTGCAGGTGCTACTCTGAGATGTAGAGGTTGGTACAGGAGAGCATTTCGTGGCGGGTCTCATCAAACCAGTCAGTAGACCGATGACAAAAAAAAAAAACAAACAAAAAAAACACAATGATTTTGGACCGGATGGTCTTTGAATGGAAACTCTCATCACCTATTATAATATTCAAATAGTTAAGATAAATTATAAGAGTTGTGCTCCTTTGTGCAAAGACGCGCAGGTGAATCCTTGTTCTCTGTATTGGTTCCAGCACTTTACGGCACCTAAGGGTAATACACACCGGGTCAGTAATTTAGTCAAGTGGCGAGTTATTTAGAAAGTAAAACAGATTGAACCACATAGTGTAATAAGGTTGGTAAGTAAAACGGTTTAGTGATCCCGATCCACTAACAATAAGTCGAACAGTAGGCGTCAAATAGCATCCCCCACCGCAACTCATTAAACACTGGCGCACAACTGGATGCGTGTCAACACCGTGTCTTAAGAGGCGCGTATCATCGCTGTCTTCGCTCCACTCTCTCTTTTCAGTCATCCATTTCCGATGGATCAGAAATATGGCTCGTTGGACTGACGATGCAGCGGTTAATATTGTTTCCCTTTACTTAGCAAGGGAGTGTTCGTGGAATGTGAAATGTTCCCTGTACAAAAATAAAGCAGCCAAAGCAGTCGCAATCACAGAGGTAGAAAAGACAATGGGGCATCGGGGTTTCAGAAGAAGGAGATCAAACATAAAATCCAAAGCATCGCGTCAGTATTTATTGTTTATTTTTAGATTCTGTACATAGTTCTACAGTGAACTGGGCGAATCCCTTCTGTGGTGAGTATCAGTACAATGGATTTTACCACGCAACTTTTATTAATAGGATACTGGAGTAGCTTACCGACATGCCCAGTACTGTAGGTTTTCAGTTGCGAATTCTTCCAGCAGCAGAACCGAGCGCAGTGGCGCAGTGGTTAGCACACTGGACTCGCATTCGGAGGACGATGGTTGAATCCCGCGCCCAGCCATCCTGATTTAGGTTTTCCGTGATTTCCCTAAACTGCTCTAGGCAAATGCCGGGATGGTTCCTTTGAAAGCGCACGGCCGACTTCCTTCCCAGTCCTTCCCCTAATCCGATGATACCGATGTTCTCGCTGTTTGGTCTCTTCCCCCAAACAACCCAATCCAATCCACTCTCCCAGCAGCACATTGGATGCTCCGATCAAATCTCTTCGATTAATCCATTTTCGTACCCACTTTCTCTTTCTCTTCCTTGTCGTGTCACTCTCTTCTTCCAGTATAACCATTGCTGCAAGATGTGCAGCTTGGTCAGTCCTCACTCTCCGAATCACGTTGCAGTGCACACTCGACACTGCCTATCACATGACTACAGCTAAATTATCTGTGAAAGCGTTCTTGCCCACATGCCTTTTATCCGTCACGTAGAGTTACGAAACAACTTGCTACCCGACTAAATTACTGGTCTGGTGTGAACCAGCCTTTCTTCAACACATATGTTGCGTGACGCGCTCTGTATGAAAATCACCGACTGTGCTGTGTGCAGTCTGTGGCTGGTTTGCATTGTTGGAATTTTTGCTATTGTAGTGTTGGGCAGTTGGATGTGAACAGCGCGTAGCGTTGCGCAGTTGGAGGTGAGCGGCCAGCAGTGGTGGATGTGGGAAGAGAGATGGCAGAATTTTGAGAGCGGACGATCTGGACGTGTGTCCATCAGAAAGAGTAAATTTGTAATACTGGATCATGTATGATGAATTTTGAACAATATTAAGGTAAATACATTGTTTGTTCTCTATCAAAATCTTTCATTTGCTGACTATGCCTATCAGTAGTTAGTGCCTTCAGTAGGTAGAATCTTATTTAGCTGGCAGTATTGGCGCTCGCTGTATTGCAATAGTTCGAGTAACGAAGATTTTTGTGAGGTGAGTGATTCATGAAAGGTATAGGTTATGATCAGAATAAGTAAAGAGAAAACTGTCTTACTACGTTGAGCTTTGCTCAGCTGTTTGAAAATCAAATAATGTAAGTGATTTATCAGCACAGTAATTCATAAATTTTTCTAAGGGGACGTTTCATATGTCGACCCTTAGCCGAGGATACCTCACTGGAATCTTCTGATGTTTTCTTGTAGTTTGTGTAATTTGTGTAGCTATTGTTTATTGCTAGCGCGTAATTATAGAGAGAATTTCCTATGTAGTTGTAGTTTTTCATTGTTGTACAGTAAAACAGTTGTGTCATGCATGTAGATTTGCACCAAGTATTTCGCAGCTGCGCTTGCAATTAACGAGATATTATTTTCAGTGCTACGCTAATGTGTTTTCTTGTTTTTGCTCTTCAAATTGTGCTTTTCTTGTTATCGTGTTAAATACGCGATAATTATGGCGTGTGAAAAACGTAACACTACGCTCCAAAGTAAATTAAAAAATGACAGTGAAGACGAGAGTAGTGTGTTAGCGCCACCGTGTAATGAGTTAACAAATATTCAGAATAGTAGTTTGGTAACTGGACCAGGCAATAAATAATGGTGTAGACAGTGAAACAATTAGTGAAGAGGGAAGCATTGTCGATCGATCGGTAGGGAACAGGAATCCGAAATGACAGGACACAATCTTGCAAATACTGTAGATTCAGGTTTTGCGTCCTCACCGTTTTCTCAAATAAGTCAAGACACTGCTTTTCAAAATGCGAATATTGCCGGTTGAAATGCACTGCCGAATAGCACTGAGGAACATGTTTCAGACACCAGTGCATTGTTATTACATTTAATGAAACAAATGGAACAAAATCAGAAACAATTTAAAGAAACATTTCAACAAACAATGTATTTACCTTAATATTGTTCAAAATTCATCATACAAAATATCCAGTATTACAAATTTACTCTTTCTGATGGACACACGTCCAGATCGTCTGCTCTCAAAATTCGGCTCACCTCCAACTGCACAACGCTACTCGCTGTTCACATCCAACTGCCCAACACTACAATATTCCAACAATGCAAACCAGCCACAGACTGCACACAGCACAGTCAGTGACTTTCATACAGAGCGCTACGTGGAGTTACCAACATAAAAACCTAAACAGCCTACTTACAACCAGACTAAATTACTGGTCTGGTGTGAACCAGCCTTCTTGAAGACATATGTCGCGTGACGCGATGTAGACGCCTCTCGGTAATTTACAGCGACGTAAACCTTCCTATACTGAATGTATGAAATGTAGGCGGGGATGCTACTTAAAAGTCACCAGCCTCTTGCCATGTCAAAATGACCAACGCATGTAGTCCCCTTCGCAATGTTCGCTCGGATTTTTGGATGAGATGGATCTGCAATTCGAGTCAGGTGTGAAATAGACTGTGATCGGTACTTGTCAAGTGGTACGTCTTTATAACCACTGTTCTGGCGCCATGTTACTAGGCTGCAAGTGCTGTACCGTTCCTTGTAGACACATTTGGCATTCTGTGTTGCTACCCCATCAATTTAGGCAACATCATTGACGATGTAATCTTGGACACACACAAATACGATAAATGTTTTGCCTCTGTGTCGTGTCTCTATGGCAACGTTAGCTGCTGCGGTGGTTCCGTTCAATTGACTGGAACATACACAGTACTTCACTGACATGACTTACGTCAATGATTGTGGGTGATATGACGAGTGATAACACTTGACACACGTATGACCTGCTAACCAAAAAACGAGAAAACGTGACCTTAAGACACCCCTAGATCTCCTACGGCTGAGGGTTGGGATGAAAAGGGGTAATGTACAAGAACAACTTCGAAATAAGTGGTGTAATTTCAAATCAGTTTCATGTATGCACGAGTCACCCCTAGGGGTGGGTAGGGATAACAGGTGAAAATGACTGAAGACGACTTCTTGATATTTCTTTCTTAAATTTAGTTTAACTGGAATACATTGAAAGGCTCAGCAACAATCTGCATCTTATATTCGTTGTTGGGTGTGTCAACCATGTCACGAGAATGACCACTGAAGGCAGCGAGTAATCAGTTGGTTTCATCAGTACACTAAACAAGTTCAACCATTATCCGCGACTTTTTGCATACTTCTTACCCAAGGCAGATTTACTAGTTTCCTGAGGATTAGGTTGAAACTGCAGTATGGAGTTCGCCAAACAGACGAAATATATGTTCAAACTAGCTGACTGTCGAGCTTTTGCTAGGCATTTATTTATTCCATTCTGTTAGTCCACCCGCTGTTTCTCTCTCTGTGGCCATCTGCTCCTTTCCCTCTGTCCATCTAGTCCTACCTCTATCTTTGTCCACCTGCCCTCCCCCCCCCCCCTCTCTCTCAACCCACAAACCTGTCTGTCCACTCCTCCTTCACCTCACCTTGTCTATCACACGGTCCCCTCTTGCTGTTCATATCCACCTCCCTGCCCTCTATGCCTATCTCCCCCTCTTTCTCTGCCCTCCCCCATCTCTCTTTCCCCCGTCTCCTCCTGAACTCTTCATATCCTACCCTTTGTCGATAATCTCCTCTCCCCTCTCTGTGCCAATCACTCCCTCTCCTGTCTATGTCCATCTGCTTCTCTTTCGTTTATCTGTCCCTTTCTTCGTCTTCCCTGTCTCTGTTCATTTCCTCCCCTTTCTGCCTATTTCCTTCTTCCTCCATCCCTCCCCCTGTCTCTCCTCCCCCCCCCCCTGCACTGTTAGTCCTCCCTGATCCTGTCAATCTCCTCCTCTCATCCCTCTCTCTGTCCATTTGCACTCCCACAGTATTTCTTTCCATATCGTAATTAATTAATGTTCCAAATTTGGTCCAAATCGTTCCCAGGGTTTAGGTTGAGTTTTAAACCCATACTCATGTAAACATATGGCAAACATATTTCATATATATTTAACATATTTGACACTAGAATGAGATATTCACTCTGCAGCAGAGTGTGCGCTGATATGAAACTTCTTGGCAGATTAAAACTGTGTGCCAGACCGAGACTCGAACTCGGGACCTTTGCCTTTCGCGGGCAAGTGCTCTACCAGCTGAGCCACCCAAGCACGACTCAGGCCCCATCCTCACAGCTTTACTTGGAAGGTAGGAGACGAGGTACTGGCGGAAGTACAGCTATGAGGACGGGGCGTGAGTCGTACTTGGGTAGCTCAGCTGGTAGAGCACTTGCCTGCGAAAGGCAAAGGTCCCGAGTTCAAGTCTCGGTCCGGCACACAATTTTAATCTGCCGGAAAGTTTCATATTTGACACTGTTTGTACACATGTCTCACCTCTATTGGTATCGAATTTCGCCCAGCGGTTTCATATTTCACACAGCTCAACGTTTATGATGTCGTACCTCCTGATCGTGTCGTACAACTATATAATTTTTCAGATACATCCAGTGGTATACGAGGTTATTTTGCACAAAATGGGTTGTTAATACAGTTACAAAAAACGAAGTAATAAATTAAAATACTATGCATGGGGCGGCAGTTTTTCCACACATCTGAGTATTTGATGTCATATCTCTTGAACTATGTGTCGTAAAACGATAAAATTTCGCTGGTACTATCACTGGTCTTTGTGATTACTGTCTGCAAAATATAGCTAGTAGTAAAGAAGTAATAAATTGAAACATCATGCTTTATGCGGTAGTTTTACTGGATGAACAGCGAAAATGCAGAAGCAAGAAACTCGTAATTTTGTGGTGACTGTAAGCAACAAAAACTTTTGTAAAAGTTTGAAATCATGTGTAAAATTTGTTGCAAGTCAGCCAGAGATAGCATTTTCTAATAATTGGCGGGTGAAGTGTGAGGATTTGAGCGTTGTGGACTATCCTGCATTTTCATACCCACCCCTACCTCTTTGATAGGTAGATGATTCTTAATCCGACATAAATTCTTTCTAGACAGTACTTGATATGTGTACCAAGTGGGTTAGGATAAGATGTGGAACATACATACATATTTATGAGGTTCATTCAATAATAAAAAGAGTCAAATTGATCTGGCGAAAAAACTGTTACTAGGGAATGTTTGGTACTTTTGCGGCTTTAAGTTGACAACACTGGGATGAGCTCTGATCAGTTGACGTATCAACCTAGTTCCGTCCGCCCTAACAGCTGAGTGGTCAGCGAGTCGGCCTGATGTCGTAAGAGGCCCGGGTTCGATTCCCGGCTGGATCGGCGATTTTCTCCGCTCAAGGACTGGGTGTTTTGTTGTCTTCATCATCATTTCATCCTCATCCGGCGCGCAGGTCGCCCAATGTGGAGTCGAATGTAATAAGAGCTGCACAGAGGCGGCCCGACCTGCCCCGCAAGGGGCCACCCGGCCAATGACGCCAAAAGCTCGTTTCATTTCAACATTGTTTTGTTTATAACCTCAAAAATACATTTCAAGATGGCGAGTCCGCTTGAAACGTCCACATTAGTTGAACAACCTTCTGTTGTTCGTTTTCTACTTGCTAAAGGCGAGAATATATACTGTAGAATGTCTAAAATTTATGGTGAAAGTTGTATGAACCGTGCATTTTTTTACAAATGGGTAGAGCAGTTAAAAAATGGCTGAAGAACACCATTCTGGCCGACCATTTGCAGTTTCAACTCTCTCACTTGAAACTCGAACTGATGACGTAATTCGCGGCGACCGATATGTGACTGTGGAAATGGTAGTTGATAACGTTCAAGTTAGTACTGGTGCAGTTGATAACATAAAAGTCAGTACTGGTACAGTTCATAACATTACCTGTAACAAGCTGAAGTACCGCAAAACATGTGCAAGATGGGTCCCAAAGGAGTTGACGCGGTTACACAACGAAAGAAGTTTGAGACTTTGCACAGAACTAAAGGAACGTTATGAACGAGAAGGTGAGCACTTCCTCAACAAAATTTTAACTTGTGATGAAACTTGGTTCACTATTATGAGCCACAATCAAAAACACGAAGCATAGAGTGGAAGCACACCAACTCACCTGTCAAGAAAAAATTCAGACCTCAAGCATCAGCAGGAAAAGTCATGATGACGATGTTTTGGGACGCTGAAAGTCCAGTTTTTTGTGATTATATCGAAGAGCAACGTACAATAAACAGCCTGCGCAACTCGTATTTGCTTTTGAACAAGGTGAAACCAGCCGTGAGACAGAGACGTCATCGATCTCAGAGGAGAGGTGTGATTCTCCAGCAAGACAACGCGACATACTGCTCAACTAACCCGTGAAACCATTGACAAAATGGGCTGGGAAGTACAGCCTCATCCCCCTTACATTCCTGATTTAGCACCTAGTGATTTCCATTTGGTTGGTGCACTCGAGGAGGCATTACGACGGAAGTGGTTCCAGGACAACGAGGATGTGATAAAATTTGTGGGAAATTGGTTCAGACATCAAGATAAAGAGTTCTTTGCACCCGCAATAAAAAGGCTTGTAGCCCGTTGGAACAAGTGCATAAATGTTCAAGGGGATTATGCTGAAAAGTAGAAAGAGTATACATTTGTAAAAATAAACGCTTTTTTCCTCAGAAAATTTTGTCTCTTTATTGAATGACCGTCGTACATACATTTTTATAATGTGTGATGAGATGTGTGACATATACATACAGTATTAAATATATGTTCAAATACATGAAATATATATATTGAATGTATGAAAAATATATGTACACTACTGGCCATTAAAATTGCTACCCCACGAAGAAGACGTGCTACAGACGCAAAATTTAACCGACAGGAAGAAGATGTCGTGATATGCAAATGATTAGCTTTTCAGAGCATTCACACAAGATCGGCGCCGGTGTCGACACCTACAACGTGCTGACATGAGGAAAGTTTCCAACCGATTTCTCATACACAAAGAGCAGTTGACCGGCGTTGCCTGGTGAAACGTTGTTGTGATGCCTCGTGTAAGGAGGAGAAATGTGTACCATCACGTTTCCGACTTTGGTAAAGGTCGGATTGTAGCCTATCGCGATTGCGGTTTATCGTAAAGCGACATCGCTGCTCGCGTTGGTCCAGATCTAATGACTGTTAGCAGAATATAGAATCGGTGGGTTCAGGAGTGTAATATGGAACGCCGTGCTGGATCCCAACAGCCTCGTATCACTAGCAGTCGAGATGACAGGCATCTTATCCGCATGGCTGTAACGGATCGTGCGGCCACGTCTCGATCCATAAGGCAACAGATGGGGACGTTTGCAAGACAACAGCCATCTGCACAACAGTTCGACGACGTTTGTATCAGCATGGACTATCAGCTCGGAGACCATGGGAGCGGTGACACTTGACGCTGCATCACAGACAGGGGCGCCTGCGATGGTGTACTCAACGACGAACCTGGCTGCACGAATGGCAAAACGTCATTTTTTCGGATGAATCCAGGGTCTGTTGACAGCATCGTGATGGTCGCACCCGTGTTTGGCGACATCGCGGTGAACGCACATTGGAAGCGTGTATTCGTCATCGCCATACTGGCGTATCACCCGGCGTGATGGTATAGGATGCCGTTGGTTACACATCTCGGCCACCTCTTGTTCTTATTGACGGCACTTTGAACTGTGGATGTTACATTTCAGATGTGTTACGACCCGTGGCTCTACACTTCGTTCGATCCCTGCGAAACCCTACATTTCAGCAGGATAATGCACGACCGCATGTTGCAGGTCCTGTAAGGGCCTTTCTGGATACAGATAGTTTTTGGCTGCTGCCCTGGCTAGCACATTCTCCAGATCTCTCACCAAATGAAAACGTCTGGTCAATGGTGGCCGAGCAACTGGCTCGTCACAATACGCCAGTCACTACTCTTGATGAACTGTGGTATCGTGTTGAAGCTGCATGGGCAGCTGTACCTGTACACGCTATCCAAGCTTTGTTTGACTCAATACCCAGGAGTATCAAGGCCGTTATTACGGCCAGAGGTGGTTGTTCTGGGTACTGATTTCTCAGGATCTATGAATCCAAACTGCGTGAAAATGTAATCACATGTCAGTTCTATTATAGTATATTTGTCCAAAGAATACCCGTTTATCATCTGCATTTGTTTTTGGCGTAGCAATTTTAATGTATATGTGTGAAATACATTTAGCGTAGTGGTACACAGGCGAAGCTGCAGGCGAAAAGGTAGTGTAAAAGCGAAATTCCTTATTCACTCTGAAAGTTGACGCCTGTGCTGTTGGCCTGTTGCCAAAATAAGTTGGGTTATTTTACGTTAGATTAGGTTAGGTTACTCCAGGAAAGGGCAATAAGGAGTGGGAAGAGAGTTTGAGGCAGGCCAGCAGCAGAGGGACCCTTGGACCCCGTTCCCTGCCTCATACGCTGCCACTGCTTGCCGGCCTGTTGCATTCTCTTCGTGAATGGAGGCAGGCGGCGCACAGCTGACGGTCTCCACCCCAGGTGGCCTCCCCCGTCCACCAGAAACCGGTCTGGACCGACCGCGTCACTGTTGGCATGTCGCCGGTTTGCAGTCGCCTGACAGCGCAAAGTGCGTAATCCCAAATTCCACGACATTACCGCAGCCGAGAGTTGTCAGGCGGCAAAAGTCTTGGCATACTTCCTGTCGTGTCAGACCTTATTCCCAGCGCAGTGCAGCAGTTCAACGTGGGATGAACTCAAGTCTTTTGAACTCCGAGGCAGATGTATTGAGCCATGTTGCATCTGTAGTAGGTTATTTTCCTTTATTGGAGGCTCGCTCGCTCACCGATACATCTGTACCTACAGATTGGAAAATTGCGCAGGTCGCACCAGTGTTTAAGAAGGGTAGTAGGAGTAATCCTTCGAACTACAGACCTATATCATTGAAGTCGGTTTGCAGTAGGGTTTTGGAGCATATACTGTATTCAAACATTATGAATCACCACGAAGGGAACGATCTATTGATCCGTAATCAGCATGGTTTCAGAAAACATCGTTCTTGTGCAACGCAGCTATCTCTTTATTCGCACGAAGTAATGGCCGCTATCAACAGGGATCTCGAGTTGATTACGGAAAGCTTTTGACACCGTTCCTCACAAGCGACTTCTACTCAAGCTGAGGGCCTATGGGGTATCGTCTCAGTTGTGCGACTGGATTCGTGATTTCCTGTTAGGAAGGTCACAGTTCGTAGTAATAGACGGAAAATCATCGAGTAAAACTGAAGTGATATCAGGTGTTCCCCAGGGAAGAGTCATGGGACCTCTGCTGTTCCTGATCTATATAAATGACCTGGGTGACAATCTGAGCAGTTCTCTTAGGTTGTTGGCAGATGATGCTGTAATTTAGCGTCTAGTAAGGTCATCCGAAGACCAGCATCAGTTGCAAAGCGGTTTAGAAAAGATTGCTGTATGGTGTGGCAGGTGGCAGTTGACGCTAAATAACGAAAAGTGTGAGGTGATCCACATGAGTTCCAGAAGAAATCCGTTGGAATTCGATTACTCGATAAATAGTACAATTCTCAAGGCTGTCAATTCAACTAAGTACCTGGGTGTTAAAATTACGAACAACTTCAGTTGGAAAGATCACATAGATAATATTGTGGGGAAGGCGAGCCCAAGGTTGCGTTTCATTGGCAGGACACTTAGAAGATGCAACAAGTCCACTAAAGAGACAGCTTACACTACACTCGTTCGTCCTCTGTTAGAATATTGCTGCGCGGTGTGGGATCCTTACCAGGTGGGATTAACGGAGGACATCGAAAGGGTGCAAAAAAGGGCAGCTGATTTTGTATTATCACGTAATAGGGGAGAGAGTGTGGCAGATATGATACGCGAGTTGGAATGGAAGTCATTAAAGCAAAGACGTTTTTCGTCACGCGAGATCTATTTACGAAATTTCAGTCACCAACTTTCTTTTCTGAATGCGAAATTTTTTGTTGAGCCCGACCTACATAGGTAGGAATGATCATCAAAATAAAATAAGAGAAACCAGAGCTCGAACAGAAAGGTTTAGGTGTTCGTTTTTCCCGCGCGCCGTTCGGGAGTGGAATGGTAGAGAGATAGTATGATTGTGGTTCGATGAACCCTCTGCCGAGCACTTAAATGTGAATTGCAGAGTAATCATGTAGATGTAGATGTAGATGTAGAAAATATCGTTCGGACTGTCGTTATTCGGAGTGATTATAACAATCAAACCGCATTTACGGCCAACATTCGCCCAAAATATCTCTTATTTTTATGTAATTATAGTTTAGAATCATTAAATACCAAGATTCTGTCACTGATCGAGAACGCTCTGTTAAAGGCTGAAGCCGTGTTGACGTCACAAACTAGGGGTAAGACGAAGCTATTACTTGTGTTTCTGGAGTGTTCCCCGAAGTCGCTAAGTTTTTCCGCGCTTTTTCTGCAAACACGTCAGCTATTTAGTGGTGGAAAACGCGTTTACAACTTTCCAGTAACAATAGAGAGGAATTTTGTGAACGCTCCACCCAATTAGAGCGACGATATGCGCAAGGACGGTCATTCTTTTCCCTGCACCTGCAACATCATTTAAGCCATCGAAAACTAAGGAATTGTGGAGCTTTTGCAAATGGATCTGTATTTTATATCTAGACTGTCGATTGTCTGTCTCTGATATACAACCAAAACACAATATAGTAATGGTTGGCAAATCTTAATGCTGATTTCCGTTATAAAAGTTACTCAGCAGAGGCACCACCAAAATTATGCGAACTGTGGCCAAAGGGTACTGCGTATAACTAAAGATAAGAAAAACACAGGTTCGAATCCTGGTGGAGTCACAAATTTTTAAAAGTTGTATACGATATATGAGCCGCGCGGAATGGCCGCGCAGTTTGTGGCGGCATGTCACGGACTTCCGGTCCCTCCCGCCGGCGGTTCGGAACCTCCCTCGGACATGGGTGTGTGTGTTTCTCTTAGAATTAAGTTAGTTTGAGTGGTGTGTAAATCCAGGGGCCGATGACTTCAGCAGTTTGGTCCCCTAGGAATTCACTCATACACTACTGGCCATTAAAATTGCTACACGACGAAGCTGATGTGCTACAGACGCGAAATTTAACCGACAGGAAGACGATGCTGTGATAATCAAATCATTAGCTTTTCAGAGCTTTCACATAAGGTTGGCGCCGGTGGTGACACCTACTACGTGCTGACATGAGGAAAGTTTCCAACCGATTTCTCATACACAAACAGCAGTTGAACGGCTTTGCCTGGTGAAGCGTAGTTGTGATGCCTCGTGTAAGGAGGAGAAATGCTTACAATCACGTTTCCGACTTTGATAAAGGTCGGATTGCAGCCTATCGTGACATTGCTGCTCGCGTTGGTCAGGATCGTATGGAATCGGTGGGTTCAGGAGGGTAATACGGAATCCCGTGCAGAATCCCAACGGCCTCGTATGGCTAGCAGTCGAGATGAGAGGCATCTTATCCGCATGGCTGTAACGGATCGTGCAGCCACGTCAGATGGGGACGTTTGCAAGACAACAACCATCTGCACGAACAGTTCGACGACGTTTGCAGCAGCATAGACTATCAGCTCGGAGACCGTGGCTGCGGTTACCCTTGACGCTGCATCACAGACAGGAGCGCCTGCGATGGTGTATTCGACAACGAACCTGGGTGCACGAATGGCAAAACGTCGTTTTTTCGGATGAATCCAGGGTCTATTTACAGCATCATGATGGTCGCATCCGTGTTTGGCGACATTGCGGTGAACGCACATTGGAAGCGTGTACTCGTCATAGCCATACTGGCGTATCACCCGGCGTGATGGTATGGGGTTCCATTGGTTACACGTCTCGGTCACCTCTTGTTCGCATTGACGGCACTTTGAACAGTGGACGTTACATTTGAGATGTGTTACGACCCGTGGCTCTACCCTTCATTCGATTCCTGCGAAACCCTACATTTCAGCAGGATAATGCACAACCGCATGTTGCAGGTCCTGTACCGGCCTTTCTGGACACAGAAAATGATCGAATGCTGCCGTGGCCAGCACATTGTCCAGATCTCCCACCAACTGAAAACGTCTGGTTAATGGTGGCCGAGCAACTGGCTCGTCACAATATGCCAGTCACTACTCTTGATGAACTGTGGTATCGTGTTGAAGCTGCATGGGCAGCTGTACCGGTACACGCCATCTAAGATCAGTTTGAGTCAATGCCCAGGCGTATAAAGGCCGTTATTTCGGCCAGAGGTGGTTGTTCTGGGTACTGATTTCTCAGGATCTATGCACCCAAATTGCGTGAAAATGTAATCACATGTCAGTTCTAGTATAATATATTTGTCCAATGAATACCGGTTTATCATCTGCATTTCTTCGTGGTGTAGCAATTTTAATGGCCAGTAGTGTATTGTTTTCGAAATATGGAATAGCGTTGGCAAGAGGTAACTGTAGCAGTTGAGTTGTTTCGATGGTGGGTTCTATTGTATATAGCCTCACACTAAACTTAGTCTGAGAACTGGACAACTGAGAGTAAACGCATCTACTTTGATTACAAACGAGACAACTTTTTTCTTTTCTTGTAATTCTTCATGCTTTCCCGGCGATCTGAGATCTTGGATATTCGGAAATCCACCCGGATGTTCGCGTCGTTCTCACTCGATATTTCAACAGCGTGCCTCGCTGTCTTCTTCAGGAGCTACCTGAGACTGGTCCTTGGGTCGATCGAGTCCAGTATTTATGCCTGGGAGGAGCTGGGCGTTCCCTAATCGGTCCGCGCCGGGTCGAGTGTTCCATCTGTGGTCCGCGCCTGCCAGACTCGGCTTCAACGGACCCCTCCAGTCGCAGATGTTCCGACTGCCGTCGGCGCCCGTTCTGGCCGTCGTCAACGGATGTGGTTATCATCTGAGGTGTGTCAGACCCGGTCTGAGATGTTGGGTACTCTATCTCCTGACTGTTACTATGATTTCCACTTCTGTTTCGTGCTGGGCGCTGCCTAATCGGTCCGTGCCGCGTCGTGTGTTCCGTCTGAGGTCCGCGCCCGCCAGACGCGGCTACATTGCCCCTCTCTGGTCGCTGGTGTTCCCTCCGCCGTCCGCGCCCGGCCTGGCCGTCTTCTGAAGTCGAGTTCGTGATCCGGGGTGTGTCAGATCTGGTCTCCAATGTCAGACACCTTGTCTCACGGCTGTTCTCTCGGTCTCCACTTCTATTTCTTGTAGAATCCCGGAGTGTCCTGCGTTGAGTTTTCACAAGCTCAAGCGCTGGATTCCAGGCAGTGCTGATTTGGTATCCCGAGTCACGGTTGATTAGATTGTCTGTGACCTTAATCTCAATGGCTTCTTTAATGACACTGTCCCAAAATCTTGAAGTCTGTGTCACAATCTTGGTGTCATTGTAATCCATTGAATGACCAAGTTCCAGACAATGCTCTGCTGTGGCTGATTTAGTTGCCTGCCTGAGTCTGGTATGTCTCTGGTGTCCTTTACACCTGATGTTCACAGTTCTGGTGGTCTGGGCAATGTATGACATCCCACACTGGCATGGTATGTTGTAAATACCTGGCTTGCGTAGCCCCAGGTCATCTTTTACATTCCCCAGCATAGCCCCAATTTTGGTGGGTGGGCAAAATATGCTCTTGATGTCATATTTCTGGAGAATCCTGCTGATCTTGGCAGAGATAGGTCCGGCATATGGCAAGTATGCCATGTTCTTTGCCTCTTCTGGTTCTTCTTCTTGATCCTTTGGCCAGTTAGCAGGTTGAAGTGCCTTCTGGATATCTCTAGAGGAGTATCCATTCCTGCTGAACACTGATTGTAAGTGTTCTATTTCTGTGGCCAGACTATCAGGATCTGACAGAGTTTGTGCTCTGTGGACCAGTGTTTTGAGTTCTCCATTTTTCTGTGCCGGATGGTGGCAACTGCTGGCTTGTAGGTATACGTCAGTGTGCGTAGGTTTGCGGTACACACTGTGTCCAAATGTGCCATCTGCCTTTCTCTTCACCAGAACATCCATGAACGGAAGTTGTCCATCCTTCTCCATTTCCATTGTGAACTGAATGTTCGGATGGCAAGAGTTGAGATGTAGCAGGAACTCATCTTCTTCTTTTATTTTTTTAATGAGTGCTAGTAGTGAGGATGTGGTGAGGATATCACCATACTTCAACAGTACAACGAAGTATAGGACGATGGGGCTTTGTATACGGAGAGTTATAAAGCATATATAACATGCAGGGAACACAAACGTGAGGGCTATGGTGTTCGTCTGTGTCTGAAGCAGAACTCTTCTTCTTTATATAAGATGCTGAAACTGTAAATGTTTAAGCAATAATGATCCTAGCTGCGCAGAACTAAGATGAAAAAAAACATTCAATCTCTGTTACTCCATCATGGACAGGAGACATCAGCTGGTTAAGTAATTGTAAATGTCAATAATTCTCCAACAGCCATGTAAGTTAAGATGTCATTTTATTTCACCTTTTTAGTAACTCAGGTTGCTATCAAGTCTTCGAATGAAGCTCTAGTACAATGATTGAGTTCACGACGTCCAGGGATTTATGGCTCTATATGACATTTTCGCTTATTTGGAGGGATGCAGATGGGGTCTCAAGATGGCATAGTTAAATGCTGAAACTGGTAGGCTTCAGAATAAAATAAAATAACATCTTATGTTACATGAATGTTGGAGAATTATTGATATTTACAACAACAACAAAAAAAACGATGTTTGTAAATGAAATAAAGAGTCTGTTCTCACATTTACAAAAAGTATCTTTTTGAGCATGACCTGTGTAAACAGCTTTTGGAAATAAGCCCATGTAGACGCCAAGGAAAACACAGCATCACTGTGTTCCTAGTCGGTGTGGTGAATTTCTGTAATTGTAGTTTGGTTTTTATTTGAAAGGATTGTCGATTCGTTTTATAAATAAGTTAAAATACTGTTGCAGGCTTGATTCGAACCAGCGGCCTGCGGTTAATAACATATTAGTATCCGACAGTCTATCGCTCTACCAACCGAGCTACCAATGATGCGGAAGGTAGCTAGTATCACGGTAATTTTTCTAAGAGCTTAATTTGGTCGAATGACGCTATCCTCCGCTGTAATACTGGGAAAGTGTACCTCGGAGGTAAATCAGTGTTAGCTTCGGAGCGCAAGGCATTTATAATCAAGGAAGGGAACTAGTGCATCGACATGGTGGCATCTTTGTGGTACAGTGCCACGAATTTTCACGCACCCTCTTATTCTCTGAAAAACAATCTTTCAAGAGTTTTTATGCATCTGTTTGTACAGTATGGCACCATACAGTATTTATAATCTATTGTAAAACAAAACATTCCAAAACAAGACATCACTGTGAATTAGCTTTATGGCAATAGGATCAAAATGTTCAAATGTGTGTGAAACCTTATGGTCCGCAGGTTGTGGTCGTTCGGTAGCGTTCTCGCTTCCCACGCCCGGGTTCCCGCGTTCGATTCCCGGCGCGGTCAGGGATTTTCTCTGCCTCGTGATGACTGGGTGTTGTGTGATGTCCTTAGGTTAGTTAGGTTTAAGTAGTTCTAAGTTCTAGGGGACTGATGACCATAGATGTTAAGTCCCATAGTGCTCATAGTCATTTGAACCATATTTTTGAAATCTTATGGGACTTAACTGCAAAGGTCATCAGTCCCTAAGCTTACACACTACTTAACCTAAAGTATCCTAAGGACAAACACACACACCCATGCCCGAGGGAGGGCTCAAACCTCCAATACAGTGTTTGAAGATGATGTAATAATCAAACTGAAATCTCCCCGTATCTCTCGGTCTTTTCTAAGTACCCCTCCTCCTCTTGTTAGTCTTGAAGAGAGTATTCCCTATAACTAACTAAAGTTTATCGCAGAACTCAATTAGTCGTTCTTACTACCAAGCCCGTATTTTCCCGTAACCATTTCTTGTACTCGTTCGCCTACAACCGCATTCCAATCCCCCATGACTATTAGATATTCATCTCCATTTACGTCCTGAATTACTTGTTCAATATCCTCATATATTCTACCTCTTCATCTTGTGCTTGCCACGCCGACATGTATAACTAAAGTAGTGTTAAAATGAAACTTCCTGGCAGATTAAAACTGTGTGCCCGACCGAGACTCGAACTCGAGACCTTTGCCTTTCGCGGGCAAGTGCTCTACCATCTGAGCTACCGAAGCACGACTCACGCCCAGTCTCACAGCTTTACTTCTGCCAGTATCTCGTCTCCCACCTTGGCAGAGCACTTGCCCGCGACCGCGAAAGGCAAAGGTCCCGAGTTCGAGTCTCGGTCGGGCACACAGTTTTAATCTGCTAGGAAGTTTCATATCAGCGCACACTCCGCTGCACAGTGAAAATCTCATTCTGTAAAGTAGTGTTGTCGGTGTTGATTTTCTGTCGACTCTGATGATAACAACACTATCACTGAACTGTTGACATCAACTTGTCTTTGCCCTACCTTCCTGATTTAGGTTTTCCGTGATTTCCCTAAATCGCTTCAGGCAAATGCCCGGATGGTCCCTTTGAAAGGGCACGGTTTCCTTCGTTCCCTATCCTTCCTTAAACCGATGGCAGCGATGACCTCGCTGTCTGGCCGCTTCCCCGAATCAACCAGCCAAGCTACCTAACTATGCATAACGAATTCTACTCCCGTTTTGCCATTTTCAGGTGCTGCTGACACTATCCTATATTTGTCAGACTGGAGATCCTCGTCTTCTTTCCATTTCACTTCACTAAGGCCGACTATATGTAGACAGAGTCTTATCCTTTCCCTTGTCAGATACTCTAGCTTTCCTATCACGTGCAAACTTGAAACATTTCACACCACGTCTCGTAGAACGTTATCCTCTCGCTGGTTATTGAATATTTTTTACATGGTCACCTGACCCTTTGTAAGGTAACAGGGGATAACATGGAACTCTGTCAAGTAATTTACGCTGCTGGCCACCGTAAATGCAACACCCTGAAGGAAGCATCCGAATCAAGTGAAATTTACACCATGAGTTTGCAGCGATGAGATATGCAACCGATTAGAATTTCAGCGCAGACGCACATCACGCGCGCCTGTGGCGCCACCTCATAGCGCCATTTAAGGCTTGGCGATTTCGACGTGTGTACGTTCGGCACGTGTGTTTACCTTGTGGTTGTTTCACAAGACGATCAGTTACGCCTCGTAGAAAACAGCGAACATCTTTTGATCAAGTATCCGAGTTCGACAGAGGAAGGATAGTGGCTTACCGAGATTGTGGATTATCATACAGAGAAATCGCTAGTCGTGTTGGACGAAATAAAACAACTGTAATGCGGATATGTGACCGTTGGATGCAGGAGGGTACGACGGACCGACGTGGTCGATCGCATTCACCTCGGTGCACCACTGCACGTGCTGATAGGCAAATTGTGCGCATGGCAGTGACGGATCGCTCAGTGACATCCCGAATCATAGCACAGCACATTGCGTCTGTAACGCATCATCCAGTGTCTGCGCGTACCATTCGACGCCGTTTACAGCAGAGTGGTCTGTCCGCAAGACGTCCATTGTTTCGTCTACCATTGACGCAGAACCACAGACGTCTCCGTTGCCAATGGTGTGATGACAGACGGATGTGGACGGCAGAATGGAATGACGTTGTCTGTACTGACGAGGCACGCTTCTGTCTGCAGCACCACGATGGTCGGATTCGAGTGTGGAGACACCGTGGAGAGAGGATGCTGGACAGCTGCATTATGCACCGCCACACTGGTCTTGCACCGGGTATTATGGTATGGGGCGGTATTGGATATTACTCTCGCATGCCTCTAGTACGCATTGCCGGTACTTTAAATAGCCGGCGCTACATATCCGAGGAGCCAGTTGTCCTTCCTTACCTTCAGGGCTCGGCCACAGCCATATTTCAACAGGATAATGCGCGACCACACGTGGCACGCATTGTCTAAAGGTTCTTCGTCAATAACCAGATTGAATTGCTTCCCTGGCCGGCTCGCTCTCCGGATCTTTCGCCGATAGAAAACATGTGGTCCATGGTTGCTCAACGAGTGACCCAGATTACATCCCCAGCTGCCACACAAGATGATCTTTGGCAACGTGTGGAAGCTGCTTGGGCTGCTGTACCCCAGGAACACATCCAACGTCTCTTTGACTCAATGCCGAGACGTGTGGCAGTGGTGATCTCCAACAATGGCGGCTACTCTGGCTACTGATTCTGGCAAGAACCACACGTCACAGACGTCTGTAAACGTAATCATTTGATACTTGGTCAATATGTTATCTACAAAATAAATTTTGTTGTGCTACCTCTTGTCTTTCTTGGTGTTGCATTTACGGTGGCCAGCAGTGTAAAATTTAAAGCACAGCAGCAGAGATAATACGCTGGGCAAAATAGAGCGGAAAATACTTGTTTTGTGTTTTGATGGGCGTTGTAGTTCCGTTGCATAGTGTTTTGGTTTTGTTTTAATTGCAACGAATTATATAAGTGTGGTGATAATTTGTAAAATTATATAATGTATTTAGATTTAAGTATTTATATATTATAAAATATTCTAAACGAATTGTGGCCATGTTTAGCGATTATTTTGACTACTGCGGTGTCATGTGACCCGACTCAGGACTGTGGATATGAGCGGCAAAATCGGGGTCTTTCGTCGTTGGCCGTTGTGGTGGCGAGTTGGGAGCGGCAAAGTGCCGCGAGTGCAAGCACGGACGCCAGGGTATGCGGAGGAACAAAGTGAAAGTGTGTGGGTGTGAGACAGTGTACAAATTGCACCGATTATTATTTGTGAACTTAAAAATGCATGGCCACAACGTTAAAGTGTTTCTTTTGAATAAATAAGTTTAAGTCTGAACGTGTATAGTTAAATTCATTGCTGTTCAAAGGCCAGCCAATACCTGACTAAATAATAGGGGCGTAAATGCAACCGTTTACTACCAACCCCCTTCGCAGATGAGCCACGTGAAAAATAGGTAGTAAACGAGCCCGAGTTCAGTTGCACCTTGGCGGTCATCACCCAGAGATCCGAATGGGTGGCTAGTGCGGAGTCTTTTTCCAATGGAGATATCTCCATGACAGTTTTTCAATTGCCGGCCGCGTGCACTGTGGACACATGTCATGTGTCTTTAATGTAGTGGTTTACATTGCGTTGTGCATCGTCTTGCCGTTGATCATTGGTGATTTTCAGCCCACTCTAAGAGCAAGTGAGTATCCCGACTTTCTGTCCGCTTCTCCGCCATCATTGACAAGGCCGTTGTCAGAATGAGGGCAACTTCTTATACCGGATTTCATTGCTAATGATTTTTACTGAAAATATATGGAGCGTCGAGGTTCGAATACTGGACGCAAGAGACTATCCCTAGATGACGAGT
The DNA here is from genome assembly GCF_023864275.1 of Schistocerca cancellata. NCBI lineage: Eukaryota > Metazoa > Arthropoda > Insecta > Orthoptera > Acrididae > Schistocerca > Schistocerca cancellata. Next base: position 128,527,562 of record NC_064635.1, read on the forward strand.
GCATTCTCTATGTAAATAAACGATTGTTTCTCTGTATACATAAACTATATGATGGACAGGATGAGCACCAATCAGCAGCTATTAGCTGATAACGTATTAACTAAATTACTGGCCCATATCGTTAACGTCGATATGCAGCAGGATTGTAGAACATGTATTGTGTTCGAACATTATGAATTACCTCGAAGAAAACGGTCTATTGACACATAGTCAACGTCGGTTTAGAAAACATCGTTCCTGTGAAACACAACTAGCTCTTTGTCCACAAGAAGTGTTGAGTGCTATTGACAAGGGATTTCAGATGGATTCCGTGTTTCTGGATTTCCGGAAGGCTTTTGACACTATACCACACAAGCGGCTCGTAGTGAAACTGCGTGCTTATGGAATATCGTCTCAGTTATGTGATTGGATTTGTGACTTCCTGGTTCAAATGGGTCAGATGGCTCTGAGTACTATGGGACTTTACTTCTGAGGTCATCAGTCCCCTAGAACTTGGAACTACTTAAAGCTAACTAACCTAAGGACATCACACACATCCATGCCCGAGGAATGGTTCGATCCTGCGACTGTAGCAGCAGCACGGTTCCGGACTGAAGCGCCTAGAACCGCTCGGCCACTCCGGCCGGCGTGACTTCCTGTCAGAGAGGTCACAGTTCGCAGTAATTGACGGAAATTCATCGAGTAAAATAGATTTCTGGCGTTCCTCAAGGTAGTTTTATAGGCTCTTTGCTGTTCCTTGTCTATATAAACGATTTTGGACACAATCTGAGCAGCTGACTTCGGTTGTTCGCAGATGACGCTGTCGTTTATCGACTAATAGAGTCATCAGAAGATCAAAACATAGTGCAAAACTATTTAGAAAAGATATCTGAATGGTACGAAAAGTGGCAGTGGACCCTAAATAAAGAAAAGTGTGAGGTCATCAACATGAGTGCTAAAAGGAACTCGCTAAACTTCGGTTACACGATAAATCAGTTTAATCTAAAAGCCGTAAACTCAGCGAAGTACCTAGGTATTACAATTACGAACAACTGAGATTGGAAGGTACACATATAAAATGTTGTGGAGAAGGCTAACCAAAGACTACGTTTTATTGGCAGGACACTTGGAAAATGTAACAGACCTACTAAGGAGACTGCCTACACTACGCTTGTCCGAACCCTTTTAGAATACTGCTACGCGGTGTGAAATCCTTAGCTGATATCAGTGACGGAGTACATCGAAAAAGTTCAAAGAAGGGCAGCACGTTTTGTATTATCGCGAAATATGGGACAGAGTGTCACAGAAATGATACAGAATTTGGGCTGGAAATCGTTAAAAGAAAGTCGTTTTTCGTTGCGACGGAATCTTCTCACGAAATTCCTATCAACAACTTTCTTCTCCGAATGCGAAAATATTTCGTTTACATCGACCTACATAGGGAGGAACGATAACCACGATAAAATAAGGGAAATCAGAGTTCGTACCGAAAGATATAGGTGTTCATTCTTTCTGCGCACTGTACAAGATTGGAATAATAGAGAATTGTGAAGGTGGCTCCATGAACCCACTGCCAGGCACATGAATGTGATTTGCAGAGTATCCATGTAGATGTAGTGGTAGACGTAAAGGTATTGTCTGTAGACGACCATAGGAGGACACACATTGAATTGGTCAGAATTTCTATTTGCTGTGGTAAGTGGCAACTTGGTCTGAATCTGGAAAAGAGTAAATAATGGAGATCAGCAGAGCAAACAGTCCTGTAACTTTCGAGTACAGTATTAGTGGTTTGCTGGTTGATGCAGTACCGACAATTACAGACGTAGGCTTAACGTTGCACAGTGATATGGAGTAGAACCATCACGTAAGATCTGTTGTAGGGAAGGTGACTGGTCGACTTCGCTTTATTGTGAGACTTACAGGAAAGTGTAGTTCACCTATAAAGGGACGGACGCTGAACACTGGTGCGGCCAAGTCTTGAGTACTGCTCGAGAGTTTGGGATACCCGCCAGGTAGGATTAAAGGAATACAATGATAGCTATTTGGAGGCGCGCTGCTAGATTTTTTACGGTAGGTTCGATCAACACGCAAGTATTACGGAAATATTCCGAGAATCAAACGGCACTTCCTACAGAGGAAAATACGTTCTTCTCGCGAAACAGTAACAAGACTTTAGAATTCTTCTCAGCCTGCAGCGTTATAGACGTGTTGTAAGGACAATATACCTATTCGTTATAATCAAACTTTCTCTATTTAACACGTTACAACACGGCTTTTCGCGGATGATACTGTAGTATACAGAGAAGTTGCAGCATTAGAAAATTGCAGCGAAATGCAGGAAGATCTGCAGCGGATAGACACTTGGTGCAGGGAGTGGCAACTGACCATTAACGTAGACAAATGTAATGTATTGCGAATACACAGAAAGAAGGATCCTTTATTGTATGATTATATGATAGCGGAACAAACACCGGTAGCGGTTACTTCCGTAAAATATATGGGAGTATGCGTGCGGAACGATTTGAAGTGGAATGATCATATCAAATTAATTGTTAGTAAGGCGGGTGCCAGGTTGAGATTCATTGGGAGAGTCCTTAGAAAATGTAGTCCATCAACAAAGGAGGTGGCTTAGAAAACACTCGTTTGACCTATACTTGAGTATTGCTCATCAGTGTGGGATCCGTACCAGGTCGGCTTGACAGAGGAGATAGAGATGATCCAAAGAAGAGCGGCGCGTTTCGTCACAGGGTTATTTGGTAAGCGTGATAGCGTTACAGGGATGTTTAGCGAACTCAAGTGGCAGACACTGCAAGAGAGGCGCTCTGCATCGCGGTGTAGCTTGCTGTCCAGGTTTCGAGAGGGTGCGTTTCCGGATGAGGTATCGAATATATTGCTTCCCCCTACTTATACCTCCCGAGGAGATCACGAATGTAAAATTAGAGAGATTCGAGCGCGCACGGAGGTTTTCCGGCAGTCGTTCTTCCCGCGAACCATACGCGACTAGAACAGGAAAGGGAGGTAATGGCAGTGGCACGTAAAGTGCCCTCCGCCACACACCGTTGTGTGGCTTGCAGAGTATAAATGTAGCTTTAGATGTAGAAACTAATGACTGTACGATACCCAAATTTGGTAGCATTAATGCCAACGACACGGGGAAGAGAAATAATCTATTATCAGTTCAATTGAAACACATTTAATACGGTGCTACGGTGTATCATATCATTAGATACCAGTGCCATTATTGTTACAAAAGGGGCTCAATATGGCACCCATTAGTGTCCATAAGAATCTGAAACCGCAGTATTGCATTCTGCACAGCGGGGCGAAGCATGTCCATAAATATGCTGGCTAACTTTATTAATATGCTGCGCTTCAGATCAGTACATGCGCGAATGTTCCCTGGTAAGCCGTGTCCTTCAGGCTGCCCCCATAATCAGAAAGCACAGGGAGGGAGATCGGGTGACCGTGCCGGACAAGCATTTGGAAAAGATCGGTTGATAATTCGATCGTTTCCAAACGTGTTTCGGAGAAACAGGTCAACTTAACAAGCGACGTGCGGCGGAGCCCATCTTGCGTGAAAACTGTTGATTTCAGTGTCTCTCTCTCCTGTAGGGTGGTACGACATGCTGGTGAAGCATATAGCAGTATCGCTGGTCCGTGACACTGCACGTCTTAGGTCCTTGAGCGCCAGCCTGTTCAAAAAGAATGGGCTAATAATGAACGTAGACGGTAATTCTTTGTCTTCACCTCACCCGTGAGGGAAAAACGCGCTTCGTTTGTCTATAGGGTGGTCCAGGGCCAGCCCTCGTCAACTACAGTCCTTACGAGAGAGGGAGAACGGCGTCAACACATCGTAGTGCGTCCTGTTGTGCAAACTCCTACTGTACGGTATAAATCTTGTACGAATACCATTTGAGTATGGTTCGAAGCACCCTCCATACATTGGACCACGGGATGTTGAACTGTTGTGATACAGTACGCGCACTGGCTGACAATAGGGAATTTCGCGCAACGTTGTCTGCCATAGCAACAGTGATTTCATCAACCGCCTATGGTGCAATTAGTCGTCGGCCTAGTTCTCCAATTGATACACTACTGGCCATTAAAATTGCTACACCAAGAAGAAATGCAGATGATAAATGGGTATTCATTGGACAAATATGTTATACTAGAACTGACATGTGATTACATTTTCCCGCAATTTGGGTGCATAGATCCTAAGAAATCAGTACCGAGAACAACCACCTCTGCCGTAATTACGGCCTTAATACGCCTGGGCACTGAGTCAAACAGAGCTTGGATGGCGTGTACAGGTACAGCTGCTTACGCAGCTTCAACACGGTACCACAGTTCATCAAGATTAGTGACTGGAGTATTGTGACGAGCCAGTTGCTCGGCCACCATTGACCAGACGTTTTCAGTTGGAGAGATCTGGAGAATGTGCTGGCTAGGGCAGCACTCGAACATTTTCTGTATCCATAAAGGCCCGTACAGGACCTGCAACATGCGGTCGTGCATTATCCTGCTGAAATGTAGGGTTTCGCAGGGATCGAATGAAGGGTAGAGCCACGGGTCGTAACACATCTGAAATGTAACGTCCACTCTTCAAAGTGCCGTCAATGCGAACAAGAGGTGACCGAGACGTGTAACCAATGGCACCCCATACCATCACGCCGGGCGAGACGCCAGTATGACGATAACGAAAACACCCCTCCAATGTGCGTTCACCGCGATGTCGCAAAACACGGATGCGACCATCACGATGCTGTCAACAGAACCTGGATTCATCCGAAAAAATGACGTTTTGCCATTCATGCACCCAGGTTCGTCGTTGAGTACACAATCGCAGGTGCTCCTGCCTGTGATCCAGCGTCAAGGGTAACCGCAGCCATGGTCTCCGAGCTGATAGTCCATGCTGCTGCAAACGTCGTCGAACTGTTCGTGCAGATGGTTGTTGTCTTGCAAACGTCCCCATCTGTCGACTCAGGGATCGAGACGTGGGTGCACGGTCCCTTACAGCCGTGCGGATAAGATGCCTGTCATCTCGACTGCTAGTGATACGAGGCCGTTGGGATCCAGCACGGCGTTCCGTATTACCCTCCTGAACCCACCGAGTCCATATTCTGCTAACAAGAAAGGACCAACGCGAGCAGCAATGTCCCGATACGATAAACCGCAATCGCGATAGGCCACAATCTGACATTCATCAAAGTCGGAAACGTGATGGTACGCATTTCTCCTCCTTACACGAGACATCACAACAACGTTTCACCAGGCAACGCCGGTCAACTGCTGTTTGTGTACGAGAAATCGGTAGGAAACTTTCCTCATGTTAGCACGTTGTAGGTGTCGCCACCAGCGCCAACCTTGTGTGAATGCTCTGAAAAGCTAATCATTAGCATATCACAGCATCTTCTTCCTGTCGGTTAAATTTTTGCGTCTGTAGGACATTATCTTCGCGGTGTAGCAATTTTAATGGCCAGTAGTGTATAAACGTCTTCATCATGCTACGCATAGCACGTGGAGGAAGAGAACCCTTTCGTAATCCTTTCAGGTGCCGATCTTCACCAAGTGCAGCTGCAGAATTACAATTGCTTTGATAAAAGAGTTTTACCAATAATGATTCAAGTTGACTGCACTGTGACTGGTCAGGTGTGTGAGACTATGATTCACGATGACTGATCACGCCATTTGGTGGCCATAGCTGGAATTGGAGGGTGGCACTGTCACGCATGGAAATCATGCACTCCATACTCTGGACAATTATGCTACCAAGAATGGTACTCGTACGGTAATTAGTTTCTGTATTAAAACGTGTTAAATACAAAGAAACTAATTATAACTACCAGGTAAGTATAGTAATCCAAAAATGCTGCTATATTTTGAACATGGCAGGTTTATATTTTCTGGTTCTATAAGCCTATTTCGGCTCAATGGGCCGTGTCAATCAATTTCCATAACACATCGTTAAACGCTGTCAATGTCGAATACCTTGTACTGCTGCGTATCGTATGTGTAGCCCAGATGTAACTCTTATTTCAATAGCCGTATATGTAACGTCTCAGCAGCGGAATATTGCTCAGCAGCAAATCCCACTACTGAGACGTTACATATGTAGAAATAACAATTACGTCTGTGCTACTTCTACATCTACATACATACTCCGCAATCCACCATACGGTGCGTGGTCGAGGGTACCTCGTACCACAACTAGCATCTTCTCTCCCTGTTCCAAACAGAACGAGGGAAAAATGACTACCTATATGGCTCTGTACGAGCCCTAATATCTTATCTTTGTGGTCTTCCGTGAAATGTAAGTTTGCGGCAGTAAAATTGTACTACAGTCAGCCTCAAATGCTGATTCTCTAAATTTCCTCAGTAGTGATTCACGAAAAGAAGGCCTCCTTTCCTCTAAAGACTCCCACCCGAGTTCCTGAAGCATTTCCGTAACACTCGCGTGATGATCAAACCTACCAGTAACAAATGTAGCAGCCCGCCTCTGATTTGCTTCTATGTCCTCCCTCAATCCGACCTGATAGGGATCCCAAAAGCTCGAGCAGTACTCAGGAATAGGTCCTATTAGTGTTTTATAAGTGGTCTCCTTTACAGATGAACCACATCTTAACAAAATTCTACCAATGAACCGAAGACGACTATCCGCCTTCCCCACAACTGCTAATACATGCTTATCCCACTTCATATCACTCTGCAATGTTACGCCCAAATATTTAATCGACGTGACTGTGTCAAGCGCTACAATACTAATGGAGTATTCAAACATTACCGGATTATTTTTTCTATTCATCTGCATTAATTTACATTTATCTATAATTATTGTTAGCTGCTATTCTTTGCACCAATCACAAATCCTGTCCGAGTCATCTTGTATCCTCTTACAGTCACTCAACGACGACACCTTCCCGTACACCACAGCATCATCAGCAAAAAGCCGCACATTGCTATCCACCCTATCCAAAAGATCATTTATATAGGTAGAAAACAACAGCGGACCAACCACGCTTCCCTGGGGCACTCCAGATGATACCCTCACCTCCGATGAACACTCACCATTGAGGACAACGTACTGGGTTTTATTACTTAAGAAGTCGTCGAGACACTCACATATTTGGGAACGAATCCCATATGCTCGTACCTTAGTTAGGAGTCTGCAGTGGGGCACCGAGTCAAACGCTTTCCGGAAGTCAAGGAATATGGCATCCGTCTGATAGCCTTCATCCATGGTTCGCAAGATATCATGTGAAAAAAGAGCGAGTTGCGTTTCGCAGGAGCGATACTTTCTAAAGCCGTGATGACGCATGGACAGCAACTTCTCTGTCTGAAGGAAATTCGTTATATTCGAACTGAGAATATGTACGAGAATCCTGCAACAAAACGATGTTAAGGATACTGGTCTGTAATTTTGAGGATCCGCCCTCTACCCTTCTCATATACAGGCGGTACCTGCGCTTTTTTTCCAGTCGGTCAGGACTTTACGTTGGGGAAGAGATTCGCAGCAATATAAGGTATTAGACAGCGACAGCGTTAACGATGTGACGTGGAAATAGGTTGACATCGGCAATTGAGTCGAAATAAGCTTATACCACCAGAAAATAACATCTTAATAAGAAGTCTTTCCATATAGCAGTGTTTTGGCTTACTGTAGATGCGAGGTTTGTGGGAAATGTAATGACCCGGAAATCAGCAAGCGACCTGGCAACGCTGTTGTCCATCTTGTGTAGACCTTTGTTGTCATCCCTTTCAAGTGCTCAGTCCGAGTTTCAGCTCCGTACAGACAGCGCCACCGGTAATGTCGTGTTCTCGTTGTGCGTTACGGAGACGGAACAGGGGGGTTTAGAGCAACGTTATGGCATCAAGTTTCGCGTTGAACCTGGGAAATCCCCGAGTGTGACCTTCGAAAAATTGAAATAAGGCTTGAAAGTCTCTTCGGGTTTGCTGCACGATCCTAAAATCAACTTGACTCGATATTTCGGCGATCCAACTGGTCGCCATCTTCAGGAAAATGCTGCTTCTGCTGATGAGTTCCGCTGAGAACTGACGCCAGATTGCAGATCGACGTCCTGTATAGGCCGCCGTTCAGTACACTGCGCATGCGCCGCCCATCACGGTTTCTGCCTTCCAGGACAGGGAGGTGGTGCCGCCCTTAGTGAAACACTGCTGGCAACGATATATCGCAATCAAGACCGCGCCGAAGAACGTTCAGTTTTGATGCGAGATAATACAGGATTCCACGTCTTGCTAAGAGGAAAGCCATTGTCTCTGAGGATTAAATCATCAGCCAACCTAATTTCAATCGCTTCTTTATAGACACTGTTCCAAAAACCGGAAATGTTGGCAACTACCACAGTTTCATCGAATTTCATACTGTGTCCCTCATTTAGGCAGTGTTCTGCTACCGCCGATTTTTCCGGCTGTTGTAGCCTCGTATGACGGCGATGTTCCACACACCTGTCATGCACTGTGCGAATCGAACGGCCAATGTAAGCTTTCCCACACTGACACGAAATTTTGTGCACACCGGGTTTCCTAAGCCCCAAATCATCTTTCACAGAGCCGAGCAGAGCCCTAATCTTAGAAGGTGGACGGAAAACACTCTTAATGTTAAAATTCGTCCAATCTTAAACAATAATCCTCCAGCATAAGGAAGAAAGGCCACAGATCTATGTTCCTCTTCATACACCTCAGGAGATGATCCAAATTCTATAGCCCGACGAATCTGCTTCTCGGTGTATCCATTTTCCTTAAAAACAGCCATCAAATGCTCAAGTCCTTGGGCTAAGCTGCCTGCGTCGGAAATGGCATACGCTCTCCGTACCAAAGTCCTAAGGACGCCACTGCGTTTGTGTGGTGGATGACAACCCTTAGGATGCAGATACCAATCTGTGTGCGTCGGCTTTCGGTGAACACTGTGTCCTAAAGTACCATCTGGTTTTTATAAACTATAACGCCTAAAAATGGAAGCATCCCATAATTTTCAATCTCCGTAGTAAATTTGACACGGGGATGAAGACAGTTGAAGTGGTCCAAAAGTCTGTTAAGAGCATCACGTCCATGCGGCCAGACGAAGAAGGTATCGTCCACGTATCTCCAGAAGCACGTTGGTTGCAAAGCTGAAGTCCTCAGTGCCATGTCCTCGAAGTCCTCCATTAATAAATTGGCGACTATGGGTGATAAAGAACTACCCATAGCCACTCCGTCATTCTGTTCAAAAATTTTACCGTTAAATAAAAAATACGTGGACGTCAGCACATGACGACAAAGCTTCACCAGCTCTTCATCCACTTTTTCACTGATCGAACTAAGGGACTCTTCCAGAGGTACTCGTGTAAATAGGGATACCACATCGAAACTCATTACCAGATCTGAAGGACTCAACTTCAAAGATCCCAATCGTCGAATAAAATCCACCGAACTGGATATATGGTGTTCACACTTGCCAACAAATTGACTGAGAACAGATGATAAATGCTTTGCCAGGTTATAAGTGGGTGTACCCAAATTACTAACAATAGGGCGTAGAGGAACCCCTTCCTTATGAAACTTAGGCAGACCATACAACCTAGGCGGAACGGCAGCACCAGGATGAAGTTCCTTACGTAAATCATCTGACAACGAACTCTTTTTCAACAGTGAAAGTATCTTACGCTTGATGCTTTCTGTAGGGTCACTGGATAGTCTTCTGTGCGCCGGGTCGTTGAGAATTAAATCCATTTTTAGGACGTAATCATCCCGCGTCATTACAACAGTGGCCTTCCCCTTGTCAGCTGGCAAAACCACTACTTCATCATCATTCCTAAGGGAACGAATGGCTGCTATCTCTGCGGAAGAGATGTTATCCCGCGGTGGTCGAGCCCGACGTAGTGTGCGCGACACTTCTTGCCTTATCCCCTCTGCTTGATCCTCGGGTAGGCTGTGTACTGCTTGTTCTACAGATCTTATGAACTCTGTGACAGGCAGTCTCTTGGGAGTGGGCGAAAAATAAGGCTATGGGGAACACTACTTACCATGAGCACAAGTTTTTGCTGGCACAAATTATTTTTTAGAAGGCCGAGACTTGTTAAACATGATCCCCACTCTGCGACGCCCTTCAGCTTAAAAAATCGACAGCGACTCGAAAGTGTGTGCGTCTTGTGAGATTGTTTCTCCAGGACAAACTATCAACTAAGTGTTTTACAACTATGTCCTTGAAAGATTCAGAAAAACGCTGAACCTAGTGAGACCAGACACAGTAGACGAGTGGATGCTGTATCATGTCACACGGCCACTTCCTTCGCGGAATTTTTGGCCTCAACAGGCAGTCCTGACGTTTCACATATCCGCTATTCACCTGATCTGAATTCTTGCGTCCTTTTTCTTTTTCGAAAACTGAAAAATTTCTTAAAAGGATGTCATTTATGAACTCTGGAGAACATTCAAAGCAATGTGATCCACACGTTACAGGCACTACCAGTTGAAGCCTTTCAGCGCTGCAACCACGACTGGGAACAACACTTCACAGATTTGTAGCTGTAGAAGGGAATTTCTTTGAAGGGAACAATACCATTGTTTCAAAAAAAGTAAAAAGTTTGGTAGATAAGAAATCAGTCTCATTATATTTTCTCACACACCTCGTATAACGTTCTTACAAATAATGAGAATATTTAGAAAACCAACATGTGCGACAAATTACCAACGATCCTGTTGCCGCGAACGGACAACTCTCGAATCGACCGCGAAGACAAGACAAGAGGAACGAGGGTTCGAGCGGGAGCATACAGATAGTCGTTTATCCTCGCTCCATTTGCGAGTGAGACAGGAAAGGAAAAGACTAGGAGTAGTAAAACTTGCTCTCCACCACGCACCGTATTGTGGCATGCTGAGTATGTAGATGTGCACGGAAAAAAAAGAGAAGCTCTAATTGTTTTACTGCCGTTTCCACTGAATAGACACAATCATGTGCACTGTGTAACAATAATGAAAATGTGCTTAAAGAGAGGGTAGTGTAACATTGTGTCATTTTTCCCTCCGCACGCGAATAGAATCGGACACACTGCTCGTAAGAAAGTTATGAAGTAACATCTAACGTTCACTACACAATGGTTTGCAGTATATATACACATACATCTTGCATGTTTGCTACCAGATGCTTACATCGTTCGTAGATGCAGAAAAAAATGCGTCGTTCCTTTTCTTTCTCTGCCAGCATAGCCGTCGTACAAACCAACGTCGTAACAGGCTTTACTTGTGCTTTTACGTCCTGGCTGTGTACTCATCGCAAACACGAAGCGCGTTGCCAGCAGTGAAATGACTTTTTTGTCCCTGTTTCATACTTTCTTCCACGATAACCAACCATTATGCGGTAGCAATAAACGTTGCAAGTCCTGTTTTGTTTTCTTTCTTTACTCATCTCGCCACACGTCGTGCGCTACATAAGCTACAGTCGTGCTCGCTAACTAGCCGAGATAGCTTAGAAGTATTTACTGCTAGCTGCTTACGTCAACCAACGATAAATTTCGAGTCATATCACAGTCATCTGGGAGTAATTGTGGAATGTGGAGAAGATGCACCGACAAGAACAGACGTTATTATTTTTATTTTTCAAGAAATTATAATGCATCATATACGTGGTATCATGCGAGGAAAGACACTTGATTGAGAAACAAGTGACTACATAATTCACAGAACGTCTGCACAAATACGATTCACAGCAGCACTCCGTCTTCAGGCCACAAGTGGCTCATCGGGACCATCCGACCGCCGTGTCATCCTCCGTTGAGGATGTGGATAGGAGGGGCATATGGTCAGCACACCGCTCTCCCGGTCGTTATGATGGTTTTCTTTGACCGGAGCCGCTACTATTGGGTCGAGTAGCTCCTCATTTGACATCACGAGGCTGAGTGCACCCCGAAAAATGGCAACAGCGCATAGCGGCGGGATGGTCACCCATCCAAGTGCCGGCCACGCCCGACAGCGCTTAACTTCGGTGACCTCTCGGGAACCGGCAAGGCCGGCAAGGCCGTTGCCATTCACAGCAGGGTATGAAATATGTTGCAGTCCGGACCTGTAAGCTATTGTGCCTATTGTTGTCGTCAGTCTTCTGACTGGTTTTTGGCAGTTCGTCACGAATTCCTCTCCTGTGCCACCTTATCAGCCCACCTAATTTTTAACATTCGTCAGTAGCACCGCGTTGCAAATGCTCCGAATCTGTTCACGTTTGCCCACAGTACCCGTTACACTATCATACAGTCGTGCTCTAAACGTACATTCTCAGAAATTCCTTTCTCAGATAAAGGCCTATAAGAGTAGACTTTTCTTCGCTAGGAATGGCCTTAGTGCTAGGGCTACTCTCCTTTTGATGTCCTCCTTGATCCATCTGCCGTTGGTTATTTTTCTGCCTAGGTGACAGAATTTCTTAACTTCATCTACTTCGTGACCATCAGTCCTGATGTTAAGATTCTCACTGTTCTCATTTCTGCTACTTCTAATTAGTTTCGCCTTTCTTAGATTTACTCTCAATCCATATTCTGTACTCATTACACTGATCATTCCACCCTTTTTAACAGATTATGTAATTCTCATTCACTTTCATTTTCGTGACTAACTGTCACTATTGCGACTCTCTCTTGCACAATATTAAAACAGAGTGCATGGAAGTGTTTGAATTTACGAGGATAAGGCAAACTTAATGACCATTCGCCGCTGCGAGATAGTGACGCGGTTTGGAAAATACACGTTCAGGAGACGAAAGTCATGAGATACTAATATTCAAACATGCCTTTGGCGATAGTATCGCGTAGACGATGTATAAAAGGGCAGTGAATTGGCAGAACTGTCATTTCTGTTTCACAGACGAAGACTGCACTGTAGTTCCTTCTCTAGATTGTCGCACAGATGACAATATGGTAGATATAGAAATAGACGACAGAGGGACAGAGAAACAATTAAAATCGCTCAAAAGAGGAAAGGACGCTGGACCTGATGGGATACCAGTTCGATTTTACACAGAGTACGCGAAGGAACTTGTCCCCCTTCTTGCAGCGGTGTACCATAGGTCTCTAGGAGAGCGTAGAGTTCCAAAGGAATGGAAAAGGGCACAGTTCATCCCCGTTTTCTAGAAGGGACGTCAAACAGATGTGCAGAACTATAGACCTATACCTCTAACGTCGATCAGTTGTTGAATTTTGGAACACGTAGTTTGTTCCAGTATAATGACTTTTCTGGGGACTAGAAATCTACTCTGTAGGGATCAGCATGGGTTTCGAAACAGACAATTGTGTGAGATCCAGCTCGCGCTATTCGTCCACGAGACTCAGAGGGCCATAGACACGGGTTCCCAGGTAGATGCCGTGTTTCTTGACTTCCGCAAGGCGTTCGTTACAGTTCCCCATCGTCGCGTAATGAACAAAGTACGAGCATATGGACTATCAGACCACTTGTGTGATTATATTGAAGAGTTCCTAGATAACAGAACGCAGCATGTCATTATCAATGGAGAGAAGTCTTCCGAAGTAAGAGTGATTTCAGGTGTGCCGCTGGGGAGTGCTATTCACAATATACATAAATGATCTTGTGGATGACATCGGAAGTTGACTGAGGCTTTTTCCGGATGATTCTGTGGTATATGGAGAGGTTGTAACAATAGAAAATTGTACTGAAATGCAGGAGGATCTGCAGCGAATTGACGCATGGTGCAGGGAATGGCAATTGAATCTCAATGTAGAAAAGTGTAATGTGCTGCGAATACATAGAAAGAAAGATCCCTTATCATTTAGCTACAATATAGCAGGTCAGCAAATGGAAGCAGTTAATTCCATAAATTATCTGGGAGTACACATTAGGACTGATTTAAAATGGAATGATCATATAAAGTTGATCGTCGGTAAAGCAAATGCCATACTGAGATACATTGGAAGAATCCTAAGGAAATGCAGTCCGAAAACAAAGGAAGTTGGATACAGTACGCTTGTTACCCCACTGCTTGAATACTGTTCAGCAGTGTGGGGATCCGTACCAGATAGGGTTGATAGAAGAGATAGAGAAGATTCAACGCAGAGCAGCGCGCTTCGTTACAGGATCATTTAGTAATCGCGAAAGCGTTACGGAGAGACGCTCAGTAGCTCGGTACGGGCTTTTGTTGAAGTTTCGAGAACATACCTTCACCGAGGAGTCAAGCAGTATACTGCTCCCCCCTAAGTATATCTCGCGAAGAGACCATGAGGATAAAATCAGAGAGATTAGAGCCCACACAGAGGCATACCGACAATCCTTCTTCCGACGAACAATACGAGACTGGAATAGAAGGGAGAACCGATAGAGGTACTCAAGGTACCCTCCGCCACACACCGCCATGTGGCATTCAGTGTATGGATGTAGATTTAGATGTAGATTATGGCCACACAAGAATTGGAACTAGACGCGTGAAACATTCTCTTTCAGGAGTCGTTATGGAATTCAGTATTCTGAAGTCAAGAATGTGCTGAGAATACCTAATTTCAGTGCAGTGGTTGACGGCCTTCACCTAACGACCTAGAGCAGCTGCGTTTGCTGTAGTAAATTTGTTTTTTTGGTAGGTAGTTTATTTTTTAAAGTTTAGGGGGATAGGAACTCGTGAATGAGACTACCCCTGATTTTCGATCCGAAGTAAAATTGCCAAAAGAAAATTTATATCTATGTGAACAGATTGCTACTAAAGTTTTCTAAGTCGCCAAAAGAAAGTGTTTTTAATGCAGTTTTGAGAATGTAACTTTTCATGACCGTATCGGACAATATAGGTCAATTTACTACATAAATAACAACCGTGGATAATTTTTGAGGTTTAACAGAGTGAATTTGCTTTTAGAATCCCTTTTTACCTAATTTTGCAGTAGGCTGTGTAGATCTTCGTTTTCTCTTGATAGCTGCTGGTCAGGCTATTGTCTCCGTTGATTTTCTCCTTCAGATTCTTTAGGTAGGTATGGAAATGATTTTTTTTCTAACTCTTGATCTTGCTGTTTTTCATATTCATTTATTGCTTGTACTTATTTACAACCATACGAAATTCACTTGCAATGAAATCTGACATTATCGAATCTTCAAGCTGGTCAATATCAGAATGAGATTTTCATTCTGCAGCGGAGTGTGCGCTGATATGAAACTTCCTGGAAGATTAAAACTGTGTGCCCGACCGAGACTCGAACTCGGGACCTTTGCCTTTAATCTGCCAGGAAGTTTCATATCAGCGCACACTCCGCTGCAGAGTGAAAATCTCATTATGGAAACATCCCCCAGGCTGTGGCTAAGCCATGTCCTCCCAGTATCCTTTCTTTCAGGAGTGCTAGTTCTGCAAGGTTCGCAGAAGAGCTTCTGTAAAGTTTGGAAGGTAGGAGACGAGATACTGGCAGAAGTAAAGCTGTGAGGACAGGGCGTGAGTCGTCCTTCGGTAGCTCAGATGGTACAGCACTTGCCCGCGAAAGGCAAAGGTCCCGAGTTCGAGTCTCGGTCGGGCACACAGTTTTAAACTGGTCAATGTCATTTACAAGAATACATCAGTCACTTGCACTGTTCCTATGAACTGCTCTACGTGTTATCACAGTAAGAGATCTCAATTTCAACTGCTGCCGCTCTCGACTGGCGGACGTCTATCAACGCTACCGCATCTCTTTGGTCAGAGATAGCAATGCCTTGTCTTCGCTGCTTCCGACCAAAGTGCGCGTTTACAAGAAAATTTATTTATTTATTTTAATATTAATTTACAAAAATGATAATTTAAATAATTAATTGCGTAATTTCATTTGAATAACAAAAATAAACATTTTCCTTTTTCGTCATTTGCGTCAGTGGGGACGCAGTGGGACCAGACGCCCGGAGAGAGAGCTTTTCCGAACAGCACGACCCCGCCTGCAACGCCTATCCTGGGGTCGTGACCATATCGATTGGGCCCTAGACGACTGGAAAACCGTGGCCTCGTGAGAGGAGTCCCGATCTCGCTTGGTACCAGCTGATGGTAGGGTTGTGTGGCGCAGACTGCACCAAGCTGGACCTGAAGACTTGCCCGTATCGAGCGATTTGAGTTGCTTCGCAACCCCTTAGAAGTAGATACCTTAGGGGTTGCGAAGCAACTCAAATCGCTTGATACGGGCAAGGCTTCAGGTCCAGATTGTATACCGATTAGGTTCCTTTCAGATTACGCTGATACAATAGCTCCCTACTTAGCAATCATATACAACCGCTCGCTCACCGATAGATCTGTACCTACAGACTGGAAAATTGTGCAGGTCGCACCAGTGTTTAAGAAGGGTAGTAGGAGTAATCCATCGAACTACAGACCTATATCGTTGACATCGGTTGGCAGTAGAGTTTTGTAGCATATACTGCATTCAAACATTATGAATCACCTCGAAGGGAACGATCTATTGATACGTAATCAGCATGGTTTCAGAAAACTTCGTTCTTGTGCAACGCAGCTAGCTCTTTATTCGCACGAAGTAATGGCCGCTATCGACAGGGGATCTCAAGTTGATTCCGTATTTCTAGATCTCCGGAAAGCTTTTGACACCGTTCCTCACAAGCGACTTCTAATCAAGCTGCGGGCCTATGGGGTATCATCTCAGTTGTGCGACTGGATTCGTGATTTCCTGTCAGGAAGGTCGCAGTTCGTAGTAAAAGACGGCAAATCATCGAGTAAAACTGAAGTGATGTCAGGTGTTCCCCAGGGAAGCGACCTGGGACCTCTGCTGTTCCTGATCTATATAAATGACCTGGGTGACAATCTGAGCAGTTCTCTTAGGTTGTTGACAGATGATGCTGTAATTTAGCGTCTAGTAAGGTCTTCCGAAGACCAGCATCAGTTACAAGGCGATTTAGAAAAGATTGCTGTATGGTGGCAGGTGGCAGTTGACGCTAAATAACTAAAAGTGTGAGGTGATCCACATGAGTTCCAAAAGAAATCCGTTGGAATTCGATTACTCGATAAATAGTACAATTCTCAAGGCTGTCAATTCAACTAAGTACCTGGGTGTTAAAATTACGAACAACTTCAGTTGGAAAGACCACATAGATAATATTGTGGGGAAGGCGAGCCAAAGGTTGCGTTCCATGGGCAGGACACTTAGAAGATGCAACAAGTCCACTAAAGAGACAGCTTACACTACACTCGTTCATCCTCTGTTAGAAAATTGCAGCGCGGTGTGGGATCCTTACGAGGTGGGATTGACGGAGGGCATCGAAAGGGTGAAAAAAAGGGCAGCTCGTTTTGTATTATCACGTAATAGGGGAGAGAGTGTGGCAGATATGATACGCGAGTTGCGATGGAAGTCATTAAAGCAAAGACGTTTTTCGTCGCGGCGAGATCATTTTACGAAATTTCAGTCACCAACTTTCTCTTCCGAATGCGAAAATATTTTGTTGAGTCCAACCTACATAGGTAGGAATGGTCATCAAAATAAAATAAGAGAAATCAGAGCTCGAATAGAAAAGTTTAGGTGTTCGTTTTCCCCGCGCGCTGTTCGGGAGTGGAATGGTAGAGAGATAGTATGATTGCGGTTCGATGAACGCTCTGCCAAGCACTTAAATGTGAACTGCAGAGTAATCAAGTAGATGTAGATATAGATGCAGAAGGTATCGACACAAGTTGTCAACAAGGCACCGTGCAAGCTGGTAGTGGCTCCATAATGGTGTGGACTGTGTTTACATGGAATGTACTGGGTTCTCTGTTCCAGCTGAACCGATCATGGACTCGAAATATTTTCGAATACTTGGAGACAAAAACGATGGAAATTTTGTGGATAACAGTGCGCTATCTCACCACGTCGCACTTGTTAGCGATTGGTTTGAAGGAAATTCTGGACAATTCGAGCGAGTGATTTAGCCACCTAGATCGCGCGACATGACTCACTTAGAACATTTATGGGACATAATCGAGAGGTTAGCTCGTGCACAAAATCCTGCACCGGCAACACTTTCGCAATTATGGCCGGCAGAAGCAGTATGGCTCAATATTTCTACAAGGGACTTCCAACGACTTGTTCAGGCCATGCCACACCGGGCAAAATCAGGTCTGACGCGATACTAGGATATCTGCCATGACTTTTGTCAATCGATGTGTAAAATCAGCAATGGCCATTGAAGAATCTAAGGTATACATACACAGGTATATGCGTGGAGTCTGTTCTGCCGGACACGTCAGAGAATGCAGGCACTACGCGTATACAGGGCGGTCCATTGATAGTGACCATGCCAAATATCTCACGAAATAAGCATCAAACGAAAAAACTACAAAGAACGAAACTTGTCTAGCTTGAAGGGGAGAACCAGTTGGCGCTATGGTTGGTCCGCTGGATGGCGCTGCGATAGATCAAACGGATATCAACTGCGCTTTTTAGGCCGGCCGGAGTGGCCGAGCGGTTCTAGGCGCTACAGTCCGGAAACGCGCGACCGCTACGGTCGCAGCTTCGAATCCTGCCTCGGGCATGGATGTGTGTGTGCTGTGCTTAGGTTACTTAGGTTCAAATGGCTCTGAGCACTATGGCACTCAACTGCTGTGGTCAGAAGTCCCCTAGCTTAGAACTACTTAAACCTAACTAACCTAAGGACAGCACACAACACCCAGCCATCATGAGGCAGAGAAAATCCCTGACCCCGCCGGGAATCGAACCCGGGAACCCGGGCGTGGGAAGCGAGAACGCTACCGCACGACCACGAGATGCGGGCGGTTAGTTATGTTTAAGTAGTTCTAAGTCTAGGGGACTGATGACCACAGCAGTTAAGTCCCATAGTGCTCAGAGCCATTTTTTGCGCTTTTTAAATAAGAACCCACATTTTTTATTACACATTCGTGTAGTACGTAAAGAAATATGAATGTTTTAGTTACACTACTTTTCTCGCTTTGTGATAGATGGCGCTGTAATAGTCACAAACGTGTAAGTACATGGTATCACGAAACAGTCCGCAGTGCGGACGGTATTTGCTTCGTGATACATTACCCGCGTTAAAATGGACCGTTTACCAATTGCGGAAAAGGTCGATATCGTGTTGATTCATGTCTATTGTGATCAAAATTCCCAACGGGCGCGTGCTATGTATGCCGCTCGGTATCTTGGACGACATCATCTAAGTGTCCGGACCGTTCGCGGGGTATTTACGTTATTTAAGGAAACAGGAAGTGTTCAGCCACATGTGAAACGTCAACCACGACCTGCAACAAATGATGATGCCCAAGTAGGTGTTTTAGCTGCTGTCGCGGCTAATCCGCACATCAGTAGCTGACAAATTGCGCGAGAATCGGCAATCTCAAAAACGTCGGTGTTGAGAATGCTACATCAACATCGATTGCACCCGTACCATATTTCTATGCGGGGTCAGGGATTTTCTCTGCCTTGTGATCACTGGGTGTTGTGTGCTGTCCTTAGCTTAGTTAGGTTTAAGTAGTTCTAAGTTCTAGGGGACTGATGGCCATAGATGTTAAGTCCCATAGTGCTCAAAGCCGTCCATATTTCTATGCACCAGGAATTCTATGGCGACGACTTTGAACGTCGTGTACAGTTCTGCCAATGGGCACAGGAGGCATTACGGGACGATGATAGATTTTTTGCACGCGTTCTATTTAGCGACGAAGCGTCATTCACCAACAGCGGTAACGTAAACCGGCATAATATGCACTACTGGGCAACGGAAAATCCACGATGGCTGCGACAAGTGGAACATCAGCGACCTTGGCGGGTTAATGTATGGTGCGGCATTATGGGAGGAAGAATAATTGACCCCCATTTTATCGATGGCAACCTAAATGGTGCATTGTATGCTGATTTCCTACATAATGTTCTACCGATGTTACTACAATATGTTTCACTGCATGAGAGAATGGCGATGTACCTCCAACATGATGGATGTCCGGCACATAGCTCGCGTGCGGTTGAAGCGGTATTGAATAGCATATTTCATGACCGGTGGATTGGTTGTGGAAGCTCCGTATCATGGCCCGCACGTTCACCGTATCTGACGTCCCCGGATTTCTTTCTGTGGGGAAAGTTGAAGGATATTTGCCATCGTGAGACACCGACAACGCCTGACAACATGCATCAGCACATTATCAACGCATGTTCGAACATTACGGAAGGCGAACTACTCGCTGTTGAGAGGAATGTCGTTACACGTATTGCCAAATGACGGCCATCATTTTGAGCATTTATTGCATTAATGTGGTATTTACCGGTAATCACGCTGTAACAGCATGCGTTCTCAGAAATGATAAGTTCACAAAGGTACATGTATCACATTGGAACAACCGAAATAAAATGTTCAAACGTATCTACGTTCTGTATTTTAATTCAAAAAACCTACCTGTCTAAAATTGTGAGCCATATGTTTGTTGAACCGTGGTAAAAATTGCTGTTTTGAAGAGCACCCCGCAGCGCGTAGTGTAAAGCAGTCGCCCTCCGTTTCTGGCGGTGGAGCCGCTGTGGCAATCGCAGCTTTGGTGTCTCCCTCTGGTGGCAAAGGGGAAAGGTTGCCTGTTCACGTGCATTTAAGGGGCGCTATGAGCTCGCCAGTCGGTCAGTCTGGGTCAGTCTCTCGTCCCCAGCTTGCTAGTCTGTCTCTCCTCCGCATTTGTTAGGCGGTTAGTGTCTGTCTGTCGTTCGGAGTGCTAGTATGTCGTTCGGATCAACCTTTAAAACCGGCAAAATGAGAGTCTTGCCACCCCGCCAGTAAGAGAACTCAGCGAGTGGTCGCCCGGTTTGGGCTTAGTTCCTGCATCTGAGTCTGCGCGTTAGGTCGCCAGTCTGCTCGAGTTTGCTCGGGCAATGGTCATTGGGTTGGATCGATCGGTTGGTCGATCGCGCACTGAGCCACAAGATGACTTGTCCGTCTTGAGTGTCGGCGCATGTGAGGTCGCCACGTGAGTCCAGTGGGCCGCGGCGTATAGCGATGGGTAGTGACTTCGCGGACGACACGAGAGCAACAGGAGTCAACCCACGACGTCAGTCTGGCCGGTGCGAGCTGCGACGCCGTGGGACGGTAGATCGGCGCGCCTTCCTGCGTCCGTTGAAGCGGCTGGCAGCGGACGGTTCGGGAGAGCGATTTGGGGGTGCTGCGCCAGGTCTTCGCCAGAAATCGCAGTTTATTAGAAGTTAAGTGATTGGTGATATGTTGTACTCTACTCGTCTAGGTCACCAGCCGTTTTGCTTTGCGGTTGCCCCACCGTTCTTCTCCGTTTCGCCACCCGCGGGAAGGGGGTTGTTTATAAATTGGGTGGTCCGTTTTTCCCTTGTGGAGTAGGGGCGGGTTAGAGCAACCTGCGGTTCGGGTTGTTCGGTACTCTCCCTATGAATCTACCGTACGTTAGTAGCTGCCTCTGTCATGTTTGTCGGATTTGGTGTGTTAACGAATTTATTGCTGGGAGGTTAAGCGCCTAATACCTGAAATATGTTTTAATCTTTGGAAACTTTGATATTATTGCCTATGATCTTGAGAGGCGGCATTTGTGTACTGTAGAGCATCTTAACTATTGTTTGGTCAACCTTGCAGAATTTTATGTAAGATTGCATTTCATGGTATTTTATTTAAATGATCATTTTAGCATATAAAGTTGCCACCCTTTCACCGTAAAACTTTTCTTGGAAGGTAAAATCAAGTTGCACCTTCGGTGGCAAGGTTAACATTTTAATTGCTAGTGTTTTGCACCATTTCCATCCCTCCTACTGTGGTGCATAGTTTGTGTAAATTGTTAAAACTCTTAGTTTAAAGTTAGCTGGTGTGTTGCAGATTTGCACCAATGTAGTCTTTCAGAGGTTGTTGTTAGCGGTCGTTAACTATGGCCGTGTCAAAAAGGAGCGGCACGGTTCTCTGCCCAAAAGCTCATACAGTCAAAGCTTGTTTCTGCCTCTGAAGAAATTGTAACATTGATATTTAGAGGGTGCTTTCTGATTATAATTTTAAATCTGTTTCTTTTAAAAAATGCTTTTAGGCACTATTAAAGTGAATAAAATTCCCATTTGTTAAAAGGAATTTGGTTATGATTTCACCAGCTACTCCCTGGCAAGTACTTCCTTGCTTACTTACTGTAGTGTGATTAAATGTGTTAATGTTCTTGATGACTCGCTAGTAAATAAAATAAATAGTTAAGAATATTCTTTGAAAATAAATCGCGGTTCATTTGTGACTATTACAGCACCATCTAGCACCAAAGTGAAAAAAGTGGTCAAATTAAAACATTCATATTTCTTAACGTACTGCACGAATATGTAATAAAAAATGGGAGTTCCTATTTTAAAAAAAAACGCAGTTGATATTCGTTTGAACTACGGCAGCGCCATCTAGCGGGCCAACCATAGTGCCATCTGGTTTCCCTCTTCAAGCTAGACGAGTTTCGTTCTTTGTAGTTTCTCCGGTCGACGCTTATTTCATGAGATATTTGGCCCGGTCACGATCAATGAACCACCCTGTATACAGGGTGAGTCACCTAACGTTACCGCTGGATATATTTCGTAAACCACATCAAATACTGACGAACAGATTCCACAAACCGAACGTGAGGAGAGGGGCTAGTGTAATTGTTTAATACAAACCATACAAAAATGCACGGAAGTATGTTTTTTAATACAAACCTACGTTTTTTTAAATGGAACCACTTTAGTTTTGTTAGCACATCTGAACATATAAACAAATACGTAATCAACGCCGTTTGTTGCAATGTAAAATGTTAATTATATCCGGAGATATTGTAACCTAAAGTTGACGCTTGAGTACCACTCCTCCGCTGTTCGATGGTGTGTATCGGAGAGCACCGAATTATTAGGGGTACAAAGGGAACGGTGATAGACCTTAGGTACAGAAGAGACTGGAACAGCACATTACGTCCACATGCAAACACCTTTTTATTGGTCTTTTTCACTGACGCACATGTACATTGCCATGACGTGGAGGACGCATAAATTGGCCAGCCCGTTCTGCTGATCTTACACCTCTGGACTTCTGTGGGGTACGTTAAAGGAGAATGTGTACCGTGATGTGCCTACAACCCCAGAGGATATGAAACAACGTATTGTGGCAGCCTGCGGCGACATTACACCAGATGTACTGCGGCGTGTACGACATTCATTACGCCAGAGATTGCAATTGTGTGCAGCAAATGATGGCCACCACATTGAACATCTATTGGCCTGACATGTCGTGATACACTCTATTCCACTCCGTAATTGAAAACGGAAACCACGTGTGTACCTGTACCTCACCCCTCATGGTAATGTACATGTGCGTCAGTGAAAAAGACCAATAAAAAGGTGTTAGCATGTGGACGTAATGTGCTGTTCCAGTCTCTTCTCTACCTAAGGTCCATCACCGTTCCCTTTGGATCCCTACGTAATTCGGTGCTCTTCGATACACATGATCGAACAGCGGAGGAGTGGTACTCAAGCGTCAACTTTAGGGTACAATATCTCCGGATGTAATTAACATTTTACAATGCAACAAACGGCACTGATTCCGTATTTGTTTATATGTTCAGGTGTGCTAACAAAACTAACATGGTTCCATTTAAAAAAACGTAGGTTTGTGTTAAAAAACATACTTCCGTGCGTTTTTCTATGGTTTGTATTAAACAATTACACTAGCCCCTCTCCTCACGTTCGGTCTGTGGAATCGATTCGTTAGTATTTGATGTGGTTTACGAAATATATCCAGCGGTAATGTTAGGTGACTCACCCTGTATTTCTGTGTGTATCGTCATGTCTATGAGGTTGGCATCTGTTACAATTATTTCATCGTGGATGCACATTAGGTCCAAACGCCCGTGCGATTCATTGTGAGCTGCCAGCAAGAGGATAAAACGCAGGGACTCTATTTGCGTACGACATTACGGGAATTTGGGTCGCACGGGAAGTGTGGCAGGATAGCCGAGGATGTGACGGCGACACCTCGCGTTAAGCGGAAGAGTCATGCTCGACACAAATTTCACCTGTCATATTTACTTCAAAGCCCGAATACGGCTGACGTCGTTGGTTCCTCTTAGTTCATTGGAGAATCATTCTAGTGAAGATACAGGCCGCTTATGTGGGAAATCCGCTGACGTAAGCGACTTTGAAATGGAACGAGCACTCGGAAACGGCCAGGATGGTCGGTTGTTCCAGTGAAAACCGCGAGTAGGGGGTCAGGCATAGGTCGTAGACTTGTCGTCACGGAACGTGGACGTTGGAATCTCGCACGCTTTGTAAAGCGGGGCTGGCGGTGATTTACGAGAGGCATTCAAGTTCTAAGGCCTCCGATTTTTTTTCTAATTAACTACTCACCCGAAATCGATGAAACTGGCGTTACTTCTCGACGTAATCGCCCTGCAGACGTACACGTTTTTCACAACGCTGACGCCATGATTCCATGGCAGCGGCGAAGGCTTCTTTAGGAGTCTGTTTTGACCACTGGAAAATCGCTGAGACAGTAGCAGCACGGCTGGTGAATGTGCTGCCACGGAGAGTGTCTTTCATTGTTGGAAAAAGCCAAAAGTCACCAGGAGCCAGGTCAGGTGAGTAGGGAGCATGAGGAATCACTTCAAAGTTGTTATCACGAAGAAACTGTTGCGTAACGTTAGCTCGATGTGCGGGTGCGTTGTCTTGGTGAAACAGCACACGCGCAACCCTTCCCGGACGTTTTTGTTGCGGTGCAGGAAGGAATTTGTTCTTCAAAACATTTTCGTAGGATGCACCTGTTACCGTAGTGCCCTTTGGAACGCAATGGGTAAGGATTACGCCCTCGCTGTCCCAGAACATGGACACCATCATTTTTTCAGCACTGGCGGTTACCCGAAATCTTTTTGGTGGTGGTGAATGTGTGTGCTTCCATTGAGCTGACTGGCGCTTTGTTTCTGGATTGAAAAATGGCATCCACGTTTCATCCATTGTCACAACCGACGAAAAGAAAGTCCCATTCGTGCTGTCGTTGCGCGTCAACATTGCTTGGCAACATGCCACACGGGCAGCCGTGTGGTCGTCCGTGAGCATTCGTGGCACCCACCTGGATGACACTTTTCGCATTTTCAGGTCGTCATGCAGGATTGTGTGCACAGAACCCACAGAAATGCCAACTCTGGAGGCGATCTGTTCAACAGTCATTCGGCGATCCCCCAAAACAATTCTCTCCACTTTCTCGATCATGTCGTCAGACCGGCTTGTGCGAGCCCGAGGTTGTTTCGGTTTGTTGTCACACGATGTTCTGCCTTCATTAAACTGTCGCACCCACGAACGCACTTTCGACACATCCGTAACTCCATCACCACATGTCTCCTTCAACTGTCGATTAATTTCAATTGGTTCCACACCACGCAAATTCAGAAAACGAATGATTGCATGCTGTTCAAGTAAGGAAAACGTCGCCATTTTAAGTATTTAAAACAGTTCTCACTCTCGCCGCTGGCGGTAAAATTCCATCTGCCATACGGTGGTGCCATCTCTGGGTCGTATTGACAATGAACGCGGCCTCATTTTAAAACAATGCGCATGTTTCTATCTCTTTTCATTCCGGAGAAAAAAATTCGGAGGCCTTAGAACTTGAATGCACCTCGTATGGCAGATCTGACGAGAGTGTCCGGTGCAGGTGCAGCGCACATTGTTGAATATGGCGCTCCCTAGTGGACGAAGCACACCTGTTCCCATGCGGGCACGGGAGCATCGAAATAGGACTGTGGATCAACGGAAACCTATCGCGTGGTCAGATGAACGACGTTTCTTGTTCCACCAGGTCGATGACGTTATCTGGATACGCCGTGTAACTGGCGAACTGGCTGCTCGAACATTTCGACGTTTTTCCTGACGGAGACAGCATGATAACTATCCGTGTCACAAGGCCAGAATGGTGCACCAATGGTGCATGTTTGCCTTCGACGCCAAATTAGCTTTTCGCAGTCAGTGGAACGCATCTGGGATGTTGTCGGACGCCAGTTCTGTGCCCATAAACCATCGTCACGTAATTTATGGTATAGGCGTGACGTGCACGGAGATATCTACCAAAATCTTGTGAAACGCATGTCACGTAGAAAAGCTGCTGTATTCCGTTGCTATAGTGGACTAGCAAGGTCATCATAATGGTTTGGCTCATTAGCAGAAGTCTGAAGAAACAGGAGTGTACAGTTCTGCTGGGAACTGCAGAACAATGCGCATTTTCTGTACAGCAGGTAAGGAATAGCGATCCAGCTGCAAGTCAGTGGTGCATCAAGCGTTATATAACAAGTAAAATTGTTAAACCACTGTGGGCTGTATCAAACATCGCTTCAATACTTCACTCAACTTTTATAAAACGTGTGTCTAGTATTCATAAGCAACTTTCGCGTTTATCGATACTAACAGTGAACTCTTGCCTTTGATCATGGTAAAGAACGTTCTATTGAGTACAAACAATTGTTACACATAGTTTTTTTTATAAAATGCAATTTGTATGATGTAAGGATATAAAATACGCAATGGACTAACACAAAATGATGTTAGGTTCCGACTATATTCCAAACAAACAAGAAAACAGGGAGCAGTTCTCGGGTCCGAATTATGTTTCTTTTTGCACTAATTCTGCCACTGACAACGGGAATCCTACCATTTAGTACATTGTTTATGTAGTGTACGAAAACTATTGAACCATAGTTTTGGTAGAGCGCAATTTACTAACAAGCCTGTTTCAGGTTTAGATGAAATATTTTTGAAACGACGAAATATAAACAGTGAGTTTCATATAAAAGTTCTTTTCAGTGTACTGAAATATGCCTGATACAAATATGTACATATATTTAGAGAATGGTTCACCACAATTTGCGAATCCTGCTGTTTTTTGTTTTGTATTGTTTACTACGTCATATATAATACCTGAAGAAATTCCGTTCATTTTATGTGCATCACGTTAGAATTCTTTACACATTATCGACACTGTAATGATTTTGTATCTCAACAATGAGTTATGTATTATTTTTAATTAACAAGATACATAAATGTGAAATGGTAAACTAAAAAGCAAAACAAAAACGTGAATCTAAAACGCAATATACTACTTAAAAATATAGAAACAGAAACAAGTAAAACAAAATATTAGAATAATAATAAGGAACGATTAGATGTTTTAATTAGGTATTTGAAAATACTCCAAGAGCACATTGTGTACAACTTTTTTTTTTCCAGAAATGCAATTTCAGAAACCAGATCTTTATGACACATGAATGACTATGATGCGGAAGTTTATTTAGTTTATGTCATAACAAATTCTTCATTTTCCAAAATTAATTAATGGTGATGGCGTTTTGGAAAAAATTGTTATTATTACAAAATTTGATTATACGAGTTCCAACAACGTTCATTATAGTTCAGCTTTTATATGAAACACGTTTATATAGATATAACGGTTTCAAACATATTCAATGTAAGCAAAATATATCAAATTACCTTTCTCGCTGTGTTTTACCCCTTAAAAGTGAAATCGGTAAAAACGAAAACGTACGAATTGCATTATTTTGACCGCTCTACATACCCACGGTTCAAACCCGCGTCCTGCCATCCTGATTTAGGTATTCCGTGATTTCACTAAATCGCTTCAGGCAAATACACGGATGGTTTCTTTGAAAGGTCACGGCCGACTTCCTTCCCTAATCCAATGTGGAGGAAGACCTCGCAGTATGGTTCCCTCCCCCGAATCAACCATCTACATACCCGACAACTTCCTTCAGCATCGACTATTTGCAGCCGGGAATGTTCGCTCGTAAGTGGATGTGGTAGCTTCTTTTGAATCTTTCTGCATTATAACTGTGGTGTCACCACCAGACACGACACTTGCTAGGTGGTAGCCTTTAAATCGGCCGCGGTCCGTTACTATACGTCGGACCCGCGTGTCGCCACTATCAGTGATTGCAGACCGAGCGCCGCCACACGGCAGGTCTAGAGAGACTTCCTAGCACTCGCCCCAGTTGTACAACCGACTCTGCTAGCGATGGTTCACTGACAAAATACGCTCTCATTTGCCGAGACGATAGTTAGCATAGCCTTCAGCTACGTCATTTGCTACGACCTAGCAAGGCGCCATATTCAGTTACTATATGTCTTCTGAGCAGATAATATTGTGAATCATGTACCGTCGAGAGCGACGTTCCTCATTAATGGATTACAGTTAAGTATCAACCTAATTATGTCCGCTTTCTGAATTCTAATTCCTTGTCATGTTCCAGACCTCACGTCAGTATAGTTCTTCCCTCCTCACGCCAGCCTGCGGGAGCTAAACCGCGTGCATTTCGGCAAGACACGGTGTTGGCTCTTCAGCCAACACAACAATAACCATAGACGCAATAAGGGGGTGAATATATGGGGGTGGCAGGGGCACAATTTAAAGACGCTTGAGCGACGGCCGGAACGAAATTCGCAAACTGCCACTGAAGATCTCTGCCACTGCCAGTTTCTCAGCTAGGAGTATTCTCTGTGACTGTACGAGGCTGTTACAAAACATGATACTATAGAATGTACAAATGTGAAGCTACTGAAAATGACCTTCGCGTTTCATGTTCAGACACAGTGGTAGATTATTCTTGTAGTAGAGATAACAGCATTTCTAGATCCTGCGCAAGATAATGAATGTGATCCGAATGAGCTTCTAGTTTATTTTCAGTCTTAAGGATATAAGTTCACTAGCTGATTATTTGAACACTTCGTGACAATAACATTTCGCATCTATAATAGTTCATTGTTGCTGGCAATGGAAGGAGAATTGGCGGCATAAAGACCTTAGGGCTAATATTCTGGTTTACGAGTTAATACCAAACCTCGCTCCAGTGTCTCACGAAGTGTGGGCATGAGACAGTGTTGACGGTGATCCGTTGGAGATGTTGAAGTAGGTGGCCCCTTGGTGCTATTCGGGAGGAATGGGCTGTGTGTCGTCATCGGGTTTAACCATCACCCTTCTCATCGTCATCGTCATCATCATCATCATATCATCATCATCATCATCATCATCATATAACTCAAACATTACACTGCAGACACGCGCGCACAGACGCTTACACACTTACACACACACACACACACACACACACACACACACAGAATACGTACATGTAGTATCACAAATACTGTAAAGGAGCATGTTGCAAATAAATATACAAAAATAATAGCTCATTGTCAGAACCTGTTCGCTCTGTAATTTACTGCACTCCAGCATCAGTTTCTTTTTCTGTAGAGTGCGACCTAATGATACGCTGTTTTCTGTATAATTTGCATTAAATTCCATGTCTTCCATACCGGCACTTGAGCCATCTTCAAAATTATTAATTTGTCTTTTTTAGGGACATCTACATCTACATCTACATTTTTTCTCCGCAGGTCACCCAACGGTGTGTGGCAGAGGGCACTTTACGTGCCACTGTCATTACCTCCCTTTCCTGTTCCACTCGCGTATGGTTCGCGGGAAGAACGACTGCCGGAAAGCCTCCGTGCGCGCTCGAATCTCTCTGATTTTACATTCGTGATCTCCTCGGGAGGTATAAGTAAGGGGAAGCAATATATTCGATACCTCATCCAGAAACGCACCCTCTCGAAACCTGGACAGCAAGCTACACCGCGATGCAGAGCGCCTCTCTTGCAGAGTCTGCCACTTGAGTTTGCTAAACATCTCCGTAACGCTATCACGTTTACCAAATAACCCTGTGACGAAACGCGCCGCTCTTCTTTGGCTCTTCTCTATCTCCTCTGTCAACCCGACCTGGTACGGATCCCACACTGATAAGCAATACTCAAGTATAGGCCGAACGAGTGTTTTCTAATCCATCATCTTTGTTGATGGACTACATTTTCTAAGGACTCTCCCAATGAATCTCAACCTGGCACCCGCCTTACCAACAATTAATTTTATATGATCATTCCACTTAAAATCGTTCCGAACGCATACTCCCAGATGTTTTACAAAAATAACTGCTACCAGTGTTTGTTCCACTATCATATAATCGTACAATAAAGGATCCTTCTTTCTATGTATTCGCAATACATTACATTTGCCTATTTTAAGGGTCAGTTGCTACTCCCTGCACCAAGTGCCTATCCGCTGCAGATCTTCCTGCATTTCGCTGCAATTTTCTAATGCTACAACTTCTCTCTATACTACAGCATCATCCGCGAAAAGCCGCATGGAACTACCGACACTATCTACTAGGTCATTTATATATATTGTGAAAAATAATGGTCCCATAACACTCCCCTGTGACACGCCAGAGCTTATTTTAACGTCTGTAGACGTCTCTCCATTGAGAACAACATGCTGTGTTCTGTTTGCTAAAAACTCTTCAATCCAGCCACACAGCTGGTCTGATGTTCCGTAGGCTCTTACTTTGTTTATCAGGCAACAGTGCGGAACTGTATCGAACGCCTTCCGGAAGTCAAGGAAAATAGCATCTACCTGTGAGCCTGTATCTAGTATTTTCTGGGTCTCATGAACAAATAAAGCGAGTTGGGTCTCACATGATCGCTTTTTCCGGAATCCATGTTGATTCCTACAGAGTAGATTCTGGGTTTCCAGAAATGAGATGATACGCGAGCTGAAAACATGTTCTAAAATTCTACAACAGATCGATGTCATAGATATAGGCCTATAGTTTTGCGCATCTGCTCGACGAGCCTGGGACTACCTGTGCTCTTTTCCAATCATTTGGAACCTTCCGTTCCTCTGGAGACTTGCGGTATACGGCTGTTAGAAGGGGGGCAAAATCTTTCGCGTAGTCTGTGTAGAATCGAATTGGTACCCCGTCAGGTCCAGTGGACTTTCCTCTGTTGAGTGATTGTGGACATGTAATTGATATATCAAAAGAAATTGTAAACTGTGAGTACAGTACCACCACATCTACACAATTTACTAGAAACAAATGAAAATTTGTACCGGTCTGCGATTCGAACCCGGATTTTCCGCTTAACGCGGGCGGTCGCCTCAACCGGTCTGACACATATTTCCATTTGTTTCCAGTAAATTGTATAGCTGTGGGCGTATCATACTCGCAATCCGCGAACACATTTAACAGTTTCGTACAGTTATAGATCGTCAGCAGTGATGTGATTCACTCTGACTCGAAAACCAGTCTCTGAGCTGTACAGTGTATACCACGCTACATTTCTTGCTTGGGCATATTCGTGCGTACCACTGAACTGTCATTTGTTGTCACAAGTACAGGGAATGACACCGCAAAAAACAGTGGTCTGTGTCATATCCGTGCAAAACTTCTTACCTGTCTACTAGCGCCACCAAATGGTGGCATGTTGTAGCTTCCGTAACAAGTCCTCGAGGTGCATGAATAGCTGCGGTACGCATGTATCTCTTGGAGCGTTCCCTTGCGGGTCAATGTGATATCACGAAGAGAATTAATCATACGAATGTGGTCCAAATACCAGCGGCCAAGTGCGACGTGCAGAATATGAAAACGGGATCAGGGTGGAGTTTACGAGGATAGAGTCTTCGAGAATATATTATATAACATAATAATTCAGAAATATAATGGGGATGACTCGGAAATACATGACGTTACTCTGGTTAGATATACTGATTTTGCAGGACAAGAAGACACTGATACTGAAGGTGGCTGTTCAAGCAGTATACGACGTTCATCTCCAGAATAACAGGAACAGTCTAGTCAATGTGGGTTCGAACTATCTCCACCCAGAGAGTCGAAGCCTACTGCATTAGAAGAAATCGATAACAACGTACTGAAGAACATTTATGAGCGCTATTACAATAGTGGCTTCAGTTCCTATAGCGAACTAATGATGCACTATAAGTCTATTAAAGGTAAATCAAATCCCAGATTAATTCTAAATGATGTGTCTAGCAAAAGGGGAGCAGGAGCTACAGACTGCCACAATTACAGACTATGAAAGGGCATGTAATATTGCAATTTGATATAGCAAATTCGTACGAATCTACAGTTTACCACTTGCATCTAGAAATGTGGGCACTAGAAGCATTGGCTTCAACTTCTTTCATCCAGAATCTTAAGGCTGAATAAGGCATTCCATCGTGGCATATTACGACCTATAGGCCCTACATTTGTCACACGTAAGGACACAGGAGACAATAATAATATATACTATTGCAGGCTTTCTCGGCGCATTTCAGCTATGAAATCTTCACGGATTATCGGCCGAGTGGCGTCGTCTTCTAGTCGCAACGTTTCAATGAACTGTGTATCCATCATCTTCAGGCGAAGATAATAGTATTCATCAGAAGACACATAAGTTTATGGCGAAAGCGAACATGTTTGTCGGATCAGGGTGTAGAGAAAGGAAATGTATGGAGCAGTGACCAGAATCAATTCCAGTACAAAATGTCTTCATCATCAATATTGTCTCACAGGGAATAGAAAACCGCAGCTAGTGTTCTTCAATGTTTTGATAGCTCAGCTACACAATTGATATGGCTTTATCAATGACAGGTAGACTAGCAGACAAGTTGTAGAGCCGTTTTCAAGAGCCACAGGGCACCTGACCACGAAACATTCATGTGGAGACAAACAAGAATGAAAAAATTACTAAATATACATGAAAGTTTTCTAATTTCAGTGTCTGGCGAAAAAGCAACAAGCGAGAAGAGCCTATTGCTGTCTGATTCCTGGTGAGGTCATACAGATCGTGCCAGTCTAGATGCAAGTTTTACAAACAAGGCTATGACAAAGTCCTTGATGTTTACTTCATTCAGCAATATAAACTCTACATGATGTTCAAAAAAAATGTCGAATACTTTGAGAGATGGTTGTACTCGCCGAGACAGGAAAAATAAGTCCAATAAACATGCGTCTGGAAATGCATACTTTTTGCGATAAACACGTGTTTACAGGAGGTGTTCAATGTGGTGTCCATTCATGACACTGCATCGCTCTGCCTGTAGCGTACGGAATGACACACCATTTGAAGTACACCTATTTGTTGTTGTACTTGCCGGGACGCATTGAACACGATACCCTCTAGTGTCTGCATATAGTTGATTAGCGTGGAGTAGACCAATTTCTTATGGTGTCCCCAAAACCAGATGGGACTGATGTGTGGGGAAGAGCACGCCAAGGTGTGCCACCCCTCCCAGGCAATCCAGAAGTCCCGAAATGTCTGCGACAAATGTTCACGCACACTGTGAAAAAAGTGTGATGGTGCACTATTGTGCGTGAACAACTTTCCTATTCGTTGCTGCAACAGCACAGCCGCCAGCAAGGTAGGAAATACATCAATAAGGAAGTGGCAACACTGGTTCCTGTCAGATCAGCGAAATTTAGTGCCGTCGGGTTTTACCGGCATGCGGAAGGGGCGCCGTCTGGGTCTGCCGAGTGCAGTTGGCAAGTGAGGTGCACTCAGCCTTTGTTAGGCACACTGAGGAGCTGCCTGACCGAGAAATAGTGCATGGGGGCTTAATTAATTTTTTATGCAAATATTTTTAATTTTTTTGTAGCTGACTGTCCGGTTACGCTGTTTCGTAACCGGTTGGCCCTGACTAGTTTTAGTACGCAATCTGACTGCATAGAATAACAACAAAGAATGAAAGAAAATTTCTGTTAACACAATTAATTAATCAAGTCCCCAGCAACTATAAAACGTACGAAACCAAAGCACAAGTGTAACTATTCTGTGTGTGGAAGTGTGATTCAACGTACTCATCTAGCACGGTTCTTCTCCAATAAGACAAGAAATTTCAAGTACCATTTATACTGAAGTAATTAAAAAAATAGAAATACTATAATTGCGCAAGAAAACCAGAATTACACTCTAATACAAGAACACAAGCCAGATGCTTTGTTGACTGAACCTGTAATGGCGCATTATTTAAGACATTGAAATAATAAAAAGAAAAGGGAATTTTTTTTTACCTTCACATATATTGACTAAAAGCACTCTGTTTGTTACAATATCTCCTTTCGAACAACATCTGCTGTCTAGCCCATCAAAACTGCATAAAACATGGAACAAGCACTCCCTACTACATCATCTCAACACCGACTCACTACTACCACATCTCAACAACAACTCTCCACTCCGACTTCACGACGAGCACTCTCTACCACCGCATCTGAACGACTACTGCCTAAATAATACTCTCTGGCGCAATCTCTGGCGCTGTGGCTCAGTGTAGCCGCCTTTCAATAGCGGCACCATTCACGAAAACTGACAATGGCCGAGAGAGCAATGTGCTGACCACGTGCCCCTCCGTATCTGCATCAGGAGACACCTAAGGTCTGAGATGACATGGCGGCTGGCCTTTACCGCTGGGCCTTAGAGACCTGTTTGGAAGGTGCTTGTTTGTGCTTTTAAGGATATATGTGAGGGTTGTTTTTTAAGTAAGGGCCGTTTTTATTTTTAAAAAAAGATACAAATACTTTTGTAAAAAACTTTTATTTTCTGATTCTACACACTTTTACCTATTTTTCTACATAGTTGCCTTGTTTATTTAAGGCCTTGTTATACCGTACAACTAAGTTTTTAATTCCCTCTTCAAAGAATTCGGCCGCCTGCTCCGACAGCCAAGAGTTCACGGCCGCTTTCACTTCATCGTCGTCATTGAAGCGCTGCCCGCCAAGATGGTGTTTCAGGTACCGGAAAAGGTGAAAATCGCTAGGAGCAAGGTCGGGGCTGTATGGTGCATGGTCCAAAACTTCCCAGCCAAAAGAATCAATCAAATCCCGAGTCTTTTGGGAGGTGTGAGGCCTAGTGTTATCGTGCAGCAGCAAAACTTGTTTTGTCATCATGCCGCGCCTTTTGTTTTGAATTGCTCTGCGGAGCTTGTTTAGAGTTGCACAGTAGGCATCTGAGTTGATTGTCGTTCCTCGTGGCATAAAGTCCACTAGCAAAACACCGCGCCGGTCCCAGAACACAGTTGCCACAGTCTTGCGCTTTGACAGCGTCTGTTCGGCTTTGACCTTGACGGGTGAGGTTGTGTGTCGCCATTCCATCGATTGTCGCTTGCTTTCGGGAGTGATATGGGATACCCATGTTTCATCTACAGTGACAATTTGACTCAACATGTCATCCCCTTCTTCCTCGTAACGAATCAAAAAGTCCAATGAAGTGGCAAATCTCTTCCCTTTGTGGTCCTCCGTGAGGAGTCTGGGTACCCACCGAGAACACAGTTTCTTAAAGTTTAGGTTTTCAGACAAAATTTTGTACAAAACCGATCTTGAAACTTGTGGAAATTTCAAAGAAAGAGTGGAAATTGTGAATCTTCTGTCCTCACGAATCTTTGTTTCGACTGCAGCCACCAAATCATCAGTGATCACAGAGGGCCGGCCTGAGCGTTCTTCGTCATGGACGTTTTGACGGCCATTTTTAAACTCTCTAACCCATTGACACACTTTACCTTCACTCATTGCATTCAAGCCATAAACTTCTGTTAACTGACGATGAATTTCTGCAGCTGATAGGCTTCTCGCGGTCAAAAAACGTATCACTGACCGTATCTCACACGCGGCGGGCGATTCATTAATCGTAAACATTATAAAGTGGCACAGCGATGCGTACACGTCAGCTACAGAGCTGCAACTTGCATCAGTGAGAGCGGGAAGGATGCCGGCAAGTGGCGCGGTGGCTTGTTGCGGCGTCCGCGCGAACTACGGGATTATACGCGCGAACGGCCCTTACTTAAAAAACAACCCTCGTATTTTAAAGAATAGACAAAGTAATATAAATGAGAGAGAAGTCGTTGGCTCCCAGTTCCTCTCTCTCACACATTTATGTTTCTTTCGCTACCTATGTTACCAGTATTACTGGTAATCCTACCATTTCCTACATGTTATATATGTACTGCACCAAAACTACGGAACTGTAGTTTTTTAGGTGCCAGCTGTAGTCTGTTTGAGACTAGTGCAGAGACCAACAAGCATACTTCATCTAAATGGAATATGGATGTGGTACAATACATTACTCAGTTAGCAGAACGTACTCCTTCAGAAACAAAAACACTGTCCAAACACCCGTTGAAGATCCAATGTCATCCTCAGCCCTGAGGAATCCCTGGAAGCAGATACGGAGGGCCATGTGGTCAGCACCTCGCTCTCCATGCTGTTGTCAGTTTTCGAGACAAGTGCGAACTCAATCAAGTAACTCCTCAGCTGGCCTCACTAGGGCTGAGTGCAGTCCACTTGCGAACAGCACTCACAAGGGAACCTCCCCATCGCACCCCCCTCAGGTTTAGTTATGAGTTGGCACAGAGGATAGGCCTTGAAAAACTGAATACAGATCAATCGAGAAAACAGGAAGAAGTTGTGTGGAACTATGAAAAAATAAGCCAAATATACAAACTGAGTAGTCCATGCGCAACATAGGCAATATCAAGGATAAGATGAGTTAGGGAGCGCCGTGGTCCCGTGGTTAGCGTGAGCAGCTGACGAACGAGAGGTTTTTGGTTGAACTCTTCCCACGAGTGAAAATTTGAGTTTTTTATTTTCAGACCTGTCCGTCCGTCCGTCCGATGCGAGGTAACTGCGCCGTAGAATGGGGACGCTACACCTAAACAAACATCGAAACACACGACGTCAGTCGACTACAGCGCACGGAAGAGAGTGTATTCCTGCTAACGAGGCTCCCTGGCTGGCTGGCTGGCTGTCTGTCAGATTGAACGAGAGTGCATTAAATACGTGAGATGTATTCTGTGGGCAATATGAATCCAGCAAATATCGCTCGCGACTTCAATAACAAGGTTCCCATCGCAAAACACAGACACTAAAGTTATTACAGTGAACAGACACGTCTATCAACGAACGGTCAGATCGTAACTTTGCGAAAATGAAGAAAATAAACTTTTCACTCGAGGGAAGATTTGAACCATGAACCTCTCGCTCCGCAGCTGCTCACGCTAACCACGAGGCCACGGCGCTCCTTGGCTCAGATAGTCCTTTATGTTGCCTATGATGCACATGCACATGGACTACTCAGTTTGTATATTTTGCTTATTTTTTCATAGTTCCACACAACTTCTTCCTGTTTTCTCGATTGATCTGTGTTCAGTTTTTCAAGGCCTATCCACTGTGCCAACATGTAACTAAATCTGAGGGGGGTGCGATAGGAAGGTTCCCTTGTCATTAGACCCAGATGGTGACCCGTCCAAGTGCTAGCCCAGCCCAACAGCGCTTAACTTCGGTGATCTGATGGGAACCGGTGTTACCACTGTGGTAAGTCAGTTGGCATTCCTTCAGAAAGCACAGTAGAACTTCTACACGCTTCAGTGTGCCAGATGTCTGTCGTTAAGGAGGTGGCGGCCGCATTCGCGGGCGCTGTTCGGCCACTACAGTAGCTTCTATGCTATGGAGTGAGCATCCTCGGTGGCGGAACTTATCAAAATAAATTTCGAATATAATAACTGTAAGATGTCGTGGTCTCCTGACCTTCATTGCTTATATCTTCCGCCCTCACACTTATATTCCGCACATCAAGACGCTTCATTCGAACCCAAACTCGATAAGATGTATGAATTCATGTAAACGATATGCAAATAACTAATAAATCGCAAGTGCGCACCATGGTTGAAATACTTGCGGCTGGCGTACACACATACATTCCAGACACGACGGTCACAGGAGCTTTTAGTTCAGGAGAGGCAACCGCACGCCAAGAGGCCAGTCCCAACCCATTTACGTTGGCCGGTGGACGCCCGTGGATCGGACAGCGTTCGCCCGAGGGAAAGGAAGAACGACCCCGTGTTCGGCTTAAAAGCAAATTTCGCTACATTGTGCGGGAGCGGCCAGCCTACGCATTCTTTACACATACCACGCAGTTTCAGAGGTTTTCGTAGGGAGACAGCAAACGCCAAACGCCGATACTACAGGTTTCTCCCGTTTTAGAAGAGCAATGCTGATTGGCAGACGATATTTCTGACGCCTTGAGCTGAAGGAGTGATGGAAGAGACCGAAAGATACACCCCTTCACGTTTTTCAGGCATTTCTCTTTAGAATGTTAGAAGCGTCTGTCTGACTTCAGTAGTAGTGTGGGGGTGGAAATTGCCTTTCCACGCCAGACGTGAAGGAGTATATCTTCCAGTCTCTTCCATTACTCCTTCAGCTTAAGGCGTCAGAAATATCGTCTGCCAACCAGCATTGCTCTTCTAAAACGGGAGAATGACGTTTCGCTTAAGGCGACCAATCCGGTAATCTGCAGTATCGGCGTTTGTCGTTTGCTGTCTCCCTGTGAAAATCTCTGAAACTGCGTGCTATGTGTAAAGAATGCGTAGGCTGGACGCTCCCACACAATGTAGCGAAATTTGCTTTTAAGTCAAACATGGAGTCGTTCCCCCTTTCACTCAGGCACACGCTGTCTGCTCCAGGGGCGGCCGACGTTGACTCGTCCTCTGAAGGGACCGACCTCTCGGTGTGTGGTCTGCCTCTCCTGTGACCATCGTGTCTGGAATGCATGTGTGTATGCCAGCCTCGAGTATTTCAACCCGGTGCGCACTTGTTATTTGTGTATCATTTACATGCATTCATACAACATTGTCTTTATCTTATCGAGTTCGGGTTCGAATGAAGCATCTTGATGTGCGGAATATGATTGTGAGGGTGGAATAGTAAGCAATGAAGGTCAGGAGACCACGACGTCTTACTTAGTACACTCCTGGAAATGGAAAAAAGAACACATTGACAGCGGTGTGTCAGACCCACCATACTTGCTCCGGACACTGCGAGAGGGCTGTACAAGCAATGATCACACGCACGGCACAGCGGACACACCAGGAACCGCGGTGTTGGCCGTCGAATGGCGCTAGCTGCGCAGCATTTGTGCACCGCCGCCGTCAGTGTCAGCCAGTTTGCCGTGGCATACGGAGCTCCATCGCAGTCTTTAACACTGGTAGCATGCCGCGACAGCGTGGACGTGAACCGTATGTGCAGTTGACGGACTTTGAGCGAGGGCGTATAGTGGGCATGCGGGAGGCCGGGTGGACGTACCGCCGAATTGCTCAACACGTGGGGCGTGAGGTCTCCACAGTACATCGATGTTGTCGCCAGTGGTCGGCGGAAGGTGCACGTGCCCGTCGACCTGGGACCGGACCGCAGCGACGCACGGATGCACGCCAAGACCGTAGGATCCTACGCAGTGCCGTAGGGGACCGCACCGCCACTTCCCAGCAAATTAGGGACACTGTTGCTCCTGGGGTATCGGCGAGGACCATTCGCAACCGTCTCCATGAAGCTGGGCTACGGTCCCGCACACCGTTAGGCCGTCTTCCGCTCACGCCCCAACATCGTGCAGCCCGCCTCCAGTGGTGTCGCGACAGGCGTGAATGGAGGGACGAATGGAGACGTGTCGTCTTCAGCGATGAGAGTCGCTTCTGCCTTGGTGCCAATGATGGTCGTATGCGTGTTTGGCGCCGTGCAGGTGAGCGCCACAATCAGGACTGCATACGACCGAGGCACACAGGGCCAACACCCGGCATCATGGTGTGGGGAGCGATCTCCTACACTGGCCGTACACCACTGGTGATCGTCGAGGGGACACTGAATAGTGCACGGTACATCCAAACCGTCATCGAACCCATCGTTCTACCATTCCTAGACCGGCAAAGGAACTTGCTGTTCCAACAGGACAATGCACGTCCGCATGTATCCCGTGCCACCCAACGTGCTCTAGAAGGCGTAAGTCAACTACCCTGGCCAGCAAGATCTCCGGATCTGTCCCCCATTGAGCATGTTTGGGACTGGATGAAGCGTCGTCTCACGCGGTCTGCACGTCCAGCACGAACGCTGGTCCAACTGAGGCGCCAGGTGGAAATGGCATGGCAAGCCGTTCCACAGGACTACATCCAGCATCTCTACGATCGTCTCCATGGGAGAATAGCAGCCTGCATTGCTGCGAAAGGTGGATATACACTGTACTAGTGCCGACATTGTGCATGCTCTGTTGCCTGTGTCTATGTGCCTGTGGTTCTGTCAGTGTGATCATGTGATGTATCTGACCCCAGGAATGTGTCAATAAAGTTTCCCCTTCCTGGGACAATGAATTCACGGAGTTCTTATTTCAATTTCCAGGAGTGTATTTAAATATCAACTGAATTTTCCATCAGTGCTTGGCAGAACATGATAATATATTAAACAGGAAATACACCGTAATATTCTGCAAAAATATGTTCATATGGCCATCTTATGGTGGGAACTGAATGCTGCAAACACGGATAAAATGACTTACTTATGCAGATGATGAATCCTAGTGGCTGTTACGAAAACGTTACCTCAAACTACACGGGTCATCAGACTGTCAGCCAATCAGCTGAAGGGAAGTTAACGTTTCCTCTCCTTGATCCTAACCACTCTGCCATGAAACACGTGTCTTTTCTGTTCAGTGGTTAGCACGACCCAGCACTTCCCGCGAGATGATTCCTCAGAGATCAGCACACAACCATCGTTCATGACCCCATGCATTCTTTCATACTGAAAGAATCTTTTCGTCTTGTCCAATCCATGACGCTATTGCACCAGGTATGTTAGCCTGAATGCTCTTTCTGTGACACGAGAGTGCAACCTCCCACCCACACGGGTCATGCTGTAGGGGATCTGCGGCCTCCAGCTTCGTCAACCAATGTATCCTCAGTCTGGGCAGCAAATGTCCATTCCTGCAGAACACGAAAACTCTTTTCCCAGTCCCTCTTTAGCTGACAGCGGCTCTTGAGAAATTCGTTGACCACGTCACTCTTTATGTCAGTGCACGGCTCCAATTAACTGCCAGAAGTGAAATACAGTTTGCCAGCCAGTTTGAGGCAATGAAATGATTAATAATCCGATTGTGCATCGTAAACAGTGATCTAATTTAAATCGAGAAGAATTCACAGGATATTGAATGTATGATGGAAAAATCTTCCTCCTTACAGTTTTATCTCTTTCAGTTTTATCTCTTTCAGTTTTTTAAAAATAACTATCCATTATGTCTAGTTGGAACAGCAATTGAGGAAGCAGAATTTGAGAGAGTCGGAAAATAAATTTTTCAGCTTCAACTTTCAGCAACACTTGTTAACTCCTGTCCTCTACTTTTGGATGAAGCCATTTAATATTATTAGGTAGACGAGTCAGTATCTCATATTGAAGCAGCGATAACATTTCAATACTCATTTCAGTAGGTTCTTATCAAATTACGATGATGATGATGATGATGTTTGGTTTGTGGGGCGCTCAACTGCGTGGTTATCAGCGCCCGTACAAGTATCCTATCTTTGCTCAGTCCAATTTCGCCACTTTCCTGGATGATGATGAAATGATGAGGACAACACAAACACCCAGTCATCTCGAGGCAGGTGAAAATCCCTGACCCCGCCGGGAATCGAACCCGGGACCCCGTGCTCGGGAAGCGAGAACGCTACCGCGAGACCACGAGCGGCGGACATCAAATTACGATTTTCATGGATACAAAGCTGTTGATTTTACTCTACCAGCTACAATTAATAATGCTAAGTTCTAGAATGTTTTTGTTGATGTTTCTGCTAGAGACTGTAACAAGTGCTTCGCTACCTTATGATAAATTTGGCCGTATGTACGAGGGCTATTCGGAAAGTAAGGAACGATAGGTCTCGAAATGGAAGCCACAGTGAAAATCAAAACTGTTTTATTCGCAACATTTAGCAACAACTTCCAGCTACTTATCTCCATAGTCGCCGATCCGACTTAGCCGTTTGTCGTAGCGTCGTACCAACTTTCCAATGCCCTTGTTATAGAAGGCAGCCGCCAGTGCTTTCCACCAATTCTCTACGCTGGCCTACAGTTCGTTGTCTGTGCCAAAATGTTGTCTTCATAGCCAGCGGTTCAAATGAGCAGAGATGAAACTCAGAGGAAGACAATTACGGGCTATATTGTCGGTAATATAGAAAACGATGCACTAGCATCTTCATTGCCTCTGCACAATGCGGCTGAGAACTGTCTTGAAGAAGAAACCGCATGACAGTTGTGTAATGTTGGCTGCATAGCTTCAGGCGAAATTTCTCACCAGTCCCTCGTACTTGGCGGGAGACACTGTTGTTCTAGGTATCTTTATGTGCTCCCTGTGTGATCAGAACTAAAAAGAACGACGTAAAGCGATCGACGGGCGTAGTAGAGACACTGCCCAACACACCTGTGAAAAACGTCTCGGATTTTCACTGAGGTTTCCATTTCGCGACCGATCGTTCCTCACTTTCCGAATAAGGCTCGAAGGCTTTGTAGTTTGCTGCTCATCAGTATCCTTGAGCATTCCCATATACGACGAGCTGATTTCTTCAGTATGCTTAGTCTGTTTTTTGCTCTCTCAGGAATTTTATTTGTGTGCGTCTGCCAGTTTCATTTTTGATCCATATATGCTCCTAAATATTTAGGATTTTCATTCTGACATATGTCTTCCCCTCCGATTTATAGAGTAACTTTTGGGTTAAAGTATTTTATAGAAATACAAAATATTTGATAGTGGGGTTCCTGAGTGTTTATTCCCATAAAGTTTCCATGTGACCACTGTTCAAGGCGATTTATCACTTGCTTTATTTTGTTTGATAATTGATTCCTTTTTTTTTTACTTGGTTATGAAATCCTAATTAATAGATAACTTTGGCTGCGGGTGCAATTTCATCAACAAATCTTGTCATTGTTAGTCGTTCACCCTGAATTTTCATCCCAGTCCTGAACCTCTGTTATTTCCGTCATTGCATCATACTGAATAGTACGGGAGAAAGACTACATTTGAGCGCTATATAATTTTTCACATAAGCACTTCTTTCTTGGCCTTCTGTTCTTACGGTTCCCACATGGTTCCTGTACATATAGACTGATAGAAAGAAAACCACAACAGCAAGATTAAGTTGTACTACATAACGATTGCAAACAAAATTAAAATAGGAGAACAGGAAATCAAAATTGTTGATAAATTTAAATATTTAGGCGAAATAACAACATACAGTCTAAATGACAAGCCATCATGGCAGAACAGAATAAAAAAACTGAACTACGCAAATTACATTACCAAAACTACTTACAACAAAAAAAGCCTATCTATAGATGCAAAATTAAAACACTATAAAACAGTTACACAAGCAGAAATAACGTATGCACCTGAAACTATCTTCAAAACAACTAATACAGCAGAAATTGACAGAATACTAAAAATAGAAAGAAGAATAATTAGAACATGTATAAATAAACAGTATAAAATAAATGGACATTGGAGAATAGCATGAAATGAAACAGTATATAAGAAAATAGAACCAGTCATCAGCACAATCGGAAGAAACGCATCTCATTCTTTGGACATCTGATGAGAACTCCAGAAAACAGAATTAGTAAAAAAATAATTCAAAAATTGTGGAATAGCAAGAGCGACATTAAATGGATCACAGAAATTAAGGAAGATATAAAAGAACTTCAAATTACAGTAGATGACCTAAAAAACAAGACAGAGAAAACCAGAATACTGCAAGACCCGCAAACCAGACTACAAATGAAAATCAATAAAAGGAGTACAGGAAGAGTGGTCTCAGATGAAGAAAGAAAGGAAATATCTGCAGGAATGAAGAACTATCGGGCAGACAGAAGAGCAAAACATCTTTCATATAAGAATAGACTCTAATAATTATATTGCCTAAATATCATATTAAGTTACTGTTGAACCAAATTGTATCCCTGTGGAACAACTTGTTTACATCTTTGTATTTTTGACTAGAGTGGTCCAATGAAGACCATAAAATAAATAATAATAATAATAATGATAATGATAAATAAAGAGGTGTTTCTAAATCTGAAAGATGATGTCTATTCAAATTTCGTTCCATTCGCATAAGAATGGCGCTCGCAGCGCCACTACGAGGATGTGATTGCTTTAAATACACGCCCTAACAGTCGTGAGCTGATGTTGGTCAAGAATGCATTTAACGCGACAGAGATGGGGTGGTGACGAGAATGTATGGTAGCAAGAAGACTGGGCTGTGGACAGCCATACTGCAAAGCCGAGAGGGAAAACCATGGTGTTAGACGCAGCGGTAGCAATTTGAGCAGCAATTGGCACCACAGTGACACAACGAACTGTTACAGATCGGTTACTTCAAGGACATCTCCGAGCCAGAAATCCTCTAGCACGCACTGCAGTGACCCCAAACCACCGCCATTTTCCACTTCAATTATGTCGAGCGTGAGCTCATTGGAGGGCCGGGTAATACAGGTCTGTTGAGTTTTCTGATGAAAGCCACGTTGCCAGTAATGGCAGTGTATTTGTTAGCAGTTAAGGGCCTCCAACCAACGTATCTACGTGCTAGGCACACTGGACCTACACCCGAAGTTACGGGCCGGGGTGTGATTTCGTAAGACAGCAGGAACACTGCCGTGGTTATCCCAAGCACCCTGACCGCACATTTTTACGATTCGAGTTGTGCTGCCATTTATGAAAAGCAGTTCAGGTGGTGTTTTCCAACAGGATAACACTTTCCCACATACCGCTGTTGTAATCCAACATACTCTACAAGAGTGTCGACATCTTGTCTTGGCTTGTTCGAGCACCAGATATGTCTCTAGCCGACCACACATGGGACACCAATGGACGACGGCTCTGGCGTCATACACAACCATCATTAACCGTTCCTTTGTTGACCGACCAAATGCAACAGGCA
The DNA here is from genome assembly GCF_023864275.1 of Schistocerca cancellata. NCBI lineage: Eukaryota > Metazoa > Arthropoda > Insecta > Orthoptera > Acrididae > Schistocerca > Schistocerca cancellata. The sequence continues at coordinate 128,572,070 of NC_064635.1, forward strand.
TGGAAGTCACAAACTGACAACCGCACCTTTTCAACACAATTCACGCACGTTTGCATGCCTGAATTCAACATTCTGGTGGTTACACCGTTTATTAATTTACCAGCATTCCACATTAATCTGTTACCTTGCAGTGTTATTCATTTAAGTATGACCGAGTGAGGTGGCGCAGTGGTTAGCACACTGGACTCGCATTCGGGAGGACGACGGTTCAATCCCGTCTCCGGCCATCCTGATTTAGGTTTTCCGTGATTTCCCTAAATCGCTTCAGGCAAATGCCGGGATGGTTCCTTTGAAAGGGCACGGCCGATTTCCTTCCCCATCCTTCCCTCACCCGAGCTTGCGTTCCGTCTCTAATGACCTCGTTGTCGACGGGACGTTAAACACTTAATGTCCTCCATTTAAATATGTTACCTAGACAAATTTATTACCGAAATTTTATTACTTTACGTTAATTATGTTTTGGTGTTGCTGTTCCTTCCCTACACTTTAACCACTTTTCTTGAGAACCTGGAACATTTTGCACCACCTACATTCTCGAAAACTTTTTATAGGACGACAAATCTGATGGACATGTTTTTAGCTTTCTGAAGTATTGCTTACATTATCAATTGCAATGTCTGGACTGTGTATCTGATGCTCTTACCTTTCCGAAAGCCAAGTTGATCGTGATGTAACAGGCTTCCAGTCTTCTTTTCCATTCTCCTGTATACAGGGTGTTACAAAAAGGCACGGCCAAACTTTCAGGGCCAGCCGGGGTGGCCGAGAGGTTCTAGGCGCTGCAGTCCGGACCCGCGGGACTGCTACGGTCGCAGGTTCGAATCCTGCCTCGGGCATGGATGTGTGTGATGTTCTTAGGTTAGTTAGGTTTAAGTAGTTCTAAGTTCTAGGGGACTGATGACCTCAGAAGTTAAGTCCCATAGTGCTCAGAGCCATTTTTTGAAACTTTCAGGAAACATTCCTCGCACACGAACAAAGAAAAGATGTTATGTGGACATGTGTCCGGAAATGCTTAATTCCCATGTTAGAGCTCATTTTAGTTTCGTCGGTATGTTCTTCCACCTAAGCTCAATGGAGCACATTATGATGATTTCATACGGGATACTCTGCCTGTGCTGCTAGAACATGTGCCTTTACAAGCACGACACAACATGTGGTTCATGCACGATGGTGCTCCTGCACATTTCAGTCGAAGTGTTCGTACGCTTCTCATCAAGAAATTCGGTGGCCGATGGATTGGTAGAGGCGGACCAATTCCATGGCCTCCACGCTCTCCTGACCTCAACCCTCTTCACTTTCATTTATGGGGGCATTTGAAAGCTCTCGTCTACGCAACCCCGGTACCAAATGTAGAGACTCTTCGTGCTCGTACTGTGGACGGCTGTGATACAATACGCCATTCTCCAGGGCTGCATCAGCGCATCAGGAATTCCATGCGACGGAGGGTGGATGCATTATTAATGTGATTTGAAGAGAAGTAATAAAATGAGCTCTAACATGGAAAGTAAGCGTTTCCAGACACATGTCCACATAACATCTTTTCTCTATTCGTGTGCGAGGAATGTTTGCTGAAAGTTTGGCCGTGCCTTTTTGTAACAAAATGGTTCAAATGGCTCTGAGCACTATGGGACTCAACTGCTGTGGTCATAAGTCCCCTAGAACTTAGAACTACTTAAACCTAACTAACCTAAGGACATCACACACATCCATGCCCGAGGCAGGATTCGAACCTGCGACCGTAGCGGTCGTGCGGTTCCAGGGCAGCGCCTTTAACCGCTCGGCCACTCCGGCCGGCCTTTTTGTAACACCCTGTATTATTCATGTCAGTAAATTGGCTGGATTGTGCGGTAGTTGTCCCATTTATCTGCACCTGCCATCTTCGGAATTGTGTGGATGATGTTTTTCCTAAGTCTGCTGGTACTTTACCATTCACATACATTCTCTACTCCAACTTGAATCGTAGTCTGGTTTCCACTTCCCCTTTAGAATTTCAGATATTCTGATGGAATGTCATCTCTAGCTTTTGCCTTATTTGACATTAAGTTTTCCAAACCTCTCTTCCCTATCGATTCCTGTTTCTTCTTCAATCACATCAGATAAGCATTGCCCTTCATAGAGGCAGTCAATGTATTCTCTTTCGACCCATCAGCTCTCTCTTCTACATTTAAGTGTGAAACTCCCATTGTTTACTCTTAATGCTAACAACATTGGTTTTAATTTCACCGAAGGTTGTTTTGAGTTTACAATATGCTGCGTTAGTCCTTTCGACAATCACTTCTTTTCCGATTTCTTCACATTTTTCATGCAGTTAGTTCACCTTAGCTGCAGAGATTAGCTGATATTAAGTGGGGATGTTAAAAGAAAGTGATCAACAACACCTACAATAATATTATGGATAACCGGTCTCATACTCTGCCCGTTCCGCATCTAGCCAATGATTTGGGCCCATGAATAGCAGCAGGAGGAGTTTTAACTGATAAATTTCTCCAGAGTAAGAGTGGGAAAAATCCATTTCTAACCAATGACGTTGGCCCTTCAATGGCAGTTACAGCATTTTTAGCCAATAACCCCCTTCTTCGGCATTAGCGTAGTAAAACTTCTCTTGCTACATTACGACGATGGCGCACCAAAGGTACCCCAAGAGTCTTTACTCAATAATCTCACTTCTCCAGCACAAGCGCGGAATAGCTCCCCTTTATAAGAGAAGGCGACACTCGTCTCTGACGGTGCTCAATCTACAGTGGACACCACAAGATTATAAAGAATGTTTCAGCTGACGAGTCGAAACGTCGATTGTTTGAAAAAAATATAAGGTGGCCTAACAACACAGAAGATTTTTTAACTTCATGTTACAGAGGCTTGCATTTTCGATATTTTTGTCACATGGTTTATCCCAGTAGATGTTTCAGAATCCATTTGCAATACTTATTCTAAAAGTTGCTTTCAGTTAGTTCTATCAGAAACTTCCACAAGATCTCATGTTTTAAAAATTTAAGCTACTGAAACACAAATAATAATTTTCAATGAAACCTACATTTTTTATAATTAGTGTTTCACTTTTACACATAACTGAATGAGCCGTGTATCGACTCGTGCTACACCTTGTGTTTAGATTGCATTGGTTTTCCTTTTCTTCCCCGGACTTGTTTGTTTGATATGTTGTCTGTAATTAAGTGGCTGCTTGGTTGTCTTTTCCCTCAGCTATCGATATTTGCGCTTGTGCTTCAGGGGAAACTGCTATGGAGAAGTGAGATATTTGACCTGTTGTAACCTCGTGTGGTGGCGTGGAAGTAGGGGGGTTGCGCGCAGAGAGAGTCTTGTGGACACGGGAGGGCAGCGTGGCTCTCCAGCGCGAAGCAGGCGTGGTCGGTTGTACCGAGTCGCCACGTGATGTATGTCGGCTGTGTGTAACGAGCGGGTCGAGTTGACGGAAGAGCTCCCCGCGTGTTGGTTGTATACAGAATCGCCCCACGAGTAGTTGTTGTTCATTTCGCCTTGGTGGGACGTTAACAAACTTCTTTAAATCCTCCGTTTCAACACTGGAGTTTAAAAGGAGACACCTAACATGAAGGAGCGGTCACTACCCGCCAACGTTGCAGAGAAGACGTGAACTCCGGTGACAGAGCGTGTTGTCGCGTGACCGTGGCGTGTTGGGTACGCTGGCGACGCGTGCGCGGTCGGATGTGTGGATTCTTGCCATCGGAGGTCGTGTACTGCCTGTTCGAGCATAATTGCAAGTTAAGTTCGTGGAAGGTTTAATCAGTAAGTAATAAGTTTGCGTAAGCAGTGTCCCTTCTGCCCTTGTGGCCTCCGGCGATCGGGTTTCCTGTCCCCGGCACCGGTGTAATTGAAGACAGTGACCTTTCCTCCTCCTCTCATTACTGCCCGATGGGAGGTGTAGTTATGGCAGTTTAATTGTTTCGCTATTCTGTCGTGGGTTATGAGTAAATACATGCTTCTTGTTGGTTGATCATGTGGTCGCTCATTCAGGACTGTGTGGTGTAATGTTTCCTTGCACGAGGTTAGCTCTAATTCTGCCACCAAGTTAAGCCATCTTATAACAAGTTTTCGCTGGCGAAATGTCGGTGCAGTGACCAGCCTGAGAGTGGCAATTGTGTTTAACCGTGGTATTTAAATTGGTCAGTATTCTGTCTAGCCTGAGCATCCCTGAGTGGGTGATTTGTGGCCGCCTTACACGGGTCCGTCATATCTGTTATGTTCTAATGATATTCCAGGACATTTTTGTTTAAAATTTGTTTTAAATTCCTCCAAGTTTGCAAATTCCTTTTATTGTCATTACTCGTGTGTTTGCTGAGACCTGTTTAATTTTTTTAATGGCGGTGTTGGTAGCTTCACTACCTCACCGTACTTTATTAATAAAGTTCTGTATTTACTTTAGCAGCCTGTTTACTACTGTTCTTTAAATTTTTTAAATTGTTGTATTGCTATAAATTACTTAATTGCCGTTAGCGGCGTGTTTAAAAGGCTGTTTATTGCCGTACTGCTAGTTTCTGTAAGATACGAATAAAACATTTGTGAAAATCTCAACTCCACAGTAAACTACTAGATATTTGGCCTCGTTTCCCTTCTTGTGGTGTGGCTTGTAGTAACCATAAACACTGTGTGTGTCATTTAAGAATGACATAGTTCCCTCAGTAAAATTACGAGTAGGAATGCGCAAAATAATTGAAGGGTCAGTTTTCTGGAATATCGTTATTTACCCTTATTGCGGTGCAGACATTTGAAATTTGGAATAAACTTGCTGCAACCTTCCTCTGTAACGAAATTACAATGAAATCCAGACCACTAGCTGCTTACAGGCGTTGATAAATATCAACTGCAGTTGAATATGTATGCCCCAACTGGGATTCGAACCCGGGATCTCCTGATTAAATGGCAGGCGCTCTATCCAAATGAGCCACCGGTGACACAGGCGATACTGCTCCACGTGAAACCCACACTTTCAGCTTTCTGCCCACACGCTACGTGTAGTGCCCCTACCCACCAGTATACTCATTACTCGTGAAGTCAATGTACCGGTTCCCATAAGAGTATGAGCAATGTGAGTGCATCCGTAATGAAGAAGATCATTGCCAGGTAAGCATTATCTATATGAAGATTTTTTTTTGTGGTTTTAGGGCGCACAACTACAGTGGTCATTAGCGCCCAGGCTAAGTTATGAATGCACTGCGAGGCACAATGTTAAAATAGCAACTAAAAAGGACAACACTATAAAAGGCACATTAACAGGCAAGGGATTAAAAGAACAGGTTTTTCAAGTGGATAAAACGAAGAACGCGAGCAGCTGCTCCTGGGCCATCCGCTAAAATTTCATCCAGAGTACATGGCAGGCCAAGATCAATGCGCAGTGTATTAAAATTCGAACACGACGTTAATATGTGGCGTACCGTCATCAGTTGACCACATGGGCAGAACGGCGCCGGCGCAGCCGTCAGTAGATGGTGATGGCTGAACCGGCAGTGTCCAATCCGTAACCGGGCCAAAACGACCTCCTCCCGCCGAGAATGGCGTGAAGAGGTCGTCCAAGCTGTGGGGAGAGGTTTCAAGGCCCGAAGCTTGTTTTCAGTAAGTAGACCAATCGGCATGCTACAGCGATAAAATGCGCTGACAAATGACCCTGCTAAAATCAGATGAAGGCACACAACAGTCCGAGGCTGGAGGACCGCAGCCTTGGCCACGGCATCTGCAGCTTCGTTTCCAGGGATACCGACATGGCCAGGAACCCACATAAAGGTAACCGGAGAACCGTCGTCCGCCAGATGCTGAAGAGAGCGTTGGATCCGGTGCACGAAAGGGTGATCACTGGGGCTCAGGATGGCGTTCAGTGAATCAGAGCAGATGACCTAACCAGGATGTCGGCGGCGGCGGATGTAAAGAATAGCCTGATAGAGGTCGAAGAGCTCAACTGTGAAGACCGAAAAATGGCTATGGAGCCGGTATTTGAAACTGTGTGCGCCGACATTGGTCTTAGAGCCACCTGTATAAATGAAGATCGTATTAATGAACTTCGAACGAAGTTCGACAAACCGTGAGCGGTATACCGAACCGGGGGTAACCTCCTTTGGGAGCGAGCTGAGGTCAAGGTGAACGCGAACCTGAGCCTGGAGCCAAGGTGGCGTTTGGCTCTCGCCCACTCTAAAGGTTGCAGGGAGTGAAAAATCAAGGTGCTGAAGGAGGCGTCGAAAGCGAACTCCAGGGGGTAGCAGGGCAGATACATACAACCCGTATTGACGGTCGAGAGCCCGCATCTCGTGGTCGTGCGGTAGCGTTCTCGCTTCCCACGCCCGGGTTCCCGGGTTCGATTCCCGGCGGGGTCAGGGATTTTCTCTGCCTCGTGATGGCTGGGTGTTGTGTGCTGTCCTTAGGTTAGTTAGGTTTAAGTAGTTCTAAGTTCTAGGGGACTGATGACCTCAGATGTTAAGTCTCATAGTGCTCAGAGCCATTTGACGGTCGAGAGAGTCGTCAAAAAAGGAACGATAAGACGGGTGGTCGGGCATTGACAGTAGGCGACAGGCATACCGACAAAGCAGTATATCGCGCCGGTAGGTTAGTGGCAATTCACCGACTTCAGCATGAAGACTCTCGACGGGACTAGTATAGAACGCTCCGAAAGAAGGTATACCATCTTCATATATCCGTCTGCAATGGCGCAAAAGCCTGGCACCTTGCGACGTCAACCTGACCACGTTTCATACAGCAAAGTTCGACACATGCAATCAAAACAAAGAACTCAAATTTCCATGTCAGGTGTAAGGTGGGTTAATGGTGTCACGTTGGCACCAATTTTCGCTACAATTCTGCACGCGTTACACCATGGGAAGATTGTCAACCCCCGCCCTCTTCGCCTCATCTCGCCCATTCGTTTGACATTTCTGCGATGGAGGTCAGAAACGCAAAGCCCAGCATTGAAACCACGGGGGTTTTCTTACGAACGGCCGAGATAAACGTTTCAGTCACACCGCTGATTAGAAGCGACACGAATGGGCCTCAGGAGGTGGCAAACAGAATGTCAATGAAACCACCCCTTTCCCTTCATTTACACACGTTCTGCTCACGAAAACGACACTCTGCAGTGCGATGTACAGCAGAAAGACGTTTTTGACAACCTTTGACACTGCTGACACTCCCCCTTCACCTTACCACCGCCCCCCGCCCCCCGCCCCCCGAAAGATTGATCGTTGACCAATGACCCGATCCAACATGATCACAATTCTTTGGAGTGCAATTTTTGCCATAAACGTATACAGGATGGAACCCCTAGGAATCTTTCAAAACTAAAAGACGAAATCTGAAACTGATGTTAGTAGCAAACGGCATTTATGCTTTTTCAGCCCTTCTGTTCAAGAACTTCTGTGGCCTGATCATGGTGGGAACAGGGAGGGGGGGGGGGGGAACTGAGACGTACATAAAATAAAACAGGAAAGGGTCCGTATATTCTAAGAACACGTAATTCCTCAAAAACCTCAGTGCCGCCAGCAGACCCCTGTCGAGCGCTTCGTAAATGTACCTGAACAGTGGCAATCTTTGACCGATTCCTTGGCACCTGTGAGCATGCAACCCCATCGACAGCCCCCACATTCCACATGCCTGCAACCAGGCATTAGAGCAGCAGTGTAATGCCACTCATTTCTGAATCTACATCTACACTTATACTCCGCAAGCCACTCAACGGTGTGTGGCGGAGGACACTTGACGTGCCACCGTCATTACCTCCCTTTCCTGTTCCAGTCGCGTATGGCTCGCGGGAAGAACGACTGCTGCAAAGCCTCCGTGCGCGCTCGAATCTCTCTAATTTTACATTCGCGATCTCCTAGGGAGGTATAAGTAGGGGGAAGCAATATATTCGGTACCTCATCCAGAAACACACCCTTTCGAAACCTGGACAGCAAGCTACACCGCGATGCAGAGCGCCTCTCTTGCAGAGTCTGCCACTTGAGTTTGCTAAACATCTCCGTAACGCTGTCACGCTTACCAAATAACACTGCAACAAAACGCGCCGGTCTTCTTTGGATCTTCTCTATCTCCTCCGTGTGGTGTGCGTACTGTAAGACCTTCGGCACACACACTATCAGATTATTTGACTTGTCGCTCTAACGAAGTAGGCGAGTGTCAGCAATATGTCTTGTGGTCTTATGGTGGCGTGTTTATCTTCTGCCATTAGGTCAGACGATGAAAATGCCACTTGCATGCTTAGAGTAGCAGATTGATGGTGACCAACTTTAAACAGAACTTGATTAATTTTCACACACATTTATTAAAATAATAAAAATCATAAACCTTACTTAACTTGATTCTGGATGCTATTTACAATTGACAATCTGAAGTTCCTTTGGTCTTGGTACGTTAATCTTATTCTCACATATCTCTGATACTTGACAAAGCGTCTATACATTTCTCTTCATGGCTATGTACAGGAATATGATAAGATTATTAGGCGCAGACTGAAACTTGACTATAGACTAATGCAGACTAATCCAGACTCACTAATTGGAGGTCTGTACACTCATTATAATACCTGGAGCGTTCAGGTATCACTGCGCGAGTGTGATCTGCGAGGAGAAAAGGTTCTACGTTAGCAGCAATCTCATTGGCTGCGTTACATATTAATACGCGGATCGGCGGAAGCAGAATTTGTTCCGTCTCTATGGCAGCGCCATCTCGTAGTGCAGAGATGGACGAGCGCTGCGCCTGCGCTGTTGTGCTTAGCACAGCGCGCTCTATCGGGAAAGTTGTGTACGCGCTGACTATGCGGAACTAAGTAAACAACACTCCGTCAACCCGATCTGGTACGGATCCCACACTGATGAGCAATACTCAAGTATAGGTCGAACGAGTGTTTTGTAAGCCACCTCCTTAGTTGATGGACTACATTTTCTAAGGACTCTCCCAATGGATCTCAACCTGGTACCCGCCTTTCCAACAATTAATTTTATATGATGATTCCACTTCAAATCGTTCCGCACGCATACTCCCAGATATTTTACAGAAGTAGCTGCTACCAGTGTTTGTTCCGCCATCATATAATCATACAATAAAGGATGCTTCTTTCTATGTATTCGTAATACATTACATTTGTCTATGTGAAGGGTCAGTTGCCACTCCCTGCACCAAGTGCCTATCCGCTGCAGATCTTCCTGCATTTCGCTACAATTTTCTAATGCTGCAACTTCTCTGTATACTACAGCATCATCTGCGAAAAGCTGCATGGAACTTTCGACACTATCTACTAGGTCATTCATATATATTTGCAGATGTCTAAGCGTAATTACATTACGAAAAACTGCTGGTGAAAAAAAAAAACGAACAATTGTGAAATCAGCAAGAAAAAGTATTTAAGAACGAATATTTCCTTTCAGTCACCTGAAACCACGCAGACCGTTGATAAGTGACGCAATAGGAATATCAGCTTCGTATCCACAGCTTTTAATATATTAACATATCTTGGTGCAGAAAGTTAGTTGTAGGTAAGATATATTACGTCTATCACGTAACTTCAGCTGGTACTTGTCAATTTTCAGTCATACAAAATCAACAAGATGGCGCTGGCATGGAGTTATACAACCCCAAGCTCGGTGGTATATAGTTGTCTAAGTTGGTAGAATATTTAACGTAATATCATTCTTCGGCAAATATTCAAATATCGTTTATACACAAATTTAGAGTTTATCAGATAAGTTACCGTAATAAGTGGCGAAAGAGACACGTCTCTGTAATTCAAAACAATTTTAATTTGGCTTTAACGGAGGTTTGAGCTCTAATATTTACCTTGTAAAGCCTCTGAAGCACGTTCATTACTTGAATTTACTGCCTTGTCTCTACTGCTTAATACGAAGCGATGTCGCTGTCATCCACAGATAGGGAGAAGGAATCGATCACTGCTTGTTGCTGTGGTATCGAATGACGTTAATCATCTATAGTGCGTGTTACCTGAAAAGTAACAGAAACACAAAATTAGGAATAACTTAGATGATGAATCACCAAAGAAAAATTTGATTTCTCGGTGTTTACATTAAAGAGGAACAGTCAGTTGTGCTTTTAGCGATTTTAAAACATTCCCATAAACGGCATGTGCAGATGACAGCCCACATTACTGGACACAACATTATTTAATCATTCATTCATTCTGTTCTGGATACCCCATAGTGAAGGAAAGCCGCTAGGGATGTGAAGTGAATTAAGAAATACATTAACAAGATGTAGCAGTCTCTAGAAACTGCGTTAAAAATTCTTTCTCGTTAAACTGCTGCAAAGTTCTTGCCTACAAACTGTAAAAATAAACGATGAACTCCACATCACAACCAGTAACTTCAAAAGTAGAAAGCTAGTGTATCTTCTCTTACATTAGGTATCTTCTGTATATCTGCTGTTGATAGGTTAATATCTACAATATTGATATTTACTGTAGAGTTACAGTTAACAATAAATTTTGTAAATATAATCCTGTTTAGAATATGGCAATATTGCCACTAATAATGCATGTCATCTGAGTTGGCACTGGTTATCTCACCATTTAGTGGTCTAAACCACTAATTATCATCATCATTATCATCATCATCATCATCGAATCTAAATAATCAAGTAATTCAAAAAAACGTACCTGATAGAGTACATTTCAATTTTCTTTCGAATTCATAGGGAGTCTAACTTTCTTTCTATGTCTCAAATGGAAATTCATTGAAGAGGTTTACAACACAATGTGCTATGAAACACCGATGAAAACGGAAAGTCGCCGTGGAATTTTTTTCTGTCTTGTGCTGCGATTGTGTAAATCGCATTTCAGGTGATCAACTTATTACCAAAAAATATCAATAACGCTCGGAAGTACTGCTCAGTAAATTTACGAGTTCTAAGCTCTTTGAAAAGCCCTTTGCAAGAAGCCCCCTTACCTACTTCAGACAATATTCTCACAGGCTACCTTATATCATTATATTTTGACTAAAGTTCAGTCTTGATCACTCATGTATGTTTTAATGATACATGAGTGATCAAGACTGAACTTTAGTCAAAATATAACAATTAATTGATCACTGTTTCCAAAAATGTTTACCAAAATTGTACCTTATATGAGTTGAGGAAACAATCTCCATTTGTTGGACCACACTTCACGCATCCACTTACATACTGTCAGTCTGTGTGTGGTTTGTGTAGAGTCTTGTACCGCAAGGAAGAGGATGTTGTTATGGGTGGCCGGTATCTTCTTTCTACAACACATATACACACGTGGATTAATGCAGTTCCTTATTTGCATGAACTGGAAACATTTACTTAAGTCGAATAGAGTCCATGCTTTGTAGTACAAGCCAACACCGACTCAAAGGAAGGCCTCGGCGCTTGTTGGTGACGTCACGTCAGCTAGGCACGGCGAACGCCAGGTCTGTTGCAGGCAGAAACGCCCGGGCGTGCTTATCACTATAAATCTCTTATTTTTAGGCAGAATGTTTGGTATTGTTTTGGATTCTGCAGATTTATTTAGATGAAAGATTTTCATACTATCGTAAAGCTACAAATGAAGATCATAGTTCTGTATTACCGAATCCTGTCGAAACAAACTTAGATCAATATGAGAAGATGCTTTGTTCCATTGCAAGCTTCGGAAATTTTACATTCAAGTAACTGTATTTACTTGATCCATTTTGTTATCGAAACTTACCTCAACCCCCTTACAATTAACTCGTTTCTTTTATTTATTTATTTATTTTCGTTTGATATCGTCACTGGAAATGTGAAGTAATTTACATGTGTAATTGTCCAACTGTTGCCAGTCATTAGATTACAGTCGTTTTCAACGAAAGGAATTCTAAACAGGAAACAAAATAGCTTCATACATCGAAAATAATGCTGAGCTTAAACTTTTTTAAACATGCACATTAGAAAAGATAAATATTCCCCTCTTTCAACTGAAAGGAGAAACTTTATAAAATAAAAAAAATTTATTTGATAAAACAAGTATCTCTCTTTTGCCTCTTCTTCTGTCCCCCACCCCCTCTCCCAGCGTGTACAATCGAAAGATATTTCATTAACATTCAGTGCTCCTCACCCCATAGTCAAAGAAGATACCTAAAGAAGAGCACTAATATGTTCAAAGTTTCCTGTAAAAGCAACCCAGTACAAACGTAACTTCCTCAGATTTACAAATAAGGTAAATAAGCACTAATTCTGTTGCTGCTGGACCATGAAGTCGTTTTTGTATGTCAATCCTTAAAGCAGGTGGAAATTTAAGTTCAAGAGTATACTATTTGTTAAGAAGTGTAATGAATTGCACAATTAATTGATTGCGGAAATCTCTCAGAACAATCTGTGTCGGTCAACTACCGCCAATAGTTGCACATCTTCCTGTGTCAGAGAGGGAGACACCACCATTATGAGTATGCCTGCAACAGACCTGGCGTTCGCCGTGCCTAGCTGACGTGACGTCACGAACAAGCGCCGATGTCTTCCTTTGAGTCGGTGTTGTACCAGCTCATCAGTAATAGTCCTGATGCAGACTGGTGTGATGTCAATATCGGTAACTTGCTATAAGAAACTTTAGTTTCTCAGTGCTAGTAAAGTACAATTCTGGCTGAGTTAAACTAGCCCCACTATAGTCACTAATCTGGTCGCTATGTAGTGTCGTAGCCTGTGACCAACCAAACCCGCTCTGCAGGTAAATTGACAGACGCCGAACTGGATGACTGAGAGAGTGAGGACATCGGGTCAGCGGCGATGGCCTAAATACATGCTTTCTAGAGTGCGTTCGTGGCGTGTTGCATGTGGGTGTGTTTGGCCTCTCTCGTGACAGGTGTGCTTCATAGAGCGCCTGGTAATCGATCTTTGCAATTTATCTGTGCCGACGGGTGTGCCGGCGGCAGCAGAGATTCACTGAGGTGACAAAAGTCATGGAATACCTCCTAATATCGTGTCGGAGCTCCTTTGCCCGGCATAGTGCAGGAACTCCACTTCACATGGACTCAACAAATCGTAGGAAGCCACCTGTAGAAATATTGAGCCATGCTTTTACACTACTGGCCATCAAAATTGCTACACCAAGAAGAAATGCAGATGATCAACGGGTATTCACTGGAAAGATTTATGATACTAGAACTGACATGTGATTACATTTTCAAGCAATTTGGGTGCACAGATCCTGAGAAATCAGGATCCAGAACAACCACCTCAGGACGTAATAACGGCCTTCATACGCCTGGGCATGGAGTCAAACAGAGCTTGGATGGCGTGTACAGGTACAACTGCCCATGCAGCTTCAATACGATACCACTGTTCATCAAGAGCAGTAACTGGCGTATTGTGACAAGCCAGTTGCTCGGCCACCATTGACCAGACGTTTTCAATTGGTGAGAGATCAGGAGAATGTGCTGGGCAGGGTAGCAGTCGAACATTTCCTGTATCCAGAAAGGCTCGTACGAGACCTGCAACATGTGGTCGTGCATTATCCTGCTGAAATGTAGGGTTTCGCAGGGATCGAATGACGGGTAGAGCCATGGGTCGTAACACATCTGAAATGTAACTTCCACTGTTCAAAGTGCCATCAATGCGAAGAAGAGGTGACGGAGACGTGTAACCAATGGCACCCCATACCATCACGCCGGGTGATACACCAGTATGGCGATGACGAATACACGCTTCCAATGTGCATTCACCTCGATGTCGCCAAACACGGATGCGACCATCATCGTGCTGTAAACAGAACCTGGATTAGTCCGAATAAATGACGTTTTGCCATTCGTGCACCCGGGTTCGTCGTTGAGTAACACCATCGCAGGCGCTGCTGTCTGTGATGCAGCGTCAAGGGTAATCGCAGACATGGTCTCCGAGCTGATAGTCCATGCTGCTGCAAACGTCGTCGAACTGTTCGTGCAGATGGTTGTTGTCTTGCAAACGTCCCTCTCTGTTGACTCAGGGAACGAGACGTGGCTGTACGATCCGTTACAGCCATGCCGACAAGATGCCTGTCATCTCGACTGCTAATGATTCGAGGCCATTGGGATCCAGCACGACGTTCCGTGTTACCCTCCTGAACCCACTGATTCCATATTGTCGGATCTCGACCATCGCGAGCAGCAATGTCACGATACGATAAACCGCAATCGCGATAGGCTACAATCCGACTTTTATTAAAGTCGGAAACGTGATGGTACGCATTTGTCCTCCTTACACGACGCATCACTACAACGTTTCACCAGGCAACGCCTGTCAACTGCTGTTTGTGTATGCGAAATCGGTTGGAAACTTTTGTCATGTAAGCACGTTGTGGGTGTCGCCACCGGCGCCGACCTTGTGTGAATGCTCTGAAAAGCTATCACAGCATCTTCTTCCTGTCGGCTAAATTTCGCGTTTGTAGCACGTCATCTTCGTGGTGTAGCAATTTTAATGGCCAGTAGTGTATAACCACCCATAATTGCAAAAATGCTGCTAGTGCAAGATTCTAGACACGAACTCACTTCTCGATTACGTCCCATAAATGTTAGATGGGATTCATGTTGGGTGATCTGGATTGCCATATCATTTGCTCGATCCACCCAGAATATTCTTCAAACAAATGGCGAACAATTATGGCCCGGTCTCAGGGCACATTTTCATCCATAATAATTACATCGTTGTTTGGGAGCTTGAAGACATGAATGGCTACAAATGGTCTCCAAGTAGTCGGACATGTATAAAAACAGCCCACGCCATCATGGAGCCAACATCAGTTTCCACAGTGCCTTGTTGACAGTTTGTTTCTATGGTGGGGTTCCACCAGCTCTTATCGAATGAAATCGGTTTCATCTTACCAGGCCACTGTTTTTCAGTCTTATAGGGTCCAATTGATGTGGTCCCGAGCCCATGAGAGGCACCGCAGGCGATGTCGTCCTGCTAGATAAGGGCCGGCCGTTGTGGCCGAGCGGTTCTAGACGCTAAAGTCTGGAACCGTGCGACCGCTACGGTCGCAGGTTCGTATCCTGCCACGGGTGGATGTGTGTGATGTCCTTAGGTTAGTTAGGTTTAAGTAGTTCTAAGTTCTAGGGGACTGATGACCTCGGAAGTTAAGTCCCATAGTGCTCAGAGCCATTTGAACCATTTTTTTGCTAGCTAAGGCACTCGCGTGGAACGTCTCCTGCGAGAGCCCGTTAATGCCATTGATCTCTGCGGTTCTTTCACGCAGTGTTCCTCCACTGTTAATACTGACAACTCTACGCGAACGCCGCTACTCTTACTTGTACAAGCATTCGGCCACTGCGTTGTCCGTGGTGAGAAGTAATGCCTGAAATTTCATGTTCTCACTGCCCTCTTGACACTGTGCATCTCGGAATATTGAATTTCCTAACGATTTTCAAAATGAAATGTCCCACACGTGTAGGTCTAACTACCATTCCGCGTGGAAAAGTCTGTTAATCTGTAACAACAACGACGCTGTACTATTGTATATATAAGTACATTTTCTTTCTGATTTTTCGATAAACTAGTGTAATTGATGTTTTGATTTCATTTGTTTTTTGATTCATGTCATTGTGTTAAAAAAACTGTAAACAAGTTTCAATGTGAATATTAATGTTTATGTCAAATGTCAAGCAATATTGTAATAGAATTGAAATGTAACAAATGTTGAGACTGTTGTAGGATGTTTAAAATTGTAGCTGTGCGTCTGGTCCATACGTAGGCAATGTGTTAGGATATGCAGAATGCAAAATCTCGGGTGAATACCCTGTCTGTAAGGGAGCGGTAAAAGGTGGATGGCAGGCGAGCGCGGGAAAAAGCACACGGGCACTGCACGGCACAACGGGCTCAGCAGTAGTTGGGGTTTGGCATTGGTCTGAGCAACACCTTCTGGAGCGAGGGGGCTCTCCTGGAAGACGTAGTTTCACTGAGCCTCGGGTATGCTGTTCCAACGCCCACACAGCATGGCAAAATTCCATAGGCGCTAAATGGAAAAGTATTGCGACGCTAAGAAGAATTATGTCAAGAGCCATAGCTGTGGTTGTATGTGTGCTCTGCGCCTCGCCATCTCGCCGCCCGCCAACCGCCGCATCGATAAAAGCAGGTTGAAACTTTTAGTACTGTGTTCGTATGGACCATAGAGTGAACTGTTCAATAACAACCTAAATTTTACCAGAACTTTCCCCTCATTTAATTATCCTCACAACTAACCTAGACAGGGTCCTTTCCAAATGTTGTGCAATCTGAGTGTCCCGAAATGAAAAATTAAATTTTGTGATAATAATAATTACTTGCAGACCTAGTTATATTAGAATGGTGTTTAAAGAACTGTTTAGTTAATGAACCAGTAAATGAATAACGAAGGTCTAACGAAGTTGAAAGATAACTTTAATATTGATATAGTAATTAAGTTTAATTATTTCGAGACAGATATAAAGGTATTTAAATGAGAAGTAAATAAGATAAAAAGAGTAGTAACTCATATACTGGAAATCAACTTTTTTTTATATAGTGATCATAACAGTTTCAGGGTCTTCCCCCCCCCCCCTCTTTTGTATTCATTTGAATTATGAAGTGTTCTATATTAGCTTGACCAGCAAAAGTTAAAGTCAATATATAAGTCAAAATTTATCAGTGTTTTATCTTTATCAAAATTGACATTTTGTGTGTGGCTCGAAAGTGCTATTTCTAGGGTAACCTATGCCCGATTTTAATCAGATCAATAGACAGTACGAAGCTTTGTAGTATACATTATAGTGTAGTGTTATGTATTTATGGTTTTTCCATATCAGTACAGAACGTGAAACTATCAGTTCAATAGATTTTCTGGTCCTAAAATTCTACTATATTATGCAGTGTTATTACGTGTTGTTTTGCATGAATATACACCAACTTGTACAGGAAATAAACTCAGTTAATGCCTAATTAGGCTGGCGACCGTATTATTATCAAATTAGTAGCATCTTCAGTGTTGCTTTTGGTACATACTGACGTGTAATTGCATTTTGAACTTACTTGACGGATCATTGTTATTACAGAGTGGGTGTAAGTCTGATTTGCCACCATTAAGGTACACGCGGTCAATATCTATACGAAAATCCTGTCTCGTAAGGTGAACCCCGCTCACTTACCATAGTACAGGCTTTAATGAGTATTGTGTGCACCACGCGCACGTTACAAATTCCCGTCGTACGGCCATGATCAAGTCGGAAACCTCTTCACATGAATCGCAAATGACAGCTTCGCCAATTCAATGTCCCTTTGCAGCTTGTTTACACACCCAACGGTGTGTGGCGGAGGGCACTTTACGTGCCACTGTCATTACCTCCCTTTCCTGTTCCACTCGCGTTTGGTTCGTGGGAAGAACGACTGCCGGAAAGACTTCGTGCGCCCTCGAGTCCCTTACATTCGTGATCTCCTCGGGAGGTATAAGTAGGGGGAAGCAATATATTCGATACCTCATCCGAAAACGGGAAATCATGAGTGGGTCACAATTGTGGAAGATCCTGCAGCAAGAGCCGGCCGCGGTGGCCGTGCGGTTCTGGCGCTGCAGTCTGGAACCGCGGGACTGCTACGGTCGCAGGTTCGAAACCTGCCTCGGGCATGGGTGTGTGTGTGATGTCCTTAGGTTAGTTAGGTTTAAGTAGTTCTAAGTTCTAGGGGACTTATGACCTAAGATGTTGAGTCCCATAGTGCTCAGAGCCATTTTGAACCTGCAGCAAGAATGGAGATTAATTCCAACTGAAACCTTGGCAAAAGTGACGCAGCGCATGCCGATAGTGTACAAGGCAGTGATGAAAGCAAAGGGTGGCAATTTTGAGGAATCGAAAATTTAACTGTTGCACTATCCTGTGTATTATTTGAGCTTAATAAACATTTGGAAAACAATAAAATGCATTTTTATATTGTATTTCCTTTCCATTCGCTATAATTACTAGGTGTTTCCAAGCGTATGGAGGATAGTGTCTATGTTCTTGAAAGTATCATTCACTCTCGGAAGTAGTGACGAGGAAGCCTTAGTATCATAGTGATACGCCTAATGAAAATTAGAATGGCCTTGAAAATATTACTAACACTATCTCACTCGAGCAAAATAACTGATGATGGTCGAAGCAGAGAGGATAGAAAATGTAGACTGGCAATGGCAAGGACAGCGTTTCTGAAGAAGAGAAATTTATTAACATCGAGTATAGATTTAAGCGTAAGGAAGTCGTTTCTGAAAGTATTTATATAGAGTGTAGCCATGTATGGAAGTGAAACACGGACGATAAATAGTTTGGACAAGAAAAGAATAGAAGCTTTCCAAATATGGTGCTACAGAAGAATGCTGAAGATTAGATGGGTAGATCACATAACTAATGAGGAGGTATTGAATAGAATTGGGGAGAAGAGAAATTTGTGGCACAACTTGACAAGAAGAAGGAACCGGTTGGTAGGACATGTTCTGAGGCATCAAGGGATCACAAATTTAGTATTGGAGGGCAGCGTGGAGGGTAAAAATCGTAGAGGGCGACCAAGAGATGAATACACTAAGCAGATTCAGAAGGATGTAGGTTGCAGTAAGTACTGGGAGATGAAGAAGCTTGCACAGGATAGAGTAGCATGGAGAGCTGCATCAAACCAGTCTCAGGACTGTAGACCACAACAACAACATCTCACTCGAAATAAAGCTCTAAGAGTAGTCATAGCACACACATTCATATAATTGAACGCAGTGGTTATTTAAGTACCAGCGTTTCTCAGTATAAAGGACCAGTAGAAAAATGTTCCTATCGGAGCACAAAAAAGGAGAATATTCTCGTGTTTAAAAGTCTCTGACTGAAAAGCGAGGTGCCAGCTGCCTCATTCTACCTCTCTCAGCACGTTTAAAAATGTTCCCAAACATTTTGGCACGCGATAATACTGGAGCTCTTTTCACCATGCAAGTCACCTCTCACTCCCACAATTCTCCTAACTGTAACTCGCTCACACCCCCGGGTCCATCGCTGTAAGTCGCTCATTCCCATCCACTGTCACTTGTCCATTCTCAGTCACCCACACAGTACAGCTCATTGTCATTGTTGTCTCTTTGTATCTGTAGCACTGTCAGTGGCTCCTGTAACACAGCCACAGTCTCATTCGTTTTGTTCTACTAATACTGTCACCTCTCATTGTAATTGTCTCTCTCTCACGCTCACTATCTCATCCCTTCTGCAGGTGGAGATTATTGGGAGGCGTGGCAATTGCACGGTGCGTCAGGAGGCACTCTCCCAGTTCGCCACTCTCCGGTTCCTCAGGGAAGAGGAGATGGGTGTAACGTCAGTGTTAAAATATATATCCGCTCAGCCACTTGTTTATAGTGTAAAACACTAAGATTGACCAGTTTCGGATGTCAAGCTTCCATCATCAGAATAATAAAAAGTAAGAGAACCTGTTAAAACTCGCTAAAATTGAACATTCACCAGGCACAATAAAATCGATAATAAAATTAAAACATCGTGGCTACTTCCCTTGTTGCAGCCGTGTCTTCCAAGGTGCATCTCCACATAGTCGTCAAAATATAAAAAAAAGTCTAAAATGATGTCGCCTATGGTGTTCAACATCTAACCACATGGCTCTCTCCTCTATCGTCGAAAATCGCCTGCGCGTTTTCGTTGATACCACACACCACTGAAACGCGAGTGAGCTCACGCCCAAGTAAACAAGGAAGTCACAGAGATGTCTATACAAACAGTTAACGTACACATGTTCCAAGGACCTCATGAAATGATGATATCCTGCCAATTGCTAAACATGTAGTTACTAAAAGAAACCAATGAAATGTTTGAAAAAGTTATTTGCATCACCAGTCAGCTGTTCATTCAGTGTGTTCTGATTATCCACGCTATGTATCGTAATTTCCAGCTGTTCTAGTAGATCCAGCTTTTTGCCTTTGTCCTGTCTATGTAAAATAACGAGATCCTGATCTATTCCCGACATGGGGTGTCCCGTTTCCCAAATATGCGTGGCTACAGCTGACTTTTCGAAATTATTAAGCCGGAAAGCGTCCCTATGTTCTTTGTAACGTAGTTTAAATTATTATTAATTAATTAATACTACAGAAATAGCACGCGAATGCAAGGAAGAATACCGCAAATAATATTACGAGAGTCACAATACCATACGTCGGTGATATTTCACAAAAAGTGGCTAACATTTTCAACCTTTTAAAGTTGATACCGCTTTTCAAACCAATTATTATTGGTTTAAACTAAGAAATACTTTGCAGCAGGAAAGCGATAAATATGAGAGAGCTGGGGTCTATAAAATTCATTGTAACACGTGCAAGGCCACACGTGTAGGCCAAACTGGTAGATTTTCCCATGTTGGGAATGCATCAGGATATCGTTATTTCACATAGACGGGACAATGGCAAATGCTGAATCTACTAGAACAGCTGGAAATTGCGATACATAGCGTGGATAATCAGAACACACTGAATGAACAGCTAACTGGTGATACAAATAACTTTTTCAAACATTTCACTGGTTAGTTTTAGTAACTACATTTTTAGCAATTGGTAGGATACCATCATTTCATGAGGTCCTTGGAACATGTATACGTCATGTGTTTGTATAGACATCTCTGTGACTTCCTTGTTTACTTGCGCATAAGCTCACTCGTGTTTCAGTATCTTGTTTGGCTACGTGTTGTGTGGTTATCAACGAAGACGCACGGGCGGTTTACCACGATAGAGGAGAGAGCCATGTGGTTAGATGTTGAACACCATAGGCGACACCATTTTAGAGATTTTTATATTTTGATGACTATGCAGAGATGCACCTTGGAAGACACAGCTGCAACAAGGGGAGTGGCCACGATGTTTTAATTTTGTTATCAATTTTATTGTGCCTGGTGCATGTTCCATTTTAGCGAGTTTGAACAGGTTCTTTTACTTTTTATCATTCTGATGACGGAAGCTTGACTTCCGAAACGCGTAAATGTTAGTGTTTTACACTATAAACAAGTGGTTGAGCAAATATATTCTTTAACATTGACATTCACGACCACCTCTCATCCAGTATGGATAAAATCAAAATGGTTGTAACGTGTCTACACCGATGGGCGTAATAAAAGAGGAGTGGCTCCTAACTATTTATTTCTGCAAATACATCTCTTCTTTAGCGATGCTACGGCGG
Organism: Schistocerca cancellata; assembly: GCF_023864275.1. Classification (NCBI taxonomy): domain Eukaryota; kingdom Metazoa; phylum Arthropoda; class Insecta; order Orthoptera; family Acrididae; genus Schistocerca; species Schistocerca cancellata. Next base: position 128,593,159 of record NC_064635.1, read on the forward strand.
TCCTCTACCGCTGCTTCTCCGTGTGCGCCGCGAACGCTCGGCACTTACTCAGCAAGTGGGTGCTGCGTGTCCACCCCCAGCACTCGAAGGAGGTGGCTTACACACGCCGGCCTAGGAGTCCTCGTAACTGTGGCTCATCTCTGCTTTCTGAACCACGACGACGGTTGTCGTGTCGTCGAGAAGTGCGCCAATCCTGGCTTGCCGAGCACGAGGGCACCGTGACACTGCTGAAGTGTCAGGAACACTGGTGTCCTGGCCCAAGCCGACACGGAAGAACCCCAGCCCTTCCCATTTTTGTTGGAAGCTGTCAGCAGCGCCGAACTCGTGGCTGGTGCTTGCGGAGAGGAAGACATCTCTCCGTTGGCTGTTGGTGGTGTTGGGTACGTGCAGGAAATCTACAACAGACTTATACCCAGCGTTAATACTGTGTCAGTGAATCGAGTACACGCGTCTTGTACACCATCGATTCGTTTGACCAACTCCCTTCTGAACTCAAATGCTGGAGTATTTATACTGTGAAATATAGGTTGGTATTGACCCAATGTCACTTGTAATGACCGCATAGGAATAGGCTTGTATCTGTCAGTGGCTCCTGTAACACAGCCACAGTCTCATTCGTTCTGTCCTACTAATACTGTCACCTCTCATTGTAATTGTCTCTCTCTCACGCTTACTATCTCATCCCTTAAGTAATAGAATCCAGTTCGTTGTCCTCGATGGTGAGTGTTCATCGGAGGTGAGGATATAATCTGGAGTGCCCCAGGGAAGTGTGGTAGGTCCGCTGTTGTTGTTTTTTTTTTTTTTAAATAGCACTATGGGACTCAACTTGTTGTTTTCTGTCTACATAAATGATCTTTTGGATAGGGTGGATAGCAATGTGCGGCTGTTTGCTGATGATTCTGTGATGTACGGGAAGGTGTCGTCGTTGAGTGACTGTAGGAGGATACAAGATGACTTGGACAGGATTTGTGACTGATGTAAAGAATGTCAGCTAACTCTAAATATAGATAAATGTAAATTAATGCAGATGAATAGGAAAAAGAATCCTGTAATGTCTGAATACTCCATTAGTAGTGTAGCGCTTGACACAGCCACATCGATTAAATATTTGGGCGTAACATTGCAGGGCGATGTGAAGTGGGACAAGCATGTAATGGCAGTTGTGGGGAAGGCGGATAGTCGTCTTCGGTTCATTGGTAGAATTTTGGGAAGATGTGGTTCACCTGTAAAGGAGACCGCTTATAAAACACTAATACGACATATTCTTGAGTACTGCTCGAGCGTTTGGGATCCCTATCATGTCGGATTGAGGGAGGACATTGAAGCAATTCAGAGGCGGGCTGCTAGATTTGTTACTGGTAGGTTTGATCATCACGCGAGTGTTACGGAAATGCTTCAGGAACTCGGGTGGGTGTCTCTAGAGTATAGGAGGCGTTCTTTTCGTGAATCGCTACTGAGGAAATTTAGAGAACCAGCATTTGAGGCTGACTGCAGTACAATTTTACTGCCGCCAACTTACATTTCGCGGAGAGACCACAAAGAAAAGATAAGAGAGATTAGGCCTCGTACAGAGGCATATAGGCAGTCATTTTTTCCCTCGTTCTGTTGGGAGTGGATCAGGGAGAGGAGATGCTAGTTGTGGTAAGAGGTACCCTCCGCCACGCACCGTATGGTGGATTGCGTAGTATGTATGTAGATGTGGATGTAGATGTATCAGCGATTCATATCGCGCCGTATTTGCTTAACACATTTGTTATACCAACAGACAGGCCCATAACAATATTCAGTACACCTTCTTGTGATAGCGACACGATTTCTTACTTCACACAACAAGGTGACGTGATACTTCTCACTCTTGCCTTACTAAGCTTCTGTTGATGCTAGCTGCCCAGTTCACGCAAACCGATAATGTCCTGCTTTTCGCCGACCTCATAACATGATGAAACGTTGTTGCATCGTGTCAGGCTCCCGCAAGGAACACAAAGTGAAAGAGGTCTCGCAATTATGAAATTCTGCGGCCAGCTGCCTTATACAGGGTTGGTACACTATGTGATGTTGAGTGGTACTTAAGGTAGGTAAATAAATTGTGAAGTAGAAATTAGAAAATAAATGAAAAACTTAGTTTAGTTTAGAAGAGTTAGACACTGGCAAACAGCGGGCAGAACAGCAGTGACAGGAGAGCCAATGACCATGAAGTCAGCACGTTGAGGAGAAGCCATCGCCCTCCCCACACAAGCGGAAGCTGTCGATTCAGCCGTCAGGGCATCGCCCGACCGGCTCACGTGTTTCACAATTGTCACATGTGATCAAAGGCCCTCGTCTACATTCCAAGAGCCAACGACCGACGTTAAGAAGATTCTTCGAGAAGCTTTTCAACATGACAGAAGAGGCATTGACTGTGAAGTCGTTCACCTCCAGTGAACTGAAGTAAATAATTACGCGAGACGCAATGGGCCTAACAGAAGTTTTTCAGTTCAGTTCCAGTAGAGTTCAGTCGGTGATGAAGACCATCACGCAGGAAGAGACTACATCGCACACAGAAGCACCAAGTCCGCCGCTGTAATGGAATAGCAAGCAGCGGCCTCGCCGCCAGAAGACAGAAGTTAGAAGGTATTTGAAGACTGATTTTTACGTACCCGGGTGACTCGTGAGGATGGGAAGGAGACGGCCTCACATCAGTAGTCACCTGTGAGCTGGTGATGAAGATCTGACAGCCGAAGACTGGCAAGCTGGAGTCCGTTGTTCGAGTCCGGGACACTGGCCTTCCCCCGCCGCGCCGCTCCGCTGGCCGACGCACAACATTGACACAAGCGGCCGCATAGAGAGAGAAACACTGGGACGCCACATCCAAGGTATCACCATCCGATTCACGACTTCGTTCTCAATAATTAAACTGGCCACCTAACGATGCGCGTCTCCAGTCAACTGGGCGAGACGGCGACACGAGATACACACCGCCAGGCGTAATCAGATACCGCCGCTCACGCAGCAGAAGGCTTCGCAAACGACACAGCTGCCGCTCTCCCAGCCAGAACAATCCAGTAAGGAAACCATTGTACAAATCTTTCAATAAAAGTTATCTTATGTAAAAATGCTGTTTCATTCTACCTCGTACCCGAGCCAAGGAAGAACCCACCCTGCCCACATGTTGTTGAGAGAGAAAAAGTAATTTATTTAGCGTTTTCACCCTGACATAATGCTTTAGAATCAAATGCCCTTTCCAGTAATGCTCATCCTGACAATTGACTAGCATCAAAAGAGACAACCTTGTTACAGTGATCAAAAGTATCAGGGTGCCTGGCTGAAAATGACTTACAAGTTCCTGGCGGCCTCCATCGCTGATGCTGGAATTCATACAGTGTTGGCCCGCCCTTAGCGCTGCGCTTCCACTCTCGCAGGCATACGTTCAATCAGGTGCTGGAAGGTTTATTGTGGAATGGCAGCCCATTCTTCACGGAGTGCTGCACTGAGAAGAGGTATCGATGTCGGTCAGTGAGGCATGGCACGAAGTCGGCGTTCCAAAACGTTCCAAACGTCAGGACTCTGCTCAGGCCAGGCCATTACAGGGATATTACTGTTGTGTAACCACTCCGCCACAGGCCGCGCATTATGAACTGGTGCTCACAAGGGAACTTCCCCATCGCACCCACCTCAGATTTAGTTATAAGTTGGCACAGTAGATAGGCCTTGAAAAACTGAACACACACCAATCGAGAAAACAGGAAGAAGTTGTGTGGAACTATGAAAAAAATAAGCAAAATATACAAACTGAGTACTCCATGTGCAAGATAGGCAACATCAAGGATACTGTGAGCTGAGGAGCGCCGTGGTACCGTGGTTAGCGTGAGCATCTGTCGAACGAGAGGTCCTTGGTTCAGGTCTTCCGTCGGGTGACAAGTTTAATTTTTTATTTTCAAATAATTATCAAAGTTCAGGCACTCACACATAATCAACTTCGCTCTCCAAAATTCCAGGACATGTTCAGATTTGCTTGGACATATGCAGGATTTGACGGTCTCCACACGGAAAAATTTGAAAACGTTAAAAACATATGTTTTGACAGTGCACAGGGAAAACTGTGCGACTGTGAAACTGTTGCATTCACTTGTAGTAGTAGTTTATGTGACAAACTATTATGTTTTCATCACTCTTTTGGGAGTGATTATCACATCCACAAGAAAACCTAAATCGGGCAAGGTATAAGAATCTTTTTACCCATTCGCCAAGTGTACAAGTTAGGTGGGTCGACAACATATTCCTGTCATGTGACGCACATGCCATCACCAGTGCCGTATAGAAAATATCAGACGTGTTTTCCTGTGGAGGAATCGGTTGACCTATGACCTTGCGATCAAATGTTTTCGGTTCCCATTGGAAAGGCACGTCCTTTCGTCCACTAATCGCACGGTTTTGGGGTGCGGCCGCATAACACAGACACTAAACTTATTACAGTGAACAGAGACGTCAATGAACAAACGGACAGATCGTAACTTTGCGAAAATAAAGAAAGTAAACTTTTCACTCGAGGGAAGATTTGAACCAAGGACCTCTCCTTCCACAGCTGCTCACGCTAACCACGGGACCACGGCGCTCTTGAGCTTACATTATCCTTGATATTGCGTATCTTGCTCATGGACTACTCAGTTTGTACATTTTGCTTATTTTTTTCATAGTTCCACACAACTTCTTCCTGTTTTCTCGATTGGTCTGTGTTCAGTTTCTCAAGGACTATCCACTGTGCCAACTTATAACTAAATCTGAGGAGGGTGCGATGGGGAGGTTCCCTTGTCAGTCGTGTTGAAAGATGCGATAGCCATCCCAGAATTGCTCTCAACAGTGGGAAGCAAGAAGGTGCTTAAAACATCAACTGTACTGTGTTAGTGCCACGCAAAATAACAAGGGGTGCATGCACCCTCCATGAAAAACACGGCCACACCATAACACTACCGCCTCCGAATTTTACTCCTGGCACTACCCACGCTGGCACATGACGTTCACCGCTCACTAGCCATACCCGCACCCTGCAATCGGATAGCCACATTGTGTACCGTAATTCTTCACTCCACACAACGTTTTTCAAGTGTCCAATCGTCCAATGTTTACGCTGATTACACCAAGTGAGGTGTCGTTTGGAATTTACCGGCGTGATGTATGGCTTATGAATAGCCGCTCGACCATGAAATGCAAGTTTTCTCAACTCCCGCCTAATTGTCATAGTACTTGCAGTGGATCGTGATGCAGTTTGGAATTCCTGTGTGATGGCCTGGATAGATGTCTGCTTAATACACATTATGACCCTCTTCAACCGTCGGCGGTCTCTGTCAGTCAACAGGCGATGTCGGCCTGTACGATTTTCTGCTGTACGTGGCCCTTCACTATCACATCGGAAACAGCGGACCTAGGGATGTTTAGGAGTGTGGAAATGTAGCGTACAGACGTGTGACACACGTGACACCTAATCACCTGACGATGTTCGAAGTCCGTGAGATGTGCGGAGCGCCCCATTCTCCTCTCTAATAACTACTGAGGTCGCTGATATGGAGTATCTGGCAGTAGGTGCCAGCACAATTCACCTAATACGAAAAACGTATCTTTTTGGGGGTGTCCTGATACTTTTGATCACATAGTGTACGTAACACTTCCTTGCCACTGCTGCTGTCTCTTTTTACTGTTGCTGTCACTCTATTCCTCATTGTCATTTCATAAATTCTATCACCCTATCACTGGCTCTCGCCAGCTTTCACCTTCTCCTTTTATTTACTTTTCTTCTTCTGGTACTGTCTCCTACGCTGTTTTCCTAGCGTTGTTCTTTCACTACCAACTATGTTCCATTGCCACTGTGTCCCCCTCTTTCTCTCAAACTGCTGTTATCTCCTTTGCTTCTTCTGTATCACAAACACTGTCTACTATCTTCCAGTGTTTATTACTTTTCCCACCCTATCACTGGCTCTCGCCAGCTTTCACCTTCTCCTTTTATTTACTTTTCTTCTTCTGGTACTGTCTCCTACGCTCTGTTCCTAGCGTTGTTCTTTCACTGCCAACTATGTTCCATTGCCGCTGTGTCCCTCTCTTTCTCTCAAACTGCTGTTATCTCCTTCGCTTCTTCTATATCACAAACACTGTCTACTATCTTCCAGTGTTTATTACTTTTCCCTCCCTTTCCGACTGCCGCAGTCTCCTTCTCTCTCACCATCAAAAAGTGCAAATACATTCGAATGTCAAAATTTTTGGGAATGTATTTTCAAAGGTGTTTCTTCCAACCAGGAGCATATTTGCCTTTATGTGCTCTGGCAATAGCGCTTTTCAGGTGATTACCTTATTGTTCCCGCAACGGCAGGGCGTGTCACTCATATAAAAAGAACTTTATGGCCCAGTAAATTTTTGATAGTTTACTTATGTGAAATTGAAATAACGCAAAACTAATTTTACAACGCAGACAGGATTTTACCTGCACAAAAATCTGAATGCGCTTAATTACTACAACATAGGTTCCCCAGAGCACTTCTGCTCATTGTGGAGACATTTCATATCATATTTGTCGGTGCTATGTCACTACATCAACAACGCTTTCGCCTCACACCGTATTTTACGTCAATATTTTACGTGCAGGGTAACTTCTCTGTATCTCGGAAGCACATACATGAAGATATCAAGGAAAATTTCTGGTTTAATCGAAACCGTGGTCTTAGAAATGCATCGTAGAAATTTGTGGCGTTGTATGTTCAAAGACGTCTTGGAGTCGGCGGCTAGGTTTTGGTACCCCAAAACCATGTTTTTGAAGTGTTTCGCGATAGTCGATAAGGATTTTTGAATACGAGAAGACAAGACTCACAGATAAATATCTAAACAATCTATGGTTAACATTTAAGCAATTTGCTGCATTTATTTATTATTTAGATTTCGCCTGGTACCGGATATTACGTGAGTATTATACATGTACAGGTAGGGTACATTTGAACCTATGTACCTCGGGAACGGATAAAGATAGCACGAACATTTTTATGTCTGTTAGGGATATAGATCTTAGGAATATATTGTAAAACATCCAGCCATTTACTGTGCATCGTCGTCTCGGGATCCGAGGCTCGGTTTCTGTACTCCAAAACCAAGTTCTTGGGTGTTTCTCGATAACGGATGAAGATTTCTGAAAACGTGAAGATGGCACCCGTAGATAAATGCCCAGGGAATGAACTGCTGGGGTGAAGTGCTGTAGCTGTTCAGAAATGGACTATATTCCAGGTCTTGCAACACTTCTTGAAGATTATCTACACTACTGGCCATTAAAATTGCTACACCACGAAGATGACGTGCTACAGACGCGAAATTTAAACGACCGGAAGAAGATGCTGTGAAGTGCACGTGATTAGCTTTTCAGAGCATTCACACAAGGTTGGCGCCGGTCACGACACCTACAACGTGCTGACATGAGGAAGGTTTCCAACAGGTTTCTCATACACAAACAGCAGTTGACCGGGGTTGCCTGGTCAAACGTTGTTGTGATGGCTCGTGTAAGGAGGAGAAATGCGTACCAACACGTTTGCGACTTTGATAAAGGTGTCGGATTGTAGCCTATCCCGACTGCGGTTTTTCGTATCGCGACATTACTGATCGCGTTGGTCGAGATCCAACGAATTTTAGCACATTATGGAATCGGTGGGTTCAGGATGGTAATATGAAACGCCGTGCTGGATCCCAACGGCCTCGTATCACTAGCAGTCGAGATGACAGGCATCTTATCCGCACGGCTGTAACGGATCGTGCAGCCACGTCTCGATCCCTGAGTCAACAGATGGGGACGTTTACCAAGACATCAACCATCTGCACGAACAGTTCGACGACGTTTGCAGCAGCAAGGACTATCAGCTCGGAGGCCGTGGCTGCGGTACCCTTGACGCTACATCACAGACAGGAACGCCTGCGATGGTGTACTCGACGACAAACCTGGGTGGACGAATGGCAAAACGTCATTTTTTCGGATGAATCCAGGTTCTGTGTACAGCATCACGATGGTCGCATCCGTGTTTGACGACATCGCGGTGAACGCACATTGGAAGCGTGTATTCGTCGTCGCCATACTGGCGTATCACGCAGCGTGATGGCATGGTAACTCCATGACATTAATCTGAGAGCCGTAGTCTGTACAAAGCAGCGACAAGAGTCTGTCAAAAAGCCTGCACTCGATGCTGAAAGCTCGGGTCCACCCTCGTAGCTCAGCGCTCACAGCTACACGATTCCAGTATACATGCGGGGGGTGCCATTGGTTACACGTCTCGGTCACCTCTTGTTCGCATTGACGGCACTTTGAACAGTGGACGTTACATTTCAGATGTGTTACGACCCGTGGCTCTACCTTTCATTCGATCCCTGCGAATCTTCTTGGTGTAGCAATTTTAAAGGCCAGTAGTGTACCTAATTTACAGAACAGGCAGTACGTTAACAAAAATTAAGCCTGGTTAGCCCTCTGCTGAAAATCACTGGGTATACACTCACGCTGGAAGAGTTTAACACTTCCTGCATCGCCATGGAGAATTGTAGACTCCCAGTAGACACAATTGTCTGTTCACTTTGTGATTCACCCTAAAAGTCGCTTTGTCGTTACCAAAAATACCTTAATAAAATTTGGAATTGGCTTCTTGTCGGATATTGTTTTTCGTATGATATTCATTTAAGAACTGAATAAAGTAGGCCTATATGGTCTCAGTTCCAGATTTGCTGAATCTTTCTTAGGCTTGTGCTTGGTATTCCACAGTCCTTGGACACTTTTCTTTACGATTTAGTCTCTTGTTACCTACAAAATTGGGCGACAACGTTAAGATTCTCTTTTGTAGTAACAGATATCATCCTGCCTAAACGAGCAAGGTCCGCTACTGACTTAGTGTCTCTTGAAGGGTTTAATTTGCGAATACCTTGTCGAGATAGAGTTGCATGGTTGGCAAAAGTTCCATAAACAAATCGCATTCACCACCGTAATGGTCGTCAGGTCTCCACCACGTTTGCAAAACAAATACATGCTGTTCTATACTTAACTTTCTAATCATTGCTCTTCACATAACAACAAAGAACGAGACCATAGTTAGTGTCAACTGACGTATTACGCACTAGCCAAGTGGACAATTCACTGCCACTACCCTAGGCAAAACCAACTCTAAAGATTTCCAGTAACAATTGACTTATGTCCCACCCTGCATATTTATCTATTCGAAATATATGCAGTAATTAAGCATCTGCATAAAAATGGAACAACCGCACTTCCGCACTTAAAGCACATAAAAAATCCAGTACTATACCAGACGTAGCAGTCCGATATTCACCAATAGCAGCCAACGCAGCCTTATCTGCCCGTGATTGCCTGGTGGTCGACGTCTCACCAAAGACATGGTGCCTGTTGGAGTGATTATCAGAAGAGTTTACAGACGTACCAGAATTGATACGTAATAAACCTGGCTAGATTAATATTTCAATAATAGTTATAAATCCATACCAGGTGGTTATAATTAAACTTTCCCTATTTAACACGTTATAACACGGAAACTAATAACCGTACGAGTATCAAATATTAATGTCCAAAATGTGGGGTACATGATTTCCATGCGTCACAGCGCCACCGTCCATTTCCAACTACGGCCACCAGGTGCCGTATTCAGTCATCGTGATTCATAGTCTCGCACACCCGAACAGTCGCAGTGCAATTTTTGGTGCGTCTGCTTGAGCTTGGACAAAGGGAGTAGGGCATTATTGGTGAAGCTCTATTATCAAAACAACAGTAATGCTGCGGCGACACTTCGAGAATGTCGCCGGCTGTAAAGAAGACGGAAGTGACCCGTGTATCGCCTCGTGCTACACCTTGTATTTAAATTGTATTGGTTTTCCTTTTCTTCCCCTGACATGTTTGTTTGATATGTTGTCTGTCACAAAGTGGCTGCTTGGTTGTCTTTTCCCTCTGCTATCGGTATATGCGTTTGCTTCCGGGAAACTGCTATGGAGGAAGTGAGGTCTTTCACCGGTTGTAATTTTGTGTGGTGGCGCGGAAGTAGTGGCGTTGCGCGCAGAGAGTGTGGTGGACACGGGAGGGCAGTGTGGCTCTCCAGCGCGAAGCAGGCGTGGTCGGTCGTACCGAGTCGACACGTGATGTATGTCGGTTGTGTGCAACGAGCGGGTGGAGTTGACGGAAGAGCTCCCCGCGAGTTGGTTGTATACAGAATAGCCCCACGAGTAGTTGCTGTTCATTTCGCCTTGGTGGGGCGTTAATGAGCTCCTTTAAATCCTCCGTTTCGACACTGGAGTTTAAAAGGAGACGCCTAACATGAAGGAGCGGTCACTACCCGTCAACGTTGCAGAGAAGACGTGAACTCCGCTGACAGAGCGTGTTGTCGCGTGACCGTGGCGTGTTGGGTACGCTGGCGACGCGTGCGCGGTCGGATGTGTGGGTCCTTGCCATCGTAGGTCGTGTATCGCCTGTTCGAGGATAATTGCAAGTTAAGATCGTGGAAGGTTTCATCATTAAGTAATAAGTTTGCGTAACCAGTGTCTCTTCTGCCTTGTGGCCTCCGGCGACCGGGTTTCCTGTCCCCTGCACCGGTGTAATTGAAGACAGTGATCTTTCCTCCTCTTCTCGTTACTGCACGATGGGAGATGTAGTTTTGGCAGTTTAATTGTTTCGCTATTCTGTCGTGTTTTATGAGTAAATTCATGCTTCTTGTTGGTTGATCGTGTGGTCGCTCATTTGGGACTGTGTGGTGTGATGTTTCCTTGCACGAGGTTAGCTCTAATTGTGGCAGCAGGTTAAGCCATCTTATTACAAGTTTTTGCTGGCTTAAAGTCGGTGCAGTGACCAGCCTGAAGGTGGCAATTGTGATTACGGGCGTATTTAAATTGGTCAGTGTTCTGTATAGCCTGAGCATCCCTGAGTGGGTGATTTGTGCCCGCCGTACACGGGTCCGTCATATCTGTTATGGTCCTAATGATATTCCAGGATACTTTTGTTTAAAAACTTTTTTTAAATTCCTCCATTCCTTTAATGCCAGTAATCGTGTGTTGGCGGATACCTTTAATTTTTTTAATGGCGGTGGTAGCTTCACTACCTCACCGTACTTTATTAATAAAGTTGTGTGTTTCTTTGGTAGCCTTTTTTTTAAACTGTTGTATTGCTATAAATTACTTGACTGCTGTTAGCGGCGTGTTTTTAAAGGCTGTTATTGCCGTAGTGTTAGCTTCTGTTTTCTTTTTAATTTTTAAGCTGTTGTATTGTTATAAATGACGTGAGTGTCGTTTTTAAAATAAATTTTTAAACTGTTGCATTACTGTAAATTACTTGATTGCCGTTAGCGGCGTCTTTAAAAGGCTGTTTATTGCCGTACTGCTAGTTTCTATAAGATATGAATAAAACATTTGTGTGTGAAATTGTCAACTCTACAGTAAACTACTAGAAATTTGGCCCCGTTTCCCAACTTGCGGTGTGGCTTGTAGTAACCGTAACCACTGTGTGTGTCAGAAGAGTCCTCTTTCTCCGCATGCAGTGCGGAGTGTGACGAAGAAGTTCGAATCAACTGCAGAACTGGGTATCAGTCCGGGGAAAGGCCGACGACCTGTTGCACTACAGTTAGTTGATGAAATCGCTGTTGCTATGGCAGACAACACAGCGCACAACTCCCGATCCTCAGGAAGTGCGCGTGCTTTGACACGACACTTGAACATCCCGTGGTCCACTGTACGGAAGGCGCTTCGAAGTATTCTCAAATGGTATCCGTACAACATCCATACTGTACAGTAGCTTGCCCCACAGGACGCTCACCGACGTCTTGACTTAGCTCTCCACGTTCATGCAAGTTGACGAGGGCTGGCCATCCTATGCACTGACGAAGCTCATTTTTCTCTGAATACGGGGATCTTCACCTCCAGTCACTTTGCATGATGTTCCGCTGTATGATGTCACTGGGTACGTTCATCATTGGACCATTCATTTTTGATCAAGATGGCGCTCAAGGACCAAAGACGTGCAGTGCGACTGGCCAGCGCTACTGCGATATGCTTCGCCAGCATTTCATACCCGCCCTACAGGAGGGAGAGGCATTTTCATGCAAGATGGGGCCCCACTGCACATCGCTCGTAAAGTTCTCCGAAATACATTTGGAAACGATCGAATTATCAGCCGATCAACATCTACATTTACATACATACTCCGCAATCTACCATATGGTGCATGGCGGAGGGTACCTCGTACCACAGCTAGCATCTTCTCTCCCTGTTCCACTCCCAAACAGAACGAGGGAAAAATGACTGCCTATATGCCTCTGTACGAGCCCTAATCTGTCTTCTTATCTTATCTTTGTGGTCTTTTCGCGAAATATAAGTTGGCGGGAGTAGAATTGTAGTGCAGTCAGCTTCAAATGCTGGTTTCCTCAGCAGCGATTCACGAAAAGAACGCCTCCTTTGCTCTAGAGACGCCCACCCGAGTTCCTGAAGCATTTCCGTAACACTCGCGTGATGATCAAACCTACCAGTAACAAATCTAGCAGCCCGCCTCTGAATTACTTCTATGTCCTCCCTCAATCCGACATGATAGGGATCCCAAACCCTCGAGCAGTACTCAAGAATAGGTCGTATTAGTGTTTTATAAGCAGTCTACTTTACAGATGAACCACATCTTCCCAAAATTCTACCAATGAACCGAAGACGACTATCCGCCTTCCCCACAACTGCCATTACATGCTTGTTCCACTTGATTTCGCTCTGCAATGTTACGCCCAAATATTTAATCGACGTGACTGTGTCAAGCGCTACACTAATAATGGAGTATTCAAAGAGTACAGGATTCTTTTTCCTATTCATCTGCATTAACTTACATTTATCTATATTTAGAGTTAGCTGCCATTCTTTATACCAATCACCTATCCAAGTCGTCTTGTATCCTCCTTCAGTCAGTCAACGACGACACCTTCCCGTACACCACAGCATCATCAGCAAACAGCCGCACATTGCTATCCACCCTATCCAAAAGACCATTTATGTAGATACAAAACAACAGCGGACCTACCACACTTCCCTCTGGCACTCCAGATGATAACCTCACCTCCGATGAACACTCACCATCGAGGACAACGTACTGGGTTGAATTATTTAAGAAGTCTTCGAGCCACTCACATACTTGGGAACCAATCCCATATGCTCGTACCTTAGTTAGGAGTCTGCAGTGGGGCACCGAGTCAAACGCTTTCCGGAAGTCAAGGAATGTGGCTTCCGTCTGATACCCTTCATCCATGGTTCGCAAGATATCATGTGAGAAAAGGGCGAGTTGCGTTTCGCAGGAGTGATGCTTTCTAAAGCCGTGCTCATGCCTGGACAGCAACTTCTCCAAGGAAATTCATTATATTCGAACTGAGAATATGTTCGAGAATCCTGCAACAAACCGATGTTAAAGATATTGGTTTCCAAATGCTTGGCCGATGCGAGCTTCTGATCTCACTCCCTGTGATTTCTGGTTATGGGGACAACCTGAAGGACAGGGTTTACCAGGGGAGCATTCGCACCTGTTCTGATCTGAAGTGCAGCATATCAAGAAATGTATCCAGTATATCTACGGACATGCTTCGTTATGCTGTGTAGAATGCAATCCTGTGCTTCCAGAGTGTTCTGGACACTGATGGGCGTCTATCGTTGAGCGTTAATGGTACCAGTATGTATTGGTATGATGTACCGTAGCAACACATTCAAAGTGTTTCATTTGAATCGATTCTGCATTATTCCTCTTCCCCATGTCCTTGACATTAATGCTATCTGGTTTGGTCCTCATACGGTAATTAATTTCCGTGTTGTGTTAAATAGGGAAACTTTAATTGTAACCACCCGATATTATGAAGCTTGAAGAGATGAAACAAGTGGTGAGAAAACGAAAGAACCAACAACGGGTACGTATGAACACCAACAAATCGGGAAAGTCCAATTTTGGTGTGGTCATGAGCTGATCTACACCTGAGTCTACATGACTACTCCGCAGTTTACACCCGGTATTTGGCATCAGGATTCATAGAACTGCTTTCAGTCTATTTCTCGACTATTCCAATCTCGAAAAGCACATAGGGAAAAAGAACGTCTAAATCTTTCTGTGCGATCTCTGATTTCTGTTATTCTTGTAAGTAGGCTGTTTAGGTTTTTATGTGGGGTTGCGCCACGTAGCGCTCTGTATGAAAATCACTGACTGTGCTGTGTGCAGTCTGTGGCTGGTTTGCATTGTTGAGATGTTTGCTATTGTAGTATTGGGCAGTTGGATGCGAACAGCGCGTAGCGTTGCGCAGTTGGAGGTGAGCCGCCAGCAGTGGTGGATGTGGGGGGAGAGATCTGGAAGTGTGTTCATCAGAAAGAGCAAATTTGTAATACTGGATATCATGAATGTGATTCATGAAAGGTATAGATTATTGTTAGTCAGGGCCATTCTTTTGTAGGGATTATTGAAAGTCAGATTGCGTTGCGCTAAAACATATTGTGTATCGGTTTAGTGATGATCAGAATAAGTAAAGAGAAACCTGTTTGAGTACGTTGAGTTTTTCTCAGCCGTTAGAAAAGCAAATAACGTAGAGGTTTACCAGCACAGTCATTTATATATTTTTTCTAAGGGGACGTTACATTGTATTACTGTGGATATTTCTTCCTATGTAGGGGTGAATAATCAAAATGTTATCGAATTCGGAGGAGTATATTGGTGATTAAAATTTCATGAAAAGATCTCGCTGAAACAAAAATCGCCTTTGAAATGAAAATTAAAATACTTCCAGCCGACTATTTTGCATTTAATTTGTTTACATAACAAGTTTAGATGTTCCATTGCACCATCTACAGGCCCCTCTGTAAAAAAAAAAAAAAAAAATAAATAAATAAAAATAAAACCACACTGACAACATACTAGATTTATGAAACACTATAGTAAAAGGCCTGCGTTAAAAGTAAGAGATCAGTAATGTCAAAGGGAATTAACTGTAAATATTTGCCAACTGCCAAACTGAGCAGGATCTTGTACTAGTGTTAGGTCATACATCAGTAAAAACTAATCTGCATATAGGAGGTCAGAAACACGCACCAACATCAGATATCAAAGTGCCCCATACTTAATAAAAAACTAAAATGTAATACCAGTTTAACACACCATAACGGATTAACAGTATGTAAACAGTATTAAAATATGACATGAGCGACTAGTAGAAGCAAAATAAGATCAGTAAGTGAATAATCTTTGGGTAAATGGGCTGGTACTTAGGTGATGTAAGCCTACAAAGTGCGCGGCAATATGTGTAGAGTATGATAAATGTAAAGACATATTCGACGAAATCAGAATGCAACAAAACCAAATAGAGGTATCAAAGAACCAGGTATAAGAAACACATATGTCATAACATGCCCAGAAATATATGAATAGCACACCAAAAGATAACATCCAGATAAGGTTGACAAAACGTAAACATGAATCTATTGAAATATCATGTAATGAATACAAAACCGATACGGTAGAGCATTTGCAGTTAATATACTAGGGACAAATATCTATTTCACATAACATCAGACATGTACATAAATATATCTACATGCCACGCAGTAAATATAAAACTTTGAAATAGGAGACATCAAGACCGTAATGGAAACAAACAATGTGTCGTATGTATACAAAAATGTGTCGAAGAACCAAATACAAGCACATAACTGGCTCGTAATATACCGAGGATTACATATGTAATACGTCAAGGGGTAATTCCATCCCGGGTTCGATTCCCTGCGGGGTGAGGGATTTTCTCTGCCTTGCGATGACTGGGTGTTGTGTGATGTCCTTAGGTTTAAGTAGTTCTAAGTTCTAGGGGACTGATGACTATAGATGTTAAGTCCCATAGTGCTCAGAGCCATTTGAACCATTTTTGGTAATTCCAATACAAGTTGGGCAAAATGAAAGTGTCAACATATCCTTGCAATAAATTACAGGACATCGTCAGAAATATACTGAAGCAAAATATCTATGTTGTATGGCTCAAATGGTTCTGAGCACTGCGACTAGAACTTAGAACTACTTAAACCTAACTAACCTAAAGACATCACACACATCGATGCCCGAGGCAGGATTCGAACCTGCGACCGTAGCGGTCGCGTGGTTCTAAACTGTAGCGCCTAGAACCGCTCGGCCATCTCGGCCGGCTATCTATGTTGTATACATCAGAAATATATATGAAGTGCACGTAGGGAATCAGAAACTAATATAATTAATGCAATCAAGTGATGGTGTAGAGGAGTGAAAGCAAACACCTATGACATATATCAGAGCTATGTAAATAGGAAAAGAATCATACACTATTAAAACATAAAGGCAACAATGTGGTGTAACAAACATTAAGGTAACACGTCGAGGAATCGAATTGAGGACAGCGGGTATGTCGAAGAATGTAAATCCCCGCATCATAGAATGAACGTAAAAATTAGGAAGGCACTACAAAGAAACATCTGTGCCGTACCATACCAGAAAAATATGAAAATAACAAGCAGCCCCATAGTGCCGCGTAGAAACATACCGTTAACAGTCGGGTATGAACAATTATGCGCAATAATGTGTAATGAGAAACAAATAAAATATTACCATGTGGAGTTACCCGTCAGTAAAAATGTTAGCAACATCCAAGCAATCAGAACCAACTTCTGTGTAATGAAGTTTCAGGAATGTTACTCCTATGCCCAAAACGCACGATCGCATAACGTCAAGCCAAACTAAAAGATAACTACACTTACGTAACGCAATTACACAAACAAAGACAAACACAAGGTTAAAATTTCCTACCTACAAATGTAAAGAAATCGCTTTTGCCTTAATCATCACCTCATCAACTAGTGGATCATGTCCGTGAAGCGCTCTCTCCGCGAAGCTGATACAAAGCGTGCTGCCCTATTTGGAACTTTTTCAGTGTCCTAATTTGACAGCTCTTTCGTGCTAACCTGTCACGCCCCATGTTCACCCACGTTACGGCGCTGTTTCCAGATTACAAACAACTGACTGATAAATACACTTAAGCGCCAAAGAAACTGGTGTAGACATGCGTATTCGAATAAAGAGATATGTAAACAGACAGAATACGGCGCTGCGGTAGGCAACACCTATATAAGACAACAACGGTCTGTCGCAGTTGTTAGAACGGTTACTGTTGATAGAATGGCAGGTTATCAAGATTTAAGTGAGTTTTAATGGGGTCTCATAGTCGGCGCACGAGCGATGGGACACAGCATCTCCGAGTTTGCGATGAAGTGGGCATTTTCCCGTGTGACCACTCCACGAGTGTACCGAGAATGTCAGGAACCCGGTAAAATTTCAAATGTCCGATATCGCTGCAACCAGAAAAACATCCTGCAAGAACAGAACCAACGACGACTGAACAGAATCGCTCAACGTGACAGAAGTGCAACCCTTCCGCAAATTGCTACAGATTCCAGTGCTGGGCCATCAAGAAGTGTAATCGGGTGATCCATTCAACGAAACATCATCGATATGGGCTTTCGGAACCGAAGGCCCACTGGTATACCCTTGATGACTGCAGGACACAAGGCTTTATGCCTCGCCTGGACCTGCCAACACGGACATTGCACTGTTGATGACTGGAAACATGTCGCCTGGTCGGACGAGTCACGTTTCAAATTCTATCACGGAGGTGAACGAGTACGGGTATGGAGACAACCTCGTGAATCTTTGGACCCTGCATGTCAGCAGGAGACTGTAGAAGTTGGTGGAGCCTCTGTAATGGCGTTGGATGTATGCAGTTGATTGATATAGGAACCCTGATACGTTTAGATGCAACTCTAACAGGTGACGCGTACTTAAGCATCACCTGCATCCATTCATGTCCATTGCGCGGTCCGGTGGACTTGGGCAATTCCAGCAGGACAATGCGACTCCCCACGTCCAGAATTGCTACTGAGGGGCTCCAGGAACACTCATCTGAGTTTAAACACTTCCACTGGCTAACAAACTCCCCAGAAATGCCTCGCACGTGCTGTTCAGAAGAGATCTCCATCCCCTCATGCTCTTACGGATCTATGGGCATACCTGCAGGATTCATGGTGTCAGTTCCTTTCAGCACTAATTCAGACATTAGTCGACTCCTTACCATGTCGTGTTGCGGCACTTCTGCGTGCTCGACGGGGTCCTACACGATATTACCCAGGTGTACCAGTTTCTTTGGCTCTTCAGTTTAAAGGCACAGCGTATCAATCCTGCGACTGGAGATCACGTGGCTGCCTGGTGCCATATAGGGATGGCAAACACGCAAAATCGATACCGGTATTTCAATTCTGAATAACGGGTAATTTTCGGTAGTTGTTTTGTCTCGGTTATACCAGGTGCTTTGAATTGCTTACTAATAACTGCATTAAAAATTTGAACATCAATTAGCCATAGCTGTGGTGTAATAATTGTTGGTTTTTAAATACACCTCTTTAAAAAGAAGAAACGAGTAATTTTTGCTCATAAAATTTCCTTTCCTTTGAAACACGGCGTTATTATAGAAATCGAGAAAAGTGACCAGAGCCATTTTAATAACAATAGGGACAAAAATGAGCAACAAACACATGGCATAATAATTGCTGAGACTATAACGTACCTGTTACCACGTGGCGTGGCCTACTGCATGCTCCTACAGGCAGTGTGCCATGACTGACCACATCTATTCTGGATGGTAGTGTCTCAGTGGCGTCGTTGGACATAAGTTGTCTATGAAGTGCGGCTTCAATGAAATGTCATGCTCCATTTACTTTAAAAGTTTAAAAACGGGAGGACCGTGAACGAACTTACCACGTCATACAATATAAGGAGGAAATTTGAAACTTAACAATTCATTCATAGTTTACAATGAAAATGGAAAGTGATTGATATGTTGCCTATGTCTACACTGCATGCCTTTACCTACTTGTAGCTTTTGAAAACGGACAAATTAACCTCAGTTTTCACTTTTTCACGCTGACTACTCGTAATGCCCAAATGTTGCTAAGATCCTCGATTAAATACTCTCCTGGAAATTGAAATAAGAACACCGTGAATTCATAGTCCCAGGAAGGGGAAACTTTATTGACACATTCCTGGGGTCAGATACATCGCATGATCACACTGACAGAACCACAGGCACATAGACACAGGCAACAGAGCATGCACAATGTCGGCACTAGTACAGTGTATATCCACCTTTCGCAGCAATGCAGGCTGCTATTCTCCCATGGAGACGATCGTAGAGATGCTGGATGTAGTCCTGTGGAACGGCTTGCCATGCCATTTCCACCTGGCGCCTCAGTTGGACCAGCGTTCGTGCTGGACGTGCAGACCGCGTGAGACGACGCTTCATCCAGTCCCAAACATGCTCAATGGGGGACAGATCCGGAGATCTTGCTGGCCAGGGTAGTTGACTTACACCTTCTAGAGCACGTTGGGTGGCACGGGATACATGCGGACGTTCATTGTCCTGTTGGAACAGCAAGTTCCCTTGCCGGTCTAGGAATGGTAGAACGATGGGTTCGATGACGGTTTGGATGTACCGTGCACTATTCAGTGTCCCCTCGACGATCACCAGAGGTGTACGGCCAGTGTAGGAGATCGCTCCCCACACCATGATGCCGGGTGTTGGCCCTGTGTGCCTCGGTCGTATACAGTCCTGATTGTGGCGCTCACCTGCACGGCGCCAAACACGCATACGACCATCATCGGCACCAAGGCAGAAGCGACTCTCATCGCTGAAGACGACACGTCTCCATTCGTCCCTCCATTCACGCCTGTCGCGACACCACTGGAGGCGGGCTGCACGATGTTGGGGCGTGAGCGGAAGACGGCCTAACGGTGTGCGGGACCGTAGCCCAGCTTCATGGAGACGGTTGCGAATGGTCCTCGCCGATACCCCAGGAGCAACAGTGTCCCTAATTTGCTGGGAAGTGGCGGTGCGGTCCCCTACGGCACTGCGTAGGATCCTACGGTCTTGGCGTGCATCCGTGCGTCGCTGCGGTCCGGTCCCAGGTCGACGGGCACGTGCACCTTCCGTCGACCACTGGCGACAACATCGATGTACTGTGGAGACCTCACGCCCCACGTGTTGAGCAATTCGGCGGTACGTCCACCCGGCCTCCCGCATGCCCACTATACGCCCTCGCTCAAAGTCCGTCAACTGCACATACGGTTCACGTCCACGCTGTCGCGGCATGCTACCAGTGTTAAAGACTGCGATGGAGCTCCGTATGCCACGGCAAACTGGCTGACACTGACGGCGGCGGTGCACAAATTCTGCGCAGCTAGCGCCATTCGACGGCCAACACCGCGGTTCCTGGTGTGTCCGCTGTGCCGTGCGTGTGATCTTTGCTTGTACAGCCCTCTCGCAGTGTCCGGAGCAAGTATGGTGGGTCTGACACACCGGTGTCATTGTGTTCTTTTTTCCATTTCCAGGAGTGTAGTTTACAATAAAAATGGAAAGTGACTGATATGTTGCCTATGTCTACATTGCATACCTTTACCTGCTTGTAGCTTTTTAAAACGGACAAATTAACCTCAGTTTCACTTTTTCACGCTGACTACTCGTAATGCCCAAATGGTGCTACGATCCTCGATTAAATACATGGGTTGTGAGCAGAATTTCCAAAAATTAGAACCAAAACTGGTATTGAATAGCTTATGACTTTTCGAGAAAAGCAGTGAACAGGATGATCTGTTTTCTTTTATTTGCATGTTTAATTTAATATTCTGATTCTATGTACCTTGAAACTGACGGAGTCAAAAATATTCAATCTTTGTTCGATTCCTATGTTTACTACAGGAAATAATAAAAATAGAAAAAAACTGAAGTTCGGTTATATCAGAAATCAGTAATTTTGAGCAGTTTTAACGCTGTGAGACCTTAACTTTTCCCGGCGAATTGAATGTTCAGCTTACGGGTTTGCTGCCGGGTGACGTCGTCGAACACCGGCGGCATTTCGACAGGAGCACACCCTGCCATTTTCAAGGCACAAATGCAAGGAAGAAGAAATGTGTTAGCAAATTTAATACCTCGGTTCACAGAGGAGAAGCAAGGAAGACACCACACACAGAACAAGTGTCAACACACACAAAGATAACCAACATCAGAAATATCGATATTTACTGTTAATCAACAGGTGAGATAGCATTAATTCTGTCCCTCTGTTTTTTGAAGAGAGACAGAGCCGGATTCCAAGCAGCATTTAAACGAAATCCGCCATCTCTGTTAATAAGGTTGCTTGATAGTTTGATTTCAACAGCTTCCTTTTAACACAATCCAAATAGCTGGACGTGCAAGCCAGAATCTCCGTGTTGTTGTATTCCATAGGATGACCGGTGTCAGGGCAACGTTCTGCAATAGCGGATTTGCTCGGCTGTTGTAAGCCCGTGTGACGCTTATGTTCAATACACCGGTCTTCCATAGTCCTGATTGTCTGACCAATAAATGACATGCCACAACTGCAAAGAAAACCAAGATCATCTTTTACGGACGCCAACAGGGCCTTAATCTTAGAAGGTGGTCGAAAAACACATTTCACATCATATTTTCGCAAAATACGACCAATCCTGTTGGAAATGCTTCCTGCGTAAGGCAAAAAGGCCGTAGACTTAGGTGCCACTTCGTTGCTATCGTCACTCACCCGTTGCACAGAAGGCTGATGGCGCAACGCACGTTTGATCTGCCTCTCACTGTAGCCATTGTGACGAAAGGTGACTTCGAGATGTGATAGCTCAGCTGCCAAACTTACAGGGTCTGAGATAACGTGGGCCCTGTGAACCAAGGTGCGAAGTACTCCTTTACGCTGAGCTGGATGGTGACAACTATCAGCTCGCAGATACAAGTCAGTGTGGGTAGGCTTCCTATAAACAGAATGTCCCAACGTATCATCAGTCTTCCTTTTGACCAACACATTAAGGAAGGGAAGGCATCCATTCTTTTCCACCTCCATAGTGAACTGAATATTCTGGTGGATTGAATTCAGATGTTCCAAAACCCGGTTTAAATTCTCACTACCATGAGACCAAACAACAAAAGTATCGTCTACATATCTGAAAAACACGCAGGTTTCAAGGTCGCTGACTCCAATGCACGTTCCTCAAAGTCGATATTTCGACAGGAGCACACCCCGCCATTCTCAAGGCACAAATGCAAGGAAGAAGAAATGTGCAAGGAGATTTAATACCTCGGGTCACAGAGGAGAAACAAGAAAGACATTTGCCTTGACACCGGTCATCCTATGGAATACAACAACACGGAGATTCTGGCTTTCACGTCCAGCTATTGGGATAGTGTTATTAAGGAAGCTGTTGAAATCAAACTATCAAGCAACCTTATTAACAGAGATGGCGGATTTTGTTTAAATGCTGCTTGGAATCCGGCTCTGTCTCTCATCAAAAAACAGAGGGACAGAATTAGTGCTACCTCACCTATTGATTAATAGTAACTATCGATATTTCTGATGTTGGTTATCTTTGTTTGTGTTGGCACTTGTTCTGTGTGTGGTGTCTTACTTGTTGGCTCAAATGGCTCTGAGCACTACGCGACTTCTGAGATCGTCAGTCGCCTAGAACTTAGAACTAATTAAACCTAACTAACCTAAGGACATCACACACATCCATGCCCGAGGCAGGATTTGAACCTGCGACCGTAGCGGTCGCTCGGCTCCAGACTGGAGCGCCTAGAGCCGCACGGCCACTCCGGCCGGCTGTCTTCCTTGTTTCTCCTCTGTGAACCGAGGTATTAAATTTCCATGCACATTTCTTCTTCCTTGCATTTGTGCCTTGGGAATGGCAGGGTGTGCTCCTGTCGAAATATCGGCGGTGTTCGACGACGTCATCCGCCAGCAGACCCGTAAGTTATTTGAACAGTTTTAACGCTGATTAAAATGGTGCTGTAAGAAACCGTTATAAGCGGAAACTAGTTGTTTCACCGATAACCGCCATCGCTTCTACACCAGCTGCAGCGCTCCAAAGCAACCTGGACCGAGCGAGATGGCGCTGTGGTTAGCATACTGGACTTTCATTTGTGGGCAGCCGATTCAAACACGCAGCCGGCCATCATGATTTAGGTTTTCCGTGATTTCCTTAAATCGTTTCAGGCAAAATGCTGGGATGGTTCCTTTGAAAGAGCACGGCCAACTTCCTAACCCATCCTGAGCTAATATAATGGGACAGATGATCTCACTGTTTGATCCTGTCCTCCCAAATCAACCGACCAACCAAAGTGACCAGCAGGTTGCTTCAAGGTGTGACTAATACGTTGTGAGCTCTTATCCTTCAGAAGACTTTGCTGCCTCGTGTCCATCAAACTGCAGCGAGAAGCTCTCCACAACTTGAATGCGTCCTCGAACCCTCAGGCATGCAGGAAGCCACTGTAAATTGTAGCGCGGACAGACGCAGAGGCAGGCAGCAACATCGAAAACGATGTAGGAAGAGGCCTTGGAGTGGCTGACAACCTACGCTATTGCGACGTTGCGTGGGTACCGTACCTCAGTCGCGTGCAGATCCAGAGGTTGCAAAAGCGATCCTACACGGACGTACGCGTTAGCCAAGGACGTCACAGCTCCGCCATAACAGAGGGAAGCTTAACATCTACAGGTTACTTTGGGTCTAGGAGTCTGAAGTAGATCTGCTGTCGGTAACACATCTGCTTGACACTAGAATTACAACTCACAGCTGTCTACATCTCGAAGGTGGATCAGTGTTACAGTACGCATTGTCCTGCTTAGGGCAGAACGCCCCTGGCTTCTCCGACTACCGAACTGACTCACGCTGCGGAAACAGTGGCTACTAGGACTGCTGATACTTTTAAAAATATTGGAAATACGATGTCTCGACATTTAAGAAAGTATCATTGACTAACCTCGATACATCGAAAAATGTATCGACATGGCAGTACATCGACGGAAAAGGAAAGGAAAAGAAAAGAATACCGCTGCACATTGTCTGTATATTTAAGCATTGATTTATTATTATACAGAGTATTACAAAAAGGCACGGCCAAACTTTCAGCAAACATTCCTCACACACAAAGAAAGAAAATATGTTATGTGGACATGTCTCCGGAAATGCTTACTTTCCATGTTAGAGCTCATTTTATTACTTCTCTTCAAATCACATTAATCATGGAATGGAAACACACAGCAACAGAACGTACCAGCGTGACTTCAAACACTTTGTTACAGGAAATGTTCAAAATGTCCTCCGTTAGCGAGGATACATGCATCCACCCTCTGTCGCATGGAATCCCTGATGCGCTGATGCTGCCCTGGAGAATGGCGTATTGTATCACAGCCGTCCACAATACGAGCACGAAGAGTAACTACATTTGGTACCGGGGTTGCGTAGACAAGAGCTTTCAAATGCCCCCATAAATGAAAGTCAAGAGGGTTAAGGTCAGGAGAGCGTGGAGGCCATGGAATTGGTCCGCCTCTACCAATCCATCGGTCACCGAATCTGTTGTTGAGAAGCGTACGAACACTTCGACTGAAATGTGCAGTAGCTCCATCGTGCACGAACCACATGTTGTGTCGTACTTGTAAAGGCACATGTTCTAGCAGCACAGGTAGAGTATCCCGTATGAAATCATGATAACGTACTCCATTGAGCGTAGGTGGAAGAACATGGGGCCCAATCAAGACATCACCAACAATGCCTGCCCAAATGTTCACAGAAAATCTGTGTTGATGACGTGATTGCACAATTGCGTGCGGATTCTCGTCAGCCCACACATGTTGATTGTGAAAATTTACAATTGATCACGTTGGTATGAAGCCTCATCTGTAAAGAGAACATTTGCACTGAAATGAGGATTGACACATTGTTGGATGAACCATTCGCAGAAGTGTACCCGTGGAGGCCAATCAGCTGCTGATAGGGCCAGCACACGCTGTACATGGTACGGAAACAACTGGTTCTCCCGTAGCACTCTCCATACAGTGACGTGGTCAACGTTACCTTGTACAGCAGCAACGTCTCTGACGCTGACATTAGGGTTATCGTCAACTGCACGAAGAATTGCCTCGTCCATTGCAGGTGTCCTCGCCGTTCTAGGTCTTCCGCAGTCGCGAGTCTTAAGCTGGGATGTTCCGTGCTCCCAAAGACGCCGATCAATTGCTTCGAACGTCTTCCTGTCGGGACACCTTCATTCTGGAAATCTGTCTCGATACAAACGTACCGCGCCACGGCTATTGCCCTGTGCTAATCCATACATCAAATGGGCATCTGCCAACTCCGCATTTGTAAACACTGGACTGACTGCAAAACCACGTTCGTGATGAACACAAACCTGTTGATGCTACGTACTTATGTGCTTGATGCTAGTACTGTAGAGCAATGAGTCGCTTGTCAACACAAGCACCGAAGTCAACATTACCTTCCTTCAATTGGGCCAACTGGCCGTGAATCGAGGATGTACAGTACATACTGACGAAACTAAAATGAGCTCTAACATGGAAATTAAGCGTTTCCGGACACATGTCCACATAACATCTTTTCTTTACTTGTGTGTGAGGAATGTTTCCTGAAAGTTTGGCCGTACCTTTTTGTAACACCCTGTATATTCTACACATCAGCAAGATACCAGTCTGCTGATCCCTCTAAGAGCAAGGAAAACGATGCGCGTTCACGCTTGGCGATAACCACTTTGCTAACAGATGTGGCACAATTTAAGGTGTCCGATGGCTCAGTCGTTCAGTTTCCTCACATATTGGTCTTGTCTGGAACACTTCACGTTGACTTCCTTTTTTTGTGTTTTTTCTTTTTTTAAATTTCTGCACATGCCAGCAACCTCCGTGGTGAAGCTAAACGTTGAAGTTTCTGTTATATGCCCCGAGCACCGATTACATCAGCATCACCCTTCACATGTCTCCGCAAAGACGAATCTGGTCATTTAAATTTTTGTGCATCAGTTTTAGCAACTGCTTTTCAAGAATGCCAATGCGAAGAAATACCACGCTAGTTGCGTTAAAAATTGTGCTTTAACGCAATTGGTTTGCTGTTTCTTTACATGGGCTATCTTGTTATAATATTTACACCGCCATCCCCCTTCCCCCCCCCCCCCCCGCTCACCTGTGTAATTGGACTTCTTTTGTGTCACTGTAAGACGTGTATATTTCTACTGTCTATTATCAAACTACAGTTTATGAAAGATGTTTATATTTTATTAATAGGATTAAGTCGGAACGATTAATATTTGTCATGTTGGCAAAAATTGTGGTAGCAGGGAATGTCTGCACCGAAGTATTGTTGCCAAGAGAGACCGCAAATTGATATAATTTTAAAAAGGGCGGGAGAGACCGCGTATGGATACATTTTAAGAAAACAGCGGGGGATACATTTTAAGAAAACAGCGGGAAATACCGCGCATTGAAACATTTTGTAATGGTAGCAGGGATTGTTTGCACCAGAAAGCATTGTTGGCAGAAGAGACCGCGCTTTAGCGTTCGTAGGAAGTCAGTAGCGCCGCGCCATTCCGCTGCCGGACTCGCTGCGACGCACATCGTCTCCGCGCACGCAACGCCATGACTGGGAAGCAGATTGCCGCCGCATTAGAAGACCTGATCAAGGCGTTGGGTTTCACCGGCGGCCGCCAACGGCAGTCAAGGCGCAAAAGATCGCAGCGGAACGAGACGATGCTCCAGTGCTACAATTGTCAGCAGCTGGGGCACACCGCGCGCGGGTGTAAGAACGCCGTCGTGTGCTTAAAGTGCGCGGCGGCCCACGACACCCGCAGCTGCACGAAACCTCGTGGGGTGGCTTGCAGCTGCGCGAACTGCGGCGGGTCACACGCCGCCAACTCGCGTAGCTGCGGCTACCTCCGCGAGTCACGCCGTCCACTCGCCGCACCACGCCCTGCGGTGATGCCAAGCGCCTCAACGGCCGCCCCGCCCCCCCGCTCCGGCGTGGGGTGCGATCCGCGCCAACGCGAGGCTGCCACCGACGAAGCTCTGGTCGGCTTCCAAGCCGCCTTTGCGGCCGAAAGGGCCGCACTGAAGGAGGAGCTCGCAGCGGTCCATCGCCAGCTCCAACAGCTGCGCGAGGAGCTGCGGGCTATCAAGAAGAAGCCGCCAGTTCCCGCCGCCGCCCGCGCCGTGAACCGTCCGGTGAGGGTCGACGCGACCACGCAAACATCCGCCGCTCCCCCTCCCGCAACAATGCAGGAGGTGGCGCCCATGGAAACAGAGGATGTGCCGCCAGCGCTGCCCCCCTCCAGGGTGGCAGCCGCAAGGAAGGGCGCCAAGACGCCTCCTGACTCCACGCTAGTCGGGAAGCCAGCGCAGAAGAGGAGGATTAGCCTCCCATTCCCCGACAGGTACAACGTTCAGGTCATCCTGAAGGACTTAGCCGCGGCTCTGAAGAACGGGTCCTACCTCTATACCGACCAACCCTACCCCTTCACCCCGCCAGACCAACCCATACCTCCCCTCCCCCATCGACCGCTCCACCTTCGCACGTACAGCTACCGCTGCGTATTTACGGAAGTGATCACGAAGAAGGAACTAACCTTGATAAACTCACACCCCATCTTCACGCCTTCACAGTGGGACGAATTAGTGGACGTTATAGACTTATTCATGAAGGAAGAGTTCCGGTCTGGTAGGAGGAAGCCGACCCCTGAAGACCTGGAAGCCATTGCAGAAATCGAACGTAACCAGCGACAGTTCCAGTAATGTAATGCGAGGCCATCACCAGTGTAGCGGGACCCCTGCAAACCCCACCGGCCCGTCATTTCTGCCGTTCGTTTTCCACTTCTCTCACTATCCCTCTCACTATCCTTTAATCTTTCTTTTATTTATAATAATAAAAAAAACAGCACACAAGTCATGCAGAAGAAACACCCGCCATGTTATCCCTTAGCATCACCCCACCATTTCAGAAGGAGAAGCGCATAAGCGCTAGAACTTCGTTTACTGAAGAGGGTCCATCCCTCAGCCCTGTGCGAAGTGAAGGAAGTCAGTAGTAAGCGAGATGTGAAGCGAGTCGGTAGCAAGTCTGAAGCGAGAGGTTGAGAGGAGCGGTGTGCCTGCCAGCTGCCAGCTATGATTTACAAGAGATTATAAACGGATGTACAGAGACATCAACTACCTATTATCATAAGAGGAACTAATATTATTGAATTATTTTCTTTGCGGAACTCAAGACTACTGAAGGTATGTTTGCGCAATGCTAGTTGTAAGATTATTATAAAAAGTAGGTCCCATTTGAACGTTTGTAAAATCATTTCATTACCAACAGTAAATATTTGAAGCGTTTTCAGAATATAATTAATTTTTGCCAGCAATGTTGCACTACTGATTATAATCCATCCCAAAAACCATCAACATAAAGCTTTGCAAAATTTTATTGTTGTCAAGAAAAAGTGAAACTATGAATTACGTAACTTCAGTCAAATTAATTACAGAATAACGTCAGCTTTGCTAATAAAGAATAACGTCAGCTTTGGTAATAAATACAGCCACTTATTATGACAGCCCACCAGCAGTTAATAGAGTATAGTAAACCAGAGTAAGTATATTCATGTCGCAGTTCGATGTAGCAGTCAGATGGCGATCCAGTAACAGTAAGAAAAGGTAAGGAACAGTTTTGGGTTATTGCAGATAACGACTGAGGGCCACGACGACGACACATTCTACGTTTCGTCGAAATAATCAGAAAATCACTTTTAATAAGCAGAAATTAAATTTGTATGCGAAGATTGAGAAAGAGAATAAATTTCAAAGGGAAGATTTCATTTGTTATTATTAAGCAAGAGATAGAAATTCTAAGGAAAGGGTTCGTAGGTTATTGTAGAAGGGAAGATTGCGTAAAAAAAAAAGAGATATAGAGGAGACGGGAAGGTGTCACCACCTATACTTGCTTCACACAGTCAAAGAGAAAGAATGGACGTGATGAGGGTTCAACAAATAGTAAGGCTCCGTCACACACTGCAAGTAAAATTATGTTCTACTATAGTTCCAAACGAACTACTTCAAATATTTATCGCAAATTGAAAAAAGTATAATGTAAAATAAAAAATCCGCAATCAGTGTTATCCTGTCGATATCGAGATATCGGTGTACTGGTGAAAAATTATTGCCGACACTTATCGATATTTATATATGAAGATGGTATATGTTCTTTCAGACATGTCCGAAAGAACAGATACCATCGGTGACCATGCAACTCGTAAGAATGAAATTACAGTGAAATGAATACCCCTAGCTGCATACAGGGGTTGATATAAGTCAACGGGGACAGTTGAAACTGTGTGCTCCGACTCCGACCGGGACTGTCATGTAAGCAGGAGATCCCGGGTTCAAGTCCCGGTTGGGGCACACATTTCCAACTGTCCAAGTTGACTTATATCAACGCCTGCACTCCTAGCTGTATAGCTAGGGGTATTCACTTCATTGTAATTTCGTATCTATATTGTTGCGGAAAATATCGATGTATCAAAATCATTTCAGCAGCACTTACGGCAAAGGCATTAGAGCATCCCGCCGACAACCAACATCGGCCGGAAGGCGACCGATCTTTTCAAAATAGAACGCCCAGTAAGTGCGCGGTCTCGCAAGAGGAAGATGTGACCTATTAATAACGGGTTTTGATGACTCTTGTAAAGTGACCTCTCCTCACTACCTTCTTACGACGGCCTATAATTTAAGAGAAAACCGATGCTGAGGTTCTGTGTGTATGACCTATAACAATCGTAAGCAAAAGCACTGCTGCAGCTTAGTTTCATTGCTGTCATTGCTAACGGTACAAGTTCAAATCCACCATATGCAGTTTATTTCTAATTCATCGTAAAGAATATGATTAAACACTGTATGTTACGGAAAATTATTCAAAAATAGTCATTTCTGCTGTAACAATTTCATTAGTATAACAATGATTATGGAAAACTTTCTTGAAAAGCGTATTGCGTTTGTGGTTCGTATTGGAAACGCTAAATATTTGGATACCGTTCGCCTGATATGTTCAAATGGCTCTGAGCACTAATCGCCTGATATGTGCTGAGGGCTGACCAGATACTTAACGATCGAATCTTCGAGATGAAAGGAAATCGAACCACAAAAATTATCTTACAAGCCGCAAAAATTATCTTACCCAAATGTACTCCACTTCGGCAATGTTGTGATGTTTATTTTTACAGGCAGGCTACAATTTTCACAAAATAAAATCAAAATTCCCTCAACTTGCTAAAGACTTTCAGAGAAGTCACTTCAACTGTCGATAACACACATCGAAAAAAGCTTTGCGTCACCTTGGTTCCGAGAGTTCCCGAACCTGCACAGAAAATTGGACCAGGGATCAACATAAACATCATTTACACCCTTTCATAAAAACCACACATTGCATGTTGTACCATCATACAGCGAGACCTTCAGAGGTGATGGACCAGTTTGCTCTACACACCCGTTCCTCCAATACCCAGTAGTACGTCTTCTTGGGTTGATGCATGCCTGTATACATCGTGGCGTACTATACATCAAGGCGCTGTTGGTCCAGATTGCCCCACTCCACAATGGCGATTCGTTGTAGATCCCTCACAGTGGTTGGTGAGTCACGTCGTCTATAACCTATCCCAGGCATGTTCGATAGGGTTCATATCTGGAGAACATACTGGCCTCTCTAGTTCAGCGATGTCATTACCCTGAAGGAAGTCATTCACAAAATGTGCACGATGGAACCGAGAATTGTCGTCCATGAAGACGAATGCCTCGCCAATATGTTGCCGATGTGGTTGGACGATCGGTCGGAGTATGGCATTCACGTATCGTATAGCCGTTACGGCGCCTTCCATGACTACCAGCGGCTAGCCGTTACGGCGCCTTCCATGACCACCAGCGGCGTACGTCGGCGCCACATAATGCCATCCCAAAACAGCAGGGAACCTCCACGTTGCTGCACTCACTGAACAGTGTGTCTAAGGCTTTCATCCTGACTGGTTTGCCTCCAAACACGATTCCGACGATTGTCTGGTTGAAAACATATGAGACACTCATCGGTGAAGGGAATGTGATGCCAATCCTGAGCTGTCTATTCGGCATGTTGTTGGGCCCATCTGCACCGCGCTGCATGGTGTCGTGGTTGCAAAGATGGACCTCGTCATGGACGTCGGGAGTGAAATTGCTCATCATGCAGTCTGTTGCGCACAGTTTGAGTCGTAACACGACGTCCTGTGGTTGTATGAAAAGCATTATTCAACAAGGTGGCGTTGCTGTCTGGGTTCCTCCGAGCCATAATCCGTAGGTAGCGGTCATCCACTGCTGTAGTAGCGGTCCGAGCGAGGCATGTTATCGACATTTCCGTGTCCGAACAACATCGCTTCGGTTCATTCCGAGACGCCTGACCACTTGTTGAGAGCCCTTCGTGGCACAAAGTAACAATGCGGACGCGATCGAACCGCTGTATTGACCGTCTAGGCATTGTTGAACTTCAGACAATACGAGCCGTGTACCTCCTCCTTGGTGGAATAACTGGAACTGATCGGCTGCCGGACCCCACCCGTCAATAGGTGCTGCTCATTCCTGCATGGTTGTTTAGATCTTTTGGCGGCTTTTCTGGCATCTTTGAACAGTCAAAGGGACTGTGTCTGTGATAGAATATCCACAGTCAACGTCTATCTTCAGGAGTTGTGGGAGCCGGGGTGATGCAAAACACTTTCTGATCTGTCTACATTAAAATTCTGCGTCAGTATTCTACAACCGCTCTTACACGAATGGTGAAGTACTCGTGGTTCGCATCGAAGTGATCTGCTCAAGTTTAAACGATGTTCTCCTGTATCGCTTCTGCATAATTCGTGAGCCAGCAAGTAGCTTTCATTAAATGTGCGTTGCGCTCTACGAATTTGTTCCGGTTGCTTCTGTGACAAATACCATCCAGATTCTGCTGTACCACACCAAGCGATACAAGCAATAGCGAATAAAACGATTCTGTAATCTCTTCTCTGAGAAACTGAATACACATCTGTAGATAGTCTGCTGCAGTGATTGTTTTATTAATGGAATTACTATGGCGAATAAAATTGTTACTGAATAATTTTGCATGATATATGAGTTTGAATTCACCATGCATGATGAAACTGGAAAAAAAAATTACCCACACTGGATCTGAAGCCTCACCGCGATCGTGGCAGCCTCGAACTTCGGCAGCTGCGCTACGCTGAACTGTTTAAAACACTGCTAAAATTACAGGTATTCGAGCTATGCATGACATTTCAACAGCGGTTTCCTCTGAAACTAAGGGCCGTTAGATGAAAAGCTGCTGTACAGGTAAACAGGACAGGAATCTCTACAACATTCCGAAGACTCATCAAAATCAGTTTTTAACATGGGTGGTGGTTCCCTTGTCAGTGAAACGATCTCAACAGCCGAACGTGCAGGATTCGGACGACAATGGACGCTACTCAGACCACTGTGTTTTCACGGTCGAATGGCGCGCCGTTCCCACCAGCAAAACATAGATTGTGAGAAACTGCAAACACCTTCCTTTTGATTTGTGTAACAATTTATTACCTAAAGGTCGTTTAAAATGTGTAACAATCAGTTTACAGGTTTCGGCCCCATGTTACCATCTTCAGATGTGATCAATCCACTAAAGAGCATTGTTAAGACATGTAACAACTGCAGCTACGTACATTGAAAATAATTATGTCGAACAATAAGCCGCTGACTGTTGTGTACATAGTTCCGCGTAGTCAGTGCGTACACAACTTTCCCACTAGAGCGCGCCCCGCTAAGCACAGCAGCGCAGGCACAGCGTTCGTCCGTCTCCGCACTACGAGATGGCGCTGTCTTAGAGACGGACCATATTCTGCTTCCGCCGATCCGCGTACTAATATGTAGCGTAGCCAATGAGATTGCTGCTAACGTAGAACCTTTTCTCCTCGCGATCACACTTGCGCAGTGATACCTGAACGCGTGAGGTATTATAACGAGTGTACACACCTCTGATTAGTCAGTCTGCAGTAGTCTGCATTTGTCTACATTAGTCTGCATTAGTCTGTAGTCAAATTTCAGACAGCACCAAATAAAAGTATCATATTCCTGTACATAGCCATGAAGATAAATGTATAGACACTTTGTCAAGTATCAGAGATATGTGAGAATAAGATTAACGTACCAAGACCAAAGGAACGTCAGAGTGTCAATTGTAAATAGGATCCAGAATCAAGTTAAGTAAGGTTTATGATAGTTATTATTTTAAAAATGTGTGAAAATTAATCAAGTTCTGTTTAAAGTTGGTCACCGTCAATCTGCTACTCTAAGCGTGCAAGTGGCATTTCTATCGTCTGACCTAACGGCAGAAGATAAACACGCCACAATAAGACCATGAGACATATTGCTGACACTCGCCTACTTCATTAGAGCGACAAGTCAAATAATCTGATGGTGTGTGTACCGAAGGTCTTACAATACAGTATGCACACCACACTGACGCACTTAGCAATAAAGTTGTGGGACAAGTTTCAGGGCTGTTCCGCAATATTTGTCTCGTGTTCCACGACCATCCTTATTTATATAAATGATATGCCCTTTAGTATTATGGGTAATTCCGAAATATTTCTATTTCCTGATGACGCTAGCTTGGTAGGAAAGAATGCTGCGTGCAACATTTGCTCGGTTTCAAATAGTGCAGTTCATAAGTCCATGGCTTGTAGAAAACAAACTAACGCTAAATCACAGGAACACTCAGTTTTTACCGTTTCTAACACACTGTCCAACAAAAACCGACGTCTTAATTTCACAGAATGGCCATTTGATTAGTGAAATTCAACAGGTCTAAAATTCTAGGTGTATAAATGGATAATAAACTGTCGTGGAAAAGCCACATTCATGATCTTGTTCAAAGACTTAATGCTGCCATTTTTACTACTCGAGTGGTATCTGAAGTAAGTGATCCTTCGACACGAAAATTCGTCTACTTTGCTTATTTTCATTCACTTATGTCCTATGGTATTATATTTTGGGGTAACTCTTCCCATTCTAAAACGATATTTTCAGCTCAGATGGGCAGTACGGGCAATAAGTGGTGTAAGTTCGCGAACCTCTTGTTGACCCCTGTTCACTAGGCTGAGTATTTTGACATTGGTTTCTCAATATATATATATATATATATATATATATATATATATATATATATATATGTGTGTGTGTGTGTGTGTGTGTGTGTGTGTGTGTGTGTGTGTGTGTGTGGTGTCACCGCCAGACACCACACTTGCTAGGTGGTAGCTTTTAAATCGGCTGCGGTCCGCTAGTATACAACGGACCCGCGTGTCGCCACTGTCAGTGATGGCAGACCGAGCGCCGCCACACGACAGGTCTAGTGAGACGTACTAGCACTCGCCCCAGTTGTACAGCCGACTTTGCTAGCGAAGCTACATTGACAAATACGCTCTCATTTGCCGAGACGATAGTTAGCATAGCCTTCAGCTACGTCATTTGCTATGACCTAGCAAGGCGCCATAGCATTTGATAATTATTATTGTGAAGCCTGTACAGTAACGAGAGATGTTCACCAATTGTGGATTAAAGTTAAGTATTCTACCAGTTACTCTTGTTTTGCTAGTCTTATTTCTCTGACCTGTTCCAGACCTCACTGCAGCCTGCGTGAGCTTAATCGCGTGCCTTTCGGCTTCCTCCAAACTCCGTGAATTGGCTCCTGCCAATTCACAACATTGGCGCCGAGGATTGGCGACGAGCCCACGTTGCGTTTATCTTGCTATTGCTTTGCCCTAATTTACTTGTGTCATGGCTTCGCCACAATCTCCAGATGTACTGTCCGAATTTTATCGCTTGAAAAATCAGCAGACGCTGGCCTTATTGGATGCCCTTGGACAGCTCGTCCAGGGTCAATGCGCCGCCGCTTCATCGCTACCGCAGCCACAACACGCAGTTGCACCACCTTTTCGTCCTTTTGATGCGGCGTTGGAAAGCTGGACGGAGTGGTCACGCCAATTTGAATTCCATCTCGCCGCCTACAGAATTCAAGGTAACGAGCGGCAGCCTTATCTCCTTTCTTGTGTAGGAGTGGCCACCTACCATGTGATACTGAAATTATTTACCCGACGTGACGTAGCAACTCTGTCCTACGAAGACATTTTGTCTGCTTTAGATGCATATTTCAAAGAATCAGTCAATGTAGTTGCAAAAAGGTATACGTTCTTTCATACAAAACGTATGGCCAGTCAGACTAATAGGGAGTGGGTTGCAAATTTGCAAGGCCTTACTAGGGATTGTGCTTTTGAGTGTGAATGTGGACTCCCTTATTCAGATACTATGGTGTGTGATGCAATTGCACAGAACGTTTCTGATGTTCGTAGAAGGGAACAAATTTTGAAACTAGTCAGTCCCTCCCTTCAACAAGTGATGGACATATTGGATCGGCAAGACACACTTGAATTTCCTCAGGAATCATTTGCAACTTCGCCAGCCGTGTGTCACGTTAACCGGCCCGCCGGGCGAGCTGCATGGAACAGTAAACAGCCCTCGCGCCCTTCCGCGCAGCCACGTGTGCCGCGTAAGCAAGCAAATGCAGTGATAAAATCATGCCCGCGGTGTGCTACTAGACATTCGCGTGAGAATTGCCCGTCACGCCAAGCAATTTGCTTTTTCTGTAGTAAGAAAGGTCATGTTCAAAGTGTTTGCCAGAAAAAGCTCAGATCAGACACTCACAACCATTCCAGGCCCTTTGCTTCGCGCCGGAATCGAACCCAGAATACTCGGGCTCGTGAACCTTCGCCCATGGACATTCATGTAGTTCATTCCACTCCGCCCAGTGCCACTCTCTCTAACAGTGACTGTGTTCGTTCCACAAAAAGTGTGCGTCGACATCGACGGAAATCACGTCAAGTCGCACGGGATTCTGTATCAGAGTCAGTTCACGTTGCACGAGACAGTCCCTCTTGTCGTCAGCAGGACAATAAACTTTTTGTAGATTTGGACTTTGACGGAAACGTGATACCAAATGGTTCAAATGGCTCTGAGCACTATGGGACTTAACATCGATGGTCATCAGTCCCCTAGAACTTAGAACTACTTAAACCTAACTAACTTAAGGACAGCATACAACACCCAGCCATCACGAGGCAGAGAAAATCCCTGACCCCGTCGGGAATCGAACCCGGGAACCCGGGCGAGGGAAGCGAGAATGCTACCGCGCGACCACGAGATGCGGGCAAAAACGTGATACCATTCCAGCTCGATACCGGAGCTGCAGTTTCTCTGATCAATCACGACACGTACAACCAGTTAGGCAAACCTCCGTTGCGTGCCGCAAATGTTAAGCTAACTACATATTCAGGTCACAAGATCCCTGTGTTAGGACAGTGCAGCCTTCTTGCAACATACAAGGGACAAACAAAACATGTGTCATTTTACGTACTTCGTTCGTCTTCTGCAGTGAACTTGTTTGCTTTAGAATTATTTCAGTTGTTTAACTTGTCTATAGTAAATCAGGTCCTATCAGTGAACCAGACTGTGCCTTCAGCCAGTGTTTCTCGTCTATGTGAAGAATTTGCAGGTATTTTTGCACCGGACCTTGGTTGCGCTATGCAACACATTTGGAACTGAAAGTAAACGCGCAACCGAAATTTTTCAGAGCGCGCAATGTTCCTCACG
This sequence comes from Schistocerca cancellata, assembly GCF_023864275.1. Lineage (NCBI taxonomy): Eukaryota > Metazoa > Arthropoda > Insecta > Orthoptera > Acrididae > Schistocerca > Schistocerca cancellata. The sequence continues at coordinate 128,629,762 of NC_064635.1, forward strand.
CATTGCGTGATGAGGTCGCAAGAACATTACACGATTTGGAATCACAAGGTGTAATTGAACGTGTGCAGGCTTCTCTCTGGGCATCACCCTTAGTAATTTTGCACAAACCTTCCGGCAAATTGAGACTTTGTGTGGACTTCAAGGCAACAGTGAATCCACAACTAGTGACTGCAATTTTTCCTTTACCCCGCCCAGAAGATCTTTTTGACAAACTGTGCCCGGGTAAATATTTTTCGAAGTTGGACCTAGCAGATGCGTACTTGCAAATACCGGTGGACGAAGAATCCCAGCGCGTCTTGGTGGTTAACACGCATCTTGGTTTGTACCGATTCAAAAGACTGCCATTCGGGTGTGCATCCGCCCCTGCATTGTTTCAGCAATATTTACAAACTGTTTCTGCGTCGGTCCCTACTGTAGCGAACTATCTGGACGATATTGTGATCTCCGGAAAGACGGAAGAAGAACATTTAGACAACCTCTGAACATTATTTCAGGTCTTGCGACAAAATGGTCTTCGCTTGCGGAAGGACAAATGTGTGTTTTTTGCTCGTGAATTGCCATATCTGGGACATGTACTCAATGCCCAAGGCATACATCCCAGTCCAGAGCACCTCTGTGCCATACAAGACTTGCCCTCGCCGCAGAATTTGAAGCAGCTACAGAGTGTGCTGGGAAAAATTAATTATTACAACAAATATATCCCCCATGCCTCTTCCATTTCAGACCCGCTTCATCGCTTATGCCGTAAGGGTGTTCTGTTCGTCTGGACGACGGAATGCGAACGCGCCTTTCGCCAGTTGAAATCGGCGTTGCTTTCCAATACTTGCCTTACGCCCTTCGATCCCCAGAAACCCCTTTTGTTGATGGTAGATGCATCGGAATTCGGGATCGGTGCTGTGCTTGCGCACAAAGATGGCTCGCATGATTGCCCTATTGCCTTTGTGTCCAAATTGCTCTCGTCAGCGCAAAGAAATTATTCACAGATTGAGAAAGAAGCATTGGCTCTCGTATTTGGTGTTACCAAGTTTCATGATTTCTTGTATGGTCGTCACTTTACCATCATCACAGACCAAAAACCTTTGACATCGCTTTTTCATCCAAACAAGCCTGTACCTCCACGTACAGCGCAGAAATTCCTTCGCTGGTCTATTTTCCTCTCGCAGTACCGCTACGATATCTTGTATCGGTCCACTGCTAAGCACGGAAACGCCGATGCGTTGACCCGTTTGCCTGTTGATGAGGATAGAGCATTCGATTCCTCCGAAATTGCTTGCATGTTCCTTGATTCGGAAACCGATGACGTGGTCGAATCGTTTCCGATTGATTTTCGTCGTGTAGCTACAGCCACAGCTGCTGACCCTGTCCTTGCTACCGTTTTGCGTTTTGTTGCTACGCAATGGCCCTTGTCAAAGTCAAGGATCGAGGATCGAGGATCCGTTGGTTCTCCGATTTTTTGCTCACAAGGAGAGACTTTTTGAACGACGTGGTGTTTTGCTGTTGCGTTCTGATAATGATCAGTCCAGGGTCGTGGTTCCACGTTCGTTACAGTCCTCTGTCTTACGGCTTCTCCACCAAGGACATTGGGGAATAGTGCGAACGAAACAACATGCTCGTCTGCACTGTACTTGGTTCGGAATCGATGCTGCGATTACAAATATGTGCTCTTCTTGCATGGCGTGTGCCGAACAACAATCCGCACCACCGCGGAAATTCTTTGCATGGCCGAAAGCCACTTCCTCTTGGCAACGCTTACACATCGATTTTGCTGGTCCATTCTGGAATGCTCGATGGTTGGTTCTGATTGATTCCTTCAGTAATTTTCCTTTTGTTGTCCGGATGTCTTCCACGACGTCTTCTGTCACCATCCAAGCGTTGTCCGCTATCATTTGCATTGAAGGTCTTCCACAGACTATTGTTTCCGACAATGGCCCACAATTCGTGTCCGCAGAATTTCAGTCATTCTGCAAGGCCAATGGTATTCAACATCTGACGTCCGCGCCGTTTTCGCCACAGTCAAACGGTGCCGCTGAACGTTTGGTCAGGACTTTCAAGTCACAGATGTTGAAGTTGAAAGAGTCGCATTCTCGGGAGGACGCGTTATTGCTCTTTTTGTCCTCGTATCGCTCTCAGCTCCGAGATGGTAGCTCGCCGGCTGAGTTGCTTCATGGTCGTCCCCATCGAACCTTGATGTCTTTGCTACATCCGCCGCAACAGGTTCCTGTGCAGCGGCAGACACTTGCTTTTGCTCCCAGCGACGTTGTATACTATCGCACCTATCGCGGTTCGCGGCTCGCAGGGCGCGTTCTTCGCTGCCTCGGCCGCGCGATGTATTTGGTTTTGGGGGCCTCTGGTGAGGTGCGTCGGCATCTCAATCAGCTGCGCCTCTGTCGTCGCACGGGATGTGCCGCTCCCCGTCTGCTTTCAGTGACGGTGCCGTCCGGTCAGCGCCCTGGGGACCCATCTCCTGGCTCGCCTCATCCCCAGGTGTTACCGACGCTGCCTTCCATTTTGCCCCATGGCGACGCGCCGCCGCCGCCGCCGCCGCCTGTTCTCTCGCCGGCGCCGCCCGCAGTGGACGCGTCGCTGCAGCCGCCGGACGCCTCCCTGGATCACGCGCCGCCGATCGCTTCCCGTGACCAGTTGTCCTCCGACATGGAACTCTTGCCCGCTCCGGACCATCTGTCGTCTTCGCCAGTCAGGTGCTCCGACTAGATGGAGGTCGACCCTTCGGCCCCTCCTGACTATCTACGGGCGCATACACCGCATGTTGGCGTGCACCCTGGACTAGGTTTCCAGGCGTTTCCTAGCTCCCCTCGGACCGAATGGCCGGGTGCGGGTGGCACAGCCTCGCCTGTTGTTAGGCTCGCCATCTCGTCGCATACGTCAACATGGGGTCCTCCCCACGGCGGGCGGAAGCCTTATAACACCACCGTTCGCCGATTTGCTGGGGAGGAATGTGGTGTCACCGCCAGACACCACACTTGCTAGGTGGTAGCTTTTAAATCGGCCGCGGTCCGCTAGTATACGACGGACTCGCGTGTCGCCACTGTCAGTGATGGCAGACCGAGCGCCGCCACACGGCAGGTCTAGTGAGTCGTACTAGCACTCGCCCCAGTTGTACAGCCGACTTTGATAGCGAAAATACATTGACAAATACGCTCTCATTTGCCGAGACGATAGCATAGCCTTCAGCTACGTTATTTGCTACGACCTAGCAAGGCGCCATAGCATTTGATAATTATTATTGTGAAGCCTGTACAGTAACGAGAGATGTTCACCAATTGTGGATTAAAGTTAAGTATTCTACCAGTTACTCTTGTTTTGCTAGTCTTATTTCTCTGACCTGTTCCAGACCTCACTCCAGCCTGCGTGAGCTTAATCGCGTGCCTTTCGGCTTCCTCCAAACTCCGTGAATTGGTTGGCTCCTGCCAATTCACAACAATATGCTTTACTGTTCGTTCTTGTTAACGACATCAGCTTATTTTCAAGATTTTGCAGTTTACAGACAGTTAATACTCGACAGAAATCCAATCTGCATTTGGATCGCACTTCGTAACTCTTGTGCAGAGAGGTGTGCAGTATACGGCCGGATCCATTTTCAATAAGCTATCACGAGAATTCAAATTTTCAGTAATTCACGCGCTTTCAAATCGAAACTGAAGAGTTTCCTCATGGGTCACTCCTTCTATTCTGTTGAGGAGTTCCTTGAAAAATCAAGCTGAGTCTTATGTTATATTGTTGATTGCGTTTACTCAAACTTATGGCTTGACTTTTTGCGTTCATAAACATTTTATTTTTATCGGTTATTACTTTTGTGTTGTAATTTCATGTACTGACACATTCCATGACCTTTGAGATTTGCTCCCCAATTTTATCCTACAGAACTAGACGTGTAATTCAATAAACAAATAAAAGTCGCAAGCGTCAGATTCCCCATCAAAACAGGGCTTACTACGACTTAATGCAATCAGTATGTTTTCCGAGACTGTTTCTACCTGCCTGTAACAGAACAACATTGAAAAGGAATTGAAGATTTTCAGGTCCTCCAGTGTCTTGTGGCATTCCAAGACTACAAGCAAAAGGAGGGATGCTGTAAGCATTTAGGAAAAAAAGAAGAAACGTCACAACAATACACAGAAAAAAATACACAGTTTATAATAAAAAAGCAGGAAAGACCACAACAAACTGAGTCAGTCAAAAAATGAGTGAAAACATTAAGCAACCACCTCTATCTAATACATTTCTAATAATATGTAATGAGAAAAATAAATAAATGTCTTTTAGTCTTTGAAATTCTTATGATGAAAATGGTCAAAGCTCTTTCTGTAACTGTTATTGAATTTTCTATCTGATACTTTTTCAATGAAAATAAGTAAAGAATCTGTAGACAAAGACGTTGTTGCTTTAAAATTTTGAATATCAGTGCTCTGTCGGCGTAAACGGCATGGCGATCTCTCATTCACAGTGTCAGAGGTTCTTCCGCTAAAATTTGAAATCTTCAGTGATTCGTAAAGTATGCGGAGACTGTTTCTGTGCAAGAAGAGTTTTCCAATGCTGTAAATTATTTTCTTTCAATCGAAAGTTGTATGCGGAGACTGTTTCTGTGCAAGAAGAGTTTTCCAATGCTGTAAATTATTTTCTTTCAATCGAAAGTTCATTTAATAAAAGACTGACCATGGAAAGTCTGCAAGTTGGTATCCCTGCACCCAGTTCACATCGGCCCGTTTCGTTTAGGCAGAAGACAAAACTCACACGATATAAGCTTCAAGTGTTAATCAAAACAATGTTCACGAAACATCCCTTGACAGAGTGTGGCACGTAAAACCGGCCCGTGGTACGCAACGATGAAATTGCATGGCGTGTTCGCATGTCGGTAATAATGGAAAACGAGGAACGCCGTCCAAACAGTGGCGCATTACCCATTTCCTCTGTTGTACCAACACCGCGCGGAACTTTCATGTTGTGTAAGACAGCTGCAGTCGCAGCAAGTGAAACTTGTCGAAACCAGTTGAGGAAAAGGCCTCTTTGTGTTAAGCCAGGTTAGTGTGAGTGTGTGATAAAACCTTACTCGTTACTGGAGCGTACTGGAGCGTATTGCCACTGTTGAAGTGTTAGTTCGCACTGGATCTTTTGTGAAAACAAAGAATTGTTCAGGAGAAATTTCCAAGCCGTTCTGTGCCAGCAGAAAGCACCGTACAGGAATTAATTGAGCATCGGTTTTAAAGAGCCAGGTGCAGGAGATAATGACGGTAAGTCCTCGTAAATGAACCAACAGACTGAGTCAACAGATCCATGCGAGTAAGAAGAGTTGCAGACGTGTTTTAAGGGTACTTAAGTTAAGGGGACCTGGACGTGAAATGAGTGAAATTTTCGAAAACATCTGAAAGACAATTTTATTCCGTTTCAAAAAATGTATATTTATCTACTTTTCAGTTGTAGATTTGGTCTTAAACCCTCTTTGAACAAATGTCTGCAAACCAGCCACGCTCATGCAATGAATATCACCATACACATTTGTTGCCTACCACAGTCATGGAAACAATAAAGCCAATATACAGGGATCTTGCAGATACAAAATTACTTAGTGAATGTCTACATGGCCGTTCACAAAACCCTAATGAGAGTTTCAGCAGCTGCGTGTGGCAACGAGTACCAAAACCAGTATTTATAGGATGGACAGTACTTAAAATGGATGTGATGGATGCTGTTATCTGTTTCAATGATGGCGTAATCAGCAGGACAAAAGTAATGTACAAATTAGGCATCCAGCCAGGAAATAATATGATAGCTGCTCTGACTGCCATAGATCGTCAGCGACTAGTTGAAGCTGAAAGGGCTGTGGAAGCCAACACTAAGGAGTCCACAGTAAGAAAAAGGCTTCTGAAGGAGTCTGCAGAAAATAAAGAAACAGATGGCCAGCAAGACTGTGCTGCTGAAATGTTCTGAAAGAGGCATACTGTGAGTCAAAAACGCTGGGAACATTCTTTTCTCATTTTCTCGAAACTACATTTTCAGAACATCACAATATCTCTCAAGTGAGCCGGCCGGTGTGGCCGTGCGGTTCTAAGCGCTTCAATCTGGAACCGCGTGACCGCTACGGTCGCAGGTTCGAATCCTCCCTCGGGCATGGATGTGTGTGATGTCCTTAGGTTAGTTAGGTTTTATTAGTTCTAAGTTTTAGGGGACTGATGACCACAGATGTTAAGTCCCATAGCGCTCAGAGCCATTTGAGCCATTTTCTCTCAAGTGAAGAATGGGATAGCATTGTTGTGACCGCGACCGCAACGGTCGCGGGGTGGCCTAGAAAGCACAACGGGACCAAACGGAGAGCGGCCCGCGAACAAACAGACGAACGGAAAGGATGGGCACGAAACAACGACGGACGAAAACACGCAAGACGCAACGGAGTGACAGAGACCACCAAACGAACCCAACACGTCCACGATTAACGAGATCAAAGTACGATAAACGCGCTATCTGTAATCGAGGCGATGTGTCGAGAGTCACGCAACAATTAGACTCGCGGGCGGAGCTTTTTTTTCCTTTACTGAATTTCAATTCCACCCCGAAGGGGGCGGGCTGACAGCAGCTTAGTATGCCGCTCTTCAGCCTACAGACTTTGTTTTAAAAAAGGGAAGAGAAATATATAATAAAATAATAAAAACAGGCGATAAAATCGGAGACTGAAATGGTAACATTGCGAAAAAATCGTGGAACTTAAAACATAGAACAAAGGGATGATGATGATAATAAAATACATATGAAGCAGACAGGTAAAATAATAGACAGACAATTAAAAAACACGGCGACAGTCTTGTTTCTGTTCACAAAAGACATAAAGTCCACACCCAGCGACAGCATGGTTTCTGTTCACAACACTTGGAAAGACGAAACAACACTGAACATTCACTGGAACACTGCACTAAAAATTGGCAAATATGACATACCACAGCCGAGAGAAGGTGGGGGGAAACTGGACAGATGAAGGGAAAATAAAAAAAAGGGGGAAGGAGAGGAAAAGCGAAGGGGGCGAGGGGGGAAAGGAGCCAATGGAGTATGAGGACCCATAAGAGGGGTGGGGGGTGCAGGGCAGATGCGACAGGGGAAGGCAGAGGAGGGGAATACAAAAGGACTCGGGGGGGGGGGGAGAAGGGAGATAGAGAGAGGTTTGGTGGGGAGCCCAGGATGGAAGGGGGGGAAGAGGGAGCCCAGGGAAAGGACGGAGGAAAGGAGGGGGGTGAGCATCAGAGTTGATAGGAGGGATAGATGGAGGGAGAGAGGGCATCATCCGGGAGGGGGAGTTGATGGAAGCCACTTTGGGAAAGGAGATGAAGGGTGTATAGACAGAGGTTAGGAGGGACACAACAGTGAAGGCGTGGTAGGGGGCGGGGATGGGAGAACAGGAGCAACCAGGGGGTGAGGGGGATCAAGGCAGCAGGAGGTGTAGAGTATGCGGATATGTTTGAGAAATAGGAGCAGATGGGGGAAAGGAATGAGGTCGTAGAGGATCCGCATGGGGGACGGGAGGCGTATACGGAAGGCGAGGCAGAGTGCATGACGCTCAAGGGTCTGGAGGGACTTATAGAATTTGGGGGGGGGGCGAGCAGATATCCAGGTGTGACTGGCATAACAGAGGATGGGACGGATTAAGGATTTGTAGGTGTGGAGAATGGTAGAGGGGTGCAACCCCCATGTCCGGCGAGTGAGGAGTCGGAGGCATTTGCGGGCTTTGGATTGGATGGAGCAGAGATGAGGGATCCAGGTGAGGTGACGGTCAATGGTGAGGCCAAGGTAGGTGAGGGTGGGGGAGAGGCGGACAGGATGGGCGCAGACGTTCAGGCAGAAATCCAGGAGCCGGAAGGAGCGAGTGGTACGACCTACGATGATCGCCTGGGTCTTGGAAGGATTGATTTTCACGAGCCACTGGTTACACCATGCGGCAAAAAGGTCAAGGTGATTCTGGAGAAGGCGATGGGACCGTTGGAGGGTAGGAGCGATGGCGAGGTATGCGGTGTCATCAGCATATTGCAACAGGTGTACTGGGGGGGGGGGTTTTGGGGCATATCTGCCGTGTACAGGAGGTAGAGGAGAGGTGAGAGGACAGAGCCCTGGCCGGCAGAGCGAGAGGCCGTTATTGGCCGCTTGAACCACGTGTTCCACTGTGGCGCCCTCACATTAAACGTAGGCCAGTACGCGCGCCGCCATAGCTTCCGGCGCGTTGATGCACAGACCTCTAGGGGTCTTCGACGTCCATGACGTCTGGCGGGGTTTCAAATTCCGCGGCGCGCGGTACCAGAAGTATCTTTGTATTATGCCTAACACATCGCAGAAATGATCTATGTTTGTCATTCTGTATATATTTTTAGACAAAATAGTAATGTGGTATAATAAGGGTTTTTCTATTTACTCAGATATGCTGCAAACTACAAAACGAAAGGCACAATGTGTCCCTATGAATGTTGACAGCAACTGGGCACAATTTGAATGCTATTAGACTGATGATGGACCAGAAAATGGCACCAGAATGGGAACGTGTATTGTAAAAACATCTATTAGGGATAATACTGTAATTCTTAAACTGTAACTGATATTTCAATAAAGTTCCTTTTACAGCTTGAGTTAATATCATTCATTGTTGGTGAAAAACCACAACGTCCTCCGCATTGTAGATCGAGAGTAATGTGCACTGAGAGCGAGGTATAAAAATGCAGCCCGTTCACGTCCATGTCCCGTCAAAACTGTACCGGATAAGTGTTACGCAAGAACTGAAGGAGCCTGACCTGTTCGTGGCTGTTGAGAAATGGTGCCAGTGGTGTCTTGGACCCACTTACGGTAAGGCTCATCATGAGTGACGAGGCGTGGTTCTACCTGTCTGAGTACATAAATTCCCAAAACAACCGGTACTGGTCGAGAGAAAATCCACATGCGATCCGTCAGTTATCCTTGCATGACGAGAAGATTCTTGTTATGTGTGCGATTTCCGCACATTTCCGTCACATACGTTGTGGGCCCATATGATTTGAGACGACGCAGGACAGTAACGAGTGTTTCCGAATCCTGGAGGAGATTTATTCAAACTCGACAGAAGAGGAGCGTCACTTACGTTATGCTCATATGTTGACTGTACGGGCCAGTTTTATGTGCCATACCATGGAGTTTGAACCAATTCTGAATATCTTTTTCAGAATAACTACAGTACTTTACTTATATTTCTATTTATATTGCGTTTCCTTCTGGCTGGTAATTACAACTCCAGTTGGTAAATTCACAAAAACTGAAGACGACTGAGCCATAACAATGATTTTTACATTTATCTCTCCCAAATACCAAACGGCTTTACGCCATCGCGTCACACTATACCGAGTCACAGAGCAGCAATGAGGAACTGGTGTTGCACAGAATAACTACTCGCTCTCGCAGGCATTAACAACTGTGGTCCACTCCATGTAGCAGTCACGCTGTTTCCTTCGCGTTCACAATCAATTGGGTCGCTGCTGCCACAGGAGGATTCTTTACTAATTATTCCTAGTCATCGTCATATACCACGCACCCATTACAGTTTTTACTAGAACGCGTTGAATCTACGGGAAGTCGACATGCAGGCTCCAACGAAGGGGACGAAGACAGATTCTCAGTGAAATAAGTATGGTTTGTTTTATTTAACAAATTATACAGTTTTTCGATCCGAAGCAAACCGGAAAAAAGACGAAAGTAACGAGAAGTTGTAGAAATGAGAACATCCAAAAACTTAAAATCAAAATTGGTTACGACAGAGTAGACGAAGTTAAGGAGTTCTGATACCTAGAGAGCAAAGTAACCCATAAAGGACGAAGCAAGGAGGACGGACGTTTACCAAGACATATCTATTAGTATTAAAAAACCATCATTTGAGGAAGACATTTCTGAAGAAGAACGTTTGAATCACAGCACTGAAAAAAATGAAATTTTCGTATGGCATTGTTGGCCGGGAGGTACCATATTTTTTTCATTTTGTTCGGTATTGTTCGTTGCGTTTGGTGTGGGCGGACGTCACAAGACCGTTCAAGTTGAGCGTTGATTCCTTGACTCAGTTTCTTATTACAGAAGGCGAGCAGCCCTCTGACCGAACACACTAAGCTGCCGTGCCGGCTCATTAGCGACAGTTTGTATTGCAAGTCCCTTTATAGATGACGCCACATCGGCGACTTGCGTGTCAATGATGATGAAGGACACACAACAGCCAGTCCCCTGCCGGTAATCAAACCCGGGTCCCCTGCGTGGTAGGCGGTAACGCTATCGCTACGTAGGCGGAAAGTACAGCACTGTATGGCAGTAAATTATGGACAGTGGGGAACCCGAGAGAGAAGATAAACGAAGCGTTTGAGATGTTGCGCAACCGAAGAAGATTGAAAATCGGGTGGAATAACAAGATAAATAGTGAGCAGGAGGTTCTTTGCAGAATTGGGGCAGAATGGAAAACAGTGATAAGAAGAAGGTACACGATGATGGGCCGTGTGTTAAAGGCATTATCTAAAGGATTATCTTTCAAGGTATTAGAGGGAACTGTAGAGGGTAACAACTGTGGGAGATGACACAGATGGTAATGCATGTTCCAAATAATTAAGGACGTGAAGTGTATGTGGTATTCTGAGATGAAGAAGTTGGCGGAGGAAAGGAATTCGTGGTGGGGTCGCACCAAACAAGTTACAATACTGATGACTCAAAGAAAGTTCCCTAACTTCTGCTCTCCGTCGTGTAGGGCACAGCAACAATTGTTGGTAGGTTCCAGCTCGGAGAGCGGAGCCTTACGGTCTGCGCAATGTTTTCGAGCGATTCCTTGGGTGATTTCATCATTGTGGAAGGTACAGTAGATTAACACTGGTACGCATCCATATTTGGGGACCATGTCCACCTCTAAACGCAGTTTGGTTTTCCTCGCCTCGGTGGCATCCACCACCAGGACAATGTAACCGTGTCACATAGCTCGCAGTGTACGTGCATGGTTGGAAGAGCACCAGGATGGGCTTCCCGTACTCCCACGTCCACCAAACTCCCCAGATTCAAACGTATTTGGTAATCCACGGGACCAGCTGGATGGAGCCGTTCCTACAGCGAGAAACATAGCTCAACTGGCCACGTCAATGGAGTCGATATGGCAACACATCTGTGTCGGTGCCTTCTAACTCATAAAGGTTGCTATCCAAGCTTTTTACACTTGGTCACATCAATGAGACTGGACATTGCTACACAACTGTGTTAGTGCCTTCTAACTCAAAAAGATAGTTATCCAATCTTTTGACGCTTGGTCACATTAATGAGACTGGACAGTGTATTTCAAGTGTACCTAAAGTATCGACGGGTTTGAAGCACTTCGCACTTCCGCATTTTTCACATCTACGAATCATTCCAAGAAGTGAAATAGGTCATAAGAGTCAGAAAAATTCTAAAATCGACTGGTAATTGAAGTACGGACATTTGGATGTTTGAAATTTAAATGATTAGTACAAGGAATCGTATGAAATAGCAAATTTTCGCTTGTGGCACATCCACAACTGATATACAGTATGTAATCAAAAGTATCGAGACAACCGGCAGAAAATGACTTACAAGTTGGTGGCGCCCTCCATCTGTAATGCTGGAATTCAGTGCGGTGTTGGCCTAACCTTAGCCTTGATGACAGCTTCCATTCTCGCAGGCATACGTTCAATCAGATGCTGGAACGTTTCTTGGGGAATGGCAGCCCATTCTTCACAGAGTGCAACACTGAGCAGAGCTGTCGATATCGGCCGGTGAGGTCTGGCACGAAGTCGGCGTTCCAAAACATCCCAAATTTGTTCTGTAGGTTTCAGGTCAGGACTCTGTGGAGTCCAATCCATTATAGGGATGTTACTGTCGTGTAAACACTCCGCCACAGGCCGTGCATTATGAACAGGTGCTCGATCGTGTTCAAGGATGCATTCGCCATCCCCGAATTGCTCTTCAACAGTGGGAAGAAATAATGTGCTTAAAACATCAATATAGGCCGGTGCTGTGATAGTGCCACGCAAAACAACAAGGGGCGCAAGTCCCCTCCAAGGAAAACAGTACCATACCGTAACACCACCGTCTCCGAATTTTACTGTTGGCACGACACACGCTGGCAGATGGCGTTCACCGGGTATTCGCTACACCCACACCCTGCCATCGGATCGCCACATTGTGTACCCTGATTCGTTACTCCACACAACGTTTTTCCACGGTTCAATCGTCCAGTGTTTACGATCCTTACACCAAGCGAGGCGTCGTTTGGCATTTACCGGCGTGATGTGTGGCTTATGAGCAGCCACTCGACCGTGAAATCCAACTCTTCTCACCTCCCGCCGAACTGTCATAGTACTAGCAGTGGATCCTCATGAAGTTTTGAATTCCTGTGTGATGGTCTCGATAGATGTCTGCCTATTACACATTAGGACCCTCTTCAACTGTCGCCGGTCTCTGCCAGTCAACAGACGAGGTTGACCTGTACGCTTTTGTGGTGTACGAGCCCTTTCACGTTTCCATTTCGCTATCACATTGGAAACGGTGGACCGAGGGATGTTTAGGACTGTGGAAATCTCGCGTACAGATGTATGACACAAGTGACACGAAATCACCTGGGCACGTTCGTGAGTTCCACGGAGCACCCCATTCTGCTCTCTCACGATGTCTAATGACAACTGAGGTCGCTGATACGTAGTACCTGGCAGTATGTGGCACATCAATGCAACTTACATGAAAACATATATTTCTCGGGGTGTCCGGATACTTTTGATCACATATGTAATGTGTTCTCGGAGTCCTTCAGTGTGGTATGCTTCAATAACATCTTCTCAATTCACAAAGGGCTTCAGTGATCTCAACTCCTGATGGCTATGGCGGAGACAGCTATTGGAAGCTAGACTGCTTTATTTGAAATGACGCGGCTTTTAAAGCAAGCAGATTTTATTGACATATGTAATGTTCATGATTAAATCATCGGCTACAGTTGTATAGTAATTTATTGATTGAAGTCTTTACATATCCATGTTTCTGGGATTCAACCCCGTCTTCAGGCGTATCTAGAAATAGTAAGTTGTAGCGGCCATATCAAAGCTAATAAGGCAAAACATCGAACGTACATGGCTCATCACATTGAATGCCCATCTGTGGATGCGGTTGGTCCTTTCACTGCGCGCCTTTCGCCAGTACCTTCAAGAAAAGAGTGACCAAGGTCAGTTACTGGTGAGAGGAGCTTGTTCCGGGCCCACACATGGGTGTTCAGTCTGATGAACCATGTAAAGCACAGACATTAATTCTGGACACTCTGTAGAGATTCACTGCATTTTGAATTCAGGAGTTTATTTTAGTTGATTTATTGTTCCCAGTCCAAGGTAGTAGATACGCATTATCTCGGCCCTGACAATCAGCGCTTGGTTGCTTCTGTATTTCCAGCATGGATGGTGGAACACCTCCGTTTTTATCCCGACCTGATCTGATCGAATAGCAGCCCGATATTTATTATTAACATGACCGTGAACCTAATGGGGCTGGTAATCGGAATTGACTGTTACGGAAGTTGTTACTTTCCAGTTCGTCCTGTTCAATATTATAACACTGAATGTATGGTAATAAGGAACACCAACACAGTTTTACTAATTACGAACTTATATTCTTCTCAAAACACAAAAAGGAGACAGCCACTGCCTTCGTCATACATATCTAATTACGGCTAATCTCAGCATAGGCTTTCTTCATTTGCCATTATCGTCACACGCTAGTCCATCACTGCATCCAACAGTGCAATCCAAGGATAGGCCGGCGCGGTAGACGCGAAACTAAATATCGGCACTGGTAACGTCACTGATCACTTTTATAAAGATACTTCATCACTTTTCCGGTATTTATTTATTATTTAGGGGTCTAACCACGGCGATGGTGACACCCTTTTCGGTTAAAGGCCCTGTATTTCAATAATGGCCTCCACACACACACACCATTCCCGCCAACCATTCTGGCGCAACTCGACACTCGCTCTCTCAAGACGTCACAATCGATTGTTCGCCCTATCGACCTGTGCCAAGTGCAAAGTTATAGTAAGGGCCTACGGACCCCTAACAATGGGTTGGAACAATCGATTACAATAGCTGTTATGAGCCCTCTGACAGCGATGAGCAGATGTGGGGACCATGTTACCTCCTATCACTCTTACTGATTTTGTGGTGGCCAGTGTTCCAATTGAGTGACTAATGTAAATCGAGACCTATGATTTATGACTGATCTGATAATGGACAAGCAGTCCGAAACATGGTCATTAATAAATAAATGTTCTTCCTGTGCAACTTAAGACGGTTTTGATAGCGGTTATTGTAACCATCTGGTTTCTGTTTAACCTCGTTTGAAAGAGGAAAATCTTTAGCCTGTTGTGAATGGCTGGTCTGAACTGGAGACCAGATGAACTGTTGGTCCATTCTAATCTAGACCTCAATAAAGAAATATACATTTCCAGGTAATCCTGGCTAAACTTATGCAACAGCAAGTAAATCACCATTTTTTGTTTTGATTACGTCATTGTGCAACCCTTCAACAGTTTCAAAATGCGATAAAATCCCTGTCTTTCTGTTACATATGCAGAAAAGTTTCCCATTCGAATCCTTGAGGGATGCTAATTAATATGCTACTCTCTCAAGAAAATATTCCGAAACACTTTTATTGCTACTACCAGTAGGTGGATTTTCGGAGTTCAATATATCAAATATTTGCTCAAAAAGAAGAGAAAAGTCTACAGTTCTTCCAGTCCGCTGAAGTTGTAATTTTGTCACAGCATAAATAGCGCGGGGCAGTACTAATTAAAGTTCTTACAACTCGAACATCTCGCTTTAGTTACTGCCGATCAAAATTAAGAAGTACTAATTTCAGTTTACTTGTAAGACAATGTCCCACCTGTTCGTGTATGCAGGGTGAATATTAATAAAACCGACATACTCCAGGGATGGATTCCTTACTGTAAATGGCAGAGAAAACGTCCCGTGAACATGAGGGTGCAAATGCATCGTTGCCACGGTAGATGGCGGTGATGAATGACGCCTGACCAAGTGCCGTGTGCTCCTTGTGCGTTGCAGGCTGGGAGACTGACGCAGCGTACTGTAAGCGGGAAAATGGTCCTGTATTCATATCGGGAAAAACCCGAGGTGGTGTTTATGTATGGCCAAGCAGATGAAAACGGCCGAGAGGCAGCACAGCTGTACCAAAACAAGTACCGTCACAGACACCAAGCACTTCACACGATATTTCAAGTCATTTTAGGGCGTTTGTGTGATTACGGGTCCTTTCAGAACGTACAGGGAAGCGGCGGACTGTGCGTCATCAGATTTGGAGGACCGGGTTGTACAGGATGTTGAGACGAACCCTAGTATAAGCGCGACGCAAGTGGCCCTCCGGCATGACGTAAGCCCAGGTACGATGCGACCAGTGAACGTGTGCTCTGTATCCCACAGGGAGCACGTTGAACACTTGTGACGTGGATAACTCTGAACTGTTGATTGGCGACTCCATGGAGTGTTCCGTGCACCACCACCAAATAGTGGATAGAACTGGAATGAGAATCAGCATTGGCCGTATTTTTTTGTTTTAATATCCACAAAATCGATTTTCGGTCACTTAGTGACAATCCTCAGTGCTAGAAGTTACAAATTTTACATAACGATCGGAGATTATAAAACAGAAAATCACAACTACACCTGCGTATGAACATAACAGTTGGTAGGAACATACCTGTAATATACAATTAAAATTGGTAGGCACTGCTATCAACAAGCTTAGAGCGATCACATAAACTGAGGCCTCTGTTTACATGCACCTGTTCAGCAGACCGCAGTGTGACAGGGCTTGAAACGCCCTCCATGTGACATGTGTCACGTGAAGACTTAATATTACTGGTTTTGCAAGATTTTAACACAAAATAACTCTTGTACATTTGTGAATCATGAGGTAATTCAAATTTAATATGTACGTAAAAAACATAGCAGACGAAGGGGGAAGGAAACATCTAAAATACATTGGCGTATTGTTTTTAAAAAACCAACTTACAAAACATAAAACAGATCGATTATAAGTTGTCAGAGTGCAGGATATGTAAAAGAGAAAAAGACAAGAGAAAAAAATGATATATGAATAACATGAAATGAGGTATAACACAGTTTTTTTAAAAAACATAATACCCACCATCTGGCGTGGGAAGTTAGAAGTATAACGTTCGTGAATTACGTAAAATGTTACGTTAAGACTAATGAGTCAAATATATAAAAAATAGTAATAGTTCCAAATGCCATTACGTAATAATTAAAATTCCGTGAAACACAATATTCATTACAAAAAAGTTTGTAGGTGCGGATAAACAATTTTGTTATCATATTTAACCGACGTGATGATGTACCTCTCGTTTGTCCCTTTGCACAAGCTAGCACTATCATAACAACGGTTATACGCTCCCGCATAAGCACTGTGTCAGAACCCATACATACATGACACCAAATATACACGGTTGCTTAATGTAAAACATAGCATCCACCATTTGGCGTGGGAAGTTAGAAGTATATCGTTCTTGACTTACGTAAAATATTACGTTAAACCTGAGGAGTCAAATATATAAAAATAGTAATAGTACGAAAATGCCACTAAGTAGCAATTCAAATGCCATAAAACAATATTCACTAAAACAACAAGAAAGGTTTGACGGTGTGGACTAACAATTTTGTTATCATATTTAACGACGCGATAATGTACGTACATTTGGACAGGCAATCATTTTTTATAACACTGGTTGTAGGCTTCCACATAAACACTGGGTCAGAACCCAGCTTGATACCAGTACCTACCAATTTTAAATGTATATTACAGGTATGTTCCTACCAACTGTTATGTTCATACGCAGGTGTAGTTGTGATTTTCTGTTTTATACTCTCTGATCGTCATGTGAAATTTTTAACTTCTAGCACTGAGAAAATCGATTTTGCGGATAATAAAACAAAAAAATACGGCCAATGCTGATTCTCCTTCCAATTCCACTCTGTACTGTGTTCCGAGATGATATGTTGCCGTAGCACACACACCGTCCATTTCCGGACACGTATTCATGGGACCTTTCTTCCTGCACTTCAAGTCGAGAATCCGTCCCTGCAGTTGGAAAATTTTAAACTTTTTCATTGTAATGTTTTATGGAGGTTGTGTTGTACGGCTTTAATGAATATTAAAAACTGCGTCACGCAATACAGAGCTGTCAGATGTATTTTATTCGAGACAGTAGATTTCAGTCTAGAATCATACCATCATCGGGTCCCAAAAACAATCTCAGCTATGCATTTGAGCAATTGGTATAATAATTGTCAGATGTACATTGTTCTAGCAATGATATGACCTATAAATCCGTAACATGAGGTCCATTTGACCTAATAGACGTATTTACGTGGTATACGCATGTACTCTCGGTGTAAACAAAGCTCTAAGTTTCCAGAATGATATTTTCAGTCTGCAGCGGAGTGTGCGAAGATATGAAACTTCCTGACAGATTAAAACTGTCTGCCGGACCGAGACTCGAACACGGGACCTTTGCCTGTCGCAGGCAAGTGCTCTACCAGCACTTGCCCGCGAAAGGCAAAGGTCCCGAGTTCGGGTCTCGGTCTGCTACACACTTTTAACCTGCCAGGAAGTTTCAAACCCTAAGTGATCGAGGCTGTCATCAAGTCGCACTTCACACTTAGGACGGAAATTTTACAAGGAAACACGCATACAAGAGTCCCTATTATCATAGTAATACAGAATGACACAAAAGAATTACAGTTAACAACGCTATAGGTTTTAATATATGAAAAATACTAATTCAATGTAGCAGAGAGCTGCCTTAATAGAAACACAGATGGTGTAAGATGTAAAATTTAGTCGACCTCATTATGAAAAATCACAACAATTATATACGCCCTATTGTAATATTACAAGATTTCTCCGTCAGTAACTTGGATACTGCGTTATAACAGACCGTGAAGCACAAACTGAAGTAAGCGTTACACACAATTAGTACATTAATCGATTCAACTTTCATTACATACGTAAATGCTCAGTATTACAACTCTACTACACAGAATTAGTATATTAATCGATTCGTCTTCTGCTACATAAGTAAATAGTGAACATTACAAATTTGTTACTTAGATAATGTTAATTACTGTTCATCACATTAATTTTCAAAATGGCTCTGAGCACTATAGGACTTAACATCTGAGGTCATCAGTCCCCTACAACTTAGAAGTACTTAAACCTAACTAACCTAAGGGCATCACACACATCCGTGCCCGAGGCAGGATTCGAACGTGCGACCGTAGCAGTCGCGCGATTCGGGACTGAAGCGCCTAGAACCGCTCCGCCACCGCGGCGGGTACATTAATTTTAAGCATAAGCAATTACACTATTAGGCAACTACGCGAAAGATCCGTTTGTTTAATACATAAACTGTCACATTTCTTATATTTTCGTATTTGCAGTAGACAGTACATGAATTTGTACAATATAGTTATGTCAGTACTGTTAGTGAAGTAATTGTAAAGCTAAATGTATGCTTAATTCAAGCATGATTAAGTCTGATTGTTGGGAAACACGAACGTTGTTAAGCTTGTGATACTTTAATCGGGGGCCACTTTCGTCTACTCCCACCCCAGCAGCACAGGGCGAACGTAAAATCAGGAGAACCGGCATCTGAAGCTGACTGCCGAACGATTCTACTGCCACCAACATACATCGCGCATAAAGCCGTCGGCACACAGAGCGTGCTGTCGAACGTTAACGTTGAGCGTGCCGAGTTCAGGAACGATGCGACTTGTGCGCACTGTACGTGGGCCCCAACGTGGTAAACGCGATCGCAACGCACTCCAGCGGCAGTTGAGGGACGCTTCTAGTTCGTAAATCACACTGTTCACTCAACGGGCGCGCGTAAAATTCCCACGTCAGCTGTATTAAAACACACATTTCCTCCGTCGTCCACGAAAAGGAAAGTACCATGTCCAATCAATAAGGACACAGGCTTATAAAAGTTCCGTTACAAGCAGTGCATTACAAATTTGGAATACTTCTCCGCATAAGATAAACATTATTTCATCATTCCCTCATTTTAGTAAAATCCCAAGGTCAGTCTTACTTGATCACTGTTCCTACCCAGTAGCAGAATCTTTGCAACATGTGAATTACGAAGCGTAAAAGAAAAAGGAGCGAAATATCTTTATACAAGCAGCGCAAGCTGTCCTGTAGACTAAGCCAATCGAACAAAGTCACCCCACAAAAAAAGGATTACATAACTTTAAATATTACAGTATTACTTATATTAAACTAATTATAAAGTGTCAGAACCAAATAAAAATGCCAATGCCAGGAAAAAAATTTAGAGGGGTCAAGACGCGAACCACCACCCCTACAAACAGCTCAATACAAAACAGTGACGATGTTCTTTACGTGTTTTTTATCTCATTTTGTTAGTTACAGTTCGTTGCAATTGTCCGTGGCGGACGTCCCCTGAAGTTCGTTATTGATCCATTCATTCAGTTTTTTTTATTGCAGAGGGCAGCTAACCCCTCTGACCGAACACGCTGAGCTACCATGCCGGGATAAACTAACAATACGCACTTTACGTGTAGTCATATTGTCTTACCGTTCCTGAAAACCTTCCTCGTAGATACATTAATAATTGAAATTTAATTATAACAAATTGTGGATCTTCAGTGTGTCGCTGCCTTCAAATAGCCTACTCTCATAACACGCAAGTTACAATAGTTCTTTTGCCACGAATATGACGTTTTTCATTATTTTATTGGAACGAATCACACTGTTAACAACTTATTTTCCAGTGATTCTCAATTTGCTGGTGCTCAGAAACGGCATATATACATATCGGCTTGAAATGAATGCCAATATGGCGTCTCACAACTCTGTACTGAAGAGAGACGGCGTGCGTGTGACGTAGGTGGTGTTGTGCCATCTCATTGGTCAACGCTGAGACGCACGATCAGAATATCTGACATGCGAGATATTGCTCTGCGCGTTCGGAAAGATTCCCGAGCGTGCTATTCCACACTATGACGTCAGAAACTCGGCATGCTCAACGCTCAACGTTCGGATGCACGGTCCGGGTACCGACGGCTTAAGGACCACGTAGATAAGATACGAGAAATTAGTGCTCATACGGAGGCATACAGGGAGTCGTTTTCGCTCGCTCTATTTGCGAGTGTAACAGGAAAGGAATTGACAAGTAGGCCTAGTTGTACAGGGTACCCTTCGCCATGCATCGCACGTTGACTTACGGAGTATTTGTGTAGAGGCAGATGTAGAAGTCAGACCTCATTCAATAGGCTAGAAGGATGTGGACATGGTGGCTTTTCGGAACTACGTGGAGGTAGACTGGCGGACGTCCTCAGCTCACTTCAAGAACGGACACTTCTAGGAAAGGACCTGGAGACGACGAGAAGTGTGCAGATAATTTGCAGACACGAAGATGGAGCGCAAACATAAAAGTGCCAAGAACTCGCACAGGGAGGCGTGTGAAACTATGGAACTGTCGAGGAAAGCAGCCCGCTTAAAAAATTGTCCACTAGTCAGTAAGAAGGTTGCTTATAAGCCACGAACGCCACAAGATTCTTCGACGAAGAACAAACATGAGACCGTCCACGCCCAACGCAGAGACAGGCCTTACAAAGAAGTGTTGTTGGCTACTCTCATAAAGGAATGCGGAAAAAATATAGGAACTGCGCTGAACCAACCAACGCTGGGAAAACCCTCGATATTGAACAAGTGAGAAAGACGCCTGTATCCGAATCACACACAAGAAAATCTCCACCCTGGACTGGAAGGCATAGTCATGACACGGCGATCTGTCTTTCGGAGGCATTGCAAATTTAGACCGCCGAGAGGAGGAGGAATTCGGAGGAGTCGGTGAGCTAAGGGGATCGAAAAGAAGTGAAAGGAGTCAGGGAGCATCGCGAAAGCAAGAGGACATGGTGGGTTCCCGTCCATCGCCTCCTGAGCCTGCTAACTTTGAATGTGATCCTTACTCCCAACATAATATTCATTTTCCCTTTTTGATTTGATTTTTTTTTTTTTTTTTGTCTTCCACGTTTTATAGTTGAATCATCATGGTCCAGAGCTTGGCAGCGGAGCACTCGACTGAGCACTGGCGCTCGGTTGGGTGAACCACTGACTTTTACATTTACATACGGTAGACTTGCATAAAATTTAATTACAAGCAAAAGGTTTAATAATCCAAAATTAGCTTAACCCTTAACGGTTAAACGCTAAAGTTTCTCTAGTTATGTCTTAAAAGGTATACAACGAGAAGGCATAGATACAATAATAAATACGAGTTTTCATTGTAACTACTCACCTCTTCCTTGGAATTCAATCAGAAGTTTGTGCCTACTTTCTGTGGCACCGAGCTTTGAAGCCAGGGACCACTGAAGTTAAATAAAGTCTGAGACCTCTTTCACTACACAGTCGGTTTCTATAGTTATTTTTGAAATAGGCATATGAAGAAAACTAGCACCGATATATGTATGAAAGAGGTAATAAAGCTGTTATGGACTTATTCGCTAACGCTGGGAACTCCTTTAAACTTAACCGAACTTATTGACAAAGGTTTATAACTATCCTGTAACTCAAAATTAGTGGAAATTTCAAGAAGTTGCTCTTTTTCATTTACGCTTAATGTGGATTCTAAAACTGTTGACTCTTTGACAGGAGTGATAATCCAATCCTTATTGTTGGAAATAGCATGGAAATACTCCTTGAAGGATTTTCCAAGTCCGTTCAGATGTTCTTTAACCATGTTATTGTCATTTTTGTCCAAAGAAAGATGATTGTCCACCAGGAAGTGGTGAAGGATATCAAATCACTCGGTTTGATAGCTACTGAAACATGTTTCCGAAAAACTAAGATTTTATAGGAATGATTCGATACTGTCGTGCACAATATAAACGTTTATATTCGACCCCTGGAAAGACAAGTTTAAACTGTTACCTTTTCAGAAAATTTCTACCAAAGAAGCTAAAGTCTGAAGCCAGATTTCACCTTCCATGCACTTTGCTTTGTAAAAGACGTTGCTGATCAGAAAACGTAAACTTCGTCTTTGAGTTCATACAGTCTGGAAACAGTTCTACCTCGACATAGCCACATAACCTCCATTTGAAACAACAAAACAATGCTTCACATTTCCTTGTAAAGAACTGCAAAGACGCCGGAATTTGTAAGTCGAGTCTTAATAAAATTAATTTTTTTCGCTGCATCCATCAGACATGCGTTTAGAAAGAATAGCCTGTCTTTGGTTGCAACAATGTGTCCAAGACGCCTTCAGCGCTACCGATATCACTTTGGCAACATACCAAGCTTAGCACCCTGTCATAGATTTCGCACCATCTGAACAAAGGCCTACGAAGCGAGTGCAGACTATTGAATTTTCGCAAAAGCACTAGTAGGTCAATTTAAACATATGTCCTCCCGTAGTTCTCTCTTTTAAGGGTCTGCAGAATAGTAACTCTTCCTTTACAGACTCGCCATTAATACTTCTTGCTGCAGAAAATTTGATGTACTGTGTTTTTTCAAAGTTTAGAGTAAGCCCATTTGCAGAAACCCAGTTATTAATTGGTTTTCTGCAAATGGGCTTTCTCTAAGCTTTGATAAAAACACAGTGCATCCAATTTTCTGCTGCAAAAAGTATAATTCCTTCAATAACATAACACATCAAAAGGAGTCAGTAGCCAGGGTAGAGCACACTAAGATTTTGGGTGTACATATGTATGAGAATCTTAATTGGAAAATTCATATTTTGCATCTCCCAAAGCGACTGGGTTCAGAAACTTTTGCAATCAGAATAATTGCCAATTTTGAGGCTGTAGAAATTGGTAAGCTAACATACTTTGCATACTTCCACTCCCCGCTGTCATACGGAATAATATTCTGGGGCAACTCAACACTTAGGCAAAAGGTATTCACTGCTCAAAATAAAGTAGTTAGAATAATGTGTGGGGTTCATAGTCGCACATCTTGTAGGCATCTGTTTAAAAGGTTAGGAATTCTTACAACTGCTTCACAGTACATTTACTCAGTAATGAAATTTTTTCTCAACAACATGGACCAGTTTAAAATCAGCAGCGACATTCATGATTACAATACCAGGAAAAAGAAATACCTACACTATCCTTTACTTAACCTATCTTTGGCACAGAAAGGGGTAAAATATGCTGCTATAAAACTTTTTGATAAATTACCAGATGAAATAAAATGTCTGACAGAGAGGCAGTAATAGTTTCAAAAACAAACTGAAATCATACCTCCTTGACAACTCCTTCTATACCATAGATGAATTCTTGAATATGAGTAAATAAATCTGGAGATATAATATATGCATTTTGTGCCATTTAAGAGAATGGGATAGATAATACAAATATTTAGGTATAACACTATAATGTAAACAAAGAAAGAAAAAAACTTGTTTCCTGTGCGCATTTCTCGTGCATTTGACACGTTCCTAATCATAACGATTTTTCCGTGCTATTGATCAATGGAACACGTAACTAACTAACTAACTATAATCGACGAAAAGTAACAAAACGTCTAAATTGACAACCTTAGTCGATTCGTCAAGCTCAATCGCGAATGAAGAACGGGGACGAACTTCTCGAAAAATACCATTTTTGGCCTAAATTGACATGTCTTTAACCGGCAGTAGATTGTGTTGTCGGACAGTGGTACCATATTGACTTTTTCTTTGAAAGAGTCTCCAAGTAAGCACTGCACAACAACATTTTACCGTGGCCGCACTAAATCTTCAGCTATTGAATGAGGTTTTCCAGTTTTAGAAATTCTATAGCTAACACGGTGAGATGCTTAACGAGCATTCTGATTGTCACTATTTGCAGCAGATATAAAAATAGTTAGATCGTTTTCCCACTCGTTAGCTTTTCGTGTAAAACAATCAGTGGAGTTGTTTATGCGGGTAGAGTTTCTAGTTTCTAAATGGCGTTTAAGTGGAGAAGGTTTCAGACTATTGTCAGCACGAATGTTGCCACAAACTGTGTTCTTGGACAGTCCTCGTCACCAGTATCAGATCCAATGTACTTTCTTTTCTTTACACACAGCTCCTTTTGTCAGAGTGGTGCACATCACTAGAGGTTGAATGACCTCTTCCCACAACACTAATTTGCGATTTCGTTAAACCCTGTTTCAACCACTTATCCATTCTAATGAGAACGGTAACGATTCTGATACGCAACTGATAACTTACTGCATTTGTCAAAATAGTGATAAGAAGTAGGAAAATCCAAGTTCTGAGCGTCATGTAACCGTTCCTTAGTGGGGTCGCGGTACTGTTGTAAGTATTGTTCTAACTAGAAGTCAGATTATATCCATCATACAGACCTTAATATATGCGTGCAAATAAGCTTAAAAACGCATAAAAAGTATCGAAATATGGAAGATCAACTAATAAAAAAACATGGTAGATACTGAGTGCGTTATACGAGAGTCGAACCTGTGCATATCCAATACGAGCAAGAGCGCCGGCCACGCGAAAAATCGGTACATTTAGAAAGCTTGTATTGTTTTCTGAATACTTTCTGGTACAGATTTGCAAGGTTACCTTTCCGGGATTATTTTCTAAAAATTTGCAAAATGGGGACTCATAGAGTGTTTCAAGAATTGTTTCTTCTTTGCTAACGTTGTTGGTAGGAAGCGGATGCGTTGCGAGTGAGTCGCAGCGAAACAGTCGATATGTACAGGAACAATTTTGAGATGCAGTATCACACGCAGAGGGCTATGCTTAAAAACTCCGTAATATTGTAATTAAAAAACAACATACAGTCATGAATTTTTTGGAACAGCATTAACTTTTAACTAATACTGCTGGACCAAACCACCATTTACAATTATTTTTCATTTTTCTACTATTGTAAACATAAAAGGCCAAGTACTATTCCAAATGTTCGGTAGTAAGATTGTGTCTTCGATCACTTAGAACATTTTCATGTGCAGAAAAGTACCGTTCTACGTCAACTGAGGTAACTAGGCAGCATGTGAATTTGGGTGCTATGTTGTCACTTACTGTTTCTGGTAAAAGTTCACCCGCCCCATTAATAAAACTATCAATTTGTCACAAGGATTCATAGCCTGAGTTATTGTTTAAAATGTTCTCAAACTTATCTTTAAGTTTTCTTGGGAATACCTCCGGCATTGAGGAGTTCACTAGAATAATGTCATTCATTAACTGAATAGATTCATTGAACTCCAAACCTTGAGATTCAAGCTTTTTAATACTTGCAGGTATATGTGAAAAATGAGTGCTAATCACAGCAATGTCTTTTTTTAATACCGGAATCATTAAAAGCTTCTTTGCACTGGCAAATTGCCGAAGCCTCTGCAATATCGAAGTGGTTTACTACCAGTAAAATGTCCTCGAAATGTCCATTGTAAAACAACAAAGCTTCGACCCACGAATCCCAACGCGTTACCACTGCTTCTGGACGTAAAGGCACATTTGGCAGGTTTCCTTTGTAGGTCTTGATGCGAGCAGCAGCACTTTCTTTGTGGATGAAATCTGTTTATTTACATTCAGAATTATGGAACGTACTTCTGCAGCAAGGCGACGTACTCCATGAGCGAAGAACGTCACATGAATCAAACTGTAATAAAATGATCAGAGGGCTTTTCCTACTTTGATCATACAGAGAGCAACATCTGAAAGAAACACAAACACCGTTTCATCTGCAAAAGATTCTGAAAATATTTTTCTAATACCCTCATTCACAAATCTGGCGATCGTAGACTGATTTACTTTTTCAAGTTCTATGTAGGCCGAAATATAGCAAGAAGAAGGCTCTTCTTTTAAAGCTTCAACAAATAAATTTGAAATGTAACAGCCACACTTGTCTGTAACTCCGTCAGCTGAAATCCAGATCGTCTTGTCCTTCAGTGCACTTCGTATTTCTTCCAGAGAATTTACGTAAATTCTCGGTTTGTAATTTTCACGCAATGTTGATTCACCTGGTATATTCTGATTTAAGCAATATTTGCTCAGGAAGCCTTTGTGGGGAGCTCCATGTTAAACCGACATTTTTAGTAATCTTTGGACAAATCCCTGCTACTGCAACTTGCCGTCACAAGTTGTTGTCGTGGTCCTTTCTTCTGCATTCCTGCGATATGAAGACTTGTCTTGATATGCTGGTCTATTAGCAACTTTTTTTTTGCACGAAACGTTTTTCTCGCAAACTCGACAATATAGAACAGTTCTGCCATATGCGAATGTTCCAGAATGGTCAGCTATCCACGAAACGACGTTTCTTTTATCGGGCGGCATGGCGCACAACACGTTACACACTACACGTGTAAACACGTTCAGCTGTGCACAAGTAAACAGAAAGCTAAACCGAAACAATGGACGTCCGACTAAAAACTTGCGCAATTTAATTGTTGCCGTGCGTACGGCATGATAGCGGAGGGGATTAACGGGGCGCGTGTTCCAGATCTTCTTCTGTAATGTTTTCGCTAGGCAGTTTCCTCTCGGTTAGTGTTTGCACGCTGTTCTAGGTCGTGGTTAATCTGTGGGACATCAAAACTAGATGGAGCTACTTTTAAAGTATTGTGAACACATTGCGAAAATATGAATCGCCACTAGTTTTTAGTTAAGACATGCAATAACCGGTGAAAAGGAGACAAATATGTGAATGCATATGCAATATGCAAATGCATATAATCCGGTATCTAGTTATAACACAAAGAAGCTGACAGACTAAATTTCCGTCGTAGCGAAGTCAAATGCATTCTTAACGTTGTTACGTAACTGTAAATGAGCCATTCGCGGTAAATATTACTTTACTGTGAAAGTATTGTGATATATTCCCGATGATACACATGTGTAACAATGGAAATTATAGGATTAATTTAATCTTTAAATAGTAATAGTCATAACAATTATTATTATTGTTATGAAAAATCTGTAAACCTGCCATTATGGAAAAGAGTTTTGGCGAACCCCTTGCAATATTTTGCGAACCCTGCCGGACCGACTCAGCTTCTGCCGCCAACAAACACTACACGACAAAAGGCGACGAAGAATAGTGAGATAATTCATTCCTCCCCTCTTTCCCCTTAATAACTGCTTAGTCAAACCTGGCCTGAGGTTTGTGATTTTTTTGTGTAAAAGGTACTGTAAAAGAAGCAAAACCTTCATAATTTAATATTCTAATTAATCTGTTCCATTTGTACTTCACTCTCTTAAAGTCTCAACATTTCGCCGTTTGATTTCACTTAGTTACTGATGTCACTTAATTATTGGCTCTCAGGGTGGTGCGATATCATCAATAATCTGCATGTCACTTCGTGCTAGAGACGAGATTTTGAGTTTTCTTCATTCTGGCGCCCAGCGTGCGGCCATCTCTGTGAAAATTTGATTGCTACGTCATATCACAGAATTTTTAAGCCGAAGCTATAGTGCTGCTTATTCTTATTTCTGAGTATAATCTTAGTATGTACATTTTATTAAGTAGCCTATAAATGGAAATGCCGTGTGGCTAGGGTGTCTCGCCGGGTACACCCAAGCCCCTACCACGCCGTAGCGGAGAAGCGAGGCAACTGTCCCCCAATTGAAGCAGCTGATCGCCGCCATTTGCAGGGATGAATCCTATTACTGGGGTTGTGATTTGAAGTATATGAGACGCAACAAGAGCAAATTGAAGCACATGTTTTTTTAAAAGAAATACTAAGTATTCGAGTCTATTTTAAAAGTATACTTAAGTGAATCAAGTTTCCCAATTTCCGAAATATGTCTGCATAGAGACGCGAAATTTAAGAATGTAAGGCTCTTTCCTGACAAAGTGGAGCGAGTTTACATCGAGTTATTTGCATTAGATAATTACATGAAACTTTTAAAGTAGCAGACAGTACGATTATATTTGCCCCTAACTCCTTTGGCACAGCAATATTAGTGGAAAGTCCATCACAAGTAACAGCTAACACACTGACATTTACATCATACAACATTGTAATGGCCATCTCCAATAACATGTCCCTGTGAGTAGCGTTGATAAGCGAGATTACTTTATCGTTTACTACGTTTTTAGCTTTTAGTTCTTCTAAAATATTTGCTAATTTGCAAATCTTCTGTGTCTGTCTTTTGCACTTTTTGTTCACTGTATTTAACATAGTCTTATATTGCCCAATTTTTGCTTCCTTCCTTTCTTCAATTTTTTCGAACTTTTCCTTCAGCTTACTTGCACTTGATGGAAATGAATAATTGTGGTCTCCAGTGTAACCAGAAACGTGCACATACACACGTTTTCTGCTGCCTCAACATTTCTTGGCTTTGGCTTTGGAGGTTTCCTTGCCGTGGTAACCTGGAAAAGGAACGTTCAAAATATATACACACTGGCAGTATTTCCACACTATTTAACCTAGGCCTATATTGCAAGATTTCAAGGACACTATACCTTTTTCAAATGAGTTGCAAATCCAAATACTGTCGGTATAGCATCGTCCTTCAGTTGACGTCTATTTACATAATTTTCCATGTAACAATTCTCATCAAAATGAAGAGAGCACAGCAAATGATTTGATGTCGGTTGTAAGTTTTCTTTCCGAGTAGCAGCTATCCATTTCCGATTTATAAAATCATTTCTAAGGGGAAACTTGAACAAAAACAAACGCTCATGATGTATTATTTCTCCATGAAAATACTATATATAAGTAATAGGAAGTAACAAACAACCAGAAATGACTGACCTGTGAAATGTAACATTGTTTCAGTCTTCTTCTTTGCTTCCGTTCTTACTGTTACAATTAAAAGCAGCACACGAACGAACCATGTTTACGCACTGTTTCCCTGCAAATGGCGGCTTCTATCACGTTCAATGTGGGGACGCGACACTAGCGCCAATGCGCTGTCTAGTTTTTATTTAGTAAGTCTATCGGTACACCGTTCGCCTGGAGCAAGAGTGTCGAGTTGACGTCACTTCGGCGACTTGCGTGTCGATGGGGATGAAATGATGATGACAACGACAACACAACACCAGTCCCTGAGCGGAGAAAATCCCCGACCCAGCCGGGAATCGATCCGGGCCGTTAGGTCTGGTCTTTCGAGTTGACATCACTTCGGCGACTTGCGTGTCGATGGGGATGAAATGATGATGTCAACGACAACACAACACCAGTCCCTGAGCGGAGAAAATCCCCGACCCAGCCGGGAATCGATCCGGGCCGTTAGGTCTGGTCTTTCGAGTTGACATCACTTCGGCGACTTGCGTGTCGATGGGGATGAAATGATGATGACAACGACAACACAACACCAGTCCCTGAGTGGAGAAAATCCCCGACCCAGCCGGGAATCGATCCGGGCCGTTACGTCTGACATTGCGTGGCACTGACCACTCAGCTACCAAGAGCGGCCAAACAGCCTATGGCGTGCTCCAGAAGCAGTGAAATTATTTTCATGACTGTAATATAATTAAAGTTGTGTTGACAATAATATTCACACTGCCTTTAGCTGTTAGAATTTTAGTTATACACCAATGGCTGCTTCTGCCATGTCGGTGGAACGCAGTTCACAATGTTTCGAATAGAAAAATTAAACTTGTTAAAAACAGAACAAGCTCGCAAATTCTGTGTATGTATTGTTTCCAAGAATTCCATAACCTCCAAATACAAAACGCAGCAACTGAATATTGCTGCAAGCAGAGTCCGGTAACCATTATCGTCAACAACCGTACACACTAGATAAGTTAATTTTTAATATTGTTCCGTCCATCTACTACAGTCACTCAATTTGTGACAAGCTTCATATTTTCGTAGAAGCAAAACACAGTATAAAACAACATTTTATTTGAATTTTTTGGCAGGGGAGTGGTACAGTACGAAGCTGAACGGTGCAGTGACAAGTTGAGAAACGCTGGCTGTATCACAGTGATTCCTCACAACAGGTGACGGTAGTTGTATACAATTTCAAAGCTGAAACTGGCTGCTGAAGGATGCTCATTTTCTTCCACATAAACGTCTATTCCACAGGACCGTGTTGTGCTTCTTCTTTTGGGTACCACAGAAGGGAATAGCTTTTTGAAACATTTGACAACACGAACGCTTCCCCCCTGGTTCATAACCTGGCGTGCCAAAGGGAACGACGTTTAGGCTACACTACGCGAGACACTTTGTTTCGCGCCCGAAAACCAGAGGTGTCTGGCTCGCTGCAAAGCGAAGCAGCCCCACGCAACACGTTTCGCTGTGGGGACACGTTCACTGCACGCACGACTTGACTCGCAGGCGATTGCGTGGCGCTGTTTCGCGTAGCGTAAAAACAGCTTTGGGCATATATATATATACCATTGTCTTTTATCGCCAATGATTACGTACTATTCAAAATAAGTTTGTTCCGAAGAAACTTGCTTCACAAACGTTGTGTGGAGTAGAGGTTGTGAACGTGCTACAGGCGATTACATTCCCCATTCCACAACAGCCTTTTACGAAAAGGATATAAAATCAGCAAAGCGGCTACTGGGAAAGCAACAGTAAGCCAAGTAGTTTCTCAGCATGGGTGACAGTGAAACCACACGGTTATGCCACTTGAGGGGAAACGACATGGTAACGGTGGAAAAAACTTGAAATCTTCTTTATTATGGAATTCGAATGTACACTACTGGCCATTAAAATTGCTACACCCCGAACATGACATGCTACAGACGCGAAATTTAACCGACAGGAAGAAGATGCTGTGATATGCAAATGATTAGCTTTTCAGAGCATTCACACAAGGTTGGCGCCGGTGGCGACACCTACAACTTGCTGACATTAGGAACGTTTCCAACCGATTTCTCATACACAAACAGCACTTGACCGGCGTTGCCTGGTGAAACGTTGTTGTGATGCCTCATGTAAGGAGAAGAAATGCGTACCATCACGTTTCCGACTTTGATAAAGGTCGGATTGTAGCCTATCGCGATTGCGGTTTATCGCATCGTGACATTGCTGCTCGCGTTTGTCGAGATCCACTGACTGTTAGCAGAATACGGAATCGGTGGGTTCAGGAGGGTAATACGGAACGCCGTGCTGGATCCCAACAGCCCTGTATCACTAGCAGTCCAGATGACAGGCATTTTATCCGCATGGCTCTAACAGAACGTGCAGCCACGTCTCGATCCCTGAGTCAAAAGATCGGGACGTTTGCAAGACAACAACCATCTGCACGAACAGTTCGACGACGTTTGCAGCAGCACGGACTATCAGCTCGGAGACCACGGCTGCGGTTACCTTTGACGCTGCATCACAGACAGGTGAGCCTGCGATGGTGTACTCAACGACCAACTTTGAACAGTGGACGTTACATTTCAGATGTATTACGACCCGTGGCTCTACACTTCATTCCATCCCTGCGAAACCATACATTTCAGTAGGATAATACACGACCGCATGTTGCAGGTCCTGTACGGGCCTTTCTGGATACAGAAAATGTTCGACTGCTGCCCTGTCCATCACATTCTCCAGATTTCTCACCAATTGAAAACGTCTGGTCAATGGTGGCCGAGCAACTGGCTCGTCACAATACGCCAGTCACCACTCTTGATGAACCGTGGTATCGCGTTGAAGCTGCATGGACAGCTGTACCTGTACAAGCCATCCAAGCTCTGTTTAACTCAATGCCCAGGCGTATCAAGGCCGTTTTTACGGCCAGAGGTGGTTGTTCTGGGTACTGATTTATCTAGATTTATGTACCCAAATTGCGTGAATATGTAATCACATGTCAGTTCTAGTATAATATATTTGTCCAATGAAAACCCAATTATCATCTGCGTTTCTTATTGGTGTAGCAATTTTAAAGGCCAGTAGTGTAGATGCAGTGAAGAATTGTTCCCCAAAATATTACGCGCGAACTCCAAAAGTGAGCGTTTGAAGCTAAAACAAACCGTGAATTGGAATGCTGCAAACACAAAACGCTATTGCCACAAGTCCTTAACAGTGACATCACCCCTATTTTAGTAAACATGATTTGCTGCAGTGCTGTTTGGACGGTTGTACTGAAAGTTTCAGCAGTCTCATTTGGAGGTACGCCCCAAAAATTACATCCAGCCGAAGCGAAGTTGTCAACATTGTTTCAAATTTGACGTATGTCTACTCAGTACAGGCCATACTGCATTAATGCACGTGGCAGACGCCCTTCAAATCAAAATCGGCGATGAAATGCACCGATTCTGTGACACGCCTGGTAATAATAAATTTTGTGCTGCGAGTATTTCTGTGTACAATGAAATGTTTTACTTCCTAGACTACTTCTTCCTGCTGAAATCACCAACTACTTAAATCACTGGGCAGACTGAAGACTTTATAACGATCTTAGGCTGACGCTCTTGACCGGTAATGAAGTTGTCGATGCCTGGTTCCTAAAGCGAAGATCCAGGTACCTTTTTTGTGAACCTAGACTTCTCTTGGTTTTGGCAGGGGAGATCACTGTTTCTGATTAACTTTCTGTTATTTGAAGGCTTGTTTCTTGTTTAAAGTTTGAGTATAATTTTAATATGTTCAGAAGACGTAAATGAAATAGCTCTGAGAAAAATATTCGTCCAGATACATTATATTTGATTAAAATGAATTTGAATAAAAATAATAATTGAATATATGAACACAAATTATGTTTTTAAACAACGCTTACATTTCTGTCTGTTCAAATACCAAAAATGTATGCCATAGTTTATATTTTGCTATCATTATAGCTTGCTGGAAGCCTATCACACATGTGAACCTTTGGTTTTGGAAACAAGGGCAAGTCGACAATGAATCAGAAGAAATTATAACATGTTGAAAGGATACTTTTCGTGGTTTGGTTGATTCGTTCATGTACATATTGTCACTTTTTTCTTGAAACTCATTTTTATCTTTTTCTTTGTAGTTTACTTAACTGATCATTATTTGCTCTCAAAACATATTTCTGAACATTTTTGAAGTATATGATTATTTTTTGAGTAACTTCCGAAAATTCTATTTAAGAGGCCAATATTAATGTAAGAACTGTACGTAAGATCATGTTATCTTTTTTAATAAAGGTTTATTTTCCATAAATAGAAACCTTTCGTTTATTGCTTCCTTAACAGTCCTTCAGAGAAAAGTAGAATAGGTTTCAGATGGGTTATGTTTTTGGGGTCGGAAACTACTGCAGGATGTTTCTAATGTCTGTCTTGATAGCGAATGTAGTTAAGAGCTACCACCAGATGAACAGCAGATATCCTCAGTACTGCTGGAGTTAACTGTCTCCAATCATTAACTGAGTATACTCTATTGCCAATTAATTCAGAGTGCAAAACAGAAGCTATCAGATCTAAAATGCTTTCATTGACTAAATGTTCTCAATAATATCATTGTTGGAGCTGGATACACTGCAGCCTTCACTACAAAATTTAACCGAAGCGACTAGCTATCAACACAAGGACCATCATACTGTTCTCGTTGACACATTCCAAATACGCGTTGGTCGACTATTCTAATAGCTATAGCTGGTAGAGAGGTAACAGGAGGACCCAGAAAAAAGTTTATAGAGGAATTAGTCGGATCCTCTTCTTCTGAGAAAATGTGGTGAATATTGTTGATTTCAAGTTGATAATTCCTTGTGCGAAGAATCGTGCCATTCGTAGACCACATTATTATTCTGTTGTTATTATGATGCTGTAGTCATATAATATATTGTATGACAGACAATCAAATGAAAGCGAGACAGATGGAAAAAAGTTGGTAAACTGGTTATTCTTTCAAAAGTTTCGCCATAACTGCTGATATATTTATCTCAGTGGGAAACAAGTCGGTCATTGCATCCAAGCAAAAATGTTTTCGGTTGCCCGCGGAACAAGATTGCACCCTAGCGTCCACCTCTTCGTCCGAAGGAAATTGACGGCTACGAATGTTTTTCTTCATGACACCAAAAATATGGAAATCGCTTGGGAAGAGATTGGGGCTATTTGGAGGGTGTGTAAGAGCTAACCAGAGAAACTTCTCATGACACAAAAATATGGAAATCGCTTGGGGAGAGATTGGGGCTATTTGGGGTGTGTGTAAGAGCTAACGAGAGAAACTTCTCCATCGTACTCGAAACAACCTTGACAACATTATCCTGCAACAGAATGATGTAGTTTCGACTACACCGCGGAATATCGCTGGCAAGCCGATACACATCCTCCATACAGTCTCCATTTGTCCCAATGTGATTTTCATATTTCTCGAGCCCTGAAGCAAGCCATTGGTGGCCATCAATTTGCTTCACACTAAGACGTGCATGCCTTGGTGCAATTACGGTTCCGTAGGTAACCAGAAACATTTTTACATGAAGCCACTGACGCCCTTGTCACACAGTGAGATAAATCTAATAACAGGTATTCCGGCTGCGTTTGAAATAATAAACAGTTTCCTTACTTTTTTCCACCTGACTCGTTTTCATTTGATTGCCTTTTATGCTACTGACACGCTAACCTGTCTCGTTAGATGTAAGAAAGCACTTGAAGAACCTAAACTTGACACGAGAGTCGGCCGCTGTGGCCGAGCGGTTCTCGGCGCTTTAGTTCGCAACCGCGCTGCTGCTACGGTCGCAGGTTAGAATCCTACCTCGGGTATTGATATGTGTGATGTCCTCAGGCTAGTTAGGTTCTGAGTTCTAGGGGACTGATGACGTCAGATGTTAAGTCCCTTAGAGCTTATAGCCATTTTAACATTTTTTTTTTTTGACACGAGATGTGGATGCAAAAGCAAGTAATTAAAAAATGTCAAAAATAAACCTGAAAATGTACAGTGTCTATAAGAAAAAAGAAACCGATGTCACACGAAGGAATTGTCGGAATGGGACTAAAAACGGTAGATTTGATGTGTATCTAAAAATAAATAAATGATTACAACTTCACAAATTAAGCAAATTAATAACGCGTTGGTCCATATCAGGCCCTTAGGCAAGCAGTTAGTCAGCTTAGCATAAATTGACCGACTTGTTGGATGTCCTCCTGAGGGATATCATGGCAAATTTTGTCCAATTGGCGTGTTGGATCATCAAAATCTCGAGCTGGTTGGAGGGCTGTGCCCATGATGCTCCAAATGTTCTCAATCGAGGAGAGACCTGGCGACCTTGCTGGACAAGGCAGGGGTTGGCAAGCACGTAGACAAGCACTAACACAAGAAATAGATACTATCAAAACAATTGCAGTAAATAATGGTTACTCTGTAAAATCAATTGATAAACTATCTAGAAAAATTCACACCAGCATCACTCACAAAAACATTGAAAAGAAAACTACTGACACAAAACAAATCTTCACAAGCATTCCATACTTAGGCACAGTATCACAAAAAACAGCTAACTTATTAAAAAAAACAATATTAAAATATATTTCTCCACAAACAGCAAACTTGGATAACACAACACAGTGGAATATATAAATTACAATGTAACAGTTGCCCTGCATTTTTCATAGGAAAAACTGGAAGAACCTTCCACACACGATATAAAGAACACACCGACGCCTTTCGACTAAACCATTTTGAAAAATCTACAATAGCTAACCACATGTATATTAATAAGCACAGACTTGACGTCATCCACAACAGCCTAACTGTACTTCACACAGAACCCAACAGTAAAAAACTTAATCTACTAGAACAGTTAGAAATAATGTTACACAAAGAAAAATATTCCGAAAACTTGTTGAATGAACAAACAGAGTTTAACAGCCACTATTTTTTCTACACCTTTCAAAGTTTATTTTTTCCTGAGGAATCAAATCTATAACAGTACAAACAGCTGACAACCTACAACATGGGCCAAATAATTATTTTAATAATACCCGTGTACTGGTAATATCATATCATTTTATCTTCTGTAAAACAAGAAAATCGATTATATTTAGAAGTAGAACATCTGTATGAACGAGAATTTTTGGCGTGTTTACGTTCTGCAACTACAATGTGTGAAAAAGTGTGTGACAATGTATATATCCCAGTATGTACTGCAAAATTAAAGATGTGTATTGTGTATACCAACTGCACAACAGAAGCAGACATCATACACTGTTAAACTCTAAGTTAGTTTCATATTATTAACGCTGTTAAACTTATATCTACAATATACCATGTTGTAACACAA
Organism: Schistocerca cancellata; assembly: GCF_023864275.1. NCBI lineage: Eukaryota > Metazoa > Arthropoda > Insecta > Orthoptera > Acrididae > Schistocerca > Schistocerca cancellata. The sequence continues at coordinate 128,665,907 of NC_064635.1, forward strand.
AGATGTAATATCAACAGGCAAACAACTAAAAAACCTGATATAAATCACTAAAAAGCACCTGAAGATGAGCCTCCAGGGCTCGAAATGCATAGTGCAGTAAATAAACGCAATTTGTGACTGAAGGCGGTTTGTTCTTCATTTTACGAAAGTAAAACAGTCGCGGACGAAACACTGAAAAACAATGGATAAAATTAAGCATTAGAATCTCTCGCCCTGTTCAGCCTGGCATTATCTTGCTGAAATGTGAGCCTAGGATGGCTTCCGATGAAGGGCAACAAAATGGGGCGTAGAATATCGTCGACGTACCGTTGTGCTGTAAGAGAGGATTGGATGAGAACCAAAGCGGTCCGGCTATGAAAAGACCATCGACCCTGGTTGTTGGGGCGTATGGCGGACGACAGTCGGGTTGGTATCCAACGCAGCGTCTACAGACAAGTCTTCTGCCTCGAATCTCATTGACTAGGGTAGAATTGTTTCCAGTGATGAGTTCCCTTTCGAACCGAGCCCCGATGAGCAGCCTTGACGTGGCTGGAAATGCCCCGACAACCAGTGGCAAAGGCCTGGGGATCATCTATTTTCATAACAGGACATATTTGATTGTCATACGTACCACGCTTAGCGTACAGCAGGACGTCGACAATATTATACATGCTGCAGTGTTGCCCTTCATGGCAAGCCGATTTGGGCTTACATTTCAGCAAGATAATGCCTGACCGCACACGGAGAGAATTTATACTGATTGCCTTCGTCCTTCCCAAACCATGCTTTGGCCAGCATGGTCTCCGGATCGCTCCCCAATTGAGAACATTTGGACAGGTCTGGGCAGGACCCTCCTACCAGTTCGGGATGTTGATGATCTACTGTGCCCGTTGGACAGATTTTGGCAGGATATCCCTCAGAAAGACATCCAACAACTCTGTCAATCAATGCTAGGCCGATTATCTGCTTGCGTGAGGACCAGAGGTGGGTCAACCCGTTATTGATTTCCTCAATTGGTGAAACTACCGTATTTATCTTGAGTAAATCGTCAAATTTTTCTGGAATTATGATAATTTGTTTTGTCGGTAGATCTACATCTACATCTACATGGATACTCTGCAAACCACATTTAAGTGCCCGGCAAAGGGTTTATCGAACCAATTTCACAATTCTGTGTTATTCCAATTTCGTATAGCGCGCGGAAAGAACGAACACCTGTATCTTTCCGTACGAGCTCTGATTTCCCTTATTTTATCGTGGTGATCTCTCCCTATGTAGGTCGGTGTCAACAAAATATTTTCGCATCCGGAGGTGAAAGTTGGTGATTGGAATTTCGTGACAAGATTCCGCCGCAACGAAAAACGCCTTTCTTTTAATGACGTCCAGCCCAAATCCTGTATCATTTCTGTGACACTCTCTCCCATATTTCGCGATAATACAAAATGTGCTGCCCTTCTTTGAACTTTTTCGACGTACTCCGTCAGTCCCATCCGGTAAGGATTCCACACAGTGTAACAATGTTCTAAAAGAGGGCGGACAAGTGTAGTGTAGGCAGTCTCCTTATTTGATATGTTACATTTTCCAAGTGTCTTGTCAAGAAACCGCAGTCTTTGGTGCCGGCAGGAGTGGCCGTGAGGTTCTAGACGCTACAGTCTGGAACCGAGCGACCGCTACCGTCGCAGGTTCAAATCCTGCCTCGGGCATGGATGTGTGTGATGTCATTAAGTTAATTAGGTTTTATTAGTTCTAAGTTCTAGGCGACTGATGACCTCAGAAGTGAAGTCGCATAGTTCTCAGAGCCATTTGAACCATTTTTGAGCAGCCTTTGGTTAGCCTTCTCCACAACATTTTCTGCGTGTTCCTTCCCATTTAAATTGTTCATTATTGTAACTCCTAGGAATTTAGATTAGGCTCATTAATCCTGAATCCTAAGTTTAACGAATTCCTTTTAGCACTCATGTGGATGACCTCACTCTTTTCGTTATTTAGGATTAACTGCCACTTTTCGCATCAATCGTTTTGCTGTTTGTTTTTACCCTCTGATGACTTTATTAGTCGATAAACGACAGCGCCAACTGCAAACAACCTAAGACGGCTGATCATATTGTCTCCCAAATGTAGATAAGGAAAAGCAAATGGCCTATAACACTACCTTGGGGAACACCAGAAATCACTTCTGTTTTACTCGATGACTTTCCGTCTATTACTATGAACTGTGAACTCTCTGACAGGAACTCACAAATCCAGTCACATAACTGAGACCATATTCCGTAAGCACGCAATTTCACTACATGCCGCTTGTGTGGTACATTGTGAAAAGCTTTTCGGAAATCCAGAAATACGGAATCGATCTGAAATCGCTTGTCAATACAGTTGCCATTTGTACAAAGTAAGGGACGGAAGAGCTCGTGGAAACCGCCAATTCCACGAGCTACTATCCGAACGAACGGGTGTCTCCACGGTGTAGCATAAGATCTGTGCGGTGGACTTGGAAGACACCAGCTAAGTGCACTGAATGCAGCTTACGGCCTGAACAAAACTTATTAGAGGGCAAGCCCTAGTAGCCCAAATTCAGAATGGGAAAGAAACAAAAAATAGTCTAATACCGACTTCGCGGTACCTACGGGAGAAGTAAATAGGGTCTTGTAGTATATACCTAGGTTCCTTAATTAATACCGGCTCTTAAAGTTAAAATGTTGGCTTTCGCAGGGTAGTTGGCCCCTATCTTCAGTTGCTTCGAAGGAAGTACTTGCCCTACAAATTCTAGACAACAACAACAACAAAAAAAATCAATTATTTTTCAGATGTGCGTATGGGGCCTCAAGACGGCATAAGGTGTTGCCGAACCTGGTAGTGAAAAAGAATTAAATAATATCTAACTTGCACGGCTGTTTGGCGAATTTAAGTGTTAAATAAAACTGTTAAAACTCTGAGGAAAAGTGACCTCGAGATGGGCTACCTCAGCTGTCTTCCTCTCATGGTCCGATATAACATGCGTCCTGTGAACCAAGCAACCAGGCAGCAGATATATAATATAAAAATGCAGTAAATGAAGCAGGCAAAAAGGAATACAAACGTCTCAAAAATGAGATCGACAGGAAGTGCAAAATTGCTAAGCAGGTATGGCTAGAGAACAAATGTTACGATGTAGAGGCATATCTCACTAGGGGTAACATAGATACTGCCTACAGGAAAATTAAAGAGATCTTTGGAGAAAAGAGAAGCACTTGTATGAATATCAAATGCTCTGATGGAAACCCAGTTATAAGCAAAGAAGAGAAAGCAGCAAGGTGGAAGGATTGTATTGAGGGTCTGTACAAGGGCGATGTACTTGAGGACAATATTATGGAAATGGAACAGGATGTAGATGAAGATCAAATGGGAGATATGATACTGCGTGAATAGTTTGACAGAGCACTGAAAGACCTAAGTTGAAACAAGGCCCAGGAGAAGACAACATTCCATTAGAACTACTGATAGCCTTGGGAGAGCCAGCCCACACAAAACTGTACCATCTGGTGAGCAAGATGTATGAGACAGGCGAGATACCTTCAGATTTCAAGTAGAATATAATAATATCAAACCCAAAGAAAGCAGGTCTGACAGAGATGTAAATTACCGAATTATCAGTTTAATAAGTCACGGCTCCAAAATACTAACACGAATTGTTGAAAGACGAATGGAAAAACTGGTAGAAGCCGACCTCGGGGAAGATCAGTTTGGATTCCGTAGTAATACTGGAACACGTCAGGCAATACTGACCCTACGACTTATCTTAGAAGAAAGATTAAGGAAAGGCAAACCTACGTTTCTAGCATTTGTAGACTTAGAGAAAGCTTTTGACAATTGTGACTCGAATACTCTCTTTCAAATTCTGAAGGTGGCAGGTGTAAAATACAGGGAGCGAAAGGCTATTTACAATTTTTGCAGAAAGCAGATGGCAGTCCCTTAGAGTCTTAGAGTCGAGGGACGTGAAAGGGAAGCAGTGGTTGGGAAGGAAGTGAGACAGGGTTGTAGTCTCTCCCCGACGGTATTCTATCTGTATATCGAGCAAGCAGTAAAGGAAACAAAGGAAAAATTTGTAGTAGGTATTAAAATCCATGGAGAAGAAACAAAAACTTTCAAATTTGCTGAGGGAAGTAGATTAGGAAATGAGACACTTAAAGTAGTATATGAGTTTTACTATTTGGGGAGCAAAATAACTGATGATGGTGGAAGTAGAGAGGATGAAAAAGTAGACTGGCAATTGCAAGGAAAGCGTTTCTGAGGAAGGGAAATTTGTTAACATAGGTTTAAGTGTCAGGAAGTGGTTTCTGAAAGTATTTCTATGGAGTGTAGCCATGTATGGAAGTGAAACATGGACGATAAATAGTTTGGACAAGAAGAGAATAGAAGATTTCGAAATGTGGTGCTAAAGAAGAATGCTGAAGATTAGATGGGTAGATCACATAACTAATGAAGAGAATTTGTGGCACAACTTGACTAGTAGAAGGAATCGGTTGGTAGGACATGTTCTGAGGCATGAAGGGATCACGAATTTAGTATTCGAGGGCAGCGTGGAGGGTAAAAATCGTAGAGCGAGACCAATAGATGAATACACTAAGCAGATTCAGAAGGATGTACGTTGCAGTAGGTACTGGGAGATGAAGAAGCTTGCACATGTTAGAGCAGCATGGAGAGCTGCATGAAACCAGTCTCTGGACTGAAGACCACAACAGCTACCTCTCAATCGCACCTCAAATATAATCACGTCTTCCATAGAGGAATTTTTTCTTTCCAGAGACAGATCGAGAACATAAGCTTTACAGACATTAACAGAGCCGTTCTACCTTCGATCTCTTGGCCTTAATGAAGATGGGTGCTGTGTACTGTAAAGACGGTGAACATCCACAGCTACCAGGTTGCCGGAATCTGCTTTAAGGAACGCCTTAAAAGCGGCAAGGCTAGGGACCACTTTGGCCGATTCGCAGAACCTTTGTCACTAGAGAGAGAGCTAGCAATAGTGCAGTACTGCATTCTCCTTGATTAACTTTTTCCGGCGTTGCTCTTAGATCGTTACGACATCCACTTCCTGTATCCGCCGAAAAATTTGTCAGTTTCCTGATCAGGGGCTGCTTTGCCTCACTGCTCGTAAAAATATTTAGACATTTTTCCGTGGAAGTTACGTCATTAACCAGGAGTAAACTAGGCAGTAAGCAGTCACAAACCGCAAAACATGATCTAAAAAGATGTGACTTTCACAAAGTAATACCAGTACTGGGCTTGATGTATGTAGTAAATATTTTAGCTGGTAGGATGTCCCGAAAACTTTCGCCTGGAGGTTAAGCTAAAAAGAGGCTGAATATAATTTTACATGCTATCAGTATTAGATAATAAACTGTGAAACTACCGTTAGTGTGCAAAACAATGTAGATAATATTTTTAACATTTTGTGAAATGATGCATATTTTTTTTTAAAAATATGCCTTTTCTTCTACATCTACATTTATACTCCGCTAGCCACCAAGCGGTGTGTGGCGGAAGGCACAATTCGCGCCAAAGTCATATTTCCCCGTCCCCCTCTGTTCCACTCGCGGAACAAATGGTTCAAATGGCTCTGAGCACGATGGGCTTAACATCTGTGGTCATCAGTCCCCTAGAACTTAGAACTACTTAAACCTAACTAACCTAAGGACATCACACACATCCATGCCCGAGGCACGATTCGAACCTGCGACCGTAGCGGTCGCGCGGTTCCAGACTGAAGCCCCTAGAACCGCACGGTCAGAACGGCCGGCACTCGTGGATCGCGCGAGGGGAAAACGACTGTCTGAACACCTCAGTACGAGGTCTATCTTTGAATGGTGATCATTGCGCGTTTTGAAGTTGGTGGTAATTGGTGGTAATAATACATGCTCTACATCCTCGGTGAAGATCGGATTTCGGAATTTAGTGAGCAGCCCCTTCTGTTTAGCGCGCCGTCTATCTGCAAGTGTGTCCCAATTCAAACTTTCTATGAGATTTGTAACGCTCTCGCGATGGCTAAATGTACCAGTCACGAATCTTGCCGCCATTCTTCGGACCTTCTCAATCTCTTGAATCAGACCCAACTGCTAAAGGTCCCATACAGACGAACAGTACTCCATGACTGGATGAACTAACGTATTGTAAGCTATTTCCTTTGTTGAAGGACTGCATGGCTTCAGGATTCTACCAATAAACCACAATCTAGAGTTCGCCTTAACCGTTACTTGTGTAATCTTATCGTTCCATTTGACATCATTTCGAATAGTCACACCCAGACACTTGACGGATATTACCGCTTACAAAGACTGGGTATTTATTTTGTACTCGTACATTAATGGAGATTTTAGCCTTGTTATACGCAGTAGGTTACACTTACTAATATTGAAAGATAACTGCCAGTCATCACACCACGCATTTATATTCTGCAAGTCCTCATTGACTTGTTCACAACTTTCGTGTGATACTACTTTCCTGTAGACTACAGCACCATCGGCAAACAGTCTCAGGCCGCTGTCAATACCATCAACCAATCACAAAAAGCAGAGGACCTATTACGCTGCCCTGGGGCACACCTTAAAATACTCTAGCCAAAGCAAGCCCAAAATGAGGATGCAGTTGAACTAGAATTTGGCGATGATTCTGAAAGTTTTCCTCAAGTGCAAGATGATATCCAGCAACAAAAAATGTTTATACATAATTCTGCAGCCGGGCAAAACATAACAGTTTAACACGACAAAGAAAAATGTCCCAAAATTGTGACTATGGTTAGTAATGAGGATGCTAAGACGAACTGCAGAGCGAAAGGCAGAGTCGTACTTTAAATGACGAGAGCAAAAAGATAAACTATTTTGTCCTTGGGAGGATTTGATAAGAATTAACAGCCCATCGCCACTAACAAATCGTTGTTCTTTTCAGGAGCCACAGCTTCAGTTATTTGTGTAATAAGGCGCATAGCTATGCTGCACACTGTCCTTAACATACGACATATTGCGTTTAGAGCTACAATAGTGTAACACGAAACTAGAAAGTGCGTTAGTTAATTGTTCATTGTACACTTGCATATTTATTGCAGCACTTTCTGAATGAAGTTCGGTATTTCCTGTTTTTAGCTTCAAGATTTACTGTTTCATTTATTCCCCACACTCATGTATGACTACTCTTGAGACATTCATTGAGTTTAATTTGTTCCAACATTATATCAGCCCTGTTTATTGAGAAATGTCTGAGTGGGTCAAAGTAGCCCCCAATTCGGGTAACACCGGTCCTCTTTTTAATGGTATCACAGCAACACATGTGACGTGTTTTGATTAATATATTTTTTGAATGGTGGCACATATCTTTGAGAATGCTAGGAAATAGAACGAGGAATTCCGACGTATGCCAAACACCTTCTCTATTTGTAACACATCATACACCGTTTGCTCATAGTTCACAGTTGAGATTTGTATTATCGACCTGATGCACTGCGTGTTGTTTATAACATTATGTCTAAAGTTCTAGTTGTAATTAATTGGCAAAGGGTATGTGTGCATCATGTAAGATATGTAAAATAATGCACACATCCACTCTTTTGTCAGTTAAATTATAACCATAACTTTATTGATTGGCGACTCCATGTTGTCTTGTGCACTACGACCAGATAACAGGTATACTTGAAAAAAGAGACAGCATTGGTCGTATATCTTTTACTATCGCAAAATCGATTTTCTGTCACTGAGTGACCATCTTCAGTGCTGTATTGTATAACTTAAATTAGGATGCACTGTTGTCACTAAGCTTACGGCAATCATCTATGTGATTGCCGTAAGCTTAGTGACAACAGTGCATCCTAATTTAAGTTATACAATACAGCACTGAAGATGGTCACTCAGTGACAGAAAATCGATTTTGCGATAGTAAAAGATATACGACCAATGCTGTCTCTTTTTTCAAGTATACCATAACTTTAGGCACTGTTATAAACAACACACAGTGCATGAGGTCGATAATACATATCTCAGCTCTGAACTATGAACAAACGATGTATAATATCTTACAACAATCATTCATTCACAATTGTAAATATGATGCACCAAAAGTTTCGCTAAATATTAATATGTAACAACAATTTTACAGTAAGAAACTAAAAAATAACCCACTGAAGGTAGCACAAAAAGTGCTGGAACATGTCTGGGTAAAACAAAGCAGAAAAGGTGTCTTGCATATGGTGGAATTCCTCGTCATATTTTCATTGGAAGCACGGACATAATAAGAAGAACTGCAACACCACAGATCATTAATACTAGGAAAGTGTCTCTGAATTTTTCTCTCACCATAAATCTTTTGTTTTCTTGCCATTTACGAAAGGGCAGGCAAAAATTGGGTCAAAGTAACCCCAGTTTACGGTTCTTAATTTGTTTTTCCTTGTATTTGTTGGTAATACTTTTTTTTGTTTTCTTCAGTACACACAGCGTACTCTCGTCCCGGTTCAGGTACTCTTTCTCCGCAGCATGGGGCTACAGTACACAAGACTATTTTTAGGAAAACTTTTATTACTCTTCTAATAGTAATTGACAATGAAACTTTTACACAATGTTCCCAAGATTTCAAACTAGGTGTAACTGATATAATTATGCTGCAAATCTTCTTTCAGTATTTAGTAAAACGAAAAATGCTTATTTTTACTCCCACCAACCGTACTGGCAGCAGAAAATTTTCCACAACAAGAATAGAACAGGCTTACTTAAGAGTCGAGAGCCAACCGGTAGGCAAGCGTTGGCGAGCGTCGCGTAGTTTTAATGCATATATGCATACATACTTATGTCTATTTTAGTCCTCCCTCTGCTCGCGACATTGAGTACTATAAAGTGAACGGAATATGCAAATCCACAGCGTAGCGCTTGTCGTATTGCAACATCGACAGTGAGCGAACTGGAAAACGAGCTTTCTGTATCTTGTTCGGCGTGCTTTGAAACGTTTCGTGCAAATTGCAGTGTAGTTATCTATCTATCGACCTTGGCTTTAAACCGTTCCCCTTCCATCCGGGCGCAGAACCTGTAATTCTCGTATCACTCGCGAAGGGCAATGGAATGTTGAGCCAATGTAATGTCACTCTGACATTAAGCAGATTCTCTCATCGGTTATTGCCGATCAGGTTGCACATAGTTACCCTCACATGTTGGCCCGTCCTTTATGTACACTAAATAATCTTCTTAAATATTACTACATCAGCAAGAACAGAACATTTTTATTTTTGTATTATTTCGGTCAGCGTTTCTACAACTCCGTACAATCTTCTGTAAGTCTAGCCTTTATTTCTGTGAAAATTACCTAAAACCTCAGACCCTTTTGAGGTTACGACAGGAGTTAGGCAAGACGATGGACAAAACTCGAGTCTTGGTTAACTTTGTTCTTGAAAGTGTGACTGCAGCAAGAAAACTGGTAGAACCTGTAAGATATTTGTAAGTTATCGATTTGCACGTCAGAGAAAGAGCAAGTTATGTTACTGTTAAACAATCTTTGGTGTTGTTGTGGGGCAGTCTTTGTCTCTGACAAGGGAACCTCCCCATCGCACCCCCCTCAGATTTAGTTATAAGTTGGCACAGTGGATAGGCCTTGAAAAACTGAACACAGATCAATCGAGAAAACAGGAAGAAGTTGTATGGAACTATGAAAAAAATAAGAAAAATATGCAAACTGAGTAGTCCATGCCCATTACAGGTCACATCAAGGACTGTCTGAGCTAAGGTGTGCTGTGGTCCTGTGCTTAGCGTGATCAGCCGCAGAACGAGAGGTCTTTGGTTGAAGTCCACCCTCGAGCGAAAATATTAATTTTTTATTTTGACACAACTATCAAAGTTCAGGCACTCACACATAATCAACTTCGCTCTCCAAAATTCTAGGACATGTTCAGATTTGCTTGGACATATGCAGGATATGACGGTCTACACACGGAAAAATTTGATAACGTTAAAAACATATGTTTCGACAGAGCACAGGAAACTGTGCGACTGTGAAACTGTTGGATCCATTTGTTGCAGTTTATGTGACAAACTCTTATGTTTTCATCACTTTTTTGGGAGTGATTATCACATCCACAAGAACACCTAAATGGGGCAACTTAGAGGAATCTTTTCACCCATTCGCCAAGTGTACAAGTTAGATGGGTCGACAACATATTCCTGTCATGTGACGCACATGCCGCCACCAGTGTCGTATAGAATATATCAGACGTGTTTTCCTGTGGAGGAATCGGTTGACCTATGACCTTGCGATCAAATCTTCTCGGTTCCCATTGGAGCGGCACGTCCTTTCGTCTACTAATCGCACGGTTTTGCGGTGAGGTCGCAAAACACAGATCCTAAACTCATTACAGTGAACAGAGACGTCAATGAACGAACGGACAGATAATAACTTTGCGAAAATAAAGAAAGTAAACTTTTCACTGGAGGGAAGACTTGAACCATGGACCTCTCAGTCCGCAGCTGCTCACGCTAACCACGAGACCATGGCGCTCCTTAGCTCAAATACTCCTTAATGTTACCTACCTCGCGCATGGACTACTTAGTTTGTATATTTTGCTTATTTTTTTCATAGTTCCACACAACTTCTTCCTGTTTTCTCGATTGATCTGTGTTCAGTTTTTCAAGGCCCATCCACTGTGCCAACTTATAACTAAATGTGAGGGGGGTGCGATGGGGAGGTTCCCTCGTGAGCAGTCTGGTACATTCTTAATTAAAATGTGGTAGGTGATGGACGTATTCAGTAGTGTTGCGTTGATTTATGGTTGTATCTGTTAGACAAAGAAAGATTTATTGTAAAGAACAGCAAGGATGGGTATGAGGTTTGTCTTGGAACGCAAAAACAATATAATTATTGAATAACGCTATTATTTTCCAAGATAAGAAATTTGAGAGAAGACTGCTGCTAGTTTGTCAGAATAATTATTGTCAGCTGGTTAACTGCTCAGAGCTGAGAAAAAAACAACCCCACTTCTCTGAATCATGTATTAACATATTAACTGATTAAGCTATTTGTCTTTTACAGAAATTCTCCGTTAACATTGTACCCTTTCCAAATGATTGTTCACTTTATTAAGCATCGTATTGTTCAGACCAATGTTAACTCTGATGATCACGCGAAATTTCCCTCTGTCTTTTTGAATAGTTACTTTATTACAAAATCATTGCCTTGGAATGTCATTTCATAGCAATAGTTAGTCTTTCCATCCCATTCTTTACAAAAGGTTTATCATGACGTCGTACCTTATCGTGCAATGTGCTATGCAGCAGTGAATGTTGTTTGGAATTTTTATTTAAAAGTAGAAATCTAGCTTAGCCGCTATTTGCTTGCTGTTGTGCTTTCGAGATATCTACAACAATGTTGCCAAGACGCGAGGTAAGTGGATTGTTGATTAGGGCCAGATAATTATTTTACTTCAGTCGTCCGTTTAATATAAAAACTAACTGTGTTCAGACAAGCTACAGTTCAATTAAAATTAGGTTCTCTTTGTATGTTAACCGTGGGCCTAGAAACGACGGAGAGGCTCCGTCCCTGCCGCAACTGCAGTGGTCCACAACCCCACGACGATTACCGCAGTGCACTTCACCCCTCCGCCGCCCCACACCGAACACAGGGTTATTGTGCGAACGTCTCACACCAGATGAGTGTAACCCCTATGTTTGCGTGGTAGAGTTATGGTGGTGTACGCGTACGTGGAGAACTTGTTTGCGCAGCAATCGCCGACATAGTGTAGCTGAGGCGGAATAAGGGGAACCGGCCCGCATTCGCCGAGGCGGATGGAAAACCGCCTAAAAACCAACCACAAACCTCGACAAAAATCCGCCAGGCAGATTCGTGCCGGGGACCAGACACTCCTTCCCGCTCTGTAATAGGTTCTCTTTAGTCAAAGGTTAACATATCAGTTTACGTTGGATAACAGAGTGTGGGTACCTAGTTTTGGTAATACAAAAAAATTTTTATAGAGTGAGAGGTAAACCTGCGCTTCGTTTAATACCGAAACCTCTAGTGGGGAGCCGACAAATCCAGCATTAAAAGAGGAATACTAACTCCTTGCCTGGAAATGGGATAATCTTAAAACTGATTGTTTAACATTCACTGCTGTGGCTTTTTAGCAATTCTGATAGACAGTGAGCCTGTAAGAAAAAGAAACAGCAAGAATAGCAGGGTCAAAAAATCTACTTCGAATAACTAGGTATGCTGACAAACAACAAGACTACACCGTCAAAATGTAGCAAAGAGTATGGAAGTAGCAGAAAAGGCGTCAACATAACGGAGACTGAAAAGTAGCAATCAGGGCGAGATGGACTTGGCATTTTCCCAAAAAAAAAGATGATTATAATTAAAAAGTTATTCTAGACACGTAAAAATTGATCATTACAGGACAGATATTTGGACAAAACGCACTTGTGGATCAGACACTGATTTTAGGATCAATAAAATATAGTCAAGGAAAATAGGAAAACGGAAGACTGATTGCGAAGAAGATAAAACCAATCATAAGAGCTAAGGCAGATATATATATAAGAGAGAGATAGTCGCTTTGCTGTTCCACTGGAAAATAGAGCGAGGGGAAAACGGCTGTCTATATGGCTCCAACGCGACATAATTTCTCTTATCGTATCTTCGTGGTCCTCACACATAATGTACGTTGACGCAGTAGAATCATTCAACAGTCAGCTTCAAGTGCCGGTTCTTAAGATTTCTCAGTGTAGTTCTTTGAAAATAACGACACATTCAGTGCAGACATTTCTACTTGACCTCCATAAGCATTCAGGTAATACTTTCGTCTTGATTGAACCTATCGTTATCCGGTCTAGCATCCCGCCCCTGAACTGCTTTGAAGTCTTCCTTTAATTCAACCAGGTGGTGATCCCAAACACTTGAGCTGAACTCAAGTGTGGGCCGTACTACTGTTCTACACCCGATCTACTTAACAATGAACTACACTTTGCTAAAATTCTCCCAATAAACAGTAGTCGATCATTCGTCTTTCCAACGACAGTTCTTACACGATCGTTCAATTTCATGTCGCTTTGGAATGCTGTACTTAGATATGTAACTGATTTGACTGTGTCAAGCAGCGCACTAATAACGCTGTATTAGAACGTCATGTGATTGTTTTTTTCTAATCTGCATTAACTTACATTTTACAACATATATATCCAGCTGTCATACATGAAACCAATTAGAAATTATTTCCAAGCCATCCTCCACCCTCCTACAGTCATTGAACGATGACACCACCTGTACACCACAGCGTCATCAGCAAACAGTCGCAGATTGCTGTTCACCCTAACTGTCAAATTATTTATGTATATGGAGAACAAGAGTCCTATCACGGCACTACTGACGATACCTTGGCCTCTAATAAACAATCGTCGTCGAAGTTATCACAGTAGCTTGTAACACTTAAGAATTCTTCGAGTCACTCACGTATTTGGGAACATATTGAATACGCTCCGATCTCCGTTAACAGTCTGCATTGGGGTTCCGTGTCAAGCACAGTCCAGAAATCTAGGAATACGGAGTCTGCCCGTTGCCCGTCATCCACGCATCGCAGGATATTACGTGAGAGAAGTGCAAGCTGAGTTTCGCACGAGCGATACTTTCTACATTTATGATGATCTTGGGTCAGTATATTTTCTGTTTTAAGAAAATACAAGGTTTTGAAAAAAGGGCCAAATACTTTGAGAGGTGGCAGTACATATCTAAACAAGAAAAATAAGACAAATAAACGTGGATCCGGTAATGCATACTTTCTGAGATAAGTCCAATAAACATGGGTCCGGAAATGCACACTTACTGCAATAAGCACGTGTTTATAGGAGGTGTTCAGGTTGGTGTCCGTCGATGACAACGCATTCCTCTGCCCTCCTGTGTAAGGAATGACGCACCCTTTGTATGATACGCGGTTGTTGTTGTAGCTGCCGGCGCGCATTGAAGACGCAACCCTGAAATGTGTCCACACATCGTGTGAGGTAGGCAAGTCTACGGGACTGAGGTCTGGGGAAGGAATGAGCAGGTCAATTCTGCCCCCTTCCCCCCGAGCAATTGTGACGAAACTGTGCTGGTGCACCATCATGCACGAACCATATTTATATTCGTTGCTACAATGGCACAGCCTCCAGCAAGATAGGCATAGACAATACGTTAATGAGAAAGTCCAGATAATGCATCCCAGTTAATCTTTGGTGTAATCTATAGCTAAGTACTCATATCCGTGCGTCTTGATTGAGAAAAGGTGTTGATGCCCTTTTTCCTGAATTGCTTAAGGTTTTACTTCTGCCCGTACAACACCATCTCTTGTGAACCTTGTCTCCCTTGTCTCATAGGTGAATAAAATCTTGATTGTGGACAGCGGATCTCCGGCAGACCTCTGTAACAGCCATTAACATCTGACGTGATGATCCTTTGGCCTTAGGGTTTGAATGCGGTGTAGATGATATGGGTACAGTAACTGTTCATTAAGCTCCCCCCCCCCCCCCCCTCCCCTGTCCGCCACTCGTGGTCTCGCGGTAGCGTTCTCGCTTCCCGAGCACGGGGTCCCGGGTTCGATTCCCGGCGGGGTCAGGGATTTTTACCTGCCTCGAGATGACTGGGTGTTTGTGTTGTCCTCATCATCTCATCATCATCCAGAAAAGTGGCGAAATTGGACTGAGTAAAGATTGGATAATTGTACGGGTGCTGATAACCACGCAGTTGAGCGCCCCACAAACCAAACATCATCATCATCATCATCTAAGCTCCCCCCCCCCCCCCCCCCCACAGATACAATAGTCGCACACTGGTCCCTGGGGTTTCTGGTTTCTACCAAACGTAGCACATGCTCCTCTTTGTCAGGCGAACGGACTTGGCGAGGCCTTCCACTGTCAGTCTTCCGAGATGCAAGGACACCTGTGTCCCTCAGACTGGGAAAGTCGGCCGAACAGCTTATCAGGGGACACTCTGCGCTGTGGATATTTTTCGACGTAGAGGGTACTGGCTCGCAGGCTACGTGCATTTGTTAAACTGTGGCAGAATATCACATCCACCATTTCAGCCGGCCGCGGTGGTCTAGCGGTTCTGGCGCTGCAGTCCGGAACCGCGGGCCTGCTACGGTCGCAGGTTCGAATCCTGCCTCGGGTATGGGTGTGTGTGATGTCCTTAGGTTAGTTAGGTTTAAGTAGTTCTAAGTTCTAGGGGACTTATGACCTAAGATGTTGAGTCCCATAGTGCTCAGAGTAATTTGAACCATCCACCATTTAACGAGCCCCATTGCTGACAAGTAGTCGACGAGAGAAAATGTAAATGTACTACACCATTTGTGCGTACAAACAACACGATAACAGTAAACATAGTAGTGAATCCGCGATTGTAAGAAAGTAATAATGAGCGTATGGTTTTGGTGGCCGGGAGACCCCTCGCGGCGCGGTTCGGCCGCCGCTCCAGAAATTCTTTAACGCCACTACGGCGACTTGCGTGTGAATGAGGATGAAATGATGATCAAAGATACACAACACCTTTTTATTTTGTAACGTAGTAAACTTTTATTTACAACACAGTCATATCGAGACATAGAAAATCCCTGAGCCCGCCGGGAATCGAACCCGGGACCCCACGCGCGGGAAGCGAGAACGCTACCGCAAGACCACGAGCCGCGGATATTGTGATAAAGTAAAACCACCCTATAGTACCAAGGCTGACAGTACTGCACAATAAGGGAACAAATATGACGGAAACTAAAGTAACCTACACCAAAACTCGAACCACACAACTGACTGCAGACTACCTAGTGGTAGGCACAGCACTGTAAATAAGACATCATAATACCCTGGAGACGCATTTGACGGCGCGCCAATGTAACGACGGTGCTAATATCCTCAACCAAGCGTGGTGTAGCCCCTCCTATAAACACCCGTTTATCTCGGAAAGCATTCGTTTACTGACCCATATATATTTCTTCAAAATGGTTCAGATGGCTCTAAGCACTATGGGACTTAACATCTTATGTCATCAGTCCCTGAGACTTAGAACTACGTAAACCTAACTAACCTAAGGACATCACACACATCCACGCTCGAGGCAGGATTCGAACCTGAGACCGTAGCAGCAGCGAGCTTCCGGACTGATGCGCCTAGAACCGCTCGGCCACAGTGGCCTGCTTATTTTTCCTGTTTCGATGATCACTACCAGCTCTCGAAGTGTTCGACACTTTCTTTGCAGCATCCTGCACATTATATTCGAACATGGTAAGAATACTAGCTGATTTCTTTGGTGTTCGGTGAATGTCATTTTACCTCTATATTTTCGTTCGATGTGTCTTACTTCATATCTCTACAAGGGATCTTTTCAAAAAGAAGTTTCCAGTAGTCTACGCGTTATGACACAGAGGTTCTCACAAGGGAAATCTCCCAACGCACCCCCGTCAGATTTAGTGGTAAGATGGCCCAGTGGATACCCCGTCTACAACTGAACACAGATCAAGCGTGAGAACAGGAAGAAGGTGTACTGAACGGTAGAAAAAAGTAAAATAGAAAGTGAAAGGTCCAAGAACCGAAAGTGCAGTACAGAGCAACTCGAAGAAGCAGTTGCGTGGTGGTTAAGTGGTTACAGTTGCGTGGTGGTTAAGTGGTTAACGTGTTGGACTGGTTTTCTCTCTTTCTGTAGTCTTGGCAGTTTTCATATTGTACATTGGTTATAGAATATGAGTCTTGTGGTAAGAATATGTTACCGTCGCACGTAAACGCAGTGAATAGAGCAGACGAAATACCATATAGACGTCTCACAGAAATGAAAACAAGAAACAAACGGTTGTGAATAATGTTACAACAAAAGACTTCACGAGTCAAGACTACCAAAACGGAACGCAACGTTAAAAACATATGTTTTGACAGAGCACATAGAAAATGTGTGATTGTGAAACTCTTGCGTTCATTTGTAGCAGATTACTTAACGAATTGTAAGGTTACTTCATTTCCTTGGGAGTGATCACATTAACATTCATACGAACGCCTGTATCGGACAAGGAGGCATATCTCACTCACTTATTAGTTGACAAATTAGGTGTGTCGATAAGAGACCCCTATTACATGACACACGTACTGTCACAAATGCCGTGTGGGACACACCAGACGTGTTTTCCGTTCGAGTATTCGGCTGAGTTGTCGCCTCGTCATCAAACGTTTGCAGTTCCCATTCCTTTCGGCTGCTAATCGAGTAGTTCAGCAGAATCAACTGTCATTATAGGTCCCTACCTCACACCTCGCTGTTGCGAAAGGACGTTAAACCACGACACACACACAACTCTGAATAAAGCGAACTGCGAAAAAAAAAAAAAAAAGGCACGGGGGAGGTTTGAACACAGCTGGCCCGCTGGTCACGCCCATCACCATAACCACCTAACCACGACGCCATTTCTCTACCAGGCTGCTCTGTACTGCAGTTCTTGTTGTCGAACTGTTCACTATTTCTATTTTGCTTTTTTTTAACAATTTAGTACACTTTCTTCTTGTTTTCATGCTTGATCTGCGTTCAGTTTTTCACGGCCTGTCCACTGGGACCTCTTATCACTGCGATCGGGGGTTTCCCTTGTCAGCAAGAGCAATGTGATCTTTGGTTGTCAGTGGTACTGTGGTTGACTGTGTAGCTTTCTGTGAGAAGTGAGTGAGTCGGGTGTTGGTCGCACTAACGGCTTGTCTTGAAAATGCTAACAGTGCAGAGAGATAAAGACGCAGGGGAAGTTCAGGTTTGGAAATATGATTTACTTCGTCCGAACAGGCTGTGAAGGCCCAACGTTACCGACCGGCCGGCTTCCTCAGCCCACAGCCGTCACCGGATGCGGGCATGAAGGGGCATGTGGTCAACACACGTCTCTCCCGGCCGTGGGTCAGTTTCCGAGATCGGAGCCGCTTCTTCTCAAGTAGCTCCTCAGTTTGCCTCACAAGGGCTGAGTGCACACCACTTGCCAACAGCGCTCGGCAGACCGGACGGTCACCCATCCAAGTGCTATCCCAGCCCGACAGCGCTTAATTTCGGTGATCTCACGGGAACCGGTGTTACCACTGCGGCGGGCCGTTGGCGAAATACGGCTCTGGTGAAGATTAATTTGAGAAGTGTTGCATCACTCCTTGCTTGCGCGTAACTTACGATGTCTCTGGAAAATAAAGATTTAGTGAATATTTTTTCTGTATTCAGGTTAGTTAGTGTGACTCTCGGAGCGAGATCAAGTAAAATTATCTGTTTACATGGTTTGCACTCAAAAGTTGTATGTTTACCACACCCATCATCATTTCAGCAATAAGGCAAATCCACAATTTTAATAACAAGTAAATTTTGCAACGATGGCTGTAATTGTTAAAGAAGGAATCAGAGATTCAAAATAACTTTCGAATGGTAGTCTCTATTCGATCACTTATCAAATTTAAATTCTTCCGCCGTCTCCTCACAAATTTTATATTCTGATTTTGTGTGTGTGTGTGTGTGTGTGTGTGTGTGTGTGTGTGTGTGTCACCGCATTGCACTTTGCGGACCACAGTGACTGAAACACATGGTGATGAAATAATACATAAGGTGGAAACTTCAAAATTCTTAGGTGTCCATATGGATGAGAAAAAAAAATTTTTGTAATTCCTGAAACAGCTTAGTTCAGCCACATTTGCATTTAGAATCATGGCAATTCGTGGGGAGAGAGAAATAAGTAAGTTGACATATTCTGCATATTTTCAGTCAGTAATGTCATATGGAATAACGTTATGGGGTGACTCATTTTTAAGAAAGGAGGTCTTGATTGCACAGAAACGTGCTGTAAGAGCAATATGTGGTGCTCACCTGCGATCATCTTGTAGACATCTGTTTAAGGAGTCGGGCATTCTGACTAGTGCTTCACAGTATATTTACTCCCCCACGAAGTTTGTTGTAAATAATCCACTACAATTTAAAAGGAACGATGAGGTACGTAATTACAATACTAGAAGAAAAAATGGCATTCATTAATAAGGCTGTCTTTATCACAGTACACAACGCTGCAACAAAAAATTTTGACCACTTACACAGTGATATAAACTGTCTGACGGACAGCAAGGTAAAATTTGAAAATAAATAGAAAAAGTTTCTCCTTGACAACTCCTTCTATTACGTAGAAGAATTGATATGTCTGTAATTTGTAAAAGATGGTGAGTACGAAGTGCTAACTCAATCTGTTTATCTTGTTTCAATTTGGGGGCGAAAAAAGTAATTATATGGTGATGTTTAGAGTACAAATAGATGTACAAATGATTTCGCAATATGAACGTAAATTGACTCGTTCCAGACCATGACTATTTATAGAGCAAAATGATCAATGGAACATGAAAGTAACTAAATAACTAACGTGATCTGCTTACGATGGCTGCACGTCCTTGCATCGTACATGGGCAAGGCTTTTCTTTCCTCTTCAGCTGGTTTTATGCTGAGCTATATTTTAATTCTCATCACTTTGGATCAGAGTCTAGCTTCCGTTGCCACAGGTAAGCCATGAAAAAGGCCAGTTCAACATTACAGTCGAGACAATAAGACTGTTCGGACTTAGGCATTGCATTTCAAAATTAATGTCAGGCTCAGTTTATGTGAAAATTAGTGCAGATGTCATTCCTTATGCAGACAGACTTATTCTTACAGCGAAGACTTACATTCCCGTATGCGTCATTTAATATTTGGCATTTTCTTTAGTCTGTTTTGATACGTAAATTCATAGATTATTTTTACAGAAGCATTTTGGACATTTCTTCTTTCAAAATTCGATTGGTTATTATAAAAAGAATTTTTATTCTGTTACCTTTGTGTGTAGGAACAGCAATTCACGTATTGTTACATCATGCATTGTAGCACTGATCACTGATTATCTTACAGGACAGCTTCTATAGATCACAGTTCCAGGGTTCCTAATTAATTTGACTGAGGTGAATTGCAACATAGTTAGGATAAGGTGGTACAATTTCCATCGTTTCACACAAATGCAACTAACTGGAAACATATTAAGGAAATAAATGATTTGAATTATTGCACTTGTTCTGACATTTAATAAATATATAACATAAATATTAACTTGCAGTTGTTTCAAAGAAAATGCCTGTTTTGCATGCTGCACATCGAAATTTGTACTTTTATTTTTGTACCCAGACGCGTTTCGCCTTTTTTACAAGGCATCTTCAGCAGGTGTCCTGAAATATTAGATGATTTGTCCTTTTTCATATAGGTTATTATTTCACATCTAGGTTATAGATTTTAAAAAAGTTCCTTAACGTTTTTCTATGGAATGGAAAAGTACTTTCAGGTAACTTCTAATTCACTGCATCCTAGCAAAGTGCTTTTTCTCACCTGGCAACCAGGTGGACATCTCACAGTTCACTTTCAGTTCACTGTTTACGTTACACATCACTGTAACTGCCATCTTTCAGTACAGAGATTTGTTTGTTTTTCTAAGTGTTACGAACATTCTCAGTTTTCTGCATTCAACTGTTTTGTGAATGTGTGTGTGTGTGTGTGTGTGTGTGTGTGTGTGTGTGTGTGTGTTAGAGGGGGAGAGAGCTTTCTTATTTTTTTCAAAATAAAATAAAAATTATTTATATTATTTTATTACTATTTTATTCGTTTATTTATTCCAAAAAATAATAATAACAATAATTATTATTAATATATTTTCCTGTATATACTTATGAGAGGAATCAGATGTGTAATCATTTGTTGGGATTTCTGTCTATTATATCATAAATTAAACAGTGAGTTGTCAGTCATATTTACTTGGTCATTTAGTAGTTGTTTCTTTTCAGCCTTTGTTTTGTATATATGATAATTTTCCAGTAGTGTTAGGATATGTCTTTTACTATTTATTCTAATTATTTTCATATCATTTTCTCTTTTAGTAGGTTTCTGGTTATTTTCTCTCAAATGTTCTGCTAAAGTTGAGTGGCTCAGTCCATATTTCCATGCTCTGATATGTTCTTTGTACCAGGTGTCAAATGTTTTTCTGGTTTGTCTTATATACCTTCCATGGTTTGTCCTATATACCTTCCATTACATGTGTTCCACTGTAGTTGGTATATTCCTGCTTTCTGGTAAATATCTGTGTTTTGCGTAATTTTTGGAATGTGCCTTTGGACTGAATTGTCAGTTTTGAATGCTATGTTTATCCCTTGTCTTTTAAAAATGTTTGTTATTTTATGTGTGAGTGCCAGTTTATGTAGTGTTTTGTTGTACTGTTGTTTGTGGGTGTTATGGGTGTTTATGTACTGTGTTCACTGACTATATTTGTTTTTTAATTTTTTGTTTCATTTGGTGACTAGTTCCCTATTGTACCCATTGTTGGTTGCTATTTGTGTGATTACGTCTAGTTCATTCTGGTACTTTTCTGTGCTGAGTGGTACTGTGTTGCGTCTATGAAGCATGTATCTGAGTGCTGATTATTTCTGTGAGTGTGGGTGATTAGAAGTCTGATGTAGGATTGCGTCAGTTGTTGTAGGTTTACAGTCGATTTCAAAGTTATGCTGATAGTTTTCTGTTTTAATAGTTATATCTAAAACATCTATTTGGTTGTTTTGTTATTTTTCCATTGTGAATCTTATCTTTCTGTGTATTGTGTTTATATCTGTATGCAACACATCAATACTGGCTGAGGTTCATCCATTAAACAAAGGATGTCATCCATGTATCTGACCCAATAAAGTATGTTAAATTTTTGATAACATTTTCGAAAATTAAGTTTTCTACATGGTTTATGAAAATGACTGCTAGGGCACCTGATACTGGGGATCCCATTGGTAACCCATCTTCCTGCAAACAGTATTCATTATTGAAATGAAAGAAGTTCTGTTCAGTTATCTGTTCCAGCAACTTGTGTATTTCTTTGAAGTGTTCATCTGGTAGCTGGCTCTTGTTCTTCAGGTTTTGTTCTATTATATTTATTGTTTATGCTATTGGAATGTTAGAGTGTATGTTTTCTATGTCAAAAAAGAGTAGAGTAGCTGTGTCTGAGATTTTTACATCTTTTATAAATTGTATTAACTGTTACATGTTCCTTATAGTTCTGTCATCTTCTATTTTTAAGTTTTTATTAGTAATTTCAACATCTGTCCTGCAAGTTTGTAAGTGGGAGCTTTTTTGAAGTTTACAGTGGGTCTCACTGGGATATTTGGTTTATGGATTTTTGGTTGGCATCAAAGGGTGGGTGCTGTAGGATTGTTCTGTATTAATTTACCTTTTTCTCTGTCATCCGGTGTGTAGTCCATATTTTTTAACATATTCTTTACTTAGGCCTGAGATCTGTTTGTTGGGTCTGATTTTAATTTTTTAATGTTATTTTGTGAAATGAACTCTTGCGTTTTGTCAATGTGTTGCTATTTGGGCATAAGAACTACTGTATTTCCTTTGTCTACTTTAGTAATAATGATGTTTTAATTTTGGAGTTTCTTTCTGAGTTTTCTGAGTGCTTCAGATTCTGTGTTTTTACCATTTGTCAGTGTGTTTTTTTGTATATATAATAATTTCATGAGTTTTTAACTCTATAACCTAGATGTGAAAACATAATCTATGTGTAAAAAGGCGAATCATGTATATTGCAGGACACCCACTGAACATGCCTTGTAAAGAAGGCGAATCGCGTCTGGGTGCATAAAAAAGATTTCCATGTGCAGCATGCATTTGTTTGAAACAACTGCAATTTAGTTATATACATATATATATATATATATTGTTTGTTGCTGCTAGAAGTAGTTTATCTTGACACGATATTGAAGTAGATACTACCAGTGAGATAGTATGAGCAGAGGTCATTGTTGGCAACCGGAATAAAATAATAAGTGGATCCTTTCAGATGATAAAGTTGCTGAAAGGTTCAAAGAAAACTTGAGTTTTGGTTTCAAACACGTACCCGACTCATACAATTGTAGTTGGTGGTGACTTTAATTTACCCTCAATATACTGGCGAAAATACATGTTTAATTCCGTAGGAACGCATACAACATTATCCGAAATTGTGCTAAACGCGTTCTCTGAAAATTATTTCCAGTAGTTAGTTCATGAGCCCACACGAATAGTAAACAGTTGTGAAAACACACTTTACCTTTTAGCAAGAAATGATCCAGAGTTAATAGCGCGCATAAAAACCAATGCATGGATTTGTGAACACAGGGTTGTCGTAACGAGACTGAATATTGAAACCCCCAAATCATCGAAAATTAAACGAAAAATATACCTGTTCAAAAAAAGCATTCACTCGACGCCTTTCTGAGAGACAATCTCAACTCCTTCCAAATTAATAATATAAGCGTAGACCAGATGTAGCTTGAATTCAAAGAAATACTATCGGCAACAATTGAGAGATTTATACCAAATAAATCAACAAACGACGGAACTGATCCTCTTTGGTACAAAAAACGGGGCACAACACTGTTGCAGAAACAACGAAACAAACATGCCACATTTAAACAGACGCAAAATCCCCACGATAGGCGATCTCTTACAGAAGCTCGAAATTTAGCACGAACTTCAATACGAGATGCTAATAACAGTTTCCACAACGGAACTTTGTCTCGAAACCTGGCAGAAAATTCAAAGAGATTCTGGTCGTATGTGAAGTATATTAGTGGCTAGAAAAAATCAATGCCTTCTCTGTGCGATAAGAGTGGAGATACTATCGAAGATAGTACTGCCATAGCAGAGTTACTAAACACAGCCTTCCGGAAAGTCTTCACAAAAGAAGACGAAGTAGGTATTCCAGAATTCGAAACAAGAACAGTTGCCAACATGAGTAGCGTAGAAGTAAATATCCACGGAGTAGTGAAGCAACTTAAATCACTTCATAAAAACAAGTCTTCTGGTCCAGACGGTATACCAATTGGTTCCTTTCAGAGTATTCTGATGGATTAGCTTCATACTGTCCGCTCCCGGTAGCTGAGTGGTCAGCGCGACAGACTGTCAATCCAAAGGACCCGGGTTCGATTCCCGGCTGGGTAGGAAATTTTCTCCTACTACTGGGTGTTGTGTCGTCCTAATCATCATCATTTCATCCACATCGACGTGCAAGTCGCCGAAGTGGCGTCAAATCGAATGACTTGCACCCGACAGTACGCTGTAGCTACACGACCAGTCAGCTCCATAATTGAAAATCATATACAACCGTTAGCTCGACTAAAGATCCGTACCCAAAGACTGGAAAGTTGCACAGGTCACACCAATATTCAACAAAGGTAGTAGGAGTAATCCACTTAATTATAGGCCCATATCGTTAAAGTCGATATACAGCAGGATTTTGGAACATATATTGTGTTCGAACATTTTGAATTACCTCGAAGAAAACGGCCTATTGACACACAGGGAACATGGGTTTAGAAAACATCGTGCTCTCAATTCGCATGAAGTGTTGAGTGCTATTGACAAGGGATTTCAGAGCGATTCCGTATTTCTGGATTTCCGGAAGGCTTTTTAAACAAGCGGTTTGCAGTGAAATTACGTGCTTATGGAATATCGTCTCAGTTATGTGACTGGATTTGCGATTTCCTGTCATAGAGGTCAGAGTTCGTAGTAATAGACGGAAAGTCATCGAGTAAAACAGAAGTGATTTCTGGCGTTGCCCAATGTAATGTTATAGGCCCTTTTCTATTCCTTATCTGTATAAACGATTTGTGAGACAATCTGAGCAGCCGTCTTAGGTTGTTTTCAGATGACGCTGTCGTCATAAAGTCATGAGAAGATCGAACCAAATTGCAAAAAGATTTAGAAATGATATCTGAATGGAGCGAAAATTGGCAGTTTATCCTACATTACGAAAAGTGTAAGGTCATCCACATTAGTGCTAAGAGGAATTCGTTAAACTTCGTTTACACGATAAATCAGTCTAATGTAAAGGCCGTAAATTCAGCTTAATACCCAGGAATTACAACTACAAGCAACTTAAATTGGAAGAAAAAGGTTGTGAAGGCTAACCAAATACTGCGTTTTATTGGCAGTACACTTAGAAAAGTAACAGATCTACTAAGGAGACTGCCTACACTACGCTTGTCCGTCGTCTTTTAGAATACTGCTGCGCGATGTGGGATCCTTACCAGGTAGTGTGGTGTCACCGCCAGACACCACACTTGCTAGGTGGTAGCTTTTAAATCGGCCGCGGTCCGCTAGTATACGTCGGACCCGCGTGTCGCCACTGTCAGTAATTGCAGACCGAGCGCCGCCACACGGCAGGTCTAGAGACAGATCCTAGCACTCAGCCCCAGTTGTACAGCCGACGTTGCTAGCCATGGTTCACTGAGAATTACGCTCTCATTTGCCGAGACGATAGTTAGCATAGCATTCAGCTACATTTGCTACGACCTAGCAAGGCGCCATTACCAGTATAGATATTGAGATTCTATTAATGTATCATCAAGAGCGATGTTCTACAAGTGTGGATTAAAGTTAAGTATTCCAGAAGCTACGTACTTTTCTTTATAGCATTCATTACGTATCCTGTTTCAGACCTCACTCCAGCCTGCGTGAGTTTAAGCGCGTACCTTTCGGCTTCCTCTCATTGTGTCTAGGCTGTCTTGTCTAGACACAACAGGTAGGACTGACGGAATACATCAAAAAAGTTCAAAGAAGAGCAGCAATACCCTGAAATATGGGAGAGAGTGTCATTGAAATGATACAGGATTTGGGCTGGGCATCATTAAAAGAAACGCATTTTTCGTTGCGACGGAATCCTTTCACGAAATTCCAGTCACCATCTTTCTCCTCGGAAGCGAAAATATTTTGTTGATACCGACCTACATTGGGAGAAAAGATCACCACGATGAAATAAGGGAAATCAGAGCTCGTACGAAAAGATAGTGTTCGTTCTTTCCGCGCGCTATACGAGATTGGAATAATGGAGAATCGTGAAGGTGGTTGGATTAACCCTCTGCCAGGCACTGAAATGTTATTTTCAGAGTATCCATATAGATGTAGATGTAGATGTATTAAGATTAAACGATATTATTTCCTCACACTTGGTCTGGCATGCGAACAGTGGCATTGGTGGCTGAGGTCGTGCGTTTGCTAGGTATTTTTGCGTTACCGTGTGAAACATTGGACTTTTTGCAGTGAAATTGCCATGAAGATCGACTTAATGGTTCTTTTATGCTAGGATTTTATAGTTTTCCATCAGACTGCACACAAACCTCTGCCACGTCGCAGCCGTTTACATCATTGTTAAAACTACTATAAATAATAATTGTTGATTGGCAGTACATTAATATAAATGACCACGTCGATGCGCCTCTTTAAATCTGCCTATGTTCAGTATGTAACAAAATGT
This sequence comes from Schistocerca cancellata, assembly GCF_023864275.1. Taxonomy (NCBI): domain Eukaryota; kingdom Metazoa; phylum Arthropoda; class Insecta; order Orthoptera; family Acrididae; genus Schistocerca; species Schistocerca cancellata. Next base: position 128,692,173 of record NC_064635.1, read on the forward strand.
ATGGAGGTACGGAACAATGACAAAATGCGTCCTTTTAGAAACAGATTATCTCACCACTTTAAGTAGCGCGAGAGGACGAAAAGCTGAACTACAATATTACAACATCTGCTGGTTTTTTTCACCGCAACTACGTATTGTTTATCGATAGCACTTCATATCATGACTTTGACAGAGCGAAAAATTTAAATATTGCTTTCGCGTGCAGATGAGCCCTCAAAACACCCAAATGATACAATTTTACTCCAGGCATCACAGAAAATTGTACATAATATTTCCTTTGTAAGGCTTTCATTGAAATTACGATGAATCTACCCAGTTGCTTTTCTGTGATATTGGGCCTTCAGAGACTTGAAGAAAGTTCTGTCTAATGGCCGTAGTAAATGCGTACTGTGTGGAGACAGTGTCAAAAGTTCTATACCATCTTCTCGACAGCACGCTGCAGCATCCAAGCTCGTATGGCAACTATGGTTGTCAATAAGAACGGTAATACTACCCACTCTTTTGTATTTCTTGAAGTATCGAAGCCAGATTATAAGCAGTTCTCCATTACTAGGGTGACCAGACGTCCAAATTAATCCGGACATGTCCTCCTTTTTAGTTCTTTGTCCGGGGTCCGGGCGGATTTTACAGTGTCCGGCTTTTTCGCAAAGTTGAGTGTAATACAGTTAAATTTACAATTCGTCCCGTTCTATTGCTCTTTTGTTAAATACTTTAACTATTGGCGCAGCCTTCGTGATAAACACGTACGAAGGCGGTGTTAGTAGGTGGCACCAGGATCGTCGATGTTATCGTTGATCGATCTATAAGCGAATGCAAATATCGATTATTTAAAATTTTCGTTTCGTATCTTCGCTTTGTATTGGCTTGACTTCCTGTAGTGCACGTGTGATTTGTGAGTGTAATTTTTAACCGAGTGAGTTACGTTTAATATTTGGCTATGCCTAAAGGAAAGTGTACATTTTCTGATGTCCTTTCCTGCAAATATCCGGATGTAAGAAAGGGAGAAATGAATTTGAAGCTGAATGTAAGATATGTGGAGCTGGAACGTACGTCTCAGTGGCCAATGAAGGTAAGAAATAACTCGACAGATTAAATATCATGGTTTTATTTCATTGCTTCATAGTCATTCAATTTATTTGTCTTCGGAAGGTTAAAGTGCAGTTTACATGTCGTCAGCTGCTGCTTGAATTGTAGATGTTGGTAGTGGTGAGTCGAATGAAGGAAGGTAAATGGTCTTACGTTTTTCGCTTTGTAAACAGTTCCGTGTTGTTGACATAACAAAACAATTGAAGCCACACTGTCGCCACAATCAATGTTTTTAATGTTTTTTGTATTGCTTAGTTAACCACCACCTGACAATCAGTAACAATTAACTACTAGTTTTACCGGTAATTCCCGGCAGTCACGTGACTTCTCCAAAGCTGAATGGTGGTATCCTCATCTGCAGTTGACCCGTTTGATGTGTCCTCTTTTTTTCTTCCTTTGTCCTCCTTTTTGAAGCTGTTTGTCCTCTTTTTTAAACAATTGCATCTGGTCACCCTATCCGTTACTGTACCCCGAATCACGCATATCCGTGAAGAAAAGAGGCAAGCCATGTTGGAATTTAGGTCGCCTCCTCACTCTTTTGAAAATTGCCATTCGTGGGAAATACGTACCAGAAGGTTTCATGCATGCAGCATGTTTGTTAATGAAACGACTTCTCGCTGGCCTTCACGACTAACTATTTTTGGGGGTCAGTTATTAAGAGGAAAGCCAGACTCATCCATATTATAACAACACTCTGGTTTATCAAACAAATAATGTCCCTTTAATATTTACTCCAAATTCTGGAAATATTTACTTACTTCCGCTTTATTTAAGCCTTCAGCTCAGGCTCGCGAAAGACCGTCGAGTTTTCACAGGCTAAGGTTAGCGTGTCTCTTCATAGATGCCCTATTCAAATTAATTCCAGCAGCCCCGGTTTCCGAGTAGCATGGGTGTTCCAAATTATTTTTCTCAGCAATCAAAATGCAATTATTCTTAACTGAAGTGGCGTCAGACGTAACCCTCCCTGTCCCAGAAATAAAGCTCACTGGAGCAAAGCATCTTCCCTTTCGGAACTGCGTACAGTCGGATGACCAATTCTGTTTTCTATAGTCGGAGATAATGCAGCCAGCATTTCCTTTTTAGTTTGGAGGGAATGTCGCATAATTCTGATGCAGCTTGAAGGCTCAAATGTCCATCCATTACACTTTTTATTGCCTCATGTAATGCAGCTGGACTCAATTAATTGTAGAGTTTTGGTAGTTTCGAGGCTTATAAGTCAAAAAATAAGAGTTTGCTTCAAAATATCGCCACAGAAGATATGTTGAAATTATAGAATCTACACTACTGCCCATTAAAATTGCTACACCAAGAAGGTGATGTGCTACAGACGCGAAATTTAGCCGACAGAAAGAAGATGCTGTGATATGAAAATGTAGCCAGCTTTGCCTGGTGAAATGTTGTTTTGATGTCTCGTGTAACGAGGAGAAATGCGTAACATCACGTTTCCGACTTTGATAAAGGTCGGATTGTAGCTTATCGCGATTGTGGTATATCGTATCACGACACTGCTGCTCGTGTTGGTCGAGATCCAATGACTGTTAGCAGAATATGGAATCGGTGAGTTCAGGAGGGTAATACGGAACGCCGTGCTGGATCCCAATGGCCTCGTATCACTAGCAGTCGAGATGGCAGGCATCTTATCCGCATGGCTGTAACGGATCGTGCAGCCACGTCTCGATCCCTGAGTCAACAGATGGGGACGTTTGCAACACAACAACCATCTGCACGAACAATTCGACGACGTTTGCAGCAGCACGGGCTATCAGCTCGGAGACCATGGCCGCGGTTACCCTTGACCCTGCAACACAGACAGGAGCGCCTGCGAAGGTGTACTACTCTACGACGAACCTGGGTGGACGAATGGCAAAACGTCATTTTTTCGGATGAATCCAGGTTCTGTTTACAGCATCATGATGGTCGCATCCGTGTTTGGCGACATCGCGGTGAACGCAAAATGGAAGCGTGTATTCGTCATCGCCATACTGGCGTATCACCCGGCGTGATGGTATGGGGTGTCATTGGTTACACGTCTCGGTCACCTCTTGTTCGCATTGGCGGCACTTTGGACAGTGGTCGTTACATTCCAGATGTGTTACGACCTGTGGCTCTACCCTTCATTCGATCCCTGCGAAACCCTACATTTCAGCAGGATAATGCACGACCTCATTTTGCAGGTCCTGTACGGGCTTTTCTGGATACAGCAAATATTCGACTGCTGCCCTGGCGAGCACATTCTCCAGATATCTCACCAACTAATAACATCTGGTCAATGTTGGCCGAGGAACTGGCTCGTCCCAATACGCCAGTCACTACTCTTGATGAACTGTGGTATCGTGTTGAAGCTGCATGGGAAGCTGTGCCTGTACACGCCATCCAAGCTCTGTTTGAGTCAGTTCCCAGGCGTATCAAGGCCGTTGTTACGGCCAGAGGTGGTTGTTTCTTAGGATCTATGCACCCAAATTACGTGAAAATGTAATCACATGTCATATTTGTCCAATGAATACCCGTTTATCATCTGCGTTTCTTCTAGGTGTAGCAATTGTAGTGGCCAGTAGTGTATTTGTAGTAACTGTGTATAACATGTTCACAGTAACCAGTCTTGATGGACTAAAGTAAAGAACAGCTTTGATCTAAATTGTACTAGGGTATCGAAACTGCACTTTTTTCTGATCGATAATGTACTATTGGCGAGAGTGAAATCACAGCTAAATAGTAGTGAAGTGTACCAGGAGATGACAGCAGATTTCACTCAGTCGCTCTCCATAGTTGCTTCAGAACACTCAGGATTGGAAAACATGTGTATAGCACTCCGTCTTCAGTCCACAAGTGGCCCATCGGGACCATCCGACCGCCGTGTCATCCTCAGTTGAGGATGCGGATAGGAGGGGCGTGTGGTCAGCACACCGCTCTCCCGGTCGTTACGATGGTTTTCTTTGACCGGAACCGCTACTAGTCGGTCGAGTAGGTCCTCAATTCGCATCACGAGGCTGAGTGCACCCCGAAAAATGGCAACAGCGCATGTCGGCCTGGATGGTCACCCATCCAAGTGCCGGTCACAACCGACAGCGCTTAACTTCGGTGATCTCACGGGAACCGGTGTATCCACTGCAGCATGGCCGTTGCCCCAAAACATGTCTATAGCATCACTAATTTTGACTTTACAAGCACATGCAAACTACTCAGTTAATAAGAGCACATTAAACTCAGTAACTTCACACAGCTCTCAACAAATAAGATTAGATCACTGTGCCACAAACTGTGTATTCAGGAAAAAGGCCCGTGCTCCAGCACGGACCTTCCACACTGCAACACCACACAAAGGCAAGTGCTACCAACACTATGTAACTGAAAAGTTCAGCGAAACCTTATCTTGATCGGAATTGAATGGCAGCCCATTCTTCAAGCAGCGCTGCACATTGTCGGAAAAAGTAGCCATAGTAAATAAAGAAGTTTGAGCATGTCTGTTTGACGTAGACTAGTTACCACGTTGATATTTATGACCAATGGAGAATAATTACAGTCATTGGCCTCTGCAAAAAGAATTACAACAAATACATTATTTATAATAAATCACATCAACAATCGTACGTGATTCCTGTATTAAATAAATAACAAAGAGCGAAAAATTTGAGAGGAGCTGGACGCGAACCTTGTGCCATACTCTTTTCAGCTGAAGGCGTTACCAACTACAACGGCTGCATCCACAATCTGTTTATATTTATCTGCAACAAAGTTTACCAAAACGACGCGCTTTTGATAGATCATTAGTGTGCTGTAGCGCTGAAACGGTGTGTTTCCGTAGCACGCGAGTTATAACACCAGAAATATCAGTACAGGAAACGTTTAACTACCGATATGTGGTTCCTTCTCATTTTATTATAATAAATAGTATCTAAAATGACGCGTTTCCGAGACATTCCCGATGTGCTTATGTTATCAAACAGGTTATGTTAATATCACGCACTCCGTAATAAGATAAAAAAAAATTCAAATACGAACTGCATACAACATTGCGGCACTGAAGTTCTGATTGTGAAGTAATAATGATGTCGTATCTCATCGTGCACGTTTCTCTCCACCAACCAAAAGTGTGACATGCCATATTCTTTATTTCACGCTTCGCAAGTTGGTAGAATGTGGAATTCCACGCTGTGACGTCACAGGCTGTAGGCGCAGCAATCCGGCGCTTTTACCGAGCCAGTTGCTGACAACATCCGCTACAAAAATGTCATTTACAGGTGCAGAAGACGAAAAACCGGTGAAAACTGGGTTCATCATTATCATTAAGAACCTTAAGCAGATGCAAGATGACGACGGCAATTAATTTTTCAGAAGTGCAGCAATGACCGACAAAATACTGAGAGTAGACCTGATCGAAGATGCGAAAATGGTGTCGTTTTAGATAACTCTCAAGATGGAATTCAGAAATTTCGGTCAGCATGATCTGCATTCTCAACACCACATAACCACATATCAGGGATTATAACTTAGTACCATTTGCGTGTAGGGTTAACTCGGAAAAAGAAGGAGGTACCACATACGTAAAAGTTGGATACAGGCTCAAAACATTGGAACAAATATATTTTAAATAGTTCAGAAGCTAGAATGATTTGCCTGTGAGGTGTTACTGCACAATACTTCACTGGTAATTGTGTTTACAGCTCTGCTCTAGGTAACTTCCAGTTATTTATGAGAAATCTAGATAACATTTTGATCTACTTGTCGGACAGACGTACATTATTAGTGTGTGAAGATTTCAGTAAAGATAATAAAGCATACGGACAGGAAAAATGAACTGGAATCATTATTTCGTGTTTCAGTCTAATTTCAATAGCCAGTTTTCCAACTTGGTTGCAGCAAGATAGTAGGGCCGTGATTTATAACGTTTTTATACACAGCGCTCAATCTGAACTAATGAAAGTGTAATAAACTATTAACTGTCTGATCATGAAACATTTGGAAATTTGTGTTGATTTGCTATGGGACCAAACTGCTTACACAGTACTTAATGTAACTCAAACTAACTTACGCTAAGGACAACACACACACCCATGCCCGAGCGACGATTCGAACCTCCGACAGGGGGAGCCGCGCGAACCGTGGCAAGGCCCTCAGACCGCGCGGCTAACCCGAGCGGCTATCTGACCATGGCGCATTATTAATGTAAGTAAACAACGCTGCATATTACAGCCCTGTAGCAGGTTAATACAAAACAGTGAGGCCTTTCAATGAAAACAGGATATGATGTTTTACGAATAAGTTAAAAGAGGCGGTATGAAATGCGGTATATGTTATATAGAAAGAGATGCTAGAGTCAAATTCAGTTTATTCCATAGCACATTACTGTCAATATCTGAAAGATACTTTCTTAAAAAATCCTACAGAAGATCCATTAAAAACAAGTCGCAGATAACTAAGGGAATTAACATCTCATGTAAGAGGAAAAGGGAAGTTTATATAAAGGGCAGAGTAGGTCAAGACCCGACACTACTTGCATACTACAAAAGGTGCCATAATAATTTCAGCAAAGTCATTAAAATGTTCAAAAGTTTTCACGGCCTGTCAGAAATAAATGACACAGATAATAAGATTAGAGCTGTATAGCATATTGTCAAACAGGAGACAGGTTCAAATGGTTCAAATCGCTGGGACTTAACTTCTGAGGTCATCAGTCCCCTAGACTTAGAACTACTAAAACCTAACTAACCTAAGGACAACACACACATCCATGCCCGAGGCGGGATTCGAACCTGCGACCGTAGCGGTCGCGCGGTTCCAGCCTGTAGCGCCTAGAACCGCCCAGGAGACAGGACAGCCAGTCAGTGTACATGATACCATAACGGTTGAATTAAATGACTATGCTGTGACTGACACGTCACAAGCTGCGAATGCTATTAACAACTACTTTTTAAATTTTACAGCAAAAATAGGATTAAATGATTCTGTTGAAGTAGCCAGAGATTATATTAAAAATGTCATTACACAAAATTTCTAGCAAACCTCAGATAAGACCAACATCCTTCACTGATATTATTGGAACTATAGAAATTCTAAAAAACGAAAGATCTTATGGTATTGATGCGATTTCTAACGAAAATCTGAAAAGTTGTTCCAGATCAATAAGCACTGTCCTTTGAGATATAAGCAATGCATCACTGGCACAGGGCATTTTTCGAGGCAGTTTAAAATATGCAGCTGAGAAACTTCTTCATAAGAAAAGTGACAAGACACAATTAACCAATTAGTCTCCAATTACCCTACTGACATTACAAGAAAAAAATTTTTGTCATATGTTACCTGACTGTACCTCTGTCCCTGCGTCTGTGAATAACCCTTTTTCTCAGGAAACTGTAGACGTATCAAGTTGAAATTTGTGACACGTACTGAGATCTGTAGTCCCTTTATGGTTCAAAAACTTTAAGCTTCTAAGTCAATCCAATCAAAAGTTTTCGCATTATTATGACATATTTTCATTTTGTATTCCTCGTGACCTGTAGCGTAGTAGGTATTTTGTAAAAACATTTCAGGTCGCTGCTGGTTTTTGAAGCTTTTTTCAAGAGATGTACAGTTGGGCGATAAGCTTTTTTTTTGGGTGCATTGCCGTATTCAAACGATTTGCATATCTCTTCGTTGACGTTGTAGTTGATGTTGTTGTTGTGTTCTTCAGTCCAGGGTCTCGTATGAAGCAGCTCTCCATGCTACTCTACCTGTGCAAGCTCCTTCTCTCCGAATAACTTCTGCAACCTACATCCTTCTGCATCTGCTTAGTGTATTCATCTCTTGTTCTCCCTCTACAATTTTTACCCTGCAAGCTTCCCTCCAATACTAAACTAACAATCCCTTGAAGCCTCAGAACGTGTCCTTCCAACGTATCCCTTCTTTTAGTCAGGTCGTGCCACAAATTCCTCGTCTGCCCCCAATTATATTCAGTACCTCTTCATTAGTTACATGATCCACCCATCTAACATTCAGCATTTTTCTGTACCACCACATCTCGAAAGCGTCTGTTCTTTTCTTGACTAAACTATTTATTGTCCATGTTTCGCATCCATTCATGGCTACACTCGGCACAAATACTTTCAGAAACGACTTCTTGACACTTAAATCTGTACCTGATGTTAACAAATTCTTCTTCTTTACAACACATTCCTTGCCAGAGCCCGTCTACATTTCATAACCTCTCTACCTCGACCGTCAACAGTTATTATGCTTCCCAGAAAGCAAAACTCCTTTACTACTTTAAGTGTCTCATTTCCGAGTCTAATTCCTCCAGCATCAATTTAATTCGACTACATTCCATTACCCCGTTTTGTTTTTGTTGACGTTCATCTTATATCCTCGGTTTAAGACACTGTTCATTCCGCTCAACTGCTCTTCCAGGTCCTTTGCTGTCTCTGACAGAATTACAAACCTGAAAGGTTTTTTTCCCATGGCTTTAATTCCTAATTCAATTTTTTCTTTTGTTTCCTTTACTGCTTGCTCTATATACAGATTGAATAACGTCGATCCGGCCGTTGTGACCGAGCGGTTCTAGGCGCTTCAGCCGGGAACCGTGCGACTGCTACGGTTGCAGGTTCGAATCATGCCTCGGGCGTGGATGTGTGTGATGTCCCTAGGTTAGTTAGGTTTAAGTAGTTCTAAGTTCTAGGGGACTGATGACCTCAGATGTTATAGTGCTATAGTGCTCAGAGCCATTGGAATAACGTCGGAGATAGGTGACAACCCTGGCTCACTCCCTTCTCAACCACACCTTTCATGCCCCTCGACTCTTATAACTGTCTGTATTTTACTCCTGTCACTTTCAGAGTATGAAAGAGAGCATTCCAGTCAACATTGTGAAAAGCTTTCTCCACATCTACAAATGCTAGAAACGTAGGTTTGCCTTTCCTTAATTATCTTGTAAGAAGTCGTAGTGTCAGTATTTCCTCGCGTGTTCCAACACTTCTACGGAATCCAAACTGATCTTATCAGATGTCGGCTTCCGCCAGTTTTTTCATTCGTCTGTAAGGCTTTCGTGTTAGTATTTTGCAGCCATGACTTATTAAACTGATAGTTCGGTAATTTTCACAACTGCTTCCTTTGGGGTTGAAATTATTATATTCTGCTTGAAGTCTGAGAGTATTTCACCCGTCTCATACATCTGCTCGCCCTATGGTAGGGTTTTGTCATCGCTGGCTCTCCCAAGTCTATCAGTAGTTTTGATAGAATGTTGTCTACTCCCGGAGACTTTTTTTGACTTAGGTCTTTCAGTGCTCTGTCAAACTCTTCACGCAGTATCATATCTTCTATTTCATCTTCATCGACATTCTCTTCCATTTCTGTAATATTGTCCTCAAGTACATCGCCTTTGTATAGACACTCTATATACTCCTTCCACCTTTCTGCTTTCCCTTCTTTGCTTAGGACTGATCTTCCATCTGCGGTCCTTATATTCACACAGGTGGTTATGTTTTCTCCAAACTTTTCTTTAATATTCCTGTAGGCAGTATCTATCTTACCCCTAGTGATATATGCCTCTACATCCTTACATTTGTCCTCTAGCCATCCCTGCTTAACCATTTGGCACTTCCTGTCGATCTCATTTTTGAGACTTTTGTATTCCTTTATGCGTGCTTCATTTACTGCATTTTTATATTTTCCCCTTTCATCAATTAATTTCAACATTTCTTCTGTCACCCAGGGGTTTCTCCCAGCCCTCGTCTTTTTACCTACTTGATCCTCTGCTGCCTTCACTGCTTCATCCCTCAGAGCTACCCATTCTTCTTCTACTGTATTTCTTTCCCCCATTCTTGTCAATCGTTGCCTCATGCTCTCGCTGAAACTCCCTACAATATCTGGTTCCGTCACTTCATCCAGGTCCCACCTCCTTAAATTTTCACCTATTTGCAGGCCCTTCACTTTTAATCTACAGTTCATAACAGATTGTGTCAGAGTCCACATCTGCAGCTATTACAATTAAAAAACTGGTTTCTAAGTCTGTGTCTTACCATTATATATCTATCTGATACCTTCCTGTGTCGCGGTGGTCTAGCGGTTCTGGCGCTGCAGTCCGGAACCGCGGGACTGCTACGGTCGCAGGTTCGAATCCTGCCTCGGGCATGGGTGTGTGTGATGTCCTTAGGTTAGTTAGGTTTAAGTAGTTCTAAGTTCTAGGGGACTTATGACCTAAGATGTTGAGTCCCATAGTGCTCAGAGCCATTTGAACCTTCCTGTGTCCCCAGGCCTCCTCCACGTCTACAGCTTTCTTTCATGATTCTTAAGCCAAGTGTTAGCTATAATTAAGTTATGCTCTGTGCAAACTTCTACCATGCTATTTCTTCTTCCACTCCTTACCCGCCAGTCCGTATTCACTTACCACTTTTCCTTCTCTTTCTTTCCACTCCCCCATGACTATTAAATTTTCGTCTCCCGGAACGATTAGAATAATTTCTTTTATCGCATCATACATTTCATCAATCTCTTCGTAATGTGCGGAGCTAGTTGGCTCATAAACTTGTACTACTGTGGTAGGAGTGGGCTTCGTGTCTATCTTGCCTACAATAACACGTTCACTATGCTGTTCGTAGTAGCTTACCCGCGTTGCTGTTGTTTTATTCATTATGAAACCTATTCCTGCATTGCCCCTATTTGATTTTTTATTTATAACCCTGTATTCATCTGACCAGAAGTCTTGTTCCTCCTGCCACCGAACTTCACTAATTCCCGCTATATCTAACTTTAACCTATCCATTTCCCTTTTTAAATTTTCTAACCTACCTGCCCGATTAATGGATCTGACATTCCACGATCCGACCCGCAGAACGGCAGTTGTCTTTCTCCCGATAACAACATCCTCTTGAGTAGTCCCCGTCCGGAGATCCGAATGGGGGACTATTTTACCTCCTGAATATTTTACCCAAGAAGACGCCATCTTCATTTAACCATACAGTAAAGCTGCATGCCCTCGGGAGAAATTGCGTCTGTAGTTTCCCCTTGCTTTCAGCCGTTCGCAGCACCAGCACAGCAAGGTCGTTTTGGTTAGTGTTACAAGGCCAGATCAGGCAATCATCCAGACTGTTGCCCTTGCAACTACTGAAAAGGCTGCTGCCCCTCTTCAGGATCCACACGTTTATCTGGCCTCTCGACAGATACCCCTCCGTTGTGGTTGCACCTACGGTACGGCCATCTGTATCGCTGAGGCACGCAAACCTCCCCACCAACGGCAAGGTCCATGGTTCATGGAGGGAGCATTGACGCTGCAGCTGTCAAATATTTCTGCGTATCGTATTTGTAGCGCAGACTGAGTTGTTTTGGTTTACGTATACTTCTTTCTCAACAGTAGATGTTGTTGTTGAGTAATTTTTGTAGAAATTTACGTTTGACAGCTTTAGTTAACAGAGGTCAAGACGGGCCAAACTTTCGGATCCGCAACTGTGAGCACATATTGTTGACTTCTGCCATATGTATAGAAAACGAAAGTTGCAACGAAGTTATTCAGCGACAGCTTCTGCGGTTCATACAAAAAATATATATAAACAAAAAACTAAAAAGAAATGGTTCAAATGGCTCTGAGACTATGGGACTCAACTGCTGTGGTCATCAGTCCCCTAGAACTTAGAACTACTTAAACCTAACTAAGGACATCACAGACACACATGCCCGAGGCAGGATTCGAACCTGCGACCGCAGCAGCAGCGCGGCTCCGGACTGGAGCGCCTAGAACCGCACGGCCACCGCGGCCGGCACAAAAAACTCAATCTGCGCTACAAACACAATAAGTAGAAATATTTGACAGCTACTACATCAACAATGATACATGTAAATCACTTGATAGTTCAACCGAAATAAGCTTATTGCCCAACTGTATGGCTCTTCAATAAAGCTTCGAAAATAGCAGCGTCGTGGTATAATACAAACACAACGCCCATACAGCATATTTTAATACTCTGAAATTCAATCATTAAAGTCTATAGGGTACTTCTCCTTGAAGTCGGTTCATGAAATTTGTCAAAAAGAAAGGTTTTACAATACAAGTAAAGGAAAAAGATCTGAAAATTTTTAATTTGTAATCATATCACACGAAAAAATATATCATTTGTCACTTGTTGTTGTTGTGGTCTTCAGTCCTGAGACTGGTTTGATGCAGCTCTCCATGCTATTCTATGCTGTGCAAGCTTCTTCATCTCCCAGTACCTATTGCAACCTACATCCTTCAGAATCTGTTTAGTGTATTCATCTCTTGGTCTCCCTCTACGATTTTTGCCCTCCACGCTACCCTCCAATACTAAATTGGTGATCCCTTGATGCCTCAGAACATGTCCTACCAAACGATCCCTTCTTCTAGTCAAGTTGTGCCACAAACTCCTCTTCTCCCGAATTCTATTCAATACCGCCTCATTAGTTACGTGATCTACCCATCTAATCTTCAGCATTCTTCTGTAGCACCACATTTCGAAAGCTTCTATTCTCTTCTTGTCCAAACTAGTTATCGTCCATGTTTCACTTCCATACATGGTTACGCTCCATACACTTGTTATCCGACTTCAAACCTGAAATGAAAACATTCGCGAAAGTCTTAGAATCCCTGGGCAGATAACTTGCCAGCCTTACTGCCGATAACAGGAGAAAATTGTCGAATTCCTCGTTTCCCCGAATGGATGAACTGTCTATAAACAAAAATAAGTTAGTATGGAACTCTTAAGTGCGCGAATGCTACTCGCATCTAAAAATGGTTCAAATGGCCCTGAGCACTATGGGACTTAACATCTGAGGTCATCAGTCCCCTAGACTGAGAACTACTTAAACCTAACTAACCTAAGTACATCACACACATCCACGCCCGAGGCAGGATTCGAACCTGCGGCCGTAGCAGCAGCGCGATTCCGGACTGAAGTACCTGGAACGGCTCGGCCACAGCGGCCGGCCGCTACTTGCAGCAGGACAGTTTTTTCGGAGTGATGATTAGAACTTGACGCCTACCCTCGTACATTCTCTAGGACCAGACTTTCAGAACCTGCCAGACAGTTTTTTGCGAACTGTGGGGTAGTATTTCGATCAAGAGCCAGGCTGACAGAGCGAACCGCAGCGACGTGTTGGTGGCGTAGGCCGCTCTAGAGATCCGCTTAGTAACGCTGCGTCGCGGTCACTTGTTTGCCAGCGAGGAGCACGAGAATGCAGCCCGCCTGCTGTTGACCACAACTGCGCAATCGGTGCATTTTGAGTGGGAGCTGAGTCAGTCGAAGGCGCTGGAGACGCCACGTGTTCCAGCCACACAGAGCTGCCGGCAAGGTTATGAAGCAAGGCGACAATGATCCGAGATTCCGAGAAATGATGCGGCAAGATTTCGCATTTGCAAGGTCGCAATGTAAGCACACTTACCACAGCTGCCGTCGCAGGAGGACGCTGGATACTCAGACACCGCATCCTCTGTCTCCTTAAGAAAAGGTAGTTTTCTTGAAACCGGAACAAAACTCGAAAGGCGTCTAACATTCTGCGTGGTGTCTGTTTGTTCTAAGTCGTGTCTCCCTACCACTTTCGCGCAACAACGTTCTGAGCGTTTTTTTTGTTTTTTTTAGGGAATTGACTAGTTTGTACCTGGGACCTGTTTTTGGTAAGGAGACGCCAGACCACACATGAACATGACATGTAGAGTTCAGTGAGACTAGCGATGATATAATCAAATGCTTAATAATTTCAGCGTCAGCTCCACTGCACTCCCTGTAAAAGAATCTTAATATTAACTAAATTAAGGGGAATGGGTTCAAGGCTTTCCTATTTTTTGTTAGCTGGTAAAATAACGTCGGAAAATCAGTTAAGTTTACCATTGGAATATTTATTCTACTCACAAAACATTGTTTTTAAATTGCACTATTGATAAAAGGAAATATTTTAATACAGGATGATAAAAATCAACTGCGTTCAACAAAAATGTGAACGAATATTCCCTGAATGGGTTTCGAGGTTCTATAATTGATCGAAGGATGACCTATGCCATATCACATCTATAATCTGTAAGATAAGTTTCATAAAAGAGAAAACTATCAAAATGGTCTACAGTGACCCTCAATTATCTTTAATTACTTATTTAACTTGTCGTAAGTGGCTGATGTGGCTTCTCAATAATTATATAACAGAAAAATCATAGCGTTTCAGATTTTAGCTTCCAGTAGCATATGTGAATACCACGAAGTTTGATTGACAATCGACACTAGTACTACGTAAAAAGGGGATGTAACAGATGAGACTTTTGCTGTTCTGAGTGAAGCCTTATGCGCTCTTATGCAGCATCGCGTGCGTTCATTACCTTGTCGGTGTTTAGGCAGTGTCAGGGGGCAACGGGTGGCGCAGCTCCATTCAGCTCGCCGTCTCGGAAGCAACTCTCTCTAACTTCTCTTTACTACAATTTACTGAAGTTGGTTTAAGAAAAGCTATCTGGCTGTGTTTTCAACTGACCAATCAGGGTCTCAATGTTAACCTTAAGCTCCGCCTACAAAAATTCTGTCTATCCAGTGAGAAATGTTATACTTTTCGTGGTGGGGCAATGTTTTTAATGTTTGCAACGTAACAGACATGCGTATAGTCTCACGCTAAAACTTGCAGCTGATGTGGCCCTATTAGTGTTATCATAAGATCTATACTGTTCTTCTGGAGAGCTCTATCTTTAACATGGGCTGGGGGGGTGGTCTTGGCGGTCGGCCGGCGATGTGGGTGTCCGTCCCTTATCGTAGGGCCTTCTAGCTTACACGACTCTGCTCTCGGCTTCAGTTCTCGTTTCTCCCTTCGGAACTGCGTCTGTTTCACGGTGGGAAGGTATGACATGCATTTAGGCGATCTTGTGTTAGTCTGCGGTATTCCATTTGCTCACTTGTTGATCGTATTACCTTGGTTAATTTAATGTGAGGATTTATTCGGAGCTATGTGACATACTGTCGGATTTGCTATCATATCAGGGTTTTCATGGAAGGTGTTGGATCTGCCTGACACCTTACAGGCTGCTGTTTTCATAATGAGCTCCCTTATACACGGCGCATCAGAATTAATCACTTTTTTGAAACCCGGTAATTGCCTAGCAACACGACACGTAAGTCTGAAATTTGGCACAATGGTGCCTACAACCTTCTTGCGATGTCACCCTCGGACTCTACGGCGCTTCAGACCGCGTGATATGGAAACAGCTCGGAAGTTCATGTGAGCTTTCAGGTGAGGTTATGATACATTGGCACCAAATTTCACCCATTTTGCCCATGTGTATGTGACGTACGATGGGAAGGTCGTGACACGCCCTCTTACCCACACCGTATCCCTTCTTTGAAGCCTTTACGACCTTCATCTACATTTACATGGTTACTCTGCAATTTACACTTAAGTGTATGGCAGAGGGTTCATCGAACCAATTTCGCCGGCCAGAGTGGCCGTGCGGTTCTAGGCGCTACAGTCTGGAGCCGAGCGACCGCTACGGTCGCAGGTTCGAATCCTGCCTCGGGCATGGATGTGTGTGATATCCTTAGCTTAGTTAGGTTTAATTAGTTCTAAGTTCTAGGCGACTGATGACCTCAGAAGTTAAGTCGCATAGTGCTCAGAGCCATTGAACCATTTTTTTAACCAATTTCATACTACTTCTCTACCATTCCACCCTCGAATGGCGCGTGGGAAAAAGGAACACCTAAATCTTTCCGTTTCTAACAATACCACCACTTGCAAAGTAGATTAGAAATCAGATTAATAATGTTACTCACGCAGCATATGTTCGCTTTATCGGGCAACTACAAAGTTATTGACTGTGGATGGTATTGTCAGATTCGAAATAATGAGGTCACTGTAAATAAGTCATTAATTTGGCACTTATCTTGAATGGATTCCCACGTAGATTTCGTGGAAGTCGTTATGGCTCATCTTGTTGATTCTAGGGTGATTCCACTTTGGGTGCTAGAAGGTCCAGATCTGTATTTTAGCAATATTTGATGACCTAACAAACGCGTTTTTCAGGAAGTTCTTAATGATCAAACATTCCCAGATCAGAACAATGGCATGGTAGAAATAATTTTTGACTTGGTGTTCACGATTCACATTTTTAATAAACTTCTAAATTCACATATACTTCTTAATTGTCACATAATCAAGAAAACAGTTTTGTATCAGTCTTCACATATTTAATTTCCACTTTAGCCAAACACAAGACTTGACTGTTCTTTTACAAAGCGAAATAACAACATAACTTCTGCAAAGTGAAACAAAGACTGCTCTCTGTGCGCATTCACGCCAAAACGTTTACAAGTAAGTCAAATATTATGACAGTCTCACAGAAATGAATACACACAAGAACCATATCACTGTAATATATCGATACATCGGAGTAACTCTACAAATGTGAATATTGTCACAAAAATATGTCTGTTGCTTCACAGATAAGTAGTACGATATTACTGGTATCGAGAACAGGGGATTGGAGTGCCGTAATGGTCACGTAAATAAAGAACCATTACAAGTTCGAGCTCTGATGTCTCTTATTTTATTATGATTATCATTTCTCCCAACGAGGGTGGGTGTCATCAAAATATTTTGTCATTCGGAAGAGAAAGTTGGTGATTGAAATTTCGTAAATAAATCTCGCCGCAAAGAAAACCGCCTTTGTTTCAGTGACTGCCACACTAACTCGCGTATCATATCAGTGACACTCTCACCCCTATTGCGCGTGAACACGAAACGAGCTGCCCTTCTTTGCACTTTTTCGATGTCCTCCGTCAACCCCACCTGGTAAGGATCACATACCGCGCAGCAGTATTCCAGCAGAGGACGGACAAGTGTAATGTGGGCTGTCTCTTTAGTGAGTTTGTCGCATCTTCCAAGTGTTCTGCCAACAAAGCGCAGCCTTTGTTTCGTCTTCCTCACAATATTATCTATGTGGTCTTTCCAATTTAAGTTGCTCGTAATTGTAATTCCTAGGTTTTTAGTCGAATTGACAGCCCTTAGATATGTGCGATTTATCGTATATCCAAAATTTATCGGATTTCTTTTAGTACCCATTTGGATGACCTCGCACTTTTCTTTGTTTAGTGCTAATATCCACTTTTCGCACCATACAGAAATTCTCTCTAAATCATTTTGTAATTGGAATTGATCGTCTGATGACTTTACTAGACGGTAAATTACAGCGCCATCTGCAAACAAACTAAGGGGGCTGCTCAGATTGTCACCTAGATCATTTAAAGTAAATCAGGAACAGCAGAGGGCCTATCACACAACCTTGCGGAATGCCAGGTACTCGATGATTTACCGTCTGTCACTACGAACTGTGAGGAAATCACGAATCCAATTACACAACTGAGACCATACTCCATAAACACGCAATTTCATTAATAGTCGCTTGTGAGGAACGGTACCAAATGCCTTCTGGAAATCTGGGAATAAGGAATCGATCTGAGATCCCTTGTCGACGGCACTCATTACTTTATGGGAATAAAGAGCTAGCTACGTTGCACAAGAATGCGTGTAGGTTATGTATCAATAAGTCATTTTCTTCAAGGTGATTCATAATGTTCGAGTACAGTATATGCTCCAAAATCCTATTGCAAATTGAGGTCAGTGATACGGGTCTGTAATTCAATCGGATGCTCCTATTTCCTGTCTTGGATATTAGTGTGACCTGTGCTACTTTCCAGTCTTTAGGAACAGACCTTTCGTCAAGTGAGTGGTTGTATATGATTGCTAAAAAAGGCGCTATTGTGT
This sequence comes from Schistocerca cancellata, assembly GCF_023864275.1. Classification (NCBI taxonomy): domain Eukaryota; kingdom Metazoa; phylum Arthropoda; class Insecta; order Orthoptera; family Acrididae; genus Schistocerca; species Schistocerca cancellata. Next base: position 128,709,963 of record NC_064635.1, read on the forward strand.
CTGCATACTCTGAAAGCAAGCTGACTGGTGTACCATCTGGACCGGAATACTTGCCGATCTTAAGTGATTTGAGTTGTTTCGCAACACCTAAGATATCTACTGTTATGTCACTCATGCTAAAAGCTGTTCTGGTTTCGAATTCTGGAGTATTTACTTCGTCATTTTTCGTGAAGGAATTACAGAAACTGTACTTAGCAACTCCGTTTTAGTGGCACCATCATTGGTAACATTTCCATCACTATTGTGCAGTGACGGAATTGACTGTGTTTTGCCACTGGTGTACGATGGAGGTCAGGATTGCAACAACCAGCGTTGAAATGGCGCGGTTATCTTGTGGGTGGCCGAGGAAAACATTTCAGACACGCCGACACTCAGAATCGACGCGAAAAGGCCTCAGAGGGTGGCATAAAGGCCGTCAACGAAACCACCCGCGTCCTATGGTGTTGATTCCCACGCATCTCTCAGAAGTTCCCTGTGCGGTGAGGGACAGGAAGACGTTCTTGAAACCCTTCGACGTTGCTGACACCCTCGGACACTTTGAAAGGTGGCTTTCATTGGTGACGTTCATTTCGCAGATTATTCTGCATATTTGAAGTAAATAAACCCATGTAATCGTTAATTAGTCTTATTAGGTGGTGTTGTGTACATAGTTCCGTATAGTCAGCGCGTGCACAACTTTCCCACTAGAGCGCGCCCCGCTAAGCACAACAGCGAAGGTGCAGCGCTCGTCTCCGCATTATGAGATGGCGCTGCCTTAAACACGGACCAAATCCTGCTTCTGCCGATCCGTGTATTAATATGTAACGCAGCCAATGAGATTGCTGCTAATGTAGAACCTTTTCTCCTGGCGGATCACACTTGCACAGTGATACATGAATGCACGAGGTATTATAACGAGTGTACAGACCTCCGATTAGTCAGACTGCATTTGTCTGCACCAGTCTGTACCAGTCTGCATTAGTCTGTACCAGTCTATAATCAAGTTTCAGTCTGCGCCTAACAAGACTACCATATTCCTGTACATAGCCATGAAGATAAATGTATAGACTCTTTGCCAAGTGTGAGAATAAGATTAACGTACCAACACCAAAGAAACTTCAGATTGTCAGTTGTAAACAGCATCCAGAATCAAGTTACATGATGTCTATGCTTTTTATTATTTTAATAAATGTGTGTGAAAATTATTCAAGTTCTGTTTAAAGTTGGTCACCGTCAATCTGCTACTCTAAGCGTGCAAGTGGCATTTCTATCGTCTGACCTAACGGCAGAAGATAAACACGCCACGATAAGACCACGAGACATATTGCTGACACTCGCCTACTTCGTTAGAGCGAAAAGTCTAGTAATCTGATGGTGTGTGTACCGAAGGTCTTACAGTACGCATACCACAGGTGGATTAGAAAGAAAGAGATACGTGATGATTAAACACATGTCTGAAATAATACGGGCTTTGGTAATGATAATATTTAGTTGCATGCTGTAGGTGTAAGCAAAGTAGATTTGCCAGTGGAGGCGAGGAGTGGACGGGCACAGCCGGGGAGGCGAGGGCCGGCGAGCGCCGGAAGAGCATTGTGCAGGGGCCGGGGGTCCCGGGGGATGCGGCCGCTGACCTGCAAGCATCAAAAAGGAACACCGCCGTGTACCAGGAGAGAGAGAGAGGGGAAATGTCGAGCAGACAGAGAGCGTCCCAACGTACGCGCTGGCGCCGCCCGGTCGCGAGCTGTTTTAGCAGCAAATGGGCTGAGCTCTGATTGGGCAGTTCATAAGAAAGTGCGGGAAACGCTGAGGGTCAACGCCCGCTGTTTGAACGAAGAAAGTTTTGGATAGGTGGAGAAATTGTATCACTTCACGAGGGAGATGTGGGAGGCCTTTGCAGCGTCGGGATTGGGTGATTAGAGTTTGGCGGCAAGATTTTCGCAAGAGCATCGTGCAGAGTGAGGTAGAGGAGAGAGCGTCTTGTACCGTGAAAGCGGACAGTCGCAAAGTTCGGTAGCTCTGAGATAGGGACTTAGATTTTGAATACTGTGCTGTGTATGATCTAGAGTCTGCAGCTACAGTAGGAAATCAGCCTCCACGATAGGCATTGCATTGACTACTAGTATAATTGCAGTTGATTCTGCCTTATAGGCTGGCAGTCACCATTGAACGTAGTCAACCAGTGCACAGAGCTATCATACTGGTATTGCACATTAGTACAAGACACACTGGGCTGCACCTTAACGGTTGTTGAGCCAGTCTTGAAAGCGTTGTATACCATTTAGAGGAAATATAAGGCTTGTTGTATTAGCAGTTTCTGAGTAGTTTATTCTGCTCAAGATATTTGAGAGACTTAATTCAGCGACTTCGCAGCTGCAGACGTCGCCCGAGCAGTATCGACGGAGCCATCAAACTGGTAGATGGTATTGTAAAACTTGCAGCAGCGGCAGTAAAGTTCAGAAATAGTTCTTGGATCGTGTTATTGCCATCCACTGAGCATCCGTACAGTTTTGCTTACGATTCGTTATTGGTTATGTGTCTTTTTGCATGTTGTTTGGTTTGTTTCTTGGTGGTGGTGTCGGAAGTGCGTATTATTTCAGACACAAAAGAGATTATAGGAATGCAGTCAGATCGCATTTGCCATTTGCTTATCCAGGGGCATCGACGACATTCGAACGCAATCTGAAGGAGCACACGGTATTTATGCTTTTACAACTCTCCTGTTTTCCGACCCCCTGTGGAATGATGGCGTGGGAGTGCGACATTAACATGTGGGAGAATAAAATGACAAAGGATCCCTCTCAGATCCCCAGTTCGGCAACGTCAACGGTGCCACCCACGCTACTTTATTACATTAGAGACTGAGAAATTTCGACACCGAATCAACTTGGCGGCTGCTCTAGCGCTTGCACCTTAGGCGACCAATCGGAAACCCCTTCGGCGTGGTTTTTACAACCTTAGGTCGCCAGGCTGATCGATGTCGGATCCATTGCTCAACAAAGATGCGTGGGTGGCACCGAGGGAGTTGCCTAACTTGGGGGTATTAGAGGGTGTCTTTGCCCTTACTCTGTGCTAGCCTAAGCAGTCGCCATCTCACCAGTCGGAGATCGATTAGTAGGCGCTAGATCAAGTTCGCCTAGCTTAAGAGAGGCCAGAGACCCACTGACAAGCAACAAGCTGCCAACGCCCTCTAGATAGCAAGTCTTTAGGCCGCCGCTGCTAACTGGGGGGGTGTCGCTAACCCACACTGCAGTTTGGCGTCAGTTATTTCCAGAATGGGTCAGTGGCTTCGACAGTACATAGCAAGCAGATTAGTGTTGTTGTTGTTGTTGTTGTTGTTGTGGTCTTCAGTCCTGAGGCTGCTTTGATGCAGCTCTCCATACTACTCTATCCTGTGCAAGCTTCTTCATCTCCCAGTACCTACTGCAGCCTACATCCTTCTGAATCTGCTTAGTGTATTCATCTCTTGGTCTCCCTCTGCGATTTTTACCCTCCACACTGCCCTCCAGTACTAAATGGGTGATCCCTTGATGCCTCACAACATGTCCTACCAACCGGTCCCTTCTTCTTGTCACGTTGTGCCACAAACTCCTCTTCTCCCCAATTCTGTTCAATACCTCCTCATTAGTTATGTGATCTACCCATCTAATCTTCAGCATTCTTCTGTAGCACCACATTTCGAAAGCTTCTATTCTCTTCTTGTCCAAACTATTTACTGTCCATGTTTCGCTTCCATACATGGCTACACTCCATACAAATACTTTCAGAAATGATTTCCTGACACTTAAATCTATACTCGATGTTAACAAATTTCTCTTCTTCAGAAACGCTTTCCTTGCCATTGCCAGTTTACATTTTATATCCTCTCTACTTCGACCATCATCAGTTATTTTGCTCCCCAAATAGCAAAACTCCTTTACCACTTTAAGTGTCTCATTTCCTAATCTAATACCCTCAACATCACCCGACTCAATTCGACTACATTCCATTATCCTCGTTTTGCTTTTGTTGATGTTCATCTTATACCCTCCTTTCAAGACACTGTCCATTCCATTCAACTGCACATCCAAGTCCTTTGCCGTCTCTGACAGAATTACAACGTCATAGGCGAACCTCAAAGTTTTCATTTCTTCTCCATGGATTTTAATACCTACTCCGAACTTTTCTTTTGTTTCCTTTACTGCTGGCTCAATATACAGATTGAATAGCATCGGGAAGAGGCTACAACCCTGTCTCACTCCCTTCCCAACCACTGCTTCCCTTTCATGTTCCTCGACTCTTATAACTGTATCTGCTTTCTGTACGAATTGTAAATAGCCTTTCGCTCCCTGTATTTTCCCCCTGCCACCTTCAGAATTTGAAAGAGAGTATTCCAGCCAACATTGTCAAAAGCTTTCTCTAAGTCTACAAATGCTAGAAACGTAGATTTGCCAGATTAGTGTATTAGCAAGTTTAGTGATACTGTCTCCAAGAGGACTATTACTCATGAGCTTGTACCACGAACATGGGCTCTATTCAAGTTAAGAAGCAGTTTCTTGAAAATAAATGCATTATTCCACATGTGTATCTGTCTTGTAGAAACAGGATACGGGCCACACATAACAAAATCCACTCCCTTGCTTCCCTGGTAAGGACTCTATATATTCACCATAAGTCTATGTAGCACTCTCATGAGGCCAAGCACAGGAGAATGAAAAACAAGAGGGTCCAAACTTATTCATCGCAATGGGAAACAATTACAGAATTTCGAAAAAATGACACTTTAATTTAGATGTGTAGTGAATGTAAGAGACAGTGACGAGCTCAGCGCAAGTTATTTGTGCATGCACAGAGTCGGATTTGTCTGCGAGAGCAACTCGTCTTAGCCACAACGAGGAACTGCTGTTTTTTATTACCGTGAGGCTAACGCTTTGACCGGAGATGGTCGACGAGAACGCCAGGCGAAACGATTTGTTTCAATTCCATCATCTACATCTACATCGATACTCTACAAATCACATTTAAGTGCCTGGCAGAGGGTTCATCGAACCACCATCACAATTCTCTATTATTCCAATCTCGTATAGCGTGGTGAAAGAACGAAGACCTATATCTTTCCGTACGAGCTCTGGTTTCCCTTATTTTATCGTGCTGATCGGTTATTCCTACGTAGGTCGGTGTCAACAAAATATTTTCGCATTCGGAGGCGCAAGTTGGCGATTGGAATTTTGTGACAAGATCGCGTCGCAACGAAAAACGCCTTTCTTTTAATGATGTCCAGCCCAAATCCTGTATCGGTTCTGTGACACTCTCTCCCGTATTTCGTGATAATACAAAACGTGCTGCCCTTCTTTGAACTTTTTCGATGTACTCCGTCTGTCCTGTCTGGTAAGGATCCCACACCGCGCAGCAGTATTCTAAAATAGGACGGACAAGCGTACTGTAGGCAGTCTCCTTAGTAGATCTGTTACATTTTCCAAGTGTCCTGTCAACAAAACGCAGTCTTCGGTTAGCCTTCTCCACAACATTTTCTATGTGTTCCTTCCAATTTAAGTTGTTCGTGACTGTAATTCCTAGGTATTTAGTTGAATTTACGGCCTTTAGATTAGACATTTATCGTGTAACCGAAGTTTAACGAATTCCTTTTAGCACTTTCTCTATTTAGGGTCAACTGTCAATTTTCGCACCACTTAGATATCTTTTCTAAATCGTTTTGCAATTTGTTTTGATCTTCTGATGACTTTGTTGGTCGATAAACGACAGCGTCATCTGCAAACAACTTAAGAAGGGTGCTCCGATTGTCTCCCAAATCGTTTATATGAATCAGGAACAGCAAAGGGCCTATAACACTACCTTGGGGAATCCCAGAAATCACTTCTGTGTTACTCGATGACTTTCCGTCAGATACTGCGATCTGTGACCTCACTGACAGGAAATCACAAATCCAGTCACAGAACTGAGACGATATTTCATCAGCACACAGTTTCACTACAAGCCGCTTGTGTACTTCAGTGTCAAAAGACTTCCAGAAATCCAGAAATACGGAATCGATCTGAAATCCCTTGTCAATAGCACTCAACACTTCATGCGAATAAAGAGCTAGTTGTGTTTCACAAGGACGATGTTTTCTAAATCCATGTTGACTGTGTGTCAATAGACCGTTTACTTCGAAGTAACACATAATGTTCGAACACAATATATGTTCCAAAATCCTGCTGCATATCGACGTCAATGATATGAGCCAGTAATTTAGTGGATTACTCCTACTACCTTTCTTGAATATTGGTGTGACCTGTGGAACTTTCCAGTCTTTGCGTACGGATCTTACATCGAGAGAACAGTGGTATATGATTGTTAAGTATGGAGCTAATGCACATTAGCATACTCGGAAATGAACCTAATTGGTATACAGTCTGGACTAGAAGACTTGCTTTTATTAAGGGATTCAAGTTGCTTCACTACTCCGAGGATATTTACTTCTACGTTACTCATGTTGGCAGCTGTTCTTGGTTCTAATTCCGGAATATCTACATCGTCTTCTTTCGTGAATGTATTTCGGAAGGCTGTGTTTAGTAACTGTGCTTTGGCAGCACTGTCTTCCATAGTATCTCCATTGCTATCGCGCAGAGAAGGCATTGATTGTTTCTTGCCGCTAACATACTTCACATACAACCAGAATCTCGTTGGATTTTCTGCCAGGTATCGAGACAAAGCTTCGTTGTGGAAACTGTTATTAGCATCTCGTATTGAAGTTCGCGCTAAATTTCGAGCTTCTGCAAAAGATTGTCAATCTTGGGGATTTTGCGTCTGTTTAAATTTGGCATGTTTGTTTCGTTGTTTCTGCAATAGCGTTCTAAACCGTTTTGTGTACCAACGAGGATCAGCTCCGTTGTTTTTGTTAATTTATTTGGTATAAACCTCTCAACTGCTGCCGATACTATTTCTTTGAATCCAAGCCACATCTGGTCTACACTTATATTATTAATTTGGAAGGAGTGGAGATCGACTCTCAGGAAAGGGACGAGTGAATTTTTATCTGCTTTCTTCTTCTTTCTTTTCACCCTCTTTGGGGTACGCTGGATCAATCATTTCTTTGTGCGTTGTTCTTTTCTTATGACCCAGTATTTCTTCATTCTTTCTGATCTTCTTTTCCTCTCTTCCTCCGAGATGAACGGTTTGGACTTTTGTGTAGATCGATAAGTGGATTTGCGGAATTTAATTCTACTAGGTCTTTCTCAGTTTCTTCAAACCAGCTGGGTTTCGTTTTGCGGTTACGGAAAAAGTCAAAGATTTGTTTGGTTAATCTGTTGGAATTCATTCTGAGAAGATAACCATAAAAATGAATCCTCCTTTTTCGCATAGTATGCGACAGTTTTTCAGTTTTCTTGTAGAGAGTTTCATTTTTGATGTATATAATCTTATTGTCTTGAAATTTTGGTACTATGCTTTATCTCCTTTATTGTGTAGGTATATTTTTCGTTTATTTTTGGAGGATTTGGGGTTTACAATATTCAGTCTCGCTACGACAACCTTGTATTGGCTAATCCCTGTATCCGTTTTGATGCTCGTTATTAACTCAGGATTATTTGTTGCTAAGAGGTCAAGTGTGTTTTCACAACCGTTTAGTAATCGCGTGGGGTTCATGAACTAATTGTTTGAAATAATTTTCAGAGAACGCATTTAGCATAATTTCGGATGATGTTTTATGCGTATATCCGGAATAAAACATGTAGTTTCGCCAACATATCGAGGGTAAATTAAAGTCACAACCAACTATAATCGTATGAGACGGGTACGTGTTCGAAATCAAACTCAAGTTTTCTTTGAGCGTTTCAGCAGTTATATCAACTGTATTAGGAGGTTGGTAAAAGGATCAAATTATTATTTTATTACGGTTGTCAAGAATGACCTCTGCCCATACTAACTCACAGGAAGTATCTACTTCAATTTCGCGACAAGGTAAACTATTTTTAACAGCAACAAACACTCCACTGCCAACCGTGTTTAGCCTGTCCTTTCGAAAAAATTTCTGCTGAGCTTATATCCGACTTTAGCCAGCTTTCAGTGCCTATACGATTTGAGCCTCAGTGCTTTCTACTAGCGCTTTGAGTTCTGGTACTTCCCCAACACAACTACGACTATTTACAACTGTTATACCGATGGTTCCTGTATCTACGTTCTTCCTGTGTTCAGCTTGTACCTTTTGTGTTTTCCCTAAGCCCCCTAACCTAAAAAACCGACCACTTCACGCCACACAGCCCCTGCTGCCCGTGTAGCCACCTCCTGTGCATATTGGACACCTGACCTATTGAGTGAACCCGAAACCCAAACACCATATGGCGCAAGTCGAGGTATCTGCAGCTTACACGGTCCAGAACCGTCTGAGCCTCTGATTCACCCTCCTCTCGGCTCTGTACCAGAGGTTCACAATCGGTCCTGTCAACTATGCTGCAAATGGTGAGCTCTGCTTTCATCTTGCAAGTAAGACTGGCAGGCTTTACCACTTCTGTTTGCCGGTCGAAACTAGAGAGAATCTCTTCTGATCCAAAGTGACATACATCATTGGTATCAACGTGAGCCACCACCTGCAGTTGACTGCACCCTGTGCTCTTCATGGAATCTGGGAGGACCCTTTCCATATCTGGAATGACTCCACCCGGTATGCACACAGAGTGCACATTGGATTTCTTACCCTTCTTGTCAGCCAAGTCCCTAAGGGACCCCATAACGAGCCTAACGTTGGAGCTCCCAACTACCAATAATCCCACCTTCTGCGATTGCCCAGATATTGCAGGCTGAGTGGTTTCCTCTGGAACAGGACAGGCGACAGCATTTGGCTCAGCGGCAGTGTCAGCCACAGACAGCACCTGGAACCTGTTTGTCAGACAAACTGCGGAGGCCTTACGTGGGGCCGCCTGGGAAGTGTTTCGCCACCTGCTACGCCCTGGGGTGACCTCCCACTCGACCACAGGTGATGGGTCAGCCTCAGTGCGAGCAGTAACTGAGCTCACCACCAGTAAGGACTGATTAGAGGACTCGGACGTGCTGGACGTCCGTTGGATCCCCACGGCTGGCCCACAACAGTGGTGCCCATCCACTGCAGCCTCAAGCTGTGTAACCAAAGCCATCACTGCCTGTAGCTGTGAGTGAAGTGTCACCAACTTCAATCACATCTGCACACGACAGTCGCATTCCCTGTCCATGTTAAGGACTGTTGAAAACTAGACTACGCAGATGAACCAACTATCGGCGCGTTCTGCGCAACTTTACTGTAGACACTGACGAAAGTGCAGGAACTGTGTCTAATAAAGTAGATTAATACGCAGAGTTTCAAAAACCAAACTACCGAAGCACTCAGGTGGAACTAAATAATTCGCCCCTGATTAGGAACCTAGCCCGCATCTCGTGGTCGTGCGGTAGCGTTCTCGCTTCCCACGCCCGGGTTCCTGGGTTCGATTCCCGGCGGGGTCAGGGATTTTCTCTGCCTCGTGATGGCTGGGTGTTGTGTGCTGTCCTTAGGTTAGTTAGGTTTAAGTAGTTCTAAGTTTTAGGGGACTGATGACCATAGATGTTAAGTCCCATAGTGCTCAGAGCCATTTTTGATTAGGAACTTGTAATATGTCACAAAATCGGTTTACTTTTCGACGCAAACGAAAACGTGAGAACTGTGGCTATTAGATATTAAAGTAGCATGTAGAAACTCAAGAGACTAAACTATTAAAGCACCCAGATTATATTATAAAATTCGCTCCTGGTTAGGAATTCGGAAAACTCGCATGTTCCTCTGTGGGCCTCAGTGTCAAGGGCAGCAGGCACGGATAGAAGTCCTGTGAGGCTGTGACACTAAGGTCCCAGTGTGACAGCAGGTGCAGCCTGGTCTAGAACCAAAGGCAGCTGCTGACGCTGCTGCCTCACGGTCAGGCAGTGCTCCGACATCGTGGTGTGGCTACTCAGCGATGACCAGGTTCCGAAATAGAACGATATCCTGTCCTCAAATTCAGCCCCATTTTTACCCCACTACTACCCATTTTTTTCTCTAAAACCTGGTGTCTAATCACGCCTAATCATAACAAAGGGATTCGCTCGAGTTTGGTGGCAACGATGCGCTTACTACATCGTTCTTTGCTGATTGCGCAGTTTACCACTATGCTTCGCAGTGAACTTGCGCATCTGTTATTGTGCCCTACATGACGACATAGCACGTCTGGCAGCCACCGCTGTTATTGCAATACTTGTAAGGACCCTGTTTGTATGTTGGCAGCCCTGTAGCTTGTGTTAATATCGCTGACAGCGCTCTGAACCCTCGCCAAGAGTTTATGTGGTTGGACGGACTAGCAGTTAGCGAGGGGACAGAGAAGTGTATGGACATGTTTTTCTCAGTGTAGACTCTGTGTTGGTAGGACACGAGGTATTAAGTGAAATGAAATTTCTTATAACAAAATGTACAAGGAAAGCTATGACAATGGATGTATGGTTGATAATGTTTTGGTAATGGAATTATTGACAAATATATTATTTTTGGAACTGGATGTCATAAGAATAAGGTAAAATTTTCTAAATACATTGTTTGCTCTTCAACAAAATCTTTCTTTTGCTAACCATATGTCTCCTAGCAGTTAGAGTCTGTAGTAGCTAGAATCTTTTTATTTAGCTGGCTGTTGTTGCTACTGTAACGTCCCCTTATGAAAAATTGTACATGACTGTGCTTAAACTGACACACAATATTTTTAGCGCAACGCAATCTGACTTTCAACAATACCTACAAAAGAATGGCCCTGACTAACATTAACCTATACGTTTCACAAATCACTTACCTCACAAAAATCTTGGTTACTCGAACTACTGCAATACAGCGAGCGCCACTACTGCCAGCTAAATAAAAGATTCAAACTACTGAAGGCACAAACTACTGATAGGCATAGTTAGCAAATGAAAGATTTTAATAGAGAACAAACAATGTATTTACTTCAATAGTGTTCAAAAGTCATAATGTATATAGCAGTTCATGATATCCAGTATTACAAAATTTCAAAACTTCGCCATCTCTCTCCTCACATCCACGACTGCTGGTGGCTCACCTCCAACTGCGCAACGCTACGTGCTGTTCACATCCAGCTGCCGCTGCCCAACACTACAATGGCAGACAACAATGCAAACTAGCCACAGACTGCACACAGCACAGCGAGTGATTTTCATACAGAGCGCTATGTACCGTTGCCAATAAGAAAACATAAACAGCCTACTTACACTACTTGCTGTAATTGCCGTAGTTCGTATTATGAAGATTTTCTGTGAGGTAAGTGACTTATGAAGAAGAATGGGGTTTCCACTGTCGGGATTCGTCATTGAAATGAGTTTAAGCAATTAACAGAGTTGGACGTAATTTCATATTTCTGTAATTTTATATTTTTTAGATTTGTATTATCGTTACGATTTCTTGCAATTCAGGGCTATTCTCGCATGGTAATTATTTGAAGTCATGTTGTGAACGTATAGCAGTCAGATTGCGTTGAGCTTGTATATTGTGGGTAAAAAATGAGTAGGTTAAGTTTGAGTGGATTTGTAAGGGAAAATTCTGTAGGTCAGTGTTTAATAAATAAAAAAAAAGAGGTGGTTTCATGCTCCGCGACGGCCTCCATGCTACTTTCAGTCACACTAAAATTTTAATACTTTTATCTAACACTAGGAACTCGAAAGCTCGGAAGTTTACATCTCGCATCTGGCCGCTGCATTCAACGGAATTCGAAAGCTGGACGGCAGCTCAGAGTACTGCACACTCCAGAACTTAGAAACTTAGATGGCAGCTCAAAAGATTACATAACACCTCCAGGCACCGCACTCCCCGGAACTGCAAGCTGGATGGTGGGTAAGGAGTTCAAATCGGGCATTCAGCTACTGCATTCCCCAGAACTCGAAAGCCACATGGCTGCACGGGAGCTTACATCGCATATCCAATTAATAAGTGTCCTTTAATTCACGTCTATGGTCACAATCTTTTTTGTTTAACAGATTACCGGTTTCGGTCTTTAATGACCATCATCAGCTCAAATATTTGACGATGCTGGTGCTGATTCCGCATTTAACATTTGACGATGCCACTATGGCTGCAGTACATTAGGACTTTGTTTTTATGAAACAGATCTGATGATGGTCATTAAAGACCGAAACCTGTAATCTGGTAAACAAAAAAGATTGTGACCATAGACGTAAATTAAAGGAAACTTATTACACATACGGGTCACTGTGTTTTTTCGCGACGATGTCGCAGCTTGTGAAACATATCCAATTATAACACTCCTTGGAACTCGAAAGGTGGACAGCAGCTCAAAAGATGACATAACGCCTCTATGCACTGCATACCCCAGAACCGGAAAGCTGGATGGTAACTCGGAAATATATATCACGCATGCGGACAGTGCATTCTCTGGCAGTCATTCACTGGATGGTGGCTCGGTAGTTTACGTCGCGCATCCGGGCACTGCATTCCCCCGAACTCGAAAGCTGTGTGGTGTCTCGGAAGTTTACATCACGAATGGTGCACTGCATTTCCCAGAACTCGAAATATGGATGCCGGCTCGGAATTTCATATCACACATTCGAGCATAGCATTACTCGAAATTCGAAAGCTGTATGGCAACTCAGAAGTTTACATACGCATCTCGGGTCTCCATTACGCATCTGGGTTCTGTGTTTCCCAGAACTGGAAACTGGATAGCAGCTGAGAAGTTTACATCGCACATCGGGGTACTGCATTTTCTTGAACTCGAAAGCTGGATGCTGGTCCAAAAGTTCTCTGATGACGATATGTGACTGATGTTTTCACAAATCACTGCTAAAAACCGTTTACAATGTGCCAGGCGTCACGGGCAAGAAAGGAAATACACTCTGTTGTTGATACTCTTTACTCACCAGCGATAACTGGATAACGATACGAAGGTTACTAAATGCGTATTTTATTTCTTGTTCTAAAAGTTGGTGTAAAATATGATTATGTTGAATGGAAAGGAGAAAGATGCCAGAAGCTGTAGGTGTTGAGAGTAGCTATGCTGAAACTCTGTGGTGCAAAAGAATCTACTACGACCGTGAAACTAAGCGCTGAATACTTCGTCGATAGTCATCGCATGCCATTAATTAATTGGTTAAAAGTAGTTGTAGCGCTGTTCATTAGTCGAATTTTAATGTCTCCTGAGCTTTAGTGTGGGTTTAATGGCAGCTGCATGATGCTATGTGCACAAGGCGGATGCATCTAAGATGCCTGCTACGGCAGTTGACTGTTGAGTTGGCTACCAGATGACTTTGTCGACTTTAAAGAATTGCTTACAGTCGCAACCGGCCAGAGGTCACGTCGCGATAAAACAATTATCGCGATTGTAACGTGATACGATTCCCACGGGTAGTATCTTAAGTTCACATACGAGATGGTAGATGAACCGAATTCAGTTTATTTGTCCATTTAAGAGTCCTGTACTAGGGAGGAAGATAGGGTGAGGAAACCACTAATGGTCATTAATTCAGTATTTCTTCGTTAGCAGGTAGAATTCAGTTGCTGGTGATGAGTGTAACACACAGCTGTGATGGGTATAAGTTCCGATAAATTTTCCGACGTGAAGTAGTCTGAGCAGAACCATATCAGTTGCGAGCGGTTTCTGCATTTTGTTGTGGCAAAAATTTGTGTTATTGCTTTGAGTGCTGGAGGTAGCCTAGAGAGAAATTTGTTATTGTAGCAAGGACAACTGACGAAAAACAGGAAGTTAGTTGTGAACTATATTTATTATTAAAACTAAAATTGTACTTAATCGAATTCTCTATTAATTTTGCGTGGTTATACGGAAGCATTAAAAGAAATGGCAAACAGCGTTGTAAGTGACCAATAAGCCCAATCAAATATCCATCTTTATTGTAAGAAACTTTGGAAAGAGCAGTTAGCTAGAACCCAGCCACTGAAGTGATGGAAATTATTTTTAATATTGTTTCATTGTCAGGGATTAAGTCACGTTGGCAACAGTAAATTTTTTACACGCTAGACGAGGATATGGTTGTTCTATACTGTAGCTCGTTTTCAGCGTGTGTTCTGAATTTAAATGTCAATCAAACCAGTCTGCCTTACAGGTTTAGGAAACAAAATCCCGATGTATTTATTCAGTAGCTATTTGGTCTGCAAAACATTTCAGTAACGCTATCACGCTTACGAAATAACCCTGTGACGAAACGCGTCACTCTTCTTTGGATCTTCTCTATCTGCCCCGTTAACCCAATCTGGTACGCATGCCACACTGATAAGCAATACTCTAGTATAGGTCGAACGAGTGTTTTGTAAGCCACCTCCTTTGTTGAAGGATCGCATTTTCTAAGGACTCTCCCAATGAATCTCAACCTGGTACCCGCCTTACCAACAATTAATTTTATATGATCATTCCACTTCAAATCGTTCCGCACGCATACTCCCAGATATTTTACAGAAGTAACTGCTACCACTGTTTGTTTCGCTATCATATAATCATATAATAAAGGATCCTTCTTTCTATGTATTCGCAATACATTACATTTGTCTATATTAAGGGCCAGTTGCTACTCCCTGCACCAAGTGCCTATCCGCTGCAGATCTTCCTGCATTTCGCTACAATTTTCTAATGCTGCAACTTCTCTGTATACTACAGCATCATCCGCGAAAAGCCGCATGGAACTTCTGACACTATCTACTAAGTCATTTATATATGTTGTGAAAAGCAATGGTCCCATAACACTCCCCTGTGGCACTCCAGAGGTTACTTTACCGTCTGTAGACGTCTCTCCATTGAGAACAACATGCTGTGTTCTGTTTGCTAAAAACTCTTCAATCCAGCCGCACAGCTGGTCTGATATTCTATAGGCTCTTACTTTGTTATCAAGCGACAGTGCGCAACTGTATTGAACGCCTTCCCGAAGTCAAGGATAATAGCTCTCTCTCTCTCTCTCTCTCTCTCTCTCTCTCTCTGTCTCTCAGTCACTCCCCCTCTATGTTTTCTGAGGAATTACTCTTGTCCTCTTGTCCTCCCCTTGCAATTTAGAGGATAATGGGCTGAATGGCCCCTGGCCGAGAGTGTAATTGAATCCTGAGAGCATTAGGAGGAACAGGAATGAATTGCAGGCCAAATGTGTGGCCAAAAGCAAAAGGAAGTTGCCGCAGTGGTAACACCTGTTCGCGTCAGATCTCCGAAGTTAAGCTCAGTCGAGTTTGGCTAGCACTTGCACTTGGATGGGTCTGCCAAGCATTGGTGGCAGGCGTGCTGCGCTCAGCCCCTGTGAGACGAACTGAGGAGCTTCTTGACTGAGAAGTAGTGGCTCCGATCTCGTAAACTGAAAAAGGCCATGAGAGCGGTGTGCCGACCACATGCCCCTCCTTGTCCACATGCAGTGTCGCCTGTGGGTTGAGGATGACATGGCGGCCGGTCGGTACCGTTGGGGCTTCATAGGCTGTTCGGAAGGTGTTTGATTTGTTTTTATTTGGTCTAAAGAACGAATTATCACTGGAAAGAAATAATAACATTACTTTCCAAGAAAGAAACCAAAGAAAAAGGAAAGAGACTAAAGAAAAAATAAAATTTATTCCAAGTGTAAGCATACGATAGCTTTGTGTTAAAATGGAATTTGAAATTCAGTCATATCAGTAAATAAGACGTTATTCAGTAAATATAGAAAAATACGTTCACTACACAAAATGTTAAGTCATGTAAAATAAAATCATGTTTTCACGATATATTTCTGATGTATCTTAAAAGGAATTGACCATTATAATATTCATAGAATCTCTGACAGGGGACGTGGTAGATCTCTGCTATCTTAATTCTTTGAATGACAAAAGGAAGATAAATTTCAATATTTCGTGTAGTCCGATTTTAAAAGCGAAATTTTTACCCTCATATTGAGACACGATTTTTTTGTGATAGGTTTGATGCAGCCCGCCACGAATGAATTCATCTCCTGAGCCAACCTATCCATGTGAGACTACGTACTCAATTATTTTCTGTCTCTGTCTTCGCTACAGTTTCCACCCACTAGTACCACAGAAGTTATTCAGTGTCCTACCATCCCACTCCATTTTCCCCGTCAGTGTTTTCCATACACTCCTCTCCTCATTGATTCTGCGGAGAACCTCCTCAATCCATACCTTCTCAGTCCATATAATTTTCAACATTTCTTCTGTAGCACCATATCGCACAGACTTCGATCCTTTTCTCTTCAATTTTTTTCCACAGTGCATGTCTAACTCCCATACAACATTGTGCTCCAGATGTACATTCTCAGAAATTTCTTCCTCGACTTATGACCCATTTTTTATGCTAGTAGACTTCTCTTCGCCGGGAATGACCTGTTTGTCAGTGCTAGTCACCATTTTAGGGCCCTCCGCGCTCCGTCCTTCATGGATTGTTTTCCTTCCTAGGTAGCACAGTTCCATAACTTCGTCTACTTCTTGATCCCCAATTCTGAGGCTGAGTTTCTCGCTGTTTTAATTTCTGCACTTGTCATTGCCTTTGTCTTGATTTTTCTTTAGTCTTTCTTTCATTATGGGGGACTGGTCTGGAACCTTTTGCCACTGAAGAGTCACCTCTTTGAATATCAGAGAGTCTCGATCATTGCAGACGCACTTCCAATGCTGACCAACAACGGTAGAGCCAACTGTCGAGATGTAATTGTGATGTGCCGGTCGGCACGAATCAACACTGCACGATTCAGCATGTCTGGAGCAGCGGCTGTGACAGGACGTCCCGAGCGCGGTTGATCGTGCAGCTCTGTTTCTGCACTTCCTGAGGCTGTAACTCTCTTTACCCATCACCCAACTGTACTCCTATCAATTTCAGCATCGCCATTCATTGCACACAAACATTTATGGATGTTCACCACGGTTTCTTTTTCTGCACGCAAGAATTTAACAACAGCACGCTGCTTATATGTAGGCGCCATACTGACACTGTGCTACGGCTGTGCCATCTGCCAGAACGGTTCAAAACTTCACCTGCGCCCAGAACAAACATCAAATGTGGAGCAGTAACAAGGACGTTTGTTTCTATATATTAACGTTTTTTTTTTTTTAATTTGAGTCGTTACTTATTGAACGACCCTCGTATTTAAGTAGCATGTCCTGTGAATACAGACTGTGTTTCTTTAATACAGTGATTTCCACCGCGTTCTTGATCCATATAGGGTTGATCATTGATGACGATTCATCCGCCTTTTAGGGGCAGTGTTGCAGTCAAGGACAATAGAGTGTCGGCCGCGGTGGCCGAGGGGTTGTGTGCGCTTCAGTCCAGAATCACGCTGCTGCTACGGTCGCAGGTTCGAATCCTCCCTCGGGCAAGGATGTGTGTTATGTCCTTCGGCTAGCTAGGTTTAAATAGTTCTAAGTTCTAGGGGGCTGATGACCTCAGATGTTAAGTCCCATAGTGCTCAGAGCCATTTGAACCATTATTTATTTATATATTTACTTTTGACAAGAGAGTGCCCTGAACCTCTGTCCTTTTTTCACCCTCTTTGACAACGCTGTTGGCAGAACGAGGTGACTTCTTATGACAGAAGTCTTCGGGGGATCAGTGCTGATGCAAAATGTAAAGTAATGGTGACGGGTTTCGAACATAGGACTGAGGAAATTTTGACAGCCTGTCAAAGACACTACTTTTTTTTCGTCTGGGCATACATCACATAACACTCATTCAAGTTAATCGTTGATTCTTTTATTCAGTTTTTGTTTAATACAGAGGGCAGCCAGCCCTGTGACCGAACTGAGCTACCGTGCCGACGTTGACACAGGTCATAACCCCAAGACCACAGACCGTAGCATACACTTTAAGCAGTCTACTCACAAGGGAACCTCCCAATCACACCCCCCTCAGATTTAGTTGTAAGTTGGCACAGTGGATAGGCCTTGAAAAACTGAACACAGACCAATCGAGAAAACACGAAGAAGTTGTGCGGAACTGTGAAAAAAATAAACAAAATATACAAACTGAGTAATCCACGTGCATGATAGGCAACATCAAGGATAATGTGAGCTCAGGAGCGCCGTGGTCTCGTGATTACCGTGAGCAGTTGCGGAACGAGAGGTCCTTGTTTCAAGTCTTCCCTCGAGCGAACAGTTTAATTTTTTTTTATTTTCAGACAATTATCAAAGTTCAGGCATTCACACATAATCAACTTCGCTCTCCAAAATTCCAGGACATGTTCAGATTTGCTGGGACATATGCAGGATTTGACGGTCTACACACGGAAAAATTTGAAAACGTTAAAAACATATGTTTTGACAGAGCACAGGGAAGACTGTGCGACTGTGAAACTGTTGCATACATTTGTTGCAGTTTATGTGAGCAACTCTTATGTTTTCATCACTTTTTTGGGAGTGTTTATCAGATCCAGAAGAAAACCTAAATCGGACAAGGTAGAAGAATCTTTTTACCCATTCCCCAAGTGTACAAGTTAGATGGGTCGACCACATATTCCTGTCATGTGACACACATGGCGTCATCAGCGTCGTATAGAATATATCAGACGTGTTTTCCTGTGGAGGAATCGGTTGACCTACGACCTTGCGATGAAATGTTTTCGGTTCCCATTGGAGAGTCACGTCCTTTCGTCTACTAATCGCACGGTTTTGCGTGGCGATCGCAAAACACAGACACTAAACTTATTACAGTGAACAGAGACGTAAATGAACGAACGATCATAACTTTGCGAAAATAAAGTTCTCACTCGAGGGTAAACTTGAACCAAGGACCTCGATTTCCGCAGCTGCTCACGCTAACCACGGGACCACGGCACTCCTGAGCTCACACTACCCTTGATGTTACCCATCTTGCGCATTGGACTACTCAGTTTATATATTTTGCTTATTTTTTTCGTAGTTCCACACAACTTCTTCCTGTTTTCTCGATTGATCTGTGTTCAGTTTTTCAAGGCCTATCCACTGTGCCAACTTTTAACTAAATCTGAGTGGGGTGCGATGGGGAGGTTCCCTTGTCAGCTTCAAATCAATAGCTTCCGGTCCCGACCGATTTGTAGTGCCACTTCGATTCCCCGTGACGGCGGTGCAGCAAATGATACGCTTTCAGACAGCTTCGTAGTGACCGTTTACACAGGCGTTGCCAGTGCAGTGTGTTGACGTGCCTCATGAAACACTCTTTGGACGTCCATCCCGGAGATCGTGATGACAGTCTGACCTGATGGTATGTCTACTTGCATCGTTACGCTCCAGTCTGCCATAGAAGTTTCCTGTCGGAAACTGCGATGGTGGCCGCTTCATTATGTAGTGACAGGTGGCAAGCAGGCGTGCAGCTAGCTGATGTTATCTCCCAGTGAGCGAGTCATGCCGGCAAATGGGACCAGCGCTGGCCAAGCAGTTTGGCCTGTTTTATTTGGACTGCCTGCTCGGTGCCGAGTGCAGCCTCATGCAGCGCAAGAAGCGTTAACTTCCTTTTGCTTTTGGCCACACATTTGGCCTGCAATTCATTCCTGTTCCTCCTAATGCTCTCAGGATTCAATTACACTCTCGGCCAGGGGCCATTCAGCCCATTATCCTCTAAATTGCAAGGGGAGGACAAGAGTAATTCCTCAGAAAACATAGAGGGGGAGTGACAGAGAGAGAGAGAGAGAGCTATTACCCTTGACTTCGGGAAGGCGTTCGATACAGTTCCGCACTGTCGCTTCATAACAAAGTAAGAGCCTACAGAATATCAGACCAGCTGTGCGGCTGGATTGAAGAGTTTTTAGCAAACAGAACACAGCAAGTTGTTCTCAATGGAGAAACGCCTACAGACGTTAAAGTAACCTCTGGCGTGCCACAGGGGAGTGTTATGGGACCATTGCTTTTCACAAAATATATATGTGTGTCGGAAGTTCCATGCGGCTTTTCGCGGATGATGCTGTAGTATACAGAGAAGTTGCAGCATTAGAAAATTGTAGCGAAATGCAGGAAGATCCGCAGCGGATAGGTACTTGGTGCAGGGAGTAGCAACTGACCCTTAACATAGACACATGTAATGTAGTGCGAATACATAGAAAGAAGGATTCTTTATTGTACGATTATATGATAGCGGAACAAACAGTGGTAGCAGTTACTTCTGTAAAATATCTGGGAGTATGCGTGTGGAACGATTTGAAGTGGAATGATCATATAAAATTAATTGTTGGTAAGGCGGGTACCAGCTTCATTGGGAGAGTCCTTAGAAAATGTAGTCCATCAACAAAGGAGGTGGCTTACAAAACACTCGTTCGACCTATACTAGAGTATTGCTTATCAGTGTGGCATGCGTTCCAGATCGGGTTAACGGGGCAGATAGAGAATATCCAAAGAAGACCGGCGCGTTTCGTCACAGGGTTATTTCGTAAGCGTGATAGCGTTACGGAAATGTTTAGCAAACTCAAGTGGCAGAATCTGGAAGAGAGGCGGTCTGCATCGCGGTGGAGCTTGCTGTCCAGGTTTCGAGAGGGTGCGTTTCTGGACGAGGTATCGAATATATATTACTTCCTCCTACTTATACCCACAGAGGAGATCACGAATGTAAAATTAGAGACATCCGAGTGCGCACGGAGGCTTCCCGGCAGTCATTCTTCCCGCGAAACATACGAGACTGGAACAGAAAAGGGAGGTAATGACAGTGGTACGTAAAGTGTCCTCAGCCACACACCGTTGGGTGGCTTGCGCAGTATAAATGTAGATGTAGATGTAGATGTAGAGAGAGAGAGAAGGAGGTGAAGCGCGTTCTATGAAAGACTCAACAATGGGATGAGCTACTGTCTGACGCAATATATATGAACAAATGGGAGGCTAGGAGATGCTACACAAATTTACCGAGAATATCCTATAAAAATCAGAAAACTTACATTACGTCTCACTTTGAATCGCTAGCTTCAAAGAAGTCTTTTCACACTTGTGTGAAACGCTTCAGCGATGTTGCCATAGTTGGATACAGAGCTGTAAGCCTGCTGAGTAACTAATGTTCAAAATTTGTTACCATTCTGCTTGAATCTCTTCCATGGAGCATAGGCGTCTGTAGTAATTTACCGAGAGGCAGGGAGAACAAGATTCTAAAACTGCAATTTTTTGTGCAAATCGATTAACCGGCCCTTCTCATTCTCTAAATAATTCAACCCTCAAGGAAAAAATGCGTATTGAACAGACTTAGTAGAAAAGAAACTGTTGTGTCAGTAGGTGAAAGAGGTGGCACAGACACTTGAACATTTATTTAATGGTTAGAAGGTTGTAAGGTGTCAGGCAAATCCAACACCTTCCATGAAAACCCTGACATGATAAGCAAATCCAATAGTATGTCACATAGCTCCGAGTAAATCGTGACATTAAATTAACCAAAGTAATACGAGTAACGAGTGAGCAAATGGAATACCACATACTAACACAATGCCTAAATGCATGTCATACCTTCCCACCGTGATACAGATGCAGTTCCGAGGGGAGAAACGAGAACAGAAGCCGAGAGCAGAACCGTGTTAAGCTGGAAGGCCCTACGATAAGGGACGGACGGACACCCACGTTGCAAGCTAACCGCTATCACCACACCACCCGCAAGTTTTAGCGTGAGACTTTTCCGCGCCTCTGTTACGTCAGGACCACCCACCAGCCAATGTTAAAAGCTAGAGCCCGCCAGAAGAACAGTATAGATCTTACGATAACACAAAAACGGCTACACCACCCGCAAGTTTTAGCGTGAGACTTTTTCTCGTCTCTGTTGCGTTAGGACCAACCCTCCAACCCATGTTAAAAGATAGAGCCCTCCAGAAGAACAGTATAGATCTTACGATAACGCTAAAAGGACCACACCAGCTGCACATTTTAGCGTGAGACTTTTTCGCGTCTCTGTCACGTTGCAAACTTTAAAAAACAATGCCCCACCACGAAAAGTATAACGTTTCTCATTGGATAGGCAGAATTTTTGTAGGTGGAGCTTAAGGTTAACATTGAGACCCTCATTGGTCAGATAAAAACACAGCCAGATAGCTTTTTCTTTACACCAACTTCGGTAAATTGTAGTAAGGAGAAGTTAGGAGAGAGTTGCTTCGGAACGGCGAGGTGAGCGGAGCTGTGCTGCCCGCCGCCCCCTGACGAACACCGACATGGTAATGAACGCACGCGATGCCGCATAACAGCGCATAAAGCTTCACTCAGAACTGCAGAAGTCTCATCTGTTACACCCCCTTGTTGCATAATACTAGTGTCGATCGTCAATTAAAGCTCATGGTGTTCACATTTGCCACTTGAAGTAAAAATCTGAAATGCGATGATTTTTCTGTTATATAGTTATTGAGAAGCCACATTAGCCACTGTAATTTATGACAAGTTATATAAGTAATTAAAGATAATTGAGGGTCACTGTAGACCATTTTGATAGTTTTCTCTCTTGTGAAATTTAATTTAAACCTAGATTACAGATGTGATATGGCACAGGTCATCCTTAGATCCATTGTAGAACTTGGAAACGCATTCAGGGAATATTCGTTCATATTTTTGTTGAACGCAGTTGGTTTTTACCATCCTATATTAAAACATTTCCTTTTATCAACAGTGCAATTTATAAACGATGTTTTGTGAGTACAATAAAATATCCAATGGTAAACTTAACTGCTTTTTCGACGTTATTTTACCAGCTAACCAAAAATAGGAAAGCCTTGAACCACTTCCACTAAACTTATTTAGTATTAAGATTCTTTTACAGAGAGTGCAGTGGAGCTGGCGCTGAAATCATTAAGTATTTGGTTATATCATCGCTAGTCTCACTGAACTCTTCTGAATTCTACATGCCATGTGTGGTCTGGCGTCTCCTTACCAGCAACAGGTCCCAGGTTCAAACTAGTCAATTCCCTAAAAAACATGCTCAGAGCGTCGTTGCGCGAAGATGGTAGGGAGACACGATATAGAACAAACAGATGCCACACCGAATGTTACAAAATGGCGACCCTGCCAGGATGGTAAAATACCATGATTGAAGGTCGACCACAAGCCCTAGGTCGGAAAAATATCCTGCTGAAAAATTTTCGTATTAAAAAATTTTTTTTCTAAGGTTATACATAGTCGAAAACAGTAGCTGCAGCGATAGATAGTTAAGGTATTCAATAGAAAGTGTGTCTGGCAGAGACAATACCATAATTAATTTATGAATTTTAATAGTGTTATAATGAAGTTTTCTCTCCAATGCAGGCGCACAGATGGCGGATACATCGTTAACAAGTTGGTTCTGACCCAACAAGTAAGCGAATTGATTGTCAAGTCGTGTGTGCAAAAAGTTTATGAAACGCGTGAGATCGTATGAGCGCATGTTGACGCGAAGTAGGGCGCGTGAATTATTTTTAAAACAGAAAATAAGGGATTCGGAAAGATTAGCAATGGCAGATCGAGACCTTGACCGAATTGAGGTAGAGACCCAGCATGAAAATGGACAGAGAATAGAGGACAGTACAACAGACGATGCAGTATCGCGAGAAATAGGACATATAACGCACCATAACGAGGATAATGTACGCCAAGGCACAGAAAACCTAGGTCAGCATACGACAGAGGAGCAGGAAAGTAGAGAGACAGTCGATGAGGATTCTGACTTGCGTCTTGAATACGTAGAACACATAGTACAAGTAATCAGAGCTCCCTCACCACAGAGTACAAGGAATGCGAGCAGAAACGTGTCACAGCACAGTTCAATGCAATCGATTGCAAACCAACAATTGGGCGAAAACACAGAGCGTAGGACGTCAGAAGAAAATGCGATAGGACCCACCAATATGGCACAATTATTACAATTAATGACGGAAACCATGAGAAGACAAAATAAAGAAATTGCGAACCAAATTAAAATTCAGAATGCATAAATAACGAAACAAAATGCATAAACCACGAGACAAATGCGTGCGATTAAAGAACAAAACAAAAAAAAATTCAGTTACGCCTAAGTCATATTGAAGACGAAGCAAATGAATCTCGAGAAGTGATAGGAAACTTAATAACAGGTCACAATGAATTGAGAACAGACATTGACAAGGTACAAGCGGACGTACAAACACTGCGTAATGGCATTCAGGACGAGATCAAAACCCAGGGAGAAGTCAAGAAACTAGAGAAACAGATAAACGTAACTACTAGACAAGCAGCAGGTACAGCGCGTTAAATTGTTGAAAACAGTGTGTTACACAAACGTATCACAAAAGCAGCGCTGAAAAGATATGATAACCGCATAGTCAAAATAGAAGCGCAAACGAAGCAACAATTTCAGAAATTGCGAACAGAGTTGTTGCAAACCATTGAAGAGCGTAGTGAACAGGATCGAACAAGCACTGAGTCTGCAATCACATCCGTATCTGTAACAGCACCGGAAAAACAAGCAATTAACGAAGATATTACGCATTTTCGATTCCAATCACAGGCGGAAAGTAACATATGTGAAATCAGACAGTCTGCACAGCAACAAACACGTTTCGAAATTCTTGATGTGGTCATCACAAACACATGCGGAACCACAAATGTATGTTTCAAGGTAGTTTGGATCGTGCAATGAAGCGGCAAGGTTAGCCAGACAAGATACCGAACCAATACCTGACAATGGAAAGCCAGGTCGTGAAGAGTACAGTGCAATGCATTCAGCTACACGTTCACAACCGATTGAAGAAAATTATTGCGTACCAACGACACTACGCAAGGGTAGGCGAAAGTTACAGTGGACAATATCCAATGGATCTACCACAACCGGAAAGAACGACGGGAGAAATGATCAGAAACAAAAGTGGCGAAGAATCGCGAATTTCATATGGAACTATGACGAAGTACGACAACGATCATTTCCTCACAGTCAGAAAATTTCAACACTTTCGAGAAGGAAACTCATTACATCCACGAACTTTTATTGATCAATTCCGAGTCGGATTACCAGAACACTGGACGCTAGCACATAAATTAGACTTTATATGTGCACACATGTCAGGAACAGTCGCAGATACCACGCAGAATGTTGCAGCTACATGCCGACCGTACGAAGATTTCAGAGAGATGTTTCTCTCACGATATTGGTCCAGCGAAGCACAGAACAGAGTGAAGTACGATTTATTACATAACCCATATTTTGAAAATTCAGGAGAGAAGAGTCTCGTGAATTTTTTCGAATTAATGGCAAAGAAAAATCAATGCTTAGAAGTACCATACTGTGACGGAGAGTTGATTAAATTATGCGCGATGAAGCTACCATTGAAATACCAGAAATCATAAGTACGTCGCGGAGGCAATGACGTCGAAGCATTTAAAGGTATTCTAAGGGAACTAGAGTTCATATTTTCGGAAGATGACGCAAGAAAAAGACGAAGCGCATGTGAAAACGAAAGCAAAAAGCAGTGGAATCCACAAGACACAGTACGAAGAAACAATAATTACGAACCATGTGATAACTTCGCACCAAGAAACGACAATAGATTTCAACAAAGAACCGGTTATGGATTTAGAAGAGAATATGGCAATAACTATAGTTCACCCAGGAACGGCACAACTATTATAGAGGGAATAACGACAACCGGAACGGGTACTGGAGAACCAATAGACCGACAAATTATCAACAAAGAAGCCACTATCAACAAGCTGAACAAGAAAAGAGAATACAGATAGAAGAGGTGGAGGTAAGACCACCAAACCCCTATAAACGTTCGAATTGACAGCTAAGCGCCCATGCCAAAGAGAATGACGCACCGACCCAGGACAATTGCAGCACCTTGAACAGAAAAGTAAAAATCTTATCACGAGAAGAGAAGAAGGAAGAAACAAATCCACAGGGACCAGATGAAAACGAAGACAAGAAAATAACAATATCATGTCGGGACGAAATTAATTGGGAGAATACTGACGAGGAAGATGAATTACCAGAGGCATGCACAACGAATGTAGGAGGAAAGGACCAAGTAATGAGTATTCCAGAGCTATTTGAGATGGAAACCAGGGAAAGCAAATTCAATGAGGATAATGCGCAGTCGACAGAAGTTGAAAATAAGTTACGAGTGGGCATACAACCCAATGTATATAATGAAGGAAGTTATGAAGCGATAATTAGAGCACTTAGATGCAATTATGTAGAAGTAGCGACGAAGAAGGAGAAGATAGACGAGGATGAAGAAAAAGTAGAGGATGTTGATGAAAGCGTAAATGAAGGAAGAAATAGAGAAGAGGAAATAAAAGAGAGAGAAGTAGTAGTCGAAGCTTATCCTACAGAAAGTTCGAATTCACAAGGGAAATTCCTAAAAAGACTCAAGTATGATTCAGTGGAGGATTCGTTGATGCAAGAAGAAGAAGAACAGAACCAACCCTTTCAAATTCAACCAATTGTGAAGGCCATGGTAAAGCATATCCCAGTCAATATTGTAATTGATAGTGGAAGTGAACTGACTGTGATCTCAGAAAATTTATTCATGCAGTGTAATGCCAATGAGGAATTGCCAGTTCGGAAAACATGTAAGATTAAAGTAAGAGGTCCTATTAAAAATAAATGCTGCGGAAGTTACGAGACAAACAAGGTTATCTCTTACGTGTCAAGGTCATAAGATCGAAGCCAACCTCATGATTATACCTAAACTGACTGCAGATTTGATTATAGGTGCAGATTTTTTTAAATGAGAGACGAGCGATAATAGATATGGGGAAAGGTAGCGTAACATTCGGGAATGTCACACTTCTCTTTGAGCAAAAGCTAAAATTAGAAGAAATACCATTTATAAACAAACAATTAAGAATCATGAGAGATAAAGAGGATGAAGAATTAGAATGGTATGCACAAAAGGGGGAATCGCCTCAACTCATGTTAGAAGTCCATAAAGAAATCGACAAAAAACTGCAAGAAGCTCAAGGTATTTCAGAATACACTAAAAGAGAATTAGAGGGTATTTTACCTAAGACTAGCAGTATTAAACACTTTCAGTACAAGTTTGAAGATTAATTTTATTACTGGTAAATAATCAGCACAATATTCCAAGATTATGTTGCAGATAAGATCGTCAAGAGAAAGAAGAATGAAGAGAGAGGAAGGTTGGAAAAAGAAGGTAGTTTCAATAAAAACCAAAACAAAATAACACCAATAGTACCAAAGATAAGGTGAAGGGATAAAGCGTAGATAGTCTAACAGCATGAAATACTAAAATGCTATACACCACTACACTACACAAAAATTAAAAACGAATTTGAGGATTTTTGTAGAAGTTAAGACTCAAAATATCTTAGAATTGTAACATGGAAAGGGTGCCAAAATTTGTAAAGCTTTTTAAGAAGGCGTAAAACAGTGTAGGTACTAGACATATGTTAGATGATTATAAGTAAAACTTTTTGTAAGAACCATTGTAAAAACTCCAACAAAGACCAGATGCAACGACCCACAAGTTGCAATGCGAGAAGTATCAAGAAAGAAAAGGACGTAATTAGCAAGACACGATCCCTACAAGGCAGAAGCGTCAAGAGAAGGGAAAGGACAGCGAGACCAACAGAGGGTAGCCGAAGTGGGCAGTAAATCTGCTGAACCACAGGGTGGTGGAACCCTGCTGGGACAGAACACGGAACCAATGAGTGGTGGAACACGGAAGGACAAGATGGTCTTGGAACGCCCCGACTCAGCGGAGCGAGCAAAAAACGGTCCAACGAGAAGACCACTTGGGCAAGCCACCACTGGCAAAAAAAAGGTGTGTAAAAGTTACAATACTGCTATTAAACAGTACGCTGATGCACGAAACTGAAGAAAACTTCCACAAAGTAAAAATTACATACCCAAACAATTTATCAAACTGTTACTAAGAGGAGAACTTCAAAGTGACTATTTATCAATAAAAATTTCCATATCTTGCCCAGAGAAGAACCAAGAAGCAAGTAAGAAGCAGAGATAAAGCAAGAAGAACAGAAGTTGAAGATTCGCAAGACTGAGACCAAGAAAGAAGATGGGTGAAGAATAGACGACATACCTTCCTAAATCCTTATCCTATTGTAAACTAGTCGCCTGCAAAGTATTACAACGAAAAACGACCGCTTTTAACGACACATAACGATGACTTTCACGCATGCAATGCCAGTGAACCACCACATTCTGCACTCACAGCTCCATTCCATTATGGGACCTCCACAACAGCAACACACACTTGCAAAGCCAACAAGGAACAACGAACGAAGCTGTACATCAAATACTTGCCCACATCAATCTCGCTCAAGTCCATCACCTTCGTGCAAAAACATTCGTCAACCTCATGCTTAAACATTCATAGGATTGCGTGAATCTGTGAAATTAAATAATGTGATGTAGGAATTGTGCAAAAGAAATGTGTGAAAAACTAAATAAGTTAAGCACACCAGACAGCTAATAAACTACAAAATAACAGTCATTGACTATGGACTTAAGTAAAAAATAGACTATCGATAAAAATAAGTCATTAGTTCTGAAATGGACAGTATATAAAGAACTAAAGTAAGGCATAATAAACACTAAAACTATATGCCACTTATTTTCTCCTCATAAAAGTAAAAGAATAACTATATTTTACTTATTTTCTCCTTATAAAAACAAAGAATAAAAAATTATCTTGTTGGATGTTTTCCCATTTTTTTTAACATTTGTACCATTTGTTTGGATAATATCTCAATACTTGTGTATGTATATTTCTTTGTCAAAGCAATTCTTGGAAATAATTTTTATTTGTTAGTGTAACAATGTTGAAATGAGTGTCTAGAAACAAAAACATTTTACTTGTACATGATATTTAGAAAATGTGTTAGGAATAGATTTTACTTACTTACTACATTTATAAAAAAATATTTTTCTAAGAAAATCGATGTGAAAGACTCCTCACTTTCGATAACAAACTTCTTAAAAAACAAACTTCACACTTAAATAAAGAAAGACAACAATTACAAATTAATAACAGCATAAAAATATTCTTCTCTTGTAATTTTGAGAATAATGTGGAAGAATATACAAATATAAATGAGTAATACAAAACTAGCATTGAACCAGAATAATGTGGCTGAACAGTAAGCAACAAAATTTAGATAACAGAATAATTTTTGACTGTCTTAGACAACGATTCAATCATTGCATAACTTCAGCACAAAAATTAAGTTCGAAGGGTGGTGATATGTAAGGCGTCAGGCAAATCCAACACCTTCCATGAAAAACCTGACTTGATAAGCAAATCCAATAGTATGTCACATAGCTCCGAAATTAACCAAAGTAATACGAGTAACGAGTGAGCAAATGGAATACCACAGACTAACACAAGAATGCCTAAATGCATGTCATACCCTCCTACCATGAGACAGACGCAGTTCCGAGGGGAGAAACGAGAACAGAAGCTGAGAGCAGAACCGTGTTAAGCTGGAAGGCCCTACGATAAGGGACGGACGGACACCCACGTTGCCAGCTAACCCCTAGGACCACATCACCCGCAAGTTTTAGCGTGACACTTTTTCGCGTCTCTGTTACGTCAGGACCACCCCTCAACCAATTTTAAAAGCTAGAGCCCTCCAGAAGAACAGTATAGATCTTACGATAACACAAAAATGGCTACACCACCCGCAAGTTTTAGCGTGAGACTTTTTCTCGTCTCTGTTAGGTTAGGACCACCCCCAAGCCCATGTTAAAAGACAGAGCCCTCCAGAAGAACAGTATAGATCTTACGATAACGCTAAAAGGACCACACTAGCTGCAAGTTTTAGTGCGAGACTTTTTCGCGTCTCTGTTACGTTGCAAACTTTAAAAAACATTGCCCCACCACGAAAAGTATAACGTTCCTCATTGGATAGACAGAATTTTTGTAGGTGGAGCTTAAAGCTAACATTGAGACCCTAATTGGTCAGACGAAAACACAGCCAGATAGTTTTTTTTAACCAACCTCGGTAAATTGTAGTAAGGAGAAGTTAGGAGAGAGTTGCTTTGGAGACGGCGAGGTGAGCGGAGCTGTGCCTCCCGCCGCCCCCTGACGAACACCGACATGGTAATGAACGCACGCGATGCCGCATAACAGTGCATAAAGCTTCACTCAGACCTGCAGAAGTCTCATCTGTTACACCCCCTTGTTGCATAGTACTAGTGTCGATCGTCAATTAAAGCTCATGGTGTTCACATTTGCCACTTGAAGTAAAAATCCGAAACGCGATGACTTTTCTGTTATATAGTTACTGAGAAGCCACATCAGCCACTGTAATTTATGACAAGGTAGAGAGGTAATTAAAGATAATTGAGGGTCACTGTAGACCATTTTGATAGTTTTCTCTCTTGTGAAACTTAATTTAAACCTAGATTACAGATGTGATATGGCATAAGTCATCCTTCTATCCATTGTAGAACTTGGAAACCCATTCAGGGAATATTCGTTCATATTTTTGTTGAGCGCAGTTGGTTTTTACCATACTATATTAAAACATTTCCTTTTATCAACAGTGCAATTTATAAACGATGTTTTGTGAGTACAATAAAATTTCCAATGGTAAACTTAACTGCTTTTTCGACGTTATTTTACCAGCTAACCAAAAATAGGAAAGCCTTGAACCACTTCCACTAAATTTAGTTAGTATTAAGATTCTTTTACAGGGAGTGCAGTGGAGCTGACGCTGAAATCATTAAGTATTTGGTTATATCATCGCTAGTCTCACTGAACTCTTCTGAATTCTACATGTCATGTGTGGTATGGCGTCTCCTTACCAGCAACAGGCCCCAGGTTCAAACTATTCAATTCCCTAAAAAAAACACGCTCAGAGCGTCGTTGCGCGAAGGTGGTAGGGAGACACGATATAGAACAAACAGACACCACGCAGAATGTTAGAAGGTGAGCAAGTTTACTTGAACTACACTACACAACAGAATTAAGGGATCACTTCAAAAATGAGATTTTCACTCTGCATCGCAGTGTGCGCTGATATGAAAATTCCTGTCAGATTAAAACCATATGCCGGACCGAGACTCGAAGTCGGGACTTTTGCCTTTCGCGGGCAAGCGCTCTACCATCTGAGCTACCCAAGCACGACTCACGCCCCGTCTTCACAGCCTTACTTCTGCCAGTACCTCGTCTCCTACCTTCCAGACTTTACAGAAGCTCTCCTGCGGACCTTGCAGAAGTAGCACTCCTGAAAGAAAGGATATTGCGGATACTTGGCTTAGCCACAGCCTGAGGGATGTTTTCATGTTCTGCAAGGTTCGCAGGAGAGCTTCTGTAAAGTTTGGAAGGTAGGAGACAACGTACTGGCAGAAGTAAAGCTGTGAGGACGGGGCGTGAGTCGTGCTTGGGTAGCTAAATTGTTAGAGCACTTGCCCGCGAAAGGCAAAGGTCCCGGGTTCGAGTCTCGGTCCGGCACACAGTTTTAATCTGCCAGGAAGTTTCAAGGGATCACTTCTTTGAAACTCCCTAACTATCTCCCACTGTGACGCGTAGGTTTGAAATTTGGCTCACAGCTGCCTACGACCTTCTTCTGTAACGGTGCAAGACCATGCACGATGCGGCATCAACCTGAAGCTCAACTACGCTTGAGACAGCAAATTGTCATTAAAATAAAAAAAATAAAAAAAAACGACCAGAGCTCGGAAGTCCACGTGGCGTGAAAAGGGGCTTAAAGGTGCCCCATGGACACCAAATCCCACCACAATTCTATGCAACGCCACCTTGGACGTGTCATATGATGGGAACGTTGTTACACCGCCTCTTACCCACGTCTGACGTCTTCTTCTAATACCCCTGCGATGGCGACCAGAATCGCGACGCCCAGTGGTGATATCACTTGGTTTCTCTTGTGAGTGGCCGGAAAAAAACATTTCGAACACACCGCTGCTCAGAACCGACACAGAAAGGCCTCACGGAATGGCACGAGGAGCGTCAATGAAACCATCCCTGTTATTGGGACGTCGAGTCCCACACATTTCGCGGTCGAAAACTACAGGAAGATGTTCTTGACAACCTTTGATGCTGCTGATATCTCCATCGTGCTCCAATCCTTATCTAAGGACATTGTGGACTGGTAACACCATTGAACGTTACCTCACACCTTTGGCGTGCAGTGCAACTGCCATTTTTGCTCTGGAGTACAGGGTGGAGCTATAGGGGACTAATCAACACCATTCGACGAAATGTGAACGTGATTCGAAGCAGAAAAGCGTGACTTAGTTTTTTTACTTCCCAGTTTCAGATCCTGGCGTGATCATGGAGGTTTGTGACGTTGACACATGTGCGAATAAAACGGCACAATATCTGAATAAGGCAGTAGAGTTAAACAATAACTTACTAGCACCTGTCCACATACATTGAGAATTTTAAAAATGTGCGTTTACAGAAAAAATCTGCAAAATAGCCCCAGGCGTTTGCAGGTGGGCAACCACTCGACACACCTCTGATGCCGGTTACCAACTTGCAGGAGCATAGGGCTACTTCGCCAATTTTCTCTGTAAAGTCACATTTTTAAGATTCTTTGTAAATGTGGGTGTGTGGCGCACAGGGTTTGCTGAACTGGTGTGTCTTAGAAGAATCTTCTTCTGTTTTATTCATGCATGTGTCAATGTGACACCCCTCTGTGATCATGCCATAGGAGGATGTCAAACAGGACCACTGAGAAATCATACAAACCGTTTTCTGCTTAGGATCACGTTCAGATATGGTCAACTGCCTTTGAACGGTCGCTGTTGGTAATACGGTGTGCCTCAGAGCAGAAAGAGCAGTCATGCTGCTCTTGAAACCAGTAGGGTTGCATTCAGTGCGGTTGCAGCCCCACAATGTCCATCCAGAAGGTTTGAATTGCCCAGGAGTCGACAACAGTGTCAAAGGTTCTCAACGGTTGTTCACTGCAGCCCAAAACTGCGGTTTTAAACCGCGAAGTGTGTGACAATGAACGTCCCAAAGACAGGGGAGGTTTAATTGATCCTCTATCACAATAATGATTCGATTAACACGCTTGCTTACCTGCCGTTAATTTTCTTTTTATTGTGTTCAAGAGCTCAGTCAACTACAAACGTTTAGTGAGAGAAATCCTATTTTGTATTCTCCCCATTTGACCAATGTTTTTATATGCTATTAAACAGTTTATGTTGAATGTTGTTATCGCTGTAAACAAACGTAGTTACAATGTACCTTTATTTTCATTTAATTGCCTCTTTTCAGAAAATTTTGGAATTTAAAAAGACCACAATTTTATGTAAAAAAGAGTAAAATTATTTAAAATTACAAGAAAAACTGCGAAGTGAAAGATTAACAAGAAAATGGGTTCATTATGAATCAGA
This sequence comes from Schistocerca cancellata, assembly GCF_023864275.1. Classification (NCBI taxonomy): domain Eukaryota; kingdom Metazoa; phylum Arthropoda; class Insecta; order Orthoptera; family Acrididae; genus Schistocerca; species Schistocerca cancellata. The sequence continues at coordinate 128,743,154 of NC_064635.1, forward strand.
TTTCACAAAAGAATAGAACTTAAATTTTAAACCATTAGGAATGTAACTAAGAAAATAAACTTTTGTGGCAATCATTGCTTTGTCTCTACAGGTTTTTCCCCCAGATTGAAACATCTGCCTTCAGTGAACTGGTAGATTTTGATTTTTTTTTTTGGGGGGGGGGGGGGGGAGTGGCATCAGTCTTCTGACTGGTTTGATGCGGCCTACCACTAACTCCTCTCCTGTGCCAGACTCTTCATCCCAGAGAGCATTTGCAACATACGTCCTCAATTATTTGCTGGATGTATTCCAATCTTTGTCTTCCTCTACAATTTCTGCCTTCTATAGCTCCCTCTAGAGCCATGGAAGTCATTCCCTGATGTCTTTACTGACGTCATAGCATCCTGTCATTTCTTCTTTTCAGTGTTTCCCCACATATTCCTTCCCTCTCCGATTCTGCGTAGAGCCTCCTCATTCCTTACCTTATCAGTCCACCTAATTTTCAACATTCGTCTGTTGCACCACATCTCAAATGCTTCGATTCTCTGGCGTTCCGGTTTTCCCGCAGTTCATGTTTCACTGCCATACCGTGCTGTACTCCAGACGTACATTCTCAAAAATTTCTTCCTCAAATTAAGGCCTATGTTTGATACTAGTAGACCTCTCTTGGCCAGGAATGCCCTTTTTGCCATTGCTAGTCTCCTTTTTATGTCCTCCTTGCTCCGTCCGTCACTCATTATTTTTCTGCCCAGGTAGCAGAATTCCTTCACTTCGTCTACTTCGTGACCACCGATCTTGATATTAAGTTTCTCACTGTTCTCATTTCTACTTCTTCTCATTACGTACGTCTTTCTTCGATTTAGTCTCAATCCATACTCTCTACTTCTTAGACTGTTCATTCCATTCGGCAGATCATGTAATTCTTCTTCACTTACACACGGGATAGCAATGTCATCAGTAAATCGTATCATTGATGTCCTTGTGCCTTGAATTTCAGTTCCACTCCCGAACCTTTCTTTTATTTCCATCATTGCTTCTTCGATGTACAGATTGAACAGTAGGGACTAAAGACTTCATCCTTGTGTTACACCCTTTTTAATACGAGCACTTCGTTCATGGTCGTCCACTCTTATTATTCCCTCTTGTCTGTTGTACATATTGTATATGATCCGTCTCTCCCTATAGCTTACCCCTATATTTCTCAGAATTTCGAACATCTTGCACCATTTTACATTGTCGAAAGCTTTTTCCAGGTCGACAAATCCTGTGAACGTGTATTGGTTTTTCTTTAGTCCTGCTTCCATTATCAATCACAACCTCGTAATTGCCTTTCTAATGCCTTTACCTTTTCTAAAGCCAAACTAATCATCATCTAGCACATCCCTAATTTTCTTTTCCATTCTTTCAGTCTATTATTCTTGTCAGCAACATGTAAGCATGAGCTATTAAACTGATTCTGAGATACTTATTGCATTTGTGGGCTCCTGCCGTCTTCGGAATTGTGCGGACGATATTTTCCCGAAAGTCAGATGATATGTCGCCAGGCTCACGCATTCTACACACCAACGTGAATAGTCGTTTTGTTGCCACTTCCACAAATGATTTTAGACATCTATCTATTCTGCCTTATTTGAGCTAAGACCTCCTAATCTTTCATGAATTCTGAGTCTCATATTGGATCCCCTACCTCTTCTAAATCGACTCCTGTTTCTTCTTCTATCACATAAGACAAATATTCCCATTCCTAGAGGATTTCAGTGTATTCATTCCCCCTATTCACTCTGTCATCTTCATTTAACTGTGGAACTCCCGTTCCTCTCTTAATGTTACCACTCTTGCTTTTACTGCCACCGAAGCTTGTTTTGTCTTTCCTGTATGCTGAATCTCTCTCTCCGACAATCATATATCTTTCGACTTCTTCACATTTTTATGAGCCATTTCGTCTTACGTTCTCAGCACTTTCTATTGATTTTATTCCTCAGCGGTTGTATCTCTGTATTCCCGAGTTTTCCGGAACATTTTTGTACTTCCTCCTTTCATCGATCAACCGAAGTATTTTTTCTGTTACCCATGATTTCTTCTCAGTTACCTTCTTTGTACCTATGTTTTCCTTCCCAACTTCTGTGAGGGCCCTATTTAGAGATGTCTACTCTTCTTTAAGTGTACTGCCTATTGCTGCTGTATCTATAGCTTTAGAGAACTTAAACCACATCTCGTCATTCCTTAGTTCTTCCGTATCAAACTTCTTTGTGTATTGGTTCTTCCTGACTAACGTCTTAAATTTCAGACTAGTCTTGATCTCAACTATATTGTGATCTGAGTCTATATCTGCTCCTGCGTACGCCTTATAATCCAGTATCTGATTTTGGGATCTCTGTCTAACCTGATGTAATCTAACTGAAATCTCCCCATATCACCCGGCCTTTTCCAAACATACCTCTTCCTCTTGTGATTCTTGAGCAGAGTATTCGCTTTTACTAGCTGATCTTGTTACAGAACTCAATTAGTCTTTCTCCTCTCTCGTTTCTGGTCCCAAGCCCATATTCTCCTGTAACCTTTGCTTCTACTCCTTCACTACATCAGCATTCCAGTCTCTCATATTAGACTTTCATCTACGTTTACATACTTTATTACTCTTCCAGTATCCTCATTTACTTTCTCTATCTCTTTATCTTCAACCTGCGACGTCGGCATGTATACCTGAACTGTCGTTGTCGCTGTTGGTTTGCTGTCGATTCTGATAAGAACAACCCTATCGCTCAACTGTTCAAAGAAAAACACTCTCTGCCCTTCCATTCCATTCATAACGAATCCTATTTCCGTTATACCAGATTCTGCTGCTATTGAAATTAACCTCTATTCATTTGGCCAGAAATCCTTTTCTTCTTTCTATTTCACTTCAATGGCCCCTGTTATATCTAGATAAAGCCTTTGCATTTCCCTTTTCAGATTTTCTAGTTTCCCTGCCACGTTCAAGCTTCTTACATTCCACACCCCGACTCATGGAACGTTATCCTTTCCATGATTATTCAATCTTTTCTTCATGGTCACCTTCTCCTTGGCAGTTCCCACCCGGAGATCCGAATGGGGAAATATTGAGGAATTTTTTTGCCAGCGGAGAGATCGTCATGACACTTCTTCTATTACAGGCCACACTTCCTGTGGATACACGTTACGTGTCTTTAATGCAGTGGTTTCCCACCCCTAGGACAAGACAATGCCGTGAGCCTCCGTCCGCTCCTCCGTTCTGTTTCAGATGGCAGTTGGCAGAATGAGGGTGACTTCTTACGCCGGAAATCTTCTGCCGCGAGTGATGATTAATAATCAAAATTTAAGCAGTGGCGGGTTTTGAACCTGTGACCGAGGTTGTTTTGATTACCAACCGAAGATGCTACCCCTAACCACGGTCATTTGAAATAATGAAAAATGAAATTTTTGTTTCCTTCGGGAGCAGCCAGATAGGCAGTCTCCGACTACAGCCACGTGACCATTCTAGCCGTTTAGTGATATAGATCAGTTGAGCGATATCGAGACGTGCATTCCACAAGAAATAAACGTTATAGCTAGTTAAATTCATGGGAATTCAGTTCTAGAAGCGCTGAGAAACTGTGTGATGAGTAGAAACCCTTACTGGAGATTCGAGATCGGGAGAAGGGGGAAGGGAATGCCACCTGTTGTCCTCCACCCCCTCCACCTCCTTTCACCAGTCTTGCAAAAAAAAAAAAATGGTTCAAATGGCTCTGAGCACTATGGGACTTAACATTGAGGTCACCAGTCCCCTAGAAATTAGAACTAATTAAACCAAACTGACCTAATGAAATCTCACACATCCATGCCCGAGGCAGGATTCTAACCTGCGACCATAGCGGTCGCACGGTTCCAGACTGAAGCGTCTAGAACCACTCGGCCACTCCGGCCGTCCCAGTCTTGCAGATGACTATGATACAGAGTTATAGTCGCCATCCTTCCAACTTCATTTTCGTTTTCAGGAAGAGGAACAAATCTCAAGGCGCTACGTGGGGGAATTCGGGTGGGTGGCGGACAGTTGTCACGTCGCTTTTTCCCTCGGAATTCCCTCACTGTGTGCGAGGCGTGTGTAGTTGCACTGTGTAATGCCACTTCCTCGGACGAGAAATAAAAATCAAAAATTAGCTCCCAATACCCCAAAGATTTCCCCCCAAGCCCCAAATTCCCAGAAAAGTGAATAAGTGAACGAAGTTCCATTTATCACTATTATTAGGACAATAACAAGTAATTAAATCAGGAATTTAAGACTTGACAATTTAGCAGCCTACGAAAGAAAGATTAAATTTCAGTAAAATTAAAATTAAAATCAAAATCAAAATAAATCGCAAAATTAGCATAAATTAACATTCGCAAAGTAGAACCAACGATCCCAAAGAATACTCCGTATGAGTAGTCTTTGGGAATCGTGAGTAATGACTGAGTATAATTCAATGCATTGTCACTACGTTACGAGAGTTAGCCGAAGCAGGTCATATATTTGAATGCTCGTACATGTAAGCGCGCTTAGATTGTTTTGAGATTGAATAATTTCGATCTATTATGACGCAGTAATACGATCTTCAGACTTCAAATATCACGGCATTAGAATTCGGAGGACTTTTACCTACTAGAATAAAGTGAATTTTAACTAGATAATTGAACTACACATTACTTAGACAGTGATTTAGGCAACGAACACTGATACACAGTTTTCATTCATAATAGCCAGTGGTTTATGGAACTTCAGTGATAGGTCCGAGGCATATAATTTAAATCCCCCCAACACCTGCGAAAGTTTTCTTCTCAAGGCTCGGTTAGAAAGTGACTGATATTGTGCAGTAAAACACCCTCTCGTGCCAAGTCGTGCAGTTTTGATTTAAAATTCTATCTATTTATTGACGTGAAACTCCCGAGTAATAATTACGCGCAGCGATAATATTTGACTGTAGCGCTCGGCGCTTGTGTAGAATCTTTGACTCAAATAACAAGCCCACTGTTACGATTCCCTAGATACTTGAAACTACGACCAGCTTGTAGGGAATTTGTTGTGGATGTGACTGTATTGGTTCTATCATTAATATTTCATCATTAGACAGTTAAACATCGATTACGAACGATTAATTACGATTCTTGGTGAAGTAAGTATCTGACGCACGTCGACATTTCGGTTCAGCACTGTTATATTGTGTAACGTCGTCTTCGTAACTTGATAACGATCTCAACACTGTACCGACAGTCGCCGAGTTTTAGCCGCGGCCAAGTACAAATCAAACCAAATCATCAAGAAGAAGAGGCGTTATAACTGTGATGATGCAACAGCGATTCTTTGCTCTCCCAAATATCAGTCCGTTCACGTCTGGCAACTTAACTTAGTCTCCACAAAAAAAAATGGCGGCAGAAATTCCCAGGGACTGTCTGACCACAAGAAAAATATTCCTTTCGGACAATTCAGTGAGTGTAGAAGAAAATAATTAGCACTGCCTCAATGCTCCCGCGTGCTTGGCGCGCTTTTTTAAGCCACAGAAATGGTAACGCCTTTCACTGTGGAGATGTCTGTTTTGTTTCGTGTTCATAACCGTACACCCACGATTCATCGGCTATTTTGCCGTGGACAAAAATCTGGATCATCTTCATCAGTTGTTTTTCCGTGCAGACCTCAGTTCGATCGACCCGCCTGTCATCGTTCGAAAGATAAGCAACGAATTTTACTACAATTCGTTTCGTGTTCAGTGCATTAACTAGAATGCGTTGACATGTCGCTGATTTATTGTCTTTAATAAAATACGTGTTAGTAACATACTCCTTAAGTAATACACTTGATGATCATGCAGATTAAGAACCGTCAAACAGATGGCTGATGTTTAATTTCCACTAGTCAATTATTCCGCGTTCAGTAGTAGACAGGGGCTGTCCCTATATTAGTTTCAATGCGTTGACGTGTTACAAGAGTATATGTTACTACTACTTGAGCCGTGGCGCTCGTTACTGGCGCGCCAGTCTCTTGGATATCGATTATCGATCCTTCGATGTTTCTTATCTTTGCTTGACCTGTTGTTTTCCGCATTCGCGGGGCGAGTGGCAGTTGACGTTTGCTCGGGCTACCTGCTGAGACGCCGCGAGGTACGAGGTGGGAAGCAACCACGTATATGTGGAGTTGGTTGTACGCGGTCTGCCGGTTCAGGATGGAGGATGTGTGTTGGCTGCCTGCCTGTCTGCTCTCCTGATTTTGCTCGCCGTGCCGTGCGACCGCCTAGCTTGGGTTGCTGCCTGGTGTATCCTGCACGAGCCATACCGGACGTCCAGCAGACGTTAAGCAGCCTTGTGTTTCTTTTAAAGAAAAGGAGCAAATGTATAAGACCTTTGGAACCGATTTTGGTGGCCTCTTAACTGTGGCCTTCGCGTTTACACTGCCTTTGGGGAGAGCTAATTCTTTTAAATTTAAATAGTTAGGGTTCCCTGTCCTTTATAATCTTTTGGGGGTTTTGTTTGAATTTTCTCTTTGGGGTTCCTTCCTTGCGCTTGGTTAAATGTTTACTTATATAGCGGGAAGTGACTCCTGGTTAAAACTCGGAGAAGATGTTTGATGTTACTGCCGCTTCCAGCATGTCTTTTCAATTAAGTGTTGTCATCCCTTCGAGCGACCTGGTGTCACTCCTCGTTAATAAATGCTGGTTTATGTGTACTTAATTTTGAATTGGTCATTTGAATTAATATTTTGGAGCGCAAATAGCACTAAGGCAACCGCATTGTATACCACCTTGTGCCCCAGTCCAGTACCTTAATTTTCAGTGGCACGAGTTAGCTCCACTACCGGTTTTACTGATGTGCTCCCTTCAAAATCTTGTCTTGTATAAGTTTGCCCCATGTGTGTCTGGGAACACAGACATGAGCTTTAGTGTGACTTCAGTGCTAGTCAGTTAATGGAATCTTCATTTTGTCTTTGATTCCACTGAAGAGTTTGAGTGGAGCGTAGTGTGTTTGATTTGTTATTCATTTAATTACTGTAAGTTTGTTTATTTCATGGGGAGCAAGACATTTAAAGACTGTTGGTATTAAATCCCCTAGTTGTGGGGTGTTGCTAATTCGTTCCAAATGGGCTACTACTTATTCAATGGCAAGGCTGTTGATTAGTTGGTTACTGTGAGTACAAATTCACGCTATTTATTCGTTACCGAAATTGTTGAAGTGTGTGTGTCGTGATTCCATCACTAGCTACGTGTTTGAGCTAAATTGATATAAACCTTACATTGCCTCCTTAAAATTTGTTGCCAGCAGAAACCCTTAAGACAACTAAGTTTTGTCACTGCTTATGTTAACCTTTACTGGGAGCAATATTTCATGTAGTTAAATTTTGTCTTAAAATGTGTATTTCTCTGATGTAATAAACGAGTGATAAAAGAAAAAAGCAAAGGGGCCTGGTCTTTCCCATTGCATCCGGTTTGTAACACGTATCACTACTCTCCATTGTGTAGTGTTGCATTACCACCTACAAGCACAGAACTTATCACCAAACTGTGTTGCAAAAGTCATATTCTCTTTCATTACCTGTGAAGGATGTGGGAAAATTTCTTTTCTGAGCCTTCGATACAGTTCTATTAAATGGCCGCTCTTTTCATAAATACGAGACTGATTGCGTCCACTCCATCCAATAAAAATTGACTGCCTCAGATAAAAACGGCTTCATCGGCAATAAGCTAGAATCCCACATAACGAAAGTTGGTTCTTATCTAACATTTCAGACCCTTTCGAACACTACACAAAATTCTTGTAGTTACTCGCCCGTTTCGATATCGACCTTTTCATTTGTATTTACACTGAACCAAAGTATCCAGACACATACTGGTGGACATTTTGGTTTTAAATTCCTGTGGGACCATACTGCTGACGTCATTGGTCCTTAGGATTATACACTATTTAATCCAGCTTACAGTAACTTAAACTAAGGACAACACACACATATCCATGTACGAGGGAGGACTTGAACCTGTAATAGGGTGAGCCGTGACAAAGTGACCTAGACCACGCAGCTACCCTGCACGGCTAGTAATCTTAACATGGCCTATATCCACATACCACCATTACGACCGTTTGATCTCTGCTGTGAAAAATTTCAGTGAGATGTCGGAACGTTTGTCGAGGAATGGCAACCCACTCTTCCTCAGGAGCCGAAATCACAACAGGTAGTGTTGTTGGACGCTGGCGTCTTAAGCGGATCTAACTGCATCTGCCTCTAATACATAGTCCACAAGCCAGTAAGTGAGATTGTCCACACTTCATATGTGTACAGCGAGTGAACTAATGTGTGCAAACTTAGCATACCACTTAATGCGCAAATCGACAAAACATCTGAACTGCCTTCTCAAGGCCGGCTGATGTGGCCGAGCGGTTCTAGGCGCTTCAGTCTGGAACCGCGCGACCACTACGGTCGCAGGTTCGAATCCTGCTTCGGGCATGGATGTGTGCAATATCCGTAGGTTAGTTAGGTTTAAGTAGTTCTAAGTTCTAGGGGAGTAATGACCTCAGATGTTAAGTCCCATTGTCCTCAGAGCCATTTGAACCATTTTTTTTTTGTCTTCTCAAGCCCAGGGTGTTAAACAGGCATTCTATATAAATATGGCCTTGTAAGGCAGCTGATATCATGTGCGGATTGTAACAAAAATCATTAGAAATGCTACAGTCACTTAACTAGAATACATGAATTAATAAAAGTGAAAGTTTTGAGTCTATTTAGAAAAACAAAACAGCTATTCCGTCTTTTGTTCTACATATATCAACTGTGCTTTCATGAATCAAGTGATACACAACAATCATGTTCAATTACTTTTGACACTCAATAACAAAATATTTAAATCTTGAAGATATTGGATTTACGATTATTGAAATCATTATCTCTGCATATGAAAAATTTCTTATCACATGAAAGAATGATTAAAATCTTCATTAGCTCAATTACATCTATGATGTCAATGCACTGAGGTGGAGGAGAATAAATTTACTTTTGAAAAAACTCTTATGTACTCAGTGTGATGGTAGGTTAGTATCCTAGCTTTTGATATTCAATGGTCAAAGAGCAGGGAAGTTGGAGTGAGCAAAATCTCGACTCAGCATTTACTGTGGCCCAATGTGTGATGGTACTTTACCAAGTGGCATCTGCAATGGCGTTGTCTTCATGCTGGATCTGGAACGCTAATTCCCTATTCTAGCCTTGATTGAATTCACTCAGTCTCGACTTCCCTGAGTCCTGTAGAACATTAATTATTCCCTAGTCGAAATAATGGCTATTACACACTCGCTAGGGATTAGAGTGACTTTCATAATTTCTTTGCCCACAAAAATTCCCACAGGAATAATTAAATACCTATTGGCTACCTGTTGCCACGATATGTGAAGCATATCGTCCAGACATCGCAGAAAGCAAAGCTCTCAATGTCCTCACTATTTTCCACTAACTTGTGCAGTTCACCACGAGACAAGAGAGATATCTAGAAATTTTAGTTCTCAAAATGCTTTTATATAGTGGAGATCTCCCCACCATGCATCGCCCAGTATGGCTTCAGCCAATCGCCATCTCATTACGGGTGAATTGTATCTTTCTTGCCCGGTCGCAGCCTAGCCCTGATAAAGCCGTCCAATCATTTATCCTCGGTCCTGGCCATATTTACGTTAAAAGGAATAATGTATTGTTCTGGCCTTATCCCCTTCTGCCCTGAAGCTCGCTGTTCTCTTGTTAAGTGGGGTTTTCCGATGCCATTAACCACCTGTAGGTAGGCGGCAGTAGAATCGTTCTGAAGTCAGGTTCAGATGCCGGTTCTCTAAACTTTCTCAGTACTGTTCTTCGAAGTGAATGTCTTCTCCCTTCTAGGGATCCCCACTTGATCTCACAAAGCATATCCGTAACACTTGCATATTGTAATATGCTAATCGAATCTATCGGTAACAAATGTAGTAATTCGCCTCTGAAATGCCTCCATTACTTCTTCAATCATCCTGGTGTGAATCCAAAACACTCTGCAGTACTCAAGAATAGGTCACACTATTGTCTCATATGCGGTCTCCAATACAGGTGAACCACACTTTCCTAAAATTCTCCCAATTAACCAAAGTCGACCATACGCCTTCCCTACCACAATCCTCACATGCTTGTTCCATTTCATATCGCATCGCAGCTATATGCCCAGATATTTAAACAACTCGACTATGCCAACCAGGACACTACTAATCCCTTATCCGAACATTACGGGTTCAATAAACATGCGACAATGAGGACAACATACTCATCCTAAGAGTTTACCATTGCACTGAGGTCGTATTTTTCTTTATAGGTCAGAGAACAAGATCGCACTGTGAACCGAATTTGAGTGTGTTTTCTTTTCATTTTTACTACATTTGTAATTTGCACAACATGTTCTGCTAATGATCTTGCCTTAACCCTTTCGTGAGCCGTGGGAAGCATGCTTCCCACTACAATGAACTCGCTCCTAGTCCCGTGGGATTCACAGTTCCCGCCTCTGTACGGTGCTACCACCTAGTGAACAGTGTAGGGTACTACTTCCAATCAGAAGTTCCCGCCGTTTTTGCTGTACCTTCGCGCAGAGGCATTGTATAGCTGAGTGTTGCTCTTTAGAGGAGCCTTTCAGTGCTGTTTGCGTGACATTTTGTGATTTTTTTCCTCAAAGCTATAGTACAAGGTAAATACTTTTGATTTACCCGACTGTATGAAGGAAAACGTAAAACTGGAACGAGGAGAATTCCAGTTTGAAACAAAAGAAGCCATTTCTGCAGTAAAATGGATGGATAACCATCCACTCACTTTCCTGTCCCCAATTCATGACCCATGAGAAACAGCCACAGTGAAAAGGAAAAACAAGAATGGTACTAGTACAGAGATTTCTTGTCCTGAAGTTGTGGCAGAATACAACAAAATAATGGGTGGTGTCGATAAGTTTGATCAATTACGAGAAAGGTATGCAATTGGAAGACGTTCTGTAAAATGTTGGCACAGAATATTTTATTTTCTGGTGGACGTTGCTGCAGTGAACAGTTTTATCCTGTGGAAAACAAGTAAAAGAGAAAGTGGACAGCATGATCAGCTCACATACAGGATCCATATAGCCAGACAACTGATCGCTGGCTTCTCATCCCAAAAAAGGCGTGGACAAAAACCTGTCTTTCTGGCAAAAAGGGGTAAAGTACCTGTAGATTTTCGTCATGTGGCTGTATGGGAGCACCAACCCATTTCAGGAGAAACCCACTGGACGTGCCGTCATTGTAGTACCAAAGCTGCGGAAAAGAGCACTCGCTGTGTTTGTACATATTGTCAAATACCACTTTGCATATACCCATGTTTCAGAAAATTTCATGGCGTTCTACAGGGCTCTGTATTGAGCGTGCCCCTTTTCCTTGTGGCCATTAATGGCCTTACAGCAGCAGTAGGGTCGTCTGTCTCACCCACGTTATATGCTGACGATTTCTGCATCTTTTTCAGCTCTTCCACCATTAGTGTTGCAGAACGTAGGTTGCAGGGAGCCATACGCAAGGCGCAGGCGTGGGCTCTAGCCCATGGGTTTCAATTTTCTCCTGCGAAGACTTGTGTTATGCACTTTTGTCGGCGTCGAACTGTCCATCCCCACTCTGAGCTCTATCTTCAGGATGCCATATTCAGGGTTGTTGACACTTACCGTTTTCTGGGATTGCTGTTCGATGCCCGTCTTACTTGGCTTCCACATATTCGTCAACTGAAGCGTCAGTGCTGGCAGCATCTGAATACCCTTCGCTGCCTCAGCAACACAACTTGGGGTGCAGATCGTAATACGCAGCTGCAGCTCTACAAAGCCCTTGTGCTGTCCCGGCTTGATTATGGGAGTGTGGCGTATGGCTCAGCGTCGCCCTCGGCGTTGCAACTGCTGGACCCCGTTCACCACTGTGGGGTTCGACAGGTGACAGGAGCATTCCGCACCAGCCCTGTTAATAGCCTCCTTTGTGAGGCTGGGGTTCCTCCGCTTCGTATTCGGCGTCAGCAACAGTTAGCCAACTATGCTGCCCACGTCCATTGTTCTCCCCGTCACCCTAACTACCGTCTCCTTTTCGCTAATGCGGCAGTCCATACCCAACACCGGCGGCCTCGATCAGGCCATACCATTGTGATCCGTGTTCGGTCACTCCTTAGTGACCTCGAGTCTTTGCCTCTTCCATCTGCTTTTCAGGTCCACCCATATACATCACCTTGGTGTTTTCGTCGGCCGCAGCTTCGGCTGGACCTCTCACAATGGCAAAAGGATTCAGTTCCTCCTGCAGTCTTGCGCCGCCAATTTCTTGCTCTCCTCGACGCATCCCGCGACTCGGAGGTTATCTATACAGATGGCTCGATGATTGATGGCCGTGTGGGGTACGCTTACGCTCATGCGGACTATGTAGACCAGCGCTCCTTGCCGGACGGCTGCAGTGTTTACACCGCAGAGCTAACAGCCATTTTTCGTGCCCTTGAGCGTATTCGTACCAGCGCTGGCGAGTCTTTTGTCATTTGCAGTGACTCTCTCAGTAGTCTACAGGCTCTTGACCAGTGCTACCCGCGCCATCCCATTGTTGTTGCCATCCAGGAGTCCGTTCATGCTCTTGCACAGCGTGGACGTTCAGTGGTGTTCATATGGACCCCAGGACACGTTGGGATAGCGGGAAACGAACACGCCGACAAGTTAGCCAAAGAAGCCACCCGCAAACTGCTGTTCGAGATCGGCCTCCCGGCAACTGATCTCCGATCGGTGTTACGCCGTCGGGTCTTTGGGATGTGGGGAGACGAATGGCGCACTCTGTCTGCACCCAACAAGCTGCGGCATGTGAAGGAGACCACGACCGTGTGGGGTTCCTCCATGCGGGCCTCTCGCAGGGATTCTGTTATTCTCTGTAGGCTCCGCATTGGTCACTCTTGGCTGACGCACGGTCATCTGCTGCGTCAAGAGGACCCCCCTCATTGTCGCTGTGGTGCAACCATGACGGTGGCCCATCTGTTGTTGGAATGTCCTCTTTTAGCCGCCCTCAGGCGTGCATTTAATCTCCGGGGTGATTTATCATCTCTTTTAGGTGTCAATGTCTCTCTGGAAGATCGGGTTTTAAGTTCTATTCGCACAAGCGGCTTTTACAGGTCCATTTAATTTTATTACATCACCCTCTTTTGTGCTGTATCTTTTACTTTGTTTTGTGTTGTAATTCGACTCCACCCTAATCTTTTAGGCTGGAGGTTTTAACGTGTTGCAGAGTGGCTGGCTCTTCCTATTATTTTCGTGATCAGCCAGCCACAGTCCTCTGCTGTGCAGTTTTAATTCCTTCTGCCTTTGTTCTCTATGTTGTTTTTGTTGCTGTGCTCCGTTTTCCGTGTTGTCTTACCATTGACCATGGGGCTTTTCTTCCCCCGGAATTTTTATTTTAGTGCTTCGCCTGACTGGTGGATGGTTTCACTGTGCTCTGTGTTTTTATGAAGCAAGGGACCGATGACCTTTGCAGTTTGGTCCCTTTAATCTTTAAACCAACCAACCAACCATGGCAAGTAGTTCTGAACAATCATTTTAACAAGAGAAGTAAATTTATCAAATAAATATGACATATATTGTAAAAGTTGTTTTTGTCATTTAACTCCAAGGCAGGGCAGTGGGAAGAATACTTCCCACCTTGTCGTGTGACCTCACTTTCACAGTTGGAGCAAATTTGATATTCTGTACGCTAAATATACCTATCTGTTAACTACTATCTGCTCTCCATTCATTAAAAAAAACTGTTTAATAATTTTGCCCACGAAAGGGGTAACATGGATGACCGCTGGATCAAATGAATGTCATGTAATTGAAAGAGCATGTGCTTCATGAACTGAGATGGACTTTCTTGGTTCAAGTTGGCAGCAGAAACCTGAGAGTGGCAGCTGATTTTCAAAGGTGGTCTGAGGTGCCACTGAGGGAGATTTTCCACACCGGTTTTCCAAACGGGCAACCTCGCGAGTGGTATCCTTAGGCCCGTGCGCAATGGACGTGTTTGTTCAATGTTAGACATTGAACTGAAGGAAAATTTTGAGCCAAAGGAATCTTCTGACTGGAGGAGGCGCCTTATGATTGATCAATTTGCCCCCTTCAAGTTTCTGCTGTTTCTGGTCATAGACGCGAGACAGGTTGGCTGTTGTACAGCGTTGGTCAGTCGCGGAAGAGTCACTTACTTGGTGCGTGGTGGGTATGATGTGCCACTTCTGAGTGAACTCAGACAGTAATTTTGGATGATATTTCTCGATTTAAGAGTTTTCAGTAATTTTAAAGTCCCCTTACGAAGAATCATTGATAGCACCCTTTCTGATATACAAGTATTGGCACTCCCTATTGCATGGGTGAATAACCCCGATGGGTTCGACAACTGCTGAGACCTGGACGAGTTACAGGTGTAGGAAAATTTCGAGAAGGCTAATATATCGTTAAATATGTTGCAGAAGCATCCCTTGTAAAAACTACAGTGCATTCCACATTTTTAGATTTTCAGGCGGCTTTTGACACTAAACCGCACAAGCGGTTTCTAATTAAGTTACGCGACTGTGGATTTTCGTCTCAGTTATGTGACTGGACTCGTGATTTCCTGTTGGAAAGGCCACACATCGTAGTAACTGACGGAAAGTAATCGAATAAACACAAGTAATATCTGGCGCTCCCGAAGTAAGTTTTATAGGCCCTCTGTTGGTGTTCGTAAACGATTTAGAAGACAGTCTGTGTAGACATCTTAGGTTGTTTGCCGATGATGTTGTCGTTTACCATCTTGTAAAGTCATCAGCTGGCCAAAACAAATTGCCAAACGATTCAGACAAAATTTCTATATGGTGTTAAAAATGGCAACTGACTCTAAACGAATACCAAATGGAATCCGCTAAATTTCGGTTAAACGAGAAGTCACACAAATCTAAACAATCACAAATCTAAACAATCACATAGATAACGTCGTGGGTAAATCGAACCAAAGACTACGATTTACTGGCAGAACACTGACAAAACGCAACGGGTCTACTAAAGAGACTGCCTAACCAGTACTTCTACGTCCTCTTCTGGAGAACTGCTGTGCGGTGTGGGATCCGCATCAGATATGATCGAGGGGTGACATGCTAAAAGCTCAAAGAAGGGCAGCTCGTTTTGTACTGTCGAGAAATATGGTAGAAAGCGCCGTGGACATGATACGTCAGCTGGGGTGCAATCATAAAACAAAGGCGTTTTTCGTTGCGGCAGGATCTTGTCATGAAATTTCAATCAAATGGTTCAAATGTCTCTGAGCACTATGGGACTTAACATCTGTGGTCATCAGTCCCCTAGAACTTAGAACTACTTAAACCTAACTAACCTAAGGACAACACACACATCCATGCTCGAGGCAGGATTCGAACCTGCGACCGTAGCGGTCACGTGGCTCCAGACTGTAGCGCCTAGAACCGCACGGCCACTCCGGCCGGCTAAATTTCAATCACCAACTTTTTCTTCAGAGTGTGAAAATATTTTGTTGGTGTTCACGTACATAGGGAGGAAGGATCATCATACTATAATCAGAGAATAAAATAAGAGAAATCAGAGCTCTCAGACATATATTTAAGTTTTCGTTTTTCCCAGTCGCTGTTCGATAATGGAACGGAAAAGAACTAACATGGTGGTTCGACGAACCCTTGCCAGGTACTTAATTGCGAATTGCAGAGTGATAATGTACATGTACATCACAATCTAACATATGCAGTCGTGACACTCACTGGTGTGAAAATCGTTACTGTCTGACAGTTGGTGTGACACCAGCGCCCGAAAAAGCGAGAAAGCAGCTGTAATTAAAGGCGCTGCACTCTGGAACCGCAAGACCGCTACGGTCGCAGGTTCGAATCCTGCCTCGGGCATGGACGTTTGTGATGTCCTTAGGTTAATTAGGTTTAACTAGTTCTAAGTTCTAGGGGACTAATGACCTCAGCAGTTGAGTCCCATAGAGCTCAGAGCCATTTGAACCAAAGCAGCCGTAAAATTGGTTTGTTTTTAATTGTTTTTCTAGTTATTTAGCGAAATAGTTATTACATTTTTCCGTTGCAAACTTATCAAGCGACATGAATGCTCATGAAAGCCGGCCGGAGTGGCCGTGCGGTTCTAGTCGCTACAGTCTGGAGCCGGGCGACCGCTACGGTCGCAGGTTCGAATCCTGCCTCGGGCATGGATGTGTGTGATGTCCTTAGGTTAGTTAGGTTTAATTAGTTCTAAGTTCTCGGCGACTGATGACCTCAGAAGTTAAGTCGCATAGTGCTCAGAGCCATTTGAACCATTTGAACCAATGCTCATGGAATATATGCAAAACGGCCTAATCTCCCTGATTCACTGACATAAGCTACAAATTCACGATGATGAAATATTGTCAAATATGTGGATAATTGGAACTTACTCCACTGGAAACAAGAGAATATAAACAGACATTTCACGCATGACAAGAATATCAGTCCTTTCGGTGTCTTTTCTTATTATGACAGGAACTTTCCTTGACACGTAACAACTTCGTAGTGAGCCTAATGTTTCACACAGTGTTACACATCACTCTGCTTCCTAAAGCATAAATATTTTTGTAAATGTAATTACTTTTGCTTCAAAGACGAATGTGTTGAACATTCTTACCGTTTGTGCCTGAGATGCAGCAACAATTGTGGAAATGGTTTTTTCTGTGTTGGGAAACTGTTTTATTGTTTTTGTTCTTTCATTTTCACGTCTTTGCGGTTTTTCCTTGAGCTACAGTTGTAATATCTTACCTTCTACGTTAAATAGTGTAGGTATTTCATTCCAGACAATTCCCTTTGTTACGTAGCCACACGACGCCTTTCTGCAAAAGGCTAGTTCTTCTGCTCTTTACTAGCAATTTTTTGTTCTTGTTTCTAATGAACACGACATCTTACAGTAAATATCTGTAGCTTACAAGATAGTCGTAAATAAACTGTTCTGCAATGTACCAGTTCACATCTCCTGGGGTCGTTAGGAAACCTAAAAAAGGAGCAAATATGATGTCTTGGTCCTTTTGTTGCTGCAGTTTATTGCGATACAGACGCTCGCGTCAGTAAAAAGCCATTCTACAGAGCAATATAAACAGCTTTGTTCGCTTTCGCTTTCAGAAAATTTCCTGATGGATCATCGCGCTCCAGTCCCAGCGGAAAACAAAAAAAAAAGGCTGTAATGTAGACGTCGGTGCCTAGGGTGACTAATGGATCGAGAAAATGGCCCCTAGGTAAACTTATACAAGACAAGATTTTGAAGGGGGCACATCAGTAAAACCGGTAGTGGAGCTAACTCGTGCCACTGAAAATGAAGGTACTAGACCGGGGCACAAGGTGGTATACAATGCGGTTGCCTTAGTGCTATATTGCGCTCCAAATTCAAATGGCCAATTCAAAATTAAGTACACATAAACCAGCATTAATTAACGAGGTCGCTCAAAGGGGGTGACAACACTTAACTGAAAAGACGAATGCCGGAGGCGGCAGTAACATCAAACCTTTTGTCCAAGTTTTAACCAGGAGTCACTTCCTGCTATACAAGTAAACATTTAACCGAGCACAAGCAAGGAATCCCAAAGAGAAAATTCAAATAAAACCCACAAAAGATTGTAAAGGACAGGGAACCCCAACTATTTAAATTTAAAGGAATTAGCTCTCCCCAAAGGCAGTGTAAACGCGAAGGCCACACTTAAGAGGCCACCAAAATTGTTTAAAAAAGTCTTATATATTTGCTCCGTTTCTTTAAAAGAAACACAAGGCTGCGTAACTTCTGCTGGACGTCCGGTACGGCTCGTGTAGGATACACCAGGCAGCAACCCAAGCTAGGCGGTCGCAAGGCACGGCCAGCAAAATCAGGAGAGCAGACAGGCAGCCAACACATATCCTCCATCCTGAAACGGCAGACCGCGTACAACCAACTCCACATACACGTGGTTGCTTCCCATCTCGTACCTCGCGGCGTCTCTGCAGGTCGCCCGAGCAAACGTCAACTGCCACTCGCCCCGCGAATGCGGAAAACAACAAGGTAAGCAAAGATAAGAAACATCGAAGGACCGATCATGGACATCCAAGAGACTGGCGCCCCAGTAACGAGCGCCACGGCTCAGGTATTGTGGGTTCTTGCGAGTGATAATTTTACTGTAATTGAAGTAGACTCACATGGGGCCTAACGTGTTTCTCATCTGGTCATGAGTCACTTCATGCCTGAATTTCGTGATTATTTCTGCTGTCAGTCACATTCCAGTTTCAACAACTCGACTTTCGCTTTAAAATAAAAAACCAAAAACGCCGATATTATCGATTATTCTGTGACCCTGCTTGTCAACGTATCAGTGTACACGTTGCATGCCTGAGGAAACTCATCAGTGAATAATATTAGTTAACACGGTTTACCCTTGCGCAACCTTAGAGTTAGGATTTTGTGCATGTTACATGTATTATGAATTTCGGGAGTACATTTCACATTGTACGTAAATGTTCTTTAAGCTTGAATTTAGTTTGTTAAGCATTTCCCCAATGTTCAAACCAGTATGCTTTCTCTCCTCTTGTGCTCACTAACTTCGTGTACTCAGTAAGAGAAAGTTACACTTAGTAACGTTCAGCTCTGCCCGGAGGTTAGAAAAATGTTCAAATGTGTCTGAAATATTATGAGACTTAACAGCAAAGGTCATCAGTCCCTAAGCTTACTCACTACTTAACCTAAACTATCCTAAGGAAAAACACACACACCCATGCCCGAGGGAGGACTCGAACCTCCGCCGGGACCAGCTGCACAGTCCATGACTGCAGCGCCCCAGACCGGTCGGCTAATTCCGCGCGGCCCGCCGATTATCCGTGCGGTCCAACGCACTGCTTTCCGTACGGGAATGCCTGCCGTTCCCTGGCACGAATCCGCCCGGCGAATTAGTGTCGAGGTCCTGTGTGCCGCCCAGTTTGTGGATGGTTTTAAAGGCGTTTTTACATCTACCTCGGCGAATACGGGCTGTTTCCCCTTATTCTGCCTCTGTTGCACTATGTCGGCGATTGCTGCGCAAACACTTTCTCCACGTTTGCGTACACCATAATTACTCTACCACGCAAACATTGGGGTTACGCTCGTCTGGTATGAGATGTTCCCAGGGGAGTCCACTGGGGGCCGAACCGCACCCTGGGTTCGATGTGTGGCGTAAGGGGGGGGGGGTGAGTGGACTGCTGTAGCCTGTTGGGTGGTTGTGTACCACTGCGGGCCCAGTTCCATACAATGCAATACAGCGGTCAGCTCTGGTCAGTCAAACTGAAGCCAGGTAGGTTTCCATTGTGTGTTTTCTTTCTGATAGAACCTGGGTACAAATTCAGTCACCATTCCTGGGCCTTTCACTCAGTTGACAAAAGTCATGGAATACTTACTAATATCGTGTAGGACTTTCTTTCGCTCGGCGTTGTGCAGTAACTCGACGTCGCATGGACTCAGCAAGTAGCTGCAAATTCCCTGCAGAAATATTGAGCCATGCTGTCTCTATAGCCGTCCATTACTACGAACTGACCTCTCGATTATGTGCCACAAATGTCGGGCGACTTGTTTCCATAATGTTCTCCAAACCAATAATTGTGGCCCGGTGGCATGCCACATTGTTATGGAAACATGACGTCCATGAATGACTACAAATAGTCTCAAATTAGCCGAACATAACCATTTCCTTTCAATGATCACTTCAGTTGAACCAGAGGACCCAGTCCATTCCATGTGAACACAGCCCAAACCATTATGGAGCGACCATACGTTTGCATAGTGCCTTGTTGACAACTTGTGTCCATGGCTTCGTGGGGGCTACACAGGCCCCCACAACCGCACGAGTGGTCGACTGTGAAGAGCGGACAAATTGAATAGCTGGACGGCGGCCATTAGAGTGGTAAACTGACGCGCGGAGTTCGAATGTTTAAACATCGCTTTTGGTTATAAAATGCCTTCCCTTGAGTTAGGTCACAAACGTAATGCCTCATGTAAATACGTTACTACAATATACTTTTTAATTTATGAACAAACAGCAACTAGTGACTGTTTATGAATTTATCTTACGTACTACATGGAATCTGTCGTAGCTAAAAGTTATGTACTGGACCCCTAGCATTTTTCGTAGTTCATGTACGATAAATGTACGCAAAATGCATCAAAATACTCGAAGATTTGCCCACTATATAGATATTTTCTGACTCTACGTTGCTTTAGATTTTATGACGAGAAGTGCGTTATATATGGCATAGTGCTTTGGTAACTCACGACCAAATTATCAAGTTTCAACCTAACCTAGACCATGAAAACACTACTGATCAGCCAACTTTCTTCAAAATGATCAGAACATATAAAATGGTATTCTGTCGGTCGGAAATCTTGCCTCCTGACAGCGTGTAGCCATTTTTGTAACAGCTGTAGTTTTGAGAAGGGAAACCTGCAAATAGATGCACACACATTATGCTAATACCGTGTTACAAAAACATTTATTAAGCAAGTGCACTGACATACAAAACAACTTAAAATATCCACATACCTATGAAATGTAATATTCGTTCATTTCTCGAATTTATTTGTACAATTAATCGCTGCACAACTCTTCACCATTGTACTTCTTTTGATTGGAATGTACAGACAGTAGAATTACGAGTAACAAATACTGTATGTACGCCCCAAGAAATATAGAACGTTGAATCAGGGTCTACATAAACAACAATACTACACAACACATCAGACTACAACCACTATAATGGCGTCCAGCCGAAGGTTCAAATTATCCCGCGACTGCAGCGTCATCAGTGAGTCTAGTTATTTTTTACAAGATCTTTGGGGCTACACTACACTCTAACCCTACCATCAGCTTGTACCAGCTGTAATCCCGATTCCAGCTCGTTTGAGCAGCACACTGTCTTCGAGTTGTCTATGGTCCAACAGACATGGTCACGAGCCGAAGAGAGGCGCTACAGGCGATGTCGTGTTGTTATAGTTCAATTCATTTATCTCGGCGGTTCGCGCATGCCCGCCCAGACGCAGGAGATTGCTGCGTTGCCAGCTGCACGCGCCAAGCAAACTTACGTTTAGGTGGGAGCACGCCGTTTATGAAGTAAAGCCACCACGGCCGCATTAAGCCTTTCGCTGCCACAGAGACGTGCTCCCCGCATTTCGCGCTATGCGCCATTTTGTCATCACTGCACTGTTCGCCTGTGCAGACACTGGTGTTCTGACTGCTTTGACACACTTATCATTCGATTTCACAAAAACTATTTAGCGCAAAAATTTGATTTTTACACATCTTCTTGACTGATACTTTCCCCCCATAAATAACTTAATTTTGTTTCGATGTTCAAAGCAGTTATTGTGCAGCATTAAATGTAGTTAAGCACTGTACGAAATTTTGAAGAGTTTGCAGAGGTAAAAGTCCATAACGTCTACTTTCCGTATGGTTGATTTCAGTTGCCACTAGAAATTTCAAAACATTACATTCAAACGAATAAAATTCATGAAGTAAGACACTTCGATATTGTTTTTAAATAAAGAAAATGTGAAGCACATAACAAGGTTTGAACTCGGAACCTTTCGTTTAGCAGCCAAACACTTCAACCATTATGCTAACGCAGCTCATCATTCACTATACTTCCTGGAGGACTTTAAACTAGGACGCAAAATACCGACAAACAGTGTTGGTATGACTATGAATTAGTCACGTTTCGTCGAAGTACAATAGGAAATAAACAATTACCGCTGTTTTTTATTGCGAAAAAGCGGTTAGTGAGAATGATAAAACATTTTTCCTTGCTATCGCCTGAATTAGGAGGCTTATTGCTTGTTTGTTTTTAATTAATTAATAGAATATTAAGCAATTATACTAAATTGTAGACTTTCACGGCCGGAAATATCATGTCCATTATAATTATCCGGGCTGTTATGCCGTGGTCGGTTGATGAATTCTGTGTCAATTCCCAACGATTCGTCTCCGACTGCGGGAGACATCTTCAAGGGGGTCCGTAGCTCGATGGAAGGTCCAACACACCCACTGGCTCGCTACTGACCTTCCATCGAGCTACGGACCCCCTTGAAGATGTCTCCCGCAGTCGGAGACGAAACGTTGGGAATCGACACAGAATTCATCAACCGACCACGGCATAACAGCCCGGATAATTATAATGGATATGAAGCAATTGGTATAAAGAATGCTTTTTCCAAACTTTCTATAAAAGAAAGTCTGCTATGAAGACATCGCTTTTGTTCAACAACTTTATTTATGACTGAACGTTTCTAAAACTGAAGACAGAGTGTCCATGCACTGCACTGCAGTCGAGCTCTGGCAACGTCGTTCTCTGTTCATTGGTTGACTGTGTTTTGTGACGTCAGATGCGCGGAACGAACCTAAACTCGGTCGCCGTCGTAAATGACGCGCACTTTAGCAAAGGCACCCGCATCGTTCATCTGCTGCTGTAGCCCATTAAAGCCAAATTTCACCTCAGTGTCCTAAACAGTACGTTCGCCATACGTCCTACATTGAGTTCTGTGGTTATTTCACGCAGTATTGCTCGTCTGTCAGCACTGATAACTCTACGCAGGCGCCGCTGCTCTCGGTCGTTAAGTGAAGGCTGTTGGCCCCTGCAGTGTATGTGGTGAGAGATAAGGGCTGATATCTGGTATTCGCTTCACACTCTTGATACTGTTGATCTTGGAACATTGAGTTTCCTATCGATTTCCGAAATGCAATATCCCATGCGTCTAGCTCTTACTCCCAGACCGCGTTCAGTCTGTTAACTCCCGTTGTATGGCTGTAATCCCGCCGAAGACCTTTTCACATGACTCGCCTGAGCATAAATGACAGCTCTGCGAATGCACTGCCCTTTTATATCTTATGTACACGATGCTAGCGCTATCTGTATATGAGCATATGGCTATCCCACGACTTTTGTTACCTCAGTGTAGATGACTCGTCATTCAGACATAGCCAGAGAATGTTAAGCACTCCGTTCTTCATAGTAGTTTACTTCTACGAAAAGTCCATGTTATATGGAGAAAGAACGTCCCACCGAAGGACCATTCACCAATAGTGTAACGTGGGCTTGCTATTGGGCAACACAAGTACTGCCGCTTATTTCAGTGCTAGCAAAACTTCCTAATGGTTGGTCAATGCCTGAGGAACTGGATCACTATTCAGGACGCTACTGGCATGGCAGAATGCTGCATTGACTGGTAAGACATCTACAGGCTCTTTCTCACATTTCTTGTTTTTTGAATAAACACTTTAAAAAATGGTTCAAATGGCTCTGAGCACTATGGGACTTAACTTCTAAGGTCATCAGTCCCCTAGAACTTAGAACTACTTAAACCTAACTAACCTAAGGACATCACACACACCTATGCCCGAGGTAGGACTCTAACCTCCGCCGGGACCAGCTGCACAGTCCATGACTGCAGCGCCTAAGACTGGTCGGCTAACCCCGCGTGGCCCGCCGATTAGCCGTGCGGTCCAACGCACTGCTTTCCGTACGGGAATGCGTGCCGGTCCCTGGCACGAATCCGCCCGGCGAATTAGTGTCGAGGTCCTGTGTGCCGCCCAGTTGGTGGATGGTTTTAAAGGCGGTTTTACATCTACTTCGGCGAATACGGGCTGTTTCCCCTTATTCTGCCTCTGTTGCACTATGTCGGCGGTTGCTGCGCAAACACTTTCTCCACGTTTGCGTACATCATAATTACTCTACCACACAAACATTGGGGTTACGCTGGTCTGGTATGATACGTTCCCAGGGGAGTCCACTGTGGGCCGAACCGCACAATTACCCTGGGTTCGATGTGGGGCGGTAGGGGGGGGGGGTGAGTGGACTGCTGTAGCCTGTTGGGTGGTTTTGTACCAGTGCGGGCCACAGCGTCTCCGTCGTTTCTAAGTCCGCAGTTCCATACAATGCAATACAACGTTCAGCTCTGCTCAGTCAAACTGAAGCCAGGTAGGTTTCCATTGTGTGTTTTCATTCTGATAGAACCTGGGTATAAATTCAGTCACCATTCCTGGGCCTTTCACTCAGTTGACAAAAGTCATGGAGTACTTACTAATATCGTGTAGGACTTTCTTTCGCTCGGCGCTGTGCAGTAACTCGACGTCGCATGGACTCAGCAAATAGCTGGAAATTCCCTGCAGAAATATTGAGCCATGCTGTCTCTATAGCCGTCCATAACTACGAACTGACCTCTCGATTATGTGCCACAAATGTCGGGCAACTTGTGTTTCCATAATGTTCTCCAAACCAATAATTGTGGCCCGGTGGCATGCCGCATTGTTATGGAAACATGACGTCCATGAATGACTACAATTAGTATCCAATTAGCCGAACATAACCATTATGGAGCGACCATAAGCTTGTACAGTGCCTTGTTGACAACTTGTGTCCATGGCTTTGTAGGGGCTACACTACACTCTAACCCTACCATCAGCTTGTAGATTCCAGCACGTTTGAGCAGCACACTGTTTACGAGTTGTCTAGGGTCCAACAGACAGGGTCACGAGCCGAAGAGAGGCGCTGCAGGCGATGTCGTGTTGTTATAGTTCAATTCTTTTATCTTGGCGGCCGGCCGGGGTGACCGAGCGGTTCTAGGCGCTACAGTCTGGAACCGCGCGACCGCTACGGTCGCAGATTCGAATCCTGCCTCGGGCATGGATGTGTGTGATGTCTTTAGGTTAGTTAGGTTTAAGTAGTTCTGAGTTCTAGGGAACTGATGACCTCAGAAGTTAAGTCCCATAGTGCTCAGAGCCATTTTCTTTTATCTTGGCGGTTCGCGCATGCCCGCACAGACGCAGGAGATTGCTGCGTTGCCAGCTGCACGCGCCAAGCAAACTTACGTTTAGGTGGGAGCACGCCGTTTATGAAGTAAAGCCACCACGGCCGCATTAAGCCTTTCGCTGCCACAGAGACGTGCTCCCCGCATTTCGCGCTATGCGCCATTTTGTCATCACTGCACTGTTCGCCTGTGCAGACACTGGTGTTCTGACTGCTTTGACACACTTATCATTCGATTTCACAAAAACTATTTGGCACAAAAATTTGATTTTTACACATCTTCTTGACTGATACTTCCCCCCCCCCCCCCCTATAAATGACTTAATTTTGTTTCGATGTTCAACGCAGTTACTGTGCGGCATTAAATGTAGTAAACCACTGTACGAAATTCTGAAGAGTTTGCAGAGGTAAAAGTCCATAGCGTCTACTTTCCGTATGGTTGATTTCCGTTGCCACTGGAAATTTCAAAACATTACATTAAAACGAATTAAATTCATAAAGTAAGACACTTCGATATTGTTTTTAAATTAAGAAAATGTGAAGCAGATAACAAGGTTTGAACTCGGAATCTTTCGTTTAGCAGCCAAACACTTCAACCACGATGCTAACGCAGCTCATCATTCACTATACTTCCTGGAGGACTTTAAACTAGGACGCAAAATACCGACAAACAGTGTTGGTATGACTATGAATTACTCACGTTTCGTCGAAGTACAATAGGAAATAAACAATTACCGCTGTTTTTTATTGCGAAAAAGCGGTTAGTGAGAATGATAAAACATTTTTCCTTGCTATCGCCTGAATTAGGAGGCTTATTGCTTGTTTGTTTTTAATTAATTAATAGAATATTAAGCAATTATACTAAAATGTTGACTTTCACGGCCGGAAATATCATGTCCATTCCCCCGGGAATCTGATTCACTTTAATAGTGCCTAAAAGCATTTTTTAAAACAAACAGACTTAAAATTATAATCAGACAGCACCCTCTAAATATCAAGTTACAATTTATACAGAGGCAGAAAGAAACAAGTTTTGACTGTATGAGCTTTCGGGTAGAGAGCCTTACCGCTCCCTTTTGACACGGCCATGGTTACGACCGCTCACAACAGCCTCTGAAAGACTACACTGGTGCAAATCTGCAACACACCAGATTACTTTAAACTACAGGTTTTAACAATTCACACAAGCGCACAAACTATGCACCCCCGTAGGAGGGATGGAAATGGTACCAAAACCTAAAAATTAAAATATTAACTTTGCCACAGAAGGTGCAACTTGATTTTAACATCTAAAAAAAATCTTACGGTGAAAGGGTGGCAACTTCACATACTAAAAATGATCATTTAAATAAAAGTCCATGAAAGGCAATCTTATATAAAATTCTACAAGGTAGACCGAACAAGTTAAGATGCTCTACAGTACACACATATCGCCTCTCAAGATGATAGGCAAGATCAAAACATATTTCAGGAATTAGGCCGTTACACTCCAAGCAATAAATTCGTTAAAACACCAAATCCGACAAACATGACAGAGGCAGCTACTAACGTACGGTAGATTTATAGGGAGATTACCGAACAAACCGAACCGCAGGTTGCTCTAACCCGCCCCTACTCCACAATGGAAAAATGGACCACCCAATTTATAAACAACTACCTTCCCGCGGGTGGGCAAACGGAGAAGAATGGTGGGACGACCCCAAAGCAAAACGGCTGGTGACCTCACCAAGAAAAAAAAGTGGAATTCAACAAGAGTAAATGAAACAACATATCACCAATCACTTAACTTCTGATAAACTGCGATTTCTGGAGAAGACTTGGCGCAGCACCCCCAACGCTCACCCGAACCGTCCGCTGCCAGCCGCTTCAACGGACGCAGGAAGGCGCGCCAGTCTCCCGTCTCACGGCGTCGCAGCTCGCACCGGCCAGACTGATGTCGTGGGTTGACTCCTGTTGCTCTCGTGTCGACAGCGAAGTCACTACCCTCGCTATACGCCGCGGCCCACTGGACTCACGTGGTGACCTCACATGCGCCGACGCTCAAGGCGGACAAGTCATCTTGTGTCTCAGTGCGCGACCGACCTATCGATCGATCCAACCACCAATGACCGTTGTCTGAGCAAACTCGAGCAGACTCGCAGCCTAACGCGCAGACTCAGATGCGGGAACTAAGCCCCGACCGGGCGACCACTCGCTGAGTTCTCTTACTGGCGGAGTAGAAAGACTCTCATTTTGCCGGCTTTAAAGGTTGATCCGAACGAAAGACATACTAGCACTCCGGACGACAGACACACTAACTGCCTCACAAATGCGGAGGAGAGACAGACTAGCAAGCTGGGGACGAGAGACTGACCCAGACTGACCGAGTGGCGAGCTCATAGCGCCCCTTAAATGCACGCGAACAGGTAACCTTTCCCCTTTCCCACCAGAGGAAGACACCAAAGCTGCGATTGCCACAGCGGCGCTACCGCCAGAAACGCAGGGCGACTGCTTCACACTACGTGCTGCGGCGCGCTCTTCAAAACAGCAACTTTTACCACGGCTCACGGTACATTTTTTGTTAGCCACACTATCTTAACGAAAATGCGCCTCATCTGAAAACCAAACGTTGTTGACAGCTTTTCGGTAATTTCCAAGAACGTATGCCTACCGAGAACGCAGGGTACAAACGATAGATATCGAAAGTGCCATTGCAAATCGGTCACGCGACTGTGTGGCGGGCGTTATGACAAAGTATTTCTGAGTTGCTAGGGAAACCCAGACGATTTATGTCGGTAGGGAGTGAGATGTCTGGTATTGTTGACGTTTTCTTCAGGCGACTGCCTTACGTGAAGAATCTAATTCCATGCAATGTAGAAAATTGCTTGAATTTTTGCGGAAATATGGACTAATACCGGATCACGAAAGGAGGTAGACTGCGGTGGGGCGAAATATATAAAAGTTCTGATAGTGAAATACCTTTACAGTTTCATTGCGGAATCTGTGGTAAACAAACAACCATCAGGAGGAATACATGGTTTCACTATTCAAAATTATCGATCCAGACCAGCATAATTCTTTTATCTTGCTGGATTAGTGGCTACACCATGCAAGCAACAGCATCGGATACGGACTCATCTACTAATACCGTGTGCGACTATTTCGGGTTTTGCAGACAAGTGTGTTATGTAATAGTGACGAACGACAGTGTGCCGATCGGTGTAACAAATAAAGTTGTTGAAGTGGACGAATCGGACATAGCAAGAAGGAAAAACCAGACTGGACGACCTTTAAAGAATGAAATCCAACATACTTGTGTATTCGGTGGCATAGAACGAGAGTTCCGGAAGTGCTTTGTTGTAAGAGTGTTGTCCAGAGACAGGGTAGCTTCAGTGTGTCTGATAAAGTAATTTATACTGCCCGGTACTTTGTAGATTTCATGTCTTCGGATGACCCCAGCGTGCACACGCAGAACATCGAGCGGCTGTGGAAATCTGTGAAGCCTTCCATTAAAAGAGAAGGGTGTCCAGGAGAGAGAGACTAACTCTCCTTGTTTCAGTATCTGTATTTCCGTAACCTGCGTTTGCAAGGAAAAGTTAACGCATGTGACACTCTACCCACATTTTTGCGTGATATTGGCAGAGTCTGCTCAGGTTACCGCAAAAAGGGAATGCTTCTCGTAGCACACACATCAAATGGACTTTCTCATGACGACAACGTCAAAAATGGTTCAAATGGCTCTGAGCACTGTGGGACTTAGAACTACTTAAACCTAAGGACATCACACACATCCATGCCCGAGGCAGGATTCGAACATGCGGCAGTAGCGGTCGCGCGGTTCTAGACCGAAGCGCCTAGAACCGATCGGCCACAGCGGCCGGCACGACAACGTCGACGACGAGTGAGGTAAGTCGTTTCCTTACTAATCGCACGTATTTTAGTAACGCTCTTCTTTTGCCGTTGCTGTAGCGACGACTATAAACATGCTCATAATGGCCGCCACCACAGTCGCGTGATCGATACCTATCGTTTGGACCCCGCGGCTTCGAAAGCCAAACAGTCTTGGAAGTTACCGTTTTTTTCCCTACCCTCTGCCCGTCGAGAAAAGAGTAGTTCCTGCCGCTTGTGTTCTTCATTGAGCTGAGCAAACGTCATAGATTTTTTGCAGATGTCGCTGTAATTTACCGTATATTAAAGTCATCAGACGATCAATTCCATTTACAAAATGATCTAGAGAGAATTTCTGTATGGTGCGAAAAGTGGCAATTGGTACTAAGTAGAGAAAAGTGCGAGGTCATCCACATGGGTACCAAAAGAAATCCGATAAATTTTTGGTATACGATAAATCGGACAAAATCTAAGAGCTGTCAATTCGACTAAATACCAAAGAATTACAACTACGATCAACTTAAATTAGGAAGACCACATACATAATATTGTGGGGAAGGCGAAACAAAGACTGCGCCTTGTTGGCAGAACACTTAGAAGATACGACAAAGCCACTAAAGAGACAGCCTACATTACACTTGTCCGTCCTCTGCTGGAATATTGCTGCGCGGTATGGGATCCTTACCAGGTAGGATTGACGGAGGACATCGAAAAAGTGCAAAGAAGGGCAGCTCGTTTCGTGTTATCGCGCAATAGGGGCGAGACTGTCACTGATATGATACGTGAGTTGGGGTGGCAGTCACTGAAACAAAGGCGATTTTCTTTGCGGCGAGATCTATTAACGAAGTTTCAATCACCAACTTTCTCTTCCGTATGCGAAAATATTTTTTTGACACCCACCTACGTAGGGAGAAATGCTCATCATAATAAAATAAGAGAAATCAGAGCTCGATCGGAAATATTAGGTGTTCCTTTTTCACAAGCGCCATTCGAGAGTGGAATGGTAGAGAAGTAGTATGGTAATGGTTCGATGAACCCTCTGCCAGGCACTTAAGTGTAAACACTTAAGTGTGAATTGCACACTAACCATGTACAAATGTAGGTAGGTAGATATTGTACGGGTACATCCGGAGGTCACTTTTAAAACCGTCGAATGGAGCCTGTGGATATGCGCAGTTGCAATGCTGCCTTTCTGCACGATTTGCCGGGGTTTCCCTGCAGAGCAGCTCGGACCGCTACGATATTCTGCGGCCAACAAACAGGCTTCGGCCGACGCCGTTTCGCTTCAAATATTGATCCTCCCCGTGCAAACCGATCATACAGCGTTTCAATGAGTCTTTTGCAAGGAGCGCACTGTGTGCTTAACTGTTGTCGAAAGGGCCTCTGATTCGCAACAGGACTTGACCTCTCGTGAAAATGTAACAAAACTGCGGGTCTAGTTTAGCAGGGGATACAACCCGTCGGCTTTGACCAATGACATCAGAATTGGCCAGAGAGCATGTATTCTAAAGATGAAAGAGCTGAGAATAATGTTCAGAAACAAAGGAATGCAAGAGAGAAAAACTGTACTTCACATATATAAGGGCCAGTAGTATCTTCACGTTAACGATATCTCGTGTTTGTATCTTAGTATTTCTCGGCAAAATACAATGGAAAGAAATGAATGAAATGTATTACTAGCAAAGAATACATCACGTTACATGTATGTCAGTTGTATCTCGAACCTCTTTCGAACTGTATTGCTTAAGTGCAGTACGGGATACAAGTTCAGCGTACGTTGATTTCTTAGTTTCAACTAGCATTGCTGTCCTGTTCTTCACTTGAACGATGATCCTCCGCTTCAGTAAACCCTAAGTGGAACACGGGATACAAATTGTAGATGCATTGTTTATTTCGTCTCCGCTATTACTAACAGTCTTTTCTTACGTACATATCAGTACTACTGATGACAGAAGGACCTACGTATGTAATATATGTATACCAGACTTCCGTTGACCTCTATATATGTACACTGGTAACGAATAGGTGGAAATAGACGTACGTTACAGTTGCAACCTGTACCTCAATTGAACTACACGGAGACAAGAAGACGACACATGTACAATTTGTATCCCGTACTTCTCTATGGGGTACAGTTTTCTTGTTGCCTTGGACGCTAATAGTATCCCATTCGTTACTTGAGCTATATAGCTATACGCAACATTTGTGTCTTGCTCGCCAATGGACATATATAGTGGAAGTGTAAAGGCGAAGTGAAGGACGGGATACAAATTTCAGTTGTGTCGGGCGTTTCGCTTGTAATATAGCAAGTACACATTCAAAAATGGGATAAATTCTAGTGTCCGATACCACCCGTCGGATTTGAACAATGACGTCATACGTAAGGCAAAGATGCTGCAATGGACAATCTATGAATGGAACGGATTATACTCGTAAACAAATGAATGTAGTATGCCATAAAATAATACGTTTAATGCGACTATTATTTACGCGCTAATTTCATTAAAACGAGTTGAAGATGACTGAAATAAATAAGAACACGAGAGCAATTACGAGTGCATATATTATGTAATATAATAGAATAGCGTTGTGTAGAACCTGTTGCCAGTGATGTGGAAGGCGCAGTATACCGTTAGAAGAGCCTGTTCTATTATATTTTCCACACGTACTGCAAAATCGATCTAAATAATGAATCGTCGAATAGTTGGAATCGGTAACTAGAAGCAACCTATGTAGGAGGTCATTTCTAGTTACCTATTCCAATATTACTGTTTGATGCGCAAAAATCTTATATCAGAAACGTGCGAAAAAAATGATCTTGTTAGAGAACTACAGAATACGACTAGACTTTCAAAAAAATGAAAATCTTTACACACATTACTGCAGAATCAAAGAAATATAATGCTAAAAAGACCAAACCTTGCAAACGATAACTATACTACACGAAAGTCACACCACCTGCAGTAGCTCCAAATAATACTTAGTAAAATGGATACACCAGGTGTGACAGTAAAAATAAGACAAGTGTAGCAAAAACATCAAAAAGGAAAACATAATAGTGGCTACATAAAAAGAAACTTACCGCATATGAACTTCCAAAGGAGTCAAAGATCGAGGCTGACAAGAACGAAATAAGAACATAACAAGAAATAATAATGTTATAAGGTCAAACTGTAACGAAAGAAGCAAAATCCAGAATAACTGATGAAAAACAATAAGAAACACAAAGTCCAGGCACGAATGAGGTACCACTCAAATCAGTTATTCCCGCCCTCAATCAGACGCAAAATTTTAAAATAATAAAAAGAATGAAACCACGAGTCAATAACATAAGCCCTACGGCAAAGACATAGCAATACCCCTCGGCCTACCATTGTAACCAAAAAATTTTAAAACGACCGAAAAACCTCCCTCCAGTGGAACCACAAAAGTAGCACTCGCACAATACAGTACCATAAAAAAACGCAACGTAAAACAAGAAAAAAGTATCAGACCGACCAACACATAACTAACAAAACGAGGCCTGTACATTTTGCTGAATACTTTCATAAATGCAAGAAATAAACAATAACCTTTAGGAATATTCATCCTCCAACAGTATTCATCTAAATGGCCTTGCAACACTGAAATCCTTCTCTTTCCCCGCAATGTCGCCCAATGATTGCAAAAATTTTATAGCTGATTTACGGTCTCATTTTCTGAAGCAGAATTTTCGCAGTAAAAACAACTGACTCATCCATAACGAACAGCGTGAGAAATGAAGACCTTATAAATCACGACTACTTATAAATCACGACTACTTTCATTAACAAAAGCTGCCGAAAACAAATTACGAGATGAAAATAAAACAATCTACATCGAATTTGTAATATACAAGCGCAACGAGGAAATCCAGAGAAATCATTTAACGTTCATCGCTTCGACCATAAATCATCGACAGCAATCTGCGGCACAAGCAAAATAACATCACACATTACGTCATTGGTCAAAGCTGACGGGTGGTATCGGACACTAGAATTGACCCCGAAAATGTCGTACCGATACTAGTGCTGGGAAACGAAAGAAGATCGACAGGTGAGAAATTTCTATTACGTACTTCACGACACGAAAATACACATATTGATGGAATAAAACAGTGAAATATGTCAAAATAGTGAAATACAGTGAAAGAAGCAAATGGAAAAATGAACTTACCACACGGAAATATCGAGGAATAACCGAAGCTCGCCTAGACAGACAATAACGAAAATTACATACCCACGAACAGACAAATCCATTCCTATAAACGAAAATAAGACACTAAATATTGTTCTACAATAACAAACTAATAATCCAAATTACCTCAATGTCATTACGAATAATTATTTTAATGTACAATGATAGCGCTTATCCGGAACACAGAACTGTTTTACTATCTATGCCTCGAAGCGAAGACATTACTATCTATGGCTAATGTATGACGTCATTGGTCAAAGCTGACGGGTTGTATCCCCTGCTTCACTAGACCCAAAACTGCCGATCGCTACTGCGTTGTTACTCGTCCATTGTCGGCCATGTTGTAAACGCTAGTCTCCTAGCGACAGTGCAGCGAAATACGCATCGTTTCGCAACTCATTTGTTTCCCCAAGCTCTACTGATAACTGATGTTCAGATGCTGAAAGGGATATCCAGTGGAGCTCATAATTTATCTACGAAACAAATGGTGACACATTTCGTGCTCCACCTTGTAGTCTCTGGTACCGAACAACAACTTAAAAAAAAAAGTTACTAAAAATTTTTTTTCGTAATTTACAAAGTAATTTCAAACAAGTAATGTTTTAAGATGGATAACTAACGCCCAGAAGGTAAGTATGTCCACAAAAGTTTTCGAGTAATTGCACATGTGGGGCCTTGTTTTCTATAAAACAAAGAACGGGTTCAATATGGTTCAAATGGCTCTGAGCACTACGGGACTTAACATCTGAGGTCATCAGTCCCTAGAACTTAGAACTACTTAAGCCTAACTAGCCTAAGGACATCACACACACCTCCATGCGCGAGGCAGGATTCGAATCTGCGACCGTAGCAGTCGCCCGGTTCCCGACTGAAGCGGCTACAACCGCTCGGCCACCGGGGCCGGCAAAACGAAGAACGGATAGATTGATCTGAAGCATACGATTTCTTAAGCAGAATGTGTCCGTTCTTTCGCGTTTCAGAACGAAAAAATTGACCTTTTTTTGTCGAGACCTGAGTAAATCGTGTCTGAATAGCGCACTTAAAGCAAAAAGGAAAGTATTTACAGAAAGAACAGAACACCTAGAGGCGTGTAGCAAATTATGGGGCACTGAGCGATTGCTAATGACGTTGGAATTGGCCCGAGAGAAGTTTAAATACGGGTGCAGACGGTGAAAGGCGTTAAACGCACCTCGCAGACACAAATTCCTCAAGGGGCCGCTCGCACGCAAAGCAGACGGCGAGAACAGGATAGAGTTGGGCGGTGTCTGCTACCTGGTGGTTTCACGCACGAAAGCAGCTCCAAAACTGCTGCTGTATAGAATGCGGCGAGGATAATTGATTCTACGAAAGTTGTCGAACGTTCGTGTGGTCTCTCGCTTCATGTTGACGCCGAAACCTTTGCAGCTGCAAGTGCTGATGGATTCCAGAGCAGTAGGTCTGGATGCAAAGTTACGAGTAGGCACTAAGTATCTCCCCCATGTAATTAATTTTTAGTTTATTTGTAGGTACGCGTCTGCAGCTCTGCTACACACCGAAACCCACAACACATGACAGTAGAAGCCAAAACAAAATGGCGGCGACCATTGATAGCAGCGGTGGGGGCATTTTAAATAATAACTATTACTCGATTACTTCACAATTCATTCACTAAGTAAACTATGTATATTTCCAAGCTTCAATTCTCGAATTTTGTTCTTAAGACTTACTTAAAGTAGCAAGTTGTTTAACAATATTAACATTTGTTGTCGTTTGTAAGCAGAGTTATTTTAAAACGCAAAAGATTAAAGTGAGTACAGAGCAAAAAGTGCCGCCCCCATACGGTGCCGCCCCCTTACGGTGCCGCCCCTAGGCCCGTGCCTAGTGGGCCTCTATGTAAATCCGCCCCTGTTTGTGGCAGCTTGAAACTGTTCACCAGAAATGTTCCTTTGTCTTTGCTGGTAAGTACTGACCGATTGAACTAACCAGGCACCATGAAATGTTTCCCCCTATAGTTTATAGTACACGAGAAAGGTCCGAGGTATTACTGTTTTGAAAACTTTCATCAGTACGTCACGTAAAGTACAAATACTGATACTTATGCAATTATCTGACAGGCTAGAGAAACGTTCAAAGACGGCAAACCTGAGAAAAAAATATAGACCAATGAAAATAATTACAGTAGAACCCCTCTAATCCGTCACCTTCGGGACCGGGACCATGGTCGGAACGAAAAAAAAGGTCGGATTATCCGAAAAATCTAATATTTATTTCAAATAATATAAAAAGACATTTAGTACAAAAATTTTAACGATTTAAGAACTAAAAGAAGTCTACAGTAATATAAAAAGATGTTGTTTACACAGTGTTAAACAATATACAGGGTTATTACAAATGATTGAAGCGATTTCACAGCTCTACAATAACTTTATTATTTGAGATATTTTCACAATGCTTTGCACACACATACAAAAACCCAAAAAGTAGGCATTCACAAATGTTCGATATGTGCCCCTTTAGTGATTCGGCAGACATCAAGCCGATAATCAAGTTCCTCCCACACTCGGCGCAGCATGTCCCCATCAATGAGTTCGAAAGCATCGTTGATGCGAGCTTGCAGTTCTGGCACGTTTCTTGATAGAGGAGGTTTAAACACTGAATCTTTCACATAACCCCACAGAAAGAAATCGCATGGGGTTAAGTGTCGGGAGAGCGTGGAGGCCATGACATGAACTGCTGATCATGATCTCCACCACGACCTATCCTGTTTAAGAAATGCCGAACATCATGATGGAAGTGCGGTGGAGCACCATCCTGTTGAAAGATGAAGTCGGCGCTGTCGGTCTCCAGTTGTGGCATGAGCCAATTTTTCCAGCATGTCCAGATACACGTGTCCTGTAACGTTTTTTTCGCAGAAGAAAAAGGGGCCGTAATCTTTAAACCGTGCGATTGCACAAAACACGTCAACTTTTGGTGAATTGCGAATTTGCTGCACGAATGCGTGAGGATTCTCTACCGCCCAGATTCGCACATTGTGTCTGTTCACTTCACCATTAAGAAAAAATGTTGCTTCATCACTGAAAACAAGTTTTGCACTGAACGCATCCTCTTCCATGAGCTGTTGCAATCGCGCCGAAAATTCAAAGCGTTTGACTTTGTCATCGGGTGTCAGGGCTTGTAGCAATTGTAAACGGTAACGCTTCTGCTTTAGCCTTTTCCGTAAGATTTTCCAAACCGTCGGCTGTGGTACGTTTAGCTCCCTGCTTGCTTTATTCGTCGACTTCCGGGGGCTACGCGTGAAACTTGCCCGCACGCGTTCAACCGTTTCTTCGCTCACTGCAGGCCGACCCGATGATTTCCCCTTACAGAGGCATTCAGAAGCTTTAAACTGGGCATACCATCGCCGAATGGAGTTAGCAGTTGGTGGATCTTTGTTGAACTTCGTCCTGAAGTGTCGTTGCACTGTTATGACTGACTGATGTGAGTGCATTTCAAGCACGACATACGCTTTCTCGGCTTCTGTTGCCGTTTTGTGTCACTGCGCTCTCGAGCGCTCTAGCGGTTGAAACCTAAAGTGCGGCTTCAGCCGAACAAAACTTTATGAGTTTTTCTACGTGTCTGTAGTGTGTCGTGACCATATGTCAATGAATGGAGCTACAGTGAATTTATGAAATCGTTTCAATCATTTGTAATAGCTCTGTATTAACTGAAAAACGTCTGCACACACTGTACCATGTATTGGTTTTAAAAGTAAAAACGACAAACAAATTACAGTACTGTGCTGTACTTAATAACTTATAAACGATATATACTGTAAACTAAAAAATGTTTATAGCACTGAATAGAAAAAGAAATTTTTTACAAAGAAATAAACTACTGTATGTTTAAACTAAGATATGATTATACTGTGTGCATTGTTTTTACAGTAAAAACGAAGACAAATTACTTGGAAAAAAAGTCAGTTATACATTTTTGTTTAGCAGTTGTTATTCTAGATTTAGCTGCAGTGTCCATCTATTTTTTTTTATCCGCAAAACGTCCATTAGAGTTGAAGTTGAATTCTGCTCGATGTGTTGAAGGGCGATGTCAAAAGCGTTTTTTGCATCGTTGTGTGAAATCCGGGCTGGGGGGTTCGTCTTCGCCGTCCGAATCCTCATTCACAGTTTTCTGGCTAACAACGGCAACAGTCTGGTCGTCATTGAGCTCTTCAAAGGTGTCACAGTATTTGTCACATTCGTTGATCCACTCTTCAACTTCATTGGCAGGGACGTTCGGCTCCAGAGTTTGTAGATCTTTAACGATTTCCAGTGCGTCGTTGTTTTGCTCATCTTCGATATGCTCATTTTCAGTCATAACTTGCGGCCAAAGCTTACGCCACGATTTCCGCAGTGTGTCAGGTTTCAGTTCATCCCATGCTGCAGCGATTGTGTAGATAGCATCTTTGATGTTCAGGGATTTAATTGCCTCAAATAAGTTATGACCTCCTTCAGATTTTTCCAAGATTGAGCTTATATACTTTCTGCGATATCGCCTTTTTAATCATTCGATAACGCCCTGATCCATTGGTTGGATGAGTGAGGCCGCATTAGGAGACAGAAAGAGAGCTTTTATGTCCACTTTCAACAAATCTTCCTCAGATGCATGTCATGGTGCGTTATCCAACAGCAGTAGAGCAAGAACAGGCAAATTTTTTTGCTTAAAGTCTCTTTCGACGAGGGCACAAACTCGTCGAAAAACCAGGATTTAAAAAGGTTGCAGTCCATCAAAGCAGATTTTTGATTGCGGTAATAAACCGGAAAGGAAGATAAGTTTATATTTTTGAACGCCCTTGGCTTCTTAGATTTGCCATTGACGAACAAGGGGAGCTTGTGAGTACCATCTACGTTGCTACAAGGAATGACTGTTATTCTATCTTTTATAAGTATCGTTCCTACCACGGATTCATTTGAAGCTGCGAGCGTTTTTGTTCGCAACATTTTAAAGTTTAGCCCTGTCTCGTCGATGTTTTACACTTGGCAGGGTAACAGCTCATTTTCTTATACAATTTCTTGAAACTTAGCATAAAACTCCTTAGCAGCTGCGGCATCGGTAGATAGTTTTTCACCGGAAATAGAAACAAATCTGACACCATGACGAGTTTTCCAACGATCAATCCAGCCTTCACTGGCAGCAAATTTACTTTCGGCTTCCAGTTTTTTGTGCAAAACTATCGCTTTTTCTTTGGGAATTGGCCCGGATATTGGAGTCCCTTTCCTTCTTTCTTGATAAAACCACATCCACAATGCCTTATCAAGCCGCTCAAGTTTAGGCTTTTTTAATGTTTTGCGATTCTTCAGAGTGTTTACACCGTCAATCGTAACTGTGTAGGGTTCAATGTCTTTCCGATTCTTCCTCCAATCCATAATTGTCGTAAACCTACATTCAGTTCCTTTGCAATTTTTTGGAACGATTCTCCTTCGTCCAGTCTTTGTAGCACTGCTAATTTCTCATTTAGTGAAAGATTTACGTGTTTACGTTTGAATCCAGACATGTTGAAAAACAGACAACTGTACACACAATGAATCTACAGTAATAAGTACTGTAGAGAACACGGATTAAAGCAAACAACGACGTTTTTTAATCCCAACAAAGGATAAAACTGCACAATAACGTACAGTATGGTCGGATTAACCCGAGTGACGGACCATCCAAGGTCGGATTAGAGAGGTTCTACTGTACTGTCAAAAGATGGAAATTACATACGAAGGCAATTTCTAGGTTACCACCTATTAATATCGTGGGGCATGATATTAATGAAGTCATGAAGCGACTGCTGGCGTCGTTTTTCGAACGTAATTGACCGATCAACCTAACGAGATTCTTACGTAAGGAGTAAAAGGAATTGAGCGGTAACTGTATCACAGCATGGTTCTGCCTAGCGATACTGAATGGGAAACAGGAGAACACGTAAGGTGTTCTGTTGTTCTGTTCTCGAACAATTCGTCACCAATCCTTTACATCCTCTAAAAACGAAGGTGCAAATATTCATACAAAGTTATCGTTATTATCAAGGGATATGATCAGATCTAATACCGCATTTAATACCACAAATATATATATTTTTTAAAAAACTTATATTTTTTGTCAAAGTTGCATAGAAGCATATTTGCTTACTCTGTAGCAGCCAGAAAAAATGGACGTCACAGAACGAGGAAAGGAAGTGAATTGCAGTATAATTTGTTTTACAGCAAAAGATGTACAGAGTTCATTTTACGTTTCACCTTTTAATTAAAAGTCTCTGATCAAGCATTTTGTTTACATTCCAATAGAAAACGTATTTTACACAGAAACAAAAACAGAATTTCACCAAATATCACAATATTAATTTGTTTCTATTGGTATATTTTCGTCTCACACTTTAGAGGGTTATGAAGCTACGTAGAGGCAATGTGTATATGTATTTCATAGCTAGCACATATATCACTATAACCACTTCCTTCTGCCCCCCTCCCCCCCTCCACGTATTGCAGTTTGAGGCGCCCTGTCACGGGTCGCGCGGCTTCTCCCATCGGAGGTTCGAGTCCTCCGTTGGGCAGGAGTGTGTGTGTTGTCCTTAGCGTAAGTTAGTTGAAGTTAGATTAAGTTAGTAAGCCTACAGACCGATGACTTAAGGAGTTTGGTCACATAGGACCTTACCACAAATTTCCAAATTTCCCTGTCTTCCCCCAAGCCTTCCTCCCGCCCCCCCCTCCCCCCTCCAGACCCCTCGCCGCGCAGCTTTACTTTCACCAGTAGCTCTCCTGTCTTACAAGCTTCACAGGACGTCTATTTCATATTTTAAGTATGTGAGATGGTCGTGAGCCATGTCCAAATACCTCATCCGGTAGAACACTTTCGCATCAAAGACAAATGACCAGGTTCGGACCTTGGTTTTAATCTTCCAGGAAGTTTCAGATCAAAACATATTTCGCTGCGGACTGAAACTCATACTGGAAAGAATCTCCCAGGTTGTAGTTACGTCATCTCTGCGAAATTTCCGTTCTTTCGGGAGCACCTACCTGTCCCGCAAGTTATGCAGAAGAAGTTCTGTAAAGTTTGGAAAGTACGAGATGAGACTCTGCCGGAAGTTAAGCTATGAGGGGGACCCGTATTTCGTGATTGGCAAGCTGTTCAGGACGTACCAACGAAAGTCAAAGTTCATTGTCTGGGATACAGTTTTAATCTGCCAAGAAGTTTTACATGCATTGGGGTTGAAAATTTGTGAATGATGATGAACTTAGTGGGAGAACATCTCTCTGTGAAGAATAGGGATCATAACAGAAGTGATGTCCCTTGTGCGTGAATACCAATGTACTATGATAGGTGTGATGGTGGAAAAAGTGAAAATCCGTCGTGTAACATCTTTCAGGATCTCGTACCACTCTTTGAACTTGACGGAACCAGTCCAGAGGACACGAAAACCGATTCAGCAGCCGAAATGTTGCAAACTCTTAGTCAAGGTGACTTCTTCAACTGCATGTCACCGTGGAAGAATGCTGCGTGTTTCACTATGACCCGGAGACTAACGAGCAAATCAACCACCGGAAACATGTGCTTTCACCACCCAGATCAAACCATCATCAAGCAAAGTCTTGCTGTTTTCTTTGAGACAACTATTTTATGGGGCTAAAGATTATGTTCGTAGCGAACAACCCATCAGAAGGAGCATAATACCAAAATCATCTGACGATACATGACACAGACATGCAGCTTTTCTGGGCTGTCAAGTTTTACGTCAACCCCTGTATCTTCCTGACATGGCAACCAGCAACCTCTGATTATTTCTTAAGATGAAGAAACGGTCGTTTGGCAACCACTTCGAAAACGATTACATCTACATCTACATCTACATTTATACTCCGCAAGCCACCCAACGGGTTGTGGCGGTGGGCACTTTACGTGACACTGTCATTACCTCCCTTTCCTGTTCCAGTCGCGTATGGTTCGCGGGAAGAACGACTGCCGGAAAGCCTCCGTGCGCGCTCGAATACCTCCAATTTTACATTCGTGATCTCTTCGGGAGGTATAAGTAGGGGGAAGCAATATATTCGTTACTTCATCCACAAACGCACCGTCCTGAAACCTGGACAGCAAGCTACACCGCGATGCAGAGTCTGCCACTTGAGTTTGTTAAACATCTCCGTAACGCTATCACGGTTACCAAATAACCCTGTGACGAAACGCGCCGGTCTTCTTTGGATCTTCTCTATCTCCTCCGTCAACCCGATCTGATACGGATCCCACACTGATGAGCAATACTCAAGTATAGGTCGAACGAGTGTTTTGTAAGCCACCTCCTTTGTTGATGGATTACATTTCCTAAGGACTCTCCCAGTGAATCTCAACCTGGCCCCCGCCTTACCAATAATTAATTTTATATGATCATTCCACTTCAAATCGTTCCGTACGCATACTCCCAGATATTTTACAGAAGTAACTGCTACCAGTGTTTGTTCCGCTATCATATGATCATACAATAAAGGATCCTTCTTTCTATGTATTTGCAATACATTACCATTTGTCTATGTTAAGTGTGAGTTGCCATTCCCTGGGTCTCATGAACAAATAAAGCGAGTTGGGTCTCTCACGATCGCTGTTTCCGGAATCGATGTTGATTCCCACAGAGTAGGTTCTGGGTCTCCAGAAACGACATGATACGCGAGCAAAAAACATGTCCTAAAATTCTACAGCAGATCG
Organism: Schistocerca cancellata; assembly: GCF_023864275.1. NCBI lineage: Eukaryota > Metazoa > Arthropoda > Insecta > Orthoptera > Acrididae > Schistocerca > Schistocerca cancellata. The sequence goes on from NC_064635.1 coordinate 128,784,708, forward strand.
ACGTCAGAGATATAGGTCTATAGTTTTGCGCATCTGCTCGACGACCCTTCTTGAAGACTGGGACTACCTGTGCTCTCAGAATGAAATTTTCACTCTGCAGCGGAGTGTGCGCTGATATGAAACTTCCTGGCAGATTAAAACTGTGTGCCCAACCGAAACTCGAACTCGGGACCTTTGCCTTTCACGGACAAGTGCTCTACAATCTGAGCTACCGAAGCACGACTCACGCCCGGTCCTCACAGCTTTACTTCTGCCAGTATCTCGTCTCCTACCTTCCAAACTTCACAGAAGCTCTCCTGCGAACCTCTTTACCTGTGCTCTTTTCCAATCATTTGGAACCTTCCGTTCCTCGAGACACTTGCGGTACACGGCTGTTAGAAGGAGGGTAAGTTCTTTCACGTACTCTGTGTAGAATCGAATTGGTATCCCGTCTGGTCCAGTGGACTTTCCTCTGTTGAGTGATTCCAGTTGCTTTTCTATTCTTTGGACGCTTATTTCGATGTCAGCCATTTTTTCGTTTTTGCGAGGATTTAGAGAAGGAACTGCAGTGCGGTCTTCCTCTGTGAAACAGCTTTGGAAAAAGGTGTTTAGTATTTCAGCTTTACGCGTGTCATCCTCTGTTTCAATGCCATCATCATCCCAGAGTGTCTGGATATGCTGTTTCGAGCCACTTAGTGATTTAACGGAAGACCAGAACTTCCTAGGATTTTCTGTCGAGTCGGTACGTAGAATTTTACTTCCGAATTCACTGAACGCTTCACGCATAGCCCTCCTTACGCTAACTTTGACATCGATTAGCTTCAGTTTGTCTGAGAGGTTTTAGCTGCGTTTAAACGTGCAGTGAAGCTGTCTTTGCTTTCGCATTGCAATGTGATGTTCGAAGAGAAATATTTTCTAAAGAGCGAAAAGATTTTCGGGAAGTCTTCCATCGTTGCTCGACGGCATCTACAAGCCGGAAACTCAGCGAGTCACACGTCGCGCATTGTACGTGCGGGATTTGAAGATCACCCGGATGAGTTTATCGTATTCTCCTGGCCTCCAGTCTGCCCGGATTTAAACCCAGTCGAGAATCTGTGAGGCCACCTCGATTGGGCTGTTCGCGCCATCGATCTTCAACCGCGAAACGTATCGCAGTTGGCCATGGCAACTGCTGTCCGCATGGCTCCACATCCATGTCGCTATCTTCCAGAACTTCACTGACACTCTTCCTGCACGTCTGCGCTGCTGAAGATGGTTATTCACGCTATTCACATTGTTCACATTAATGTCGTTGGACCATGTACAACCGAAGAATTTGTAGGTGATATTTCGAAACCATTCTTCTCCATATACATGTATAGTCTAGACAGCCAGATTTCCTGCAGGTCACTCATTTAACATATACTCCAAGACAACGGTAATATCTTTATCAAACAAATGCTAGATAATTTCGGTAGTGTGGGAGTCAGACCACTGAATGTAAACACTTTCCTAGCAACACTCAGGTGCAGATAAAGTCTCACATTTGACAGTATTCGTCCGCGAGACTCAGAGGGCCGTAGACACGGGTTCCCAGGTAGATGCCGTGCTTCTTGACATCCGCAAGGCGTTCGATACAGTTCCGCACAGTCGTTTAATGAACAAAGAGCATATGGACTATCAGACCAATTGTGTGATTGGATTGAAGAGTTCCTAGATAACAGGACGCAGCATGTCATTCTCAATGGAGAGAAGTCTTCCGAAGTAAGAGTGATTTCAGGTGTGCCGCAGGGGAGTGTCGTAGGACCTTTGCTATTCACAATATACATAAATGACCTTGTGGATGACATCGGAAGTTCACTGAGGTTTTTTGCGGATGATGCTGTGGTATATCGAGAGGTTGTAACAATGGAAAATTTTACTGAAATGCAGGAGGATCTGAAGCGAATTGATGCATGGTGCAGGGAATGGCAATGGAATCTGAATGTAGACAAGTGTAATGTGCGAATACATAGAAAGAAAAATCCCTTACCATTTAGCTACAATATAACAGGTCAGCAACTGGAAGCAGTTAATTCCATAAACTATCTGGAAGTACGCATTAGGAGTGATTTATAATGGAATGATCATATAAAGTTGATCGTCGGTAAAGCAGATGCCAGACTGAGATTCACTGGAAGAATCCTAAGGAAATGCAATCAGAAAACAAAGGAAGTAGGTTACAGTAAGCCTGTTCACCCACTGCTTGAATACTGCTCAGCAGTGTGGGATCCGTACCAGATAGGGTTGATAGAAGAGATAGAGAAGATCCAACGGAGAGCAGCACGCTTCGTTACAGAATCATTTAGTAATCGCGAAAGCGTTACGGAGATGATAGATAAACTCCAGTGGAAGACTCTGCAGGAGAGACGCTCAGTAGCTCGGTACGGGCTTTTGTTGAAGTTTCGAGAACATACCTTCACCGAGGAGTCAAGCAGTACATTGCTCCCTCCTACGTATATCTCGCGAAGAGACCATGAGGATAAAATCAGAGAGATTAGAGCCCACAGAGAGGCATACGGATAATCCTTCTTTCCACGAACAATACGATACTGGAATAGAAGGGAGAACCGACAGAGGTACTCAAGGTACCCTCCGCCACACACCGTCAGGTGGCTTGCGGAGTATGGATGTAGATGTAGATGAATACCTGCACGTCCACCCCCGGTAGCTGTGTGGTTTGAAAAAAAAAAATGTGAGCTTCAGTTATCTGTGTCAAAACAATAAAAAAACAAAAATATAAAAATAAAAATAAAAAAACTCCGCCATTGCCGGTCCCAAGCCCGGATCCTCATCTTACAAGTGATGAGGGAGGAGAAGGGGGAGGAGTAACAACCTCGTAAAAAAAACCTGGGTCCATCTGGCTCCGGATGGTAGCACCCTGTGAGGACCCCTGCCTAGAGTTACGAGTGAAAACCTGTCAACGGTCTCATAGGCGGATGAGGAATTTTTAACTCCCAACGGCTGAGAGCGGAGGAACCAAAAATCTATAACTGCAAGCGTCTGTACCCAGATTGGGCGGCTTGTGGGCAGCGTCTGTTCCTCATGTTAGAAGTGGCTGTTTCAAGAAAACCTTCTAACGCTAACAACGTTAGTCGTATTCCTGGTAGGTTACGCAAGTAATCTCCCCAACTTTGAAGAATTTCAACAGTTACAATCTTAATGCATGATGGAAATGTCTTTCAATAACGAAACTGCCCCAGGTGGCCAATCCACCGTCGGCAACGACGCAAGCAGACCCATGGATTCTGGGGAGTCCGCAACACCATGCAAATCCAAGATTAAACCCAGAAAAATCTTCAACATAGCAACTCTCAACATAAACTCCCTTCTCAAAGTGGGAAAACTTAAGCACCTTACAGACCAGTTACACACGGAAGACATACAAATTGTGGCGCTACAAGAAACTCGCTTCACTGATGAAAACACATTTGAATCAAACAAATTCAGAATATTTAAAGGAAAACCTGGAAAAATTGTAATGAAGAAATGCCCTCAGCTTGGCACAGCTTTTGCTGTAAACACAAAAATTCTGAACTCTGTCGAACATTTTTGGTCAACATCATCGAGAACATCTTTCCTCACTTTTCAATGTGCAAATAAAAAATACACATTAATCAATGTTCACGCTCCCACAAACGACAAAAATAACGCTAAAAATAGGGAAGAAACAGATGAATTCTGGAAAAAACCTTAAGGATCATATATCAGAAATCCCAGAAAACAATGCAAAAATACTTCTAGGAGATTTTAACGCTCAGATTGGAAAAGAAAAGAAATTCCGCGATATTGTCGGCAACTTTCCCGCACACAAACGAACCAACAAAAATGGAGAAAGGTTAATTATGCTCTGTAAGCAGTTTAAACTCAAGCTAATGTCAACACGTTTTAAACATCTTCCCAGAAAACAAAAAACCTGGGTATCTCCGATAAAGTGTATCGGAGAATTTCAGATAGATCACGTTGCCATCTCCTCCAAATGTGAAAAAGAAATATTGAACACACGTGTCCGAAAATCTCTAAACCTCGACTCCGATCACTATCTCACGAAAATAAAAACTAAACTGATCCCACAAAACAAACAGAAAAGCAGAAACTGTGAATATAAAAACAGAAATAAAATAAATTTTGATCTTGCAACCCTGAGAAATTACAACCTTAAGTCAAACTCTAACCTCAAGGATTTTCAGAAAAAAACTTAAAGACATTCTCCCCTTCACAAAACCTCCAAGAATTTCAGAACAACTTGATTGAGGCAACAGAAACAACCTTTCCAAAAAAGAGCAAACCGAGACACCCGTGGTGGGACAGCAACTGTAATGAAGTTCTGCATGAAAGACTTAAAGCCTGGAAAAAGTGAAACTCACATAAAACTGAAAAAAACTTTGATGAATTTAAGCAAGCCAGAAAGAATGCCTCGAAAACTATTCGCAACACCAAGAGACAATATGAAAAACAACAACTGGACTCAATCGAAGAGAATTTCAAGAAATGCAACACGGCAGCTTGGTACAAAACATTCAACCAGAAACTCCGAGGATACCAGTCCCCTTGCCTAAACCTTATGAGAAATAATAAGACTCTCGCCACCAACAATACTGAAAACTGTGAAATCCTGGCTGAATATTTTGAGACACTCCTAAACTGCCAAACACCCATCCAGACTCTGTTTTACGCAACCAGAAACATTACCAACACATTCAACACCTCCGACACGAGAGGAAATCACAAACATAATCAAAAATCTCAAAAACAGGAAAGCATGTGGAGAAGACACAATTACAGCAGAAATGCTCAAGCTTGGGCGAGAAACATCAGTAGAAGCACTACACAAAGAACTTGAACAAGTATGGGAAACCAAGAAAATCCCAAGGCACTGGAAAACTGCCCTAATTCACCCTTTGTTTTAAAAAGGTGACAAAAGGGATGTTAACAACTATCGTGGAATATCGCTTCTCACAGTCCCATACAAAATTCTATCAAAAGTCCTGCTCAATCGTGTATCACCAATTATAGAGGGAAAACTTGGAGAATATCAAGGAAGACCCTGCGCCGAACAAATTTTTAACCTCAAAACAACAATGAACTATTTATCTACAAGGAGCAAGAAATATTTCATAACATTCATTGATTTCAAAGAAGCTTATGACTCAATCGATAGGGACACACTCATCAAAACACTTCCAGAATATAAAATAGATGAAACAACAATCACCATAATCAAAGAAACATTAACAAATACAACATCAAAAGTAAAATTCCAAGCAGAAATTTCACGGCATTTCGAGGTCAAAACCGGCGTCAGACAAGGAGATGCGCTGTCCCCGGTACTCTTCAACTGTGTTCTGGATAAAGTCATAGCAGAATGGAGAAAACTCACGCAAAAACATGGAGTTGAGATAGTCCAAACTGGAGGGAAGTGCTACAAAGCCATTGAAACCAACTGTTTTGCCTTCGCTGACGATCTCTCCTGTTCAGCTTACACACAAAAAGACACAATAAAACAAATAGAATTACTTAAAGAAACTGCTGAAAAAGTAGGCTTGCAAATTTCATTTGGAAAGACAGAAATCATTACAAATATCAAAAATCCACCAAAGAAAATAACTACGAAATACGGGAAAATACAGGTATCTAAACGTTTTAAATATCTTGGTGAACTAATTCAGCCTGTGGCAAAAGGTCATCCAGCCTGCAGGGCTAGAATACAAAAACTAGAGACAGCAACTCACTACTACAGACTAATGTATTAAAAAAAATGTATATCCAAAAACATTAAACTCAGACACTACCAGACTGTCATTAGACCGCAGATACTATATGCATCAGAAACACTGGCAAATTTTGCACACGCAGAACAGATAGAAAATCGTGAAAGAAGAATTGTGAGGACAATTCTTGGACACAGGAAAATAACAGATGATCAAAGCAAGCCTGTATACAGACTAAAAAGCAACAAAGCAGTGTATACGAAGTGCAGCAAAATTACAGACGAAATTAGAAAAAGATGCTCCTTTTATGCTCACATACTGAGGATGAACCCGAATAGGCTTACAAAACAAATATTTTCGTACATCGCAAATCTAAAAAATACAGATTTATGGTTTATCAACACAGAAAGAGATCTAAAAGAAATGGACATAGATCAGGAAACAATATTTAACAGAAACCTTTTTAGAAAAAAACTGAATTCATTCACGGGTTTCGGTGTGAAAATTAAGAAGACTTGTGGAACTAAATGGTCTGAAGAGAGAAAAGCCGCCTTCAGCGCAAGAATGAAAGAAGTGTGGACTGAGAGAAAGAAGACTTCCCAGAAGCGCAAGAAATAACTGTTTTCACGGTCTTTAACGGCCAAATTTGTATAATAATAATAATAATAAAAATAAAAATAAGGAAAAAAGTGGTCAGCGTGGCGGAATGCCACACCAATGGCCGGGGTCCGACTTAAAAAAAAAATAAATGGAAAATAAAAAACGGAAAAAATACTGGTCAGTGCGATAGAATGTTAATGCTGAGGGCCCCGGTTCGATTCCCGGCTGGGTAGCAGATTTTCTCCGCTGAAGGACTGGGTGTCATTTCATCCCCATCGACGCGCAAGTCGCCCAAGTGGCGTCAAATCGAAAGACTTGCACCCGGCCCGACGGGAGGCGCTACTCACACGACATTTTCATTTTAATACCTTCACACTGGACATATTTCCAAACTATTGTGGTTATTGTAAAGTAGTCACAAGGGCAAAATATACTGCTAGTAGCTATGTTATACAGAAGGATTATGTGCGATTAAATTCCCCGAAGAATGAGAGAAGATTAAAAAATATCTTAACTGAAACTAAAAATTGAAGAATTTCGGTTCTAAAAATATTTGAATGTGTAATACGTCCCTCGTTTCCTGCATGTCATGCTTCCAAATTCTTTTCTCGGGGCATTTTCACTTTGGCACACTACAAACACATTTAGTGGCGAAGAAGCAGCATAGATTATTATTGAAACAGAGACAACAATAACATAAAACGCAGTAGGAAACCTAAAAATAAGGAGTTAGTATCCCTTATTCTCTAACAACAAAATCATCAAACTTTTAAACTTTAGTTTCTGTTGTCAGAGGCTTAAACGCTATTCATTGCAGATATCTAGTAAATCTTGTTAAGATGACCATGAATCGCGTGCATAGAAACCATAATGCTTTTCAAATAACTTCCGGGAATTCAGCCAGGTAACACTTTCAGCGACCGCCGATATTTCGGCGGGAGAACACCCCGCCATTTTCAAGGCAAAGTGCAACGGACAGGCGGCGTACATACAAATTTAAAACCGCGGTTCTCGGACTGAAGCAGGAAAGATAACACAAACACACTGAACACTAGTGCAACCAAAGACGACCAAAGTCAGCGCTCCTCCTCCTGAAGAAAAGTAGTTTGTCGCAGGACACTATCAAGAGTCTTAACACCTATAGTGCTGTCCCCACTAGATTATATGGCCGTCCGAAGGTTCACAAGGAAGGGTTTCCTTTCCGTCCTATAGTGAGTAACATCGGCGCTCCGACATATCGTGTAGCCAAGCATCTTGCTACTCTGTTGAATCCACAAGTAGGTCGGTGTGAACATCGTATCAGGAACTCGTTTGGAGGGACTGCGGTTGAATGCCTCTGATATTTTAGTGAGTTTCGATGTGGTCTCTCTCTTCATTCGTGTTCCTCTATCTGATTCGTTGCGGTTAATTGAGGCCAGGTTTGGTGCTGAATTAACTAATCTCTTCCGGCATGTGTTGACATCAACTTACTTTTTATTTAATGATCAGTATTACGAGCAGACAGATGGATTTGCGATGGGTAGTCCGTTGTCTCCTGTGATCGCAAATTTGTTTATGCAAGACTTCGAGGAACGTGCATTGGAGTCTGCGCCTTTGAAACCCGTCTGTTTCTTTAGATACGTTGACGATACCTTCGTTGTTGCCCTCATGGTAGGGAGAATTTGAATGTCTTTCTAGAACATCTGAACTCGATCCACCCGAACATTCGTTTTACGATGGAGGTGGAAGAGGATGGCTGCCTTCCCTTTCTTGACGTGTTGGTTAGGAGTAAGGATGATGGATGATTGGGACATGCAGTCCACAGGAAACGTACTCACACCGACTTGTACTTACAAGCTAATAGCTGTCACCTTCCGGCTCAGCGTGAAGGGGTACTTCGTATTTTGGTACACAGGGCACATGTCGTGCCTGACGCTGAGACTTTGCCAGCTGAGCTGTCCCATTTCGTCAAAATGGTTACAGTGATAGACAGATTGAACGTGCGTGGCGCTATCGACCAACTGTACATCGGGTGATTGATAGTTCTGAGTCAACACCTAAGTCTACTGCTATTTTGCCTCACGTAGGAAACACGTCCAACAAGATCTGTCGTATTTTACGGAAATACGACGTGAAATGTGTTTTCCGACCTCCATCTAAAATTAGAGCACTTTTGAGTTCCGTTAAGGATGATCTTGGACTGCGTAAGGCGGGTGTTCGAGTATATCGTATTCCTTGTAGCTGGGGCATGGCCTATATTGGTCAAACTATCAGGACCGTGGAGGACCGATGTACTGAGCATAAACGGCACACACGATTATTGCAGCCAAATAGATCTGCTATTGCCGAACATTGCTTGGATACTGGTCACCCCATGTTATATAATAACACCGAGATATTGGCATGCGCGTCCAGCTATTGGGACAGTGTTATTAGGGAGGTAGTTGAGATTAAATTAGCGAGCAACCTCGTTAATAGGGATGGAGGTTTCTGTTTAATCTCTGTTTGGAATCCGGCTCTCTCCCTTGTCAAGAAACAGAGGGACAGAGTCAATGCTACCTCACCTGTGAATTCATAGTTTCACTATCGATAGCTCTGACTTTGGTCTTCTTTGGTGGCGCTAGTGTTCAGTGTGTGTGTTATCTTTCCTGCTTCAGTCCGGGAACCGAGGTTTTAAATTTGCATGTAAGGCTCCTGTCCGTTGCAGTTTGCCTTGAAAATGGCGGGGTGTTCTCCCGCCAAAATTTCGGCGGTCGCTGAAAGTGTTACCTGGCTGAATTCCCGGAAGTTATTTGAAAGTTGTATACGCCAGGAGGAACTCAGGTCTCACATAATACATTTGAACGCCACCTGCCTTTGCTACATAGCGATGAAATGATATTCGAAAACTCGCCGGGCGCCCACGGACAAACCTAACGCCGCGCCAGATGTACGTAACCATTCAGGGCGGTGTCTACTGTAGCCAAAAGTTACGTTGCGTTCTTCTGAAGGCACATTCCATTGGCATTCTTACTGTACACTCTGACAAAAATCATGGCATACCTCTTAATATCGCATAGGACCTGGTTTTTCCCGTCATAATGCAGCAGATCGACATGATATGCTCACAACAAGTCGTTGGAAGTCCCTTGCAGAAATATTGAGACATGTCACCTCTATAGCCGTCAGTAATCGCGTCTTGCCGACGCAAGATTTTGCGCACGAACTGATCTCTCGATTGTGTACCATAAACATTCGATGGTATTCACATCGGACGGTCTACGTGGCCAAATAATTCACTCGAACTGTCCAGAATGTTCTTCAAAACAGTCGCGAACAGTTGTGGCCCGATGACATGGCGCATTGTCATCCACAAAATCCATCGACGTCTGACGACATGAATGGCTGCAAATGGTCTCCATGACCATTTATAGTCAAAGACCCGTTCAGTTGGACCAGAGACTCCACGCCATTCCATGTAAACACAGCCCGCACCATTATGGAGCGATCTCCAGCTTGCACAGTGCCTTGTTGACAACTTGCGTCCATGACCACACTCGATCCCTACCATGAGCGCTTATCAACTGAAATCAGGACTCATTTGACCACTCCAGAGAGAGTCCAACCGATACGGACACAAACCCAGGAAAAATGGAAATGAGCGTTTGCCGTCATTCGCCGGGAGGCCCCTTGCGGGGCAGGTCTTATTGCATTTATCGTGAATCTCTTGCCCAACGTAAAGTCCCGAGCGACTGGAAAAAAGCGCAGGTGACGCCTGTATATAACAAAGGTAGAAGGACGGATCCTCAAAATTACAGACCAATATCCTTAACATCGGTTTGTTGCAGGATTCTCGAACATATTCTCAGTTCGAATATAATGAATTTCCTTGAGACAGAGGAGTTGCTGTCCATGCATCAGCACGGCTTTAGAAAGCATCGCTCCTGCGAAACGCAACTCGCCCTTTTTTCTCATGATATTTTGCGAACCATGGATGAAGGGTATAAGACGGATGCCATATTCCTTGACTTCCGGAAAGCGTTTGACTCGGTGCCTCACTGCAGACTCCTAACTAAGGTACGAGCATATGGGATTGGTTCCCAAGTATGTGACTGGCTCGAAGACTTCTTAAGTAATAGAACCCAGTACGTTGTCCTCGATGGTGAGTATTCATCGGAGGTGAGGGTATCATCTGGAGTGCCCCAGGGAAGTGTGGTAGGTCCACTGTTTTTTTCTATCTACATGAATGATCTTTTGGATAGGGTGGATAGCAATGTGCGGCTGTTTAATGATGATGCTGTGGTCTACGGGAAGGTGTCGTCGTTGAGTGACTGTAGGAGGATACGAGATGACTTGGACAGGATTTGTGATTGGTGTAAAGAATGGCAGCTAACTCTAAATATACACTCCTGGAAATTGAAATAAGAACACCGTGAATTCATTGTCCCAGGAAGGGGAAACTTTATTGACACATTCCTGGGGTCAGATACATCACATGATCACACTGACAGAACCACAGGCACATAGACACAGGCAACAGAGCATGCACAATGTTCGCACTAGTACAGTGTATATCCACCTTTCCCAGCAATGCAGGCTGCTATTCTCCCATGGAGACGATCGTAGAGATGCTGGATGTAGTCCTGTGGAACGGCTTGCCATGCCATTTCCACCTGGCGCCTCAGTTGGACCAGCGTTCGTGCTGGACGTGCAGACCGCGTGAGACGACGCTTCATCCAGTCCCAAACATGCTCAATGGGGGACAGATCCGGAGATCTTGCTGGCCAGGGTAGTTGACTTACACCTTCTAGAGCACGTTGGGTGGCACGGGATACATGCGGACGTGCATTGTCCTGTTGGAACAGCAAGTTCCCTTGCCGGTCTAGGAATGGTAGAACGATGGGTTCGATGACGGTTTGGATGTACCGTGCACTATTCAGTGCCCCCTCGACGATCACCAGTGGTGTACGGCCAGTGTAGGAGATCGCTCCCCACACCATGATGCCGGGTGTTGGCCCTGTGTGCCTCGGTCGTATGCAGTCCTGATTGTGGCGCTCACCTGCACGGCGCCAAACACGCATACGACCATCATTGGCACCAAGGCAGAAGCGACTCTCATCGCTGAAGACGACACGTCTCCATTCGTCCCTCCATTCACGCCTGTCGCGACACCACTGGAGGCGGGCTGCACGATGTTGGGGCGTGAGCGGAAGACGGCCTAACGGTGTGCGGGACCGTAGCCCAGCTTCATGGAGACGGTTGCGAATGGTCCTCGCCGATACCCCAGGAGCAACAGTGTCCCTAATTTGCTGGGAAGTGGCGGTGCGGTCCCCTACGGCACTGCGTAGGATCCTACGGTCTTGGCGTGCATCCGTGCGTCGCTGCGGTCCGGTCCCAGGTCGACGGGCACGTGCACCTTCCGCCGACCACTGGCGACAACATCGATGTACTGTGGAGACCTCACGCCCCACGTGTTGAGCAATTCGGCGGTACGTCCACCCGGCCTCCCGCATGCCCACTATACGCCCTCGCTCAAAGTCCGTCAACTGCACATACGGTTCACGTCCACGCTGTCGCGGCATGCTACCAGTGTTAAAGACTGCGATGGAGCTCCGTATGCCACGGCAAACTGGCTGACACTGACGGCGGCGGTGCACAAATGCTGCGCAGCTAGCGCCATTCGACGGCCAACACCGCGGTTCCTGGTGTGTCCGCTGTGCCGTGCGTGTGATCATTGCTTGTACAGCCCTCTCGCAGTGTCCGGAGCAAGTATGGTGGGTCTGACACACCGGTGTCAATGTGTTCTTTTTTCCATTTCCAGGAGTGTAGATAAATGTAAATTAATGCAGGTGAATAGGAAAAAGAATCCTGTAATGTTTAAATACTCCATTAGTAGTGTAGCGCTTGACACAGTCACGTCGATTAAATATTTGGGCGTAACATTGCAGAGCGATATGAAGTGGGACAAGCATGTAATGTCAGTTGTGGGGAAGGCGGATAGTCGTCTTCGGTTCATTGGTAGAATTTTGGGAAGATGTAGTTCATCTGTAAAGGAGACCGCTTATAAAACACTAATACAACCTATTCTTGAGTACTGCTCGAGCGTTTGGGACCCCTATCAGGTCGGATTGAGGAAGGACATAGAAGCAATTGAGAGTCGGGCTGGTAGATTTGTTACTGGTAGGTTTTATCATCACGTGAGTGTCACGGAAATACTTCAGGAACTCGGGTGGGAGTCTCTAGAGGAAAGGAGGCGTTCTTTTCGTGAATCGCTACTGATGAAATTTAGAGAACCAGCATTTGATGCTGACTGGAGTACAATTTTACTGCCGGCAACTTATATTTCGAAGAAAGACCACAAAGATAAGAGAGATTAGGGCTCGTACAGAGGCATATAGGCAGTCATCTTTCCCTCGTTCTGTTTGGGAGTGGAACAGGGAGAGAAGATGCTAGTTGTGGTACGAAGTACCCTCCGCCACGCACCGTATGGTGGATTCCAGAGTATATATGTAAATGTAGATGTATTACATTCGACGCCACATTGGACGTCCTGCGCTCCAGGTGGGGATGAAATGATGAAGACAACACAACACCCAGTCCCTGAGCGGAGAAAATCTCCGACCCAGCCGGGACAAGCGCAGGAGAGGCGCTGCAGGCGATGTCGTGGTGTTAGCAAAGGCGGCGTCGGTTTAACACGTATGTTCGTCGTATGTCAAAAGTTGTACCTCTGTACAAAAAGGGCGATCGGCAGCAGATGGTCAACTATAGGCCTGTGTCACTCCTCTCAGGTTTTTGAAAAATCATTGAAAAACTAGTTCTGCTACAATTAACTGATTTCTTTAACAAAAAAAAAATGATCTCAGGATGTCAGCATGGCTTCAGGCCTCAGTGCAGTACTGAAACAGCCACTTTTAGCCTCATAAATCGTATTTTAAATTCAGTGGATAATCACAAAAATGTTCCGGGGATTTTCCTAGATTTAACAAATGCATTTGATTTAATAGACCATGAAATTCTCCTAAGAAAGTTAGAGTGGTATGGTGTGAGAGGCCTTTCACACGAGTGGCTGAAATCCTACCTAGAAAATCGCGCTCAGATAATAGAGGTAAAACAAATGGTAAAAAATGAACTCCAAGCTTATCAATCGAAACCTTCCACATTAACCCACGGTGTACCAGAAGGCTCAATATTAGGTCCCTTTCTCTTCTTAATTTTCGTAAACGACTTCCCCCTACACGTTCAACACTCTGAACCAGTGCTATTAGCAGATGACACAAGCATATTAATTGAAGGTGAAAACGAAATGGCTCTACGTTTAAATGCTAAAGTCACAAATGAAAATGTCACAGAGTGATTTATGAGGAATAAATTACTGATAAACCCTCGAAATACAATTGGCCTACACTTCCATACACAACAAAATAAAAACCCATTAAAACCAAACATGTCCATGGAAAACCAAAGAATTAACAGTGTCACTGAAACAAAATTTCTTGGCATCTACTTACAAGACAATCTTTAATCGAATTCCCACATCATATCATTAAATTCTAAACTGTGGAAAAAGACTTATGCGATGAGGATTATATGGAACAACACAAATCCTGAAACAGTTAGAGTGGTGTATTACGCTTGTATACACTCCCTACTGAGATATGGCATCATATTCTGGGGTAATTCTCCTCATAGCATAACCACATTCTGGAAACAAAAAAAGGTTGTGAGGATAATGAAAAATGCTAACCGCCGAAAATCATGCAAACCATTCTTTAAAGAACTGGGGATTCTACCCCTACCATGTATCTATATACTAGAAATTGTCATGTACCTAAAAAAAAGCACACTAAAAATGGAAACGTATTTATTCAAAATAAATCTGTACATGAACACCATACAAGGGCAAATAGTGACATACACAGACATTATTGTTATACCACACTGTATAAGAAAGCTGTATATCAATCAGGTTCACATTTGTTTATTAAGCTGCCAAGTAACTTAAAGGCCATAAACAAAATCCATAGCTGTAGAAAATCTGTAACTTCATATCTCTTGGAAAACTGTTTTTACTCAGTAACACAGTATCTTGAAAAATAAGTTAATATCGTTTGTAAAAATATAAAAATGTAATGTAACAATATAGCAATATAACAATGTAACAATTTATAAATGTAATGTATACAATCAATGTAACAGTATATTAATGTAATGTCATTTTGTCCAACATCAAAGGTATGGTATATGTACCTCAAAGATTCAGAACGTAAATAGATATTAAATAAAGAAATAAATATGTCGTACACTGACTTCTGCGGTTATTTCCCGCAGTGTGGCTTTTGTCTTAGCACCGACAACTCTACGAAAATGCCGCTGCTCTCGGTCGTTATCTGAAGGCCGTTGGGCACTTCGTTGTCCGTTGTAAGCAGTATCCGCGGCCACACTCCTGACACAGTGGATCTCAGAATATTGAATTCCCTAATGATTTCCGAAATGGAATGTCCCACGCTTATAGCTCCAACTACCATCCCACGTTCAAGGTCTGTTAATTCAGTCGTGCGGCCGTTATCTCATCGGAAACCTTTTCACATGAATCGCCTGAGTACAAATGACAGCTCCCCCCAGTACACTGTCGCTTTATACCTTGTGTACCCGATACTATCACCATCCCTTGACTTGGGTCACCTCAGTGTACGGTTCTGCACAGACAACGAATAAAATACACAGATTGTCAAAAACTATGTGTGGTGTGCGTACTGTGAGACCTTCAGTACACACACCATCAGATTATTTGACTTGTCGCTCTAACGAAGTAGGCGAGTGTCAGCAATATGTCTCGTGGCCTTATCGTCGCGGGTTAATATTCTGCCGTTAGGTCAGACGATAGAAATGCCACTTGCACGCTTAGAGCAGCAGATTGACGTTGACCAACTTTAACAGAACCTGATTAATTTTCACACGCATTTATTAAAATAATAACAAGCATAAAAATTACTTAACTTGGTTCTGGATGCTATTTACAATTGACAATCTGAAGTTCCTTTGGTATTCATACGTTAATCTTATTCTCACATATATCTCTGATACTTGACAAAAGTGTCTATACATTTATCTTCATGGCTATGTACAGGAATATGGTAATCTTATTAGGCGCACACTGAAACCTGGTACGGACAAATGTAGAACATGTACGGACTGGTACAGACTAATGTAGAACTCGTACAGACTGGGACAGACTAATGCAGACTAATTGGAGCTCTGTACACGAGTTATAATACCTCGCGCATTCATGTATCACTGCACAAGTGTGATCCGCAAGGAGAGAAGGTTCTACATTAGCGGCAATCACATTGGCTGCGTTACATATTAATACGTGGATTGGCGGAAGTAGAATTTGGTCCGTCTCTATGGCAGCGCCATCTCATAGTGTGGAGATGGACGAGCGCTGCTCCTGCGCTGTTGTGCTTAGCGGGGCGCGCCCTAGAGGGAAAGTTATGTATGCGCTGACTACGCGGAACCTTGTACACAACACTATGAAACACTGGCTAGGGGACGAGAAAGTTCAAGTCTGTAGAGGGTAAGTGCTGTTATTTCAGCGATTAAGCAATCGACTCAAATTTACAAAGATCTTGTCACTGTGGGTCCACCTACAAGTATGATATTGCACCCCCTCTAGCCCAGATGCATGCACTGATTCGATTGGAAATGGAGTGATGAGACAACTGGCTGAGATCAGTTATTACTGGCAGTTGATAGCTTGGATACTGATTGGGACAGAGTTGATACCCTGAATGGTTCCACATATATAGTATCGCCACGGGAGTTCCTCAACTTTAGTCGAACTATTCATAGGGACAAGACCTAGTGAGGACGACCATTGTCATGTTGAAAAATGGCATCATGATGCTGTCGCATGAGAGGTACCACTGAAGGACGCGTGCAGTCTTTGTTCTAGCATTGTGCTATCAGAGCTCCCTCACTAATTGTCAGCCATAACTTCAGTTCATACGATGGCTCCCCACACCTTGACACAGAAGTGTCTCTCCAAAACGAAACCCTATCCCCAGGTCGACTCCATACTCGCTGGCGATGATACATCTGGGGTGCCGCAGACGGCGAATCATCAATGAACGAATCGGCATTCGTCAGCAGTCAGTACATTCCTGTCATGGCTCCACTCCAAACTCAACCGTTTACGTTGTGGTTGTGACGACAGCCTACGCGTGGGACGGTAACTCCCTAGTCTTACTGCCGCTAATCTCCAACCGACGGTGCGTGATTACAAACAAAGTTGCAGGGACCCATTACTTGTTGTACAATGGCAGGTGCAAACTTCAATGCATTACGATGCTCTCGGCCCACAATACGGCGGTCCTCCCATGGAGTGGTGAGACGTAGTGGACCGGAACCTTGAAGACGAATGCGTCCTCACGTTACAATGCAGTCCAACATCAAGTCTCAGTCACATCCGCTTGCTCCTCAAATGTAGATACTGTAATATTCGGCCAATAGGACAAATGCAGACCTACAACGAGACCCCGTTTCAAACTTTGGCAGATGCTGATAACTCTGTCTCACACGAGTAGGTGGCACCTCTGTGTTATTCACAGTGATCACTCAACATCTGGCGACGATCACGCCCCACATATACGTTACCCGGCCTGGTAAACATGAACTACACTAACGCTCTCCGGTGGCCATTGTATCTGTCACACAGAACTGCAACTCTATCCATTTACGTACCCGCCGATGCTGTGTACATGTACGAATTTAAGCTGACATCCACTTATGTCTTCTAGGTGCTTCCCTTTTCTGTCAAGCATTGTACACTGAAGAGCCAAAGATACTGGTACACCTGCATAAATACCGTGTAAGCCCCCCTCCCCCCCCCCCGAGCACATAGAAATGCCGCAACACTACGTGGCATGAACTCGACTAATGTCTGAAGTAGTGCTGGAAGGAAATGACGCCACAAATTCTGCAGGACCGTCCATAAATCGGTAAGACTACGAGGGTATGTAGATCTCTCTTGCACAGCACGTTGCAAGGTATTCCACATGTGCTCCATAATATTCATGTCCGGAGAGATTGGTGGCCAGCGGAAGTGTTTAAACTCAGAATAAAGTTCCTGGAACCACTCTGTAGCAATTCTGGACGTGTGGGTCGTCGCATTGTCCTGCTGAAATTGCCCAGGTCCGTCAAAATGCGCAATGGACATGAATGGATGCAGATGACCAGACATGATGCTTAGGTAAGTGTCACCTGGCCCCATATCACTCTTAACAGCACACGTCCCACACCCTTACAGAGCCTTCACCAGCTTGATCACTTCTCTGCTGATATGAAACTTCCTGGCAGATTAAAACTGTGTGCCCGACCGAGACTCGAACTCGGGACCTTTGCCTTTCGCGGGCAGGTGCTCTACCATCTGAGCTACCGAAGCACGACTCACGCCCGGTACTCACAGCTTTACTTCTGCCAGTATCTCGTCTCCTACCTTCCAAACTTTACAGAAGGTCTCCTGCGAACCTTGCAGAACTAGCACTCCTGAAAGAAAGGATATTGCGGAGACATGGCTTAGCCACAGCCTGGGGGAGGTTTCCAGAATGAGATTTTCACTCTGCAGGAAGTTTCATATCAGCGCACACTCCGCTGCAGAGTGAAAATCCCATTCTGGAAACTTCCCTGCTGACATGCAAGGTCCGTGGATTCCTGAAGTTGTCTCCATACCTGTACACGTTCATCCGCTCGATACAATTTGAAACGAGACTCGTCCGACCAGGCAACATGT
Source organism: Schistocerca cancellata (assembly GCF_023864275.1). Taxonomy (NCBI): domain Eukaryota; kingdom Metazoa; phylum Arthropoda; class Insecta; order Orthoptera; family Acrididae; genus Schistocerca; species Schistocerca cancellata. The sequence continues at coordinate 128,802,762 of NC_064635.1, forward strand.
TTCCCGTCATCAACAGTCCAATGTCGGTGTTGATGGGCCCAGGTGACTTGTAAAGCTTTGTGTCGTGCTGTCACCAAGGGTACACGAGTCGGCCTTTGGCTCCGAAAGCCCATATCGATGATGTTTCGTTGTATGGTTCACGTGTTGACTCGTGTTGATGGCCCAACATTTAAATCTGCAGCAGTCTGCGGAAAGGTTGCACTTCTGTCACGTTGAACGACTGTCTTCAGTCTTCGTTGGTCCCGTTCTTGCTGGATTTTTACTGGCCGCCGCTGTGTCGGAAATTTGATGTTTTACCGGAGTCCTGATATTCAATCTACACTCGTGAAACGGTCGTACGCGAAAATCTCCACTTCTTCGCTACCTCGGAGATTCTGTGTCTCATCGCTGGTGCGCCGACTATAACACAACGTATAAACTCCCTTAAATCTTGATAAACTGTCTTTGCAGTGGCTGTAACCGATCTAACAACTGCGCCAGATACATGTTGACGTATATAAGTGTTGCTGAACGCAGTGCCGTATTATACCTGATTACATATCTTTCTATCTGAATACGCATGCCTATACCAGTTTCTTTGGCACTTCAGTGTATTATACTTTTGTAAAGAGATGTTATCTTCGTTTTCTTCTTCGTCTCCGTTTCCTTCTTTCTTCAAGTGTGAGACATTTCTCTGTTCAGTGCTTCAGTTACCTGTAGTGAGTTTCTATTTGATCTCTCCCGCTCTTTCATGGTGTATCCACCGGTCTTCCCTAGTACTCCATAACTCTTAATTTTTTTATGGATTGTACATTCATCCGAACTTGTGACTTCATTTCTGCATTTATTTTCATATTTCCTGATCTTTTAGTGGGTGACCTTAGTCCCTTGTTCTTGTGTGGCTGTTGTATTTCTTATCATATTAGCGTACACCCATTACCTCTTGTTAAAATGTCATTTTGGCAAGTCGTTTCGAGTTGTTATTGTCCACGTCTCCAAGTATTGATGGTATTGCCATTTTTCTTTAGAACGTTACTAGGATTTCGTTCCTCATCTTTTGATCCAGTATCCTGTTATGGACCCATTATTACAGATGAAACTTTAAATTATTTTAAACAAGTTATGAAAGACATATCCTTTGTTATTGCAACAAGTATTCAGCTGCAGAATCTAAGACGGTGATCGTCGAACGCTTTTGCTTAAGGGGGTAGGACGTGAAACGGGACGACTTGGAACGGATGAGACACCACATGAATTTTTAATTTCCACTGTCTATACTTTTAAAAATAAATTCATAAAACTTTGTCAGAATGAGCAGAAAGGATTCAGGATTTAGACTTACAGTGGTGGAAGTCAAAAATATAAGAAAATAATTTATTTTTTACATTTGTATTTCACCTTTTTTCACTTACCATTGGCTGCATTTGTTGCTATAGGTACAGTTTTCTTCATAAGTAAGATTCTTCTATGAATTTTGCATAGCATACAGACCATACTTATAGGTGTATGAAACTCTAGAATTTTCCTAATCTATTAAAAACTGTGGTAAAAATTGAGATAATTAACTATAAAATTTGAAGTTTTTCTAAACATGAAGTTTAAAATGTAACAGCACATTCATTTTTTCATAAATTAATTAATTTCTAGAGTTTCATACACCTGGAAGTATGGTTTGTATGCTGTGCAAAATTCATCGATGAATTTCTCTTACTTAAGAAGAAACGTGTACCTATATCAACAAACGCAGCCAATAGAAGTGATAAAATTATGAACTTTCACATGTAAAAAAAAATATTTTGTTATTTTTTTGAACTTCCACTGCTATGATTGTGAATCCTGAATCCTTCCTGGTCATGCTGAGAAAGTTTTATGAATTTATTCGTAAAAGTGTAGACATTGGAAATTAAAATGTCCTGTGGTGTCTCTCCTGCTCCAAGACGGACCGTTTGACGTCCTTAAGAGACAATAATGACATTTTAGCGCCACACGTCGGGTCACGTAGAAGGAACGTGGAAGGGGGAGTGGTACTGAAAGAGAAATTCAGTTTTCACCAAACCATGACTATTGGTAGAAGCTCAACACTTACACGTTTTGAATCTACATATTATATCAGACCAAATAGTTTTAGGTGAAAAAAAAATTGAAACCACACACGTTTTTACGAAAGCATAAATAGTGACCACTTCTCCGCAAGTAAGAGCCATAGCAACAGGATGTCATGTTTGTTTTCGTGATTTCCGGGAACATTTCCGAGACGTCACCAAGTAAGCCGGCAGCTGTGGACGAGCGGTTCTAGGCGCTTCAGTCCGGAACCGCGCTGCTGCTACGGTCTCAAGTTCGAATCCTGCCTCGGGCTTGCATGTGTGTGTTGTCCTTAAATTAGTTAGGTTTAAGTAGTTCTAAGCCTAGGGAACTGATGACCTCAGATGTTAAGTCCCACAGTGCTTGGAGCTATTTGAAATAAGGACACAAAGTAGCTGCAGCAGACAGTTTTCAACCGGACTTAAGTGTTTGGCCAAATATAACGGGACAGAGACGGTTTTAAGTAATGTAGTTTAATTAATTCAAAACTATCACAGAGGGATAGAATGGCGGATGATCGTTCTTTATATAAAAGGGGTTTAGAAATCAGTTTTATCTGTTGTATTATGCGTGTATTTTGGAAGTACCCATCTGTCAGTGGGGTGAACACTTTTGCCATACTTAGTTTAAACGTTGATAAAGAAAATAAATTATTACTCCTCACGCAAGTGATGCGACATGAATGATGTAACGACTTATTTTCAGTCAGACAACTAAAATAAGTTTTCACTAAAAAATGTCAATCTTACTGACAACAATGCGTATGTGTATCAGAACTAGTGTGACCAATACTTGCAAGGTAGTAGCAATGTTCAGGGCAAAAAACATGCAATGGCGACTTTTACCGTTATGGACACTTTACCACATCTCCCACTACTGACCTTACTGTCAACTGGTAACCTGCATAAATTAGTATGTTATATTAATAAATAACATTTTATTGACTTTTGAATACATCGCGGGACCAGACAGTGATGAATGTTATTACTAATAGTTGTTGTTAAAATCAGTCTTGATCACAAATTTATTTATTCTGGCAACCGGTTTCGAAAACTCCTGTGGGCATCTTCAGACCTACAAGTCAAATACAAAGTCTGATCAGAGGGCTACATACAATAAAGAAAATTATACAAAACTAGTAAGTTGCTGTTGTGATCTTCAGTCCAGAGACTGGTTTGTGGCAGCTCTTCATGGTACTCTATCCTGTGCAAACGTCTTCATCTCCCAGTACCTACTGCAACCTACATCCTTCTGAATCTGTTTCGTTATAAAACAATGAATTACCAAAATGCTGTATGAGCAGGTGGTAAATTACTGCTAGATAGAGCAGTGCATGTCTTACTTGTATACTGGAGTTTCCGCCCACTTTTGATAGAAGGATATCATCGCTAACCAATGGGTTGGAAATCAAATAACAATAACTGTGGTGTCACCACCAGACACCACACTTGCTAGGTGGTAACCTTTAAAACGGCCGCGGTCCGTTAGTATACGTCGGACCCGCGTGTCGCCACTATCAGTGATTGCAGACCGAGCGCCGCCACACGGCAGGTCTAGAGAGACTTCCTAGCACTCGTCCCAGTTGTACAGCCGACTTTGCTAGCGATGGTTCACTGACGACATACGCTCTCATTTGGAGAGACGACAGTTTAGCATAGCCTTCAGCTACGTCATTTACTACGACCTAGCAAGGCGCCATATTCAGTTACTATAATTACTTCAAGAATGTATTCTGAACAGATAATATTGTGTATCATATACCGTCAAGAACGACGTTCATCATTAGTGGATTAAAGTTAAGTATCAAATTACGTCCGCTCCCTGAATTCTCATTCCTTGTCATGTTCCAGACCTCACGTCAGAATAGTTCTTCCCTCCTCACGCCAGCCTGCGTGAGCTAAACACGCGTGCATTTCGGCCTCCACTCGTAACACGGTGTTGGCTCTTCAGCTAACACAAAAATAAGAATACAAAATTTCATAATTAAAAGTACAATGACAAGAATGAAAAAAAATGGAACTTAGCTGGTTCAAGAGCTATTGTCGGATAAAATAGCCAGCCGGGGTGGCCTAGCGGTTCTAGGCGCTACAGTCAGGAGCCGCGCGACCGCTACGTCGCAGGTTCGAATCCTGCCTCGGGCATGGATGTGTGTGATGTCCTTAGGTTAGTTAGGCTTAAGTAGTTCCAAGTTCTACGGGACTGATGACCTCAGAAGTTGTCCCATAGTGCTCAGAGCCATTTGAACCATTTCAGATAAAATAAGCAAAAAATATTAAGCATCTGAGATAAATAAAAATCGTTTAGACAGTATATGGGTTGCTCTCTCTGGACCTGTTGGAGAACCATTTAGAGCTACTGGTGGCCAAAGTAAGCATAGACACTGAGCCGTGGTAAAAATTACTGTTTTGAAGAGCTCGCCGCAGCATGTAGTGTGAAGCAGTCGCCCTCCGTTTCTGAAGGTGGCCCCGCTGAGGCAATCGCAGCTTTGGTGTCTCCCTCTGGTGGGAAAGGGGAAAGGTTGCCTGTTCACGTGCATTAAAGGGGCGCTATGAGCTCGCCAGGCGGTCAGTCTGGGTCAGTCTCTCGTCCCCAGCTTGCTAGTCCGTCTCTCGTCCGCATTTGTTAGGCAATTAGTGTCTGTCTGTAGTTCGGAGTGCTTGTATGTCTGTCGTTCGGATCAACCTTTAAAGCCGGCAAAATGAGAGTCCTTCCACTCCGCCAGTAAGAGAACTCAGCGAGTGGTCGCCCGGTCGGGGCTTAGTTCCTGCATCTGAGTCTGCGCGTTAGGCCGCCAGTCTGCTCGAGTTTGCTCGGGCAATGGTCATTGGCGGTTGGATCGATCGGTTGGTCGGTCGCGCACTGACACACAAGATGACTTGTCTGTTTTGAGCGTCGGCGCATGCGAGGTCGCCACGTGAGTCCAGTGGGCCGCGGCGTGTAGCGAGGGGTAGTGACTTCGCGGTCGACACGAGAGCAACAGGAGTCAACCCACGACATCAGTATCGCCGGTACGAGCTGCGACGCCGTGAGACGGGAGATCTGCGCGCCTTCCTGCGTCCTTTGAAGCGGCTGGCAGCGGACGTTTCGGTATAGCTAATTGGGAGTGCTGCGCCAGGTCTTCTCCAGAAATCGCAGTTTATTAGAAGTTAAGTGACTGGTGATACGTTATTTCATTTAGTTGTTAAATTCTACTTGTTTTCTTGATGAGGTCACCAGCCGCTTTGTTTAGGGGTCGTCCCACCATTCTTCTCTGTTTGCCCACCCGCGGGAAGGTGGTTATTTATGAACTGGGTGGTCCGTTTTTCCATTGTGGAGTAGGGGTGGGTTAGAGCAACCTGCGGTTCGGGTTGTTCGGTAATCTCCCTATCAATCTGCCGTACGTCAATAGCTGCCTCTGCCATATTTGTTAGATTCGGTGTGTTAACGAATTAATTGCTTGGAGTGTAACGGCCTAATTCCTGAAATATGTTTTCATCTTGCCTACCATCTTGAGAGGCGGTATATGTGTACTGTAGAGCATGCTAACTCGTTTGGCCAACCTTGTATAATTTTATATAAGATTGCATTTCATGGGCTTTTAATTAAATGGTCATTTTAGTATATAAAGCTGCCACTCTTCCACCGTAAGACTTTTCTTAGAAGTTAAAATCAAGTTGCACCTTCGGTGGCAAGGTAATCTTTTAGTTTTAGTGTTTTGTACCATTTCCATCCCTCCTACGGGGTGCATAGTTTGTGTGCTTGTGTAAATTGTTAAAACTATTACTTGAAGGTGATGTGGTGTGTTGCAGATTTTCACAAGCGTAGTCTTTCAGAGGTTGTTGTGAGCGGTCGTGACAACGGCCGTGTCGAAAGGGAGCGGCAAGGTTCTCAGCCCGAAAGCTCATACACTCAAAAATTTGTTTCTTTCTGCCTCTGAATAAATTGTAACTAGATATTTAGAGGGTGCACTCTGCTTACAATTTTAAATCTGTTTCTAAAAAAACAAGGTTTTAGTAATAAAATTCCCATTTGTTAAAAGCAATTTGATTTTGATTTCATCAGTTACTCCCTGGCAACTTTTTCCACGCTCACGTAGTGTGATTAAATGTGTTAATGTTCTTGATGAATCGCTAGTAAATAAAATAACTTTTTAATAATATTCTTTGAAATAAATCCACGGTCCAGTCAAGTTGACGCTTTGCTTGAAAATTCGTTATCTTACGTCTTCACATTCTGCAGCGCTGTTTCAAGTTATGCAACCATCCACATCTCTGGTGACGATGCTATTTAGAAAATCGTCACCTACAGCTTCATATTGGTCCCGCAGGTCTCGACAAATTTCCATTCGATGAGTTTTTTGTTCTTCTGTAAGCATCCGCGGGACCCATCTCGCACAAACTTTGCGATAACCAAGATGTTCCAACATTGTTTCCAGACATTACAGCCGACATTCAGCTTTGCACACAAATCTCTGGTCGTTATCCGCCGATGATCACGAGTGAGTTAATCATGTCGCCCTTCATTACGAGGGATGACAGCCGTGCACGGTCGACCAGTTTGTGGCTTGCCCTGCACATCTTTCTCACCATCTTGAAAATGCCGCAGCCATCAGTTCTCATTGCTCACGTCTCGTCTCCATACACCTTTTGCAAGGGGGGATGGATTCAATCGGCGCAATTTCTTCAGCAGTGAGGAATTCAGTCACATATCACTGTTTTATAAGCGTGCCCATATCAGACTCCATTTTGGAACACCCCTCTGCTGGCTCCAACTATCGCAGGACAACGGAACCAGCTGCGAATGAAAGAGGAAGGTTCAAGCATTAGCACTACACCAACGACATCTGGTGCGGACATCCAGTGTCGCCACAAAACAATAGGAGGCATTACTTTCGGGTAGGCTCTCGTATGTCACGCTCAATCCGACGTCCATATCGTAGAAGGTCACTATCACAGACGTTCTGTAAGTTGCATCGAGCATCAGCATATGTAACAAGACCGCCTTGTCTTCCTTTGAATATTCGTAGTTTCTATTATGCGCTGCACGGTCATATTGCTGCGGACGTATTCGAAATCTGATCATAATTCTTTTTCAATATATTGCAGATGATCTTCGATGTACCTATTTATGTTTAGTAACCGCTCCTTGGACAACGGTTGTCATTTACTGCGTTTCGCTGGAGATGGGATTTGTGGCTCTCTGTCCGACATAGACGATGAACTACATGTCTCAACACCTGTTTCAGTATCACTTTCACTTCTTAACCACGTATCGTCGTCATTGTACTCTTCATGTACATGGTCCACACATTCCACTGACTCATCTTGCGGAAACGCTAGTATTCAGGGCCGCCCGCAGGTTTTTGTCTCAGTAGGGGCAAAAAATTTTCACCACATATATATATTCCCAGATTTTATGTTTCTGAACCGTATTCTGCCAATAAATTGTTTTCTTACCACTAATAATTGTTTCTTGCGATGGATGTGGAAATATTTAAGCGATATGTTCCTATTAGAACATAGCAAGACTCATCTAGAACGTTCCGGAAATGAAGGTAGCTCACGTCACACCCTGCTAGATCACGTTCTTTGACAGTAGTTCCAATGTCGAATATTGCCTACTTCTACAGGCAAGTAGCGATATTAGTGGCCACACAGTACCCTCGAACACTTCTTCAGCAAACGAAAAGGAACATAATACAATACGCTATTTTAAATTAGCGTCTGACAGTTGTTAACCATTATTTGAAATTTGAAAGAATAAAATTTTGCCGAGTGTGTTTTGTTGTGCAACTGTATTGTGTTGCCAGTTGAGGTTTATGAAGAGGTTTGTACCTAGTGAGGTGGGAACATTTTCGAGATGGGGGTACCATTCTTAATGGGACCAGGTACACATGTAGTAGTTTGTCGATCGCAGATTCGCTTTATTTTATTATAGCTTATTAGTAATGCCCGGAGTTTGTTAACATGCAAAAGGTCTTTTCTTATCAGATATGCATTGTTATTAAAATCTCGAATATTCCGGGTATAGATATCTATCTTTAATTTTGTATTTTTCGTCTTATAGATACTGTATCGTAGATTATTTTTCAAGGAAGATATCATTTTTTTACGTTTGTGTTTAACGTCCATTTATGACACAACTGATTCTTTTAATATGTAAAGAACGAACAATGGGAGTGCCTTCAGGAAAAACGCGTAAATGTTGTTCAAGAATGCATTTGTAAAAGTTAACAATAAACTGCTGGTTCATCTGATTATTCCTATTGTTGCCTCACTTGCTGTTGTTAATTTCTACCACGTGTGGGTGCAGAAATAAAAACAAAGATACTTCGTAGGCAATAGCTGTAAGACGGATATATAACAATTTTGCACATCTTCAACGAACGGGATTTTTTAAAGAAAAACACAAAATTTTTAAATTTATCATCATTTTTTAAATTTTTGTTCGATTCTCCTTTAAACTTTTTCATTGCTCCAGTTTATCCTGTAATTCTGTTTGCATATGTTTTACATCATTTTTACGTCATTTTATCGATATTTTCCGGTTATTTTAGTGGTAATTTTACAGATATTTTAAATCATACATAACTGAGCCCTAAAGTTACAGGTATTTTTTATATTCGTAAACTGAATGAATTCTCACTGCTCCCCTCCTTCCCCCCCCCCCCTCCCCCCCTGGGCGCTCCTGCTAATATTTTATCTCAGGGATCCTTTCTGACGAAGTCTCCAGTGTTGTGAGTTACTCGTCGACTAAGCAGTTCAGTTAAGCTCCGCAACTCATGCTGTGCTCACCATTGGATATCTCCGGTCCCACCCCCTGTTGCAAGTAGTAGTCAATGCCATGGTTGCATGGAAGACAGTACGTGGGGAGTCGAAAGCTGTAAACATCATTGGCCTTTTGCGACCTCGTACTCAACGGGTTCCTTGTCAGACGTGAGTCTCCGGACTTAACAATACCGTCATTATTATCCTGAGTTCACGAGTGAATAAAATATTGTGATGTATGTTCAGTAGCAAACTATCCTTTAAGCTAAAGTTCCAACTGTAGTCACAGGGTAGTAAAAATAATCCTCAGAGTTCGGGAAGTAGGGTCACAATATTCAATAAAATTCTCTGTCCGAAACTTACATCCTCCCTTCTTCACACGATGATAAGGTAATAGATTTATGTTTACTGTAACAGGGAACACAGTCTTGTTGAATCGCTCAACAACACCTGTTATTCCTACAGGTTGTAACATCATAGATTGAGGGTCGATCTGCGACATCAATCGCACAACTTGCGTACGGGCCGCGAGGTGCCGCCACGAGCGCAAACGTATATAAGTGCCGACGGAGTTCGGCCAGCTCTCATTTTGTTGGCATCTCATTTTTGCCTATTCTCTTATTTGCTTAGTTGCTTGGCTCTTATTCGTTTATGGCTCATGTTCTTGTGCTCTCTTTCAACCATTCTGATTGTTTTGATTTACTCCCAATTGAGAAGTGCTCATTTTGGCATTTCACATTTGCATATTTCTCATTTTGCTAATAATATGCTCCTTAGCTTTTTACAGTTGAATTGATTAACATAGTTCATGTACTGTTTGTTCATTCAAGCCTGTTCATATTTTGACGTTCTTTAAATACTGTAATAATTATCGAAAGCATTTCTTCCCTTAAACTTGTGTAGAGTATTCTCGATGTAGGATTTGTTTTGTGACACAGGTGTAAGGTTTTGAATATAAATTATATACGAAACTGTGCTTTAAAAGAAATTTATTTTTTCAGTTTGTACTACATCAGACAACGATTTTGTGATATGAGGGAGAAATTTGAGGGGCGAACCCATGGAAACAGTCTTAAGTGATCCTCTCCTTTAAAAATAAAAATTTGTGTGACACTGACAGACGTGACACTGTAGGCACCGAATATACAGGGTGTCCCAGCTATCTTGTCCACCCAAAATATCTCTGGAACAATAACAGCTATTGGAAAACGACTTTCACCGGTATCAATGTAGGGCTGGGGCCCATGAATGTACATATTTGGAAACATTCTAAAACGAAAGCATATGTGTTTTTAACACAAACTTATGTTTTTTTAAATGGACCTCCTATATTTTTTCTTCAGCAATCTATAGCATGACAAAGCAGATACACAATGGCGTTGATTGCATCCCAATATTCCCATTACATCCCGAGATATTGAGACGCGAAGTTGACGCTTGACACACCCGACATGCACTTCTAGCGGACGTCCTGAGGCTCAGGCGTGAACCCCATGCTGCCCGTAATCGCGATGTGATTGACAAGCGTAATCACACTTCCATACTTATCAAGAGGTCCGAAACGAATAATACGGTCTGCTGCCATCCTGCTGCGATTACGGGCAGGGTGATTCAAAAAGAATACCTCAACTTTAGGAATTTAAAACTCTGCAACGACAAAAGGCAGAGCTAAGCACTATCTGTCGGCGAATTAAGGGAGCTATAAAGTTTCATTTAGTTGTACATTTGTTCGCTTGAGGCGCTGTTGACTAGGCGTCAGCGTCAGTTGATGCTAAGATGGCGACCGCTCAACAGAAAGCTTTTTGTGTTATTGAGTACGGCAGAAGTGAATCGACGACAGTTGTTCAGCGTGCATTTCGAACGAAGTATGGTGTTAAACCTCCTGATAGGTGGCGTATTAAACGTTGGTATAAACAGTTTACAGAGAATGGGTGTTTGTGCAAAGGGAAAAGTTCTGGACAGCCAGGCAGCCCGTGACAGAGCACTTCATCAATGGCCTCCAAGAAGCCCTGATCTTAGCCCCTGCGATTTTTTCTTATGGGGGTATGTTAAGGATATGGTGTTTCGGCCACCTCTCCCAGCCACCATTGATGATTTGAAACGAGAAATAACAGCAGCTATCCAAACTGTTACGCCTGATATGCTACAGAGAGTGTGGAACGAGTTGGAGTATCGGGTTGATATTGCTCGAGTGTCTGGAGGGGGCCATATTGCTGAACATGTTTTTGAGTGAAAACAAACCTTTTTAAATACTCTTTGTAATGATGTATAACAGAAGGTTATATTATGTTTCGTTCATTAAATACACATTTTTAAAGTTGTGGTATTCTTTTTGAATCACCCTATATATATATATATATATATATATATATCACAAGGCGAAATCTGGAGAAACGTCAACTTTCATGTAATGACGTGACCAGAATTCCAGAGCACGCGCTCCCTTGGGTAAATAAGTAGCCGACGCCAGGCTAACAAGGAGACGCCTCGCCGCATACAAGGCGACTCAACGACGGGGTCCGGGCGTGTCTGGAATACCGATGCGGGACCCAGCCGGTAGAAAGAGGGGAAGCAGTTCGCCTCTGCTCCGTGTGACGCGCTGCACACGTACTGGCGTGTGCCGACGGGTTCGTACAGAACAGCACGGAAACTGTCAATTCCTATCAGTCTTCAGCAGCACATAGATGACTACTTCAAAAATGTATGGAGTATTGTAGTCCAGAATGGATAATCCCCACACCCGATTCTTTACAGAATCTAACTCCCTGCATAAAACGCGTCTCATTGTTTATGACGTCATATCTCCTAACCTATGTATCGCACAGTAATATGAAGACTACGAACGTAAACAGTGGTAGGGGCCAGTCGATGAGAAACAGAATTACTTCATGACGTTTTTTATACATACACTACCGGTCATTAAAATTGCTACACCAAGAAGAAATGCAGATGATAAACGGGTATTCATTGGACAAATATATTAAACTAGAACTCACATATCATTACATTTTCACGCAATTTGGGTGCATAGATCCTGAGAAATCAGTACCCACAACAACCACCTCTGGCCGTAATAACGGCCTTCATACGCCTCGGCATTGAGTCAAACAGAGCTTGGATGGCGGGCACAGGTACAGCTGCCCATGCAGCTTCAACACGATACCACAGTTCATCAAGAGTAGTGACTGCCGTATTGTGACGAGCCAGTTGCTCGACCACCATTGTCCAGACGTTTTCAGTTGGTGAGAGATCTGGAGAATGTGCTGGCCAGAGCAGCAGTCGAACATTTTCTGTATCCAAAAAGGCCCGTACAGGACCTGCAACATGCGGTCGTGCATTAGCCTGCTGAAATGTAGGGTTTCGCAGGGATCGAATGAAGGGTAGAGTCATGGGTCGTAACACATCTGAAATGTAACGTCCACTGTTCAAAGTGCCGTCAGTGCGAACAAAAGGTGACCGAGACATGTAACCAATGGCACCCCATACCATCACCCCGGGTGATACGCTAGTATGGCGATGACGAATACACGCTTCCAATGTGCGCTCACCGCGATGTCGCCAAATACGGATGCGACCATCATGATGCTGTAAACAGAACCTGGATTCATCCGGGAAAAGTGACGTTTTGCCATTCGTGCACCCAGGTTCGTTGTTGAGTGCACCATCGAAGGCGTTCCTGTCTGTGATGCAGCGTCAAGGATAACCGCAGACATGGTCTCTGAGCTGATAGTCCATGCTTCTGCAAACGTCGTCGAACTGTTCTTGTCTTGCAAACGTCCCCATCTGTTGACTCAGGGATCGAGAAGTGGCTGCACGATCCGTTACAGCCATGCGGATAAGTTGCCTGTCATCTCGACTGCTAGTGGTACGGGGCCGTTGGGATCGAGCACGGCGTTCCGTATTACCCCCCTGAACCCACCGAATTCATATTCTGCTAACAGAGTCATTGGATCTCGACCAACGTCAGCAGCAATGTCGCGATACCATAAACCGAAATCGCGATAATCTACAATCCGCCTTTATCAAAATCGGAAACGTGATGGTTCGCATTTCTCTTCCTTACACGAGGCATCACAACAACGTTTCACCAGGCAACATCGGTCAACTGCTGTTTGTGTATGAGAAATCGGTTGGAAACTTTCCTCATGTCAGCTCGTTGTAGGTGTCGCCCCCGGCGCCAACCTTGTGTGAATGCTCTGAAAAGCTAATCATTTGCATATCACAGCATCTTCTTCCTGTCGGTTAAATTTCGCGTCTGTAGCACGTCATCTACATGGTGTAGCAATTTTAATGGCCAGTAGTGTATTAGTAGCTAGTTCCACGAGAAACTGAGAGATGGCAGCACTATCTGTAATTTAAAATTCTCCTTAATGGCAACCCTGACAGTATGTGTGTAAGTAAACAGTGGGAAGTGCTGAAAACACAGCTGCTAGTAGTGCTAATATGCGCCTTGTTTATGCAATAAAATATTTTTCAGGGAAAATTTATACGTATGATAGAGCATAATATACACTCCTGGAAATTGAAATAAGAACACCGTGAATTCATTGTCCCAGGAAGGGGAAACTTTATTACACATTCCTGGGGTCAGATACATCACATGATCACACTGACAGAATCACAGGCACATAGACACAGGCAACAGAGCATGCACAATGTCGGCACTAGTACAGTGTATATCCACCTTTCGCAGCAATGCAGGCTGCTATTCTCCCATGGAGACGATCGTAGAGATGCTGGATGTAGTCCTGTGGAACGGCTTGCCATGCCATTTCCACCTGGCGCCTCAGTTGGACCAGCGTTCGTGCTGGACGTGCAGACCGCGTGAGACGACGCTTCATCCAGTCCCAAACATGCTCAATGGGGGACAGATCCGGAGATCTTGCTGGCCAGGGTAGTTGACTTACACCTTCTAGAGCACGTTGGGTGGCACGGGATACATGCGGACGTGCATTGTCCTGTTGGAACAGCAAGTTCCCTTGCCGGTCTAGGAATGGTAGAACGATGGGTTCGATGACGGTTTGGATGTACCGTGCACTATTCAGTGTCCCCTCGACGATCACCAGTGGTGTACGGCCAGTGTAGGAGATCGCTCCCCACACCACGATGCCGGGTGTTGGCCCTGTGTGCCTCGGTCGTATGCAGTCCTGATTGTGGCGCTCACCTGCACGGCGCCAAACACGCATACGACCATCATTGGCACCAAGGCAGAAGCGACTCTCATCGCTGAAGACGACACGTCTCCATTCGTCCCTCCATTCACGCCTGTCGCGACACCACTGGAGGCGGGCTGCACGATGTTGGGGCGTGAGCGGAAGACGGCCTAACGGTGTGCGGGACCGTAGCCCAGATTCATGGAGACGGTTGCGAATGGTCCTCGCCAATACCCCAGGAGCAACAGTGTCCCTAATTTGCTGGGAAGTGGCGGTGCTGTCCCCTACGACACTGCGTAGGATCCTACGGTCTTGGCGTGCATCCATGCGTCGCTGCGGTCCGGTCCCTGGTCGAAGGGCACGTGCACCTTCCGCCGACCACTGGCGACAACATCGATGTACTGTGGAGACCTCACGCCCCACGTGTTGAGCAATTCGGCGGTACGTCCACCCGGCCTCCCGCATGCCCACTATACGCCCTCGCTCAAAGTCCGTCAACTGCACATACGGTTCACGTCCACGCTGTCGCGGCATGCTACCAGTGTTAAAGACTGCGATGGAGCTCCGTATGCCACGGCAAACTGGCTGACACTGACGGCGGCGGTGCACAAATGCTGCGCAGCTAGCGCCATTCGACGGCCAACACCGCGGTTCCTGGTGTGTCCGCTGTGCCGTGCGTGTGATCATTGCTTGTACAGCCCTCTCGCAGTGTCCGGAGCAAGTATGGTGGATCTGACACACCGGTGTCAATGTGTTCTTTTTTCCATTTCCAGGAGTGTATATACCGGGCAAAAATTACTCATCCCGATGTCGTAGCGGTACTAAATGTCGGGAATTCTGATTTCACCCATTGTTTCACATAGTTCTGCAAATTTTCTAAGATAATGGTCCTTGAGGCAGCAGTTTATCGGAGATCGGTGGAGCAAGGAACAGTACCTAGCGACTGGCAAAAGTGCAAATCATTCTCGTTCTCAAGAGGAGTCGTAGGACAGAAGTACGTAATAATAGGCCTATATTGTTGACGTAAGTCTGTTGCAGAATTACGCAACACGTTTTGTGCTCACGAATTACGACGTTTTTTGAGAACGAAAATTTCTTCTATAAAATCAGTATGGATTCCGCAAACAGAGATCTTAGAAAAGTCATCTCGCTCTGTTCCTCCATCAAATGCATAGCGCTATAGACAACGGTTCTCACGTTGATGCCGTGTTCCTCAACTTCAGGAAGGCATTTGTCACCGTAAGGCACTGCTATTGAGTGAGAATTAGGATAATAGCTTATCGAGTATGGGATCAGATTTGCGACTGGATTCAAGACTTTCCTGCAGACAGAATTCAACGCATCGCTGTTAACGGAACAAAATCGACAGATGTAAATGTAATTTCCGGATTACTTAAAAAATGTGATAGAACCGTTAGTCTATACAAGGGGTTGGCACAGCTTTTGATGTGCACGAATCAGTTATAGACTCAATAATAAACTTCCATTCAACATCAGAAAGAATCTCGACAATCTCAGTAAAACCAGGAAACTAGGCATAGACGCTAATAAATGCCTACGATTCAATAGATAGACAAACATTATTCCACAATTTAGAAGAGTTCAAGACTGACAGGGAAACAAGGTCAGTCATTCAACAGACATTAACAGACACAACCTCGAAAGTTAAATTCGTGGGAGAAGCATCAGAAGCATTTCATATCCATACTGGTATTCGCCAAGCAGATGGAATGCCCCCTCCCCCCTTTCTATTTAACCTGGTTCTGGAAAAAATTGTGAGGACATCGGAAAAGGAAATAAAAGGAATTCAGCTTGGGATTAAAACAGAGCAGAGAATCAAGGTGAATTGTCTGGCTTTCGCGGACGACGATGGCTTTCTAACGAACAATAGGGGGGAAGCCAAACTTGCATTGGAATAACTACACGAAATCTCACAGAAAACTGGGGTACAAATCTCCTACGAGAAAACACAGTATACGGAAAACAAACCTGTAGACAATCTGCCCATTACTACTCATTACGAGAAAGTGGCACAAGTTGGCCACTTCAGATACCTTGGAAAGATAATCCAGCCATCATGACTGAACTCACTAGCCAATAAAGATAGAATCTCCAGAATACAATAAGCATATAAGCTCACTTGGGATCACTATAATAAGACATCTATTTCTTTCAACGAGAAACTAATGCATTACAGCACAGTAGTCCGACGAGAAGCACTTTATGCTGCAGAAACTATAGTGATTCATGGTCATACGAAGATCAGAGCGCTTGAAAAAGCAGGAAATAAAAATTCTGAGAAAATATATGGACCAGTGTTTCGGGAAGGAATTTGGATGAAGAGGCCAACTAGAGAGATTTAAAAGACATAGAAACGATAACAGAATACCATTAGAAAGAGAAGGATGAAATTTTATGGACATATCAGCAGGATGAATAACGGCAGGCTCATAAGGCAGATGTTTGAGATAGTAAACAAGAGCAAAAACAAGACATAGTGGATTACTGACACAGAAGAAGACATTAAAAAACATAAACAACAGTTTAGAAACATCATAAAGAAACACACACTTAAACAAGAACACACGGAAAACAGAACGGGAAAAAGATGATCGGAAGAACGCAAGAGAGAGTGAAAGTGTGAAGAGACTTTGGGAAGAACGAAGAAAGGAGAAGAAATCATGGCTACTCAAGTTCAATCGCTCTCTTAAAAGGGAATAATCGAAAATAATAATATACGTAAATGATCTAGTAGAAAACGTCGTAAGCTCTTTAAGACTGTTCGCATATGATGCGGTTGTCTATAACGTCGAAAGACAATATCTCTTTGCAGAATGAGCTGTAGGGGATTCATGAAAGATTCATGAATGGTGCAAGCTCTAGCAGTTGACCCAGGACGTGCACAGACATAGGAAAAGAAATCCACTTCGTCACAGGTGCGCTATTGATGAAAAACTACTGGAAACGGTATCTCCGTTAAATATCGCGAAAGGAACTACTCACAGCGACCGTAAGTGGCTTGGCCACATAAAACAGGTAGTAGGAATACAAATTACTTTTTCATCCGATTCTTGAGTATTATTCGTCTATCTGGGATGCTTACCAGGTAGAACCGATAGAAGAAATAGAGTAGATCCAATGAGGGCGACGCGTTTCGTCACGGGATCGCTTAGTCGGAGCGAGGGTGTTAAAGAGATGCTAAAAAAATTTCAGTTGCAAACATTACAAGAGAGGCCTTGTGTATCAAGGAGGATATTTAGAGTACTTTCCGATAAGAGTACCACAACATACTGCTTCCTATCACAACATCACCCGAAATGTTCGTAGTAATTGACGCAAAGTCATCGAGTACGTTGTCCTCGATGGTGAGTGTATCATCTGGAGTGCCCCAGGGAAGTGCGGTAGGTCCGCTGTTGTTTTCTATCTACATAAATAATCTTTTGGATAGGGTGGATAGCAATGTGTGGCTGTTTGCTGATGATGCTGTGTTGTACGGGAAGGTGTCGTCGTTGAGTGACTGTAGGAGGGTACAAGATGACTTGTACAGGATTTGTGATTGGTGTAAAGAATGGCAGCTAACTATAAATATAGATAAATGTAAATTAATGCAGAGGAATAGGAAAAATAATCCCACAATGTTTGAATACTCCATTAGTAGTGTAGCGCTTGACACAGTCACGTCGATTAAATATTTGGGGGTAACATTGCAGAGCGATATGAAGTGGGACAAGCATGTAATGTCAGTTGTGGGGAAGGCGGATGGTCGTCTTCGGTTCATTGGTAGAATTTTGGGAAGATGTGGTTCATCTGTAAAGGAGACCGCTTATAAAACACTAAGACGACCTATTCTTGAGTACTGCTCGAGCGTTTGGGATCCCTATCAGGTCGGATTGAGGGAGGACATAGAAGCAATTCAGAGACGGGCTGCTAGATTTGTTACTGGTAGGTTTGATCATCACGCGAGTGTCACGGAAATGCTTCAGGAACTCGGGTGGGAGTCTCTAGAGGAAAGGAGGCGTTCTTTTCGTGAATCGCTACTGAGGAAATTTAGAGAACCAGCATTTGAGGCTGACTGCACTACAATTTTACTGCCGCGAACTAACATTTCGCGGAAAGACCACAAAGATAAGATAAGAGAGATTGGGCTCTTACAGACGCATATAGGCAGTCAGTTTTCCCTCGTTCTGTTTGGGAGTGGAACAGGGAGAGAAGATGCTAGTTGTGGAACGAGGTACCCTCCGCCACGCACCTTATGGTGGACTGCGGAGTATGTATGTAGATGTAGAGTAAAACAGAAGTGATATCTGGCGTTCGCCACGGTAACGTTATAGGCCCTTTGGTGTTCCTTATCTACATAAACGATTTGGGAGACAATCTGAGCAGCCGTCTTCGGTTGTTTGCAGATGACGCTGTCGTTTATCGACTAATAAAGTCACCAGAAGATCAAAACAAACTGCAAAACGATTTAGATAGATATGTGAAGAGTGCGAAAAGTGGCAGTTGACCCTAAATAACGAAAAGAGTGAGATCATCCACGTGAGTGCTAGAAGGAACTCGTTAAACTTCGGTTACACGATAAATCAGTCTAATCTAAAAGCCGTAAATTCAACTAAATACCTAGGTACTACAATTACGAACAACTTGACTTAGAAGGAGCAAATAGAAAATGTTGTGAAGAAGGCTAACCAAAGGCTGCGTTTTTTGGCAGAACACTTAGAAAATGTAACAGACCTACTAAGGAGACTGCCTACACTACGATTGTCCGTCCTCTTTTGGAATAGTGCAGCGCGGTGTGGGATCCTTACCAGATAGGACTGACGGAGTACATCGAAAAAGTTGAAAGATGGGTAGCATGTTTTGTATTATCGCGAAATATGGGAGAGCGTGTCACAGAAATGATACAGGATTTGGGCTGGACATCATTAAAAGAAAGGCGTTCTTCGTTGCGACGGAATCTTCTCACGAAATTCCAATCACCAACTTTCTCCTCCCAGTGCGAAAATATTTTGTTGACACCGACCTACATAGGGAGGAACGATCACCACGATAAAATAAGGGAAATCAGAGCTCGTACGGAAAGATACAGATGTTCGTTCTTTCCGAGCGCTATACGAGATTGGAATGATAGAAAATTCTGAAAGTGGTTCGATGAACCCTCTGCCAGGTGATTTGCAGAGTATCCATGTAGATGTAGATGTACATGTAGAATGATAAAGACGAGAAATTAGAGCTAACACAGAGGTTTACTGACAGTCTTCATCCCACGTGCCATTCGCGAGTGGAACAGGGGACTCAATATCTGAGGTCATCAGTCCCCTAGAACGTAGAACTACTTAAACCTAACTAACCTAAGGACATCATACACATCCATGCCCGAGGCAGGATTCGAACCTCTGACCGTAGCAGTCGCGCGGTTCCAGACTGAAGCGCCTAGAACCGCTCGGTCACATCGGCCGGCTACTGGTACAGGGAAGAGGGAGATCAGTTAGGGATACCAGAAGTACGCTCCGCCACGCACTGTTAGGTGGCCTCCGGGCTGTGATGTAGATGATGCAGATAAAAATTTGATGTAGCGGACAGTCGGTGAGAAGTACTGTACCAAAACTAAGAGCTTGTGCACGCAGACCTCTGAAATTGATTGTCGTTGTCTTGTAAGACGAGACTGCCCACAGCATACTGCTGGCAATGAAGACATAGAAGAAAGGACAGCACTTGGTCACCGGAAACGCCAATACATAAATCCTGGTTCGTTTGTACGGCATCCAGAATGAATGGCCCAAAGTAGTGATACGAATACAGTACAGAACACATACCGTCTGATCCACACCTAGTACACACACACACACACACACACACACACACACACACTGTGTGAATGAATCGCGTCGTTGGGCTGCCGGTTAATTCGATTCATTACGTTACTGGAACAGGGGCGAAATCACAAGTCGTCGGACCAGACAATACGCAACCTGTCGGCTACTGTCTAGATTCTGCGTTGTTTGGTCCACTGCATGCGTTCAGCTTCACATTCCGCTATGAGCAATGGCCTTTTGTGACGTAGCCGGCTCCGGATCACCACTGTATTCAGTTCCCATCGCAGTCACAGCTCGAAACTGGTTGCGATGGACATGCAATCACCGGCAGCAGTAATTGGTGTCGAGTTTCAAATCGACTTACTGTCAAGACACGGCACACTCTCTGCTGGTTACGATCTTCTGACGACCGCTGTACTTACACTGTATTTCATGTCTACGAGTGCGGTACCATTCACTGCAGATATATTGTACAGTCTACGTCGATACACTAAGAAACCGGGAAACTTTTTTCAGGCGTTCTTATGGGCACATCCTTTCTACCTCTTTATGCAGACTCACTTCATGCGCCGGCCCGAGTGGCCGTGCGGTTCTAGGTCCTGCAGCCTGGATCCGAGCGGCAGCTACGGTCGCAGGTTCGAATCCTGCCTCGGGCATGGATGTGTGTGATGTCCTTAGGTCAGTTAGGTTTAATTAGTTCTAAGTTCTAGGCGACTGATGACCTCAGAAGTTAAGTCGCATAGTGCTCAGAGCCATTTGAACCATTTTTTTCATCTTCATGCGTTGATTTTATTCAGGTAACTGCCACTTACACAGCACGCCACTGAAGTGTCTTTTTTGAAAGGGATGACTAATATTTTGTCGGATGGGCTTATTGTTCAGTTTAATCCATATCTGCATTACTTCTTCTCAGAACATAGTTCATTTTTGAAATTACAATGAAATGAACACCTTTAGCTGCCTACAGGCGTTGACATACGTCAACGGGGACAGATGAAAATGTGTGCCCCGACCGGAACTCGAACCCGGTATCTCCTGCTTACACGGCAGACCCTCTATCCATCTGAGCCACCGAGGACACAGAGGATAGCGCGACTGCAGGGATTTATCTCTGGCATGCCTCCCGCGAAACCCACATTCTCAACGTATTGTCCCGCACTACATTTGTAGTGCCCCCGCCCATTATACTCATTACTCGCGGCGCGTTGCCGATTCCCGTAAGAGTTCGGGCACTGTTTGTGCATTCGCACAGAAGAAGGTGGTCAAGTGGCCGGTGAGCCTTAACTATATATATATACTAAGATGGTATCTGTTTTTTCGGGCATGTCCGAAAGAACAGATATCATTTTAGTATATATATATATATATATATATATATATATATATATATATATATATATATATATATGTGTGTGTGTGTGTGTGTGTGTGTAGGAAACGTTCCTCACACACAAATAAAGAAAAGATGTTATGTGGACATGTGTCCGGAAATGCTTACTTTCCATGTTAGAGCTCATTTTATTACTTCTCTTCAGATCACATTAATCACAGAATGGAAACACACAGCAACAGAACGTACATTGTTGGATGAACAATTTGAAGAAGTGTACCTGTGGAGGCCAATCAGTTGCTGATAGTGCCTGCACACGCTGTACGTGGTACGCAAACATCTGGTTCTCCCGTAGCACTCTCCATACAGTGACGTGGTCAACATTATCTTGTACAACAGCAACTTCTCTGACGCTGACATTACGGTTATCGTCAACTGCACGAAGAATTGCCTCGTCCATTATAGGTGTCCTCGTCGTTCTAGGTCTTCCTCAGTCTCGAGTCATAGGCTGGAATGTTCCGTGCTCCCTAAGACGCCGATCAATTGCTTCGAACGTCTTCCTGTCGGGACACCTTCGTCCTGGAAATCTGTCTCGATACAAACGTATCGCGCCACGGCTATGGCCCCGTGCTAATCCATACATCAAATGGGCATCTGCCAACTCCGCAATTGTAAACATTGCACTGACTGCTAAACCACGTTCGTGATGAACACAAACCTGTTGATGCTACGTACTGATGTGCTTGATGCTAGTACTGTAGAGCAATGAGTCGCATGTCAACACAAGCACCGAAGTCAACATTACCTTCCTTCAATTGGGCCAACTGGCGGTGAATCGAGGAAGTACAGTACATACTGACGAAACTAAAATGAGCTCCAACATGGAAATGAAGCGTTTCCGGACACATGTCCACGTAACATCTTTTCTTTATTTGTTGTCAGGAATGTTTCCTGAAAGTTTGGCCGTACCTTTTTGTAACACCCTATATATATAGGGTGAGTCACCTAACGTTACCGCTGGATATATTTCGTAAACCACATCAAATACTGACGAATCGATTCCACAGACCGAACGTGAGGAGATGGGCTAGTGTAATTGGTTAATACAAATCATTAAAAAAATGCACAGAAGTATGTTTTTTAACACAAACCTAGGTTTTTTAAATGGAACCCCGTTAGTTTTGTTAGCACATCTGAACATATAAACAAATACGTAATCAGTGGCGTTTGTTGCATTGTAAAATGTTAATTACATCCGGAGATATTGTAACCTAATGTTGACGCTTGAGTACCACTCCTCTGCTGTTCGATGGTGTGCATCGGAGAGCACCGAATTACGTAGGGATCCAAAGGGAATGGTGATGGACCTGGAACAGCACATTACGTCCTCATGATAACACCTTTTTATTGGTGTTTTTCACTGACGTACATGTACATTATCATGAGGGGTGAGGTAAACGTACACACGTGGTTTCCGCTTTCAATTACGAAGTGGAATAGAGTGTGTCCCACTGGAAACGCGTCGACGTATGTGGTATGAGCATGATGGTGCACCTGCACATTCCGCAATTAACACTAGGCTGACCCTTGACAGGATGTTCGGCGGGCGTTTCATAGGACGTGGAGGACGCATAAATTGGCCAGCCCGTTCTCCTGATCTTACACCTCTGGACTTCTTTCTGTGGGGTACGTTAAAGGAGAATATGTACCGCGATGTGCCTACAACCCCAGAGGATATGAAACAACGTACTGTGGCAGCCTGCGGCGACATTACACCAGATGTACTGCGGCGTGTACGACATTCATTACGCCAGAGATTGCAATTGTGTGCAGCAAATGATGGCCACCACATTGAACATCTATTGGCCTGACATGTCGGGACACACTCTATTCCACTCCGTAAGTGAAAACGGAAACCACGTGTGTACATGTACCTCACCCCTCATGGTAATGTACATGTGCGTACCAATAAAAAGGTGTTAGCATGTGGACGTAATGTGCTGTTCCAGTCTCTTCTGTACCTAAGGTCCATCACCGTTCCCTTTGGATCACTACGTAATTCGGTGCTCTCCGATACACACGATCGAACAGCGGAGGAGTGGTACTCAAGCGTCAACTTAAGGTTACAATATCTCCGGATGTAATTAACATTTTACAATGCAACAAACGGCACTGATTACGTATTTGTTTATATGTTCAGATGTGCTAACAAAACTAACAGGGTTCCATTTAAAAAAACGTAGGTTTGTGTTAAAAAACATACTTCCGTGCATTTTTTATGGTTTGTATTAACCAATTACACTAGCCCCTTTCCTCACGTTCGGTCTGTGGAATCGGTTCGTCAGTATTTGATGTGGTTTACGAAATATATCCAGCGGTAATGTTAGGTGACTCACCCCGTATATAGTTCAATTTTCATGTTGCTATAAGCAGGTGCAAGAAGGGTAAGTCCAGGTAGTGGGGTGAAAGCAGACAACATGTTTCTGATGTCACTATTTATACCCTTTGGTGGAGAGATACAAAATTACACTCCACTGACCAAGAAGGAAGAGCATATTGGCATGTGGTTGCTGTTCAGTTCACGTCGTCTGTGAAGGGAAGTAGACCTACGACTCATGGTGTCAACTGACTAATGTTCTTTTGTTTTAAAACTGCGGTTATTTCATTCTCATTGCACTTACAAAAACTGTACTTAGATATATTAGCTGATTATTAGATATTTGTACACATCAAACAGGACTGGATTCAGCATTGGCGTGATTTTGTACCCTTTTTATAACCTCTGCACTTGGGCAAGACAGGATACGTTGAGTAGGGGCAAGACTGGGAATGTCAGTTAAAATAAAAGAAACAAATACACGAGAAAATGGTATCAAGGAAGAGAAAGTTGTTTTCTGGATAGTTGGGAAAGCCGAAAAGCACAAAATCGCGTTATCAAAGCAAATGAACCAAAAATAGATGCATGTAAAGAACCAACATAAGAAAAGGAATATCATCAAAAAGTACCAGACCTTCAACTATGATTCTGTGGATCAAGATAATAAAAAAGGCGTATCTTGCTGGTATTGTGACGACGTATTTTCAAACTCAGCAGAAGGAGAAGGTGAGACTGAACACTAAAAACGTCTCTACTGGGTCCGAGAAAGCAGCACTGAAGCATACGATGCGGATCGTTACTTTGTATGTGACTTTTGTGAATAATATTGTTAGTTAAATTATATCTGAATCAAAATTTCTGCTGAATTTGCGTTGAAAATCATGTTTTTCTATATTCCCATATAGTTAGTACGTGTACCCGGTCTCAGGCGCTGCAGTCATGGACTGTGTGGCTGGTCCCGGCGGAGGTTCGAGTCCTCCCTCGGGCATGGGTGTGTGTGTGTGTTTGTCCTTAGGATAATTTAGGTTAAGTAGTGTGTAAGCTTAGGAACTGATGATCTCAGCAGTTAAGTCCCATAAGATTTCACACACATTTGAACATTTTTTTGTATCTGGTCTTTCCCCACTAGTCAGATAAGACCGGGTCATTTGACATTTTCTACAAAATTAAAAAAATTACCGAAGCTATGACATTTCAGGTATAATGACCTGTACCCAATTAAGTTGGATCTTTACAGTGCCTTCACCACGAGCACGACATCGTCTGCAGCGCCCCTCCTGGGCTTTCACCATGGGGAGTAGGGAGAGGATGTCGTTGGGTGGCCATTATCCTCATTATACAACACAACTGCACGCATGTATTAACTGGGTTCTTTGTGTGTGCATGTGTGTGAGTGTGAATCCCTAAGGGACCAAACTGCTGAGGTGATCGGTCCCTAGACTTACACCCTACTACTTAAACTAATTTAAACTAACTTACGCTAAGAACAACAACACCACACACACACACACACACACACACACACGTACACACAAGCTCGAGGGAGGACTCGAACCTCTGGTGGGACAAGCTGCACAATCCGTGACATGGCGCCTCAAACTGCGCGGTCACTCCCCGCGGGTGGGTTCTTTATTTACAAGAATAAGAAAGCCACTTAATTTACGGTAGTTGTTGAAGTACAAGCTCTTCATTTATAGTCCACGTTAGCCTCACTGCTGGTGATATACAAGTCGCTATGAGCTGCCTATGACTGTCTGTGACTGCAAGTGACTAGGCTGCGACTGATGTCTTGGTGACTCACTGGGTGACTGAGTGGAACTGACGGGGCCTCTGGTACATGGTGGCGATCTAAATACAGGTGGCCGAGAGGGCATTGGCGGCGCGTTTCTTACGAGTCTGTCTTTGGCCTCTGTCGATCTTCTTGCAACCTCTTTGCCACCTGGTGTCTTGACAACATATTATGCCAGCACAGGTTGGATCCCAAATGAGCGGAAACCTTAGGTCTGCTCAGATGAGTCGCAATTTCGCTTGCTAAGAGCTAACGATCGAGTTCGATTGTGGTGCAGAACCCACAATGGGATGTGGTCCTGTTGTCCACAAGGCTCTGTACAAGCTGCTCGTGGCTCCATAATGATGTGAGCTGTGGTCACATAGAATGAATTGGGTCCTCTGGTCCAACTGAACTGATCATTGATTGAAATGATTATGTTTGGCCACTTGGAAACCATTTGCAGCCATTCATGTACTTCATGTTCGAAAACATGTCAATGGGCCACAGTTATTCACGATTGGTTTCAAGAACATTCTGGATAGCTCGAGCGGATGATTTAGCTACCCAGGTCGCCCGACATGAATCCCACGAACACTTATGGGGCTTAATTCATCCATGTCTGAAGAGTATTGTAATGTGAAGATACAGACACTGTATAAACACATACATTGTAACCATTAATACTCCTGGAGTATTCAGCACATCGTTGGTGGAACCCATCATATCGTGGCTGCCTTGTAAAATCGGTTTGAAACGTCACAGTGAGTGAACAACCGGAAGTTTCTCTTGCATGCCTTCTTCTCTTGTTTTGGTCCGGCTCGTCTTGTCTGCATTTCTTGTTCTATTCGTGCCATACCCCTTGGCGGGAAAGGTACGGTGCAACGCCTTCTATTTTTCTTATATGTTACAGGGTGTATACAAATCAGTTATACAAAACTAACCTTAAATTGTGAAAAAGGTAAATAGCGTACAGGAATGTCTGATACAGCACTGAATGTAGTATATCTTCAGGTTTTATTTACACATGTTCACTGTGGTTACCATTTGTAATGCGATAAGTGTCCCATCTGTAATCAGTTTCCTACCAAGTCCTATGAAGCAAGTCTTGCTGAACGGTGGGAACTGCTTGTGTTATCCGTTGCACAGCTCGTCTACGTTTCCCGAAAGTGGAGGAACAAGCACTGAATTTAATGTATCCCCATACACAGGAGTCCATTGTGGTTAAATCAGGTGATTGGGTGGCCGGGCTACAGTTGCACTGCGTCCACTCCGAGACACACCTACAATCATACGCGACAACTTCATGATGACACTGTGATGGTTCGCCATATAGCTGCAAACTCTGTGTCCATGTTTTGTTGTAATTGAGGTATTAGGTTAGTTCAGGCACGTCCAGGTATGATATGTTAGTTACAGGGACTCGGAAAAAAAGAAAGGAGTGTTCAAATGGCTCTGAGCACTATGGGAATTAATATCTGAGGTCATCAGTCCCCTAGAACTTAGAACTACTTAAACCTAACTAACCTAAGGACATCACACACATCCATATCTGAGACAGGATTCGAACCTGCGACCGTAGCGGTCATGCGGTTCCAGACTGAAGCGCCTAGAACCGCTCGGCAAGAAAGGAGTGTAAATTTTGCTACAGCATATATGGGAAAAAGAAACATTTACGTTAGGCGAGTCCCGTTCATGTTCGATTACGTGACGTGTTCTGGTCACGCCTTCGTAGCTCAACACAGTTGCATTAAGTAAATCATATTGAGTGTACATTTTGTTCAACATGTATACACAAAACTCATCTCGTTTTTTCGTTATCACATTCTTTTAAAACTTGTAACAGTTCCAATTTGTAGTGTTTCAGTGACAGCGTTTCCATAATATCTTCCACACTATAACACCAGGCATATTCATCCTGGCACGTCTCGTTGGTTTTCCCAGACTATCAATGGATGACTGCCAAACTTGTTCAACTACTGCATCAGAGATTGCTGGCCGATCTCGACCCAGCGTCTTGTGAGATACACGCGCAATTAATAACAGTTAGTCTATCAGGTGGAGGAAACTTGAACTGGTGCCTTGCGATATTTAGTCTTAAATCGTCTCTGAACTCTAGTGGCGGATTAGGACTCATGCAACCCTAAACAACATTGCACACGATCTGCACTGCTATGCAACTCCATGATGACTACAGGAATAACACATTTGCGCGTGCTATCTACTGGGAACGTCGAGAACTGACAATGTTCGGCAGTAATAAAATTTGAAGACATACTGCATTCAGTACGGTATGTAACATCTTTGTAAGTCATATACCATTTTCACAATTAAAGGTTATTTTTGTATAAGTAATTTACACTGAAGACCCAAAGAAGCTGGTACGCCTGCCTAATATCGTGTAGGGCGCCCGCGAGCAGCTGAAGTACGACCGCACGACGTGGCATGGACTCGACTACTGTCCGAAGTAGTGCTGAAGGGAACTGACACCATGAGTTCTGCAGGGCTATCCATAAATCCGTAAGAGTACGATGTGCGTAGATCTCTTCTGAACAGCACGTTGCAAGGAAACCCAGATATGCTCTCTAATATCCATGTCTGGGGCGTTTGGTGGCCACAGGAAGTGTTTGAACTCAGAAGAGTGTTCCTGGAGTCACTCTCTAGCAACTCTGGACGGGAGGGGTGCCGCACTGTCCTACTGGAATTGTCCAAGTCTGTCGGAATGCACAATGGGCATGAACGAACGCAGGTGACGAGACAGGATCGTTACGTACGTGTCACCTGCCAAAATCGTATCTAGACATATCAGGGCCGGCCGCTGTGGCCGAGAGGTTCTAGGCGCTTCAGTCTGGGACCGCGCGACCGCTACGGTCGCAGGTTCGAATCCTGCCTCGGGCATGGATGTGTGTGATATCCTTAGGTTAGTTACGTTTAATTAGTTCTAAGTTCTAGGGGACTGATGACCTCAGATGTTAAGTCCCTTAGAGTTTAGAGCCATTTAAACCATTTTTAGACGTATCAGGGGTCCCATATTACTCCAACTGAACACACCCCACACCATTACAGAACCTCCACCAGCTTGAACATTCCCCTGCTGCCATGCAGGGTCCATGGATTCATGTGTATGTCCCCAGACCCGTAGACGGCCATCCGCTCGATGCAACTTGAAACGAGACTCGTCCGACCAGTTCCATCAACAATCCAATTTCTTTCGTTGACTGCTTCACACCTTGACACCTGCTCATGGTCCAGCATTGAAATCTGTAGCAATTTTCGGAAGGATACAATTTCTGTCACCTTGAACGATTCTCTTCAGTCGTCGTTGGTCCCGTTCTTGCAAGATCTTTTCCGGCCGCAGCGATGATAGAGAGACATAGGAAACGGGAACAGAAGAGAATCGAAGCATTTGAGATGTGGTGCTACAGACGAATGTTGAAAATTAGGTGAACTGATAAGGTAAGGAATGAGGAGCTTCGGCGCACAATCGGGAACACTGATAAGGAAAAGGGTCAGGATGATAAGACACCTGTTAAAAAATAATAGAACCCAGTACGTTGTCCTCGATGGTGAGTGTTCATCGAAGGTGAGGGTATCATCCGGAGTGCCCCAGGGAAGTGTAGTAGGTCCGCTGTTGTTTTCTATCTACATAAATGATCTTTTGGATAGGGTGGATAGCAATGTGCAGCTGTTTGCTGATGATGCTGTGGTGTACTGGTAGTTGACGTCTTTGAGTGACTGTAGGAGGATACAAGATGACTTGGACAGGATTTGTGATTGGTGTAAAGAATGACAGTTAACTCTAAATATAGATAAATGTAAATTGATGCAGATGAATAGAAAAGAATCCTGTAATGTTTGAATGCTCCATTAGTAGTGTAGCGCTTGACACAGTCACGTCGATTAAATACACTCCTGGAAATGGAAAAAAGAACACATTGACACCGGTGTCTCAGACCCACCATACTTGCTCCGGACACTGCGAGAGGGCTGTACAAGCAATGATCACACGCATGGCACAGCGGACACACCAGGAACCGCGGTGTTGGCCGTCGAATGGCGCTAGCTGCGCAGCATTTGTGCACCGCCGCCGTCAGTGTCAGCCAGTTTGCCGTGGCATACGGAGCTCCATCGCAGTCTTTAACACTGGTAGCATGCCGCGACAGCGTGGACGTGAACCGTATGTGCAGTTGACGGACTTTGAGCGAGGGCGTATAGTGGGCATGCGGGAGGCCGGGTGGACGTAACGCCGAATTGCTCAACACGTGGGGCGTGAGGTCTCCACAGTACATCGATGTTGTCGCCAGTGGTCGGCGGAAGATGCACGTGCCCGTCGATCTGGGACCGGACCGCAGCGACGCACGGATGCACGCCAAGACCGTAGGATCCTACGCAGTGCCGTAGGGGACCGCACCGCCACTTCCCAGCAAATTAGGGACACTGTTGCTCCTGGGGTATCGGCGAGGACCATTCGCAACCGTCTCCATGAAGCTGGGCTACGGTCCCGCACACCGTTAGGCCGTCTTCCGCTCACGCCCCAACATCGTGCAGCCCGCCTCCAGTGGTGTCGCGACAGGCGTGAATGGAGGGACGAATGGAGAAGTGTCGTCTTCAGCGATGAGAGTCGCTTCTGCCTTGGTGCCAATGATGGTCGTATGCGCGTTTGGCGCCGTGCAGGTGAGCTCCACAATCAGGACTGCATACGACCGAGGCACACAGGGCCAACACCCGGCATCATGGTGTGGGGAGCGATCTCCTACACTGGCCGTACACCACTGGTGATCGTCGAGGGGACACTGAATAGTGCACGGTACATCCAAACCGTCATCGAACCCATCGTTCTACCATTCCTAGACCGGCAAGGGAACTTGCTGTTCCAACAGGACAATGCACGTCCGCATGTATCCCGTGCCACCCAACGTGCTCTAGAAGGTGTAAGTCAACTACCCTGGCCAGCAAGATCTCCGGATCTGTCCCCCATTGAGCATGTTTGGGACTGGATGAAGCGTCGTCTCACGCGGTCTGCACGTCCAGCACGAACGCTGGTCCAACTGAGGCGCCAGGTGGAAATGGCATGGCAAGCCGTTCCACAGGACTACATCCAGCATCTCTACGATCGTCTCCATGGGAGAATAGCAGCCTGCATTGCTGCGAAAGGTGGATATACACTGTACTAGTGCCGACATTGTGCATTCTCTGCTGCCTGTGTCTATGTGTCTGTGGTTCTGTCAGTGTGATCATGTGATGTATCTGACCCCAGGAATGTGTCAATAAAGTTTCCCCTTCCTGGGACAATGAATTCACGGTGTTCTTATTTCAATTTCCAGGAGTGTATTTGGAGGTAACATTGCAGAGCGATATGAAGTGGGACAAGCATGTAATGTCAGTTGTGGGGAAGGCGGATAGTCGTCTTCGGTTCATTGGTAGAATTTTGAGAAGATGTGGTTTATCTGTAAAGGAGACCGCTTATAAAACACTAATATGACCCATTCTTGCGAACTGCTCGAGCGTTTGGGATCCCCATCAGGTCGGATCGAGGGAGGACATAGAAGCAATTCAGAGACGGGCTGCTAGATTTGTTACTGGTAGGTTTGATCATCACTCGAGTGTTACGGAAATGCTTCAGGAACTCGGGTGGGAGTCTCTAGAGGAAAGGAGGCGTTCTTTTCGTGAATCGCTACGGAGGAAAGTTAGAGAACCAGCATTTGAGGCTGACTGCAGTACAGTTTTACTGCCGCCAACTTACATTTCGCGGAAAGACCGCATTTACCATTGCAGTAAGATTAAAACGGAACAATTCGCACTTAATTTGGTATGTAAGATACTATTGGTGATCTAATAGTCGTAATTGACTTATGCATAACCTGTAAATTATGCCTTCCTTTGTACGAAATTTGAAGTAGTAAAACTTAAGATGGTTTAGTAAAAAAGTAACGTTTTCTCCTTTTGGTATTTAGAAAACGTAACACGTGAACTGATGCTGGCCACATACCATTATCTACAATTTTACCACAACGTCTAAACCGGATTGCGAATATCGCGTAAAGTAATTGATCTGAGAATTGCTAAATATGAGGGCCTGTATACCAGTTACAACCCGACTGGATGCGCTTTTAAGCCTAGAGAGATAGCGCTGCGGTCTGCACACAGGACTAGCAACGGGAGGACGATGGTTCAAACCCGGTTCAGCCATCCATATTTAGGTTTTCCGTGGTTTCACAAAATGGCTCCAGGTAAATGGTGGGCTAGTTCCTCTGACGGGACACGCCTGATTTCCTTCCCCATTCTTAAAACATTCCGACTAGTGACCTAGATGTCAACGGGACGTTAAACACTTCCTTCCATTCTTTTTTGTCTTTTTTTGTTTTTTGTTTTTTGCTTTTAAGTATTGGTGATACGCACAGAAGTTTAATATACCTCTTAATGGTGCAGTATTCATCAGCATACCTGTTGGTACTTGACATGTATGATACTTTGGTAGAAAGTAGGATTTCATTGAGAAGAGTTTTAAATAAAAATACGGTGTTTATGTTCACCAGCAAACACCACTGTTTACACTCTATCACTACTGCTTCGGATACTTCTCGAAATAGTATGGAAGCTCATGGCATCAAATGTAGACTATACTCATCAAGAGTCTTCCGCACTTCCAATTTTCATACCAATTTTTTTTCGACGCATTTGACATAGGTTCGAAGTCTTCGTGTTTGATCAAACGTGCTTCCCAGTTCATCGGCAATATCTAGCCAATTGTCCTATTTCAGATTGCGATCTTTGTATACATTACTTTCAACGTCCCATATCTCTTTTCATAGCTGAATTGGTTTTATAAAATCCACTGCTCCCTCGCTTGTCCAGTACTCCAGTGCTGTAGAGAACAAACTCACGACAACCAAATAACGAAATAGGCAGCTGTATGCGAAACGATATTGTTTTCCCTCACAAGGGGATCGTGCCTACTAGGCCTCACCGATTTCGACCAAATTTATGGTGAGTGCAGGTCTTGGTCAGAAATGAAAGTGACGGGAGTGGCAGCTACAAATGGCTAAGGGTTTACAAAAAAAAAAAAAAATAGGATTTTTGGATGGAGCAGGGCGACGCTTGAGGCTTTTATGCCAGTGTAGTTATTGGGGAGCGGTTGGCGTAATGGGAAGACTGCTCTACTGCAATCTGAAGGTCGTGGGATCGAGTCCCTATGCCAAAAATTTGTTTCAGTTTCAGGTTTTACGTTGGTTACACTGTACATGAACCGAAATAATGCTGAATATAGGTTTCTGTGTTTATTAATCTCTGTTTATAAAAGACAATGTCCTGACTAACTGACTGACTGACTGAGTCATTATCGTCCAGCCAAAACCGCTAAGGATAGAGACTTGAAATTTGGAGAATGTGTGGATTCTATACTGCATGAAGGAATGTTTCGAATTTCCACCCCCTATGGGGGTCAAATAGGGGATGAAAGGTTTGATTTGAAAATGTCAATATGTAGGCAACTTTGAGGCTAGACCTACGACAACTCGTATTTCGTTTTCTCGGTCAGATGTAAAGGAAAACATGTTTCAATATTTTTGGAAATTTAACCCTACGGGGGTTAAATAGGGGGTGAACGCTTTTTTTGAAAATTATCTTTACTGAAGAGCTACTAAGGTACTTTTAAAGCTGCATCTATGAACATACATATGTATACCTGACGATTGGAGGAGACATTGTTCCCATTTTCAAAAAAGGCAATAAAAGACTTTGTAAAAACTTCAGAGGAATAGCCCTTATGAGTCATACATCCAAGATTTTTGAAAAAATTTTACTAAATCGAATAAGTGAAAAGATAAAAAAGGAGCTAAGTGAATAACAACATGGGTTTAGGAAAGGAAGAAGCACGGTCGAACTGATATTTTCTATCCGTCAACTGATGGGAAAATGTTGGGAGTGTAACAAAAGGGTGATAATGGTTTTTATAGACATAGAAAAGGCATCTGACTCAGTTAACAGGGAAAGACTCTGGGAAGAAACGAAGAAGATAGATATAGAATATGGATACATTAATGTCATAAACACAATGTACAGAGGACACAATTGTAGAATCAGAACACCACTGGGGAACCCTGAATACTTCGAAACAAGACAAGGACTTAAGCAAGGAAGTATTCTATCTCCTGCACTTTTTAATGTTGTGATGGAGGGAATGAATATGGCAGTTAAAGATATAGTAAAAGAAAAAGACAAAAAGATGATTTTTGCAGATGATATTGTAATATGGGGTGATAAAGAGGTAGATGTACAATTACAACTTGATGCGTGAAAGGAAATAATGAAAAGGTATGGATTAAAAATAAATAAAGATAAGAGTGAAGTAA
Source organism: Schistocerca cancellata (assembly GCF_023864275.1). Lineage (NCBI taxonomy): Eukaryota > Metazoa > Arthropoda > Insecta > Orthoptera > Acrididae > Schistocerca > Schistocerca cancellata. The sequence continues at coordinate 128,836,361 of NC_064635.1, forward strand.
TGGTATTTGGAAGAGAGAAAGAGATCAGCGGAAATATTACCTTGAATGGAGAACCTCTCATAGTGGTAGAAAGTTTCACTTATATAGGGAGTGAAATATCTATGAATGGAAGAATAACTAACGAAATTAATAGGAGGTTACAGATGGGAGGCAATTACTACCAACCAATAAAACACCTGATATGGAATAAGGAAGTTTCAGAAAAAGCAAAGTTCCTTATGTATAAGAATAATTACTTCCCTATTGTCACCTATGGTGCAGAAACATGGACAGTGACAGAAAGGGACTGGAACAGACTGCAAGCAGGGGAGATGAAATTTCTCAGAGCAGTTAAGGGAAAAACAAGAATGGACAGAATAAGGAATGTAGAGATTAAAAAGGACCTTAAACAAGAAAGTATGAGAGAAGAAATTGAAAAAAATTAAGATGGTTTGTGCATGTTAAGAGGATGCATGGGCAGAGTCCCCAAAATTATGGAAGAACTAAAGATGGATGGGAAAAGACCTAGAGGGCGCCCAAGATCACGGTGGAAAATGGGAGTGAGAATATCTGTGGAAAGGAGGGGTGTGACCTGGCAGCAAGTGGAGGAAGAAAAGTGGTTGGAGGACCGAGCCAAATGAACAGCACCCAGACCCGACAGTAGCTGGAGCGGGATCCGGATATGGATAGATGTATTTCAGTGTTTTTGGAAATTCAACTCCTATGGGGGTGAAATAGGGTCAGACCGATTCACTGGCTCGTCATCGCCCTGTCCAAACCGGCACGGACAGAAACTTGAATTTTGTAGAGGGTGTACATCTTATACCATTGGCGTCGTTTAAAAAGGGAATATCCGAAAATCGACTCTTAAGTGGGTGAAAAGGGGGATGAAGGGCTTTTCGAAGCTAGAACTATGAAAACTGGTATCGGTTTTCTCAGAAAATAAAAAATAAATACTTGTTTCAGCAGTTTTGGAAATTTAGTCACTAGGGGGGTAAAGCAGTGGGTGAAAGTCTTTTTGAAAAGAAATAATTACTAAGGAACTACTGAAGGATTTTTAAGGCTACGTCTATGACAATTTGTATATGACTTCTCGGTTAGAAATAAAGAAGTGCGTGCTTCAGTGTTTCTGGAAATTCAGCCCCTAAGGGAGTGAAATAGGGGATGAAAATTTTTAAGGAAATATTTCACTTTATTTAAATTAATTTTGAAGCTAAACTTAACAAAATCGGTATTTCACTTCCCAGTTAGATGTAGAGAAATATTCGTTGGGGGATCGAAGGTGCTATGGAAGTATCTCCAGAAGAACGGAAAAGGGATGATTAACTAAAATTTTTGAATGCGAAGTCCTGTACGCTTTACTGACAGTCCCTTGTTGGAACGTTACCTGCAGGCTCCTCGTTCATGCTGTAAGTGTAGTTCGGTCTCCGAAATTTATTTGCACTCTCCAATTTTCCCTTGCCTCTTCTCATAATTTCTTTTACGAAAATATCAATAAGTACAATATTTTGAATATTATTTCGGTTTATTTACAGTGTAGCACAAAATGTGAAAATAGAAAGCTTTTTACGCTGAAGGACTCGAACGCTAGGCCCTCGGATTATCGTCCTGCACTCTTTCCACAGGACCAGCAGTTGCCTGACAGCTAGGCAAACACAAAAGGCGCAAGCCGTCCCGACCCGTGTCAAAAACGGTATTCCTTTCTAAGATCTTGGTCATCTGGAGTTACCACTGCCGTCACTTTTATTTGTGGCCAAGCCCTGGGTATGCCGTAAGTTTGAAAGAAATCACTGATGACGTTTGGGCGCGGCCCACTTGTCACACAAGTGACTCCAGCACTGTGGGTGAGACAGGTAGGAAACGTACATGAGAGCGAGAGGAAAACACAAGAGTCGAGATAGACCAGTGGAAAAATGATCGCATCGGAGCACAAAGGAAAGGCGAATATACTCCCGTTCTTTGAAAGACTGAATGAAAAGCGGGATACTAGCTACCTCATACTATCTTCCTCAGCACCTTTATAAATGTTCCCAAAAATTTTGGCATGCGAACATATTCACTCTCCTTTTAACATGGAACTCATCTCTTAATCCCACAAGCCCTCCTGAATGTAGCTCAGAGATTGAGCGCAGAATCGGAAACACTGACAAGGGAAAGGGACACGTATGGAATGAGGAGATTCGGCGCAGAATCGGAAACACTGACAAGGAAAAGGGACAGGATGATAGGACATCGGTTAAAAAAAACTCTCCATTGTTGTTCAGTCCAACTCATTGTCATTATCTCTTCGTGTCTCTGTAACAGTCACTGTCCCCTGATTCACAGCCACAGTCTCTTCCGTTCTGACCTACTCATATTGTCTCCTCTCACTTTCATTGTCTCTCTCTTAATCTTTTCTACTACTACTGCCTGATTCATTCCTTCCCACTGCTGCTCTCTCTTCTGTCACTAGCTCTCTCATCCTCGTTGTCATTCTCACAGACTCTGTCCTTCACGCAATTCCCCTTTCTCCCCCTCTTTATTCCTCTCCCACTGGCATTTCCTCTCCTGCCACTGTCAACTATGTGGGCATAGCACTAGGAAACACGGCATCCCTGGGCCAGCGAAGTGTTCTGGTATCACGTATGGGCCTTAATTAGACGAAGAAGTCTCTGAGAATGCACGTTCGGAGCACAGCGTTGGGTGATAGAGAGACGTGGTAAACCGGAACAGAAGAGAATCGAAGCATTTGAGATGTGGTGCTACAGACTAATGTTGAAAATTAGATGGACTGATAAGGTAAGGAATGAGGAGGTTCGGCGCAGAATCGGAAACACTGATAAGGAATATGGACAGGATGATAGGAAACCTGCTAAAAAGTAATAGAACCCAGTACGTTGTCCTCGATGGTGAGTGTTCACCGGAGGTGAGGGTATCATCTGGAGTGCCCCAGGGAAGTGTGGTAGGTCCACTGTTGTTTTCTATCTACATAAATCATCTGTTCGATAGGGTAGACAGCAATGTGCGGCTGTTTGCTGATGATGCTGCGGTGTACGGGAAGGTGTCGTCGTTGAGTGACTGTAGGAGGATACAAGATGACTTGGGCAGGACTTGTGATTGGTGTGAAGAATGGCAGCTAACTCTAAATATAGATAAATGTAAATTAATACAGATGAATAGGAAAAAGAATTCCCTAATGTTTGAATACTCCATTAGTAGTGTAGCGCTTGACACAGTTACGTCGATTAAACATTTCGGCGTAACATTGCAGAGCGATGTGAAGTGCGACAAGCATGTAATGTCAGTTGTGGGGAAGGCGGATAGTCGTCTTCGGTTCATTAGTAGAATTTTGGGAAGATGTGGTTCATCTCTTAAGGAGACCGCTTATAAAACACTAATACGACCTATTCTTGAGTACTGCTCGAGCGTTTGGGATCCCTGTCAGGTCGGATTGAGGGAGCACATAAAAGCAATTCAGAGGCGGGCTGCTAGATTTGTTACTGGTAGGTTTGATCATCACGCGAGTGTTACGGAACTGCTTCAGGAACTCGGGTGAGAGTCTGTAGAGGAAAGGATGCGTTCTTTTCGTGAATCGCTAGTGAGGAAATTTACAGAACCAGCATTTGAGGCTGACTGCAGTACAATTTTACTGCTGCCAACTTATATTTCGCGGAAAGACCACAAAGATAAGATAAGATGGATTAGGGCTCGTACAGAGGCATATAGGCAGTCATTTTTCCCTCGTTCTGTTTGGGAGTGGAAGAGGGAGAGAAGATGCTTGTTGTGGTACAAGGTACCCTCCGCCACGAACCGTATGGTGGATTGCGGCTGCCGTGTCATCCTCACCTCATAGGCGTCACTGGATGCGGATATGGAGGAGTATGTGGTCAGCACAACGCTCTCCCGGCCGTATGTCACTTTCCGAGACCGGAGCCGCTACTTCTCAATTAGTTAGCTCCTCAGTTTCCGTCACGAGGGCTGAGTGCACCCCGTTTGCCAACAGCGCTCGACAGAACGGATGGTCACCATCCAAGTGCTAGCCCAGCCCGACAGCCCTTAACTTCGGTGATGTGACGGGAAGCAGTGTTAACACTGCGGCAAGGCCGTTGGAAGGACTTCTGTTAAGACATCACGGAATGACTTCTATGGTGGGAGCTGCACAGGACGAAAACTGTAATGGGAAATTGGGACTGGAATTCGTCCATAGGTTGCAAGTGCTACTGTGAGATGAAGAGGCTGAGCTTGACAGAACAGAGGAATTCGTGGCAGGAATCATCAAACCAGTCAGATGGTTGATGATCCCCTCCACCCCAAAAACTGATCCAACCATAGTGGTCGGTTACCAACGCCATTCCTGGAGAGCTGCCCCCGGAACGCCACGAGACCTTTCTCCCGGAGCTTGGCGTGTGAGGTCGCCAACAGTGTCCAGTCTCGCCTGCGCCGAACACGTGTCTTGCTTGTCTCGCAGACAGACAATGCGAAGGCCGCGCCTTCTAGTCTCTAAGAGAGCGTATATTCATGAGCTACCATTATATTCAACGAGGTCCGAGATTGCTGCCGCCCGTTCTCAACGTCAAGGTCGCAGTCTGGTTTCTTTCTCTGCAAATTTAAAATATTTCTGAAAAAAAAATTGCACCGCGACTTTGCGCGCATGAGCGCCGTGGAAGGGGCAGCTCAGAAGGCGAGTAACTGGCGCTAGGAAATACGTGTTGAGACACCTGCGAAGTCGTGTCAAAAGAAACAAAGGAACTATCTCGACAATTTTCTACCCTTTTTTCTGGTTGCATCGGTGCATTTACAGATGGCGATCAGAATTATGGACATACCTGAGGAATGTAGTTCTTTCCCGCGTTTCTCGTATATCATCTCCGCTTGCGACACGAAACGGTATTCATTCTTCATCAGTAATACTTCTTGCCTCTCTTTTCACATCGTACATTTTACAACAGGTGCTCCATCCTGTTTTACTTGTAAGTAGGCTGTTTAGATTTTTATATTGGTAATGCCACGTAGCGCTCTGTATGAAAATCACTGGCTGTGCTGTGTGCAGTCTGTGGCTAGTTTGCATTGTTGTCTGCCATTGTATTGTTGGGCAGCTGGATGTTAACAGCGCATACGTTGGGCAGTTAGAGGTGAGCCGCCAGCAGTGGTGGATGTGAGGAGAGAGATGGCGGAGTTTTGAAATTACATATATTATGACTTTTGATGATATTAAGGTAAATACAGTGTTTGTTCTTATTAAAATCTTTCATTTGCTAACTATCCCTATCAGTAGTTAGTGCCTTCAGTAGTTTGACTCTTTTCTCTTGCTGGCAGTAGTGCCGCTCGCCGTATTGCAGTAGTTCGAGTAACGGAGACTTTTGTGAGATAAGTGATATGTGAAAGGTATAGGTTAATGTTACTCAGGGCCATTCTTTTGCAGGGATCTTTGATAGTCAGATTGCGTTGCGCTAAAAATATTGTGTGTCACTTTAGTGAATGTTTGAGTACGTTCAGTTTTGCTCAGCTGTTTGAAAAGCAAATAGTGTAAGAGGTTTATCAGCACAGTCGTGTATAAATTGTTCTAAGGGGACGTTTCATATGTCTACCCTTAGCCTAGGATACCTCACTGGAATCTTCTGATTTTTTCTTGTAGTTTGTGTATTTAGTGTAGCTTTTGTTTATTGCTAGCGCGTAATTGTAGAGAGAATCTCCTTTGTAGTTGCAGCCTTTCATTGTTGTACAGTAAAACAGTTGTGGCATGCATGTAGATTTGCACCAAGTATTTCGCAGCTGCAATTAACTAGATATTATTTTCAGTACTATGTTAATGTGTTCTCTTATTTTTGCTCTTCAAATTGTGCTTTTCTGTGTTATCGTGTGAAATATTGTGTCAATAATGACGTGTGAAAAACGTAACACTAGGCTTCAAAGTAAACTGAGAAATAATAGTGACGACGAGCGTAGCTTATCAGCACCACTGGGTAGTGAATTAACAGACATTCGAAGTAGTAATTTGGTAATTGTGCATAGGGAGATGGAGCGGGCGGCAAATAATGGTGTAGACAGTCAAACTGGTAGTGAACAGGGAAACATTATCGATCGATCGGTCGGCAACAGCTCGCCTAAGGAATCCGAAGTGACAGAACACAATATTGCAAATACTGTAGACTTAGGTTTTGCGTCCTCACCGTTTTGTCAAATGAGTCAAGACACATTTTCTGCTTGTCAAAATGTGAATGTTGCCGGTGAAAATGCACTGCCGAAAAGAGTAGAGGAACAGATTCCAGACACTAATACATTATTGTTGCAATTAATGCAACAAATGGAACAAAATCAGAGACAAATGGGAGAAAATCTTCAAAAGTTAGACACAATGGAACAAAATCAGAGACAAACACAGCAAAAGCTTCAAAAGTTAGATTCATTGGAACAAACTCTCGAACAAACACGTGAAGATTTAACTGCTGAGTTACATAACATTGAATTGAAATGTCAGAAAGTGTATAATGACGTAAAAACACAAATTTGTGAGCATTTTCAACCTATTTTTTCGCGTCATGAAAATGCATTACAGAATCATGAAGCAGCCATAAAAGAACTGCAAACTATTGTTCATGAAAATCATGAGACCTTGTGGGCTAAAATTGACTCAGTTGCATCTACCGATTCGGTTACGCAACTTGCAAAAACTCAGGAAAACTTAAAGGAGACAGTAGAAAGACACATGGAGGAAATTAGTTTCGTTATCAGAGAAAGTAGTTGAACTTGCGGATCAGCTAAATAATTTATCTACGAAGGTAGATGACAATCTGAATGACGCAAAACCGGTAGTCTTTAATGACACAGAAGAGAGCGAACAAATTAGGAAAGTCAAACAAAATCTGAATCAAATTGATACGCAACATCAAAGAGAAATCCGGGAAGTACAAGATCAGCTGACACAGGTAATACAAGAATTACGTATTTCAGAGGACACTCGTGTTCCAATACGGGAAGAGGGACATAGAAATACGGAACAGCCACAAAATAATAACACAGGGCATTTCGGAAGTTATGAAAGAAATTGGCATTGTGCACCGAATTTTGAGATCGAGCCGCCGACACGACGTAACAATGACCGACATGCTACTCGCCGACACGATGATTTTGACTATAAGCTGTTCATTACTACACGTAAATTCAAAACGTTTAAGAATTCTGCCAACGACATTCATCCACAAGCGTGGCTCCATCAATTCTCTCATTGCTTTCCTCCCAACTGGTCATTGGAGCACAGATTAGAATTTATGTGTGGCTACTTGGAGAATGAACCAGCTGTAAGAATGCGATCGGTCATTCACGATTGTCACAGTGAAGGAGAATTTTATCATGCCTTCCTCTCAGCGTATTGGTCTCAAGCTACACAAGACCGAGTAAAACATAGCATCATAATGATGAAACGTTTCGAACAATCTGAATTTTACAGTCTTATGAAATATTTTGAAGACATGTTGCATAAGAATCAGCATCTTTCAAACCCATACAGCCCCTCAGAACTCATCCGCATTTGCTTAATCAAACTACCTGAACATTTACGGCATATTATTTTGGCAGGACGTTGCAAAGACGACATTGAAGCTTTTCAGGGACTCTTACAAGAATTAGAAATTGACACAGACAGTCGCGGGATGCGAAAACAGGAAAACAATCACTACAGATCACATCCGTCACAATTCCGCGATGACAGAAATAATACACGACAAGGCTCTTCTTACAACGTAAATCGTGACCAAAACAGACACCACCTGTATGACAACCGTTGGCAGAGTAGTAATAATTACAGGGAAAGATCACCTCTCCACGGTAATGACTATCACAGAGACAATCAGAGAAACAGACAATATGGGAACCAAAATAATTATTATCAAGGGAGACAGAATAACTTTAGACGCAATGGTCCAGCGTGCAGTTACGACTCTGGGAGAAATTCTGCACCATGTGACCGACAAGAAAGAAACTATGGAATCAACCGACATGATGACAGACGATATGATCGTAACGACAGACCTGAATTGCATCAGAACTGGCGGGGTTTAAACAGGGCTGGGCCCTCTGGGCAACGTGAATTTGTAGAAGTTAGGTCTCCTAATCCCAATAACGACGCGCGCCAACAAAGAAACAGACAATGACTCACACCGCAGGCAGCCACTTGCGCCCGCTGGCTCAGGGAAAAATAACATTGACGCTAACCTTGAGCAAAATTCCAGTATTCTTTACGGACGAATACCACATGATAATTGCGTTAAAGTTGAAACTCTGCGTACTAGGAAGAGTAAAGGTTTACACAACATTTCACATGTAAAACCATTTATTGACAGATAATCTGCTTTTTAACTTAGTCTTTGCAATTTTCACTTCACGCTACTTGTACAATTTGTCACACTGAGAAACTGTTAACATGCAACAATGTTTTGAAGTTCAATATCCACTCAAGAACCAAGAGAACTTATTTAAACAGAAATTACGACTGCATTGTTATTGCAAACAGACGACACAGTGTTATTGTGTGTGTACATTCTTGCTTGTTAGTTGCACGATTACGTAACGACTATAAGGCTCACGATTAGAACATTTACCAGTACTGCTAATGAGATTTTAATGCAACATTTTTGTTTACTGGAAAATACATTTGGGATTTAAAGTACTTTCTGTGAGATTAAAGATGACTTAGTATTTGGTTTCTTTGACAGCTACACGGTTATATTATGACACTACTAATGCGTTGACAATTTACAATGTTGCTTTTGCAGTGTATCTGTTTTATATCTGCACAATTTTTCTGAATTCTTCTGGAAAGCAAAACATGTTTTATTAGTAACTTTTGTGGTACAGCTACAATGAGACAGTCTTTTCCGTAGCACAATACGTTACAGCACAGTACTTTCTTCATCACGGCAATAAGCGTAATAAGTAAGATATCTATACGCAAAGCATTTCACTTTTGTGTATCATGAGGTAAGTACATTGGCTTCTGCAGAACTTAGCTTTCAGAGGACAATAACTACAACACTTCCACAGAGATTATCTTACAGCAAGACGCACATTTAGCGCTACAGGACACGTATTTGAGTGATTAATTTTGTGCTTAAAACATTTATTTTTAAAGATTTTTGAATTACAAAGAAAGTTTTCCTTGATACATTTCATCCCATTGCTGTAATCTGTAACACCTGAGGGTATAATTACATTAATCCTCAGGGGGGTACACGCTTACTTTGTGTACCATGTGTTTGGCAAGCACAAGGAGCCCTAGCTAATATGGTATTTGCTTATACAACTTTACACATCGGTACCATATTTCTCTAACACAAATTACACGGCTATCTGATCATTTAACTGAGAGATAAACATTTTTTTTACTACGTCAGTGACACATGTTTACGTAATTACACCGTTGGATAACTTCACACTTACGAAATTGTATTTTGTCTGTACTGTGTGAACTGTTCATGTTTTTTCGGAACCATTGTGATACTATGAGAGCTTTGAATGATGTATTTGGTAAGGGAGAATTATTTTAAAGTACGTTTGAGGCAGATGACACTATTGAAATGAGCCGAGAATATTTTTTATGGTTTGAAATTATTGCAGAAAGCTACGATTTTTTTGAGATTTGACTGAGGTGTTATGATGTTATTTTTACGATGATGATGTGTATTATGCTGTTGAGGTATGTTTATGATCAATAAGCTGAGAGTCGTACTTTAAGAGTTATGAAATGTGTATAAATGCGTGAATGTATCACAATTAAGGCGAAAAATTTTTGGACAATGTTATATTCATAGGATATTGTTTCTACACATTTGCAACGCAAATTCTTGACCTGTGAAATATATTTATATGAGACTGTATTGTTGGGCAGCTGGATGTTAACAGCGCATAGCGTTGGGCAGTTGGAGGTGAGCCGCCAGCAGTGGTGGATGTGAGGAGAGAGATGGCGGAGTTTTGAAATTACATATATTATGACTTTTGATGATATTAAGGTAGATACAGTGTTTGTTCTTATTAAAATCTTTCATTTGCTAACTATCCCTATCAGTAGTTAGTGCCTTCAGTAGTTTGACTCTTTTCTTTAGCTGGCAGTAGTGCCGCTCGCCGTATTGCAGTAGTTCGAGTAACGGAGACTTTTGTGAGATAAGTGATTTGTGAAAGGTATAGGTTAATGTTACTCAGGGCCATTCTTTTGCAGGGATCTTTGATAGTCAGATTGCGTTGCGCTAAAAATATTGTGTGTCACTTTAGTGAATGTTTGAGTACGTTCAGTTTTGCTCAGCTGTTTGAAAAGCAAATAGTGTAAGAGGTTTATCAGCACAGTCGTGTATAAATTGTTCTAAGGGGACGTTTCATACTTACACGGGTCATTTTATGGCAATATTTTTAGACGCAACAGCCTTTCCGTCAATATTGTTGAATGTGGCTGCAACAAACGGCAGTGTCACGGTATGCCTGGACAATACTGCTGATGATGCAGGCTGTTGCAGTTAGTTGCCGAGGGTGTGGCGGTATTGTGCACCAAAAATTAAGAATGTTTCGTTCTCATGCGGTAACATGCGCTACTAAACATGTTCCTAAACTGGATTTTTTCGGGGTTCGTATTCAGGTTCTCTTAGTGAGTGAAAGATAGGATAAAGTGCTTTGGATAGTTTAGTTGGTTGATTTGGGGCACCGGATCTAAGATGGGGATGGAAGTCGTCCGTGCCCTATCAAAGGAACCAAACCGACATTTGCCTGGAGCTGTTTCGGGACATCACGGAAAACCTCAGTCAGGCTGTCCAGACGCTCGTTTGAACCGTCGTCCTCCCGAATACGACACCAGTGTGCTAACCACTGCGTCACCCAGCTTGGTATACAGGATGTTACGAAAAGGTACGGCCAAACTTTCAGAAAACATTCCTCACATACAAAGAAAGAAAATATGTTATATGGACTTGTGTCCGGAAACGCTTACTTTCCATATTAGAGCTCATTTTATTACTTCTCTTCAAATCACATTCATCATGGAATGGAATCACACAGTAACAGAACGTACCAGCGTGACTTCAAACACTTTGTTACAGGAAATGTTCAAAATGTCCTCCGTTATCGAGGATACATGCATCCACCCTCCGTCGCATGGAATCCCTGATGCGCTGATGCAGCCCTGGAGAATGGCGTATTGTATCACAGCCGTCCACAATACGAGCACGAAGAGTCTCTACATTTGGTACCGGGGTTGCGTAGACAAGAGCTTTCAAATGCCCCCATAAATGAAAGTCAAGAGGGTTGAGGTCAGGAGAGCGTGGAGGCCATGGAATTGGTCCGCCTCTACCAATCCGTCGGTCACCGAATCTGTTGTTGAGAAGCGTACGAACACTTGGACTGAAATGTGCAGGAGCTGCATCGTGCATGAACCACATGTTGTGTCGTACTTGTAAAGGCACATGTTCTAGCAGCACAGGTAGAGTATCCCGTATGAAATCATGATAACGTGCTCCATTGAGCGTAGGTGGAAGAACATGGGAACCAATCAAGGCATCACCAACAATGCCTGCCCAAACGTTCACAGAAAATTTGTGTTGATGACGTGATTGCACAATTGCGTGCGGATTCTCGTCAGCCCACACATGTTGATTGTTAAAATTTACAGTTTGATCACGTTGGAATGAAGCCTCGTCCGTAAAGAGAACATTTGCACTAAGATGAGGGTTGACACATTGTTGGATGAACCATTCGCGGAAGTGTACCTGTGGAGGCCAATCAGCTGCTGATAGTGCCTGCACACGCTGTTCACGGTACGGAAACAACTGGTTCTCCCGTAGCACTCTCCATACAGTGACGTGGTCAACGTTACCTTGTACAGCAGCAACTTCTCTGACGCTGACATTAGGGTTATCGTCAACTGCACGAAGAATTGCCCCGTCCACTGCAGGTGTCCTCGTCGTTCTAGGTCTTCCCCAGTTGCGAGTCGTAGGCTGGAATGTTCCGTGCTCCCTAAGACGCCGATCAATTGCTTGGAACGTCTTCCTGTCGGGACACATTGGTTCTGGAAATCTGTCTCGATACAAACCTACCGCGCCACGGTTATTGCCCCGTTCTAATCCATACATCAAATGGGCATCTGCCAACTCCGATTTGTAAACATTTCACTGACTGGAAAACCACGTTGGTGATGAACACTAACCTGCTGATGCTACGTACTGATGTGCTTGATGCTAGTACTGTAGAGCAATGAGTCACATGTCAACACAAACACCGAAGTCAACATTACCTTCAATTGGGCCAACTGGCGGTGGATCGAGGAAGTACAGTACATACTGACGAAACTAAAATGAGCTCTAACATGGAAACTAAGCGTTTCCGGACACATGTCCACATAACATATTTTCATTATTTCTGTGTGAAAAATGTTTCCTGAAAGTTTCGCCGTACCTTTTTGTAACATCCCGAATACCCAACAAAAGTTTCCCCTTACCGGAACTACACTGATCAGCCAGAGCATTAAGACCACCTTATTAAAAGAAGGTATGATCCACCTTTGACACCGATACCAGTGGCGACGTGTCGTCGCATGGAAGCGGTGGGGCCTTGGTAGCTCGCTGGAAGGGTTAGGCACAACATCTGCGTCTGCACATGCAAGTCACCTACATCCCGTAAATTCTGGAGAAGGGTCCATGACCTCTGACGCCACGTTCAATCACATCGCAGATGCATTCGAGCGGGTTCAGATATGGCGAGTTTTGTGGGGGGAGGGGGAGGTGGAGGGGAGGAGGACATCGTGAGACGTAGCGCCTTCGCAACGCTCCTGTCACTTGTTAGGACGATATCGTTATAAGCATGAGTCATCGACAGATGTCACCAGCTCACATGGACCAGAGTTACAGAGCTGCACGTAGTTGTACTAGTAGGCGGCAGAGGTCAGCAGTTGACGGACAGTGCTAGCAGTCGTAGTCAAAACAATATTGTAAAGTTATGTTTAATATTTAGTGTATTTGCATAATTATAATTGTTCTATATGTGTAGTAATTAGGAGTGTGATTGTTGTATGAGTGAAGAAGAACAGAAGTAAATGAAAATTGTTTTGTTTATTCACGAAGTACCAGTTAAACTATTCAGGGGATTTACTATAATTAAATGTGCAGTTAGTCTATGATAGTAATAAATCGTCAGTAGAACACAAATTAATCGGTAATTTCAGAAGGAGTAATTTTATATTTGATACTTTTCTAAATTTATTTATTTAGCAATTGCCACAGAAAAAAATGTTTTACTATGATTGGTCATTGAAATAAAGCGCGGGTTAGCGCGGGATAATACTGCTACCTGCTTTGTTGTTTGTGATATCAGCCAATCAGAAAAATGCAGGCTCGCGCCAATCTATGCTGGGAACAAAGCCATTGGTGTGATCTAGGGGAGGTCGATGCTGAGGGTTCGAACTAGTAACATCTCACCGAAAGCAGCTCCGACGAAAGTACTGTAAAATCGCGGAAAAATGCTAATTACGAGTACGCGAAGTAGTACAAAGCGTATTTAAGTGAACAGTATAGTGGAAGTCGTGTGGAATGTCGGACGGAATATCAAAATTATTGCTTTTGACCGTTAGTTAAAACCGCGTGGCGTGTTGTGCGATCTAAGACTGGAACAGGTCTTACGTGTAGAGCAGAGTGCACAACATTTGAGCGAGCATTTTCATAACTAAGCGATCCGGTGAGCTCTATTAAACTTCGGTAACGGGTGTAAATACCATAAACTGGCTACGTGTGTGATTGTGGTGTGCGTGTGAACTTTACATTGTGTTGCCACTTAGAACGGACTTGGCAGTATGTACTGTGATCTTTATCGTAAAAATACACCAGAAAATTTACATTGCCAAGTTAAAACTTTTATTTCAGTAGCTAGCCACATCCCGTTTACCGGACAATTCTATGTATGTTGCGACCTGCAATAGACAGTAGTGGTCTAGTATTTTCTACTACAGCTTTTAGCTAGACAAATGAACATTGATGGACACTGGCAGTGCGGTAAAAAGTAACGTACCGCGCCGCAATCGATTGGAACTCGCCATTGTGTTCCGCGAACCACTCCACCACAATCCGGCGCTTGTGACATGGCGCATTGTCTTGTTGAAAAATGCCACTGCTGCCGGGAAACATGATCGTCACGAAGGGGTGTACGTGGTCTGCATGCGGTGTACGATACTCCTTGGCCGTGATACTGTCTTGCACTGGGCCAGTGGATGCCCACGTGAATGTTGCCCAGAACATACGGAGGGCGCTAATAACCATAGAAGTTTTGCGCCCTAAAACCAAAAACACAGAACATACGGAGCCGCCGCCAGCTTATCTCCGTCCCTCAGTACAAATCTCAAGGAGCTGTTGCCCTGGAAGACAACCATTTCGCGCCCTCCCATTGGCATGATGAAGAAGATATTCATCAGACCATGCACTGTGCCATGCACTGTGCCCACATCCAATGCAGATAGTCACGTGCACTTTACGATCGTAGTTGCCGACTGTCGTGGTGTTAGCATTGGCACTTGCATGGGTAGTCGGCTGCGGAGGCCCAGTTCGATGTACTGTGTGTTCAGACGTACTCTTCCCAGCATTAATGTCTAATGTCAGTTCCGCCACAATTCGCTGCCTGTCGTGTTCCACAAGTCTACCAGCCTACGACGTCCGACATAAGCAATGGCCGCCGAACCCTACGACATCTAGACGTGATTTCACTTTCGTTTCACCACGTGTTGAAGAAACTCACCACAGCACTCCTCGAACACCCTACATGTCGTTTAGTTTCCGAAATGCTCGTGCCCTCGATCAAAGCTGGCCATTGTGGCGGTTCTAGGTGCTTCAATCCGGAAACACGCTGCTGCTACGGTCGCAGGTTCGAATCCTGCCTCGGGCATGGATGTGTGTGATGTCCTTAGGTTAGTCAGGTTTAAGTAGTTCTAAGTTCTAGGGGACTGATGACCTCAGATGTTATGTCCAATAGTTCTTAGGGCCATTTTTGAACTACTAACAGAGACGTCCACTTGAGCAGCGAGGTGTTTGTGATTTACCTGTCACCTCGAATGACGATCTCGACGCTTTCTGACACAGCAGGAGCCACAGATTTTTGTGACTGGTCATCACGCGAGGGATCAGGCAGCTTGGTGCGACGTTGTCGGGACGATGGCAAACACACCAGCCAATGATACACCATGCTTTTGTTTGATAAGTCTCTGCAGACGTTCTGCAAGCGCCTATGACTATCTGCGATGCTCCGTTTTTCGCCAAAAGCAACTCGATGACAGTTCTCTGCTCTTACGCACCTCCGTCGTAGACGCCATTTTGAAGGCTGTCTATAGCGCCACCAGCGATCGGAATATCATGAAAATATACCAATGTTGAAGAAACGTAGTAGGAAGGAGTAATCCACTAAAATGCAGGTTCATGTCATTAACGTCGATATGCAGTAGCAATTTTGTGCTGTCACCGCCAGACACCACACTTGCTAGGTGGTAGCCTTTAAATCAGCCGCGGTCCGTTAGTATACGTCGGACCCGCGTGTCGCCACTATCAGTGATTGCAGACCGAGCGCCGCCACACGGCAGGTCTAGCCTAGAGAGACTCCCTAGCACTCGCCCCAGTTGTACAGCCGACTTTGCTAGCGATGGTTCACTGCCTGCATACGCTCTCATTTGCAGAGACGATACTTTAGCATAGCCTTCAGTTACGTCATTTTCTACGACCTAGCAAGGCGCCATATTCAGTAATTAGAATGAATTCTGAACAGACAGTATTGTGAATCATGTACCGTCAAGAGCGACGTTCATCATTAATGGATTAAAGTTAAGTATCAAACTAATTACGTCCGCTTTCTGAATTCAAATTCCTTGTCATGTTCCAAACCTCACGTCTGAATAGTTCTTCCCTCTTCACACCAGCTTGCGTGAGCTAAGACGCGTGCATTTCGGCCTCCTCTAGTAACACGGTGTTAGCTCTTCTGCCAACACAACAAATTTTGGTTCATATCTAGTATTCGAAGATAACGAACTACCTCGAGGAATACGGCGACCGCTACGGTTGCAGGTTCCAATCCTGCCTCGGGCATGGATGTGTGTGGTGTCCTTAGGTTAGTTAGGTATAAGTAGTTCTAAGGTCTAGGGGACTGATGACCTCAGAAGTTAAGTTCGATAGTGCTCAGAGCCGTTTGAACCATTTTTGAAAACGGTCCTTTGACACACAGTCAACACGGATTTAGAAAACGTAGTTCTTGTGAAACACAACTAGCTCTTTACTCACACGAAGCGTTGAGTGCTATTGACGAATGATTTCAAACTGATTCCGTATTTCTAGATTTCCAGAAGGGTTCTGGCTCTGTACCACACCAGCGGCTGGTACTAAAATTGCGTGCTTATGGAATATGGACCGGATTCCTGGTTTCCTGTCGTAAACGTCACAGTTCGTAGTAACTGACGCGAAGTCATCGAGTAAAACAGAGGTGGTTTCTGGCGTTCCTCAAGGTAGTGTTACAAGCCCTCTGCTGTTCTTTATCTATATAAACGATAAAGGAGACAATCTGAGCACCCCTCTTAGGTCGTTAGCAGATGGTTCCGTCGTTTATCGTCTAGTAAAATCATCAGAATATGAAAACAAATCCCGAAACGATTTAGAGAAGATATCCGTATGGTGCAAAATTGGCAATTGACCCTTTATAATGAAAAATGTGAGGTCATTCAGACGAGTGTTAAAATTAATCCGTTAAATTTCCATTACACGATAAATCAGTCACATCTAAAGGCCGTAAATTCAACTAAATACCCAGGTATTGCAATTTCGAACATTGGGAAGAACACATAGAAAATGTTGTGGGTACGACAAACCAAGGGACTGCGTTTGATTGGCAGAACACTTAGGAAATGTAACACATCTACTAAAGAGGCTATGTACATTACGCTTGTCCGTCCTCTTTTTCGAGTTCAACGAAGAGGAGCACGTTCTGCGTTATCGCGAAATAGGGGAGACAGTGTGACGTGCGTTACAGAGGATTTCAGTGGACACCACTAAAACAATGGAGCTTTTCTGTGCGGCGGAATCCTCCACTAAATTTCAATCACCATCTTTCTCTTCCGAAAGTGAAAAATCTTTTGTTGACGCCGACCTACTTACGGAGAAACAATCATCATAGTAAAATAAGGGAAATCAGAGCTAGCACTTAAAGCACATGTTTGTTTTTTCCGCGCGCTCTTCGGGATTTGAATAATAGGGAACTATTCTGAAGATAGTTCGATGAACCCTCTGTGAGGCATGTAAGAGTGATTTGCAGAGTCTCCATTTAGATAGATGCTGATAGCAGCTGAAGCGGGAATATTCCACGGTGTTCCACGATAGACACCGAATTTTTTTCAACCTAAATCGGCTAAAAAAGAGCGTTACATTACATACTGAACGCCCCTCGTAGAATAGCCTTCCTGACTGCAGAGCTAAAATTACAGCGCTTCTCTAAATTCCAGTCTCCTCCTTTCTTCCGATTGCGAGGTAACATGGGTTGAATCTGATCAGGTATACAAACACAGTGCTAGATGCACACAGTGTGCTTGTAAACTAGTGTGAACTGGTAGCTTCACAGACCGATGGATGACTGAGGTCTATTCCAATCGAACCGTATCAATAAAAAAAAAAATGGTTCAAATGGCTCTGAGCACTATGGGACTTAACATCTGAGGTCATCAGTCCCCTAGAACTTAGAACTACTTGAACCTAACTAACCTAAGGACATCACACACATCCATGCTCGAGGCAGGATTTGAACCTGCGACCGTAGCGGTCGAGCGGTTCCAGACTGAAGCACGTAGGACCGCTTGGCCACAACGGCCGGCGAACCGGTTTAGGTAAAGGTAGGTCAGTGTTGTCGTGGACCGTCATCTGCTCCCCTCTGTGCTAACAACCAGTCAAATAAACAACAGAGGCCCTTTAAGCCGTCCTCTCACGGGACTTGAAAACCATGAAATTTCACGTTCCACTACATCGGGGAACGTGAAATAAAGAATCAGGCATGTGAGATATTTGCCGCTTGGAGAGGCGTGGCCAGTGAAATGTGACATCGTGTTACATCACAAGCACAAAAGAGGAGCCGCCATACTGTATGACGTCAAACATCTTATTTGGTCAGTTTTCTTTATCACAGAATACGTGTTACGGATATAACATGCTTCAAAGCATCAGCAAATTGAGGACCTTTCGAAAAGGCATAGTTTCTGCAACGATTTTTTTGTAATAAAATTACAGGGAACTACATGTTGGTAGGTCATGGCTTCTTGTATTTGATGTTTTCGTTGTTATAACCTGTATGCTACGAAAGTATACCGTTTCAGAGCTACGCCACAATAATGATGTACCAAAAGCGCGTCTTTTTGGTATAGTTAGAACATTAAAGGTCAAATAATGATATTTGTAGTTAAAGTCTTTAGACAGTGAATATCGTACACGGAGGAATGTCAGCTGTACCGGAACTATAGCGTAGGTGACTGAGTCGTGAGCTGTGACGCTGGAGAATGCCAGCACGTTAGCTCAGCGTGTTCGGTCAGAGGGCTCTCTACCCTCTGTAATAAAAAACACTGAGCCAAGTATTCAACCATGAACTTGAATGGAACTCGCGTGACGTCTGCCCAGATCAAATGCCGAGAGAAAGAAACGTAAAGCAAAGCGTCCACCGCCTTCAAAAAATTAATTCACCATCTATTTTCTGAAAGATTTTTGGTCTTTCTTAGTCATTTGATACAACTATTATATCAAAAGTTGATGTTATTCATTGTAGATAAAGTATTTGCTGCAGATCTTGTTGCAAAGACCAAAGAGCGTAATGCGCCCCCAGCAGCCAGAAATATTAATGTGATTGCCAGTGTATGTCAAAGAGTAAACACAAGTTACACACTAGAAGTTTCTGGTGTTAAAAAACTACAAAGAACGAAACTCGTCTAGCTTGAAGGGGGAAACCAGATGGCGCTATGGTTGGTTCGCTAGATGGCGCTGCCATAGGTCAAACAGATATCAACTGCGTTTTACATTTTCGTGTAGTACGTAAAGAAATATGAATGATTTAGTTGGACCACTTTTTTCCCTTTCTGACAGATGACGCTGTAATAGTAACAAACGTATAAGTACGTGGTATCACGTAACATTCCGCCAGTGCGGACGGTATTTGCTTCGTGATACATTACTCGTGTAAAAATGGACCGTTTACCAATTGCGGAAAAGGTCGATATCGTGTTCATGTATGGCTATTGCAATCAAAATGCCCAGCATGCATGTGCTATGTATGCTGCTCGGTATCCTGGACGACATCATCCAAGTGTCCGGACCGTTCGCCGGATAGTTACGTTATTTACGGAAATAGGAAGTGTTCAGCCACATGTGAAACGTCAACCACGACCTGCAAAAAATGATGATGCCCAAGAAGGTGTTTTAGCTGCTGTCGCGGTTAATCTGCACATCAGTAGAAGACAATTTGCGAGATAATCGGAATCTCAAAAACGTCGGTGTTGAGAATGCTACATCAGCGTCGATTGCACCCGTACCATATTTCTATGCACCAGGAATTGCATGGCGATGACTTTGAACGTCGTATACAGTTCTGCCACTGGGCACAAGAGAAATTACGGGACGATGACAGATTTTTTGCACGCGTTCTATTTAGCGACGAAGCGTCATTCACCAACAGCAGTAACGTAAACCGGCATAATATGCACTGTTGGGCAACGGAAAATCCACGATGCCTGCGACAAGTGGAACATCAGCGACCTTGGCGGGTTAATGTATGGTGTGGCATTATGGGAGGAATTATAATTGGCCCCCATTTTATCGATGGCAGTCTGAATGGTGCAATGTATGCCGATTTCCTAAGTAATGTTCTTCCGATGTTACTACAAGATGTTTCACTGCATAACAGAATGGAGATGTACTTCCAAGGTGATGGATGTCCGGCACATAGCTCGAGTGCGGTTGAAGCGGTATTGAATAGCATAATATTTCATGACAGGTGGATTGGTCGTCGAAGCACCATACCATGGCCCGCACGTTCTCCGGATCTGACGTCCCCTGATTTCTTTCTGTGGGGAAAGTTGCAGGATATTTGCTATCGTGATCCACCAACAACGCCTGACAACATGGGTCAGCGTATTGGCAATGCATGTGCGAACATTACGGAAGGCGAACTACTCGATGTTGAGAAGGATGTCGTTACCCGTATTGCCAGATGCACTGAGGTTGACGGACATCATTTTGAGCATTTATTGTGTTAATGTGGTATTTACAAGTATTCACGCTGTAACACCATGCGTTCTCAGAAATGATAAGTTGACAAAGGTACATGTATCACATTGGAACAACCGAAATAAAATGTTCAAACGTACTTACATTCTGTATTTTAATTTAAAAAACCTACCTGTTACCAACTGTTCGTCTAAAATTGTGAGCCATATGTTTGTGACAATTAGAGCACCATCTATCACAAAACGAAAAAAGTGGTCCAACTTAAACATTTATATCTCTTTACGTACTACACGAATATGTAATAAAAAATAGGGGTTCCTATTTAAAAAAAAAACGCAGTTGATATCCGTTTGACCTATGGCAGCGCCATCTAGCGGGCCAACCATAGCGCCATCTGGTTTCCCCCTTCAAGCTAGACAAGTTTCGTTCTTTGTAGTTTTTTCGTCTGACGCTTATTTCGTGAGATTTTTGGCCCGATCACGATCAATGGAACAGCCTGTATACATACTCAAATACAGAGATGTGTAAACAGGTAGAATACGGCGCTACGGTCGGGGACGCCTATACAAGACAACAAGTGTCTGGTGTACTTGTTAGATCGATTACTGCTGCTACAATGGCAAGTGATCAAGATTTAAGTTACTTTGAATGTGGTGTTATAGTCGGCGCACGAGCGATGGGACGCAGCATCTCCGAGGTGGCGGTGAAGTAGGGATGTTCCCGTACGACCATTTCACGAGTATACCATGAATATCAGCAGTGCGGCCAAACATCGTATCTCCGACGTCGCTGCGGGTGGAAGAAGATCCTGCAAGAACGGGACCAACGACGAGTGAAGGGATTGCTCGGCTCCTCCCGCCGGAATTTCGAGTCTTCCGCCGGGCGCGCGCGCGCGCTTGTGTGTGTGTGTGTGTGTGTGTGTGTGTGTGTGTGTGTGTGTGCGTGTGTGTGTTGTAACGTTGTTGCTTTATTTTGTGGTGTAAGCGGAACTGATAGACAATAAAAGCGGGTTAAAAGCTGTGAGCTGTCTGGGGAAGTTAACCTTGCATTACTGCGCAACTGTTTCACCAGGTATCCAGTCTAGCTTACCAAATTCCCAACCAGACTAACATTTATTATAATCTTTTAATAGTCATACGACAACCGGTTATATAAAGAAATAAATCAGTTTATATTTGGAAATTTATTTTAACATTGATCATTGAAATTTCAGCATATTAAATTTGATTCATAACTAAACTGGTGCCTTATTTAGGATTGTGCAAAATGTGAGTTTGTAATCTTACGGAACACATCAAATATGGAGCCAAGATTGGGAGACTGCATACAACACTGAATTCATAAAATAACACACGAAGAACGTTGAAACATATGCAAGAGGAAATTAACCACAACCAACCGATTCAATTTTCACCCAAAGAAGTTACGTTCGTAGCACAATCCTGTCCGTCATGTAATTACCACACACTGGTATACTAAATTCATACTAACTCTCTGTGAAATCTTCCCGAAAAGAATAGCTGAGGGCTACTTTGATGCTTACACCACATGCTTCACGTGGTTAGCTTGGTTTACACAAAGAGTGTAACTCCACAATAATTTTGATAATTAAAATAAATTACATCGAAACGCAATTTACAAAAGAAAAACCTCGAACTGGTTACTATCGTCTTACTATTAAGCTGATGGGTCAAACAATTGTATAAGCACGTGGTACTGGTCTGACAAAGTACACCGCACATGGGTTGAACATAAAGAAAAGTTGCTATTTTGAAAAATATTGTCAAGACGAGATGTTATAATCTCACGCACACTCGCATTTAAGATTGATGATCTTAGTTAGAGTTACTGATCAACACGTGGTTCCACTTTACTCACAAAGTAGTGACAAAGCAACTACTGGAAAATATTCTGAACTTCACACTCGAAATACACTACGTTGCAATTTAAGATAACATTAGATATTTTAGAGCTAAACCTGAAATAAAGGTGATTAAATTTTGAGGTAGGCTGAACTTAAGAAATCCATTGTCCTACGAACTTAGCAGATACGCGCTTAGCCGGAGATCTTACCACTTCAGACGCTCGCCGCGGACAGACTGACTGGTCCTTTCCTGAGGGTGGCTCACAAATACAAACGGAAGTGGCCAGAGGGGCAGCTTCCTATACCAACACGGCAAGGGACGGACAGGACCATACTACTGGATAGAAACCTCTTTGCTTTTAGAAAGCGTAGCTACCTGTTTCGACATTGGTCCTACTGTTCTCTAGCAGACAGGCTTGTCCCCTATCCTCAAGCATGCAACTAGAAATACATTTGCTCATTCATCCTCTCACACAGAAGGGAAGGGGGATGACAGTATCTTATCATACACAGTATATAAAAGAAAGCGGATGTAGGTTCCGTATGAGACTGTGTGACATGAATTACGTATAAACTGTGTTTTAAAGTGTAGTAGTGTGACAGATCGTTCTTGTTTATGTGTAAAAGTAACATGTTCCACTACTCAGTCTCCTCCCAGATAGTCAGAAACGCCACAGTAAATTTAGAAGAGGAATTTATGCCGTAAATGACAACTGATTTAAGAAATTAACATGAAAGGAATCCAACAGAGACCTTTCAGTGTGTCTGTATGTTGTTCTTAGTGTAAGTCTAGGGACCGATGACCTGAGCAGTTTGGTCCCTTAGGAATTCACGTACACTGGAACATTTGAATTGCTGTAGATTTCAAGGCTGGGTCATCAACATTTGTCAGAGTGCGAACCATTCAACGAAAGATTACCGATGGGCTTTCGAAGCCCAAGGACTAGTCGTGAACCCTTGATGATTGCGCGATACGAAGCTTTACGTCTCACCTGGGCCTGTCAACACCTACATTGGACTGTTGAAGACTGGAAACATGTTGCCTGGTCGGACGGGTCTCGTTTCAAATGGTATCGAGCGGGCGGACGTCTACGGGTCTGGAGACAGCCTTATGAAGTTATGGACGCTGCATCTCAGCAGGGAACTGTTCAAGCTGGTGGAGGCTCTGTAATGGTGTGGGGTGTGTGCAGTTGGAGTGATACGGGACCCTGATACGACTCTTGACAGTCGACACGTACGTAAGGATCACCTAAATTCATTCATGTCCAATGTTCATTCCAACAGTCTTGGGCAATTCCAGCAGGACAATGTGACACCCCACACGTACAGAATTGCTAAGTGTGATTCCACGGATCCCCAGACATGAACATTATTGAATGTGGGATGCCTTGCAATATGCTTTTCGGAAAAGATCTCAACCCCCTAGTACTCTTACGGATTTATGGAGAGCCCTGCAACAGGATTAATGGCGTCAATTCCCTCCAGAACTACTTTGTGCCACTACTTTGTGCCAAGTCGTGTTGCGGCATTTATGCGTGCTCGCGGGGGCCCTACACGATATTATGCACGTGTACCAGTTTCGACAAAGAAAAGTTTCCAGGAAAAGCAGTAAGGGTCGATAAGAGTGGACGTGAATGCATGCATATAATCACACCACGCGACGTGCCCACCACGTGTACGCCCGTCACGTTATACCCTTCGGTTGGGAGCGTAGAGCAGGCTCTGTCATTGTCAGTGCAGCACTGCAAAGGTGACGATGATACACACAGTGGAGCAGTGGGTGTTCTTTGTGGAAAGCTACGTGACGACAAAGTGGTGGAAACGGTGTGGTCAGTTGTTCGCCGAGAAACTGAATGGTGTCCAATTGCCAGCAAAGAGTACCATGCAACGCTTAGTCCGAAAATAGCGTTAGGCAGGAACTGTTTTGAACAAGTCATGAAACATTCCGAAACGAGCACGCCAACCGTAAAATATGGCTGTAATTCAGCAGAAAATGCTTCAGAATCCTACTAAATCAACCCGACGCCAGTCGCGAGAGACCGCCATATCACGTCGATCATGCGGACGACTACTCCACCTGGACCCGCAGTCTGGACGCCGCCCAAGCTGGCCACCCACGTCACCTGATACCTGTCAGTGTGCGTTTACTTTGTGGGGGGAGCCCTCAAGTCTAAAGTGTATCGCAATGTCCCTCATAGTCTTCCAGAACTACAGCAGAACATTTAGGATGAGATTGCAGCAATTCCAGTAGTTCAGCTTCGATCCGCCTCCAGCAACGTGCTGTCCAGGGACCAAAAGCGTCAAGAGTTGAATGGCTGTATTCTTTCCTCTGTTACTCTGCTGTGTTTCTTTGAACCATAGAACTCTCTTCTCCCAGCCACCTTTATTTGCCCCATATATATATATATATATGGCTGGGGCGGAATATTATCGACGCGGAATATTTTAGACGCGGGACCTACATCGGGAGAAACGATAATCATAATAAAATAACATAAGTCAGAGCTCGGGAAAAAAGATACAGATGGCCCTTCTTTTCTGTGCGCTGTTCGGGGTTGGAGTTATAGAGAATTTTTGTGGCTGTGATTCGATGAAAGGTTATCTCACTAGGGACAAGACAGATACTGCCTACAGGAAAATTAAAGAGACCTTTCGAGAAAAGAGAGCCACTTGTATGAATATCAAGATCTCAGATGGAAACCCAGTTCTAAGCAAAGAAGGGAAAGCAGAAAGGTGGAAGGAGTATATAGAGGGTCTATACAAGGGCGATGTACTTGAGGACAATATTATAGAAATGGAAGAGAATGTAGATGAAATGGGAGATACGATACTGCGTGAAGAGTTTAACAGAGCACTGAAAGACCTGAGCCGAAACAAGGCCCCGGGAGTAGACAACATTCCATTAGAACTACTGACGGCCTTGGGAGAGACAGTCCTGACAAATCTCTACCATCTGGTGAGCAAGATGTACGAGACAGGCGAAATACCCACAGACTTCAAGAAGAATATAATAATTGTAATCCTGAAGAAAGCAGGTGTTGACAGATGTGAAAATTACCGAACTATCAGTTTAATAAGTCACAGCTGCAAAATACTAATGCGAATTCTTTACAGAGGAATCGAAAAACTGGTAGAGGCCGACCTGGGGGAAGATCAGATTCGATTCCGTAGAAATGTTGGAACACGTGAGGCAATACTTTCCTTACGACTTATCTTAGAAGAAAGATTAAGGAAAGACAAACCTACGTTTCTAGCACTTATAGACTTAGAGAAAGCTTTTGACAATGTTGACTGGAATACTCTCTTTCAAATTCTAAAGGTGGCAGGGTAAAATACAGGGAGCAAAAAACTATTTACAATTTGTACAGAAACCAGATGGCAGTTAAGAGTCGAGGGGCATGAAAGGGAAGCAGTGGTTGGGAAGCGAGTGAGACAGGGTTGTAGCCTTTCCCCAATGTTATTCAATCTTTATATTGAGCAAGCAGTAAAGGAAACAAAAGAAAAGTTCGGAGTAGGTATTAAAATACATGGAGAGGAAATAAAAACTTTGAGGTTCGCCGATGACATTGTTATGCTGTCAGAGACAGCAAAGGTCTTGGAAGAGCAGCTGAACGAAATGGACAGTGTCTTGAAAGGAGGATATAAGATGAACATCAACAAAAGCAAAACGAGGATAATGGAATGTAGTCGAATTAAGTCGGGTGATGCTGAGGGAATTAGATTAGGAAATGAGACACTTAAAGTAGTAAAGGAGTTTTTCTATTTGGGGAGCACAATAACTGATGATGCTCGAAGTAGAGAGGATATAAAATGTAGATTGTAAATGGCAAGGAAAGCGTTTCTGAAGAAGAGAAATTGGTTAACATCGAGTATAGATGTAAGTGTCTGGAAGTCGTTTCTGAAAGTATTTGTATGGAGTGTAGCCATGTATTGAAGCGAAACATGGACGATAAATAGTTTGGACAAGAAGAGAATAGAAGCATTCGAAATGTGGTGCTTCAGAAGAATGCTGAAGATTAGATGGGTAGATCACATAACTAACGAGCAGGTATTGAATAGAATTGGGGAGAAGAGGAGTTTGTGGCACAACTTGAGACGAAGAAGAGACCGGTTGGTAGGACATGTTCTGAGGCATCAGGGGATCACAAAATTAGCATTGGATGGCAGCGCGCAGGGTAAAAATCGTAGAGGGAGACCAAGAGATGAATGCACTAAGCAGATTCAGAAGGATGTAGGTTGCAGTAAGTACTGGGAGATGAAGCAGCTTGCACAGCATGGAGTAGCATAGAGAGCTGCATCAAACCAGTCTCAGGACTGAAGACCGCAACAACAAGAACAAACTTTAATTCCTACTCCAAATTTTTCTTTGCTTTCTCTTACTGCTTGTTCAGTTTACAGACTGAGTAATCGGGGGGTTGGGTTGTTTGGGGAAGGAGACCAGACAGCGAGGTAATCGGAGTAGGGAAGGATGGGGAAGGAAGTCGGCCGTGCCCTTTCAGAGGAACCATCCCGGCATTTACCTGATTTAGAGAAATCACGGAAAACCTAAATCAGGATGGCCGGACGCGGGATTGAACCGTCGTCCTCCCGAATGCGAGTCCAGTGTCTAACCACTGCGCCACCTCGCTCGGTGAATAATCGGTATCAGAATGGGTACATCGTAGAATATGGAAAACGAAATCCCTGTTTCAACCACAATCGCATAATTGTGATGGATGATTGAGAAAACTTTTGGCCGGTTGTGTGGTTGCCGAGTGGTACAGCGCGAGCTGTGTCCAAGGCCTCGCGCAGGGGCAGCCAAGGCCGCCACGGTGAAGTGGGCGCGGTAAGCGCTCCGCGCCGTCCCGTTAAACACCGCCGCAGGCCACGAGTCCCCACCTGCCCGGACAGCGCTGTGCTGTGTGGTGTGGCGGCCAGTCACTGCCAAGGCGACGACTCGCCGCAAGGGGTCAGGAGCGAGGAGCTCCGTGCACTCGCTTTGTACTCGCCAGGGGCTCTCGACAAGGGACCCATCTCAGATTTTGTGGTAACGTGACCCAGTGGATAGCTCGTCTAAACCTGAGCACAGACGAAGCGTGGAAACGAGAAGAGGGTGTACTCGATATCTTCTCTTAGGGATTCGAAAGGGGAAGATAACCTTAGGAGCTGGTCAAGCTAGAACAACGATTCAGGTGTCATAATCGGCTGAGCACAGTAGCTGAACATTTATTGGTATACTAAGTTTGCACAGGCATACACAGTGAAACCTTCCCGTTGTGATGGTACTTGAATTACGTAACCATTACGGCACCTCACCTCAACCTCTCGATACGAGCAATATTCTACTGTTTTTCTGTAAAGTAGTTAACACTTTTCTGTGACAACATTCAGATTTGATTTCATTAATGTAGAGGTACTTCGATACATCGATATGTATATATTGCAATGATATTATTCTTATGTGTATTCTTTCTTTTGTCACTATGATCTTTGACGTACTTGTAACTCTGATTTTTGGGCGCGTAAGCGGTTATTAGAGAGTCAAGTTTTGGTCGTCATGTTAAAAAGACGCAAATTGTAGTCAGTTTATGAAATGTGAACTTTAACAGTGAGGAAGATATTTTCAATTATGTTTTATATTCTGAAGTGATGTTTCGGAACGAGTTACGTGATATTGCAACAAAAGTAATAAAAAAGAAGTGTAACTTAAATTCGGAGTGCTGATTACTGTTTTACATCACCATTGTCCTTACTTGCAAAAGTTTAATCTTGAAGAATAGTTTATGAAACACATCTATAAAACTTTTGAATATCGCAGAATAACACCTAGGCCTCTTTGCATCCGAGCTTGGAATAATCACTACGTAGACATTCGACGATTGAGCCATGAGTTCGCAACGAGACCAGCGTGGGAAACACGAAAAGATGAGTGCCTAGTTTATCCATTATTTTAAGAAATGACTTTATTAGCTGTGCTCTAATGACACCTTTGTTGTTGCCCGAAAATGCAATATTTAGCAGCGTGAGCAACACTACAATCATAATTAATTTTTGACCTTTGTTGTGGTATGGTTGTTAGACCGTCTCCTCTATATCTCTTTTGGTTACACAACCATCCCTTCTACAATAACCTATGAATCCTTCCCTTAGGATTCCTACCTCTTGCTTAAGAATAACAAATGAAATCTTCCTCTTGAAATTAATTCTTTCTCAATCTTCTCGTACAAATTTAAATGCTCCTTATTAAAAGTTATTTTCTGATTATTTCGACAAAACATAGAATGTGTCGTCGTCGTGGCCCTCAGTCGTTGCCTGCAATAACCCAAAACTGTTCCTTACCTTTTTTACTGTTACTGGATCGCCATCTGACTGCTACATCCAACTGCGACATGGATATACTTACTGTGTTTTACTATACTCTATTAGCTGCTGGTAGGCTGTCATAATAAGTGGCTGTATTTAATAGCAAAGCTGACGTTATTCTTTAATTAATTTGACTGAAGTTACGTAATTCATAGTTAAACTTGACAACAATAAAATTTTGGGAAGTTTTACGTTGATGGTTTTTGAGACGGATTATAATCAGTAATGCAATATTGCTGGCAAAAATTAATTATATTCTGAATGAAATGATTTTACTAACGTTCAAATGGGACTTACTTTTTACAATAATCTTACAACTAGCAATGCGCAAACACACCTTCAGTAGTCTTGAATTTCTCAAAAAATTAATTCAATAATATTAGTTTCTCTTATGACAATAGTTCTGAGTTTCTCAAAAAATAAATTCAATAATATTAGTTTCTCTTATGATAATAGTTAGTTGATGACTCTGTACATCCGTTTATAATTTCTTGTAAATCATAGCTAGTGCCTAATGGCTGGCAGGCACACCGCTCCTCTCAACCTCTCGCTACAGATCTGCTAGCGACTCGCTTCACATCTCGCTTACTACTGACTTCCTACGAACGCTAAAGTGCGGTCTCTCCTGCCAACAATGCTTTCTGGTGCAGATAATCCCTGCTACCATTACAAAATGTGTCAATGCGCGGTCTTTCCCACTCTTTTCTTAAAATGTATCCATACGCCGTCTCTCCCGCCCTTTTTTTAAAATTATATCAATTTTCGGTCTCTCTTGCCAACAATACTTCGGTGCAGACATTCCCTGCTACCACTTTTATTTCCAACATGACAAATATTAATTATTCCTACTTAATCCTATTAATAAAATATACACATCTTTCATAAATTGTAGTTTGACAATAGACAATAGAAATATACACGTCTTGCAACAGGTATACAGAAAATTCGTGCTTTCTTCTTTCTTACGACGTTACAAACTATCCTCCTTAAAACATTACTATGATGCAATTTTTTTTTGAATGTAAAATCTTTCAAATATATTTAAATGTATTTACTGAAATACTAAATTACCCAAAATTTCATTTCCCTTCAATAACCTTTAAAAAAATTACAATGATCCAAGGCATTTAGAATAATCAAACAAGTTCTAGATTGCCAAAGTTTCCTTTTTATTAACATTGAAACCAATAACTTTAAAAATTTTAAATCATCCACGGTATTCTTTTTAAACCAAATAAGATTAAGTTCAGAAACGTTTTCACGGTAGTGCACCGTAACTGGCCTTAGGGATACTGACATGAGAAGTACTTGATGAAAGGTAAACCAATCCTGACGTGAGAGAACAAACGTTACGGTAGTTTCAAAGATCCAATTTCAAATTTTGAAGCTTCCTGGCAGATTAAAACTGTGTGCCTAACCGAGACTCGAACTCGGGATCTTTGCCTGTTGGGGGTAAATGCTGTACCGTCTGAGCTACCCAAGTACGACTCACGACCCGCCCTCACAGTTTCATTTCCGGCAGTACCTCGTCTCCTACCTTCTAAAGATATATGGAAGGTGGGAGACGAGGTACTGCCGGAAATGAAACTGTGAGGGCGGGTCGTGAGTCGTACTTGGGTAGCTCAGACGGTACAGCATTTGCCCCCAACAGGCAAAGATCCCGAGTTCGAGTCGCGGTTCGGCAACCAGTTTTAATCTGCCAGGAAGTTTCATATGAGCGCACACTCCGCTGTACAGTGAAAATTTCATTCTAATAACAAATTTTAGTTACAATTGATTCAAGCACAACATGCGCTTATGCGGCCGCACACAAATCAACCTTTCATCCTAATCAAACGCATCAGCAGGTGGCTCACTTTACTGAAGTCCCAGACTAAGAACAAACTCTGTAGACGACAAGTTCACACTATCAGCCTTAACCAACTTTGCATTCACCCTGCCCCTTGAACAATTCGTCCAGTGGAACCCGAGAATATGTGTCGAGAATCACGAAGTGCCCTGAAGCTGACATCACTCCTCTACATCGACGGTTCAATCCCGTCTCCGGCCATCCTGATTTAGGTTTTCCGTGATTTCCCTAAATCGCTTCAGGCAAATGCCGGGATGGCTCCTACGTAAGGCCACGGCCGACTCCCTTCCACATGCTACCCTGATCCGATGGGACCGATGACCTCTGTGTCTGGTCTCCTCCCTCAAATCGACCAGCCAACCGTTTCTCTAGAATGCCATGCACACAGTTCAACATGATTTATACATCCCGGAAGGTCTACAACAGAAAGACAGCCGA
The DNA here is from genome assembly GCF_023864275.1 of Schistocerca cancellata. Classification (NCBI taxonomy): domain Eukaryota; kingdom Metazoa; phylum Arthropoda; class Insecta; order Orthoptera; family Acrididae; genus Schistocerca; species Schistocerca cancellata. The sequence continues at coordinate 128,867,061 of NC_064635.1, forward strand.
TTAGCCGCGTACACACGGAAATTTCCAGATCACTGCCAGGGTACAATTTCGTGACAGGGCAGGCAATAAGCTCAACTCGCTCTTCGGCGGAAAATGCAATGTGATGTGTCCCAGAGCAAATAGGAAACGTGCTCACGAGACTTGCTAACGGAAACCATTTTAAATTACAGGACGAATCTGCTGCGACCAGAGTCGATCACAGACAGACGACTTACTGTTCCAGGCAAGGCGAATTATCTACACTACTGGCCATTAAAATTGCTACACCACGAAGATGACGTGCTACAGAAGCGAAACTTAACCGACAGGAAGAAGATGCTGTGATATGCAAATGATTGGCGTTTCAGAGCATTCACACAAGGTTGGCGCCGGTGGCGACACCTACAACGTGCTGACATGAGCAAAGTTTCCAACCGATTCCTCATACACAAAACAGCAGGTGACCGGCGTTGCCTGGTGAAACGTTGTTGTGTTGCCTCGCGTAAGGAGGAGAAATGCGTACCATCACGTTTGCGACTTTGACAAAGGCCAAATTGTGCTCCTATCGCGTTTGCGGTTTATCACATGCCGACATTGCTGCTCGCGTTCGTCGAGATCCAATGACTGTTAGCAGAATATGGAATCGGTGGATTCAGGAGGATAATACGGAACGCCGTGCTGGATCCCAACAGCGTCGTATCACTAGCAGTCGAGATGACAGGCATCTTATCCGCATGGGTGTAACGGATCGTGCAGCCACGTCTCGATCCCTGAGTCAACAGATGGGAACGTTTGCAAGACAACAACCATCAGCACGAACAGTTCGACGACGTTTGCAGCAGCATGGACTATCAGCTAGGAGACCATGGCTGCGGTTACCCTTGACGCTGCATCACAGACAGGAGCGCCTGCGATGGTGTACTCAACGACGAACCTAGGTGCACGAATGGCAAAACGTCATTTTTTCGGATGAATCCAGGTTCTGTATACGGCATCACAATGGTCGCATCCGTGTTTGGCGACATCGCGGTGAACGCACATTGGAAGCGTGTATTCGTCACCGCCATACTGGCCTATCACCCGGCGTGATGGTATGGGGTGCCATTGATTACACGTCTCGGTCACCTCTTGTTCGCATTGACGGCACTTTGAACAGTGGACGTTACATTACAGGTGTGTTACGACCCGTGGCTCTACCCTTCATTCGATCCCTGCGAAACCCTACGTTTCATCAGGATAATGCACGACCGCATGTTAAAGATCATGTATGGGCCTTTCTGGATACAGAAAATGTTCGACTGCTGCCCTGGTCAGCACATTCTCCATATCTCTCACCAATTGAAAACATCTGGTGAATGGTGGCCGAGCAACTGGCTCGTCACAACACGCCAGTCACTACTCTTGATGAACTGTGGTATCGTGTTGAAGCTGCATGGGCAGATGTACCTGTACACGCCATCCAAGCTCTGTTTGACTCAATGCCCAAGCGTATCAAGGCCGTTATTACGGCCAGAGGTGGTTGTTCTGGGTACTGATTTCTCAGGATCTATTACGTGATAATGTAATCAGATGTCAGTTCTAGTATAGTATATTTGTCCAATGGATACCCGTTTATCATCTGCATTTCTTCTTGGTGTAGCAATTTTAATGGCCAGTAGTGTAGTTCGAATTCAAACTGAATGCCACCCTCACAAAATCAGTATGCGTGCGAGGCACTATACTCCATTCTTCATAAGAATACACCTGATATAAACATTACGCCATATAGTCTTCCGCGTTTGCTTGAATCTCATTGGATTTCGTGTCACTGGGAGCAGAAGTCACGCTGTGACCAGTACAGTCACGTACGATCGTAAGGATACGTTTTGTGCTGTGTCGCACGCACACAGAGTGAGCGATAATGCGGGACAACAGCTTTACTGGCGCAGTAAGTAGCTCAGCACTGGCGAGCCAGCGGTCTGACTAAACAGCAATGATGTGAGCAGCTCCAGCTCAGACGTAAAAAAAGACAAGCAAACAAACAATGCAGCTTCGAACGTCGTTTAATTTTTAAAGGGAATGAAATAATAATCGGAGAAACTCCAGCACTACCGAAGCTCTGTAGGTGCCCCGAGGCAAAGCATAAAATGCACTCCTTCTCACTTGACATAGTATTCTAATTACAAACAAGACAGATGAAAATTTCTACATTAAACATAGGGTAATTTTTCTGAGCGAGCTGTAGCGCAAAAGCATACTGCAAGGATTTCACCGTACTGTTAAATACAGGGCTATTACAAATGATTGAAGCGATTTCATAAATTCACTGTAGCTCCATTCATTGACATATGGTCACGACACACTACAGATACGTAGAAAATCTCATAAAGTTTTGTTCGGGTGAAGCCGCACTTCAGGTTTCTGCCGCCGGAGGGCTCGAGAGCGCAGTGAGACAAAATGGCGACAGGAGCCGAGGAAGCGTATGTCGTGCTTGAAATGCACTCACATCAGTCAGTCATAACAGTGCAACGACACTTCAGGACAAAGTTCAACAAAGATCCACCAACTGCTAACTCCATTCGGCGATGATATGTGCAGTTTAAAGCTTCTGGATGCCTCTGTAAGGGGAAATCAACGGGTCAGCCTGCAGTGAGCGAAGAAACGGTTTAACGCGTGCGGGCAAGTTTCACGCGTAGTCCACGGAAGTCGACGAATAAAGCAAGCAGGGAGCTATACGTACCACAGCCAATGATTTGGAAAATCTTACGGAAAAGGCTAAAGCAGAAGCCTTACCGTTTACAATTGCTACAAGCCCTGACACCCGATGACAAAGTCAAACGCTTTGAATTTTCGGCGCGGTTGTAACAGCTCATGGAAGAGGATGCGTTCAGTGCGAAACTTGTTTTCAGTGATGAAGCAACATCTTTTCTTAATGGTGAAGTGAACAGACACAATGTGCGAATCTGGGCGGTAGAGAATCCTCACGCATTCGTGCAGCAAATTCGCAATTCACCAAAAGTTAACGTGTTTTGTGCAGTCTCACGGTTTAAAGTTTACGGCCCCTTTTTCTTCTGCGAAAAAAACGTTACAGGACTCGTGTATCTGGACATGCTGGAAAATTGGCTCATGCCACAACTGGAGACCGACAGCGCCGACTTCATCTTTCAATAGGATGGTGCTCCACCGCACTTCCATCATGATGTTCGGCATTTCTGAAACAGGAGATTGGAAAACCGATGGATCGGTCGTGGTGGAGATCATGATCAGCAATTCATGTCATGGCCTCCACGCTCTCCCGACTTAACCCCATGCGATTTCTTTCTGTGGGGTTATGTGAAAGATTCAGTGTTTAAACCTACTCTACGAAGAAACGTGCCAGGACTGCGAGCTCGCATCAACGATGCTTTCGAACTCATTGATGGGGACATGCTGCGCCGAGTGTGGGAGGAACTTGATTATCGGCTTGATGTCTGCCGAATCACTAAAGGGGCACATATCGAACATTTGTGAATGTCTAAAAAAACTTTTTGAGTTTTTGTATGTGTGTGCAAAGCATTGTGAAAATATCTCAAATAATAAAGTTATTGTAGAGCTGTGAAATCGCTTCAATCATTTGTAATAACCCTGTACTGAAGCCACTGTTGGTATTTATTACAGTCAGTCGTCAGGTAATCTCTTAGGTCCTTACTTATCTGAATCCGAGAAATACATTTCAGTTCTGGAAGTGTCACCTGCTACGTTGATAACGAGCCTATCAACAACAGAATCCACGAAGCCAACCAGACCCCGCATTTTGTCTTCTTCTTTTATGACGATCGTTTCTATATCCCGCCAGCATTCGGCAGAAATATGTGAAGTACGTCTGGTAGCTTAAACAGTCTTGTTACTACTCGGGCCAAAACCCGCAACTTGGCTCCAGATCAGTTCTGCTGGCTTCATATTGTACTGGTACAGTGGCAAATGGAAAAATGCAGCGTTTGTATGGTGTGCTCGGTGCTGTGAAAATGATTGCTTGTCATGTTTCTACGATACTTCATCTGTTGTATAAAATGATGGACATAGTCCAAATAAAGGGGATTTGCTTTTTAATTTTTGACGTAAAAAATTAAATTGTTATGTTTTCTCAATTTCAGCAACTTTTACGAATAGTCTTCCGTAAAACGTCGTTTATTAAGAATTTGTATTTGAAAATAAAACAGGAATTTCGCATGCAATATGTAAATAGAAACAAGAAGACGTGCATTATTGATAAAAAATAATGATAAATTTTATAATTACGAGATGTTGGTATTTCAAATTGAACGAAAAATAATGACCCAGGGGAGATTTGAACCAAGAAACAGTAAACTGTACTGAGTTCAAGATTGCAATGCGATATCGACTGTGCCACATGTAAGATTTGGATTTAAGCCTCAGTTGTATGTAATACAGTAGCTGGGAAACTTGAAAGCCGATTGTCTCCATAAATGTATAATAATAATAATAACAATAATGTCGTGTGACGAGAGCCTCCTGTCGGGTAAACCGTTCGCCTGGTGCAAGTCTTTCGATTTGACGCCACTCCGGCGACTTGCACGTCGATGGGGATGAAATGATGATGATTAGGACAACACAACACACAGTCCCTGAGCGGAGAAAATCTCCGACCCACCCGGTAGTTAGGTAGGTGGTTAGTGTTTAACGTCCCGTCGACAACGAGGTCATTAGAGACGGAGCCCAAGCTCGGGTTAGGGAAGGATTGGAAAGGAAATCGGCCGTGCCCTTTCAAAGGAACCATCCCGGCATTTGCCTGAAACGATTTAGGGAAATCACGGAAAACCTAAATCAGGATGGTTGGAGACAGGATTGAACCGTCGTCCTCGTGAATGCGAGTCCAGTGTGCTAACCACTGCGCCACCTCGCTCGGTCGACTTTCTTTCGTACAAAACATACGGCAGGTCAGACTAATCGAGAGTGGGTTGCAACCTTGCAAGACCTTACAAGGGATTGTGCTTTTGAGTGTCAATGTGGACTCCCTTATTCAGATACTATGGTACGTGACGCAATTGCACAGAATGTTTCTGATGTTCATATAAGGGAACAGATTTTGAAACTAGTCAATCCCTCCCTTCAACAAGTGATGGACATATTGGATTGGCAAGACACACTTGACTTTGCTGAGGAATCATTTGAAACTTTGCCACCCATGTGTCAGGTTAACCGGCCCGCCGGGCGAGTTGCACGGAACAGTAAACAGTCCTCGCGCCCGACCCCGCCGCTGCCGCCTGGCTCTCAGCCACGTGCACCGCACCAGCAAGCAAATGCAGTGCTAAAATCATGCCTGTGATGTGCTACTAGACATTTATGTGAGAATTGCCCGTCACGCCAGGCTATTTGCTTTTACTGTAATACAAAAGGACATGTTGAAAGTGTTTGCCAGAAAAAGCTCAGTTCGGAAGCTCAAAACCATTCCAGGCCCTTTGCTTTGCGCCGGAATCGGAATCGAACCAAGGATACTCAGGCTTGTGAAACTTCGCCCATGGAAATTCATATAGTTCATGCCACTCTGCCCAGTGCCACTCTATCTAACAGTGACTGTGTTAGTCCCTCAAATAGTGTGCATCGACATCGCAGGCACTCCCGTAAAGTCGCAAGTGATTTTGTACCAGTGTCAGTTCATGTTGCACAAGGCACTTGCTCTTGTCGTCAGCAGGACAATAAACTTTTTGTGGACTTGGACATTAACGGCAAAGGGATACCGTTCCAGCTCGATACCGAAGCTGCAGTTTCACTGATCAATCAAGACACTTACAAACTGCTGGGCACACCTCCGTTGCGTGCCGCAAATGTTAAGTTAAGTACCTACAGGGTGTTTCAAAAATGACCGGTATATTTGAAACGGCAATAAAAACTAAACGAGCAGCGATAGAAATACACCATTTGTTGCAATATGCTTGGGACAACAGTACATTTTCAGGCAGACAAACTTTCGAAATTACAGTAGTTACACTTTTCAACAACAGATGGCGCTGCGGTCTTGGAAACTCTACAGTACGATATTTTCCACATATCCACCATGCGTAGCAATAATATGGCGTAGTCTCTGAATGAAATTACCCGAAACCTTTGACAACGTGTCTGGCGGAATGGCTTCACATGCAGATGTGATGTACTGCTTCAGCTGTTCAATTGTTTCTGTATTCTGGCAGTACACCTGGTCTTCCAAGTGTCCCCACAGAAAGAAGTCACAGGGGTTCATGTCTGGCGAATAGGGAGGCCAATCCATGCCGCCTCCTGTATGTTTCGGATAGCCCAAAGCAATCACACGATCATCGAAATATTCATTCAGGAAATTAAAGACGTCGGCCGTGCGATGTGGCCGGGCACCATCTTGCATAAACCACGAGGTGTTCGCAGTGTCGTCTAAGGCAGTTTGTACCGCCACAAATTCACGAAGAATGTCCAGATAGCGTGATGCAGTAATAGTTTCGGATCTGAAAAATGGGCCAATGATTCCTTTGGAAGAAATGGCGGCCTAGACCAGTACTTTTTGAGGATGCAGGGACGATGGGACTGCAACATGGGGCTTTTTGGTTCCCCATATGCGCCAGTTCTGTTTATTGACGAAGCCGTACAGGTAAAAATAAGCTTCGTCAGTAAACCAAATGCTGCCCACATGCATATCGCCGTCATCAATCCTGTGCACTATATCGTTAGCAAATGTCTCTCGTGCAGCAATGGTAGCGGCGCTGAGGGGTTGCCGCGTTTGAATTTTGTATGGATAGAGGTGTAAACTCTGGCGCATGAGACGATACGTGGCGTCATTTGGACCGCAGCTGCAACACGGCGAACGGAAACCCGAGGCTGCTGTTGGATCACCTGCTGCACTAGCTGCGCGTTGCCCTCTGTGGTTGCCGTACACGGTCGCCCTACCTTTCCAGCACGTTCATCCATCACGTTCCCAGTCCGTTGAAATTTTTCAAACAGATCCTTTATTGTATCGCTTTTCGGTCCTTTGGTTACATTAAACCTCCGTTGAAAACTTCGTCTTGTTGCAACAACACTGTGTTCTAGGCGGTGGAATTTCAACACCAGAAGAATCCTCTGTTCTAAGGAATAAACCATGTTGTCTACAGCACACTTGCACGTTGTGAACAGCACACGCTTACAGCAAAAAGACGACATACAGAATGGCGCACCCACAGACTGCGTTGTCTTCTATATCGTTCACATCACTTGCAGCGCCATCTGTTGTTGAAAATTGTAAGTACTGTAATTTCGAAAGTTTGTCCGCCTGAAAATGTACTGTTGTCCCAAGCATATTGCAACAAACGGTGTATTTCTATCGCTGCTCGTTTAGTTTTTATTGCCGTTTCAAATATACCGGTCATTTTTGAAACATCCTGTATTTAGGTCAGGTTATCCCTGTGTTAGGACAGTGCAGCCTTCTTGCAACATACAATGGGCAAACGAAACTTATGTCATTTTACGTCCTTCGTTCTTCTGCTGCAGTGAACTTGTTTGGTTTCGATTTATTTCAGTTGTTTAACTTGTCTATAGTAAATCAGGTCCTATCAGTGAACCAGACTGTGCCTTCAGCCAGTGTTTCTCGTCTACGTGAAGAATTTGCAGACATTTTTGCACCGGGCCTCGGTTGCGCTAAGAACTATAAAGAACATTTGGAACTGAAAGTAAACGCGCACCGAAATTTTTCAGAGCGTGCAATGTTCCCCACGCATTGCGTGATGAGGTTGCAAAAACATTACACGATTTGGAATCACAGGGAGTAATTGAACGTGTGCAGGCTTCTCTCTGGGCATCACCCTTAGTAATTTTGCAAAAACCTTCTGGAAAATTGAGAATTTGTGTAGACTTCAAGGCAACAGTGAATCCACAACTAGTGACTGCAACTTTTCCTTTACCCCGCCTGGCAGATCTTTTTGACAAACTGTGCCCGGGTAAATATTTTTCGAAGTTGGACCTAGCAGATGCGTACTTGCAAATACCGGTGGACGAAGAATTCCAGCGCGTTACGGTGGTTAACACGCATCTTGGTTTGTATCGATTCATACGACTGTCATTCGGGTCTGCATCCGCCCCTGCATTGTTTCAGCAATATCTACAAACCGTTTGTGCAAGGTCCCTACTGCAGCAACCTATCTGGACGATATTGTGATCTCCGGACAGACGGAAGAAGAACATTTAGCCAATCTCAGAACATTATTTCAGGTCTTGCGACAAAATGGTCTTCGCTTGCGGAAGGACAAATGTGTGTTTTTTGCTCGCGACTTACCCTATCTGGGACATGTACTCAATGCCCAAGGCATTCATCCCAGTCCAGAGCACCTCCGTGCCATCCATACCTGCCTTACGCCATTCGATCCCCGGAAGCCCCTTTTGCTGATGGTGGATGCATCGGATTTCGGGATCGGTGCTGTGCTTGCGCACAAAGATGGTTCGCACGATCGCCCTATTGCCTTTGCGTCCAACTTGCTTTCGTCTGCGCAACGAAATTATTCACAGATCGAGAAAGAAGCATTGGCTCTCGTATCTGGTGTTACAGAGTTTCATGATTTCTTGTATGGTCGTCACTTTACCATCATCACAGACCACAAACCTTTAACATCGCTTTTTCATCCGACCAAGCCTGTACCTCCACGTACAGCGCAGAAATTCATTCGCTGGTCTATTTTCCTCTCGCAGGACCGCTACGATATCTTGTATCGCTCCACTGCTAAGCACGGAAACGCCGATGCATTGTCCCGTTTGCCTGTTGCTGAGGATAGAGCATTCGATTCCTCCGAAATTGCTTGCATGTTCATTGATTCGGAAACCGATGACGTGGTCGAATCGTTTCCGATTGATTTTCGTCGTATAGCTACAGCCACAGCTGCCGACCCTGTCCTTGATACCGTTCTGCGTTTCGTTGCTACTCAATGGCCCTTGTCAAAGCCACGGATCGGAGACCCGTTGGTTCGCCGATTTTTTGCTCACAAGGAGAGACTTTTTGTACGACGTGGTGTTTCGCTGTTGCGTTCAGATAACGATCAGTCCAGGGTCGTGGTCCCACGTTCGTTACAGTCCTCTGTCTTACGGCTTCTCCACCAAGGACATTGGGGTATAGTGAGAACGAAACAACTTACTCGTCGGCACTGTACTTGGTTCGGAATCGATGCCGCGATTACGAATATGTGCTTTTCTTGCATGGTGTGTGCCGAACAACAATCAGCACCACCACGGAAATTCTTTGCATGGCCAAAAGCCACTTCCCCTTGGCAACGCTTACACATCGATTTTGCTGGTCCATTCTGGAATGCTCGATGGTTGGTTGTGGTAGATTTATGCAGTAATTTTCCTTTTGTTGTCCGGATGTCTTCCACGACGTCATCTGCCACCATCCAAGCGTTATCCGCTATCTTTTGCATTGAAGGTCTTCCACAGACTATTGTTTCCGACGATGGCCCACAATTCATGTCCGCAGAATTTCAGTAATTCTGCAAGGCCAATGGTATTCAACATCTGACGTCCGCACCGTTTTCGCCACAGTCAAACGGAGCCGCTGAACGATTGGTCAGGACTTTCAAGTCAGAGATGTAGAAGTTGAACGAGTCGCATTCTCGGGAGGACGCGTTATTGCTCTTTTTGTCCTCGTATCGCTCTCAGCCCCGAGATGGTCGCTCGCCGGCTGAGTTGCTCCACGGTCGCCCTCATCGCAACTTGATGTCTTTGCTACATCCGCCGCATCAGGTTCCTGTGCAGCGGCAGACACCTGCTTTTGCCCCAGGCGACGTTGTCTACTACCGCCACTATCGAGGTTCACGGCGTTGGCTCGAAGGGCGCATTCTACGCTCCCTCGGCCGCGCTATGTATCTGGTTTTGGGGGCCTCTGGTGAGGTGCGTCGGCATCTCAATCAGCTGCGCCTCAGTCGTCGCACGGGATCTGCCGCTCCCCGTCTGCCTTCAGCGACGGTGCCGTCCGGTCAGCGCCATGGGGACTCATTTACTGGCTCGCCTCAGCCCCAGGTGTTACCGACGCTGCCTTCCATTTTGCCCCATGGCGACTGCCGCCGCCGCCGCCTGTTCTCCCGCCGGCGACGCCCGCAGTGGACGCGTCGCTGCAACCGCCGGGCGCCTCCCTGGGTCACGCGCCGCCGATCGCTTCCCGTGACCAGTTGTCCTCCGACATGGAACTCTTGCCCGCTCCGGACCATATGTCGTCTTCGCCCGTCGGGTGCCCCGGCCCGATGGAGGTCGACCCTTCGGCCCCTCCTGCCTCTCTACGGGCGCATACATCTCATGTTGGCGTGCACCCTGGAGCAGGTTTTCAGGCGTTTCCTAGCTCCCCTCGGTCTGAATGGCAGGGTGCGGGTGGCACAGCCTCGCCTGTTGTTAGGCTCCCGACCTCGTCGCTTACGTCAACATGGGGTCCTCCCCACGGCGGACGGAAGCCTTATGCCACAACCGTCCGCCGATTTGCGGGGGAGGAATGTGGTGTCACCGCCAGACACCACACTTGCTAGGTGGTAGCCTTTAAATCGGCCGCGGTCCGTTAGTATAGGTCGGACCCGCGTGTCGCCACTATCAGTGATTGCAGACCGAGCGCCGCCACACGGCAGGTCTAGAGAAACTTACTAGCACTCGCTCCAGTTGTACAACTGACTTTGCTAGCGATGGTTCACTGACAAAATACGCTCTCATTTGCCGAGACGATAGTTAGCATAGCCTTCAGCTACATCATTTGCTACGACCTAGCAAGGCGCCATTACCAGTTACTATTGAGATTATGAATAATGTACCGTCAAGAGCGATGTTCACCATTTATGGATTAAAGTTAAGTATTCCAGCAGCTACGTACGTTTTTTGCTAAAGTCTAATTTCCTTGACCTGTTTCAGACCTCACGCCAGCTTGCGTGAGCTAAAACGCGTGCCTTTCGGCTTCCTCTCATACCGGTGTTGGCTCTCCTGCCAACCCACAACAGTGGCTGTAAAAATTATTCGTTACTTGCATATATCTCCTTTAAAGTTCGTTTATTAGACGTATTGCAATGAAATTAACGTAAATAAAAGAAATATTCTATAGCATTTGTTTTGTATCGAAAGTTCATAACGCTAAAGATTTGACGTACCTGTATTATGTCAAATGAATGAAAGACGTAAGCAGTTGTTTACTTGTGACATGCAAAACGTGTGGGATGTATTAGTACTTCTTGTCACGTCTTCAAACTTTTTGCATGTCACAAGTAAACAAATGCTTACGACTTTCTTTCATATATATATATATATATATATATATATATATATATATATATATATATATCCCTTCTACCCCACAGTAAGTAGGCCTATTAAAAACTGTCTTCAAGAGTGTCTACAATTATTTACTACGAATAAAGTTTTAGCAACCATTGTGTGGAAATGCTAACATGAGAAATCCACCTTCACCTCTATTGGAACAACCAAATACAGCACAACCTGGCATCGTTTACGAACGTCTCCAGAACGAATTACAGATGTCAAAAACAATACTGTACAATTACTAACGTGTTTACTTCAAACATGTAGGCCTACCAACTTCATCACAATATGCTTCATTATTTGAACTCGTATTTAAGATCGCAAACGCTAATTACGTACTAAAAACGATATACAACTAAATCGAACATGCACACACAAAGCATACCAAGTCTCTCAATAATTCGAATACTTTTTAATCGTTTCCAAAAGTCCTCTGAACTTCAATTCTACTCAAAAGCACGGAGAACATAGGAAGTGCGAGACACGTTTGGCAGAAAAATGGCGTCAAAGCTAATCAACCAATCATGGGCAACTTCACCTATGGCCACTCTCTCTGTATATGGGCTCTCTAGCTACACGGATTACTCCGTCCTCTCTCGTCAAGTTCACCAGCCACTATAGGATCGCCCGCCGCGCGCTTGAAACAGTTGTCCAAGTCAGGCATCGCTCACCATGGAAGAATTATTCTTCCCGTAAAGGCGCGCTGACGCCAGAAACCGATGCCGTCGCATGTATGCGTCCTAGAAGTACGAACCGAAAGTCGTACGACCGTATCAGTACTGAACTGAGAAAAAAAGCAGCACAATTGAAACAGTGAACGGTGCAACCTCGTGATATGTTAGACACACAGTGGTTACGGTTACTACAAGCCACACCACAAGAAGGGAAACGGGGACAAATATCTAGTAGTTTACTGAAGAGTTGAGATTTTCACAAATGTTTTATTCGTATCTTATAGAAACAAGCAATACGGCAATAAACAGCCTTTTAAACACGCCGCTAACGGCAATCAAGTAATTTATAGCAATACAACAATTTAAAAAAATTTAAAGAACATTAGTAAACAGGTTACTAAAGTAAATACAGAACTTTGTTAATAAAGTATGGTGAGATAGTGAAGCTACGAACATCGCCATTAAAAAAAAAAAATCAAAGGTCTCACCAAACACACCATTACTGGCAATAAAGGAATGGAGGAATTTAAAAAGGTTTTTAAACAAAGGTGTCCTGGAAAAATTAGAACATAACACATATGAATGACTCGTGTAAGGCGGCCACAAATCACCCACTCAGGGATGCTCAGGCTAGGCAGAATACTGACCAATTTAAATACGCCCGTAAACACAATTGCCACTCTCAGGCTGGTCACTGCACCGACTTTTAGCCAGCGAAAACTTGTAATAAGAAGGCTTAACTTGCTGACAGAATTAGAGCTAACCTCGTACAAGGAAACATTACACCACGCAGTCCTGAATGAGCGTCCGCATGATCAACCAACAAGAAGCATGAATTTACTCATAACACACGACAGAATAGGGAAACAATTAAACTGCCAAAATTACACGTCCCATCGCGCAGTAACGAGAGGAGGAGGAAAGATCACTGTCTTCAATTACACCGGTGCCGGGGACAGGAAACCCGATCGCCGGAGGCCAGAAGGCAGAAGAGATACTGGTTACGCAAACTTATTACTTAATGATTAAACCTTCCACTAACTTCACTTGCTATTATGCTCGAACAGGCAGTACACGACCTCCGATGGCAAGGATCCACACATCCGACCGCGAAAGCGTCGCCAGTGTACCCAACACGCCACGGTCACGCGACAACACGCTCTGTCACCGGAGTTCACGTCTTCTCTGCAACGTTGACGGGTAGTGACCGCTCCTTCACGTTAGGTGTCTCCTTTTAAACTCCAGTGTTGAAACGGAGAACTTAAAGAAGCCTGTTAACGTCCCACCAAGGCGAAATGAACAGCAACTACTCGTGGGGCGATTCTGTATACAACCAACACGCGGGGAGCTCTTCCGTCAACACGACCCGCTCGTTACACACAACCGACATACGAGGGCTATCCACAAAGTACATTACGTTTTCGAATTAAAAATTAATAAAGTACTGAAATTTTTTTAATTATATACAGATGAAAGCCACACTTAAATACTACTTTTCTACACAGTTACCATTTAAATTAAGGCTCTTATCGTAGCGATGGACGAGCTTGGAAATTCCTTCGTCGTAAAATTCGGCCGCCTGCGCCTTCAACCACGTGGTTACCTCTTCTTGAAGCTGTGCGTCGTCATCAAAACGCTGCATAGCCAACCACTTCTTCATTGCTGGGAATAAGTGGAAGTCGCTCGGTGCCAGGTCGGGACTGTACGGCGGATGAGGAAACAACTCCCACTTAAAAGATTCGAGAACTTCACGAGTGGCATTTGCCGTGGGCGTTGTCGTGAATCAGCAAGATATTTGAGCCCAACTTCCCCTGCGCTTGTTTTGTATTGCTCTTCTGAGGTTGTGCGGAGTTTGGCAATACCTTTGAGAGTTTATTGTAGTGCCTCTTTCCAGGAAATCCACAAAAATCGCACCTTTTCTGTCCCAAAAGAGGTAACCACGTGGTTGAAGGCGCAGGCGGCCGAATTTTACGACGAAGGAATTTCCAAGCTCGTCCATCGCTACGATAAGTGCCTTAATTTAAATGGCAACTATGTAGAAAAGTAGTATTTAAGTGTGGCTTTCATCTGTATATAATAAAAAAAATTCCAATACTTTATTTATTTTTAATTCCAAACCGTGATGTACTTTGTGGATAGCCCTCGTACATCACGTGGTGACTCGGTACAACTGAACATGCCTGTTTCGCGCTGGAGAGCCACACTGCCCTCCCGTGTCCACCACACTCTCTGCGCGCAACGCCCCTACTTCCGCGCCACCAAACGAAGTTACCACCGGTCAAAGTTCTCACTTCCTGCATAGCAGTTTCCCGGAAGCAAAACGCAGATATCGATAGCAGAGGGAAAAGACAACCAAGCAGCCACTTAATGACAGACAACATATCAAACAAACATGTCAGAGGAAGAAAAGGAAACCAATGCAATCTAAGTACAAGTCGATACACGGCTCAATATGTAACCTCGAGCGAAATGGCAAAACCACTGTTGTCGTTCTGTGGTCACGGTGTTGTACTGAAAATCGGGACATCCGCGTTTGAACCTACGGCAAATGGTCGCCTGTGCTCTGCGTGCCACTCCATCCGTTGTCGAACCTTACGCCTTCACTCGTCCGGAGGACGTGTGTTTCCTTGCGGCCGAGACTCGTGCGATAGTCTGGGTCAAGCGACGGACAGTCGCCTACCTTTATGGAGACGGGGGCAAATCGCGGGTCGCTCTTTGGGCCCTCCTACAGAATGAGCACTCGGCGACTGAACGTCATCCACGCTACCGCGCTTAATGTTCCAATTAACTCCGTGTGGTTTTTCTCAACCCCCTGCTCAGCTGGAATGTGTATGGCGTGGTTGGCTCGACTGCAGTCGATCTGCATTACGAACACCCCTTCAACGTTTTAGATGCCTCCGTCGGAAGAAGCGCCTCAGACTCCGTTGTCCTTGATTTCCATTGCCGCCTCTCCCACCTACCATTTTTTTTTTTCTTTTTAGCACGTTTCATTCCTTCTCTTGAGGGGAGAAGACGGCCTGTTTTAAGGCTTATCTCAGTGCCCTTCATCAGCCAGAGGTTTACATCTTTATTTTATTTATTCTACATAACTTATATTTTTAAATACATGCTATACATAATATTGTTTTTTTTTTGTTCATCAACATATAAATAAGTGATTGGTAACATTATAAATTAATATAATTGAAGTATAAATAAAAATAGATAACTGATGTATCATTGAGTAATGGTTTACTATTTTTTTTCCTGCTTGCTTGTGCAGGAGTCATATGTGTTATGTGTTGTGGTGTTCGTACTTTTGTGTTTTCACTTACTTCTACGTTACAGGTTCCCCTTTCCTGTTACTACAGTACTCGGGGTTGGGTATTACAATATTTTCCTTAGTCTATCATTGTTCTTGTTCTCTTTTGTTGCGTTTTATGTGTGTTGATGTTGTGTTTTTCTGTGTGATACTTGTGTGTTTAGTGCGGTGTGGAGCCGTTGCGGTGTTTTGGATGTGGATTTTGGTGCGTTATACTTAATCTCATGTCATGGGCTTTTGTTATGGTCTTTCGTCTAGGTGAGGTGGGGGTGTTTCGAGATGAGTCAGTTGTGTCATTGTCGGTGCTATGTCGGCGAATATTCTGGAGGTGTTTTGAGCTACTGTCCACGCTGGATATATGTATTTAAATTTTGGTCGTCGTGTCGTTGGTGGTTTGTTTGTCAGTATGTCATCTATGTCTGGTCTTTTATGGAGGATATGGGATCCATATCTAGCTCTGAGTTTGGCGAGCCTTGTCTGGAGCGGTGTCATGTGTGTGATCTGGTATACTTCGTTGCTTGGGGTGCGAGGTGGTAGTTTTGCGATGCTGCGCAATAGTCGTCGCTCTGTTGCGTATAGTTTTTTTGCTACAGTCTTCGGTATACCGCGTAGTGGCGCTGAGGCGTATTCGTAAATAGGTCTGATGTATGTTTTGTACGTGTGTATGGCTGTCCTGGTGGAACATCCATACAGTCGGCCTTGGACTTATCTGACGAGGTTTTGTCTTCGTCTTGTTTAGTACGTGGTGAAGACGAGTCCTACAGTTTAGGTGATTGTCAAGGAATACCCCGAGATATCTTGCGGCGTCTGCGAGTTCTTGGAGTTGGTCCCAGAGTCTGAGGGTGATGTCGTTGCGTTTTTGTTGTCGTTTTCGAGTCCGGTTTCGGTGCTGGAATAGCACTGTTTGTGTCTTTGTGGGGTTTGATCTTATCCTCCATTTTGTCGTCCAGTCTTCGAGTTTGGTCAAGTATTTTGTGGCTTTTCGTTGCATGGTGTCTGTCCGGAGGCCTGTGCACCAGTAGGCGGTGTCGTCCGCAAACAGTGTTGTCTCCCACAACGAAATTTCACGGTTACAGTTAAGTACATCCTTCATTGACCGCCCCTTCTTGTCGTCTTCCAATTGGTTGCTGTCGCCGGGAACAACCATCGTGTACTCGAATTCGGCCCATTCCGCCCCCACTCTGCCATGCAAACCGCAGCCGTCATTTACATCTGCATCTACATACATACTCCGCAAACCACCATACGTTGCGTGGCGGAGGGTACCTTGTACCACAACTAGCATCTTCTCTCCCTGTTCCACTCCCAAACAGAACGAGGGAAAAATGACTGCCTATATGCCTCTGTACGAGCCCTAATCTCTCTTATCTTATGTGGTCTTTCCGCGAAATATAAGTTGGCGGCAGTAACATTGTACTGCAGTCAGCCTCAAATGCTGGTTCTCTAAATTTCCAGAGTAGCGATTCACGCGAAGAACACCTCCTTTCCTCCAGACACTCCCACCCGAGTTCCTGAAGCATTTCCGTAACACTCGCGTGATGATCAAACCTACCAGTAACAAATCTAGCAGCCGGCCTCTGAATTGCTTCTATGTCCTCCCTCAATCCGACCTGATAGGGATCCCAAACGCTCGAGCAGTACTCAAGAGTAGGTCGTGTTAGTGTTTTATAAGCGGTCTCCTTTACAGATGAACCACATCTTCCCAAAATTCTTGCAACGAACCGAAGACGACTATCCGCCTTCCCCACGACTGCCATTACATGCCTGTCCCGCTTCACATCGCTCTGCAATGTTACGCCCAAATATTTAATCGACATGACTGTGTCAAGCGCTACACTACTAATGGAGTATTCAAACATTACGGGATTCTTTTCCCTATTCATCTGCATTAATTTACATTTCTCTATATTTAGAGTTAGCTGCCATTCTTTACACCAATCACAAATCCTGTCCAAGTCATCTTGTATCCTCCTTCAGTCACTCAACGGCGACACCTTCCCGTATACCACAGCATCATCAGCAAACCGCCGCACATTGGTATCCACCATATCCAAAACGTCATTTATGTAAATAGAAAACAACCTATCTCGTCGTCCCCACTTCTTGCTTGTTTAAAACGGCCACTATTTCCCAATTGTATTTTCTAACAATAATCTATTGGTTATTTATAAATAAAGTTTATGTAACTCTTCAGGCTTTCCCGGCGATCTAATGACATCTTGGGTTGTCGGGTGTTCTGCCGGATATCAGCGTCGTACTTGCACGATATTTCGGTCACGTAGCTCGTGTCCTTCATCAGGTGCTACCTCAGACTGTCTCAGGTCGCACCTGATGAAGGACACGAGCTACGTGACCGAAATATCGTGCAAGTACGACGCTGATATCCGGCAGAACACCCGACAACCCAAGATGTCAATAAAGTTTATATTTCCCTGTCATATAAAAAAATGATAAAAAATAGATTCAATACAGTACTTGTTTTCAAAAGCTTAAGTTCCCAGGTTAAGAAAAAGAAAGATGGTTACACTGTCCCCGTACGATCACTGCGATCATGAACCTGTCTGTTCTTCTTCTGCAGTCTAGCCTCTTTTTTTTTTGGGCGGTAAGGTTTTATGGGTCCAAACTGCTGAGATCATCGGTCCCTAAGCTAAGCTTACTTATATAACTTAAACTAACCTACGCTAAGGACAATACACACCCCCAAGGGAGGACTCGAACCTCCGACGGGAGGGAGCCGCGCGGACCGTAACAAAGCGCCCTAGACCATTCGGCTACCCCACCTGCCTAACATCATACAGAGTCCCCGCGAGCACGCGGAAGTGCCGCAACACGACGTGGCATGGACTCGACTAACGTCTGAAGTAGTGCTGGAGGGAACTGACACCATGAATCCTGCAGGGCTGTCCGTAAATCTGTAAGATTACGAGGGAATGGAGATCTCTTCCGAAAAGCATATTGCAAGGCGTCCCAGATGAGCTCAATACTGTTCATGTCTATTGAGTTTCGTGGCCAGCGAAAGTGTTTGAAATCAGAAGAGTGTTCCTGGAGCCACTCTCTAGCAATTCAGGACGTGGGGAGTGTCGCTTTGTCCGGCTGAAATTGCCCAATGGACATGAGTGGATGTAGACGATCGGACAGGATGCTTACACACATGTCACCTGTCAGAGTCTTATCGAGGCGAATCAAGGGTCCCATATCGCTCCAACTGCACACACCCCACGCCACAACAGAGCTTCCACCACCTTGAACACTCCCGTCCCTGGGCTCATGAGGTTGTCTCCATACCCGTACACGTCCATCCGCTCTACCCGTACACGTCCATCCGCTCGATACGATTTGAAACGAGACACGTCCGACCAGGCAACATGTTCCCAATAATCAACAGCCCAACGCCAGTGTTGTCATCAATGGTACGTGAGCGGGGGTCCGACTCCAAAAGCCCATATCGATGATATTTTGTTGAATGGTTCGCACGTTGACACTTGTTGGCGGCCCAGCACTGAAGTCTGCACAATTTGCGGAAGTGTTCCATTTCTGTTCAAAAATGGTTCAAATGGCTCTGAGCACTATGGGACTTAACATCTGTGGTCATCAGTCCCCTAGAACTTAGAACCACTTAAACCTAACTAAGGACATCACAGACATCCATGCCCGAGGCAGGATTCGAACCTGCGACCGGAGCGGTCACGCGGTTCCAGACTGAAGCGCCTAGAACCGCACGGCCACACTGGCCGGCTCCTTTTCTGTCACGTTGAACGTTTCTCTTCAGTCGTCGTTGGTACCGTACTCGCAGGACCTTTTTCCGGCCGCAGCGATGTCGGAGACTTGATGTCTTGCGGTTTCCTAATATTCACGGTACACTCGTGAAATGGTACTACGGGAAAATCCCCATTTCATCGCTACCTCGGAGGTGCTGTGTCCCAATGCTCGTGCACCGATTATAATACCACGTTCAAATTGACTTAAATGTTGGTAACCTGCTATTGTAGCAGCAGTAACAGATCTAACAAATGCGACGGACTCTTATCTTACACAGGCTTTGCCGACTGCTGTGCCATATTCTGCCTGTTTACATATCTCTGTATTTGAATCCGCATGCCTTTACCAGTTTCTTTGGCACTTCAGTGTATGTTACAACAAAGGAATTCAAGAGTCGAAACTTCCAATACGGAACGCAAGAGGAATAATAAATGGTTCTTGTGTAGAACAAATACAAGGTACGTACGCCTGGAGATTCCTTCCTTATGCATTGCTGTTGCAAACGGACGTTACACCACGAGACAGAAACAAATTTGAATAAAGACTTGTCGATGACCGGACGGACAGGTGATAATTTTGTGGAAAAAAACGAGGTTTGAACACGGATATTTCCCTCCCCACGCCAACACCATAACCAAATGACCAAGAAGCCGTGGCCATGCAAAGTCGCTCGATGTTGGTAATCTCGAGAGCTAGGACCGCAGACTGTTTCGATTTCTCTTATTTTTCACAGTTCTGTACACCTTCTTCCTGTTTTTATGGTTGATCTGTGTTCAGTTGTTGACTGGCTATCCACTGGGGCACCTCACCACTAAATTTGAGGGGTGTGGGGTGGAGGGATTGGGGCGGGGGTGGCACGATGGGGTGTTTGCCTTGTTAGAAATGGAGTGACCAGTTGTCCCGTATCTCTCGCTATCTCCCGTATTATAGCAATACTTGTTTAATCCTCCTGACCCTCTGCGGCGGCTCGGTTCTTTCCGTCCCTTTACGACGAACCTGCACCTACCTGTGAACATTGTCTCAGCAGATCATCAGTAGGAAAGCCAAGTGAAACCTACTGTACTTCAACGTGAACCAGGCTGGAATTTAAGTCACTGATCTACGTTTCGGGAGAAAGTTTTCACACAAATGAAAGGTTGGAAATTTTGTCATAAATTAATATATTCTGAAACTTAGGCGAACAAGTATCACTGCGAAGCCCGTGCTAGTCTTAACACAGTCACTCACAATCCCTTTCACTCACGTTAGCGAGTTTATGGTGTTGCATTTCCCGAAAACGTAATAACTACAAAAATACTGATTGTTTTTAATTGAGAATGCTCGCGAAATATTAAGCCTGTCGGTAACAAATGCAGTCACAGTTTTTATCCACCGACCAGCTCAATACGCCACGTGGAATTTATGTCTTTTCTCGTCACAAAATTCACTTAAAAATTCCGAAATTTCTACATACACATCGGAATAATTATGCCGTCACTTTCCAACACTTTTGATGTATGAAACACTGCTAGATCCGGCAACTTATCGTTTCCATCAGAACTACTACTACACACGTCCGAACTGTTTCATGGCTAGGCTTCGAGTCTTCTCTAGAATACTCTGTCTTCTTTTCCAGCAGAGAAAGGCGCGCGAAGAATATTGCTTTTCCATTGGTCAGTTTACTCAACAGCCAATAGCAAAACAACACTCTCCCGCGTCAATCCGCGCTTTTCACCAATAACCTATCGCAAAATAGGAGACCTAACGACTGCACTTTTTACCGACGTAATTATCTAATATGCTGAAGTTTTGCATATGAATAAAATTATTTACTATTGTCATTTATACCTCAATTAACTTTCCCTTTACCATAAACTTACTTTACAACACTGTTCTACAAAAATCCCCTTTGTCTATATCCATACTTCTTCGAAATGTTCCCACACTAAATCCTACTATATAACTCGTTAAACAATTATCTTCATATTAACCTTAAACCACACTCACGCATCATTCATACTGCTAAAACACATTTATAACAATTTACATACACAAAAAGACATAATAACACTTTATGTAAATACTAGGACAGTTTATGAAAAACATTCTATTACTTTAGTGCACTCTAGTGGGCACAATCGAAACTAAAATCACAGTCCCCCTATCCAATATTGTCCTCTATCGGGTAATACATAAACTACGTGCGCGTCCAGTCTCGCGTCACCATCTGTCACTATCCAGCTCTGAGACACATCTCCCACTTAACCGCCTCCAAGGCAGGATCGTTATACTGCGCTACGCCTCACCTCGCATTGACCGCCTGTTTCTCCCGTATATTTCGTCACTGACCACAGTTGTAAATATGAATCCCGCGAAACACAGGGTGTTCATAATTAAAGTTCCATTTCCAAAAAGCAGCAGAACCAGAGTCACTGCTAAGAATTGCGTCAAATTTGAACAGCGTTTTATTGACGCAGGGTGAAACGTCACGGAGCAAAATATGAGCAATAGATGTCGCTGTAAGCGTCAGAGTATGCACGCCAACAAATGAGCGGCAGCTGATGTTCTTCAGTTTGTATCCGAGACGTGGAACATGACTCTCCATTAAGGAACGGGCGCTGCTAGTACAGGGTGTTACAAAAAGGTACGGCCAAACTTTCAGGAAACATTCCTCACACACAAAGAAAGAGAATATGTTATGTGCACATGTGTCCGGAAACGCTTACTTTCCATGTTAGAGCTCATTTTATTACTTCTCTTCAAATCACATTAATCATGGAATGGAAACACACAGCAACAGAAAGTACCAGCGTGACTTCAAACACTTTGTTACAGGAAATGTTCAAAATGTCCTCAGTTAGCGAGGATACATGCATCCACCTTCTGTCGCATGGAATCCCTGACGCGCTGATGCAGCCCTGGAGAATGGCGTATTGTATCACAGCCGTCCACAATACGAGCACGAAGAGTCTATACATTTGCTACCGGGGTTGCGTAGACAAGAGCTTTCAAATGCCCCCATAAATGAAAGTCAAGAGGGTTGAGGTCAGGAGAGCGTGGAGGCCGTGGAATTGGTCCGCCTCTACCAATCCATCGGTCACCGAATCTGTTGTTGAGAAGCGTACGAACACTTCGACTGAAATGATGCTAGTACTGTAGGGCAATGAGTCGCATGTCAACACAAGCAGCGAAGTCAACATTACCTTCCTTCAATTGGGTCAACTGGCGGTGAATCGAGGAAGTACAGCACATACTGACGAAACTAAAATGAGCTCTAACACGGAAATGAAGCGTTTCCGGACACATGTCCACATAACATCTTTTCTTTATTTGTGTGTGAGGAACGTTTCCTGAAAGTTTGGCCGTACCTTTTTGTAGCACCCTGCATATCAAGTTTTAAAGAACGGTGACTCTGCGCAGAGGTTCCAGACTTTACATTGGTTAGACGTCTGCTAATGTCTAGAGAAAATGATTACAAAATTTCGAAAAGACAGACTCTTTTGAAGTGGGATGTGACAGAGGAGGAAAGCAGTTCATCCGACATCCGTCGAAGATGCGGCCACAGCACTGAAGGAGGGGTCGAGCGGTGGTATGCAAACACGCAGCGCACAGTAAGTTGCCCAAACGTGGGACATTTCATAAAATCCTACGAAACATCGTGCATTGCTATCCGTACAAAATTATCGACGTTGACGAGTTATTTCCTGCTGACCCGCCAGCAAGGCAAACGTTCGCTCTAGAATTTCTTCTTCGCTTATAAGTGGAAAATGAAAGGCTATGGAACGTTCTGCGGACAGTCGAAGCCAACTCCCGTCTGCAATACGCAGAACTGCAGAATGTAGGCCACATGCACATCAGCCAGTGCCGCTTCATTCTGCAAAGGTGACTGTGGTCCAGATTAGAGATGGGTAGTTCGCGAACGAACGGGTGCAAAGGAACGGCTCACCAAGAGAAACGAAAGGACCGAGGAACGAATTCCAAGGAACGATCGGTTCATAGTTCACTTCGGTCGCGGCGGTCTACTAATAGTTCGCAGGAACTATGAACGATCGGTTCATGGTTCACTTCGGTCGCGGCGATCTACTTATAGTTCCCGGGAACGAGGAACGATCGGTTCATAGTTCACTAGTTCTCTTCGATCGCGGCGGTCACTTCGGCAGTTCTCGTTCCAGCCTCGGTCGCGTGCTCGTCTCAGTCTCGGTCTCCCTCGGCCGCACTCGTCGTTCTTCGCATGACCACCTGTCTCAGTTCCACTGCCGACTGCTCCTAGTTAGTTGAGTATCCAGTTGTTCGTTTCGTTCACTGCGCTCGCCCATTTTACATGTGTTCCAAACTGTTCTTGCACTGGGTTCTGGCTATTCAGCGTCCACGACCGGTAATCAAAAAGTATTTTATAGTTACGTCAACGACATAGAAATTACGCTGTGTGCAATAGGTACGTCTTTTCAGGTAACAAAAGGGCATATCAGCTCACTTCATTATATCGATGAACAGCAGAAGAAATAACAAGGCAAGTCTTATTTGCTATTCATATATTTTTTGGTTTCATTGACTTGATTTAGCAGCTAACTTTCGATAATTTGCTTAATTTTTAGTGTAGGATAATTCGTATAAAACAATTTTCGTGTATCTTTCATATACAAAACATTACATTTAGGAGGGCTCTAATTATTTTTAAGTTTGGTTCTTTCCAATTTGCATTACCTACTAGTTTGGTTTCTTTTTAAAAAAAAAAAAAAAAAAAGAAAGAAAGTGGGTTGTGGGTCATTTTCGCTCAGTAGGAAAAGCGGTGCCTCTCCATTTGAAAAGACTTAGATTGCCATAAAATCGTTTTTACTTATTATCTCAAATACATTTGTTCAGAAGGAGCTTTCAAACCAAAAACTTTATTACTGCGAACTTAATTATTATTATTATTGCTGCATTAACTTTAATATTGCAACATAAAAACTTAATTTTTACTAAGCGTGTGACGCAAGTATGAGAAAACCACATTTTATTTTATGCTTCCATAAAGTCTCTACTTCGCCTACGAACTCAGAGACAACGTGAATTATATAGAGGCTGTAAACGATAATTATTTACAACGTTGCATAGGTATGTAGTGGAAGTCGAAACGAAGAATTTTATACAAGATACTTGTGGTCTACTAAGTTAGGAAACAGCCACCAACAGGTTTACAAGACCACGTGACCTATAGCCCATGCGCGTCGCGTGACATTTTCATGTTCTCTCCTCCACCTCTCTACACATCGTCATTGATTGTTTCGCATTTGTTGCTTGCATTAGATTGTTATTTCTTCACTGCCTAATTATTACATTTTTGTCTATTTGTTGTATCTGCTCGTAACGGGCAACACATCGTCCGTAATTGGCGAGCTGTCTGTACTCGGGGCCGGTTTTCCGTGCGTCACCCTATATTATTTCCCTGCGATCAGCCACACAAGGCTACAGTTGGATAAACGAGAGGTTCTGCAGAAGTTGACAACATCGGTAGCTCCGTGAGGCTATTTGCAGATGACACGGTTGTCTACAAGAAAGTAGCAACATCAGAAGACTCGTACGTACTCCAGGAAGACCTGCAGAGGATTAATGCATGGTGCGACAGCTGGCAGCTTTCCCTAAACGTAGATAAATGTAATATAATGCGCATACATAGGGGCAGAAATCCATTCCAGTACGATTATGCCATAGGTGGTAAATCATTGGAAGCGGTAACGACCGTAAAATACTTAGGAGTTACTATCCGGAGCGATCTGAAGTGGAATGATCACATAAAACAAATAGTGGGAAAAGCAGGCGCCAGGTTGAGATTCATAGGAAGAATTCTAAGAAAATGTGACTCATCGACGAAAGAAGTAGCTTACAAAACGCTTGTTCGTCCGATTCTTGAGTATTGCTCATCAGTATGGGACCCTTACCAGGTTGGATTAATAGAAGAGATAGACATGATCCAGCGAAAAGCAGCGCGATTCGTCATGGGGACATTTAGTCAGCGCGAGAGCGTTACGGAGATGCTGAACAAGCTCCAGTGGCGGACACTTCAAGAAAGGCGTTACGCAATACGGAGAGGTTTATTATCGAAATTACGAGAGAGCACATTCCGGGAAGAGATGGGCAACATATTACTACCGCCCACATATATCTCGCGTAATGATCACAACGAAAAGATCCGAGAAATTAGAGCAAATACGGAGACTTACAAGCAGTCGTTCTTCCCACGCACAATTCGTGAATGGAACAGGGAAGGGGGGATCAGATAGTGGTACAATAAGTACCCTCCGCCACACACCGTAAGGTGGCTCGCGGAGTATAGATGTAGATGTAGAATCACAGAAATTAATTCTAAAAGTGTGTAAGAATTCAGTAATAAATAAAATCTCTATTCTCCAGGAGGGAGGCAAGTGCCCCTTCTTGGTGCCCTCTATCCTTCAGTCACTTACACAACTGGTTTTCAATTTTTCGTAAGAACCATATACCAAGCACAAATGAACGGTGAACGAGTAAAAAATGAACGGTTCCCAAAAAAGAACGATCAGCAGTGAACTAGTTCCCAAGCATGAAAGAGTTTATCCATCTCTAGTCCAGGTTGATGACATCGTTTATCGTACGGCTATACAGGGTGTTTGGGGAGGAAAGGTCAATATTTTACACAGTGGTAGTATGAGTAATTCTGAACAAAAAATATTATATGAACATGGGTCCTCAAATGCTTCGTTGGAGAGATGTGGATATTGAAAGGCACTTCAATTCTGCAAAATTCATGTGCACAACGTGAATCTATACGCAATACAACTGGACCGTAACGTGATTTTGTTGAAAACAATGCACGGGTACATGCCATTTTTACGCTATGGAACCTACCACGTATTATGGTGATGTGACGTACGTCGTACAATCACCCGTTGTTTGCGCATTGTGTAGTGTACCGGCGACGGATCGATTAGCTGTGTGGTGTGTGGTGTTAACCGTGTTCGTACAAGCCCTGATAACAATTCCACACGTCTACAGTAAAGAGGAGTACGCAGATATGGTGTATGTTTACGGCTTCTGTGACGGTAGCGCTACCGCTGCAAGAGAACAACACCACAGGCGCTTTCCGGCTCGACGATTACGTGATCGCAGGGTGTTTGCCAAAGTGCTTATCACTTTGCGTGCAACAGGCTCTCTTCCAAGCAGACATTTTCCGTCCGAGCGTGCACGTCTACAAACTTTGCAAGAACAGGGAGAAGTTATCGTAAGCGTTGAGCCAAGTCCCAATACGAGCATTGTAATATTTCTGGCTTATTCAGCCATCATATTAGGCACCAGGAAGCTATTCCCAGGGCAGTGGAGATGCAAGAAGCGTAGAGATGACGCAATGTGGGGTGAAGTACCGGTGACAGATGTTAGATTCGGTACCATTCCAGTGAGAAAGTTCGCCTGCATGATGCTGCTGCTCTGTGATTGGCTGCTGTGTTCGGCGGTAGGGCGCCAAAACGTTAAACTTTATTTGCCATTATTAAGTAAATCTGTCATCCAAATTACTTAATTTTTTGAAATAAACATCTCTCAACAGCCAGCTATCAATCAGTCATTTCAAAATTATTAGAATCAAAGTATTACTAAAACAAAAGACTGACGATATTACTGCCGATGCACTTCGGTGACGTTCGGGTCACGCCTTGCCGGCTTGGCGCGCGAAGTGTCTCGGGCAGTCCGGCTCTCCAGTTCTGACCGTTCCAGTAGACAGACATGTTGTCTGTTATAGCAGTATTTGTTTCATGCAATTTTTAATTTACTAAAGTTCCGACCGTCGCTAGGTACAGACATGTTCTCTGTAATAGTAGTATTTGATTCATGTAATTTTATTCCCCAGTTCTGATCGTTCGAGTAGACAGACATGTTGTCTGTGGCAGGATAAATTTCATATTATTTTAGCCAGATATAATGACTGTGGAAAGATATGTTCAATAGGTTGTGATCAAGAATAGTTTCTCGTGTCTATATCAATAAAAACGCGAGTGGCATCCCAAATGAGTTATAGTTTATTCGTAGCAGCAGTTCCTTGCGAAGTTAATTTCAGCCTCAAGAAAAAGAATCCACGACCTGCGTGCTGTTTTCTGCACTGGGGACATCATCATCATCATGAAGACAGCAGGTTAGTGAAGTGTACAAGAACTTATGTATTCCACAAAGGGCAGTGGAAACAACTTGGCACCTCACGTGTACTGCATGCACAGTACAAATGTGCTCAGTGACACGTCATCTGCAGTAATGCAGATGAGGTAAAGAAGGATGAAAGTATTAACACTATCTCACTTTTATTCCTTTACTTGCCGTAGCATACGAAGAATGCCCCTGCGTATGAATGTCCCACAGACATGTGCATGGGAAACATTACATGCAGAAAACCTGTATCCATTTCACATACGGCGTGTCCAAAATCTCCACGTTAGCGACAATGCTTCAATTCTGCCACTGAGTAACTAGGAATAGTCATTTGCTACCATACATACTATTCACTGACGAAGGCCAGTTTTCACGATGTGGAATAAACAACACACACAATAGTCTTCGATGGTCACGGGAAAATACAAATGCTTTAGTGGATAACAAGTTTCCAAGTTCGTTTTGCCATAAATGTTTGATGCTGCGTGATAGGTAATCTTTCGATAGGTCCTTTTATTATCAATCAGCGATTGACGGGAGAGAGGTGTCTGCATTTTTTGAAAAACTCGTGGAACTACTGGGAGACGTTCCTTTAGCCAATCGAACTGGGATGTGCTGTCAACATGACGGTGCCCCTCCACATGTTATACATTACGTGTGAGCGACCGTTTCAACCGCACCTACGCTAGTCGCTGCATTGGCCGTGGTCGTGCTTTTAACTGGCCTCCAAGATCACCTGAACTTACACCTTTAGATTTCTGTTTATGTGGTTGGATGAAATCAGAGGTGCCGGCCGGTGTGGCCGAGCGGTTCTAGGCGCTTCAGTCTGGAGCCGTGCGACCGCTACGGTCGCAGGTTCGAATCCTGCCTCGGGCATGGGTGTGTGTGATATCCTTAGGTTAGTTAGGTTTAAGTAGTTCTAAGTTCTAGGGAACTGATGACCTCAAATGTTAAGTCCCGTAGTGCTCAGAGCCATTTTTTGAAATCGGAGGTGCACAAAGTGAAGGTAAATACACGAGATGAACTGCTTCGTCGCATCGTGGACGCTGCTGAATTGATTAGGAACCAAACAGAAGCTAGTGAACAAGCAACACAACACGTTATCGCTAGAGCGCAAAAGTGCACTGACGTTCGTGGTGGGATATTCGAATCTGTTCTGTGAACTGTACATCTGTACAACAAGTGTTAAAGCCCTTTGTAAACGACGTGGTACGTCTTTTTCAAATGAATACATGTAACATGCATATTGTAATGCATTATGTTTTAAACGCATGGTGAATAAACATTACGTAAAAAAGGGTAACATAACTGTACTTCTCTCTAACATTGTTTTCAAGAAAATCCCGTTACGGTCCAGATGTATTGCGTATACGTTACCTTTGTGCACATCAGTTTCCTTTCAATACCCATATCTCCCTAACGAAGCATTTTCGGACCCATGTTCATATAACATTATTTGTTCAGAATTACATATACTATCACTGTGTAAAATAGTGACCTTTCCTCCCTGAACACCCTGTATTTCTGAGCCCGAAAGAACAGACAGCACGCATTCATATAATTGATTCGCAATGAAGCCACAACTCTCATTGAGGACACAGATTCACATTCGACCTCCATTGCAAATCTAAAATTAGCGAGCACAAAGGACACGGATGGTGACGGATAGATAGCGCTGGGTGAGAGTGTGGGGCAGCCAGAGAGCGTGCCGAGATGTTCCTCGCTTTTCCGACAAACACTGTCCGGGTGGCACAGTGGTTAACGCAACCTGCCTAGTAGCCAGCAAATCCCGGGCTCGAGTCCCGGTCACTCATCGCCGCTGATTCTGTCCCTATGCAGCTGACAACTTGCTTCCCTTTCCTTTTCTTCTCCCCTTTCACCTACAATTTACATAACAGCATCAATGAGTCACAATTTGAATCAGCCGACTCATACAAATACCTGTGTGTAACACTGTGTAGGGATACGAAATGGATTGATCAAATAGACTCAGTTATGCGATAAGCATGTGCTAGACTTTGGTTCATTGGTAGAATACTGGAGAGATACAAGTAGTCCACAGAGGAGATCCTTACAAATCACTCTTGTGATCCATTCTACATAACTGCGTAAGTGTGTGGGATCCATTCCGAACACGACTAACAGATGATATGTAAGGTGTCAGGCAAATTTAACACCTTCCATGAAAACCCTGACATGATAGCAAATCCGGCAGTATGTCACATAGCTCCGAATAAATCCTGACGCTAAATTAAAGTAATACGATCAAAGAGTGAGCAAAAGGAATACCTCAGACTAAAACAAGAACGCCTAAATGCATGTCATACCTTCCCACCGTGAAACAGACGCAGTTGCGAGGGCAGAAACGAGAACAGAGCCCGAGAGCAGAGTCGTGTAAGCTAGAAGGCTCTATGACAAGGGACGGACACCCACAATCACCAGCCGACCGCCAAGACCACCCCCCAGCCCATGTTAAAAGGTAGAGCCCTCCAGAAGAACAGTATACATCTTACGATAACACTAAAAGGTCCCCACCAGCTGCAAGTTTTAGCGAGAGACTATACGCGTCTTTGTTACGTTGCAAACATTAAAAACATTGCCCTACCACGAAAAGTATAATGTTTCTCAGTAGCTAGACAGAATTTTTCTAGGTGGAGCTTAAGGTTAACATTGAGACCCTGATTGGTCAGTTGAAAACACAGCCAGATACCTTTTTCTTAAACCAACTTCAGTAAATTGTAGTAAAGAGAAGTTAGAAAGAGTTGCTTCTGAGATGGCGAGGTGTGTGGAGCTGCACCGCCCGCCACCCCCTGACGCTGCCTAACCATCGATGAGGTAATGAACGCATGCGATGCCGCATAAGAGCGCATAAGGCTTCACTCAGAACTGCAGAAGTCTCATCTGTTACATCCCCTTTTTACGTAATACTATTGTCGATCGTCAATTAAACTTCATGGTATTCACATTTGCTACTAGAAGTTAAAATCTGAAACGCCATGATTTTTCTGCTATATAATTATTGAGAAGCCACACCAGCCTCTGTAATTTACGACAAGTTAAATAAATAATTAAAGATAATTGAGGGTCACTGTAGACCTTTTTTGATAGTTTTCTCTTTTATGAAACTTAATTTAAACCTAGATTATAGATGTGATATGGCATAAGTAATCCTTCGATCCATTACAGAACTTGGAAACCCATTCAGGGAATATTCGTTCACATTTTTGTGGAACGAAGTTGTTTTTTTCATCCTGTATTAAAATATTTGCTTACATTAATAGCGCAATTTATAAACAATGTTTTGTGAGTAGAATAAATATTCCAATGGTAAAATTAACTAATTTTTCGACGTTATTTTACCTTCCACTAAATTTAGTTAGTATTAAGATTCTTTTACAGGGAGTGCAGTGGAGCTGACGCTGAAATCATTAAGTATTTGATTATATCATCGCTAGTCTCACTGAACTCTTCTGAATTCTTCATCTCATGTGTGGTCTGGCGTCTCCTTACCAGCAACAGGTCCCAGGTTCAAACTAGTCAATTCGCTAAAAAACACGCTCAGAGCGTCGTTGCGCGAAAGTGGTAGGGAGCCACTACTTAGAACAAACAGACACCACACAGAATGTTAAAGATATTGAATGTATACAGAAAACGGCAGCATGAATTGTCGCAGGTTACTTTGACCTGTGGCAGAGTGTCACAGATATAGTGAAGAAACTGAACTGGCAGACTCTTGAAGGTAGACATAAACTATCCCGAGAAAGCGTGCTTACGAAGTTTCAAGAACCGGTTTAAAATGATGACTCTAGGGATATACTACAACCCCCTATGGACCGCTCAATCGTGAAGATCATGTTAGAATAATTACTGAAGTCACAAAGGCATTGCAACAATCATTCTTCCCTCGCTCCATACGTGAATGGAACAGGAAGAAACCCTAACGAATGTTACAATAGGATGTACCTGTGGCGTCACCGCCAGACACCACACTTGCTAGGGGGTAGCCTTTAAATCGGCCGCGGTCCGGTAGTATACGTCGGACCCGTGTGTCGCCACTATCAGTGATTGCAGACCGAGCGCCGCCACACGGCAGGTCTAGAGAGTCTTCCTAGCACTCGCTCCAGTTGTACAACCGACTTTGCTAGCGATGGTTCACTGACAAAATACGCTCTCATTTGCTGAGACGATAGTTTAGCATAGCCTTCAGCTACGTCATTTGCTACGACCTAGCAAGGCGCCATATTCAGTTACTATTGATATTGTGAATCATGTACCGTCAAGAGCGACGTTCATCATTAATGGATTAAAGTTAAGTATTCCACCAGCTACGTCCGTTTTTCTAAAGTCTAATTTCCTTGTCCTGTTCCAGACCTCACGCCAGCCTGCGTGAGGTAAAACGCGTGCATTTCGGCCTCCTCTAGTAACACGGTGTTGGCTCTCCTGCCAACCCAACAGTACCCTCTTCCATGCACTTCTCAGTGGGTTGCAGAGTATAGATGGAGATGTATGTGCAAATGACATCACCTCCAAACTCACCGTCTCTGTACGCTCCGAGAGTAGATTCGCCGCGTCACCGCCGCTTCCTGTTTAAGTGAAATCTCGTCGCTTGAGTCTGTTGTCGGGTACTAGTGAACTGGAGACCGAGTAAACGAGTTTGGAAGTATAACCGATGGGGCGCGGCACCGCATGCACAACTGTTGGCCATGACGGTTGCTGTTTACCACTACACTGAAAATATTTTACCATTAAAATGTTATTTAATTGCCACGACGCGTTTCAATGGTTTAAACCCCCATCAACAAGTGATTTATACGTGTTAGTACTACATGTGTCTGATGAGTTACGACTTTGGGGTAACCTATGGCACTATCTTACGGGGAAACAATACAATATTTCAAAACATGGCCCTGAAGAGATAGCTATATGTAGGTGTAAACGTGAATATAAATGGTTCAAATGGCTCTGAGCACTATGGGACTCAACTGCTGAGGTCATTAGTCCCCTAGAACGTAGAATTAGTTAAACCTAACTAACCTAAGGACATCACACACATCCATGCCCGAGGCAGGATTCGAACCTGCGACCGTAGCGGTCTTGCGGTTCCAGACTGCAGCGCCTTTAACCGCACGGCCACTTCGGCCGGCTAAACGTGAATATAAGAAAACTAAAATAAAATACCTCGAGTGGTTAGACGCCCCTGGTTTGTCCTAACACATCATGTATAAATTGTCATGCTTTGTAAACAAACATGGTGTCTCGAAACTGCTAGGTTCAAAGAACACATAGCGAAACAGAAACATCTGTTCAAAGTACAAAGAACGCATAGCAAAATAACACCTTTATTTCAGAGTAAGTCTTAAAGTACGGAGAAGATTTTTAATTGAGCTGGTGAATGCAATCGTTGGAGTATATTTTTCAAGTAGTGTACATATCCTTTTTGTGTCAAGTTATGCAGCTTACATTTCGTACTGTTTTATGTAATAAGCTGATATGCTGAAAACAATAAGTTTAATAATTATGTTATCAACAGTGGCACAGTTACACATAAATAATAGTTTTGGCCAGGATTCAGTGTAGTGTATACAATAAGAGCAAAAGCAGAGTTAAGTTCTGGATATACTACAAGTGTGGGTTTCTTAACCTTACATATGTTACGTGTTATGAGTAAGCTGTTGAAGTAATGCATTGCTTCCAAAATAAAGATATGTGCATAGACATTTTCTTCATAACAGGAACAGATATGTGTTATATTAAGGGAACATGGGGTACAACTTGTTGGTTTTACTTGGGTAGGTCTATTGAGTTTTGTGGGTAGGACAAGTCAGTTGTTAATTTGGAAAATATAAAAAAGCAATGCAAATAACTAAATTAATTAACAGTAAATATGAAGAGGATGATGGAGGCAGCTAGCTAATATTATCCGACAACAATTATCTTCAAAAATGAACGAAAACAGCGAAAAGACACACATTATAGACACCATTCTTAAACAACACTGACATAATATTTCTTGCAGAAGAAGAGGCAACACGCAGGTAAGGACTGAAACACGTCATTCACGCTCAACTTGACCGAAAGAAAGATGTTCATCACCGGTCATACAGATTTCAACGATCACCTTTGAGAAACAAACAAAGAGAATAACAACCTGCCAGAAATTCAAGGAAATTATTGGGATGACGATCTCAAAACGACTCCCACCACACAAGAAAAGAGAGCAAGGCCGCACACGTACCTTAAAGACGTAAGTATTCGAAATAAAAAACCTTCATTTTCAGTGTATGAGACAGTGGAGATGATTATTATAGTCTCACAACACATTATGGGTACTTGTATCTACTATTCGGTGCATGTTGTTTACAATGGCGGCTCTGGTGTGTGGATGTAATTTTCCCTGTCACGCCACCATGCTTATCAATGGTGTCATTGCTTTTATAAGTGATATTATTATCCTTATCAGTGCCCTGAGCTATCAGTGCTATGCCACCTTCATCTCCCCTGCCCTCTCCTCATATCCAGCCAATCATAATGCAGTATCAAAAATCCAGGATGGCAGAAGTAGTCTAATTATGTTAGTACAGGGATAAAAACCATGTCCTTCTCTGCTGCTGTTCCCAACCAGTCACAGCACAGTGCTCCTTATCTCTGGCCAGTCATACCAAAGTATGAAAAAACTGCAACTGTCTTATTGGAAAACTAAAAACCATATCCCCCTCCTTATCTCTAGTCAGACATAATGCAGTATTAAAAGCACAAGAGATGATGAAAACTGGCCATTTGTTTGCTTTATATCCTCTCACCCCTCAGCTTTCCAATCAATCAGAGCACAGTATTAGAAAATGACCCTATTGTGTCAGTATGAAATTTAGAACTGTCTCCCCTTCCCCCCCTCTCACTCTCACCCCTCCCCTTTCCTCTAAACCCAGCTAATCATAGCTCATGATGATGATGATGTTTGGTTTGTGGGGTGCTCAACTGCGCGGTTATCAGCGCCCGTACAAATTCCCAACCTTTGCTCAGTCCAATTTCGCCACTTCCATGAATGATGATGAAATGATGAGGACAGCACAAACACCCAGACAGCTAATCACAGCACAGTATTAAAAATCCAAGGATGGGAAAATGTTCAATTGTGTAGTGGAAAATATAAACAAAGTTGAGAGTAGTACTAAATTACATTATATCTGACATACACATGAAGTCACACGCCTCCTCTCCCTCTCCCCCTCCTTATCTCCTGCCAATAATAAAAAAGTCCATGTTGGAAACAGACCAACTGCGTGCTTTATACACTTTATATACCTAATGCTTAGCATCTAACAGCTAATGCCCAATGGCTAACAGCTAATGCCTCGTTGATGATACCAAACGGCTAATACCTGATGGCCAACACCTAATGGTTAGTGCCCAGTTAATGACTAAGGCCTAATGGATAATAGCTAATACCTAATGGCTAACACTTAATGCTGTAAGTAGTGGTATAGACTGAGACATTTACTCGTAACTGGTCCGGTTGTGATTAAGCACTACAGTTGTCAACATGTGTCTCATTTCAGTTGGCCAGAAGAGTAGTCTTAAGAATCAGACCATTCACCTCCTATGTCCCCCTGATTTCCACACTAACACTTAACAGCTAAATCATAATCCCCAACACTTGACACCTAATAACTAATGGCTAACGTGTAATGATTAACAGCTAATGCCTAATGCATAATGCTTAATGGCTAATGCACAACTGCTAGGGCGTAACAGCTAATGTCTAGTTGCTAATACATGACAGCTAATGCCTAGCATCTAACTCAGAGTGCATAGTGTTTCCAGGTAACAACAGCATTATACTGTAATAAATTACGTACGGGGAACAGTTTTCTCTCTCTAATTGCTAACATCCATCTAGTATTAAAATACTAATAAAAACTTAGTAATGCTTAATGTCTAATGCCTTGGGGAATGGTATTAATTCAGGCATTTGCTTATAATTGGTTCAGTTGTGATTGTGCACTGGAGCTGTCAACATGTCTCTCAGTTCGATTGGATGGAAGTGTAGTTGTAAGAGACAAACCACTCCCCTGCGAGCTGTCCACCATTCCCCATAAGTGCTCAACATTTCCCAAAGGTACCCCCAGTAACGTGTAATGGCTAACACATAACACCCAATTTTTAACATATAATGCCTAACAGCTAATGCCTAACGCCTTATGCCTAACACCTAATGGCTAACACTTAATGCCTAATGTTTAGTGATTAATGGCTAGTACCTAATGACTAACGTCTGATGCCTGCTGGCTAATGACTAACGCCATGAGGAGCACTTTCTGTTCAGTGTAAATGGTGGACTGTTCCTACAATTCACTATAAGCCTGGTTGGAGTCTTTTTTTTCTATTTCTTTGGTTGTGATTGAAGACTACGTGTTTGTGGCCTGATTGCTACAATCTTTCTTGCTTCAAGAATATTGAATAGGTATGTTATTTGAGACGTTATTAGTTTTTTTTGTATTCCTGCTGTTGGATCTAAAGATTTCTGTTATGTTGGTGCACTGTCCATAACAACACTTGTTATGTCCTTGTCAGCTCTTACAGTTATTGCATACTTACACAATACAGTACTGTTCAGTATCACATCTTGAGAAGCAGAATAAAATATAGTGCATTACTACAGTCGTAATTTATATACGGCAAGGAATTTTTATCGTTTTTCGATAACCGTGACTGACATAAGCATTTGAATAATTTTTCGACAGAATCACAGTTATATTTCCAGATCATCCCGCTTCAAAGCGCCTGAAATAAGCATCCTGAGATCCAGGTGTAGCACTCCAGGAATGTGTGTTGTCACTTGTAATTGTGATCATGTACGAGAATAAACATCATACGTTTAGACGTTGACTGAAGTTTAGACTTCAGATATATTAGTAATCATTATAATAATGTTCAATGAAGTCAGCTACGCCTCCTAATCAGATAATTCGCAATTTTCTCGAAACATAGCCACGGATAGCACACTTATCTGTCTTTTATAACCAGCAAACGGCCAAGATCCGAGTCGTACTGCTTGTCTGACATACAACTCTAATTTCTCTGCTGCAACTTTCATCCTCACATACCCTCCGCATAAAAGTGAAGGACACGGCTTAAAACTAAACATGCTTTTGGAAAGAAAAATGGCAAGAATACATTACCAGTGATTTCTGACACCTGTTCGTGGAAAAGTAATGTCAAATGTGCCTCTATGGACTACCGTTCCAGAAGAGCAGCTACCTGAAAACAATAAAATGATTTTATTTTATTTTTTATTTTATTTATTTATTTATTGCTCCATGGGATCAAATTAAGGAGAAGTCTCCATGGTCATGGAACTAGTCAATACAAGAAATTATAACACGATAGTAGAAACAGATAAAATGAAATATAAGATACATATTCAGGCGACAAGTCGTAAGTTTGAATAAAAAATATCAACAATGTAACACTGGAATTTGCTTAATTTTTTAGCTCTTCCAGGAGCCCCTCGACAGAACAGAAGGAGTGAGCCATGAGGAAACTCTTCAGTTTAGACTTAAAAGAGTTTGGGCTACTGCTAAGATTTTTGAGTTCTTGTGGTAGCTTATTGAAAATGGATGCAGCAGAATACTGCACTCCTTTCTGCACAAGAGTCAAGGAAGTGCATTCTACATGCAGATTTGATTTCTGCCTAGTATTAACTGAGTGAAAGCTGCTAAGTCTTGGGAAAAAGCTAATATTGCTAACAACAAACGACATTAAAGAAAATATATACTGTGAGCGCAATATCAGAATTGCCAGACTATTGAATAGGGGTCGACAAGAGGTTCTCGAACTTACACCACATATAGCTCGAACAGCCCATTTTTGAGCCAAAAATACTCTTTTTGAATCAGAAGAATTACCCCAAAAAATAATACCATACATGAGCGTATGAAATTATGCGAAGTAGACTACTTACCGTGCTGAACTGTCACTTATTTCAGATACTGTTATAATCGTAAATAAAGCAGCATTTAGTTTCTGAACAAGATCCTGAACATGGGCTTTCCACAACAGCTTACTATCTACCTGAATGCCTAGGAACTTGAACTGTTCCGTCTCGCTTATAATATGCCCATTCTGTCTGATCAAAATATCGGTTCTTGTTGAATTGTGAGTTAGAAACTGTAAAAACTGAGTCTTACTGTGATTTAGCATCAAATTATTTTCCACAAGCCAGGAACTTATTTCATGAACTACATTATTTGATTCTGTTTCAATATTACACACAAGATCCTTCACTACCAAGCTGGTGTCATCAGCAAACAGAAATATTTTTGAATCATCTGTAGTACTAGAGGGCATATCATTTACATAAGTAAGAAACGGCAGTGGCCCCAGCACCGACCCTTGGGGAACGCCCCACTTAAGAGTGCTCTATTGGGACTGAACATCACTACCACTCTCAATATTGCGGAGAATCGCCTTCTGCTGTTCTTAAAGTAAGAGGCGAACCAATTCTAAGCTATTTCCCTTACTCCATAATGGTCCAACTTCTGCAATAATATTTTGTGGTCAACACAGTCAACAGCCTTCGTTAAATCAAAGAAAACACCTAGCGTTCGCAACTTTTATTTAATCCGTCCAGAACCTCACAGAGAAAATAGAATATAGCATTTTCAGCTGTTAAACCATTTATAAAACCAAACTGTACATTTGACAGCAAATTATGTGAATTTAAATGCTCCAGTAACCTTGTATACACAACCTTCTCGATAACTTTAGCAAATACCGATGGCATAGAAATGGGTCTAAAATTGTCAACATTATCCTTATCTCCCTTTTTATGCCGATTAGCATTCAGCGCTCTAGGTATTATTCAATTATATGGGACGTTACTTCTCTGTATAAAACTGTTTTTCAGGAGAATTTAGATTTCCCATAATATGTACACATTTTCGTTTCGTCAACTGGCTTCAAGTAACTGTGTGGGGAGATAAAGTACGAACTGAAGAAATACTAAAATGTATTTGAGCAAACAAATCTGTGGAAGCGTCTTCGTGGGTAAAGAGGTATGTTATTGGGGCACATATGGCGCAGCAAAGAGCAGTACAGAGGGAAAAAGGTAGTACCAGAGTAAGACTAGAATATGCAAAAGACATTGCAAAGCACTACAGAGATTACATGTAGTACTCGCTGCAACGATTCGGTATTTTAAGGTCAACCACATAAATATCCTCCAAGGTCTACATTAATGCAGCCTGCAACAGCGTCTATGGCCTCTGGTGTGGGCATGCGCAGTGGACAGCTGCAAAGCTACCCAATCAGAACACACTGTGTTTACACGTTCCGCACTGTGTAAACTTCTGTTATACTTAGAGCTTTATCGTGTTTTGCTTGTGCGAAACTACGATTGACTGATTTCTGTGGTATTCTGTGAGTTTTTTCATGATGGATGAAACACCTAGAAGACGCCAAGCGGTTTACGAACAGGCAAGGGACCTTATTTTTAAAGTGCAGTCGTTCTTCAAACGTGAGGCTGATTCAGACGAGCCGATATGCGACGTTGCCAAGGTGCAGGGACGTAATATACTTGCTGTCTATGCACTTTCAGCCGAATTGACAACGCAGCATTCCTTGAGAGCTGCGCAACCAGAGATCATTAACGCTGTTGTCGACTAAAGCGAATATGATAAAATCGCTGTAAGATACGTGAATCATCTATTCTCATAAAAAAATTGATGCACGACTTACTCGCGTTTCAATATTTGTCTTTTGCTTCGTGTTTCGCTCTCTCGAATTGGTGTGCAGAGAAGGAGATTCTATATTTAATTTTGTAATATACTTATAACAAGAAATACACCTAATTTCATCCATTCATATGATCTTTATGATTTTCTCCTAATTACTGTGAACGATTTATACGTTTTCAGCTAATTAAGCCATTGGAAGAGGTCAGCTTGGTGACATGACGGTACGCGCCATCGGCATGCTGTCGAATATACATATACAGTCTCACTAATCGAGCTTGCAATCTCAAAAAATTGTTCAAATGGCTCTGAGCACTATGGGACAACTTCTGAGGTCATCAGTCCCCTAGAACTTAGAACTACTTAAACCTAATAACTAACCTAAGGACATCACACACATCCATGCCCGAGGCAGGATTCGAACCTGCGACCGTAGCAGTCGCGCGGCTCCGGACTGAGCGCCTAGAAACGCTCGGCCACCGCGGACGGCTGCAATCTCATTTTCTTTCTTACAGAGCACGTTTATCACTGCTGTTATTACGCAATGCATATGATACATTGCACAGTCCTGCGTCACCAAGCTTTTCAGTTCTCCAACAACGACTTCTGTACTTGACTTTTACCAGAATTTGAGATCCCAGATAACGGAATTTTTTTCGATGCAGTAGGATTTTTAATTTTACCATTAATAAAGCGTGATTTTTTCCAACATATACAATCTCTAGGGACTGATTGGTAACAGGATCGTCATCATAATCACTGTTCTGCCTAAAGGCAGGTTTTCACATGGTAGTTATCCAGGCTCTCCGGTCTTCTGCCACCCTCTTCTTGTCTGCATAATTTCCTCTTCCCTTTATGTCGTCTATCGTCTTGTATCTCCTTCTTCCTCTCAGTCTTCTCCCACAAACCAATCCTTCCAAAGCACCTACTAGCAAGCACTCCCTTCTCAATGAATGTCCCAACCAGTTCTTTTTCCTTTCTCTCTCTATTCTCTCACCAACCCTTTCCAATACTCTTTCATTACTCACTCTTTCCATCCAGCTTATTCTCTCCATTCTCCTCCACATCCACATATCAAACGCTTCTAACCTTTTTTCATCCTCTCGTCTCAGTGTCCATGTGTCTGCCCCATATAGCGCCACACCCCAGACAAAACATTTCCCAAGCCTTTTCCTTAGTCCTTTATCTAATTTGCCAAATAAGAGTCTCCTCTTTCTGTTGAATGCCTCCTTCGCTATGGCAATTCGAGTTTTCACCTCCTGGTGACATCTCAAGTCTTCAGTTATTGTGCTTCCGACATATTTAAATGCACTTACTTGGTTAATGGTAGATTGTCCTATTTTAATATTGGACAGTCTGCATCTTGTACTGTTGACCATACTCTTTGTTTTTGCTGTGTTTATTTGCATCCCATATTCCACACAAGCTTCATTCAGATCTTTGAGCATGTTTTTCACTGTCCGCTCACTTTCTGCCACTAATACCATGTCCGCCGCTCGTGGTCTCGCGGTAGCGCTCTCGCTTCCCGAGCACGGGGTCCCGGGTTCGATTCCCGGCGGGGTCAGGGATTTTCACCTGCCTCGAGATGACTGGGTGTTTGTGCTGTCCTCATCATTTCATCATCATCCAGGACAGTGGCGAAATTGGACTGAGCAAAGATTGGGAAATTGTACGGGCGCTGATAACCATGCAGTTGAGCGTCCCACAAACCAAACATCATCATCATCAACAACTAATACCATGTCATCAGCAAATTTTATACATTCTATTCTCTTTCCACCAATACATATTCCTCTTTTCCCATCTAAGCTTTTCGCAATAATCTCTTCAAGGTATACGTTAAACAACAGTGGGGAAAGGCAACAACCTCGTCTAACACCTCGTTCAATGCTGCTTCCTTCTGACATTTCATTTCCAATCCTTATCCTTGCTTTCTGGTGTAAATATAGACACTGTATCAGTCGTCTCTCTTTCCAATCTACTCCTTTCCTCTTCAGGA
This sequence comes from Schistocerca cancellata, assembly GCF_023864275.1. Classification (NCBI taxonomy): domain Eukaryota; kingdom Metazoa; phylum Arthropoda; class Insecta; order Orthoptera; family Acrididae; genus Schistocerca; species Schistocerca cancellata. Next base: position 128,907,888 of record NC_064635.1, read on the forward strand.
TATCAATCATCTTGTTGCACTGAACTCTGTCATAAGCCTTTTTTAAATCTATAAAAACAGCAAAGATTTCTCTAACCTTTGCCATATATCTTTCCCGTATAGTTCTTAGCAGGCCAATAGCATCTCTTGTTTCTTTTCTTCCTCTAAATCCGAACAGCTCCTCTGCAATCCCTCTTTCCAGCTTGCCATATAACCTTCTATTCAACACTCTCAGCAAGACTTTAGCTGCATGAGAAATTAGACTGATGGTCCGATGCTCTTCACTTTTTTTAGTGTTTCTCTTTTTCTCTGTTGGTATCATGACAGGATATGGAACAAAATAGGTTTAATGAACTAATGTCCGGAAATGCATGGTTTCCACGATTGAGTCCATTTATTTAGTCACGTATTGTTACAGAGACTGTGGTCTAATACACGCTATACTATGCAGCCACAGTTACAGTAAGTGATGAAAATGGTTTCCATGTGCCTCAGCACATGCGTGTGCGCGCCATAGCGTGTTCTGTCTCACACGTTCACATCGGCCAGGCTGCAATTAACAGTGCCAAAAGTAGCATGAATTCGCTGCTCCAGTATCTCCACGTCACGAGTGGACTCTGCACATACGATACATTTGTGATGGCCCCATGACCAGATATCGCGCGGGTTGAGACCCGGTGAACGGGCAGGCCATGCCATCGGACACCTCGTCCTTTCCATCGACCAGGGAAGACATGATTGAGATGCGTTCAGACCTCACCGACAAAGTGAGCTGGAGCACCATCACGTAGCAACCACATCATTGTTCGACTCATCAATGGCAGCTGCGCGGTCTTAGGCGCTCCAGTTATGGACAGCGACAACTTTACACAGATCTCTTTTTAAGGACATCCTTTGATTACGGACACCTCTGTTACGGATTAGCATGAGGAAGCACGCTGCAGGAACTCTAAAGTATGCAGTACAAAGCCTTGTGTATAGTTACTGGTTCTTTCATGCCAGTCCCAACCAACGTATTATCGGTTCAAGCGAATGAACCACTCTGAAGTTGCAGCAAATATTCCCTTGCAAGAAATTTCTCCTACTACTCCATTTCGATGAATATAAGACCCTTGATGAAAAAATTTGCGAATAAACGTCTTACAGTGTGTGCAGAAGATTTTGGATGTATAAGCACCTGCAGCGGGTGAATATATGGAAACGCAGCGATCAAGAAACTACAACAGGCCATACGAAATGTCGGCTCTGCAAACTGATGGCACTATCTAAATGGTTCTTAAACTCATTTTCAAAGTCCATCTTCTCTTCTTCGCTACATCCCACTTAAGGTGCATAAATCTGGATAACTTTCAGAGTTTATTTTTGGAATATCAGGTTTAAAATTATGATCCTCTCTGATATACATCTCACACTTTCAATACAGCTTTGTACATTCTTATTCACTATAACGTTCTACGAGTCGGGGCGTGGAATGTCAGAAGCTTGAACGTGGTAGGGAAACTAGAAAATCTGAAAAGGGAAATGCAAAGGCTCAATCTAGATATAGTAGGGGTCAGTGAAGTGAAGTGGAAAGAAGACAAGGAGTTCTGGTCAGATGAGTATCGGGTAATATCAACAGCAGCAGAAAATGGTATAACAGGTGTAGGATTCGTTATGAATAGGATGGTAGGGCAGAGGGTGTGTTACTGTGAACAGTTCAGTGACCGAGTTGTTCTAACCAGAATCGACAGCAGACCAACACCGACAACGATAGTTCAGGTATACATGCCGACGTCGCAAGCTGAAGATGAACAGATAGAGAAAGTGTATGAGGATATTGAAAGGGTAATGCAGTATGTAAAGGGGGACGAAAATCTAATAGTCATGGGCGACTGGAATGCAGTTGTAGGGGAAGGAGTAGAAGAAAAGGTTACAGGAGAATATGGGCTTGGGACAAGGAATGAAAGAGGAGAAAGACTAATTGAGTTCTGTAACAAGTTTCAGCTAGTAATAGCGAATACCCTGTTCAAGAATCACCAGAGGAGGAGGTATACTTGGAAAAGGCCAGGAGATACGGGAAGATTTCAATTAGATTACATCATGGTCAGACAGAGATTCCGAAATCAGATACTGGATTGTAAGGCGTACCCAGGAGCAGATACAAACTCAGATCACAATAAAGTAGTGATGAAGAGTAGGCTGAAGTTCAAGACATTAGTAAGGAAGAATCAATAGGCAAAGAAGGGGGATACGGAAGTACTAAGGAATGGCAAGATACGTTTGAAGTTCTCTAACGCTATAGATACAGCAATAAGGAATAGCGCAGTAGGCAGTACAGTTGAAGAGGAATGGACATCTCTAAAAAAGGCCATCACAGAAGTTATGAAGGAAAACATAGGTACAAAGAAGGTAGCTGCGAAAAAACCATGGGTAACACAAGAAATACTTCATTTGATTGATGGAAGGAGGAAGTACAAACATGTTCGGGAAAATCAGGAATACAGAAATACAAGTCGCTGAGGAATGAAATAAATAGGAAGTGCCGGGAAGCTAAGACGAAATGGCTGCAGGAAAAATGTGAAGACATCGAAAAAGATATGATTGTCGGAAGGACAGACTCAGCATACAGGAAAGCCAAAACAACCTTTGGTGACATTAAAAGCAACGGTGGTAACATTAAGAGTGCGGCGGGAATTCCACTGTTAAATGCAGAGGAGAGAGCAGATAGGTGGAAAGAATACACTGAAAGTCTCTATGAGGGCGAACATTTGTCTGATGTGATAGAAGAAGAAACAGGAGTCGATTTAGAAGAGATAGTTGATCCAGTACTAGAATCGGAATTTAAAAGAGCTTTGGAGGACTTACGGTCAAACAAGGCAGAAGGGATAGATAACATTCCATCAGAATTTCTAAAATCATTGGGGGAAGTGGCAACAAAACGACTATTCACGTTGGTGTGTAGAATATATGAGTCTGGCGATATACCATCTGACTTTCGGGAAAGCATCATCCACACAATTCCGAAGACGGCAAAAGCTGACAAGTGCGAGAATTATCGCACAATCAGCTTAACAGCTCATGCATCGAAGCTGCTTACAGGAATAATATACAGAAGAATGGAAAAGAAAATTGAGAATGCGCTAGGTGACGATCAGTTTGGCGTTAGGAAAAGTCAAGGGACGAGAGAGGCAATTCTGACGTTACGGCTAATAATGGAAGCACGGCTAAAGAGAAATCAAGACACTTTCATAGGATTTGTCGACCTGGTAAAAGCGTTTGACAATATAAAATGGTGCAAGCTGTTCGTGATTCTGAAAAAAAGTGGGGGTAAGCTATAGGGAGAGACGGGTCATATACAATATGTACAGCAACCAAGAGGGAATAATAAGAGTGGACGATCAAGAACGAAGTGCTCATATTAAGAAGGGTGTAAGACAAAGCTGTAGCCTTTCGCCCCTACTCTTCAATCTGTACATCGAGGAAGCAATGATGGAAATAAAAAAAAGGTTCAGGAGTGGAATTAAAATACAAGGTGAAAGGATATCAATGATACAATTCGCTGATGGCATTGCTATCCTGACTGAAAGGGAAGAAGAATTAAATGATCTGCTGAACGGAATGAACAGTCTAATGAGTACACAGTATGGTTTGAGAGTAAATCGGAGAAAGACGAAGATAATGAGAAGTAGTAGAAATGAGAACACCGAGAAACTTAACATCGGGATTGATGGTCACGAAGTCAATGAAGTTAAGGAATTCTGCTACCTAGGCAGTAAAATAACCAATGACGGACGGAGCAAGGAGGACATCAAAAGCAGACTCGCTATGTCAAAAAAGGCATTTCTGGCCAAGAGAAGTCTACTAATATCAAATACCGGCCTTAATTTGAGGAAGAAATTTCTGAGGATGTACGTCTGGAGTACAGCATTGTATGGTAGGGAAACATGGACTGTGGGAAAAACGGCACAGAAGAGAATCGAAGCATTTGAGATGTGGTGCTATAGACGAATGTTGAAAATTAGGTGGACTGATAAGGTAAGGAATGAGGAGGTTCTACGCAGAATCGGAGAGGAAAGGAATATGTGGAAAACACTGATGAGGAGAAGGGACAGGATGATAAGACATCTGCTAATACATGAGGGAATGACTTCCATGGTACTAGAGGGAGCTGTAGAGGGCAAAAACTGTAGAGGAAGACAGAGATTGGAATACGTCAAGCAAATAATTGAGGACGTAGGTTGCAAGTGCTACGCTGAGATAAAGAGGTTAGAACAGGAAAGGAATTCGTGGCGGGCCGCATCAAACCAGTCAGTAGACTGATGACCAAAAAAAAAAATCACTATCGCTCCCGCACCATTTCTTCCAAACCTGTTACTCCCACTCCAGTTCAGTTTCCCTCCTCCTCTCAAATTCTTCTCACCTTTCCCCTTCCACTTCGTTCTGCTTAATCCCAAAGTATATAACTTTCTCTCTGTTAGTACATCTGTCACTTCTTCCCTTTTTCGATTGAGGGTTAATATATTAAGGGTGCCAATATTTAGGTTATTTTCAGTACATTTGGTTTCTCCTTCTAGTACTGATGAATATAATCAGGTCTCCCATCATTCGCACCAGTACCTGAAGAGGCAGTGGGGTCAAATCCTGAGTTGTTCGTTCCGAGGCTCGTCTGTGTTAGAAAACAATATATGAAGAACTTCCTACTTGCATGATAGGTCTAACGCAATTCAGGATTTTCTGTTGGGGTAGTCTCCCTTTTCCTGCTCGTTGGGAACCACGCAACAAACGAAAAGATCTATACACTCCACTATCATGACAGCCGAGCTGATTGCCAGTTTGGAAACCCTACTATTCGCAGAGACGAGCACAGACTCAGAATCCATCATCTCTGATAGTATGTCAGCCCTGTAACCGTTGTACCAACCCCATAGTTGCAACAATTATTGTCGATGTTGTCTTCCAGGTGCGGAGGAACTATCGCAACATCGTGATGGTGTGGAAGAAAGGCCACACTGTGATACTTGGAAATGGACAAGTAGATCCATAGCAAAGCAGACATCTCTTCATGGAGTCAATAAAGATGGTAAACTACGTCTCATAGATATGCTACTCAAACTCGGAAAGCGGTTGTCCTCAAACTGGCAAGAGGAAAGGTCGAGGATATCTAAAATCAAACGCAGTCACTACGCACTAGTTAACCCCACGATTACAAGAGTACCATGGTATAGCAACCACAAACATCAAGCGGCTTCACGATAAAAAAAAAAGCGGTCTCAGGCGCTGCAGTCATGGACTGTGCTGCTGGTCCCGGCGGAGGTTCGAGTCCTCCCTCGGGCATGGGAGTGTGTGTTTGCCCTTAGGATAATTTAGGTTAAGTAGTGTGTAAGCTTAGGGACTGATGACCTTAGCAGTTAAGTCCCATAAGATTTCACACACATTTTAACGTTTGAATCATCAATGGCACTTCTTCCAGTAGCGAAGGCAAAGTCAACAGCAAGAAACGCCGATAGTTCGGGCCTGTTAGGCGACGTGGAAGGAAGCATGCTCCCAAAATAAGGTAGCCAATAATACCGGCTCACACATTCCGGCTGCACCGATGATGATGTCACCATACCATGGGTTGTTCTGCATACTACCTCACAGAAGACTATTACAACAGTTGAGGATACCACTCTGCGTAAAGCTGGCCTCATCTGAGAATAGCATGGATGATACAAATCCCGGAATCGTGGTTGCCTGGTGAAAAAGCCAGTGACAAAACTGATACCGATGTGGAAAGTCTGTCGCTAGTAAGACCTGCACACGCTGTTACTGATAAGGGTAGTAACAAAATGGCTGTGAGCACTATGGGACTTAACATCCATGGTCATCAGTCCCCTAGAACTTAGAACTACTTAAACCTAACTAACCTAAAGACATCACACAACACTAAGTCATCACGAGGCAGAGAAAATCCCTGACCCCGCCGGGAACCGAACCCGGGAACCCGTGCGTGGGAAGCGAGAACGCTACCGCACGACCACGAGCTGCGGACAGGGTAGTAACAGTCGTTATGGAGAATGTTCCACACGGTCGCCTTGCTTACCCTGTACTGGCGGGCCAACAGCCTAGTTCTGACACGGCGGTCGTCTTCCACAGTGTTAATCACATTTTCGTTCAAATCTGGTGTCCGAACATTTCGGGTAGCACCTTCATGATTTCCTGCTTCCTAAAACGACCCTGTCTCAAACGGCGAAAAACTATTGCAAACATTGAATGCTATAATGAGATTTTCACTCTGCAGCGGAGTGTGCGCTGATATGAAACTTCCTGGCAGATTAAAACTGTTTGCCGGACCGAGACTCGAACACGGGACCCTTGCCCTTCGCGGGCAAGTGCTCTACCAACTGAGCTACCCAAGCACGAGTCACGGCCCGTTCTCGCAGCTTTACTTCTGCCAGCACATCGTCTCCTACCTTCGAAACTTTACAGAAGCTCTCTTGCGAACCTTGCAGAACTCAGTTGGTAGAGCACTTGCCCGCGAGAGGCAAAGGACCTGAGTTCGAGTCTCGGTCCGACACACAGTTTTTGTGGTGTCACCGCCAGACACCACACTTGCTAGGTGGTAGCCTTTAAGGCGGCCGCGGTCCGTTAGTATACGACGGACCCGCGTGTCGCCACTATCAGTGATTGCAGACCGAGCGCCGCCACACGGCAGGTCTAGAGAGACTTCCTAGCACTCGTCCCAGTGGTACAGCCGACTTTGCTAGCGATGGTTCACTGACAAATTACGCTCTCATTTGCCGAGACGATAGTTAGCATAGCCTTCAGCTACGTCATTTGCTACGACCTAGCAAGGCGCCATTACCAGTTACTATTAATGCTGTAAACATTGCACCGTCAAGAGCGATGTTCACCAATTATGGATTAAAGTTAAGCATTCTACCATTTACCTCCTTTTTCTGAAGTCTCATTGCCTTGTCCTGTTCCACACCTCACGCCAGCCTGCGTGAGCTTAAACGTGTGCCTATCGGCTTCCTCTTAGTGGCTTGGCTGTCTTGCCAAGCCACAACAGTTTTAATCTGCCAGGAAGTTTCATATGAGTGCACACTCCGCTGCAGAGTGAAAATCTCATTCTGGAAACATCCCCCAGGCTGTGACTAAGCCATGCCTCCGCTATATCCTTTCTATCAGGAGTGCTAGTTCTGCAAGGTTCGCTGGAGAGCTTCTGTAAAGTATGGAAGGTAGGAGACGATGTACTGGCAGAAGTAAAGTTTTGAGGACGGGGCAGCTCAGTTGGTAGAGGATTTGCCCGCGAAAGGCAGAGGTCCCGAGTTCGAGTCTCGGTCCGGCACACAGTTTTAATCTGCCAGGAATTTTCATTGAATGCTGTGATTACTGTCGGCGGGGATAGGTCTCCTTATACAACGTTGTTGCCCGCCGCCCGTCTCCGGTTGCGTTTCCGTAAGTAAACACCATGTCGGCAAGTTTTCGATTAGAATACGGAACCATCGTGTACAATGCTGTATCGCATGCACTACACGGTGAGGCAGCAAGAGAAGTGATTCGGTCACAACATTACATTTACTATGGCAGGGAAAGGGTCCAGGTCATAGCGTATGAGGAACAGTACCACACACGAGAAGGAAGCCATGCATACTGTAACTGTGGTTGAATTGTACAGAGAGCATTAGACCGCAATCTTCCTAACAAAATATGATCGCATAAACAGTCTCTAGCATGGGATCCATGCATCTTCAGACAATTACCATTCGAAGAAACACCTCATTTTATTTGTTTATTTATTTTTGAGGGATAAATTACTATGGCGACCCTGTGAACAGATATCTTTAAATCATATACTACATGTAGGTTCGTTGTCATCATGTAGTTATAACTTTTGTTCTATTTGCTACATGTACAAAAAATATGTATGAGAAATGGAAAATAGCTAAGCAACTTGTGTCCGAGGCTGGTCAATCTTATGGACATAACACTAGATGAAAACGGAAGACATCTCTTAGGAAAAGGTCTAAAAATTGGTTCAAATGGCTCTGAGCACTATGTGATTTAACACCCGAGGTCATCAGTCCACTAGAACTTAGAACTACTCAAACCTAACTAACCTAAGGGCATCATACACATCCATGCCCTAGGCAGGATTCGAACCTGCGACCGTAGCAGTCGCGCGGTTCCGAACTGAAGCGCATAGAACTGCGGCCGGCAAAAGGTCTAAAACACAATGTTGACTCACCAGCAAATGAACAACATATGCAACATCTCATTATAGAATCTGAATATATTCTCACTATAAAAGAAAAAAAAATGAAAAGGGTAGTGTAAACGCAGGGCTAAATAAGGAGTTAATAAAAGAAGAAATTAAAAACATAGCAACACAGGCCGGCCGGTGTGGACGAGCGGTTCTAGGTGCTTCAGTCTGGAACCGCGCGACCGCTGCGGTCGCAGGTTCGAGTCCTCCCTCGGGCATGGATGTGTGTGATGTCCTTAGGTTAGTTAGGTTTAAGTAGTTCTAAGTTCTAGGGGACTGATGAACTCAGATGTTAAGTCCCATAGTGCTCAGAGCCATTTTTGATAGCAGCACAGATTAAAAAAAGAAAACAATAAATTCAGAAATAATTGTGATGAAACACAGCTTAAAAATCGAAAGAAAAAACTGCAAATAGAAAATATCATTATAACAAAATTTGACAAAGGTAATAGTGTTGTCCTAATGAAAACAAAAGAATACATAGAAAAAACAGAAGAATTCATCAGTGAAAACAACCTAAAAAAGTTAAAATCAAACCGAACTCATAGATTTCAAACATATTTAAAAAAGACACTCAAAACATAGAGTTCACAGTTACAGACAGAGAGACACACGGACTTGTACAAAAAAAGCACAAGTCCTCAACATGAGATGTCAACCAAAGGTCCATAAAGAAAATTATCCAGTCCATGGAATAGTAGATTTCCGAGAAGCTCCTATATACCTACTAGGAAACAAATGCAGTCACAGATCACACAGTATTATAAACTAGAAAATGATAGAACAATCAGAAATATCTCTCAACCGGTAGAAGATCTAATAGACACTAAAATCCTTGACACAGCAACATTGCTCTCCTTCGATGTAGAAAGTAAGTACAGTTGCATCCCTATTAATGAAACCATAAAAATAATTGAAGAAAACCTGAAAACACACAACCAGCTACTGCATGAACACACAGATGAAACCTTAAAATTATTACAGTTCTTAACACACTTTAAATTATTTTCAATTCAATCAAGAATACTACATACAGGAGAAGGTTTACACATGGATTCACATATCTCACGAACATCAGTCAACAGTTTCATGGATCACATAGAAAAATTATTATTTGAAGACATAGTAACAAAGAAAAGCTACAACGTAATCTACTGGTACAGGTACATGGATGACATAATATGCATGGTAAATGAACTTAAAAACAAAATACAGGAATCATCCAAAGACATAAACACTGTACACAAAAAACATAAAGTTCACAATAGAAGAAGAACAAGAAAACACACTCATCTTTCAGTCATAACCATAAGAAAAGACAATAATAAACACACATTAAACATATACAGAAAAACCACAACAAGCAGCATTATCATAAATGCAACTTCAAACCACCCACAGACCCACAAACAAGCAGCAATCAGATACATGTTAAACAGGCTGAACAGTATCCCCATAAACAGTTATAATTACCAGAAAGAGTTAGCTGTTATAAAACAAATAGCATTAAAAACGGACACAAGGAACAATGGTAGACAAACTAAACAAAAAAATAAAGAGACAAATGATGAAAAAACTAACCAAACCACACTAACTTGTACAACTTGCACTTCAAAAAAATGGCATACAATAGCCTACCACAACATATTCACTCATAAAATGGGAAACATATTCAAAAACCAAGGCATAAACATTGCTTACAAAACAAAAATTTCATACAAAAGCGCATCCCAAAACTAAAATCAAAACCAGACAGATATCAACAATGTGGTATCTATCAGCTCAGTTGCAGAGATTGTGAGAAGATATAAACAACATACAAGAGCATTCTAATACGGTACAAATCATTCAACATTTGCGGATCATCAAAACGAAGAACACCATAAACCAAGCAATATTGAAACCAATGTGAATATCATAAAAATCAGTAAAGACAGACACCTCCTCCCTTTCCAAGAAAATTTCCACATACAAAAAGAATTAACACAAAATAAACAGTTGCTCAATGACTAGATAAATACTGTAAACCAGACTCTATATAGAATAATTGATGAAATTAAATGAAAAAGAAAATATCCTTTTCATCCTTCACTCCCTCCTACTCTCCCACAATCTCCACCCCCCCCCCCCCCCCATTCACAGTTTCATTTCACTTCTCGCTCCTCACCTTCTCCTCTAACTCTCACTCCATCGGTCTGCTATACACTCATGTCCACTCATCATAGTTTTCCCCACCCCTAAAAGAAGTCTGTACATCGCTATTGATTCTCTAATCTTACACAGTACATAAATACACAGAAACATAGTTAAATAGAATCAAACACATATAGCAATGTAATTCAAAAAAAAATGTTGTAGGTCAAAGACAAAGTAGCGAAAGGTTATCTTGGCAACACTAAAAAACACAAACAGCAACACACACTTGAAGTACATAAAGAAACAGAATACAGTGGTCCGCATAACTGTGTCGTGTGAAAAATGCATAGTGCTGCAGAACATCTAAACAGTAGACGAAAACTGTCAGTGTCAGAAACAGAAAAACATCGATGAGCTAGCAGACCGCATTTCCCGATGTAAGCGAGAAATCAGCCGAAAAATCACCGTAAGTACAAATCAAGTCCATCGCAAAGCTTTAAACATGGCTGCTTGGTTCAGTGACCGTTTGTAAATTAAAATTGAAACAAATGAGCCCTCCGTCACAAATATTTTCAGTCTTATTGGCCAGGTTTCAACACTTCTAAGAGTGCATTCATCAGAATTAAAACAATTAAAATAGCCTGTAACATAGTTACAAATTTATAGGAAAAGACATTTTTTATATAAAATGTGTAAGTACTGACTAACAATAAAAGGCAGAGGCAGTACTTACATGCCACCTGTTGCTGTGCATGTACGAGCAGCCCATAATGGCTGACTTTCACGCATTCCATTTTGTATATATTGTGACTAAAGCCATTTTTGCCTACTAATTATTTTATATGTGACATGTAAGTACTGCCTCTGTCTTTCATTATTAGTCATTACTTACACTTTTTACATAAAAATGTCTTTTCCTATAAATTTGTAACTATGTTGTACGTCATTTTAATTGTTTTAATTCTGATGAAGGCATTCTTAGAAGTGTTGAAACCTGATCAATAAGACTGAAAATAATTGTGACCGAGGGCTGATTTGTTTCAATTTTAAATCAACCTATTCTTAACGAACTGTTTTGCGATCTAAAAGGCACATCAAAATGTAAACAGCTTAATTACAGACCACTGATGATGCTTTGCTTCAATAAAGCGAAAGGAGTATGATGAAAAAATAACACATTTTTGTAGTTGCAACGGCAGATCAAAAATACCCCTCAAGGACTGGTTGGACTGCTTTCATACACTCTTTTTTTTTTGTCATTAGTCTTTTGACTGGTTTGATGCTGCTCGCCAGGAATTCCCCTCTTGTGCGAACCTCTCTATGTCAGAGTAGCACTTGCAACCTACGTCCTCAATTACGTGCTAGATGTATTCCAATCTCTTTCTTCCACTTGAGTTTTTGCCCTCTACAGCTCCCTCTAGTACCATGGAAGTCATTCCCTTGTGTCTTAACAGATGTCCTATCGCCCTTATCAGTGATTTCCACATATTCCTTTCCTCTCCGATTCTGTTCAGAAACTCAATCTTCCTCACCTTAACAGTCCACTTAATTTTCAGCATTCGCCTGTAGCACCACATCTCAAATGCTTTGATTGTCTTCTACTTCAGTTTTCCCACAGTCCATATTTCACTACCATACAATGCTGCACTCCAGACGTACGTTATCAGAATTTTCTTCCTCAAATTAAGACCTATGTTTGATACTCGTAGACTTCTCTTGGCCAGAAATGCCCTTTTTGCCAGGGATAGACTGCTTTTGGTGTCGTCCTTGCTCCGTCCGTCATTGGTTATTTTGCTCCCTTGATAGCAGAATTCCTTCACTGCATCTACTTTGTGACCATCAGTCCTTATGCTAAGTTTCTCGCTGTTCTCATTTCCGCTACTTCTCATTATTTCGTCTTTCTTCATTTTACTCTCAATCCATATTCTGTACTCATTAGACTATTCATTCCATTCAGCATATCACGTAATTCTTCTTCACTTTTACTGACAATAGCAAGGTCATTAGCGAATAATGTCATTTATACTGTTTCACCTTGAATTTTAATTCCACTCCTGAAGCTTTCTAATATTTCCATCATCGCTTCGATGTACAGATTGAGCAACAGGGGGAAAAGACTACATCCGTGCCTTACACGCTTTTTGATCCGAGCACTTCGTTCTTGGTCGTCCAGTCTTATTATTCCCCCTTGGCTCTTGTTCCGGGTGATCAAAAAGTCAGTATAAATTTGAAAACTTAATAAACCACGGAATCATGTAGATAGAGAGGTAAAAATTGACACACATGCTCGGAATGACATAGGATTTTATTAGAACCAGAAAAAACCCATATTGCTGGGCGCATGAAAGATCTCTTGCACCCGTCGTTTGGTGATGATCGTGTGCTCAGCCGCTACTTTCGTCATGCTTGGCCTCCCAGGTCCCCAGACCTCAGTCCGTGCGATTATTGGCTTTGGGGTTACCTGAAGTCGCAAGTGTATCGTGATCGACCGACATCTCTAGGGATGCTGAAAGACAACATCCGACGCCAAAGCCTCACCATAACTCCGGGTATGCTTTACAGTGCTGTTCACAACATTATTCCTCGACTACAGCTATTGTTGAGGAATGATGGTGGACATATTGAGCATTTCCTGTTAAGAACATCATCTTTGCTTTGTCTTACTTTGTTATGCTAATTATTGCTATTCTGATCAGATGAAGCGCCATCTGTCGGACATTTTTTGAACTTTTGTATTTTTTTTTGTTCTAATAAAACCCCATGTCATTCCAAGCATGGGTGTCAATTTGTACCTCTCTACCTAAATTATTCCGTGATTTATTCAGTTTTCAAATTTATACTGACTTTGATCACCCAGTATATATTGTATACGACTCATCTCTCCCTGTAGCTTACCCCTATTTTTCTCAGAATTTCGAACATCTTGCATTTTACGTTGTCGAACGCTTTCTTCAGGTCGACAAAGCCTAAGAAGATGTCTTGATTTTTTTTAGTTTTGCTTCCTTTATCAACACCAACTTGAGAATTGCCTCTCTATGGATTTATCTGTTTATTCTTCTATCGCGTCAGACAAATCTTGCCCCTCATAGAGGCCGTCAATATACTCTTTCCACTCTCTCCTCTCCCTATAACAGTGAAATTCCCGTTGCACTCTTAATGTTACCCTTGCTTTTCGTGTAACCGTAAGTTGTTTTGACTCTGAGTCAGTCCTTCCGACAATCACTCATTTTTCGACTTCTTCACATATTAATGCAGCTATTTCGTTTTAGCTTCCCTGCACTTCCTATTTATTTCCTTCTTCAGCGACTTATATTTCTGTATTCCTAAATTTCGCTGAACATTTTTGTAGTTCCTGCTTTCATCGATCAACTGAAGTATCTCTTCTCTTACGCATTATTTCTCTGCAGTTAACTTCTTTGTAGCTACGTTTTTCTTTGCAACTTCTGTGATGTCCCTTTTCGGGGATGTCCATTTCTCTTCAACTGTACTGCCTACTGACATATTCCTTACTGCTGAATCTATAGCCTTAGAGAACTTCAAGCGTGTCTCGTCATTCCTTAGTACTTCTGTACCCTATATCTTTCTGTATTGATTCTTCGTGGCCAATCTCTTGAACTTCACCCTACTCTTCGATACTGATATCTTGTGGTTTGAGCCTATATCTGCTCCTCGGCACGCGTTACATTCCAGTATCTCATTGCGGAATCTTTGTCTGACCATGATGTAATCCAACTGAAATCTTCCCGTATCACCCAGGCTTTTCCAAGTATACCGGCAAATCTCACCTCAGGGCCTTAATTCAGAGAATATAGATATTGTAGGAATGAGTGTGTGTATGCATATGCGTATGTATGTTGTACATCTCTTACTAAACCACTTGACCTATTCCAACGGATCTTGGTACACAAATCTCTTACAGTCAGGCATGCATCTGTGTCGGCGTAAGAACCATAGTTCCGGAAATACTACGTCATAAACAGTACGATATCTAAGAAACTGTTGCAGCATGCATGTCGTTTAAAATTGTTACTTCTGTACTACTAATTCCATTCACAATAAATTTCATAGACACATCCATATATGCCGCTAAATGCACCTACAAAATCATGTCATGGTAACACATACAGTTCAGGAAATACGACGTCAGAAACACAGAGATGCGTGAAAACTGCCGCAATGTGCGTGAAATTTAAATCTACTACTTCTTCGCTACTGAATATATTCGCAAAACTTTTTTCGAACAGTGTCCGTATTTGCTGCTGAGTGTACCTGCGAAGATATATCGTTGTATGGCATACACATCCGGAGAAATGACGTCATAAATATTGGGATGCATGAAAACTGCCCCATAATACATGATATTTAAATTATTACTTCTTTACTACTAACTCTATTCGGTAAATACTTCGCAATCTCTATACGTCACTGAATGTAACTACACAAATATGTCATTGTATGACATACAGTTCAACATATACCACGCCGCAAACACTGAGATGAGTGGAAAAATACCACGTCCTGCGTTAAGTTTTAAAACATTTTATTCTTCACAACTAAGACTCTCCTAAAAAACTAAACTAAACTCCGCCCGAACAGGCCATGAAGACCCAACGGTACCGACCGGCCGCCGTGTCATCCTCAGACCATAGGCGTCACTGGATGCGGATATGGAGGGGCACGTGGTCAGCACACCGCTCTCCCGGCCGTATGTCAGTTTACGAGACCGGAGCCGCTACTTCTCAGTCAAGTAGCTCCTCAGTTTGCCTCACAAGGGCTGAGTGCAACCCGCTTGCCAACAGCGCTCGGCAGACCGCATGGTCACCCATCCAAGTGCTAACCCAGCCCGACAGCGCTTAACTTCGGTGATGTGACGGGAACCGCTGTTACCACTGCGGCAAGGCCGCTGGCGTTAAGGCGCTCCTACCCTCGGGTTTAACTTGAGGCATTCTCTAACACCTGGCAGCGCTTTTGACATCTTTCAAAAACGAAGCCAAACCATTATACAGGGTGTTACAAAAAGGTACGGCCAAACTTTCAGGAAACATTCCTCACACACAAATAGAGAAAAGATGTTATGTTAATTTCCATTTTACAGCTCATTTTAGTTTCGTCAGTATGTACTGTACTTCCTCGATTCACCGCCATTATTTCATACGGGATACTCTACTTGTGCTGCTAGAACATGTGCCTTTACAAGTACGACACAACATGTGGTTCATGCACGATGGAGCTCCTGCACATTTCAGTCGAAGTGTTCGCACGCTTCTCAACAACAGATTCGGTGACCGATGGACTGGTAGAGGAAGACCAATTCCGTGGCCTCCACGCTCTCCTGACCTCAACCCTCTTGACTTTCATTTATGGAGGCATTTGAAAGCTCTTGTCTACGCAACCCCGGTACCAAATGTAGAGACTCTTCGTGCTCGTATTGTGGACGGCTGTGATACAATACGCCATTCTCCAGGGCTGCATCATCGCATCAGGGATTCCATGCGACGGAGGGTGGATGCGTGTATCCTCGCTAACGGAGGACATTTTGAGCATTTCCTGTAACAAAGTGTTTGAAGTCACGCTGGTACGTTCTATTGCTGTGTGTTTCCATTCCATGATTTATGTGACTTGAAGAGAAGTAATAAAATGAGCTCTAACATGGAAAGTAAGCGTTTCCGGACACATGTCAGTATAACATATTTTCTTTCCATGAGTGTGAGGAATGTTTCCTGAAAGTTTGGCCGTACCTTTTTGTAACACCCTGTATATATGAAGATGGTACCTGTCGTTTTGGACATGTCGGAAAGAACAGAACCATCGGTGACCGTGCAGCTCGTTAGAAAGAATTTACAATTAAATCAGTACAATGAAATGAATACTCTTAGCTGCATACAGGCGTTGATAAACGTCAATGGGAACAGTTGAAAACGTGTGCCCCCGACCGGGACTCGAACCCGGGATCTCCTGCTTACGTTGCAGACGCTCTATCCGGCAGAGCCACCGAGGACACAGAGGACAGTGCGACTGCAGTGGCTTATCTCTGGCTCGCCTCCCGTGAGACCCACATTCCCAGCTTATTGTCCCGCACTATATTCGTAGTGCCCCTGCCCCTTACACTCATTACTCGTGGCTTTACCGACTCCCGCAAGAGCTCAGGCAATGTGTGTGCAGCCGCACACAGGAGATCCCGGGTTCGAGTCCGAGTCGGGGCTCACATTTTCAACTGTCCACGTTGACGTGTATCAACGCCTAAGGGTATTCATTTCACTGTAATGATTTGATTGCAAATCATTATAGTTGAAAACGATTGCCGTCTATAGGAATACGAAGAGCCGTTGACAAGGAGATACTACGAGTATAAAGAAGCGAAATAGCTGCACCCATTTAACTTCAGTAGACCGCAGTTTCCAGTGAGACTTGCACCTGCCATTACAATCAACAAGTCATTCGGACTGTCTATTATATACTGCGGAGTTGATTTGACATGTTCATGATCTTTTCGTGGACAATTTTATATGGCTTGGTCGTGGGTGGGCTCCTGGACATGTAACTAGAAATATTATTGTTTTTAATCAAGTTTTGAGTTGTATAAACCTGACAGAGAATTTTTATTTTCCATATTATACTTCTTAATCTGGATGCTGTACTTACACATTTGTGAGTTCTGCATATTTCTTATACAACCGTTTCATAATTTCAAAGGTGTTTTTCACGTATCCATGGAACTGAAAGTTTTTCGATATTACATTACAAACACAGTTCATTTTTTTTATTTTAGTTTCTAATACAAAAGCATCAAAATAAATACTCTGACAACGCCAGTTTTCAAACAACTTACAGGAATTCAGCCAGGTATATTTCGGCGGGAGTACACCCCCACCATTTTCAAGGCACAAACCGCAAGGGATGGGCGAAGTGCTAGCAAATTTAAAACCTGGGTTCTTAGAGTAATTCAGAAAAGACAACACACACACACACACACACACACACACACACACACACACACACACACTGAACACTAGTGCCACCAAAGATGGCCAGTCAGTGGTACGGTAGTGAAAGACTACGAACTAGCTGGTGATGTTACATTGATTTCTTCCCTCTGTTTTTTGAGAAGGGGGAGAGCAGGATTCCAAGCAGAATTTAAACAAAAACCTCCATCCTTGTTTACAAGGTTGCTAGCTAATTTAATCTCAACAGCTTCCTTTGTAACATTGTCCCAATATCTGGACGTGCATGCCAATATCTCGGTATTGTTATAAAAATAGGGTGTTCGGCAATAGCAGATCTACTTGGCTGCTGTAATCGTGTGTGCCGTTTATGCTCAGCACATCGGTCATCCATGATCCTGATAGTCTGACCAATACGTGCCATGCCACAGCTACAAGGAATGCGATATATAGCCGCTTTACGCAAACCAGGATCATCCTTAACAGAACCAAAAGGCAATCTAATTTTAGATGGAAGTCGGAAAACACATTTCACGTCGCATTTCCTTAAAATACGACCGATCTTGTTGGAAGTGTTTTCTACGTAAGGCAGAAAGACTTCGGTGTCGACTCAGAATTATCATCGGTCAGCCGATGCACAGTTGTTTGATAGCGCAACGTGTTGTGGGTTGGCAGGAGAGCCAACACCGGGTATGAGAGGAAGCCAAAAGGCACGCGTTTTAGCTCACGCAGGCTGGCGTGAGGTCTGGAACAGGACAAGGAAATTAGACTTTAGAAAAATGGACGTAGCTGGTGGAATACTTAACTTTAATCCATAAATGGTGAACGTCGCTCTTGACGGTACATTATTCATAATCTCAATAGTAACGTAATGGCGCCTTGCTATGTCGTAGCAAATGACGTAGCTGAAGGCTATGCTAACTATCGTCTCGGCAAATGAGAGCGCATTTTGTCAGTGAACCATCGCTAGCAAAGTCGGTTGTACAACTGGGGCGAGTGGTAGGAAGTCTCTCTAGACCTGCCGTGTGGCGGCGCTCGGTCTGCAATCACTGATAGTGGCGACACGCGGGTCCGACGTATACTAACGGACCGCGGCCGATTTAAAGGCTACCACCTAGCAAGTGTGGTGTCTGGCGGTGGCACCACACAACGCACGTTCAATCTGTCTTTCACTATAACCATTCTGACTAAATGAAGCTTCAACATGGGCCAGCTCAGCTGGCAAGGTCTCAGCGTCGGAAATGACACGTGCCCTGTGTACCAAGGTACGAAGTAGCCCTTCACGCAGAGCCGGATGGTAAAACCTATCAGCCCGTAAATACAAAACAGTGTGAGTAAGTTTCCGGCAAACTGCTTGTCCTGATGATCCATCAACCTTCCTCCTAACCAAAACGTCAAGAAAGGGAAGGCAACCATCCTCTTCCACCTCCATTGTGAAACGAATGTTCTGGTGGATCGAGTTCCGATGTTCTAAAAAGACATTCAAATTCTCCCTACCATGAGGCCAAACAACAAAAGTATCATCAACATATCTGAAGAGTCAGGTGGGTTTCAAGGGCGCCGACTCCAGTGCACGGTCCTCGAAGCCTTCTACAAACAAAATTGCAGTCACAGGAGACAACGGGCTACCCAGCGCAACTCCATTTGTCTCCTCGTAGCAGTGGCCATTGAATAAAAAGTAAGTGGATGTGAACAGATGTCTAAAGAGATTAGTTAATTCAACTCCAAAAGTAACCTCTATTAACAGCAACGAATCAGACTGAGGAATACGAGTGAAGAGACGACATCAAAACTTACCAAAATATCAGAGTGCTTCAGTCGCATTCCCTCCAAATGACGTAAGAAATCAGCTGAGTTCCTGAAAGGTTCACACCGACCAATTGTGTGCTAAACGAGAAGCAAGATGTTTGGTTACTCGATATGTCGGAGTGCCGACATTGCTTTCTATAGGATGGAAAGGAACCCCTTCCTTAGAACCTGGAGGCAACAGTACTATAGGTGTTAAGACTCTTTTAGAGTCCTGTGACAAACCACTTTTCTTCATCAGGCTGTTGGTGTTTCTCTCAACACTTTTCGTGGGGTCAGCATCGATCCTGCGATACGCTGAATGAGATAATAAACATTGCAGCTTTTGTACATAATCCTGTTTGTTTAAAACAACGGTGACATTGCCCTTGTCCGCAGGTAAAACAATGCCAGGATCAACTGTGAGATCTGATGAGGTTACATTATTCATGGTTAGAGTTTGTCAAATAATTTCGTTTTATAAAATTAATCCCGAGCGTAGACAATATGCAAATGCCATTGCACACCAGTCTCCATGACCTCTGTAAACTGAACTGAATATTTTGGTTGAGCTCATGTCCAGGTCTCGCCGATGTGAAACAAGTGTTCCACAGATTTCAGATTACATTCGGGGATTTCCCTGACGCATCGATCGAAATCACTTAGTGTCAGCTTTTGAGTCGGTCCTGATACCTCGCAGTGCATACAAAGTCGATGTTATTGAGTCTCACTTGAATTAGTATCAAAACTTCTACAATGCGTTTGTTAAGTGGGAAGACGAAAGACACAAGTGAGCAAGAAGTAAGTAGTTTGTGGAACGATGCTAACTAGAAGTTCACCGACAAGAATTCTCTTAATGGTTATATACGTCATGGGATTGAAAAGCTACGTAATCATACGGTTCACAGAAAGGTACTAACAATGCCGTCTATACTGTGCAAAGTAAGTAAAGGTTCAATGACGTTTAGTGCATATAATACTAGCTAATAAACCAGCCTTTGCCCTTGGATTTATTTTGCCAATTTCCTATTGCAAACGAAATTTTGTATGCACTCCCGCAGTAGACGCGGTGAGAGTGGATTCCGGACAAGTTTTTGTACGCTGGACTCAGCTGCTCCGAGCGTTGACAACGCGTTTTCGTAACCGTTTATATGACCAATGTCTTCTCATACCTCTATCGACGGCTACTGTTTACGCCTACGGCCGTTAGCACTTCGCAGCTGAAATCTGTCAAAAGTGCTTTCAGGTGCCAGAGATTTTCTCTGGAGGAAGGAAAATTTTTCTTTATGTATTAATGCTGTTAGATGATTTTTTTAAATGATTTTAGATGCAATATTTATAAAAAAGTATGTTCCCGTTATACGTACTTGATTTCATTTTATGGACTAAAGTAACTAAATACGAAATATTCTCTGCAGTAATAAGTAATAAAATAATCCTTCGATAATTACCAAGCAAAATAAGAATAATAATATTCAATTACACAGTGGAATATAGCAAACCCACCACATCCGTGTGTTCTAGTGATCACGAGCTGCACAGACTTGCCGATGTATTCACAGTGACGCTCAACAGTTGGTGGCAGTTGCACATGACGAAAAAGTTGAACATTCACAAATGTGTACCTCAGGTTTTCATTGTAAAAAAGAAAAAATACTTCTGTTGTAGCTAAGACAGAGGGTCTGAAAGGGTTAAGTTGACTCGACTGTAGGAGTGTTTTATTAGTAAAGAATAAGTGTACTAAATCTTCATGCTTGATGCGGTATCTTTATTTCACGCTTCAAAGAGTTTATGAAGTCATATATCTTGAACTATTTGTCGTAGAATGATATTATTGTCTAGGCATAACCAGCGATATATGTGGATACTGTTTGCGATATACACACATCAAAAAAAGTTTTGCATCACCCCGGTTCCCAGAACTAATGAAGATATACGTTAACTGTGGATATTGTATCATAGACACAGCCCCTTTGACTGTTCACAGATGTCACTAAACCCGGCCAAAGATGTAAAGAACCATGCATGAGCAGCGCCTATTAGTCAGAGGGGTTCCGACAGTTCCAGTCATTCCACCAGGAAGGAGGTACACGGCTGGTGTTGTCTGTAATTCAACCATGCATAGACGGCCAATACCGCGGTTCGATCGCGTCCGCATTGTTACCATGTGCCAGGAAGTCTCTCAACAAGGGAATTGTCCACGCGTCTCGGAGTGAACCATAGCGATGTTGTTCAGACATGGAGGATATACAGAGAGACAGGAACTGTCGATGACATGCCTCGCTCAGGCCGCCCAAGCGCTACTACTGCAGTGGATGACCGCTACCTACGGATTATGGCTCGGAGGGACCCTGACGTCAACGCCACCATGTTGAATTAAGGTACGTGTTACGACTCAAACTGTGCGCAATAGGTTACATGATGCGCAACTTCATTCCCGACGTCTATGGCGAGGTGAATCTCTGCAATCACGACACCATGCAGCGCGGATACAGATGGGCCCAACAGCATGCCGAATGGACCGCTCAGGATTGGCATCACGTTCTCTTCACCGATGGGTGTCGCATATGCCTTCAACCACACAATCGTCGGAGACGTGTTTGGAGGCAACCCGGTCAGGCTGAACGCCTTACACACACTGTCCAGCGAGTGCAGCAAGGTGGAGGATCCCTGCTTATGGTCATGGAACGTGCCGTAACGGCTGTGCGATACGTGAATGCCATCCTCCGACCGATAGTGCAACCATATCGGCTGCATATTGGCGAGGTACTGGTCTTCATACACGACAATTCGCGTCGCATCGTGCACATCTTGTGGATGACTTGCTTCAGGATAACGACATCAAAAAAAAAAAAAAAAAAAAAAAAAAAAAAAAAAAAAAAAAAAACTCAAATGGCTCTGAGCACTATGGGACTTAACTGTTGAGGTGATCAGTTCCTACAACTCAGAACTACATAAACCTAACTAACCTAAGGACATGACACACATCCATGCCCGAGGCAGGATTCGAACCTGCGACCGTAGCGGTCGCGCGGTTCCAGACTGAAGCGCCTAGAACCGCTCGGCCACGCTGGCCGGCGATAACGATATCGCTCGAATTGAATGGCCAGCATGTTCTCTAGACATGAACCCTATCGAACATGCCTGGGATAGATTGAAAAGGGCTGTTTATGACATACCAACGACTCTGAGGATTCTGCGCCGAATCGCCGTTGAGGAGTGGGACAATCTGGACGTACAGTGCCTTGATGAACTTGGGGATAGTATGCCACAACGAATACAGGAACGTAAGAGGACGTGCTTTTGGGTGTTAGATGTACCGGTGTGTACAGGAATCTGGACCACCACCTCTTAAGGTCTCGCTGTATGATGGTACAACATGCAATGTGTGGTTTTTATGAGCAATAAAAAGGGTGGAAATGATGTGTATGTTGACCTCTATTACGATTTTCTGTGCAGGTTCTGAAACTCTCGGAACCGAGGTGCTGCATAACTTTTTTTGATGTTTTTATGTTGCGAATGGAGTTAGTAGCAAAGACCGAATAAATTTAAATGACATGCCTAATGCAGTATTTTTTCAGTGTATATGAAGTCATATCTCCTACATTATGTGTGGTGCTATGATATAATTTTGTAGCTTCATTTGTCGGTATATGTAGATACTGTCTGCGAAATTTATGTAGAATTGAGTTATAGAACATACGTCATAAATTTAAACGGTATGTCTGATGCGGCGCTTTTCACGCATGTCAATGTTTACATCATATCTACCGAACTGTGATAGCTAGGTTGTTCTTACGCCGACATCGATTGATGCCAGACGGTAGGGATATGTTTGCCGATTTTGATTGAAATTGGTTCAATCGTTTAGAAGGAGAAGTAGAATGCAAAAACACACACACACACAGATGTATACAGGGTGTTACAAAAAGGTACGGCCAAACTTTTAGGAAACATTCCTCACACACAAATAAAGAAAAGATGTTACGTGAACATGTGTCCGGAAACGCTTAAATTCCATGTTAGAGCTCATTTTAGTTTCGTCCACCTACGCTCAATGGAGCACGTTATCATGATTTCATACGGGATACTCTACCGGCGTTGCTAGAACACGTGCCTTTACAAGTACGACATAACATGCACGATGGAGCTCCTGCACATTTTAGTCGAAGTGTTCGTACGGTTCTCAACAACAGATTCGGTGACCGAACGATTGGTAGAGGCGGACCAATTCCATGGCCTCCACGCTCTCCTGACCACAACCCTCTTGACTTTCATTTATGGGGTCATTTGAAAGCTCTTGTCTACGCAACCCCGGTACCAAATGTAGAAACTCTTCGTGCTCGTATTGTGGACGGCTGTGATAGAATACGCCATTCTCCAGGGCTGCATCAGCGCAGCAGGAATTCCATGCGACGGAGGGTGGATGCATATATCCTCGCTAACGGAGGGCATTTTGAACATGTCCTGTAACAAAGTGTTTGACGTCACGCTGGTACGTTCTGTTGCTGTGTGTTTCCATTCCATGATTAATGTGATTTGAAGAGAAGTAATAAAATGAGCTCTAACATGGAAAGTAAGCGTTTCCGGACACATGTCCACATAACATATTTTCTTTCTTTGTGTGTGAGGAATGTTTCCTGAAAGTTTGGCCGTACCTTTTTGTAACACCCTGTATATATATAATGACTTACTTCTGATTTAGCATTACGGAGAGTTGGATCGCAACGGAACTGTAATTAGCGGCATTCTTGTAAGCTGCCATTTTGAATATTGAATGTAATTTGGATGATTATGATAACATTTCATCCCATACTAGATGATGACGAACCCTAAGATGTAGCTATGAAGATCATTTACGGAAAAATTTAATCTCATGAATGGAAAAGGTACGTTTAATTCTTTGGTTATTTTACTTCTCCCTTGTCTGCGACTCGGAACATTATTTGGTGTGTCCTAACTCGTAGGGTGCTCTGTATCCTGGGAAAGCCCGCATGACTGTCGTTTACGGTATATTTTGGGAGATTAATTTCTTGACTATTATCGAAATAAATACACAACTTGGACAATGATTCCGATGCTGCAGAGTGAGGACGTCATACCATCTAATACGGCCTCCCTACAGCCTACAAATCTGCCTCTGACTATTTTAAGAATTTTCAGAGTCGACGATGGCCGGAATTCTGCAGAGCCACAGAAATTTTATTCCAAGTGCTGACTTCGACATCGAGAGGCACACAGGGTATGATTATGAACTGCAACTTCTGTTTTGTAGACGTGAGAACTAAATTGGGAATAAATTTTATACCTGGATATTTGGAAGATAACTGCGTAAAAATGTTGGGGAAGCGACTTCCCCCGCTCAATGTTTTCCATTCAAGTAAACAGATATTATTCAGTCATAATAATTGTTCATGGGAGGGAAGTTAAAAGGGGATCCCACCACATTTCACCAAGGGGTGAGGATGACCCGCCTTTTTTTTTTGAAAATAAACCTTATAGAGTTAACGACCACTGTCCTGATGCCGTCTTAGATCGAGTGGCACACCATTCCTTGAGGACATGCTGGGTAATCGGAGTAAACACATCAACAAACCGGGCATCTTCGGTCACGGAGCGGCCGTGGGCACGTGCATCTGCGATAGCTATTTTCTGCCATTCCTTCACGTCTCCAGATCGTCCATCTCACTGAGACTGGCACGTACAAACGATCGGCGTGTACAAACCGCTGCACGTCGTCTTATGCTTCAGCGGTGATGGATCACTTAACCGCCTGTTACGAGTTGCGGTACGCAAGATATATGAGACACGGGAAATACTCTCAGACTTCCAAAAGATTATAATCATTCCTCTTCCGGAGAGAGCTGGTGCTGACAGGTATGAATATTGCCGACGTACCAGTTTAACAAATCGTAGTTGCAAAATAGTAACTTGAAATTCTTTACAGAAGACTGGAAAAACTAGTAGAAGACGATCTGGGCGAAGATTAGTTTGGATTCAGGAAAAATGTAGGTACACGCGGGGAAATACTGACCTTACGACTTACGTATCTTAAAAGACAGGTTAACGAAAGGTAATCCTACATTTATATCAGTTGTAGATTTAGTGGTAGCTTTCGACAGTGTTGCCTGGAATACTCTCTTTGAAATTCTTAAGGTCGCAGGGGTAAAATACAGAGAGCGAGAGGCTATTTACAACTTGTACAGAAGCCAGACGGCACTTATAATACTCGAAGCTGTAATGGTTCTTTATTTACGTGACCATCACGGCACTCAATCCCAGTTCTCGATACCAGTAATATCGCACTGCTTTTCTGCAAAGTAACAGACATATTTTTGTGACAATATTCACATTTGGTTTTATTAATGTATAGGTACTCCGATGTATCGATATATTACAGTGATACGGTTATTGTGTGTATTCATTTCTGTGAGACTGTCATAATTTTTGACTTACTTGTAACAGTTTTGGCGCGAATGCGCACAGAGCAGTCTTTGTTTCACTTTGCCAAAGTTAAGTTGTTATTTCGCTTTGTAAAAGAACAGTCAAGTCTTGTGTTTGGTTAAAGTGGAAATTAAATATATGAAGATTGATACAAAACTGTTTTCTTGATGATGTGACAATTAAGAAGAAGTATATGTGAATTTACAAGAAGTTTAATAAAAACTCAAAAAATTATTTCTACCATACCAGTGTTCTGATCTGGGATTGTTTGATCATTAACAATTTCCTGGAAAACGCATTTGTTAGGTCTTCAAATATTGCTAAAATACAGATCTGGACCTTCTAGCAGTCAAAGTGGAATCACCTTAGAATCAACAAGATGAGCCATAACAACTTCGACGAAATCTACGTGTGAATCCATTCAAGATAAGTGCCAAAATTAATGACTTTTTTGCAATGACTTCATTATTTCCATTCTGACAATATTATCCACAGTCAATAACTTTGTTGTTGCCCGATAAAGCGAACATATGCTGCGTGAGCAACATTATTAATCTGATTTCTAACCTACATTGCAAGTGGCGGTATTGTTAGAAAGGTCATGAAATGGAAGCAGTGATTAAGAAAGGAGTGAGACAAGGGCATACGCAATCCCGGATGTTATTCAATCTGTACTCAGCAAGCAGTGATGGAACCCAAAGAGAAATTTGGAGCAGAAATTAATGTTCAAGAGAAGAAATAAAACTTCGAGGTTAGCAGGCGACATTATAATTCTGTCATATACAACAAAAGACTTGAGAGAACCGTTGAATGGAAAGGCGGATATACACTGAAGAGCCAAAGAAACTGGTACACCTGCCTAATATCGTGTAGGGCTCCCGCGAGCACGCAGAAGTTCCGCAAAACGACGTGGCATGGACTCGACTAATGTCTGAAGTAGTGTTGGAGAGAACAGAGACCATGAATCCTGCAGGACTGTCGATATATCCGTAAAAGTACGAGGTGGTCAAGATCTCTTCTGAACAGCACGTTGCAAGGCATCCCAGATATGGTCAATGATGTTCATGTCTGGGGAGTTTGGTGGCCAGTGGAAGTGTTTAAACTCAGAAGAGTGTTCCTGGAGCCACTCTGCAGAAATTCTGGGCGTATGCGGTGTCGCATTGTCCTACTGGAATTGCCAATGTCCGTCGGAATGCACAGTGTACATGAATGTGTGCAGGTGATCAGACAGGATGCTTACCTACGCGTCACCTGTCAGATTCGTATCTAGACGTATCAGGGGTCCCATATCACTCTAATTGCACACGCCCCACACCATTACAGAGCCTCCATCAGCTTGAAAAGTCCCCTGCTGACATGCAGGGTCCATGGATTCATGAGGTTGTCTCCATACCCGTTAACGTCCATCCGCTCGATGCAAACTGATGCGAGAGTCGTCCGACCTGGGAACATGTTTCCCGTCGTCAACAGTCCAATGTCGGCGTTGACGGACCCAGGCGAGGTCTAAAACCTTGTATCATGCAGTCATCAAGAGTACACGAGTGGGCCTTCGGTGCCGAAAGCCCATATCGATGATGTTTCGTTGAGTGGTTCGCACGCTGACACTTGTTGATGCCTTATCATTGAAATCTGCAGCAGTTGCGGAATGGCTGAATTTCTGTCACGTTGAACGATTCTCTTCAGTCGTCGCTGGTCCCGTTCTTGCAGGATATTTTTCCGGCCGCAGCGATGTAGGAGATTTGATGTTTTACCGGATTACTGATATTCACGGTACACTCGTGAAATGGTCGTAAGGAAAATCTCCACTTCATCGCTACCTCGGAGATGGTGTGTCCCGTCGTTCGTGAGCCGACTGTAAGACTACGTTCGAATTCACTAACATCTTGATAACCTGCTATTGCAGCTGCAGTAGCCGATGCAACTCCGCCAGACATTTCTTGTCTTATATAGGCGTTGCCGACTGCAGCGCCTTATTCTGCCAAATTATACTGTATATCTGCATTTGAATACGTATGCCTATACCAGTTTCGTTGGCGCTTCAGATTAATATAAACTTCAACAAAAGCAAAATAAGGATAATGGAATGAAGTCTAATTAAATCAGGCGGAAGTTGAGAGAACTGGATTAGGAAACGAGACATTTAAAGCAATAGATGAGTTTTGCTATTTGGATAGTACAATAACAGATGATGGCTGTTATAGATAGGATATAAAATGGCAATCGCAAAAAAAGCCAAAAAAAGACGACAGACGCGAGCGCCTTTGCTGACAGCAGACATCGCTTGCAGCGCCGCACCTGGGCTCGAGACCGTATCAGTCGTGTGGGGCCTTGCCCCTCGTCTCGTGTAAGGAGCCTAATGGAGGCTGCTTTGTCGCAATGCTATAGAACAGTTCAAGCAAATAACATTAATACTTTCGATGATTAACTGAAACCCTGAACTGCCGACAGGTGTTGTTGATATACCTCGATGTGGACAGCTGGAAATGTGTTCCCCGACTGGGTCAAAACACGGGATCTCCTGCTTACATGGTAGACGCTCTATCCACCTGAGCCACCGAAGGCACAGATGAATAGCGCGACTGCAGGGACTTATCCCTTGCACGCTTCCCGTGAGACACTCATTCCCAACTGTCCACAATTCTACATATGTAATGTACCTTATAGACATTTGCCCATCCTCTCATTACTCGCGCACATTTTGGCGATTCCCGTAAGAGTTTGGGCAACCTGTGCGCATTCCGCACGGACGAAGGTCATTGACTGGGTAGCCTATAACTATATATATGAAGACAGTAACTGTTCTCGAAAGAAGAGATACTGTTGATGACCGTGCAGCTTTTCGCTGGAATAAATGATGATTAACTGAAATCCTCAGCTGCCGACAGGTGTTGTTGATATACCTCGATGTGGAGGCTACCCAGCCATTGACCTTCGTCTGTGCGAATGCGCACAGGTTGCCCAAACTCTTACGGGAATCGCCAAAATGTGCGCGAGCAATGAGTGGATGGGCAAATGTCTATAAGGTACATTACATATGTAGAATTGTGGACAGTTGGGAATGTGAGGCCGGCCGAAGTGGCCGTGCGGTTCTAGGCGCTGCAGTCTGGAACCGCGAGACCACTACGGTCGCAGGTTCGAATCCTGCCTCGGGCATGGATGTGTGTGATGTCCTTAGGTTAGTTCGGTTTAAGTAGTTCTAAGTTCTAAGGGACTAATGACCTCAGAAGTTGAGTCCCATAGTGCTCAGAGCCATTTGAATCATTTTTTTGGGAATGTGAGTCTCACGGGAAGCGTGCAAGAGATAAGTCCCTGCAGTCACGCTATTCATCTGTGTCTTCTGTGGCTCAGATGCATAGAGCGTCTGCCATGTAAGCAGGAGATCCCGGGTTCGAGTCCTGGTCGGGGCACACATTTTCAGCTGTCCACATCGACGTATATCAACAACACCTGTCGGCAGCTGAGGGTTTCAGTTAATCATCAGTTATCCCAGGGAAAAGCTGCACGGTCATCAACAGTCTCTTTTCTTTCCAGAACAGTTACTGTCTTCATATATTTAGAACAAGTGTCGCAAGCGATGGACGACGTGCTAACAGTA
The DNA here is from genome assembly GCF_023864275.1 of Schistocerca cancellata. Lineage (NCBI taxonomy): Eukaryota > Metazoa > Arthropoda > Insecta > Orthoptera > Acrididae > Schistocerca > Schistocerca cancellata. The sequence continues at coordinate 128,936,992 of NC_064635.1, forward strand.
AAGTTCACTGTAGACAAAGTCCAAACAAGCATTGGATATGGATATCTAATAATTGTTTTCCTAGCACTCTCTGCTGGGCCGTGCTTATTCTCTGCGAATACTGTCCACTCATGCCTGGCCGACGCTGGCAACAGCGGGGCTTGTATTGACTTCGACTAGATCCCGCTCCTATCTTGGTGACGTCCTGGTCAGCGTGCTAATGACCGACGTCGCCTCATCGCCTTCTCTGGTCTTGCGTTCTTGCTCTTCGTTCCAGCTCTTGTGGTTACGCCAGAGCGTGTTGGATCCTAGACGACTGGAAAACCGTGGCCTGATCAGACAAGTTTCGTTTTCAGTTGATAAGAGGTGATAGTAGGGTTCCAGTGTGGCATAGACCCCACGAAGTGATGGATCGTAGTTGGCAACAAGGCAGTCTGTAAGCTGGGGGGTGGTTCCATAAAGGTGTGGGCTGTGCTTACATTGAATGAACCGGGTCCTCAGATCAAAGTGAACCGATCATTGGCTGTAAATGGTTATGTTCGTCTATATTGAGACCATCTGCAGCCAAACAACTGTGGTATTTTTATGAATGACAATTCGCCAAGTCACCGTGCCACAATTCTTCTAGACGGGTTTGTAGAACATCCAGGACAGTTCTAGTGAACCCACCCACATTGTCCGATGTGAAGCCCATCGAAAATTTGTGATAGATAATCGAAGGGTCAGATCGTGCATAATTCCTTCACCGGCAACACTTTCGCACTTATGGATTGATAAAAAGGCAGCATAGTCAGTATATCTGCAGGGGGCTTCCAACGGTTTGTTGAGACCATTCCACGTCGAGATGTTGCACTACTCCGGGCAAAATGAAGTCTGACTGGGAGGTATCCCATGACTTTTTCCACTTCAGTGCAAGAGTTCCCTTTTTAGCGATTGATGTACAGAAAACTAATAATAAAGTCGAAAGCAGCCCTGAAAAGACGTACGTTGGGAATGAGCACAGTGCCACAATAACAATACTGGATGTACCCTCATATCCTGAGAGGTGGTCACATGTAGTGCACCCAGGAACATTGTCATACATGATCGTTTTGGCGGTCCAGGTTTTTGGAGTGAGAGATACTGTTGGAAGGGTGTCGTGACCACCAAATATTTGAACACGATAGACTCACCAGTCAACATTTTCGTGACATTGTATTCGTTCCGCCAGGTGCGTGTTTTCAGAGGAGCATTCAGCCCAGAGTCAATTTTTATGGAACGCCGCATGTGGAGGAGTTCTTGGAACGAGAGGATATTCGGCGAATGGATTGGCCTGCGCTTCTGTCGTCTTAAATACTATCCAATTCGTGTGGGATGCGTTCCGGAGACGCGGTGTAGCCCATCCACATGGACCAATTACCATCTAGCAGTTTGGCAACCGCGCCGGTGGAGGAATGTAACGCGTTATAGCAAACTTACGGCACGTGGGAGCACGTTGCAGATCACGCACTGCCGTCCGTGTTTATCACACATCCTATTAAGAACGACATCCCGCCTAGGAAAGCTAAAACGGACCATCATAAATCGTGGATACATTACAGTAAGTTCTGTCTTTGAATAAAAGCGCAATTTCTGCGCGTCTCATTGCTTATTCCTATCACTTAATTTGTGTTCAAAAAGTCTCTCCGGAGTGCCGTATGATTGTTAGCAGCACGTGCCGTATGCCGCAGTGAATATACCGAAATGAAACTCAGTGAAATACAAGTTATTAATTTCTTGAATATTCATTTTTACTTACAAATTTTCACATTAAACGTTGAAAGTGCCCCCCCCTCCTTCCCGTTGTTGAATACACAATTCAATACGTCTAATCATGTTTCCAAACACAAGCTGCAACATTGCTTCTGTAACAGAAGCAGTGAAAGTGGATATTGCAGTTTTCAATTCATCGACGGATTTTGGACTGTTTTCATAGACAGTTGCTTTCGCTGCACCGCAGAAGAAAAGGTCAGGTTGTGTTAGGTCTGCCGATCGTGGAGGCCAAAGTCCCTGTGAAATTATGCGATCACCAAAAACATCAGCAAGCAGTGACATTGAAACGCGAGCTGTAATCGGGGTTACACCATCTTATTGAAAATAACCATTTAGTATTTCACTTAACACAAGTTCTCCTATGAATGGGTACAGAATATCACTGCAGTGCATTTACTGTTTCGTTGAAAAAATGGGACCCACAATACGACGTCTAGAAATTGCAATCCAAGCGCCTATTTTCACAGAATGAAGTGGTTCCTCATGAATACACAACGGATTTGCAGTACCCCACATACGAGAATTTTACGAGTTCATGTACCCGGATAAATGAAAACACGCCTCATCAGCGAAAAACGTTTCATTAAGAATATCCCTTCCATTTTGTTGAACGAAATTTTTGAACCATTGGCAATAATGTAGTCTCCTGCATTGATCAGTATTTTTCAGTTCTTGGACAACTGTCACTTTCTAATTTTTTCCTTACAGCTGTCTGGGCCATTCTGACACTAACATCGATTTCCTGGCCGAGTTTTATTACTGACTTGTTCGGACTCACGGACATTTTATCGGAAATATCGAGTAGTTTGTCCTCAGACAAAACGCTAGGATGACCACTTTTCGGTGGATCTGTCAACTCAACCCGTAGTTCGAAATTTGTTAATCAAATCTCGCACAGTATCGCGATGTGGGAGTGTTGTCTCCGGGAGAACTGAATTAAATGTTTGACGAACTGAATCTGTGTATTTATCGCCAGCTGTGAACAGCTGTTGGACTACAAACACACGATCTTCAATGGTTAGCCTTTTTAACAGTGACAAAAACGAAACAAACAGTTAAAGGAACTAAACTTAAACGTTCACGTCAACACGTAACGACACACACCAACGATACTACTGACGCTTGCTGAGATAAACGAAACAGTGGAATGATGGGAGAGTCCACTTGAAGGGAAGTAACCCAGCCAGGCGAACAATCATACGGCACTGCGGAGAGACTTTTTGAACACCCCGTTTATTGTAGCAGTTAATTCTGTGAATGGTACATCCTTCATCATGTTATGTTACTCGACAGTAATACATGATGAGGAAGTTACTTTGGTCCTTAGGTTTTGCGCACCCGCATATTTTGTTCGGCGAGACTAGAATCTCCATTTGCATCACGCTACATCAATTAGGCTAAATGTGTGGCGAGGACGCATTCCACCTAACCTGAATCAACTAGCCTCATATATTTGGCTTACGCTGTTCCTTTCTCTCCGCGATTCAGCTACACCTCCGAAAGAATGTTGGCACGATATCATCGATTAATCTAACACCAAGGCCGAACGTCGACACGTCAGCGGTAACCGGTGTAATTAATAAATCCTGGTGCTGGCTGTCATCACATCCGGAAGACGCCATTCCAGACGCACCCGTTTCGATTGTCGATCGCCGCCATAAAATAGAATCACGAAGAATTTAATTTTTTTTATCAGCAAATAAAGACATTTACGATAATTGCTTCATTACCATCAGCCGCAGAGCTCGAGGCCGGCGCAACTGTTGCACGTCAGGCAGCCATACTGGAGCTAGGCCGGCTGCTTGCTAGAAAGCAACGGCATCGTGCAAAGAGTTTCTGCGCGACACGCCTTACACTGGCCGATAAACCTGTTGCTGACAAATCGCTCCCGCTGCTCTACTCTTTTGCATCAGCAGCATTTATTTATCAACCTAGAGCGAAGCGTTCGCTGTGCAGTGGAACATGCGTGTGGCCTTGGCGGCTGGTAATCGAAATGTTACCACGTTCAGTAGTATGGAATTTATAAATGGACATAGAAAGCGTAGAGCCTTTTGACTCTTTCGAAAATTGAAACCTTACGTTAAAAATTATTTTCGTTTGATTTTGATCAAGTACTGGTTTAGTTGGTTTGTTGTAATTCTCCTATAGTTAATCATCGGGTTGTTGTTGTTGTTGTTGTTGTTGTTGTTGTTGTTGTGGTCTTCAGTCCTGAAACTAGTTTTATGCAGCTCTCCATGCTACTCTATCCTGTGCAGGCTGATTCATCTCCCAGCATCTACTGCAACATACATCCTTCTGAATCTGCTTAGCGCATTCATCTCTTGGTCTCCCTCTACGATTTTTATCCTCCACGCTGCCCTCCAATACTAAATTGGTGATCCCTTGATGCCTCAGAACATATCCTACTAATCGGTCCCTTCTTTTTGTCAATTGTGCCACAAACTCCTCTTCTCCCCAATTCTATTAAATACTTCATCATTAGTTATGTGATCTATCCATCTGATCTTCAGCATTCTTCTGTACCACCACATTTCAAAAGCTTCTATTCTCTTCTTGTCCAAACTATTTATCGTCCACGTTTCACTTCCATACATGGCTACACTCCATACAAATACTTTCAGAAACGACTTCCTGACACTTAAATCTATACTCGACGTTAACAAATCGACTTGGATATTTTCTGTTATACGAACGGCTCACACATTTAAAGTGTCAGGCAAATCCAAGACCTTCCATGAAAACCCTGACATGATAAGCAAATCCAGTAGTATGTCACATATCTCCGAATAAATCGTGACATTAAATTAACCAAAGTAATACAAGTAACGAGTGAGCAAATGGAATACCACAGACTAACACAAGAATGCCTAAATGCATGTCATACCTTCCAACCGTGAGACAGACGCAGTTCCGATGGGAGAAACGAGAACAGAAGCCGAGAGCAGAACCGTGTTAAGCTAGAAGGCCCTACGATAAGGGACGGACACCCACGTCCCCAGCTAACCACAAGGACCACCCACAGCCCATGTTAAAAGTTAGAGCCCTCCAGAAGAACAGTATAGATCTTAAGATAACACTAAAAGGGCCACACCAGCCGCAAGTTTTAGCGTGAGACTTTTTCGCGCCTCTGTTACTTGCTAACCTAAAAAACATTGCCCCACCACGAAAAGTAACCGCTAGGACCACCCCCCAGCCCATGTTAAAAGCTAGAACCCTCCAGAAGAACAGTATTGGTCTTACGATAACACTAAAAGGGCCACACCAGCCGCAAGCTTTAGCGTGACACTTTTTCGCGATTCTGTTACGTTACAAACCTAAAAAACATTGCCCCACCGCGAAAAGTAACCGCTAGGACCACCCTCCAGCACATGTTAAAAGCTAGAGCCCTCCAGAAGAACAGTATAGATCTTACGATAACACTAAAAGGGCCACACCAGCCGCAAGTTTTAGCGTGAGACTTTTCGCGCCTCTATTACGTTGCAAACCTAAAATACATTGCCCCACCACGAAAAGTATAACGTTTCTCATTGGATAGACAGAATTTTTGTAGGTGGAGCTTAAAGTTAACATTGAGACCCTGATTGGTCAGATGAAAACACAGCGAGATAGTTTTTTTTTGAACCAACTTCGATAAACTGTAGTAAGGAGAAGTTAGGACAGAGTTGCTTCCGAGACGGCGAGCTGGATGGAGCTGCGCCGGCCGCCGCCCCCTGACGTTCTCCGACAAGGTAATGAACGCACGCGATGCCACATTTTTGAGTGCATAAGGCTTCACTCAGAACTGCAGAAGTCTCATCTGTTACATCCCATTTTTACGTAATACTAGTGTCGATCGGCTATTGTAGCTCATGGTATTCACATATGCTACATAAGTTAAAATCTGAAACGCGATGATTTATCTGTTATATAATTACTGAGAAGCCACATCAGCCACTGTAATTTACGACAAGTTAGGTAAGTAATTAAAGATAATTGAGGGTCACTGTAGACCATTTTGATAATTTTCTCTTTTGTGAAACTTAATTTAAACCTAGATTATAAATGTGATATGGCATTGGTCATCCTTTGCTCCATTGTAGAACTTGGAAACCCATTCAGGGAATATTCGTTCACATTTTTGTTGAATGCAGTTAGTTTTTATCATCCTGTTTAAAACATTTCCTTCTATCAATAGTGCAATTTATAAACAGTGTTTTGTGAGTAGAATAAAATTTCCAATGGTAAACTTAACTGCTTTTTCGACGTTATTTTACCAGCTAACTAAAAATAGGAAAGCCTTGAACCCCTTCCACTAAATTTAGTTAGTATTAAGATTCTTTTACAGGGAGGGCAGTGGACCTGACGCTGAAATCATTAAGCAGTTGATTATATCATCGCTAGTCTCACTGAACTCTTCTGAACTCTACATGTCATGTGTGGTCTGGCGTGTCCTTACCAGCAACAGGTCCCAGGTTCAAACTAGTCAATTCCCTAAAAAACACACTCAGAGCGTCGTTGCGCGAAAGTGGTAGGGAGACACGACTTAGAACAGAATCGCAGAAAGTTAGAGAATCGCTATCACCACCCTTCGAACTTAATTTTTGCACTGAAGTTAGGCAATGATTGAATCGTTGTCTAAGTCAGTCAAAAATTATTCCTTTATCTAAATTTTGTTGCCTATTGTTCAGCCACGTTATTCTGGTTCTATGCTAGTTTGTATTAGTAATTTAACTTTTTATATTCTTCCACATTATTCTCAAAAATATGTTTCTATTGACAAGTGAAGAATATTTTTATGCTATTATTATTATTATTTATTTTTAATTATTTTCTTTCTTTATTTAAGTGTGAAGTTTGTTTTTTAGGAAGTTTGTTATCGAAAGTGGGGATTCTTTCACATCGATTTTCTTAGAAATATTTTTTTTTATAAATGTAATAATTAAGCAAAATCTATTCCTAACACATTTTCTAAGTATCATGTTCAAGTAAAATGTCTTTGTTTCTAGACACTCATTTCCATATTGTTACACTAACATATAAGAATTATTTCCATGAATTGCTTTGACAAAGAAATATACATACACAAGTATTGAGATATTATCCTAACAAATGGTACAAATGTTAAAAAAGAGGGAAAACATCCAATAAGATAATTATTTATTGTTTGTTTTTATAAGGAGAAAAATAAGTAAAATATAGTTATTCTTTTATTTTTATGAGGAAATAATAAGTGGCATATAGTTTTTAGTGTTTATTATGCCTTACTTTTGTTCTTTATATACTGTCAATTTCAGAACTAATGACTTATTTTTATCGATAGTCTATTTTTTACTTAAGTCCATAGTCAATGACTGTTATTTTGTAGTTTATTACCTGTCTGGTGTGCTTAACTTATTTAGTTTTTCACATGTTTCTGTTGCACAATTCCTACATCACATAATTTGATTTCACACATTCACACAATCCTATGAATGTTAAAGCATGAGGTTGGCGAATGTTTTTGCACAAAGGTGATGGACTTGAGCGAGATGGATGTGGGCAAGTATTTGATGTACAGCTTCGTTCATCGTTCCTTGTTGGCTTTGCAAGTGTGTGTTGCTGTTGTGGAGGTCCCATAATGGAATGGAGCTGTGAGTGCAGAATCTGGTGGTTTACTGGCATTGTATGCATGAAAGTCATCGTTATGTGTCGCTAAAAGCGGCCGTTTTTCGTTGTAATACTTCGCAGGCGACTAGTTTACAATAGGATAAGGATTTGGGAAGGTATGTCGTCTATTCTTCACCCATCTTCTTTCTTGGTCTCAATCTTGCGAATCTTCAACTTCTGTTCTTCCTGCTTTTTCTCTGCTTCTTACTTGCTTCTTGGTTCTTCTCTGGGCAAAAAAAAAAAAAAAAAAAAAAAAAAATGGCTCTGAGCACTATGGGACTCAACATCTTAGGTCATAAGTCCCCTAGAACTTAGAACTACTTAAACCTAACTAACCTAAGGACATCACACACCCCCATGCCCGAGGCAGGATTCGAACCTGTTAGAACTACTTAAACCTAACTAACCTAAGGACATCACACACACCCATGCCCGAGGCAGGATTCGAACCTGTGACCGTAGCAGTCCCGCAGTTCTGGATGCAGCGCCAGAACCGCTAGACCACCGCGGCCGGCTCTCTGGGCAGGATATGGAAATTTTTATTGGTAAGTACTCGCTTTGAAGTTCTCCTCTTAGTAACAGTTTGATAAATTGTTTGGGCGTGTCATTTTTACTTTGTGGAAGTTTTCTTCAGTTTCGTGCATCAGCGTACTGTTTAATAGCAGTATTGTGACTTTTACACATATTTTTTTTTGCCAGTGGTGGCTTGCCCAAGTGGTCTTCTCGTCGGGCCGTTTTTTGCTCGCTCCACTGAGTCGGGGCGTTCCAAGACCACCTTGTCCTTCCGTGTTCCGCCACTCTGTGGTTCCGTGTTCTGTCCCAGCAGGGTCCCACCACCCTGTGGTTCAGCAGATTTACTGCCCACTTCGGCTACCCTCTGTTGGTCTTGCTGTCCTTTCCATTCTCTTGTTGCTTCTGCCTTGTAGGAATCGTGTCTTGCTAATTACGTCCTTTTCTTTCTTGATACTTCTCGCGTTGCAACTTGTGGGTCTTTGCATCTGGTCTTTGCTGGAGTTTTTACAATGGTTCTTACAAAAAGTTTTACTTATAATCATCTAACATAAGTCTAGTACCTACATTGTTTTACACCTTCTCAAAAAGCTTTACAAATTTCGGCGCCCTTTCCATGTTACAATTCTAAGATATTTTGAGTCTTAACTGCTACAAGAATCCTCGAATTCGTTTTTTATTTTTGTGTAGCGTCATTGTGTATAGCATTTTAGTATTTCATGCTGTTAGACTATCTACATTTTATCTCTTCACCTTAATCTATGGTACTATTGGTGTTATTTTTTTGTTTTTATAGAAACTACTTTCTTTTTCCCACCTTCCTCCCTCTTCATTCTTCTTTCTCCTGACGATCTTATCTGCAACATAATCTTGAAACATTGTGCTGATTATTTACCAGTAATAAAATTAATCTTCAAACTTGTACTGAAAGTGTTTAATACTGCCAGTCTTAGGTAAAAATACCTCTGCTTTATCTCGTAAAATACCCTCTAATTCTCATTTACTGTGCTCCAAAATACCTTGAACTTCTTGCAATTTCTGTCGATTTCTTTATAGACTTCTAACATGAGTTGAGGCGATTCCCCCTTTTCTGCATACCATTCTAATTCTTCATCCTCTTTATCTTGCGTCAATCTTAATTGTTTGTTTATAACTGGTATTTCTTCTAATTTTAGCTTTTGCTCAAAGAGAAATGTGACATTCCCGAATGTTACGCTCCCTTTCCCCATATCTATTATTGCTCATCTCTTGTTTAAAAATCTGCACCTATAATCAAATCTACAGTTAGTTTAGGTATAATCATGAAGTTGGCTTCGATCTTTTGACCTTGACATGAAAGAGTTAACCTTGTTTGTCTCGTAACTTCCGCAGCATTGTTTCTAATAGGACCTATTACTTTAATCTTACGTGTTTTCAGAACTGGCAATTCCTCATTGGCATTACACTGCATGAATAAATTTTCTGAGATTGGAGTCAGTTCACTTCCGCTATCAATTACAATATTGACTGGGATATGCTTTACCATGGCCTTCACAATTGGTTGAATTTGAAAGGGTTGGTTCTGTTCTTCTTCTTCTTGCATCAACGAATCCTCCACTGAATCATACATGAGTCTTTTCAGGAATTTCCCTTATGAATTCGAACTTTCTGTAGGATAAGCTTCGATTGCTACTTCTCTCTCTTTTATTTCCTCTTCTCTATTTCTTCCTTCATTTACGCTTTCTTCAACATCTCTATTTTTTCCTCGTCTATCTCCTCCTTCTTCGTCGCTACTTCCACATAATCGCATCTAAATGCTCTAATTATCGCTTCATAACTTCCTTTACTATATATGTTGGGTTGTGTGCCCACTAGTAACTTATTTTCAACTTCTGTCGACTGCGCATTATCCTCATTGAATTTGCTTTCCCTGGTTTCCATCTCAAATAGCTCTGGAATACTCATTACTTGGTCCTTTCCTCCTACATTCGTTGAGCATGCCTCTGGTAATTCATCTTCCTCGTCATTATTCTCCCAATTAATTTCGTCTTGCCGGCCGCGGTGGTCTAGCGGTTCTGGCGCTGCAGTCCGGAACCGCGGGACTGCTACGGTCCCAGGTTCGAATCCTGCCTCGGGCATGGGTGTGTGTGATGTCCTTAGGTTAGTTAGGTTTAAGTAGTTCTAAGTTCTAGGGGACTTATGACCTAAGATGTTGAGTCCCATAGTGCTCAGAGCCATTTGAACCATTTTTGAATTTCGTCTCAACACGATATTGTTATTTTCTTGTCTTCGTTTTCATCTGGTCCCTGCGGATTTGTTTCTTCTTTCTTCTCTTCTCGTGATAAGGTATTTACTTCTCTGTTCAAGGTGCTGCAATTATCCTGGGTCGGTGCGTCATTCTCTTTGACATGGGCGCTTAGCTGTCAATTCGAACGTTTTTCGGGGTTTGGTGGTCTTACCTCCACCTCTTCTATCTGTATTCTCTTTTCTTGTTCAGCTTGTTGATAGTGGTTTCTTTGCTGATAATTTGTCGGTCTATTGGTTCTCCAGCACCCGTTCCGGTTGTCGTTATTGCCTCTGTAATAGTTGTTGCCGTTCCTGGGTGAATTATAGATATTGCCAGATTTCTTCTAAATCCATAACTGGTTCTTTGTTGAAATCTATTGTCGTTTCTTGGTGCGAAGTTATCACTTGGTTCGTAATTATTGTTTCATCGTACTGTGTCTTGTGGATTCCACTGCTTTTTGCTTTCGTTTTCACATGCGCTTCGTCTTTTTCTTGCGTCATCTTCCGAAAATATGAACTCTAGTTCCCTTAGAATACCTTTAAATGCTTCGACGTCATTGCCTCCGCGACCTACTAATGTTTGCTGGTATTTCAATGGTAAATTCATCGCGCATAATGTAATCAACTGTCCGTCACTGTATGGTACATCTAAGCATTGATTTTTCTTTGCCATTAATTCGAAAAATTTCACGGGACTCTTCTCTCCTGAATTTTCAAAATATGGGTTCTGTAATAAATCGTACTTCACTCTGTTCTGTGCTTCACTGGACCAATATAGTGAGAGAAACTTCTCTCTGAAATCTTCGTACGATCGGCATGTCGCTGCAACATTTTGCGTGGTTTCTGCGACTGTTCCTGACTTGTGTGCACATACAAAGTCTAATTTGTGTGCTAGCGTCCAGTGTTCTGGTAATCCTACTCGGCATTGATCAATAAAAGTTCGTGGATGTAATGAGTTTCCTTCTCGAAAATTTTCGGACTGTGAGGAAATGATCATTGTCGTACTTCGTCATAGTTCCATATGAAATTCGCGATTCTTCGCACTTTTGTTTCTGATCATTTCTCCCGTCGTTCTTTCCGGTTGTGGTAGATCCATTGGATATTGTCCACTGTAACTTTTCGCCTACCCTTGCGTAGTATCGTTGGAGTGGTACTCAATAATTTTCTTCCATCGGTTGTGAACGTGTAGCTGAATGCATTGCACTGTACTCTTCGCGACCTGGCTTTCCATTGTCAGGTATTGGTTCGGCATCTTGTCTCGCTAACCTTGCCGCTTCATTGCACGATCCAAACTGTCTTGAAACATACATTTGTGGTCCCGCATGTGTTTGTGGTGCCGTTTGTTCATCAAGAATTTCGAAACGTGTTTGTTGCTGTGCAGGCTGTCTGATTTCACGTATGCTACTTTCCGCCTGTGATTGGAATCGAAAATGCATGATATCTTCGTTAATTGCTTGTTTTTCCGGTGCTGTTACAGATAGAGATGTGGTTGCAGACTCAGTGCTTGTTCGATCTTGTTCACGACGCTCTTCAGTGGTTTGCAACAACTCTGTTCACAATTTCTGAAATTGTTGCTTCGTTTGCGCTTCTATTTTGACTATGCGGTTATCATATCTTTTCAGCGCTGCTTTTGTGATACGTTTGCGTAACACACTGTTTTCAACAATTTCACGCGCTGTACCTACTGCTTGTCTAGTAATTTCGTTTATCTGTTTCTCTAGTTTCTTGAGTTTCTCCCTGGGTGTTGTTACGCAATGTTTTGATCTCGCCCTGGGTGTCATTACGCAATGTTTGTACGTCCGCTTGTGCCTTGTCAATGTCTGTTCTCAATTGATTGTGACCTGTTACTAACTTTCCTATCACTTCTCGAGATTCTTTTGCCTCGTCTTCAATATGAATTAGGTGTAACTGAATTTCTTTGTTTTGTCTCGTGGTTTCTGCAATTTGTTTCGTCGTCTCTGCATTCTGAATTTTAATTTGGTTCGCAATTTTTTTATTTTGTCTTGTCTTGGTTTCCGTCATTAATTGTAATAATTCTGCCAGATTGGTGGGTCCTATTGCGTTTTCTTCGGACGTTCTACACTCTGTGTTTTCGCCCAAGTCTTGGTTTGCAACCGATTGCATTGAACTGTGCGGTGACACGTTTCTGCTCGAATTCCTTGTACTCTGTGGTGAGGGAGCTCTGATTACTTGTACTATGGGTTCTACATATTCAAGACGCAAGTTAGAATCCTCATCGGCTGTCTCTCTACTTTCCTGCTCCTCTGTCGTATGCTGACCTAGGTTTTCTGTGCCTTGGCGTACATTATCCTCGTTATGATGCGTTATCTGTCCTATTTCTCGCGATACTGCATCGTCAGTTCTACTGTCCTCTATTCTCTGTCCATCTTCATGTTGGGTCTCTACCTCAATTCGGTCAAGGTCTCGATCTGCCATAGCTAATCTTTCCGAATCCCTTATTTTCTGTTTTAAAAGCAATTCACGCGCCCTACTTCGCGTCAACATGCGCTCATACGATCTCACGCGTTTCATAAACTTCTTGCACACACGACTTGACAATCAATTCACTTACTTGTTGGGTCAGAACCAACTTGTCAACGATGTATCCGCCACCTGTGCGTTTGCATTGGAGAAGAACTTAATTCGAACAATATTAAAATTCATAACTTAATTATGCTATTGTCTCTGCCAGAATGTCTCATTTTCTATTGAATACTTTCACTATCTATCGCTGCAGCTACTGTTTTCGACTATGTATAACTTTAGGAAAAAAATTACGTTACAAAAATATTTCAACAAAATTTTTTCTGACCTAGTTAGGCATGTGGCTGACCTTCAACCATGGTATTTCACCATCCTCGCAGGGTCGCCATTCTCTAACATTCTGCGTGGTGTGTGTTTGTTCTAAGTCGTGTCTCCCTACCACTTTCGCGCAACGACGCTCTGAGTGTGTTTTTTAGGGAATTGACTAGTTTGAACCTGGGACCTGTTGCTGGTAAGGACACGCCAGACCACACATGACACGTAGTGTTCAGAAGAGTTCAGTGAGACTAGCGATGACATAATCAAATGCTTAACGATTTCAGCGTCAGCTCCACTGCACTCCCTGTAAAAGAATCTTAATACTAACTAAATTTAGTGGAAGGGGTTCAAGGCTTTCCTATTTTTAGTTAGCTGGTAAAATAACGTCGAAAAAGCAGTTAAGTTTACCATTGGAAATTTTATTCTACTCACAAAACACTGTTTATAAATTGCACTATTGATAGAAGGAAATGTTTTAATACAGGATGATAAAAACCAACTGCATTCAACAAAAATGTGAACGAATATTCCCTGAATAGGTTTCCAAGTTCTACAATGGAGCAAAGGATGACCAATGTCATATCACATTTATAATCTAGGTTTAAATTAAATTTCACAAAAGAGAAAATTATCAAAATGGTCTATAGTGACCCTCAATTATCTTTAATTACTTATCTAACTTGTCATAAATTACAGTGGCTGATGTGGCTTCTCAGTAATTATATAACAGAAAAATCATCGCGTTTCAGATTTTAACTTATGTAGAAAATGTGAATACCATGAGCTTCAATAGCCAATCGACACTAGTATTACGTAAAAAGGGGAATGTAGCAGATGAGACTTCTGCAGTTCTGAGTGAAGGCTTATGCGCTCAAAAATGCGGCATCGCGTGCGTTCAGTACCTTGTCGGTGTTTGTCAGGGGGCGGCGGCCAGCGCAGCTCCATCCAACTCGCCGTCTCGGAAGCAACTCTAACTTCTCCTTACTACAATTTATCGAAGTTGGTTCAAATAAAACTATCTCGCTGTGTTTTCATCTGACCAATCAGAGTCTCAATGTTAACCTTAAGCTCCACCTACAAAAATTCTGTCTATCCAATGAGAAACGTTATACTTTTCGTGGTGGGGCATTGTTTTTTAGGTTTGCAACGTTAACAGAGACGCGAAAAAGTCTCACGCTAAAACTTGCGGCTGGTGTGGCCCTTTCAGTGTTATTGTAAGATCTATACTGTTCTTCTGGAGGGCTCTAGCGTTTAACATGGGCTGGAGGGTGGTCATAGCAGTTACTTTTCGTGCTGGGGCAATGTTTTTTTAGGTTTGCAACGTAACAGAGGCGCGAAATAGTCTCACGCTAAAACTTGCGGCTGGTGTGGCCCCTTTAGTGTTATCGTAAGATCTATACTGTTCTCCTGGAGGGCTCTAGCTTTTAACATGGGCTGGGGGGGGGGGGAGGTTGTTCTGGTGGTTAGCTGGCGACGTGGGTGTCTGTCCCTAATCGTAGGGCCTTCTAGCTTAACACCGTTCTTCTCTCCGCTTCTCGTTTTTCCCCTCGGAAATGCGTCTGTCTCACGGTGGGAAGGTATGACAAGCATTTAGGCATTCTAGTGTTAGTCTGTGGTATTCCATTTGCTCCTCTTTACTCATATTACTTTGGTTAATTTAATGTCACGATTTATTCGGAGCTATGTGACATACTACTGGATTTGCTTATCATGTCAGGGTTTTCATGGAAGGTGCTGGATTTGCCTGACACCTTACAACATGGCCTGAAGATTTCTTTTTCATTGCTGAACCAGTTTCCTCTAAATTACATATCGATGTTTTGATTGCGTGTGCTGATGAAACATGATCTTGGCGTCCTTAATTAAAATGACTAAAGTGTCGCCACCAAACTGTCACTGTTCTTGTAAGACGCTTTGATCGCAAACGGACGTTGCGAGGTGTCGTTGACTGGCTGGCGTACGTTATTGAGTGACACCAATCGCCCACGGCTACCAACACAGCTATCAAAATTTCCCGCTTCTTTTAACCACCCTGTGTATGCATTTTACCTTTTATTTTAGATTACGTATGGCTGTTAATCGAAATCAGCCGCAGGTCTAAACTAGTACACCATTTCATCTGCAAACATGAGGTATGTTAGTATTTTTATGGAAAATGTGGGTGTGTGTATGTGTGTTTGTGTGTGTGTGAATTTCTAAGGGACCAAACTGCTGAGGTCATCGGTCCCTACACTTACACACTGCTTAAACTAACTTAAACTTACTTATGCTAAGAACAACACACACACAAAAATGCCCGATGGAGGACTCGAACCTCCGGCGGGAGGAGCCGCTCAGTCCGTGACATGGCGCCTCAAACCGCGCAGTCACTCCACGCGGCTTTATGGAAGAACTCAGCAGTTTGAGGCAGAAATCAAATGAAACGATTGACTCGTTTTCTGACAGGGTACACAAAATGAATCTACAGACTCGCGAACGGATGCAAAAACCAGATGCAGGCATGACCATCATTAAAGAAGCAGAGATTGGGGCATCAGACGTTTTCCTGAGAGGGATTGCGCGAAATTTTCATGGCGGGTGCAAATGTAGAACAACGAGGTTTCATCTGCAGCACTTCACGTTCACACACTCTTGCAAGAAACAGATAGTGCAACAAAAATGCCCAGTAAGCGAAACATATTTATGTATAGTAAGGAACGTTAGTGTTTTGGTCAGCAGCGGCGTTTGAAAGCACTTCAAATGGTTCAAATGGCTCTGACAAGGGAACATCCCCATCGCACCCCCCTCAGATTTAGTTATAAGTTGGCACAGTGGATAGGCCTTGAAAAACTGAACACAGATCAATCGAGAAAACACGAAGAAGTTGTGTGGAACTATGAAAAAAATAAGCAAAATATACAAACTGAGTAGTCCATGCGCAAGATATGCAACATCAAGGATAGAGGAGCTCATGAGCGCCGTGATCCCGTGGTTAGCGTGAGCAGCTGCGGAACGAGATATCCTTGGTTCAAGTCTTCCATCGAGTGAAAAGTTTAATTTTTTATTTTCACACATTTATTATCTGTCCGTCCGTCCGTCCGATGCGAGGTAACTGCGCCGTAGTATGATGACGCTACACCTAAACAAACTTGGAAACACATGACGTCAGTCCACTACAGCGCACGGAAGGGAGAGTATTCCTGCTAACGAGGCTCCCTGGCTGGCAGTTGACTGTTCGCTACTTTGGACGAGAGTGCATTAAATACGTGAGATGCATTCCGTGGGCAATATGAATCCAGCAAATATAGCTCGCGACTTCATTAACAAAGTCAATGAATATTTTCCGAACTGCAAGGCATCGGAAAGTTCCTTAAGGGATCGAATGATTGTCGAACATTTGTATGATTATTTCCTACATTCGTTGATAAACGGTACGTGTGGTGATGATTGTCTGAAAATAAAAAATTAAACTACTCACTCGAAGGAAGACTTGAAACAGGGATCTCTCGTTCCGCAGCTGCTCACGCTAACCACGCGACCACGGCGCTCCCGACCTTACACTATCCTTGATCTTGCTTATCTTGCGAATGGACTACTCAGTTTGTATATTTTGCTTATTTTTTTCGTAGTTCCACACAACTTCTTCCTGTTTTCTCGATTGATATGTGTTCAGCTTTTCAAGGCCTGTCCACTGTGCCAACTTATAACTAAATCTGAGGAGGGTGAGATGGGGAAGTTCCCTTGTGAGCACTATGGGACTTAGCTTCTGAGGTCATCAGTCTCCTAGAACTTAGAACTACTTAAACCTAACTAACTTACGGACATCACACACATCCATGCCCGAGGCAGGAATCGAACCTGCGACCGTAGCGGTCGCGCGGTTCCAGACTGTAGCGCCTAGAACCGCTCGGCCAGTCCGGCCGGCGAAAGCACTTCCTCGTCCTCAATGCTAGACTGCCAACACATTGGGCACAGGGCTCCCGATTGTGGATCCAAACAGCAGATAAAATACAGTGGGAAAAGGAAACTCATAAGCGATTATGGCAATGTTCCTTTCGTCGGGCAGAATTTCCTGTAAACCGCAGTACAGTAAAAACGTACACAGGGACGTATTGTTGCAATAGTTATCTAGTGGATACTGGGGCACACGTATCGGTTTTGGGTCTGGGCCTCATACACAAAGGAAGACTGAAAACTCAGAGATACAGATTACATGGAATAAGGGATGCTTTCTTCATCTGAGGAGGAGAGGATTCATGATAATTCCCGTCTCCTAGATGGTACAGAAGGTGATATTAAAACGTGTTATCATGAGTATATCGGTCTTACAAGTTATTGAGGCAGAGGTAACTAAGAAGCAGTACTTGACAATGTAAAAGGGTAGTGTCAATGGCTCTAAAATCATTGAATTTGTTCCATGTTCTCAACAGAGACAGTAAAAGTTAATTGCTAAAACAATAGAACATTTATGAGTACGATAAAATTAGAATTGTGACAGAGTGGGTTATTGATTAATGGAACCAAGTGTGATATACCTGGAACACAGATTCATCTTTCAGCTACAATTGCAGGTATCACTGTAACTAAAGGATTTCGACCAAGGTTGCTCTGCTTGTGGAAACATGTAAGTGTGTTATCAATGCAAAACCTAATCTTCCTGAACAGCACCTTGGATCCAACTTTGCTACTACGATACATGAATTAGTCATTTCAGAATAAGGACAAATTTTGGTAGATCAAATGTAATGCAGTTATATACTCGTTCAATCGTTGCCTATTGAGTACTGTTTTGGCTCTTGGGGGTTTCATCCTGAGAATGTATCACCTTTGTTTTATGTAGGACATATTTAGATTATATTGAGTTGAGGACAGACGCAGTATATTTAATACTCTTTGTAATTCATTTGTTTGATTTACAAACAACAGCTCGTCAGCAAACAGCAGCGTATTAATAAACTCGCTTTGTCCTAGGGTTAATACATTCAGTCAGAAGTGCACTTTGCCATAAAAGGTTATTCCTTATAAATATTTATTTAGTAATGTTGGAGAAAGACTTATGCTTGCCTTTCTCCTTGATTTATAATTAACACCTGCTAGTGTATTTTATAGAACTATCTAAGTGTTCAAATACACGCGGATAAAAGTCGTTTACGATACTGATGTATTTGTAAAATTTCTCATAGTGACTTCTTATCTATCTTATCTAACGCCTTTTCAAAATAGACGAGCGGAATAGATGTCAGAAGGTCATAGTCTCTCCATTCCTCCATTATTTAACTTGTTATGTGTATTATCTGAACAAGATCTTCCTTTCCTAAACCAACTTTGGACTTAGGGTAAGTTCGCATCTGCTGTGGGTCTCAAATGAGATTAAGTATCTCAGCATATATCTTGCACCCTGTGTTGAAGACACTTATTCCTCTGCAATTTCGTGCTGGATACATCTCCTTTCTTGAAGATTGATATAGTATCTGCTTTCCTCAACTCATCTGGTATCTCGTTTCCCAGTTAGAATATATATTTATGAAATACAGAAAGCGATATTTCAACAGCATTTCGGTAGTTACAATTTTCGGTAGGTACAAGTTTAATGATTCTTACAAGTCTTTTGTAGTCATTGGTCCTAAACGTTCTGTTTCCACCATCCATTTTTCTTCTGTCACCTGATTATCATTGAACGAAAAATTTTTATAAAGTTATGTCTAGTCCTGACTATCTACAATGTTGGTCTCAACAGTATCTCTCTTTGAATTATTCAGGTTTGCGAAAAATTTGTAAGAGAAGACCATATGTCCATGCACATTATTGTCTATTTTGGTAACAAATCTATTCAGCTTACGTTATGTGCATTCCTTATTAAGCTTTGTAAGTAGGCTGTTTAGGTTTTAATGTTGGTAACACCACGTAGCGCTCTATATGAAAATCAATGACTGTGCTGTATGAAGTCTGTGGCTGGTTGGCATTGTTGGAATTGTCGCTATTGTAGTGTTGGGCAGTTGGATGGGAACAGCGCGTAGCGTTGCGGAGTCGGAGGTGAGCCGCCAGCAGTGATGGATGTGGGGAGTAAGATGGCGGAGTTTTGAGAGCGGACGATCTGGACATGAATCCATCAGAGAGAGTAAATTTGTAAGACTAGATGTCATGAACTGAGATATATATATATATATATATATATATATATATATATATATATATATATATATATATAATGAGTTTTGAAAACTATTAAGGTAAATACATTGTTTGTTCTCTATCAAAAGCTTTCATTTGCTAACTATGCCTATCAGTAGTTAGTGCCTTCAGTAGTTAGAATCCTTTATTTAGCTGGCAGTACTGGCGCTAGCTGTATTGTAGTAGTTCGAGTAACGAAGATTTTTGTGAGGTAAGTCATTCATGAAAGGTATAGGTTATTGTTAGTCAGGGCCATTCTTTTGTAGGAATTATTGAAACTCAGATTGCGTTGTGCTAAAAATATTGTGTGTCAGTTTATTGATGATCTGAATAAGTAAAGAGAGAAATGCCTGTGCACATTCAGTTTTGCTCAGCTGTTTGAAAATCAAATAACGTAAGGGGTTTATCAGCACAATCATTCATAAATTTTTCTAAGGGTAGGTTTCAGCTGTAGCTTTTCTTTTCTTTGTTGCCTATATTTTTCTCTTCATTCTTTTGAGGCACTTTGTATTAAATTCATGTGTGCTCTTTTTTCTTCCTTATTGCCTCCTTTTCTGTATTCTGTCTGTAAGGAAATATTGCCCTGCAATGGTCCCACTAAGGAATAGAATTTAAATAGTGCCTGTTTCTGAAAACATATTATTAAGCCTCATGTAAGAAGAAGAAATATCTACCAGTACTTGCAACACTTCAGTAGTGACAGAAAGGTAGCTCACCGAGCCTGCATTCCACGTTCTGCGAGGCTGCTTGTCTTGGTAGGGAGTCCATGGATATGGAATCTACGGTTCCAGGAGGGCCATACTCAGTGCCTTGACCCCAAGAGATTAGCGCTGCAAGTGTGTGTGTGTGTGTGTGGGTGTGTGTGTGTGTGTGTGTGTGTGTGTGTGTGTGTGTGTGTGTATGTGAGTTTTAGATGGCTCTGAGCACTATGGGACTTAACTTCTGAGGCATCAGTCCCCTAGAAGTTAGAACTACTTAAACCTAACTAACCTAAGGACACCACACACATCCATGCCCGAGGCAGCATTCGAACCTGTGACCGTAGCGGTCGCGTGGTTCCAGACTGTAGCACCTAGAACCGCACGGCCACCCCAGCCGGCGTAGATGTGAGGGTTCGGTTAAAATGCTTAACACCTTGTAAAAATATGTAAAAGATGAATGCAGATGAACGTCACGTATAACTCTCTTTTAAGTTTTTTACCCCAGAAAATAATTACACACTGCACCACAGAATGGAAATATACAAAACATGTTTACAGATTGATTCAAATGTTTAAAATGGCTCTATTCACTATGGGACTTAACTTCCGAGGTCATCAGTCCCCTAGACATAGAATTACTTAAACCTAACTAACCTCAGGACATCACACACATCCATGACCGAGGCAGGATTCGAACCTGCGGCCGTAGCAGCAGCGCAGTTCCCGACTGAAGCGCCTAGAACTGCTCGCTCGGCGAGGTTGATTCGTTTGTTTTGGAGACTGGGAATTATATAAAGAGCAAAAGCAGTCGAACATAATTGTTTGAGCAGCTCAGTAACATGTTTATTCCTTTTGTAGTCCTCGTCTGTACACACACTCAAAAATTCAAATATTCTAAAATAATCACTGACTCATGTTCCTGTGTTACTCCAGTAATTTTCATTTTAGTTCGACTCGATGGCCAGCCGTGTCAGAGCCATTGTTTGCCACTTGCGTCAGCTTCGTGCACTGGACACCCCTAAATCACTTGCAAATGAAATCATGTATTCTTGCCATCACACTGTGTACGCGACAATAGGCACAATTTTGCTATTCACTCTTCTTTCTCGTTGTTGTGTACATAGTTCCGTGTAGTCAGCGCATACACAACTTTCCCGCTAGAGCGCGCCCCGCTAAGCACAACAGCGCAGGCACAGCGCTCGTCCGTCTTCACACTACGAGATGGCGCTGTCTTAGAGACGGACCAAATTCTGCTTCCGCCGATCCGCGTATTAATACGTAATGCAGCCAATGAGATTGCTGCTAACATAGAACCTTTTCTCCTTGCAGATCACACTCGCGCAGTGATACATGCAAGCGCGAGGTGTACAGACCTCCGATTAGTCAGTCTGAATTTGTTTGCAACAGTCTGTACGAGTTCTACATTTGTATGTACCAGTCTATAATCAAGTTTCAGTCTGCGCCCAATAATATTACCATATTCCTGTACATAGCCATGAAGATAAATGTATAGACACTTTTGGCAAGTATCAGAGATATATGTGAGAATAAGATTAACGTACCAATATCAAAGGAACTTCAGATTGTCAATTGTAAATAGCATCCAGAACCAAGTTAAGTAATTTTTATGCTTGTTATTATTTTAATAAATGTGTGTGAAAATTTATGAAGTTCTGTTTAAAGTTGGTCACCGTCAATCTGCTACTCTAAGCGTGCAGGTGACATTTCTATCGTCTGACCTAACGGCAGAAGATAAACACGCCACGATAAGACCACGAGACATGTTGCTGACACTCGCCTACTTCGTTAGAGCGACAAGTCAAATAATCTGATGGTGTGTGTACCGAAGGTCTTACAGTACGCTCACCACACTCGTATTGCAATTTTAATGTCGAGCAATGTAGTTCATGGTTGGCCTCTCAGATGCTCAAATGTAAACAGGCTAGGATGAAAATGCATCCGCGAAAGTAACTTGCAAGCTTACTAAATCCTTCGACATACCGTAAAACCTGATGCAAGGCGAGAATCATAACGTCGCATCTCTGTGAGCAGCGTAGAGCACTTTCTTGGGGACTGGGGCCCGACGTGCGGTCCTTTTGTACGTGGCCTGCCCAGCTGTTAACTGTGGTGAGTGTTACAAAGAGCGGCCGTAATCAGTTAATGGACGAGGCGGTCTGAAGGAGGCGAAAATCCTTCAGCTGCCTTACCGCTACTTCTGTTGCGCTGCTCCAAACGGAAAGCTGTCAGCTAGTCGAGACGAAGTAGAGGGAAGCGGGACGGAGCGGCAAAGAAGCCCTGGGAGGCAGACAGGGCGTCTGGGAGCGACGGAAAAGTACGTAGCGGGGAGCAGGGGTGGATGGAAGCACTCGGCCGAGATTACTGCGCAGGCGCCGCGGGGACGAGGTGCAATCTCTCGGCCGCAATGTCGTTACGCTGCGGCAAACACATTCCGGCGCATTCCAGATGTCGCGGACTCCCCAGGAGGAAAGGAGAGAGAGGAAAAAATGAGAAAAAAGGAATGAGGCAAGAGCCGGGGCTGGTACGAGGGTGCGACTGGTTCTCTTCTCCGCGCCACTAGCCGAAGAGCTTTTACCGCAGTCTTAGGTGGAATCACACGCTCACTATTACTGGAACAGTACTGTACAAATACTCAATAGGTCATACGACTGTGTGGTGTCTGTTCTTCCAGACATGTCAAAATGAGCAGACATCACACATACGTACAGGGTGAAAAGTATTTAAACCGACAAACTCTGGGAGGTTGTAGAGGACATCAAAACAAATGTCATTTTTTTCCTATGAGAAGTATTTAAACCGGTAGAGGAAGATTTCTCTGGCGGCAAATTAATGAAACCAACAAACACTTTTCCATATTTTTATGACCAAGAGAGAGCACATTAACACAACCCAATTTGAATTACAGTAGATTTTCAAAAACGCCTCCATTGACATGTAAACAAAATTTACATCCCCCAGGCTGTGGCTAAGCCATGTCTCGCAATATCCTTTTTTCCAGGAGTGCTGGAGAACTTCTGTGAAGTTTGGAACGTAGGAGACGAGGTACTGGCGGAATTAAAGCTGTGAGGATGGGGCGTGAGTCGTGCTTGTGTAGCTCAGTTGGTAGAGCACTTGCCCACGAAAGGCAAAGGTCCCTAGTTCGAGTCTCGGCCCGGCACACAGTTTTAATCTGCCGGGAAGTTTCAAAGTTTACACCGTCGGATCATGTTCTGTCTGACATGGGCAAAAACCTCAGGAGTATCTTGAATTGTTCCTGCTGCTGCTACCAGATCCTCTTCTGATGCAACAGGAGTTGCGTAAACAAGGTCGCGCATCTCTCCCCACACAAAAAAGTCCAGAGGGGACATATCTGGGTATCGAGCAGGGTATGATACAGGACCGCCTCTGCCAATCCACGTTTCTGGGAACCGTCGGTCCAGGAATCGACGCACACGACGACTGAAATGTGCTGGCGCCCCCGTCATGTTGGAACCACATGCGTTGTCTTGTAGGGAGCGGGACGTCTACCAGCAAGTCTGGAAATGCTCTGGAGAGCAAATTGTAATAGTGGCTGCCATTTAATGGCCTAGATAGCAGATACGGCCCAATTAAACAGTCCACAACAACACCGACTCACACATTAACGAAGATCCGCACTTGTTGATAAACCCGCTGTGCAGCTCGTCCATTGTGGTGCGCTACGTAGTACGCACCAACCGCATCAGTGTACTCACTCCAGGTGTGTCGCTCCATCAGTAAACAGAGACAATGCACTATTACACTGGTGGACAGCAGTAGCCTACAACTGAAGAGCGTAATACGTCCTCTAACAACTTAAGATCGTAATACGGCCTCTAAAATCCGAAGAGCGTAATACAGCCTCCACCGGTTTTAATAATCCTCATAGGAAAAAATGATATTAGGGGAAAATATTTGTTTTGATGTCCCCTACGACCTCCCAGAGTTTGTCGGTTTAAATACTGTTCATCCTGTATAATTGATTTGCCACGACGGCCAATGAATACACAACCTAAGGTGTGTTGTACGTTTACGTTAGATCTCCAGAGCGAATCTAAATTTAGCGAGCGTGGACACGTATGTTGTGCGGACAGGTGGCGCTAGATAGGACTGTGTGCCGGCTGAGAGCGTGCTGAAACAGGAACAGTCCGTGCATTTGCGGTAAACACTAAAGATGGGCAAACTCGTTCATCCTTAGGAACTAGTTCACTGGTGACAGCTCTTTTTTACTCGTTCACCGTTCACATGTGCTTGGTATATGGTTGTTATCAAAAACTGGTGTCCGCCGCTCGTGGTCTCGCGGTAGCGTTCTCGCTTCCCGAGCACGGGGTCCCGGGTTCGATTCCCGGCGGGGTCAGGGATTTTCACCTGCCTCGAGATGACTGGGTGTTTGTGTTGTCCTCATCATTTCATCATCGTCCAGGAAAGTGGCGAAATTGGACTGAGCAAAGATTGGGTAATTGTACGGGCGCTGATAACCACGCAGTTGAGCGCCCCACAAACCAAACATCATCACCTCATCATCAAAAACTGAAAATTAATACCATAGGTGACTGACCCTACGACTTATCTGAGAAGCTAGATTAAGGGAAGTCAAACTTACGTTTCTAGCATTAGTAGACTTAGAGAAAGATTTTGACAATGTTGACTGGAATACTTTCTTTCAAATGCTGAAGGTGGCAGGGGTAAAGTACAGGGAGCGAAAGGCTATTTACAGTTTGTACAGAAACCAGATGGCAGTTATAAGAGTCGAGGGACATGAAAGGGAAGCACTGGTTGGGAAGGGAGTGATACAGGGTTGTAGCCTCTCCCCGATGTTATTCAATCTGTATACTGAGCAAGCAGTAAAGGAAACAAAAGAAAAATTCGGAGTAGGTATTAAAATCCAGGGAGAAGAAATAAAAACTTCGAGGTTCGCCGATGACATTGTAATTCTGTCAGAGACAGCAAAGGACTTGGAAGAGTAGTTGAACGGAATGGATAGTGCCTTGAAAGGAGGATATAAGATGAACATCAACAAAAGCAAAACGAGGATAATGGAATGTAGTCGAATTAAGTCGGGTGATGCTGAGGGAATCAGATTAGGAAATGAGACACTTAAACTAGTAAAGGAGCAAAATAACTGATGATGATCGAAGTAGAGAGGATATAAAATATAGACTGGCAATGGCAAGGAAAGCGTTTCTGAAGATGAGAAATTTGTTAACATCGAGTATAGATTTAAGTGTCAGGAAGTCGTTTCTGAAAGTATTTGTATGGAGTGTAGCCGTGTATGGAAGTGAAACATGGACGATAACTAGTTTGGACAAGAAGAGAATAGAAGCTTTCGAAATCTGGTGCTACAGAAGAATGCTGAAGATTAGATGGGTAGATCATGTAACTAATGAGGAGGTATTGAATAGGATTGGGGAGAAGAGGAGTTTATGGTACAACTTGACCAGAAGAAGGGATCGGTTGGAAGCACATGTTCTGCGGCATCAAGGATCACCAATTTAATACTTGAGAGCAGCGTGGAGGGTAAAAATCGTAGAGGGAGACCAAGAGACGACTACACTAAACAGATTCAGAAGGATGCAGTAGGTACTAGGAGATGTAGAAGCTTGCACAGGATAGAGTAGCATGGAGAGCTGCATCAAACCAGTCTCAGGACTGAAGACCACAACAACAACAATAAGGTGACTGAAGAAGTAAGGGGCCAAGAGGGAGCACTTGCCTCCCCCCTGGAGTACAGAGCTTTTATTCACAACAGAATTCTCACACACTTGTAATTTTCATGATTCTGCAAAACCTCTCATTTAGCCAACTGAAGCGTTGTGTGGCTTATCGCAGTGAAATAATATAAGGTGGCGCACGAAAAACCGGCCCCGAATACAGACTGCTCGCCAATTACTCACGATTTGTTGGCTGCTGTGAGCAGACTAGATAAACATGTAATAATTAGGCAGTGAAGAAATAACAAATAAGCTACTGCAAACTACAACTTCGAAACAATAGATGACGATTGGTAAGCGTCAATGTGCAGTCTAGTACTCGGCGCCGATTTTTCGTGCGCCACCCTGTAGCACTGAAATAGTATTGTAGGAGTTATCATATTCTCTTTACAAAATGTGACACCAGACACTCGATTATGGAGCGCGGGCTTTATTCGGTTGTAGGTCTGTCTGCTTTTCATAACAATGAAGATGCCCTTTCACCTAGGATCAGAAAAAGACGGAAAATGGCCACTCATGTGTGGGGTGTGGACTTCCTTTGGATGTGTAATGACCAAAATATAGTAATATCAATAAATTGAGTCGGCCTTGACGCAAAACATCTTGTTATTCGTTTATTTCTTTATTCTTCCAAACTAGTTTCGGCGACAAATATCACCATCATCAGAGGTTTTTTTTTAAAATCTAAAACATGCAGTCAATAGCATAATTATACAAGCAAGGTAGCACATTATTACATTTTTACTATTCGTTTTTTGAAATACAGTTTTCTATGGATACCTTTCATAACTACCTTATTTATTGCATGTTACAGCATGTTATGAGTATTATTGTCGCTGTTTGCGACATATTTTCTGTGCGCTTTTTTTCTGTTGCTGTTTGTTACTCAGCGAACATCATGTCATCTGCAACCGTGTGAGCGGCTGTTAGTAAACAAAATAGCAAAAGGTGAACTTCGTATGTCACCAATATATACTTGAGGTTGTGGTAGTGTTGTCGAATCCAGTTATTCGGTGTGTACTGAGCTGTTACTTGGCTATTCGTGTACTCACGTTCGTTGGGTGGTATGTACCTGCTTTTATACACAGAAAACAAAAACTTTCGCACTTTGTTTCTCATCCAGAATATTACGCCATCTTGCTGTTCACGTGTGTCGCGAGAGGTGTATCGCATGTGGCGAGAAAGGCTATGAAAAACTGTGACGCGAATTATGACGACTTCCGTTCATTATTTATGTCTGTGTGTGTGATGGGCAAGTGGTTCTTTTGCGTGTGTGTGCTTTCTGTTCTGTGTCCTTGGTCAGTTCTCTCAGAGCGGTAAAGAGTGTGCTGTTGCAAAGTGTTGTGGTTTCGTTTATTACATTTTTCCCTTCGACTACAGTTATGAAAGTATTCATAGAAAACTATGTTTCAAAAAACGAATGCAAAAATGTAATTATTTCCTACTGTGTTTGTATAACCATGCTATTTTCTGCATGTTTTAGATTAAAAAAAAAACACTGATGATGGTGATATTTGTCACCGAAACTAGTTTGGGAGAATAAAGAAATAAACGAATAACAAGGTGTTGTGCATCAAGTCGCACTCAATTTCTGATATAACTGTTTTTCTATGCAAACACTGACCATATGGAAGAGTCCCAAGATAAAATTATTGTAACCGAAATATCTTGCCTTTTTACCAGTATTTCTTCCGCTGTTTATCGAAATCGTGAATTAAACTGACATGCCGTTTTGTTACCTGAAAAGATATATGTATTACATACCACGTAATTTTTATGTAATTTTCGTAATTATAAAATACATTTTAATTTCCGGTCATGGACGCTGAATAGAATACGAAAAGAACCAAAAGTTCAGAGTTCAAAATAGATTTGAAGCTTCTAGAATGAGCGTGCGCAGTGAACGAAACGAATAATAACTCGATAGTGAACTAACTATGAGCAGTCGGCAGTGGAACTGCGACGAGCCGAAGAAGGACGAGTCCGGCCGAGCGAGACCGAGACCGAGACAGGCGGGAACGGGACCGAGGCTGGAACGAGACCGGCAGACGTGCCATTGCGGGAACGAGACCGACCGTTCCTCGTTCCCGGGAACTGTAAGTAGAAAGCCGCGACCGAAGTGAACTACGAAAGACCGTTCCTTGGAATTCGTTCCTCGCTCGTTCCGTTCATCTTGATGAACCGTTCCTTTGGACCCGTTAGTTCGCGAACGACCCGTCCATAATAAACACTGTGTGTGGGTGGTTTGTCGTTAACACAGTTGCCCTGGCCAGCACACATCTGTACTCATCGCCTCTTATTCCGCATAAAATCCTGATGCAGATAACATCAACAGTTCTTTCCCTTTCCTTTCCTCCCCTCAACCTACATTCTACATAAAACTAAATGTGTCAAATTTTAAATTCCGGTCATGGACGCTGAATAGAATACGAAAAGAACCAGAAGTTCAGAGTTCAAAATAGGTTTGAAGCATCTAGAATGACCTGAATTTCTTCTGGAGGAAGGAAAATTTTTCTTTTTGTAGTAATGTTCTTAGGTGATTTTTTAATGATTTTAGAAGCAAGATTTATACTAAAATATGTACCCGTTTTCAAAATACAGTTTGTACACTTGGCTTCATTTTATGGACTAAAATAACTAACTGTGATTTATTTCCTAGTGTAAGAAATGAAATGATCATTCAATAACAATAAAAATCATTCAATAAAAATAAAAATAATTACACAGTGGAATACAGCTAACGAACCACAAATGTGTATTCCTGTGATCACGATGTGTTGACGAGCTGCTGTACACAGATACACTGATTTGCTGACATTTTCATAGTGATGCCCCACATCTGCGAGCACTTGCACATGACGTTAGGGCTGAATATTTACAAATGTATAGCTCAGGTTTCCATTGAGGAAAAATATTTCTGTTGTGGCTGAGTCACAGTAACAGTTAATGTACACAATTGCAGCCAGAGGGTCTGAGAGGGTTAATACAACGCCATCAGCTGGTGAATGAATGATTTTAATAATACACGTTTTGGGATAACCCATCATCAGACATCTGTAAAAGAGAGGATGCATAGTCATGCATGAAAGCAACAGTGCCGCCATGGTACATCACATAATTACACATAACCTTACAAGTAAAGGCACATATCAGATAACACGAGTGAAGTTACATCACACATACATAACTAACAGAGGCAGACTGACGGCCGTGCAGTGACAACAGCACCACGATACAAAATTGAAGTGGTACCTGGTGATAGCGAACCTTTACTGATGCTACACAGCATCAAGTGACAAACAACTTTCTATGTGCTACATTTCTTAAAGAACTGCATGAAGTCATACAGACAGAAATATTCGGTCGACAAGGTACAAGCAACTGAGTTAGTGGCCTATAGAGCTAACATGGCAGACAATAATTTTACATAGCTAAAATAAGAAAAAAATTAGTAACTGTACAAATGTTTACTATGTTCTCATTCCACGGTGACATAGGTTGTTATTGATGATCTGCATAACAGATTCGGAATTGAAATACATACTGGTGGCCTAAGAGCACAAATACACAAATGTACACAGTGGAATAATTTTACGTCACATAAGTAAAATAACCAATTTTGATTTTCACAAAAAATGTGCGGACATATAAAGCCAATCCTTTAAATATGACGTTACGATAAGAGGGAGAGGAGAGGGGGGGGGGGGGAGGTCGCATGAAAACTAAAGAACTGTTTAATATTTACACCTCTTATTCCAGTTCCCAAGTACACAGTTCAACTGACGCAACCTATGGGTTTAATGCAACCCACAAAGCCTTCAAATACCAAGTGCAAGATTGGCATATCCTCTCGCTTGCTTCGCATGAACTAGCCGAATAGAAAAAAAAAACATTAATATGACCTTTTGCAGGAAATTTAATATAGTTAAATTCTGTACTGGAATACATATTGGCTGCGCGCCATAACTTTAGAATTATTCGACAAAAACTTACAAAAGTGACCTTCAAACAGGTTCTTTCTTGAATAACTCTAAAGCCGTGGCTTTCAGCGAAAACACATCGCAGTGCAAATTTTAGTTACATTAAATTCCCTACAAAAAGGTCCTCTTAACTTTTTTCTGTATGTTGCGTGTACCGCGCGAGAAAATATAAACGTCTCGCATGTCGTTTCTGAAAACATTATGGGTTGCATAAAAAAATACGAGGATCCGCCAGCAACAGCCATAGGGCTCTAACGAAAAAAATTCTGAAGATGGCTTTTAGATAAGCCGAAACCGGTTAATAAAGTAACATTATTGCGATCTCGAGTGTTCATTTTTAAACATGGTAACAGGGCGCTACTCTCCGTGGACCATGTTGTCAAAATTTATGATTTATTCCTAGGCCTCACGAAAACTACTATTAATGGTGAAGAACGTCCTCATTCTGTAATTTGTAATTTGTAAGTGGTTGTTTAACCATATCAGCTGCTGGCGGAAATGAAGTCTGACAAGTTAAGGAAACATATGAAATCAATCATTATGAATTAACGACGAAACCAAAAGAATCTTTTTTTCAGAAAACTAAATGTTTTATTGTCTACCCAGAACAACTTTGTTAGAACGACGTAAGTGGCTACTAAGACCCTTTTAATCACTTACTAGATTTCACGTAGGATTGCAATGCAAGAAACCAAACACAACTGCCGACACACTGGTTTTACGAGCGTCATTGATATAGTGGCAACAAAATTTGGTGATTCATTTGCTCAACACTTTAAAAGTATTCTTATCTGTAATGACACAATGCGCATAGGAATTTTAGACATTTCTCATGATTTACTCGAGCACATAATCGATAAGAATTGTTTTTCTTTGAGCCGATACCGAAAACAGCTTCAGCTCAAAGCCCTTTTCGTATGGTCAATACATTATTTTAAAAATACATCAGAATATCACGGAACATGGGCACTGGTGTATGCACAGACGTAAATCGCTCAGTGCCTAAAATTCGTGGTGGATTGGAAGCGAAAGTTAAAGGTGTAACTCCTGACGCGGAACGAACTCACTTCATGACACATCCAGAGTCGAATTTATGTTTTTGCCGCCCATAGGCAGACAAATATACATCCGTCCGTCATTTAGATATAAATCTGCAACCAAGTAACTTACGTCTATACGACTTGAGTACTAGTACTGCTGCTGCTAATAATAATAATAAGAAGAAGAAGATGAAGAAAATACATGCACATAGAACTCACGACTCTCAATTTAGGCAAGCTGTTTATGGTGTACTTTCTTTATAGCAAATTCGACACTCACATCTTCAAAGTCTAGTCGCTGTGATAAGTCAGAATTCGTGGAGAGGTCGGCAAGACTGTTGACTCATTCTTGCCGCATGGATGACGGCAAATACTTCTTGAGTGTCCTAATTGCAGATAATTCTTGAGTCAACTGAGGAGTGAGAAAGGGCACTCAGCTGAACGACTGATTGCAGCAGTTGACAAAAATATTCGAAGTACGAGGTGCATTCACGATCTAAGGCCTCCGATTTTTTTTCTAATTAAATACTCACCCGACATCGATGAAACTGGCGTTACTTCTCGACGTAATCGCCCTGCAGACGTACACATTTTTCACAACGCTGACACCATGATTCCATGGCAGCGGCGGAGGCTTCTTTAGGAGTCTGTTTTGACCACTGGAAAATCGCTGAGGCAATAGCAGCACGGCTGGTGAATGTGCGACCACGGAGAGTGTCTTTCATTGTTGGAAAAAGCCAAAAGTCACTAGGAGCCAGGTCAGGTGAGTAGGGAGCATGAGGAATCACTTCAAAGTTGTTATCACGAAGAAACTGTTGCGTAACGTTAGCTCGATGTGCGGGTGCGTTGTCTTGGTGAAACAGCACACGCGCAGCCCTTCCCGGACGTCTTTGTTGCATTCCAGGAAGGAATTTGTTCTTCAAAACATTTTCGTAGGATGCACCTATTACCGTAGTGCCCTTTGAAACGCAATGGGTAAGGATTACGCCCTCACTGTCCCAGAACATGGACACCATCATTTTTTCAGCACTGGCGGTTTCCCGAAATTTTTTTGGTGGCGGTGAATCTGTGTGCTTCCATTGAGCTGACTGGCGCTTTGTTTCTGGATTAAAAAATGGCATCCACGTCTCATCCATTGTCACAACCGACGAAAAGAAAGTCCCATTCATGCTGTCGTTGCGCGTCAACATTGCTTGGCAACATGCCACACGGGCAGCCGTGTGGTCGTACGTCAGTATTCGCGGCACCCACCTGGACGACACTTTTCGCATTTTCAGGTCGTCATGCAGGATTGTGTGCACAGAACCCACAGAAATGCCAACTCTGGAGGCGATCTGTTCTACAGTCATTCGGCGATCCCCCAAAACAATTCTCTCCACTTTCTCGATCATGTCGTCAGACCGCCTTGTGCAAGCCCGAGGTTGTTTCGGTTTGTTGTCACACGATGTTCTGCCTTCATTAAACTGTCGCACCCACAAACGCACTTTCGACACATCCATAACTCCATCACCACGTGTCTCCTTCAACTGTCGTTGAATTTCAATTGGTTTCACACCACGCAAATTCAGAAAACGAATGATTGCACGCTGTTCAAGTAAGGAAAACGTCGCCATTTTAAGTATTTAAAACAGTTCTCATTCTCGCTGCTGGCGGTAAAATTCCATCTGCCGTACTGTGCTGCCATCTCTGGGACGTATTGACAATGAACGCGGCCTCATTTTAAAACAATGCGCATGTTTCTATCTGTTTCCAGTCTGGAGAAAAAAAATCGGAGGCCTTAGAACTTGAATGCACCTCGTACAATTATCAAGTAAGGAGATAGTTCTTTAACATGGTTTTCATGCAACAAAATATACAAAATACTTAGAGGGAACGTTTATGTTATGTTGTTCTTCACATGTGCTTCAGAATTCTTCACAGTCGTCTTCGCAACAATGTTGCAGTTTCCTAGCACATTTCAATAATTCATTGTTATCTCGTCCAGGAAAATCAGTTAGGAACTAACCGAAATCAGTCTATCTCTAATAACCAGAAATGTTTCCACCCGAATATCATTCTTTTCTTCAAAAATAGTCTCAGGTTCGGCTCTTACGTCAACTTTTAATGTCTTGACTTTTTCACTTCTATGGCCTTTCCAATGCCAGCGTATTGCATAGAACGATTCTCTCTGTTCAAGGAAAGAATCGTACAACTTTGTTTCAGTCCCAATACCGGTATCAACACTTTTCACCAGTTTATTTGCAGTATTAAAATTCTTCAGTATCACTGACCAAAAAGTTGTCACTATCGCAGTTTCCAGACTGCTTCTCAGCTTTTCAGTCATCTTAGTGAAGCCTTTTTGAGTTTCATCATCCTGAATACTTCTACCCTGTAAACCTCGGAACTATAGCAGACATCGTGACGCCCTGATCACTTTTTTCGTTTTACGGAAACTGAGCTATTTAAGATTCCATCGGCTCGCCGAATCAGAGAAGGAGTGTAATTTGTTGCAACAAATGGAAAAATTAAGCTGCAATACACTACTGCACACGATACTACTGTTGCGGGATTGAGCTGCACACGGAATATGGACAGCAGGCTGGTTGATATGCTTGATTATAGTTTGGAGTGCCAGCCACACTGCTTCCACTGTCATATGCATTCAGGTATAATACCGGAAGGCGTTGCTACAGACTTACGCTGTACGTTGCTTTGATGCCTCTACCGCCATGTTAGTAGTCCCTAAACATTTGGAGAGTACTGTTTACGATTGCTTATTTTCCTTAATTTCTTATGTATCCACGCAACAGTTGGCTTAAATAGCAAATATTACATGTATGTCAATATTCCTCAAGCCACCGTACGGTGCGTGGTGGAGGGTACCTGTACCAATGCTAGTTGGGACGTTGTGCTAAACCCGCAGGGGCCAAAATAAGCGTATGTCAGTTACACTCGAACATACAACCTTTTATTTCATCTAACATTACAAGAGCCAGGAAAAATTAAAGAAAAACACAGCTTTAGTTTTGGAACATAATTAGCTGCTGAATACGCCGTACAGTCTCATGCCTTAGGGGAAAGTCCATTTTAATTTAAAAACGGCTGAAAGCCAATAACTTGAAGCTCAACCAAAAATCAGAAATTTAAAAGGCAGAAGGCTTATCTTAAAACAGTTCCTTAATTAGGCTGAAGTCCCATGGAGTGTAACACTTTAAGAGCAAACAACTGAAATTCAAAGTCAGCTGAAGGCCCAACTTAAGTGTTGGGCCTTCAGCTTAGTCTTAAGTGACTCAATAAAATTAATGTTGAAAATGCCAAAGGCTTTATGTAAAACAGTTCTTAAATTAGGCTGAAGGCCCGAACCATCTTCACCTTAAGGGCAAATCAACCTTAGCCTATAAATCAGCTCGAAGTCATACAAGTACAAACAACAAGATTCAAGATTCAAGATTCTTTATTAGCCATTGATCATGCAAGATGAAATAGGCTTCGTCAGTACATAAAATAATATTAATATTCCAGACACTATATATAAGGCATAGATATAATTAGCATATGAGTAACTTACAAATAACATAAACCTTAAGCAGGTGACTACAATGCTTAATACATATTCTTGTTTCAGATACATACAAAGGTACCAAAAATGAGTTACATTGTAGTAGCAAACACAGTAGTTACGTAACACATCATAACACTGGCAAATAAAGTAGTTACCTAACACAGTTGAAATACAAAGGTATTAAATATGAAATATTTTGTAACAGTATATATAGTAGTTAATTAAGTTAATTATGCAATTACAGGTTTATCTCTGTGCTACTCAGATCATAATATTCTTGCATAGAATAAAATGGATTGTCAGATAACCAATTGTACAAATTTTGTTTAAGAATTTTTGTGGGCATGTCCCGAGCAGATTGCGGTAGTTTGTTGAATATTTTTAAGGTATTCACTTTGTGTGAGTTACTACTTTTTGTTAGTCTGTGTCTTGGTATATCATAATCTGCCTTCCTTCTAGTGTTGTAGTTATGAATTTCTTCCCTGACAACACCTTCCATACCATTGTTTTTAATGTGTAACACACAGATATAAATATACAAGTTTACGATGGTCAACAGTCTTAGCCTTATAAAGAGAGGACGACAGTGCTCCGTGGGACCGACTTTACACATTATGCGCAGCATTCTTTTCTGCATCAACAAAATTTTGTTACTGTGAGAGCTGTGCCCCCATATGAGAAGGCCATATGTAATATGTGACTGGAAGAGTCCACAGTACATTGTTCTCAGAAAGTTCATGCTAATCATGTCCCTAAGTTTCCAAAGGAGATAGGAGACTCTTGAAAGCTTTTTGCAAACCTGATTTACGTGTTCTTCCCAGTTAAGTTTGGAATCAAAATGCATTCCTAATAGTTTTACAGTTTTGTTTTCTATGGTTTTGGGTAACCCTAAGAGAAGCTGTTGTGTTTTCTCTGAGTTACACAGTAATTTATTGGATGTGAACCAGTGGATGGCTGATTTGAGTGATTCCTGTGTGTTATTGTCCAAAGCTGAGATGTTCTGATGTGAGGTGAGGAGGGTTGTGTCATCTGCATAGCATATGGTAGTACTATTTATGTGATGAGGTAGGTCATTGATGGCTATGATGAAGAAGAAGGGTCCCAGAACCGAGCCCTGTGGTACACCAGTACTAACTGCTGCTACAGGGGAGTAATTATTTTTAACTGAGACAAACTGTCTTCTATTATGAAGATATGACTCTATTACTGCTAATGCTGGGTTACATACACCATAAAATTCTAGTTTTGCAACCAGGGTGCCAAAGGGAATGCAGTCAAAAGCTTTGCTCAGATCACACAAGACAAGTGACACCATATTCCGGTCTTCAAAGGCTGTTAATGTCTGGTCAACAATTTCCAGGATGGCCGCAGTGGTATTTCTGCCCTGTCGGAATCCGAACTGACTATTGCTCAAAAGGTTGTGTGTCTCAAAATAGCTACTTAATTGAGTGTACATAAGTGACTCAAATACTTTAGAAAATATTGGCACAATTGAGATTGGGCGATAACTTTTAGGAAGATGTTTGTCACCCTTTTTAAACACTGGAATAACTTTGGAAATTTTGAGGGAGTCGGGAAACACTCCTGACTGTAAACATTTATTAAATATGAATGCCAATGGTTTAGCGATCGAGTCTACAGTTTTTTTTACTATGTAATTGGAGAGCCAGTAGCAGTCCATACTTTTAGAATTTGAAAATTTTGTGACTGTTCTTTTAATCTGAGCAGGTGTGATACTATACCAGTTAAAGACATGATCTACTGGTGGAAGGGCATTAAGTAAATCGCTTGCAGATGTATCTGTTTTTTCTATCTTACTTTCAATTTCTTTAATTGAGCTAATGAAGTAGTCATTTAGTTCCCTTGGAGTGAGCTGAGTTTCATGTGTGTGACGTGTGGGATTTTCTTGTGCTACAATCTGCCATGCTGCCTTGCACTTGTTTGTTGCACCTTCTATGTACCCTTCATAAGCAGCCTTTTTTGTCTGTATCAGCTTAAGTTTGTAGAATTTTTTACATTTTTGGTATGCTGCATAAAAGGTGCCCTCCTGCTCTGATCTTTGTTTACATGCATTTTTATATGCTGTGTATAGTACGAGCATGTTTTTTCTTATCTGGACCAGTTCGTCTGTGTACCATTCCAGCTTTTTATTTTTATATGTTCCAGAAGAGTTGGTTTTAATTAGTGGTGAGCATGAATACCATAATTCTGTATAATTTTTAAGGAAGTTTTCAAAGGTAGTTTCAACATCAGACTTCTCAGATGAACACTTATAGACAAAGTCCCAACTTGCATCCTCTAGTATACGAATAAATGACATAATGTATTCTTCTTTTTGTCTTCTTACCCATGTCATATTGTGCACACTAGTGGAATTTGGTTGCTTACTAAAGAGATTGAGAAGCAATGGGTCGTGGTCTGCAAAGCACCCATTTGCAAGGCTAACAGTGTAGCTGCCACGGGGAAAATTCACAATAATATTGTCTATGCATGAATTTTTACGTGTTGGACACTGGATGGTACAGTACAGATTAAGGGACCTTAATAAATTAAGAAAAGTTCTTGAGGGCTCATTACTTGTGTTTACCATTTCTATATTAAGATCACCACATATGGCAATCTTTGTTTTATGCATTAGTATTTTTCTAACCAGTAGTTCAAATCTTTCAAAAAGTGTATCAATGTTGCCATTGGGAGATCTGTATAGGCTTACAATTATTAGATTTTCAAACAAGAACAAACAAGAAAAGCTAGTACACCGAAGGGCGCTCAGAAGTTCCCAGGGTCGGCCTGGAATTCAAACACTAATGCTCGCTTAGATGACACAGCCAGTCAGCCCAACCATTGTCGATCCGACGACAACCCAACCGACAGACAGTCAGTGGACCCACCGACAAGCCAACCACCGCTGCACCCGACCAGCACACAACAATGAATTCAATGCAACAACATAGAAAGTATTGGCGCCCACAACCAATTATACATTGAGCTGTCAAACTACACACCGTGCTGGAAAGTGACAACACGATGAGGAAAATACACTTCCTGAATTTACGTCAACGGCCAGGGCAGGAAACCGGAACGTTAACGGCCACAAGGCAGAAGATTCCACTGTGCACTGCAATTCAAATAACCAAGTATAGTTAAACTCCACCGGAGGGTGGCTAAAATTTGCCAACTTGAAAACACACGTTGTTGCTCGCGGGAATATCCCAACAGCCGACAACGAACTCCAAACGACACAATGTGAACAGTCATGACTTCCTGGTAGATTAAGTCAAAACACAACTTTCGTTTTCAGGATCAGTGAGCCACGAACCTCATAGCATTGGAAACAGCATCACATACTCCGCATAGAGACCGCCAGCGGGCCCGTCCGAACCACACACTGTGGAGATTTCCTCACTGCTCCACGACAACCGACCAACTGCCCGCCCACAGCCCAGCTGGAAACTATAAGCGCCAGGCCAAGGATAGTCCAAGGTACGAATAACAATGCAGCATGATCGCGATGACTGTGGGAGACTAAACACAGAATAGCAACCAAGGTTTAATCCAGCGCATAGCATAAGCCAGCCACTGCTCACTAGTCATTTCCTTTCCTGGTCCACTCACAAACAGAGCGAGCGAAAAACGACTATCTATATGCCTCAGTATCAACCCTAATATGTCGTATTTTCTCTCTCTAGGCCTTAAGTGCAATGTTTGTTAGCGACAGTAGAACCTTTCGGCAGTCACTTTCAAATGTCGGTACTGTAAATTTTCCCACCGGTATATACCTAAAAGAACATTGCCTTCTGTGGTGTGCATACTGTAATACCTTTGGTACACACACTAAGAGATTATTTGACTTGTCGCTCTAACGAAGTAGGCGAGTGTCAGCAATATGTCTCGTGGTCTTATCGTGGCGTGTTTATCTTCTGCCGTTAGGTCAGACGATAGAAATGCCACTTGCACGCTTAGAGAAGCAGATTGACAGTAACAGACTTTAAACAGAACTTGATTAATTTTCACACACGTTTATTAAAATAATAAAAAGCATAGACATTACGTAACTTGATTCTGGATGCTGTTTACAATTGACAATCTGAAGTTCCTTTGGTCTTGGTACGTTAATCTTATTCTCACATATCTCTGATACTTTGTCTATTCATTTATCTTCATGGCTATGTACAGGAATATGGTAAACTTATTAGGCGCAGACTGAAACTTGACTATAGACTGGTACAGACTAATGCAGACTGGTACAGACTGGTGCAGACAAATGCAGACTGACTAATCGGAGGTCTGTACACTTGTTACAATATCTCGCACGTTCAGATATCACTGCGCGAGTGTGATCCGCGAGGAGAAAAGGTTCTACATTAGCAGCAATCTCACTGGCTGCGTTACATATTAATACGCGGATCGGCGGAAGCAGAATTTG
The DNA here is from genome assembly GCF_023864275.1 of Schistocerca cancellata. Classification (NCBI taxonomy): domain Eukaryota; kingdom Metazoa; phylum Arthropoda; class Insecta; order Orthoptera; family Acrididae; genus Schistocerca; species Schistocerca cancellata. Next base: position 128,975,528 of record NC_064635.1, read on the forward strand.
GTCCGTCTCTATAGCAGCGCCATCTCGTAGTGCGGAGACAGACGAGTGCTGCATCTGCGCTGTTGTGCTTAGCGGGGCGCGCTCTAGTGGGAAAGTTGTGTACGCGCTGACTACGCGGAACTATGTACACAACACCTTCCCTTCAGGGATTTGCATTTCAGTTCCTGAAGCGTCTCTGTAACACTTACGTGCTTTTTGAACCTACCGGCAACAAACTACCAGTTTGAATTGCTTTGATGTCTTTTTTCAACCTGACCCAGTACGGATCCCAAGCACTCGAGCAGTGCTCAAGAATAGGTCGCATCGGCGTCCTAAATGCGGTCTCCTTTATAGATGAACCACTCTTTCCTAAAATTCTCCCGAGAAACTGAAGCCCACTATTCGCCATCCTTACCACAGTTTTCACACGCTCGTTCAATCTCGTATCGCTTTATAACTCTACACCCAGCTATTTAAATCACTTGATTGTGTCAAGCAGGACACTAGCAATACAGCATCCGAACATTTCAGCTTTGCTCCTCCTGTTCCACCACATTAACTTACATTTTTCCGCACCTAGGGCTAGTTGCTATTCATCACACCAACTGACAATTTTGTCTAAGTCGTCTTGTATCTTCCTACAGTTACTCAACTACGACACTACGGCATCATCAGCAAACAAGCACAGATTGATGCCCTCACTGTCCGCCAAATCATTTATGTGTACAGAGAAAAACAGCGGTCTTATCACATTAACGTGGGAACCCACGACGATAGTCCCATGTCTCGGATGAACATTCGCCATCGAGGACAACATACTGTGTTCCATTATTTAAGAAGTCTTCGAGCCACTCACATATCTGTGAACTATTTCCATATGCTCGTACCTTCGTTAACAGTCTGCAATGGGGCACCGTGTCAAATGCTATCTGGAAATCTAGATATATGAAAGCCCTTCAGCCATATTTCTGTGTGTCATTTGAGAAAAAGGGCAAGCTGACTTTCGCATGGGCGATGCTTTCTAAAACCAACCTGATTCGTGGACATGCGTTTCTCAGTCTCAAGAAAGTTTATTACGTTTGAACAGAATACGTTCAAGGATTCTGCAGCAAACAGAAGTTAGGAATATTGATCTGCGATTTCGCGGTCCCGTTCTTTTACCTTTCGTATGAGTCAGCTGCACTTTCTTCCAGTCGCTTGGGGCTTTGCGCTCGCCAAGAGATTCACTATAAATAAAAGCAAGGCAATGGGTCAATAAGTAGAGTACTCTTTGTAAAATCGAACTGGGATTCTATTTGTACCTGGTTATTTATTTGCTTCCATATTTTTCAATTGTTTGTCAGGGCCTCGTTTGCTTATTACTACAAGGTGCATTCAAGTTCTAAGGCCTCCGATTTTATTTCTCCGGACTGGAAAGAGATAGAAACATGCGCATTGTTTTAAAATGAGGCCGCCTTCATTGTCAATACGTCCCAGAGATGGCAGCACCGTACGGCAGATGGAATTTTACTGCCAGCGGCGAGAATGACAACTGTTTTAAATACTTAAAATGACGACGTTTTCCTTACTTGAACAGTGTGCAATCATTCGTTTTCTGAATTTGCGTGGTGTGAAACTAATTGAAATTCATCGATAGTTGAAGGAGACATGTGGTGATGGAGTTATGGATGTGTCGAAAGTGCGTTCGTGGGTGCGACAGTTTAATGAAGACAGAACATCGTGTGACAACAAACCGAAACAACCTCGGGCTCGCACAAGCCGGTCTGACGACATGATCGAGAAAGTAGAGAGCACTGTTTTGGGGGATCGCCGAATGACTGTTGAACAGATCGCCTCCAGAGTTGGCATTTCTGTGCACACAATCCTGCATGACGACCTGAAAATGGGTGCCACGAATGCTGACGGACGACCACACGGCTGCCCGTGTGGCATGTTGCCGAGCAATGTTGACGCGCAACGACAGCACGAATGGGACTTTCTTTTCGTCGGTTGTGACAATGGATGAGACGTGGATGCCATTTTTCAATCCAGAAACAAAGCGCCAGTCAGCTCAATGGAAGCACACAGATTCACCGCCACCAAAAATCTTTCCGGTAACCGCCAGTGCTGAAAAAATGATGGTGTCCATTTTCTGGGACAGCGAGGGCGTAATGCTTACCCATTGCGTTCCAAAGGGCACTACAGTAACAGGTGCATCCTACGAAAATGTTTTGAAGAACAAATTCCTTCCTGCACTGCAACAAAAACGTCCGGGAAGGGCTGCACGTGTGCTGTTTCACCAAGACAGCGCACCCGCATTTCGAGCTAACGTTATGCAACAGTTTCTTCGAGATAACAACTTTGAAGTGATTCTTCATGCTCCCTACTCACCTGACCTGGCTCCTAGTGACTTTTGGCTTTTTCCAACAATGAAAGACACTCTCCGTGGCCGCACATTCACCAGCTGTGCTGCTATTGCCTCAGCGATTTTCCAGTGGTCAAAACAGACTCCTAAAGAAGCCTTCGCCGCTGCCATGGAATCATGGCGTCAGCGTTGTGAAAAATGTGTACGTCTGCAGGGCGATTACGTCGATAAGTAACGCCAGTTTCATCGATTTCGGGTGAGTAGTTAATTAGAAAAAAAATCGGAGGCCTTAGAACTTGAATTCACCTCGTAAATAAAAGGAAGGCAATGGGTCAATAAGTAGAGCACTCTTTGTAAAGTCGAACTGGGATCCTATTTTTACCTGGTTATTTATTTGTTTTCATATTTTTCAATTGTTTCTCAGGGCCTGGTTTGCTTATTACTATGTCATCCATACGGGAGTCTGTCCGGTGGTCAAATGACGGTATGTTTGTAAGATTCTCCTGTGTGAACGATTTCTTGAACGTGAAATTTGAAACATTGGCTTTCGTTTTGCTATCTTCAATTGCAGCACCATAAGGACTGGATGGAAGCATTAGACAAGCTTAGCGATTTACAGTGCTTTTCTAAATAACGCAGTTGCCCGCATCTCGTGGTCGTGCGGTAGCGTTCTCGCTTCCCACGCCCGGGTTCCCGGGTTCGATTCCCGGCGGGGTCAGGGATTTTCTCTGCCTCGTGATGGCTGGGTGTTGTGTTCTGTCCTTAGGTTAGTTAGGTTTAAGAAGTTCTAAGTTCAAGGGGACTGATGACCATAGAAGTTAAGTCCCATAGTGCTCAGAGCCATTTGAACCATTTTTCTAAATAACGCAGCCACAGGAAGACATATTTGGCCTTAAAGGCATATTTGATTTGGTAATACAATGCATATGGCCTCGTTTCTTTTAATTTTATGTTTGTTACACGTTTCGAGACAAACAACGAACGATCCGAGAAGTGCGACACCAAGCGTGCTTGTGTGGTCGCGGTGTTGGGCTGTAAAGATCCGTGTCAAACCTCCTTCGTGTCCCATTGCTTTTTCAGAAATTTATGAACTCTCCGTGCGGCGACTGACGTGCCTGGTATCCTTCTGTATTCTTGGAAATTGTTATTTTCCCGGGTTCGATTCCCGGCGGGGTCAGGGATTTTCTCTGCCTCGTGATGGCTGGGTGTTGTGTGATGTCCTTAGGTTAGATAGGTTTACGTAGTTCTAAGTTCTAGGGGACTGATGACCATAGCTGTTAAGTCCCAAAGTGCTCAGAGCCATTTGAACCATTTGAAATTGTTATTCTATACATTGGTTACAGAATATGAGTCGTGCGGTAAGAATATATTACCGTCGCAAGTAAATGTGATGCATAGTGAGAGCAGGCGAGATGCCGCATAGACCCCTCACAGAAATGAAAACAACAAATAAACTGGTGCGAACTATGTTACAACGAAGGAATTCAAGAGTCAAAACTTCCAAAACGGAATGTGAGGCGTAACATGTGGCACTGTTGCAAACGGACATTACACCATGACACAGACACAAATTTGAATACAGCCAACAGACACGTCAATGACCGGATGGACAGTTAATGATTTTGTGAAAAAAAGGAAAACTGGGCACGAGGGGGATCTGAACACGGACAGCCCCCTCCGCATAGGAAGACCGTAGCTTTATAACTAGTCCACTCCCGGTAGCTGCGTGGTCAGTGCGACACAATGTACATCTTAAGGGCCGGGTTCGATTCCCCGCTGGGTCGGAGATTTTCTCCTCTCAGGGACTGGGTGTTGTGTCGTCCTAATGATCATCGTTTCATCCTCATCGACGCGCAAGTCGCCGAAGTAGCGTCAAATTGAATAACTTGCAGCCGGAGAACGGTCTAGTCACACAACATTTATTTACCAAATAACTACCACGCCATGGCCATTCAGACTCGCTCGTTGTTGCGTATGTTGGTGTTGGACCGTTTACTGTTTCTAGTTTGCTTCTTTTTTCATAGTTCAGTTTTTGACGGGCTATCTAGTGGGCCATCTTGGCACTAAATGTGACGGGGTTGCGATTGCAGTTCCCGTGTTAGTGCCAATGCTACAACATACTGCAGTTGTGAAGTATCGTGTGCTTGTAATTAAGGAGAAGCTACTCAAAGTTGTACAGTGAGGGCTATGATCGTCGTATTCCAATCCCAAAGAAAGCTGCAAAATACTAACACGAATTCTTTACAGACGAATGGAAAAACTGGTAGAAGCCTACCTCGGGGAAGATCAATTCGGATTCCGTAGAAATATTGGAACACGTAAGGCAATACTGACCTTACGACTAATCTTGGAAGAAAGATTAAGGAAAGGCAAACCTCATTTGTAGACTTTTTTTTTTGGTCATCAGTCTACTGACTGGTTTGATGCGGCCCGCCACGAATTCCTTTCCTGTGCTAACCTCTTCATCTCAGAGTAGCACTTGCAACCTACGTCCTCAATTATTTGTGTGGTGTCACCGCCAGACACCACACTTGCTAGGTGGTAGATTTAAATCGGCCGCTGTCCATTAGTACATGTCGGACCCGCGTGTCGCCACTGTCAGTAATTGCAGACCGAGCGCCACTACACGGCAGGTCTTGAGAGACGTACTAGCACTCGTCCCAGTTGTACGGACGACTTTGCTAGCGACTACACTGACGAAGCCTTTCTCTCATTTGCCGAGAGATAGTTAGAATAGCCTTCAGCTAAGTCCATGGCTACGACCTAGCAAGGTGCCATTAACCATTTCTAGAGAGAGTCTCACTTGTATCATCAAGAATGCTGTATACAAATGATGGATTAAAGTTAAGTATTCCAGCAGCTACGTACTTTTCTTATAGCATTCATTACGTATCCTGTTTCAGACATAACGCCAGCCGGCGTGTGTAAACGCGTGCCTTTCGGTTACCCGTCACTGTGGACTGGCTGTCTTGTCAGTCCACAACAGCTTGGCGACGCGGATCAAAACGGATCTTGTTCTTTCTACTTGCTTTGCCCTAATTTACTTGTGTAATGGCTTCGCCTCAATCTCCAGATGTACTGTCCGAATTTTATCGCTTGCAGAATCAGCAGACGCAGGCCTTATTGGATGCCCTTGGACAGCTCGTCCAGGGTCAACGCGCAATGCAAAACGATGCGGACGCCGCCGCTTCACCGCTACCGCAGCTACAACACGCCGTTGCACCGCCCTTCAGACCATTTGATGCTGCTCAGGAAACATGGACGGTGTGGTCACGCCAATTTGGATTCCATCTCGCCGCCTACAGAATTCAAGGTAATGAGCGGCAGCCGTTTTTGCTTTCGTGTGTAGGTGTGTCCACCTACCGTGTGATAGTGCAATTGTTTCCCCGACGCGACGTAGCAACTCTGTCCTACGAAGAAATTTTGTCTGCTTTAGATGCCTATTTCAAGGAAACAGTCAATATCGTTGCAAAAAGGTATACATTCTTTCGTACAAAACGTACAGCCGGTCAGACTAATCGTGAGTGGGTTGCAACATTGCAAGGCCTTAGAAGGGATTGTGCTTTTGAATGTGAATGTGGACTCCCTTATTCAGATACTTTGGTGCGTGATGCAATTGCACAGAACGTTTCTGATGTTCGCATACGGGAACAGATTTTGAAACTAGTCAATCCCTCCCTTCAACAAGTGATAGACATATTGGATAGGCAAGACACACTTGACTTTGCTCAGGAATCATTTCCAACTTCGCCAGCTGTGTGTAACATTAACCGGCCCGCCGGGCGAGCTGCCCGGAACTGTAAACAGCCCTCGCGCACGTCCGCGCAGCCACGTGTCCCGCGAAAGCAAGCAAATGCAGTGCTGAAATCATGCCCGGGGTGTGCAACTAGACATTCGCGTGAGAATTGCCCGTCACGCCAAGCTATTTGCTTTTTCTGTAATAAAAAAGGACATGTTAAAAGTGTTTGCCAGAAAAAGCTTGGATCGGACACTCACAACCATTCCAGGCCCTTTGCTTCGCGCTGGAATCGAACCAAGAATACTCAGGCTCGTGAACCTTCGCCCATGGACATTAATGTAGTTAATTCCACACTGTCCAGTGCTACTCTCTCTAACAGTGACTGTGTTCGTCCCACAAAAAGTGTGTGTCGACGTCGACGGAAATCCCGTCAAGTCGCCAGTGCTTCTGTCCCAGAAACAGTTCACGTTGCACGAGACAGTCGCAGGACAATAAACTTTTTGTAGACTTGGAAATTAATGGCAACGTGATATCATTCCAGCTCAATACCGGAGCTTCAGTTTCACTACTCAATCACGTCATGTACAAACAACTGGGCGCACCTCCGTTGCGTGTCGCAAATGTTCAGTTAAATAGTTACTCAGGACAGCTTATCCCTGTGTTAGGACAGTGCAGCCTTCTTGCAATATACAAGGAACAAACAAAACTTGTGTCATTTTACGTCCTTCGTTCTTCTTCTGCAGTGAACTTGTTTGGTTTAGATTTATTCAGTTGTTTAACTTGTCTATCGTAAATCAGGTCCTATCAGTGAACCAGACTGTGCCTTCCGCCAGTGTTTCTCGTCTATGTGAAGAATTTGCAGACATCTTTGCACCAGGCCTTGGTTGCGCTAAGAACTATGAAGCACATTTGGATCTAAAAGTCAACGCGCAACCGACATTTTTCAGAGCGCGCAATGTTCCCCACGCATTGCGTGTTGAGGTCGCAAGAACATTAAACGATTTAGAATCACAAGGTGTAATTGAACGTGTGCAGGCTTCTCTCTGGGCCTCACCCTTGGTAATTTTGCGAAAACCTTCCGGAAAATTGAGACTTTGCGTGGACTTCAAGGCAACAGTGAATCCGCAACTAGTGACTGCAACTTTTCCTTTACTCCGCCCGGAAGATCTTTTTGACAAACTGTGCCCGGGTCAATATTTTTCCAAGTTGGACCTCGCTGATGCGTCCTTGCAAATACCGGTGGACGAAGAATCCCAGCGCGTATTGGTGGTTAACACGCATCTTGGTTTGTACCAATTCAAAAGACTGCCGTTCGGGTGTGCATCTACCCCTGCATTGTTTCAGCAATATCTGCAAACTGTTTGTGCATCGGTCCCTACTGCAGCAAACTATCTGGACATCGGAATGCGAACGCGCCTTTCACCAGTTGCAATCGGCGTTGCTTTCAACTACTTGCCTTACGCCATTCGATCCCCAGAAACCCCTTTTGTTGATGGCAGATGCATTGGATTTCGGGATCGGTGCTGTGCTTGCGCACAAAGATGGTTCGCATGATCGCCCTATTGCCTTTGCGTCCAAATTGCTCTCGTCAGCGCAAAGAAATTATTCACAGATAGAGAAAGAAGCTTCGTCTCCAATTTGGTGTTACCAAGATTCATGATTTCTTGTATGGTCATCACTTTACCATCATCACGGACCACAAACCTTTGACATCGCTTTTTCATCCGAACAAGCCTGTACCTCCACGTACAGCGCAGAAATTCATTCGCTGGTCTATTTTCCTCTCGCAGTACCGCTACGATATCTTGTATCGGTCCACTGCTAAGCACGGAAACGCCGATGCGTTGTCCCGTTTGCCTGTTGCTGAGGATAGAGCATTCGATTCTTCTGAACTTGCTTGCATGTTCATTGATGCGGAAACCGATGACGTGGTCGAATCATTTCCGATTGATTTTCGTCGTGTAGCTGCAGACACAGCTGCCGACCCTGTCCTTGCTACCGTTTTGCGTTTTGTTGCTACGCAATGGCCCTTGTCCAAGTCACGGATCGAGGATCCGTTGGTTCGCCGATTTTTTGCTCACAAGGAGAGACTTTTTGTTCGACATGGTGTTTTGCTGTTGCGTTCTGATAATGATCAGTCTAGGGTCGTGGTCCCACGTTCATTACAGTCCTCTGTCTTAAAGCTTCTTCATCCAGGACATTGGGGTATAGTGCGAACGAAACATCTTGCTCGTCAGCACTGTACTTGGTTCGGAATCGATGCTGCGATTACGAATATGTGCTCTTCTTGCATGGCGTGTGCTGAACAACAATCCGCGCCACCGCGGAAATTCTTTGCATGGCCGAAAATCACTTCCCCTTGGCAACGCTTACACATAGATTTTGCTGGTCCATTCTGGAATGCTCGATGGTTGGTTGTTGTCGATTCCTTCAGTAATTTTCCATTTGTTGTCCGGATGTCTTCCACGAAGTCATCTGCCACCATCCAAGCGTTGTCTGCTATATTTTGCATTGAAGATCTTCCACAGACTATTATCTCCGACAATAGCCCATAATTCATGTGCGCAGAATTTCAGTCATTCTGCAAGGCCAATGGTATTCAACATCTGACATCCACGCCGTTTTCGCCTCAGTCAAACGGTGCCGCTGAACGATTGGTCCGGACTTTCAAGTCACAGATGTTGAAAGAGTCGCATTCTCGGGAGGACGCGTTATTGCTCTTTTTGTCCTCGTATCGCTCTCAGCCCCGAGATGGTCGATCGCCGGCTGAGTTGCTCCATGGTCGTCCTCATCGAACCTTGATGTCTTTGCTGCATCCGCCGCATCAGGTTCCTGTGCAGCGGCAGACTCCTGCTTTTGCTCCAGGCGACGTTGTCTATTATCGCCACTATCGCGGTTCACGGCGTTGGGTCGCAGGGCGCATTCTTCGCTGCCTCGTCCGCGCTATGTATTTGGTTTTGGGGGCCTCTGGTGAGGTGCGAAAAAAACGGCGGGCGGAAGCCTTATAACACGACCGTTCGCCGATTTGCGGGGGAGGAATGTGGTGTCACCGCCAGACACCACACTTGCTAGGTGATAGCTTTAAATCGGCCGCGGTCCATTAGTACATGTCGGACCCGCGTGTCGCCACTGTCAGTAATTACAGACCGAACGCCACCACACGGCAGGTCTAGAGAGACGTACTAGCACTCGGCCAAGTTGTACGGACGACTTTGCTAGCGACTACACGTACGAAGCCTTTCTCTCATTTGCCGAGAGACAGTTAGATTAGCCTTCAGCTAAGTCCATGGCTACGACCTAGCAAGGCGCCATTAACCATTTCTAGAGAGAGTCTCACTTGTATCATCAAGAATGCTGTATACAAATGATGGATTAAAGTTAAGTATTCCAGCAGCTACGTACTTTTCTTATAGCATTCATTACGTATCCTGTTTCAGACATAACGCCATCCGGCGTGTGTAAACGCGTGCCTTTCGGTCACCCGTCACTGTGGACTGGCTGTCTTGTCAGTCCACAACAGTTTGCTTGACGTATTCCAATCTCTGTCTTCCTCTGCAGTTTTTGCCCTCTAAAGCTCCCTCTAGTACCATGGAAGTCATTCCCTCATGTGTTAGCAGATGTCCTATCATCCTGTCCCTTCTCCTTATCAGTGTTTTCCACAGGCTCCTTTCCTCTCCGATTCTGCGTAGAACCTCCTCATTCCTGACCTTATCAGTCCACCTAATTTTCAACATTCGTCTATAGTACCACATCTCAAATCCTTCGATTCTCTTCTGTTCCGGTTTTCCCACAGTCCATGTTTCACTACCATACAATGCTGTACTCCAGACGTACATCCTCATAAATTTCTTCCTCAAATTAAGGCCGGTATTTGATATTAGTAGACTTCTCTTGGCCAGAAATGCCTTTTTGCCATAGCGAGTCTGCTTTTGATGTCCTCCTTGCTCCGTCCGTCATTGGTTATTTTACTGCCTAGATAGCAGAATCCCTTAACTTCATTGACTTCGAGACCATCAATCCTGATGTTAAGTTTCTCTCATTTCTACTACTTCTCATTACCTTCGTCTTTCTCCGATTTACTCTCAAACCATACTGTGTACTCACTAGACTGTTCATTCCGTTCAGCAGATCATTTAATTCTTCTTCACTTTCCCTCAGGATAGCAATGTCATCAGCGAATCGTATCATTGATATACTTTCACCTTGTATTTTAATTCCACTCCTGAACCTTTCTTTTATTTCCATCATTGCTTCCTCGATGTACAGATTGAAGAGTAGGGGCGAAAGGCTACCGCTTTGTCTTACACCTTTCTTAATACGAGCAATTCGTTCTTGATCGTCCACTCTTATTATTCCCTGTTGGTTGTTGTACATATTGTATATGACCCGTCTCTCACTATAGCTTACCCCTACTTTTTTCAGAATCTCGAACAGCTTGCACCATTTTATATTGTCGAACGCTTTTTCCTGGTTTTGATTTTCTTTAGCCTTGCTTCCATTATTAGCCGTAACGTCAGAATTGCCTCTCTCGTTCCTTTACTTTTCCTAAAGCCATACTGATCGTCACCTAGCGCATTATCAATTTTCTTTTCCATTCTTCTGTATATTATTCTTGTAAGCAGCTTCGATGCATGAGCTGTTAAGCTGATTGTGCGATAATTCTCGCACATGTCAGCTCTCGCCGTCTTCGGAATTGTGTGAATGATGCTTTTCCGAAAGTCAGATGGTATATCGTCAGACTCATATATTCTACACACCAACGTGAATAGTCGCTTTGTTGCCACTTCCCCCAATGATTTTAGAAATTCTGATGCAATGTTATCTATCCCTTCTGCCTTATTTGACCGTAAGTCCTCCAAAGCTCTTTTAAATTCCGATTGTAATACTGGATCCCCTATCTCTTCTAAATCGACTCCTGTTTCTTCTTCTATCACATCAGACAAATCTTCGCCCTCATAGAGGCTTTCAATGTATTCTTTCCACCTATCTGCTCTCTCCTCTGGATTTAACAGTGGAATTCCCGTTGCACTCTTAATGTTACCACCGTTGCTTTTAATGTCACCAAAGGTTGTTTTGACTTTCCTGTATGCTGAGTCTGTCCTTCCGACAATCATATCTTTTTCGATGTCTTCACATTTTTCCTGCAGCCATTTGGTCTTAGCTTCCCGGCACTTCCTATTTATTTCATTCCTAAGCGACTTGTATTTCTGTATTCCTGATTTTCCCGGAACATGTTTGTACTTCCTCCTTTCATCAATCAAATGAAGTATTTCTTGTGTTATCCATGGATTCTTCGCAGCTACCTTCTTTGTACCTATGTTTTCCTTCCCAGCTTCTGTGATGGCCCTTTTTAGAGATGTCCATTCCTCCAACTTTACTGCCTACTGTGCTATTCTTTATTGCTGTATCTATAGCGTTAGAGAACTTCAAATGTATCTCGTCATTCCTTAGTATTTCCGTATCCCACTTCTTTGCGTATTGATTCTTCCTGACTAATGTCTTGAACTTCAGCCTATTCTTCATCACTACTATATTGTGATCTGAGTCTATATCTGCTCCTGGGTACGCCTTACAATCCAGTATCTGATTTCGGAATCTCTGTCTGACCATGATGTAATCTAATGGAAATCTTCCCGTACCTTCCGGCCTTCTCCAAGTATACCTCCTCCTCTTGTGATTCTTGAACAGGGTATTCGCTATTACTAGCTGAAACTTGTTACATAACTCAATTAGTAGACTTAGAGAAAGCTTTTGACAATGTTGACTGGAATACTGTCTTTCAAATTCTAAAGGTGGCAGGGGTAAAATACAAGGAGCGAAAGGCTATTTACAATTTGTACAGAAACAAGATGGCAGTTATAAGAGTCGAGGGGCATGAAAGGGAAGCAGTGGTTGGGAAGGGAGTGAGACAGGGTTGTAGCCTCTCTCCGATGTTATTCAATCTGTATATTGAGCAAGCAGTAAAGGAAACAAAAGAAAAATTCGAAGTAGGTATTAAAATCCATGGAGAAGAAATAAAAACTTTGAGGTTCGCCGATGACATTGTACACTCCTGGAAATTGAAATAAGAACACCGTGAATTCATTGTCCCAGGAAGGGGAAACTTTGTTGACACATTCCTGGGGTCAGATACATCACATGATCACACTGACAGAACCACAGGCACATAGACACAGGCAACAGAGCATGCACAATGTCGGCACTAGTACAGTGTATATCCACCTTTCGCAGCAATGCAGGCTGCTATTCTCCCATGGAGACGATCGTAGAGATGCTGGATGTAGTCCTGTGGAACGGCTTGCCATGCCATTTCCATCTGGCGCCTCAGTTGGACCAGCGTTCGTGCTGGACGTGCAGACCGCGTGAGACGACGCTTCATCCAGTCCCAAACATGCTCAATGGGGGACAGATCCGGGGATCTTGCTGGCCAGGGTAGTTGACTTACACCTTCTAGAGCACGTTGGGTGGCACGGGATACATGCGGACGTGCATTGTCCTGTTGGAACAGCAAGTTCCCTTGCCGGTCTAGGAATGGTAGAACGATGGGTTCGATGACGGTTTGGATGTACCGTGCACTATTCAGTGTCCCCTCGACAATCACTAGTGGTGTACGGCCAGTGTATGAGATCGCTCCCCACACCATGATGCCGGGTGTTGGCCCTGTGTGCCTCGGTCGTATGCAGTCCTGATTGTGGCGCTCACCTGCACGGCGCCAAACACGCATACGACCATCATTGGCACCAAGGCAGAAGCGACTCTCATCGCTGAAGACGACACGTCTCCATTCGTCCCTCCATTCACGCCTGTCGCGACACCACTGGAGGCGGGCTGCACGATGTTGGGGCGTGAGCGGAAGACGGCCTAACGGTGTGCGGGACCGTAGCCCAGCTTCATGGAGACGGTTGCGAATGGTCCTCGCCGATACCCCAGGAGCAACAGTGTCCCTAATTTGCTGGGAAGTGGCGGTGCGATCCCCTACGGCACTGCGTAGGATCCTACGGTCTTGGCGTGCATCCGTGCGTCGCTGCGGTCCGGTCCCAGGTCGACGGGCACGTGCACCTTCCGCCGACCGCTGGCCACAACATCGATGTACTGTGGAGACCTCACGCCCCACGTGTTGAGCAATTCGGCGGTACGTCCACCCGGCCTCCCGCATGCCCACTATACGCCCTCGCTCAAAGTCCGTCAACTGCACATACGGTTCACGTCCACGCTGTCGCGGCATGCTACCAGTGTTAAAGACTGCGATGGAGCTCCGTATGCCACGGCAAACTGGCTGACACTGACGGCGGCAGTGCACAAATGCTGCGCAGCAAGCGCCATTCGACGGCCAACACCGCGGTTCCTGATGTGTCCGCTGTGCCGTGCGTGTGATCATTGCTTGTACAGCCCTCTCGCAGTGTCCGGAGCAAGTATGGTGGGTCTGACACACCGGTGTCAATGTGTTCTTTTTTCCATTTCCAGGAGTGTATTTCTATCTGAGACAGCAAAGGACTTGGAAGAGCAGTTGAACGGAATGCATAGTGTCTTGAGAGGAGGATATAAGATGAGCATCAACAAAAGCAAAACGAGGATAATTTAATGTCGTGGAATTAAGTCGGGTGATGCTGAGGGAATTAGATTAGGAAATGAGACACTTAAAGTAGTAAAGGAGTTCTGCTATTTGTGAAGCACAATAACTGATGATGGTCGAAGTAGAGAAGATATAAAATGTAGACTGGCAATGGCAAGGAAAGCGTTTCTGAAGAAGAGGAATTTGTTAACATCGAGTATAGATTTAAGTGTCAGGAAGTCGTTTCTGAAGGTATTTGTATGGAGTGTAGCTACTTATTGAAGTGAAGCATGGACGATAAATGGATTAGACAACAAGAGAATAGAAGCTTTCGAAATGTGGTGTTACAGAAGAATGCTGAGGATTAGACGGGTAGATTACATAACTAATAAGGAGGTATTGAATAGAATTGGGGAGAAGAGGAGTTTGTGGCACAACTTGACAAAAAGAAGGGACAGGTTAGTTGTACATGTTCTGAGGCATCAAGGGACCACTAATTTAGCATTGGAGGGCAGCATGGAGGGTAAAAATCGTAGATGGAGACCAAGAGATGAATACACTTAGCTGATTCAGAGGGATGTAGGTTGCAGTAGGTACTGGGAGACGAAGAAGCTTGCACAGGATAGAGTAGCATGGAGAGCTGTATTAAACCAGTCTCAGGACTGAAGATCACAACAACAACAATTGCAGCAAAACTTGTTAGATACGCTAATGCGTTAATGCGGAATTGATTTACGCTCCAGTTTTGGCCACCAGGAGCAAGTATAGCCTTGTACTCTGACGGTATGATATCCACTCCGTCATTTGACGTGGCATACCGCGATTGAACAGTACGGCTGTCGACTAGAGAGACTGTGCGCTGTTAGTGAAACTGTGTTATGTGAACGACTGGTAAGTCTGAGGGGAGACATGTTGGCAGGAAATTGTTTAAAGAGGTTGATAATGAAATTCGAAAACTCGCGTGAGCTTGTTGTGGCAGCTGGAAGAAGATGGCGTCCTATCCCGTTGGAAATTATCTTCGAAGCCACTGTTGCTGTAACTGACCTTTCAGCACGTGCCATGGGTTGTTTTAGTGCTCGTGCAGTGCCACGTGGATTGTCCATCGCATTGTTTAACAGTACGCAATTTTTTCTGTCTATATGACATTGCTACCCGTTAGCCGTCACGGTAGCTCAGCGTGTTCGGTCAGAGAGCCGGTTGGCCTCTGTAATGAAAAACTGAGTGGAAGGATCAACCACCGAACTTGAACAGGATGTCTCGCGACGTCCGCAACGACCAAACACAACGATAAAAAAAAAGAAAAAAAGAGCTATATAGCAACTGCGACCTCGTGATCTACAGTAATGTTATGAATTTTTCTTTAGTTTCTGATACGTATCGAAGTTGATGAAGTGTGGCCGGGCATTATTCTATGGAGTGATGAGACACATTATGCACTACAGTACCGCCGAATTTGGGGTACTTTTAAACCAGGTGCTGTGCACCGAAAATTTATAACACTCCCATATTTGGCTGTGTGGTTTGAATTCACAAAGACCTTTATTCTCAGCCCTTTCTTCCTCGAATAGAATACACCCAGTCTGGTGTACCTTCACGTATGCACGTAATAGAGACTTCCTTGTACAGCATGTGATTCCTGCTTTGGAAGAGCCCAGTTGTGTGAGAACCATTGCTATCGTGCAAGATGGGACAACATCTCTTGTCGCTCTCGCAGTGGAAGATCAGCTTAATGCAACACTCCACGAACGTGTTATCTCCAGAGAGTTTCTAAATGCGTGGCCTGCGAGATCACGTGATCTGAATCCATGTGACTTTCTGGCTGTGGGTATATACAGGGCGTTAAAAAAAGGTACGGCCAAAATTTCAGGAAACATTCCTCACACACAAATAAAGAAAAGATGTTATGTGGACATGTGTCCGGAAACGCTTAATTTCCATGTTAGAGCTCATTTTAGTTTCGTCCACCTACGCTCAATGGAGCACGTTATCATGATTTCATACGGGATACTCTACCTGTGCTGCTAGAACATGTGCCTTTACAAGTACGACACAACATGTGGTTCATGCGCGATGGAGCTCCTGCACATTTCAGTCGAAGTGTTCGTACGCTTCTCAACGACAGATTCGGTGACCGATGGATTGGTAGAGGCGGACCAATTCCATGGCCTCCACGGTCTCCTGACCTCAACCCTCTTGACTTTCATTTATGGGGGCATTTGAAAGCTCTTGTCTACGCAACCCCGGTACCAAATGTAGAGACTCTTCGTGCTCGTATTATGGACGGCTGTGATACAGTACGCCATTCTCCAGGGCTGCATCAGTGCATCAGGGATTCCATGCGACGGAGGGTGGATGCATGTATCCTCGCTAACGGAGCACATTTTGAACATTTCCTATAACACAGTGTTTGAAGTCGCGCTGGTACGTTCTGTTGCTGTGTGTTTCCATTCCATGATTAATGTGATTTGAAGAGAATTAATAAAATGAGCTCTAACATGGAAAGTAAGCGTTTCCGGACACATGTCCACATAACATATTTTCTTTCTTTGTGTGTGAGGAATGTTTCCTGAATGTTTGGCCGTACCTTTTTGTAACACGCTGTATAAAAGAAGGCGTCACCGTCAGGTGGCTTGCGGAGTATGGATGTAGATGTAGATGGAGAAAACTTTCGGTCTCTTCCTGGTCTGAAGGTCGGTATAAGAGTACACGATGCTCATTTTCCACCGGAACTTCTGCGAGCAACTGGTGATCACGTCGTTTTACGGATGCAGCATCTCGTCGATGTCTCTGGTGCTCGTACTCAACAAGCTGTGTAAGCTGCGATTAATAATAAAATCAACATCACTCCTTTGTCGTTTGTTCGACATTTTCTGCCCATTTCCTGTTCCTAATCCATTACATACGGAAACATTCCTTTAAGTCTTTCTTGCATTCACCACACTAGATTTGTGCCTGGTGGCCGAAACTCGAACTGACTTTTTTCCACCGTAAATCGGTTCCGCATTAATGCTTTATCATATTTATCATGTTTCACTGTTATACAATAATTTCCGCGTGGAGTAGCCGCGCGGTTTGAGGCGCCTTGCATGGATTGCGCGGCCCCTCCCGCCGGAGTTTCGAGTCCTCCCTCGGGTGTGGGTGTGTGTGTTGTTCTTAGGGTAAGTAAATTAGTTTAAGTTAGTTTAACTGGTGTATATGTCCAGGGATCGATGACCTAAGCAGTTTGGTTCCTTAGGAATTCACACACATGTGAACATTTTTCATACAATAATTGTAACCCACACTGGACCTCTGTAAGAAGCTACGCTGTAATGATTACCACTCGGTGTTTTTTAGTACACACCGTATATTAACAATAGGTAATAAAGTTGTTATTGCTGGCAGTCCAACTTTCTGTGACGTAAAGCGTGGGTGCAAAAGTCATGTTCCTCTTAGTATTTCGAACAGGATGCTGGTTTTGGAACGGAAAAGATTACGACAGAATTTCTGATTCAGATCATTTCCAGAAAGTTTCATGTTGGCACGTACGCTCTAGTGATGAAGCATCGCCATCGGGCAAGCGGTGCAGAAATACAGCCACGAAAAGGTTTTTAGAAAAAGAGACGTCCAACAAAAAAGTTGTAGATTTTATGCCGCTTAGATGATTCACAATGTCAAATTGAATACCACAGGAAGCCGTTCAGCAAAACAAAAAGTAAATTCAGAGAAAAAGCGCAAAACTAATGGACTGGTTCCGGCTGTGCTAAGGCCACGGCGGTTAAAATGTCAGCCAGTTTAGCTGCAGCTCCCTCGTATCGGCCCACGCTTGGCTATTAGACGTTAATGATCTGTCTTAAACAGCACGGCTGGTATATTTATGGAACGAAATAAAATACAGGCATACAGCACAAATCTGAGTCGAAACAGCGTGAGTAGCGAAACTCCGTAAAACAGGGCAGAATTTTCATGGAAAATATCGTTTTAAGTCCTCTCTTAGCACTACACTACTGGCCATTAAAATTGCTACACCAAGAAGAAAAACAGATGATAAACGGGTATTCATTGGACAAATGTTATACTAGAACTGACATGTGATTACATTTTCACGTAATTTGGGTGCATAGATCCTGAGAAATCAGTATCCAGAACAACCACCTCTGGCCCTAATAACGGCCTTGATACGCCTGGGCATTGAGTCAAACAGAGCTTGGATGGCGTGTACAGGTACAGCTGCCCATGCAGCTTCAACACGATACCACAGTTCATCAAGAGTAGTGACGGGCGTATTGTGACGAGCCAGTTGCTCGGCCACCATTGACCAGACGTTTTCAATTGGTGAGAGATCTGGAGAATGTGCCGGGTGATACGCCAGTGGCGCGGGTTCCTGGGTTCGATTCCCGGCGGGGTCAGGGATTTACTCTGCCTCGTGATGACCGGGTGTTGTGTGATGTCCTTAGGTTAGTTAGGTTTAAGTAGTTCTAAGTTCTAGGGGACTGATAGACCATACATGTTAAGTCCCATAGTACTCAGAGCCATTTGAACCATTTGATACGCCAGTATGGCGATGACGAATACAAGCTTCTACACTCCTGGAAATGGAAAAAAGAACACATTGACACCGGTGTGTCAGACCCACCATACTTGCTCCGGACACTGCGAGAGGGCTGTACAAGCAATGATCACACGCACGGCACAGCGGACACACCAGGAACCGCGGTGTTGGCCGTCGAATGGCGCTAGCTGCGCAGCATTTGTGCACCGCCGCCGTCAGTGTCAGCCAGTTTGCCGTGGCATACGGAGCTCCATCGCAGTCTTTAACATTGGTAGCATGCCGCGACAGCTTGGACGTGAACCGTATGTGCAGTTGACGGACTTTGAGCGAGGGCGTATAGTGGGCATGCGGGAGGCCGGGTGGACGTACCGCCGAATTGCTCAACACGTGGGGCGTCAGGTCTCCACAGTACATCGATGTTGTCGCCAGTGGTCGGCGGAAGGTGCACGCGCCCGTCGACCTGGGACCGGACCGCAGCGACGCACGGATGCACGCCAAGACCGTGGGATCCTACGCAGTGCCGTAGGGGACCGCACCGCCACTTCCAAACAAATTAGGGACACTGTTGCTCCTGGAGTATCGGCGAGGACCATTCGCAACCGTCTCCATGAAGCTGGGCTACGGTCCCGCACACCGTTAGGCCGTCTTCCGCTCACGCCCCAACATCGTGCAGCCCGCCTCCAGTGGTGTCGCGACAGGCGTGAATGGAGGGACGAATGGAGACGTGTCGTCTTCAGCGATGAGAGTCGCTTCTGCCTTGGTGCCAATGATGGTCGTATGCGTGTTTGGCGCCGTGCAGGTGAGCGCCACAATCAGGACTGCATACGACCGAGGCACACAGGGCCAACACCCGGCATCATGGTGTGGGGAGCGATCTCCTACACTGGCCGTACACCACTGGTGATCGTCGAGGGGACACTGAATAGTGCACGGTACATCCAAACCGTCATAGAACCCATCGTTCTACCATTCCTAGACCGGCAAGGGAACTTGCTGTTCCAACAGGACAATGCACGTCCGCATGTATCCCGTGCCACCCAACGTGCTCTAGAAGGTGTAAGTCAACTACCCTGGCCAGCAAGATCTCCGGATCTGTCCCCCATTGAGCATGTTTGGGACTGGATGAAGCGTCGTCTCACGCGGTCTGCACGTCCAGCACGAACGCTGGTCCAACTGAGGCGCCAGGTGGAAATGGCATGGCAAGCCGTTCCACAGGACTACATCCAGCATCTCTACGATCGTCTCCATGGGAGAATAGCAGCCTGCATTGCTGCGAAAGGTGGATATACACTGTACTAGTGCCGACATTGTGCATGCTCTGTTGCCTGTGTCTATGTGCCTGTGGTTCTGTCAGTGTGATCATGTGATGTATCTGACCCCAGGAATGTGTCAATAAAGTTTCCCCTTCCTGGGACAATGAATTCACGGTGTTCTTATTTCAATTTCCAGGAGTGTATTTGCGTTCACCGCGAAGTCGCCAAACACGGATGCGACCATCATGATGCTGTAAACAGAACCTGGATTCATCCGAGAAAATTACGTTTTGCCATTCGTGCACCCAGGTTCGTCGTTGCGTACACAGTCGCAGGCGCTCCTGTCTGTGATGCAGCGTCAAGGGTAACCGCAGCCACTTTCTCCGAGCTGATAGTCCATGCTGCTGCAAATGTCTAACTGTTCGTGCAGATGGTTATTGTCTTGCCAACGTCCCCATCTGTTGACTCAGGGATCGAAACGTGGCTGCACGATCCGTTACACCCATGTGGATAAGATGCCTGTGATCTGGACTGCTAGTGTTACGAGGGCGTTGGGATGAAGCACGGCGTTCCGTATTACCCTATTAATCCCACCAATTCCATATTCTACTAACAGTCATTGGATCTCCACCAACGCGAGCAGCAATGTCGAGATACGATAAACCGCAATCGCCATAGGCTACAATTCGACCTTTATCAAAGTCGGAAACGTGATGATACGCATTTCTCCTCCTTACACGAGGCATCACAACAACGTTTCTCCAGGCAACGCCGGTCAACTGCTCTTTGTGTATGAGAAATTGGTTGGAAACTTTGCTCATGTCAGTATGTTGTAGGTGTCGCCACCGGTGCCAAACTTGTGTGAATGCTCTGAAAAGCTAATCTTTTGCATATCACAGCATCTTCTTCCTGTCGGCTAAATTTCGCGTCTATAGCACGTCATGTTCGTGGTGTAGCAATTATAATGGCCAGTAGTGTATTTTCCGCAGCTTTTGAAGTAGAAACAATATGTATTATCTTGGCGAGACGTTTATTAATGCACCACTTTTTTTTTAAAATTGAAAATATCGTGTTTTGCTAATGAGAGATACAAAATCGCTCTCAACGTGAACATAAACAAGTTCATCTATTTTCAGGAAGCTGTTTTAGGTGAGGGGCTAGTCAAATCTATTGGCTTCAAATAGACATCCCAAAGTGTATCTCTTCCAGAAAGTACCACCTCCGGCTTGCTAACTCCTCTGCAAACTACACTGTCTGGTCACACTTGTCAAAATACTGATTAACCGCATCCTGCAGCACGGATCGCTGCGAAACAGAGTCAGTGAGGTTGTGGAAGTTACAGACGGGTGGAGCCATCCCGAATCCAGTATCGTAACTAGCTACGCCTGGTTTCTTGGTTGAGAACCCGCGGCGCAAACGGCCCAATCCAGGTTGTCCCACAGGTGATTGGATTTGAGCCCGGGGTGTCTGGCGAACGGGCAACGGCCTTGCCGCAGTGGCTACACCTGTTCCCGTGAGATCACCGAAGTGCTGTCGGGCGTGGTCGGCACTTGGATGGGTGACCATCCAGGCCACCACGCGCTGTTGTCATTTTTCGGGGTGCACTCAGCCTCGTGATGCCAAATGAGGAGCTGCTCGACCGAATAGTAGCGGCTCCGGTCAAGAATACCATCATAACGACCGGGAGAGCGGTGTGCTGACCCCACGCCCCTCCTATCCGCATCCTCGACCGAGGATGACACGGCGGTCGGATGGTCCCGGTAGGCCACTCGTGGCCTGAAGACGGAGCGCGTTTGTCTGGTGACCAGGAGAGTACGGTAAACGCATCCTAGTGCTCTTCGAACCACGCACATAGGACGTGAGCTGTGTGACACGTTGTATTATGCTGCTGGTAGATGCCATCGTGCCAGGGAAAAACCAGCCACATATATTGGATGGATGTGGTCCGCAAGGACAGATGAATACCTGTATTGATGCGTTGTGAATTCCAGAATGACGAAATCACCCAGGGAATGCCCTCCTGTCAGGATTCTTCCGATGGTTGTTCCAGGGTGTTTGTTTTCAGACGTTTCCCGCCGTACACGCCAACGACTGTCTGTCTGATGGAAGAAGGGATTCGTGTCGGAAGGTGACCTGCCGTCACTCAGTGGACGCCGAGGTGCGGTACTGGCCTGCAAAATCCAGCCTTAGTCGCCGATGAACGGCAGTCGGTATGGGTGCATGAAACAGGTGTCTACTGTGGAGATTCATGAGCAGCAATGTACAAAAAATAGTACAAAACGCAATCAGCACAATGGGACTTAACATCTGAGCTCATCAGTCACCTAGACTTACACTACTGGACATTAAAATTGCTACACCACGAAGGTGACGTGCTACAGACGCGAAATTTAACCGACAGGAAGAAGATGCTGTGACATGCAAATGGTTAGCTTTTCAGAGCATTCACACATGGTTGGCGCCGGTGGCGACACCTACAACGTGCTGACGCGAGGAAAGTTTCCAACCGGTTTATTATACACAAACGGCAGTTGACCGGCGTTGCCTGGTGAAACGTTGTTGTCATGCCTCGTGTAAGGAGGGGAAGTGCGTACCATCACGTTTCCGACTTTGATAAAAGTCGGATTGTGGCGTATCGTGACTGCGGTTTATCGTATCGCGACATTGCTGCTCGCGTTGGTGGAGATCCAATGACTGTTAGTAGAATATGGAATTGGTGGGATTAAGAGGGTAATACGGAACGCCGTACTGGATCCCAACGGCCTCGTATCACTAGCAGTCCAGATGGCAGGCATCTTATCCACATGGCTGTAACGGATCGTGCAGCCACGTTTCGATCCCTGAGTCAACAGGTGGGGACGTTTGCAAGACAACAATCATCTGCACGAACAGTTCGACGACGTTTGCAGCAGCATGGACTATCAGCTCAGAGACAATGGCTGCGGTTACCCTTGACGCTGCATCACAGACAGGAGCGCCTGCGATGGTGTACTCAACGATGGACTCGGGTGCACGAATGGCAAAACGTTATGTTTTCGGATGAATCCGGGTTCTGTTTACAGAATCATGATGGTCGCAACCGTGTTAGCCGACTTCGCGGTGAACGCAAATTGGAAGCGTGTATTCGTCGTCGCCGGCCGCGATGGCCGTGCGGTTCTGGCGCTGCAGTCCGGAACCGCGGGACTGCTACGGTCGCAGGTTCGAATCCTGCCTCGGGCATGGGTGTGTGTGATGTCCTTAGGTTAGTTAGGTTTAAGTCGTTCTAAGTTCTAGGGGACTTATGACCTAAGATGTGGAGTCCCATAGTGCTCAGAGCCATTTGAACCATTTTTTTTTGTATTCGTCGTCGCCATATTGGCGTATCACCCGGCATGATAGTATGGGGTGCCATTGGTTACACGTCTTGTTCGCATTGACGGCACTTTGAACAGTGGACGTTACATTTCAGATGTGTTACGACCCGTGGCTCTACCCTTCATTCGTTCCCTGCGAAACTCTGCATTTCATCAGGATAATACATGACCGCATATTGCAGATCCTGTACAGGACTTTCTCGATACAGAAAATGTTCGACTGATGCCCTGGCCAGCACATTCTCCACATCTCTCAGCAATTGAAAACGCCTGGTCAATGGTGGCCGAGCAACTGGCTCGTCACAATACGTCAGTCACTAATCTGATGAACTGTGGTATCGTGTTGAAGCTGCATGGGCAGCTGTACCTGTACACGCCATCCAAGCTCTGTTTGACTCAATGCCCAGGCGTATCAAGGACGTTATTACGGCCAGATGTGGTTGTTCTGGGTACTGATTTCTCAGGATCTATGCACCCAAATTGCGTGAAGATGTAATCACATGTTAGTTCTAGTATAATATATTTCTCCAATGAATATCCGTTTATCATCTGCATTTCTTCTTGGTGTAGCAATTTTAATGGCCAGTGGTGTAAAACTGCTTAAACCTAACTAACGTAAGAATATTACACACATCCATGCCTGAGGCAGGATTCGAACCTGCGACCGTAGCAGCAGCTTGGTTCCGAACTGAAGCGCCTAGAACAGCTCGGCCATAACGGCTGGGGCAGCAATGTTAGCTGTACGGTGATTGCGGTGGCACTGTTGATAGTCCCTTGGTTATCTGGGCAGTGAGTCGCTCAACAATCGCTCGTCTATTTTCCGAAGTCGTCGTTCGCCACTGTGATCTATTGCCCGTGCTGTACAACAGCTGTCTTGGTGACGGTTTTGGATAGCGCCATTTTGGCAGCCAAGGTAAGCTTTAGCCACGGCGGCACTCTATACTATAACATTCCCTTACAAAACCGAACAGTGCCTATTCAGAATTGGACGCCCAAGCACAGGAACGCGGTTGCAGGCATTCAGTTATGCAAAAAGTAGCTTTGCCTGTCAGTAAGCATCACTAACATCCTGACTTCATAAATGTTAAACAGTTTTAAATAACTCTGATGATCTACAGGATAAACAGAACACCTCTTAAACTAGAACACTACACACAGGACTAAATATAATCAAACAAATTGCTGTTGAAAACGACTACAAAACAGACATCATAAACAAACTGATCAACAAGGTAAAACAGAAACATGCAGTACACACAGACAACACAGCAGACCTCACCACTTCAGAAAAAAAGAGAGAGATAGTACATACATACAATAACAAAATATCACATACAATAGGAAACATCTTGAAAAAGCAAGGGATCCCAGTAACATTCAGAACAAACAATACAGTTCAGAAAAGACTAACACCAGTCAGAAAAACCTCAGACAAATTCAGCAACGCTGGAATATATCAACTCACTTGCAACTCCTGTCAGGCCCACTACATAGGAAAAACAAGCAGAAATTTCCGATCTAGGTACACAGAGCACATGACAGCTCTAAAAAGTGACGGCACACATTCAACTTTTGCAGAATATTTCATGAACAAAAACCATAACCCCACTAATATCGAATAAGATCTAGGGATTCTGAGAAACAGCAACAGCCTATACCGACAACTAACGATACAAGAAAATTACCACATACAAAAGGCTATAGTCGAAGGGAAAAATGTAATAAATAAAAACACAACACTCTGCAACAACACACTCTTTTCTTTACCGCTCTGAGAGAACTGACCAAGGGCACAGAACAGAAAGCACACACACGCAAAAGAACCACTTCCCCATCACACACAGAGACATAAATAATGAACAGGAGTCGTCGTAATTCGCGCTACAGTTTTTCATAGCCTTTCTCGCCACTGCGATACGCCTCTCGCGACACACGCGAACAGCAAGATGGCGTATTATTCTGAATCAGAAACAATCTGCAAAATTTCTGTTTTTCTATGTATAAAAGCAGCCACATACCATCCAACGAACGTGAGTACACGAATAGCTAAGCAACAGCTCAGTACACACCAAATAACTGGCTTCCACAACACTACCACAACCCCAAGTATATACTGCTGACATACGAAGTTCACCTTTTAGTATTTGTTTACCAACAGCCGCTCACATGCTTGCGCATGACATGTTGTTCGCTTAGTAAAAAGATGGTGACAGAAAAAAGTAGCACAGAAAATATGTCACAAACAGCGCCAGCAATTACTTGAAACATGCTGTAACATAACAATAAATAAGGTAGTATGAAAGTATCAACAGAAAACTATATTTCAAAAGAAGACTTGTAAAAATGTAATAATGTTTTACTGTGTTTGTACAACTATGCCATTTTCTGCATGTTTTAGATTAAAAAACTCCACTGTCGATGGTGATACATGTCGCCGAAACTAGTTTTGGATAATAAAGAAAATAAATGAACAACAAGGTGTTTTGCATGAAGGCGGACTCATTTACTGATATTACTGTTCTTCTATGCAAACACGGACCAAATGGAAGAGTTTCAAGATAACATTATTGATACTTTTTGTGGTGTCACCGCCAGACACCACACTTGCTAGGTGGTAGCTTTAAATCGGCCGCGGTCCATTAGTACAAGTCGGACCCGCGTGTCGCCACTGTCAGTAATTGCAGACCGAGCGCCACCACACGGCAGGTCTAGAGAGACGTACTAGCACTCGCCCCAGTTGTACGGACGAATTTGCTAGCGACTACACTGACGAAGCCTTTCTCGCATTTGCCGAGAGATAGTTAGAATAGCCTTCAGCTAAGTCCATGGCTACGACCTAGCAAGGCGCCATGAACCATTTTTAAAGAGAGCCTCACTTGTATCATCAAGAATGCTGTATACAAATGATGGATTAAAGTTAAGTATTCCAGCAGCTACGTACTTTTCTTTATAGCATTCATTACGTATCCTGTTTCAGACCTAAGCAAGCCTGCGTGAGTTGACGCGTGCATTTCGGCCTCCTCTCTAAATTAGTGCGTTGTGTTGGCTAATCTACCGACACAACACTTTTGTTGTTTGGCCTCATGGTAGTGAGAATTTAAACCGGTTTTTGGAACAACCGGGTATTCAGTTCACTATGGAGGTGGAAAAGAATGGATGCCTTCCTTCCATTGATGTGTTGGTCAAAAGGAAGACTGATGGTACGTTGGGACATTATGTTTATAGGAAGCCTACACACACTGACTTGTATCTGCGAGCTGGTAGTTGTCACCATCCAGCTCGCGTAAAGGAGTACTTCGCACCTTGATTCACAGGGCCCACGTTATCTCAGACCCTGAAAGTTTGGCAGCTGAGCTATC
Source organism: Schistocerca cancellata (assembly GCF_023864275.1). Taxonomy (NCBI): domain Eukaryota; kingdom Metazoa; phylum Arthropoda; class Insecta; order Orthoptera; family Acrididae; genus Schistocerca; species Schistocerca cancellata. Next base: position 129,001,638 of record NC_064635.1, read on the forward strand.
ACATCTCGAAGTCACCTTTCGTCAGAATGGTTATAGTGAGAGGCAGATCAAACGTGCGTTGCGCCATCAGCCATCTGTGCAAACGGGAGAGTGACGATATCAACGCAGTGGCACCTAAGTCTACGGCCTTTTTGCCTTAATCAGGAAGCATTTCTAACAGGGTTGGCCGTATTTTGCGGAAATATGATGTGAAATGTGTCTTCCGACCGCCTTCTAAGATTAAGATCCTGTTGGCGTCCGTAAAATATGATCTTGGTTTGCGTAAGGCTGGGGTGTATCGTATTCCTGGCAGTTGTGGCATGTCATATATTGGTCAGACAATCAGGACTGTGGTAGACCGGTGTATTGAACATAAGCGTCACACACGTTTACAACAGTCGATCAAATCCGCAATTACAGAACATTGCCTTGACACCGGTCATCCTACAAAATTCAACAACACGGAGATTCTGGCTTGCACGTCCAGCTATTGGGATAGTGTCATAAAGGAAGCTGTTGAAATCAAACTATCAAGTAACCTTATAAACAGAAATGGTGGATTTTGTCTAAATGTTGCTTGGAATCCGGCTCTGTCTCTCATAAAAAAAAAACCAGGGGGACACAATTAGGGCTACCTCACCTGTTGATTAATAGTCACTATCGATATTTCTGATGTTGGTTATCTTTGGTTGTGTGTTGACTTTGCGGTTACTTGTTCTGTGTGTGGTATCTTCCTTGTTTTTCCTCTGTGAACCGAGGTATTAAATTCCCTTACACATTGCTTCCTGCCGGCCGAAGTGGCCGTGCGGTTCTAGGCGCTGCAGTCTGGAGCCGCGAGACCGCTACGGTCGCAGGTTCGAATCCTGCCTCGGGCATGGATGTGTGTGATGTCCTTAGGTTAGTTAGGTTTAACTAGTTCTAAGTTCTAGGGGACTAATGACCTCAGAAGCGGAGTCCCATAGTGCTCAGCGTCATTTTGAACATTGCTTCCTCCTTGCAGTTGTGCCTTGAGAATGGCAGGGTGTGCTCCTGCCGAAATATCGGCGGTGGTCGACGACGCCACCTGGCAGCAAACCCCTAAATTATTACATAATTTTTGTAGTTTCAGAAAAACAGAGCAGCACATAAAAGGTCAAAACCTTCCTTTTGAAATGGAAAAAGAAGGTGTATTAAACTTCTAGCTAGAGTAGAAATGAGTGTAACAAGGCACAACACTCTGTTCTACATAAATATAACTAAGCATAGGTTTGGCAGTCGCGAACTCGAATGTTCATTGAAGAAATTAAAAATCATCTTTGCAGCCAGAGGCTAGTCTACTTGTAATTGAGAATAATCGCATCGATACGTTGCCTCCGTCTACTACGATGGAAGGAGCGATAGTGCATTGTAGTTACCCCATTAATGGCTGCAAGCGGCTGGTGCTGCTGTACTCGAAACACAATTTAAACATGATTATGGTTCGCAAAATCGAAGGTGATCTCAGCGCTTAGACTGTGATTTATCTGCGGTTGCTCTCGAGCTAACGTCACGGAGGAAAGAGTTCTTATTAGGTTAATTATAGCTGCCAAGTCATTCACTGTAAAAGGACAGCTAGATGCAGATAACTAGTAAACAACTCACAGCAGCAGAATTTTATTCTGTCAAGAACAGCTCACTGAACAGGATCGTGGAGGAAATGTATTTAAAGGTGGTACCGTTTCATGTGTGTACTAAAAGGTCAGCTTTAAACATTTGATTACATGTATGGAGCCGGTCGGGGTGGCCGAGCGGTTCTAGGCACTACAGTCTGGAACCGCGCGACCACTACGGTCGCAGGTTCGAATCCTGCCTCGGGCATGGGTGTGTGCGATGTCCTTAGGTTAGTTAGGTTTAAGTAGTTCTAAGTTCTAGGGGACTGATGACCTCAGAAGTTAAGTCCCATAGTGCTCAGAGCCTTTTTTGAACATGTACGGATCACAAGACATTCTATGTAAATCTTTGGCAGCGTTAAGGGGAGGTTTACTATCTTTTGGTTCTAAAAATCGATTTTTTTTAAATTGCATTTCTGGATCCACAAAAGTGTTTACAATCCACCCTTGAAACGGTTTTTCCGAATATGGAACGGAAATGTTTGTTGTTCGCGATTTAAAAAAAATGCACCTGCCTGAAATCGGCGTTTTTCACGCATCAGTTTTTTTCTTTCGAAGAACGAGTTATTGTACCGGTGCTAGAGAGGAAACACACAAAATTCAAATGAAAGTTTGAATGCGTGTATTTGGAAGTTAGCCACCAAAATTTGCATTCTGGTGCGAAGACTGTGGAGTTGTGACTTTCCCGGCAGTGGTCAGCTTCAACGAAGGGTATTCAGCAATTCTGAAGACCATGACAACAATGGACGTCACCCAGTTTGCCAAGCATTCGGACGACCACCGGATTCAAGCGGCCGAAATCCGCTTGTCACCGGGTGTACGAGCGGCTCTGGAACAGCGCTGGTTGGCCCAGTTCGAACAGAACGCCCTCTATGAGGAAGAGGAAGGACTAGTTTATGGACCCGGAATAGCGGATTGAACGTAAGTTGAGTAATATTGCATTTATATGTAGTCATAACTTCAAACGCGTTTTTCTCGAAATGAGTTTTTTTATCGCCCGATAAGGTAACTTCAAAGCTACTTAACCGATTGGCATGATTCTTTGTTTCTGACGAAGCTAACTAAATTGTCTAGGAGTTGTACCACTTTTATTTCGATCCATCAACTATAAATATTTTTACTTGGCTGACGAAGTCAAAAAATTGATAAAAAAACCTATTCCTTCAAGTGGCCGCCATTTTGTTTCCTATGGTCCAAATAACTTAAGCGAGGTACAACTCCTAAAGAATCTTACATCCTTCGCTAACGCCAACTCAATTTTGATTTCAGACGAGCCGGCTGACCTGTGACATACCGCTCGTGGAGGTCTGCATCGAAATTTTGTTTCGTTCCAACGGCACTTCCGCATTTCTTCTTCGACTTTTCCGGTCGAACAAATTACAGTTTGTAGAGCAAATACAAATAAACATTTTGACTAAATTTGACATTGATATCTATAATACATCCCGAGAAAAAATTCTCAAAGAACATGCTTTTTTCGGGCCAAAGATAGTGAACCTCCGCTTAAAAAGAAGCACTCCACTCCCACTAAAAACTGGAAGTACCTGCCGGGATACGTGGACTGTTGTTCAAGGCGGAAAGGCTGTTCGTTGAGGTGGGTAAGAGGGTGTTGGTAGATGAGTGTTGGCGCGTAATATTGAAGGGGCAGGAGTGGCTGTCAGGAGACTAGAGGGGGGGGGGGGGGGGGAGTAGACGGGGGTATCGGTGAGCTATGATTTATAAAGCGGAAAATGTTGTAGTGAATGAAGAAGGAGAAGCGAAAAGGCGTAGGGAAAGATGGGGAGGGAAAGGAAAGCGAGCGCTGAAGACGTGAAATGGATGGGCTGGATTTAAAGTTGATAGGGCGGGTAAATTTCTGGACGGATTTAACGGTGTAGGAGGGGGAGAAGATTGAAATTTCTTTGGGACAGGGTATGGAGGGTGTGCTAGGGTAGAGTTGGAGACACGGGAGAGTACTGGTATCGGAAAGTGGAGGGGAAGCAATAGGCTAATTGGAACCAGATTTGCAGATGGTGTCGATTTTTCAGAGGCGTTCAGTGTGAATGACGAGAACGGAATTTGATGAGATACTAGCATTTGTAGACTTCGAGAAAGGTTTGACAATGTTGACTGGATTACTCTCTTTCAAATTCGGAAGGTGGCATGGGTTAAATACAGGGACGGAAAGGCTATTTACAATTTGTACAGAAACCAGATGACAGTTATAAGAGTCGAGGGACATGAAAGGGAAGCAGTGGTTGAGAAGGGAGTGAGACAGGGTTGTAGCCTCTCCCCGATGCTATTCAATCTGTATATTGAGCAGGCAGTAAAGGAAACAAAAGAAAAGTTTGGAGTAGGCATTAAAATCCACGGAGAAGAAATAAAAACTTTGAGGTTCACCGATGACATTGTAATTCTGTCAGAGACAGCAAAGGACTTGGAAGAGCAGTTGAACGGAATGGACAGTGTCTTGAAAGAAGGATATAAGATGAACATCAACAAAATCAAAACGAGGAAAATGGAATTTAGTCGAATTAAGTCGGGTGATGGTGAGGGAATTAGATTAGGATATGAGACACTTAAAGTAGTAAAGGAGATTTGCTATTTTGGGAGCAAAATAACTGATGATGGTCGAAGTAGAGAGGATGTAAAATATATAAAGTGACAATGGCAAGGAAGACGTTTCTGAACAAGAGAAATTTGTGAACATCGAGTATAGATTTGAGTGTCAGGAAGTCGTTTCTAAAAGTATTTGTATGGAGTGTAGCCATGTATGGAAGTGGAACATGGACGATAAATGGTTTAGACAAGAAGAGAATAGAAGCTTTCGAAATGTGGTGCTACAGAAGAATGCTGAAGATTAGATGGGTAGATCACATAACTAATGAGGAGGTATTGAATAGAACTGGGGAGAAGAGGAGTTTATGGCACAACTTGACCAGAAGAAGGGATCGGTTGGTAGAACATATTCTGAGGCATCAAGAGATCACCAATTTAGTATTGGAGGGCAGCGTGGAGGGTAAAAATCGTAGAGGGAGACCAAGAGATGCTTACACTAAGCACATTGAGAAAGATGTAGGCTGCAGTAGGTACTGGGAGATGAAGAAACTTGCACAGGATAGAGTAGCATGGAGAGCTGCATCAAACCAGTCTCAGGACTGAAGACCACAATAACAACAATGAAGAACATCACACTTCACGTCATATGAATGACATTCATTCAGAGCATGTTCAGCAAACGAGGAATCTTTCTTTCTCAATCCCCACGTCCTTCCATGCTCAGTCAGTTTAAAACTTATAGCCTTACCTGACTGGCACACATAAATTTGCCACACAGATTGCAGGAAATTCTTTTGATAAAACACCAATTACAGTTAACAAATAGAGATGAATTATAATAGAACTATTTAAATACATTCAACTATTTCACACATAAAATAAATTCAAAACAACAACAAAATACTACATTCTTCATGACTTAAAAATGTAGATACTTTCGGTATTTATTTTAGGAAAAACGAAAATGTTACAGTGATTTATTTACCTCATTACCTATGTTTATTTTTTAGTCATTATGCTAAAATACCTTCTGTATAAATGTAGGCTATGTATCTATGTTCAATTAACACCGAAAGGGTATGGTACCTAGAGTATACCTGTGATTATAAAATTTGGAATTATTTTGTCAGATATATTTAACATTATTTATCGCACATCCTAACGAATGTCAAAAAACGTCAGTTATCCCCAGCAAAAAGAAAGTGTAAAAAAAGTATGCCAAAAGTTCTGATTAGGGCTAACTGGAGCTTCTTTTATTAGAAATTTTGTGTGCTTTTATAATTGGTCTGATTTTTTTTGCTTTCAGTTGAACCTAAACTTGTTTGTATAGATTAGTTTCGACAGAGTTCCTATGTTGTGAAAGGGGAACAAGTACAATGGAAGTAAGATACGTCAGAGAATTGGGCCACTATGGGCCACCAATGATGATTTTTAAATTTCCTAGAGGAAGTTGTGTCTGTGTTTATTGTTTTTTTAAATATGTGTGTTGTGGTCCGTTCTGTACGTCAAGTGGTATGCTTTAAACGTGTGTACATGTGAAGTTCATTAAACTGTTTGATTTGTAGACAAAATCATTTTATGGAAATATTATTTGAACGTTTAATGCCCGTAATATGAAACACGTAAAGAGTGGTGTGAAGCACAGTACCAGATCGTCTGTTAACAAGACATCTCAGATTCTTTTTGCATTGGAATTTCATTAAAAGTAATACCGATTTAATGTCAAGGGTTCCCGTAGAGGGAAATTGCTGTGTGGCATATTTATCACTCATCATATCGGAGTATGTTAATTTCTGTGAATTTACGTAGTTGAGATAAGATATAACCGTTATGTGGCAGCCATAAGAATTTAATGAAAACTACTATTAATCTTTGCAGAAAAATTAAAAATATACTGAAGCTAAATTATATAATTAAAATGTAAATTTTGTAAGTTATTGCCACGGCTCTGTGTCGTTTAACTTTGGCCGTGTTCAAATAAGACGTTGCGGACTTCGTAATGGCCGACAGCAATCATTCATAGGTTAGCGCTGTATTTCGCGTTCTCATATTCTGAAAAAATAAATTGTTGGTTTTCTAACGTGTAGGGATGCTAAAGATACATAAAGTTATAAGAGCAAATGAACACATATATTTAACCAAAATGCTACATAAGTACACTCATCATGCAAGATCAAGACCAGAGAAAGTAATTACATAAAATCATTCGATTGTTTCACGGTCCTTAATATTTTTAACATAGAACCAAGGATAATGTACCCAATAAATGGATATTTTTTAAATACAATTACGTTGAGTGATAAATGTTTTTTCTGTACATTTTTTTCGTATGTCTTTCAAAATTCATAAAACTCTTAATTTATAGCACTGTTCGTAATTCCACAAGAATAAATATAGTTCTCTCCAGGGCAACCAGTACAAAATGGTGCACTCAGTGACGTAGCACAGCCGGATACTGTATTTGCATTGAGTCCTGAAATTGGTTACGTCAGTAAGGAATTGTGCGTAGTGTGGTTGAACCATTTAATCGAGAAACAGCAGACGTTCGTCCAATTAAAGAGTGCAAGACTCTTCTTCTCTTAGATGGACATTCAATACACACTAAAATATGTAAGAACTTGGTCTGGCACGTGATAATGGCGTGATTCTCTTGGATATGCCTGGTCACACCACTCAAGTCGTTAATCACGACTGCAGTGGTTGCCTCAGTGAATTGGAGACCTGGTTACGGTGACTGGGAAACGTCAGGAAATGTGTCACACAGTTCAAAAGTGCACAACTCTATGGTAAGACCGACGGAAAAAACAGCTACTGTTGGAACTGCTATCAGCAGATTTGCAAGTACTTGTGTTCGGCCAGTAAATCACGACGTCGTGAAAGAGCATTATTTCCCAGATGCTGACGCCATTCCTTTTATAACCCAAAGAACATAAGTTCGCCACAAATAAGTTATATCTTGCTGTATCAGTCAGCGAAACTTCTGCTTCGCCAAAGGCCTTTTCCTCCGTACAAACTGTGGCATATAGTCTAACGCAACAAGCGGAGATCCTGGCGAGCAGAGCCGCACAAGAATCGTGTGAAGAGGAACCCGACAGAGTGAATAGATTTTTGGTTGGTTGGTTGGTTTAAAGATTAAAGGGGCCAAACTGCGTAGGTCATCGGTCCCTTGTTTCGTAAACGCACACAGCACAGTGAAACCATCCATTAGTCATTCGAAGCACAAAAGAAAATTTCCAGGACAAGAAAAGCCCCAAGATCAATAATAAAGCAACATGGAACACGGAGCACAGCAACGAAAACAACAGAGAGAAGAAAGGCAGAAAGAATTAAAACTGTACAGCAGAGGATCGTGGCGGGCTGATCACGAAAATAAAAGGATGAGCCAGCCACTCTGCAACACGTTAAAACCTCCAGCCTAAAAAGAGTAGGGTGGAGTCGAATGACAACACAAAACTAAGTAAAAGATACAGCACAAAAGAGGGTGATGCAATAAAATTATATGGATCTATAAAAGGCGCTTGCGCGAATAAAACTGAAAACCCGATCTGCCATAGAGACATTGTCACCTAAAAGAGACGATAAATCACCCTGGAGATTAAAAGTTCGCCTGAGGGTGGCTGAAAGAGGACATTCCAACAACATATGGGCCACCGTCATCGTTGCACCACAGCGACAATGAGGGGGGGTCCTCTCGACGCAGCAGATGACCATGCGTCAGCCAAGAGTGACCAATGCGGAGTTTACATAGAATAACAGAATCCCTGCGAGAGGCCCGCATGGAGGAACCCCACGCAGTCGTGGTCTCCTTTTCTCGCCGCAGCTTGTTGGGTACAGACAGAGTGCGCCATTCGTCTGCCCACATCCCAAAAACCCGACGGCGCAACACCGATCGGAGATCAGTTGTCGGGAAGCCGTTCTCCAGCGTCTGTTTGCGGGGGACTTCTTTGGCTAACTTGTCGGCGAGTTCGTTTCCCGCTATCCCAACGTGTCCCGGGGTCCATATGAATACCACCGAACGTTCACGCTGTTCAAGAGCGTGAACGGAATCCTGGATGGCAACAACAATGGGATGGCGTAGGTAGCACTGGTCAAGAGCCTGTAGACTACTGAGAGAGTCACTGCAAATGACGAAGGACTCTCCAGTGCTGGCACGAAGATGCTCAAGGGCACAAAATATGGCTGTGAGCTCTGTGGTGTAAACACTGCAGCCTTCTGGCAAGGAGCGCTGGTCTACATAGTCCGCATGAGCATAAGCGTACCCCACATGACCACCAACCATCGAGCCATCGGTATAGATAACCTCCGAGTCACAGGATGCATCTAGGAGAGCAAGAAATTGGCGGCGCAAGACTGCAGGAGGAACTGAATCTTTTTGCAATCGTGAGAGGTCCAACTGAAGCTGTGGCCGACGAATACACCAAGGTGGTGTATGTGGGCGGAACTGGAAAGCAGATGGAAGAGGCAGAAACTCGAGTTCACTAAGGAGGGACCAAACACGGAACCCAATTGTATATCCTGATCATGGCCGCCGGTGTGGGATATGGACTGCGGCATTAGCGAAAAGGAGACTATAGTTAGGGTGACGGGGCGAACAGATTCTTGAATCTGAGGTGTGGGTACAGACATGAAGAGACGCAAAACTGATGAGGATTCATGGCTCTGTTTAGACTCTGTAGAAAATATGATTCAGTGCATGTCTTGTTGTAAATGGGCACATGAAAACTGTGCAAAAGTGAAGAAGGGAAAGAAGTGCTTCTTTTGTTTTTCCTGTGTTTCCAGAAAATAGACTGATATACGTTTCAGTAATTTATGATAAGTGCTTCTTATTTTATCACGGTGACAAAGTCTTAGATTCCAATATACACTGACGGGCCAAAACGTTATGGCCTCCTAGCTGATACCATGTTGGTCCACTTCCGGAATGCAACACAGCAACGGTCCTGCCTGGCATTAATCCAACAGGTCGGTGACTGGTCTGTAGAGATACGTAGCACCAGGTCACGCAGTTGCCATACAGTATGGGTCGGTGGTTTATGAGCGGGGAGCTGGTGTCCGGTAGCAACCCAGATATCTTCCATTGGGTTCAAGATCAAGCCTGTTTGGTGCTGAAGGCACTGTCGCCTCACTGGCATATTTCTCAAATCACTCTAGCACGTTTCTGGTCCTGTAAAATGGACAGTTATCGTGCTGGATAATGCATTCGCAGCTGGGGAAGAGATGCTGGTGATCCACAATAATATTCATGTCGTCTGCAGCAGTGTTGGTGCCTTATATTACTGCCACAGGTCCAATGGAAGCTCACGTGAATGTCCTCCATTGCATAATACTGCCCCAGCAGCCTGCGTTCGTGGCACGATGCGTGTTCCTAGCAGCCGTTCGCCTGATCGTGGGGTATTGACTGGGTATAACCAGAAACGTGAAGCCACCGATAAGGCGACACATATCCACTGATCCAGACTCCAATCGATTTTCCCTTGCCCACTACAATCGTGACTAACAACGTCGTTGGGTCTACATGAGAACAAGTCGAGGTCATCTACTCCGGAGCCCCATGTTCTACATCTACATCTACATTTATACTCCGCAAGCCACCCAACGGTGTGTGGCGGAGAGCATTTTACGTGCCACTGTCATTAGCTTCCTTTCCTGTTCCAGTCGCGTATCGTTCGCGGGAAGAACGACTGCCGGAAAGCCTCCGTGCGCGCTCTAATCTCTCTAATTTTACATTCGTGATCTCCTCGGGAGGTATAAGTAGGGGGAAGCAATATATTCGATACCTCATCCAGAAACGCACCCTCTCGAAACCTGGACAGCAAGCTACACGCGATGCAGAGCGCCTCTCTTGCAGAGTCTGCCACTTGAGTTTGCTAAACATCTCCGTAACGCTATCACGCTTACCAAATAACCCTGTGACGAAACGCTCCGCTCTTCTTTGGATCTTCTCTATCTCCTCCGTCAACCCGACCTGGTACGTATCCCACACTGATGGGCAATACTCAAGTATAGGCCGAACGAGTGTTTTGTAAGCCACCTCCTTTGTTGATGGACTACATTTTCTAAGGACTCTCCCAATGAATCTCAACCTGGTACCCGCCTTACCAACAATTAATTTTATATGATCATTCCACTTCAAATCGTTCTGTACGCATACTTCCAGATATTTTACAGAAGTAACTGCTGCCAGTGTTTGTTCTGCTATCATATAATTATAGAATAAAGGATCCTTCTTTCTTTTTATTCGCAATACATTACATTTGTCTATGTTAAGGGCCAGTTGCCACTCCCTGCACAAGTGCCTATCCGCTGCAGATCTTCCTGCATTTCGCTGCAATTTTCTAATGCTGCAACTTCTCTGTATACTTCAGCAAGATATACTGAGTGGTGTGCTCCAGAATACTTGTCTCTACACAAGAATTCTACTCTGCTGCCATATCTGCCTCTGGTTGCCGATTAGCCTGTTTTGCAGGGCGGAAAAGTCCCCAACATCCAGATTCCCTGATTGCTTGTGGACGTCCAATAACTTGTCGCCTCTTTGTGATTTTCGTCACTTTTCAACCACGTCGCACATACAGTAGCACGTGAACAAGCAACCAGATTCGCCGTTTCGAGATGCTGGTTCCCAGGTGCAAACCATTAAATACTGCACTTCGTCAGTGTCGCTTATACCATCGAATTTCCGTATTTTTGGCTCGTATCGTGGCTACAAATGGTCCCCCTATTGGTTTCTGCACCACTTTTATACTTTCCTTAACACGGAATGTACACAAAACGCCTCCAGGCGTCTTTCAGTCTCCCGGTGGGCAGTTGTCATTATGTTTTGGCTAATCAGTATATGCTATCCAGTCACATTAATGCGGCCATCTATCAAAGTGAGCCGTGCGTGGCTCGTGTTCCCGCCATCATGTATTTTACACCCTGTTTTAACGTACTTCCACCTCACTACGTTCATTTAAATTACTACTGTCACTGAGTTGCTGCTTTGCCTGACTGTGAGTGGCGTTAGCAGTGCGGATCAATATATCCCCTCTCGTAGTATCTTTGCTCGACTGCTGTTACTTCCCGGGTGTTTGTCGTAAGTAAGTTCGGGTCGCGACTTCGGGGAGTTGCAATGCGGCACTAAAGTGCGCGTCATTTATGACGGCGGCCGAGATTAGGTACGTTCTGCGCATCTGACGTCACAAAACACAGTCAGCCAATGAAGAGAGAACGACGTTGGCATAGTTCAACTGCAGTGCAGAGCATAGATGAGTGTTTTCAGTTTCAGAAACGTTCAGTAATAAATAAAGTAACTGAACAAAAGCAATATCTTGATAACAGACTTTCTTTTATAGAAAGTTTGGAAAAAGAATTCTTTATACCAATTGCTTTATATTCTATTAATAAATTATACCAAACAATCAATAAACCTCCTAATTCAGGCGATAGCAAGGAAAGGTGCGCTTTTTCGCAATAAAGAATAGCGGTAATTGTTTATTTCCCATTGTACTTCGACGAAACGTGAGTAATTCATAGTCATACCAACAGTGTTCGTCGGTATTTTGCGTGATAGTTTAAAGTCCTTCAGAAGGTCCACTGAACGATGAGCTGTGCTAGCGTAATTGTTGAAGTGTTTGGCTTCTAAGTAAGAAGTTCTGAGTTCAATCCTCACTCAGTGGTCAATATTTTCTTTCTTTAAAAACAATATCGAAGTGCCGTACTTCATGAATTTTGTTCTTTTGAATGTAATTTTTTGAAATTTATAGTGGCAACTAAAATCGACCATACAGAAAGTATACGCTATGGACTTTTACCTCTGTAAACTCTTCAAAATTTCGTACAATGGTTTACTACATCTAATGCTGCACAATAACTGAGTTGAACATCGAAACAAAATTAAGTCATTTATGGGGGGAAGGTATCAGTCAAGAAGATGCGTAAAAATCAAATTATTGGGCCAAATAGTTTTCGTGAAATCGAATGATAAAATTTGTCAAAGCAGTCGAAACACCATGTGTCTGCACAGGCGAGCAGTGCAGTGATGAAAAAATCGCGCACAGCGCGGAATGCGGGGAGCACGTCTCTGTAGCAGCGAAAGGGTTAATGAACCAGTGGTGAATTTACTTCATACACTGTGCGCTCGCTCCTACACGTAAGTTTGCGAACTATACTATGGCGCTGCTTCTCTTGGCGCGTGCAGCTGGCAACGCCGCAATCTCCCGCGTCTGTGCGGGCATGCGCGAACTGCCAAGATAAAAGAATTGAACTATAGTGCTGTCAGATTGGGGCAGCAGTGAGGTCTGCATTCTCATGGCTCGCCCGACAATTGCCGCCACGCGTCACTTGAGCCGGGCCACGGTCTTGGTGGATCGTCGGTCAGTCGCCCTACCGGACGACGCGTTTTGGCTCCCCCATTGTTCATGTGTCGGCTATGTGTGTGTGCGCATTTCTCATAGTGCATGTTTAGTTACTGTTGGCTATCGCTTAGATCTTCATGCAGTGTTTGTCAGGTTGTGTGTGTTGTTGGCGTTATTTCCACTGACGACTATTTTAGATGTTGTCGGCACTCTGCGGGAGTCGGTCGGTTGCTGCAGGTCAGTGTTTGTCAGGTTGTGTGTGTTGTTGGCGTTATTTCCACTGACGACTATTTTAGATGTTGTCGGCACTCTGCGGGAGTCGGTTGGTTGCTGCTGACCACGGAGGATGTCTCTGCGCGGTGCAGTCGGCTGGGTCTGCTGGCTGTCCCTGCGCAATGTCGGAACGTGTGTGGAGCTGTCCGATCGCTACGAGCTTTGTCGCTCACCGACCCAGGACGCCAAAGTTGAGTAGTGGTTTCAAGTATCGAAGCTACGTCCGTTTATGTCGTGTCGTTCGTTTCGGTGCTTCGCTGTTGGGAAGGTTTCCCTGTGAGCAACACCGAGTGTTTGTATTGCTGAAATTTAGCCGCCATGCGTTGGAATTAACTACATTGGTTGCCTACGATTCAAGTGCACCAGCGGAATTTTCTGCCTTGTGGCCGTTAGTGTCCCGGTTACCTACTCTGGCTACTAATGTAATTTCAGGCAGTGTCCTTTCCTCACCTGTTATCGCTGTCCAATACGGTGTGTAGCTATGACAGCTTAATACAGATACATAAGAGGTGCATTCGAGTTCTAAGGCCTCCGATTTTTTTTCTCCGGACTGGAAAGAGATAGAAACATGCGCATTGTTTTAAAATGAGGCCGCGTTCATGGTCAATACGTCCCAGAGATGGCAGCAACGTACGGCAGATGGAATTTTACCGCCAGCGGAGAGAATGAGAACTTTTAAATACTTAAAATGGCGACGTTTTCCTTACTTGAACAGCGTGCAATCATTCGTTTTCTGAATTTGCGTGGCGTGAAACCAATCGAAATTCATCGACAGTTGAAGGAGACATGTGGTGATGGAGTTATGGATGTGTCGAAAGTGCGTTCGTGGGTGCGACAGTTTAATGAAGGCAGAACATCGTGTGACAACAAACCGAAACAACCTCGGGCTCGCACAAGCCGGTCTGACGACATGATCGAGAAAGTGGAGAGAATTGTTTTGGGGGATCGCCGAATGACTGTTGAACAGATCGCCTACAGAGTTGGCATTTCTGTGGGTTCTGTGCACACAATCCTGCATGACGACCTGAAAATGCGAAAATTGTCATCCAGGTGGGTGCCACGAATGCTGACGGACGACCGCACGGTTGCACGTGTGGCATGTTGCCAAGCAATGTTGACGCGCAACGACAGCATGAATGGGACTTTCTTTTCGTCGGTTGTGACAATGGATGAGACGAGGATGCCATTTTTCAATCCAGAAACAAAGCGCCAGTCAGTTCAATGGAAGCAAACAGATTCACCGCCACCAAAAAAATTTCGGGTAACCGCCAGTGCTGAATAAATGATGGTGTCCATGTTCTGGGACAGCGAGGGCGTAATCCTTACCCATTGCGTTCCAAAGGGCACTACGGTAACAGGTGCATCCTACGAAAATGATTTGAAGAACAAATTCATTCCTGCACTGCAACAAAAAAAAAATGGCTCAAATGGCTCTGAGCACTATGGGACTCAACATCTTAGGTCATAAGTACCCTAGAACTTAGAACTACTTAAACCTAACTAACCTAAGGACATCACATACACCCATGCCCGAGGCAGGATTCGAACCTGCGACCGTAGCAGTCCCGCGGTTCCGGACTGCAGCGCCAGAACCGCTAGACCACCGCGGCCGGCTGCAACAAAAACGTCCGGGAAGGGCTGCGCGTGTGCTGTTTCACCAAGACAATGCACCCGCACATCGAGCTAACGTTACGCAACAGTTTCTTCGTGATAACAACTTTGAAGTGATTCCTCATGCTCCCTACTCACCTGACCTGGCTCCTAGTGACTTTTGGCTTTTTCCAACAATGAAAGACACTCTCCATGGCCGCACACTCACCAGCCGTGCTGCTATTGCCTCAGCGATTTTCCAGTGGTCAAAACAGACTCCTAAAGAAGCCTTCGCCGCTGCCATGGAATCATGGCGTCAGCGTTGTGAAAAATGTGTACGTCTGCAGGGTGATTACGTCGAGAAGTAACGCCAGTTTCATCGATTTCGGGTGAGTAGTTAATTAGAAAAAAAAATCGGAGGCCTTAGAACTTGAATGCACCTCGTATATGATTGTGGACAATCACGCCCGTAACATTTTGTGTTGAAATTTTCATGTACCGATTGGCGGCAAGCAAGTCGGTTGGTCGGGCGGTCCGTGGCTGTCCCCTGGTTGGACTGCGACGGATCAAGTGTAGCTGGGCTCACCACGTGTCTCACCTAAGTGAACGAGGGCTGACCGACCACCTCGACGCTTCTGAGTGCTGTTGACTTTACTGTCTTTCTCACCGGCGTTTAATTCTCTGTTTGTAATCTATCATAGCCCATGATTTAAAATTCTTATTTTACTGGACTTTAATGTATTTTTTGAATTTAGGAAAATCAATTGTGGGCCTTAAGCCGCTTAATACTTCATTCTCGAAATTATCCTTTAAGCAAAAACATTGCAGCCTTCTGCCTTAAGAGATTGTGGTAATATATTTTCAGATTTAATTGTGGCCTTCAGTCGCTTGTATTGCATCTTGCATATGTTTGTTCTGTCTGCTTGTGCCTTGAGACCTTCCAGCCTAGCTGTGATACCATGTATACTTTAATTATCTTATTTGCCATTTTAACTGCACTTTTATTTTGTTGATTTTTCAGATTTCTTGTTTGGAGGCCTTCAACTGTGAAATAATTGCCTTTTTGAAACTCGTAGTTCTAAAGATTCGGCTATGTGCCGTTTTGGTTTAGAGGTGTTATGAAATTACAATAAATTACAAATCTGAGTGAACGTCTCCGACACCCTATTTGGCCCTTTCCACAATCCTAATCACCTGTTCTGCCCTGCGGGTTTAGCGGGCGTGTCACAAAGGTCTGACTAACTCCTTTATTCAGCACGTATCGCTGCGAGGCGTGCGAAAAGGGAGTCAATGAAGTTCGAAAGGTACTGACTGGGACGCGGAGCCATCCAGACTCCATTGCCGTAGCCAGCTTTGCAAGGTTTCTCGGGTGAGAATTCGTGGCACGAACAGTTCAATAGATTTAGTTTCACGGGGTTTATGTCCTATGAGTCTGACTGCAAGGGGAGTACTTTAAACTGATCCTGAAACTCTGCAAACCACGTACACAAAGCGAGACACGCTGCATTTACCTGCTGGTAACTGCCGTTGTGCCGAGGGAAAAGAGCTGCATGTTGGGAAAGACATGGTCCCCAAGGATAGATGCACGCTTGTGTTGATCCATTGTGTCTTCTAGAATAACGAGATCATCCACAAAATTCTACAGAAATACACTCCTGGAAATGGAAAAAAGAACACATTGACACCGGTGTGTCACACCCACCATACTTGCTCCGGACACTGCGAGAGGGCTGTACAAGCAATGATCACACGCACGGCACAGCGGACACACCAGGAACCGCGGTGTTGGCCGTCGAATGGCGCTAGCTGCGCAGCATTTGTGCACCGCCGCCGTCAGTGTCAGCCAGTTTGCCGTGGCATACGCAGCTCCATCGCAGTCTTTAACACTGGTAGCATGCCGCGACAGCGTGGACGTGAACCGTATGTGCAGTTGACGGACTTTGAGCGAGGGCGTATAGTGGGCATGCGGGAGGCCGGGTGGACATACCGCCGAATTGCTCAACACGTGGGGCGTGAGGTCTCCACAGTACATCGATGTTGTCGCCAGTGGTCGGCGGAAGGTGCACGTGCCCGTCGACCTGGGACCGGACCGCAGCGACGCACGGATGCACGCCAAGACCGTAGGATCCTACGCAGTGCCGTAGGGGACCGTACCGCCACTTCCCAGCAAATTAGGGACACTGTTGCTCCTGGGGTATCGGCGAGGACCATTCGCAACCGTCTCCATGAAGCTGGGCTACGGTCCCGCACACCGTTACGCCGTCTTCCGCTCACGCCCCAACATCGTGCAGCCCGCCTCCAGTGGTCATATGTAAAATCGGTAAGCGGATCTAAATCCCCTATTCAGTCACTCGTTGACCACGATGGCACCGAAACAGAGGACGACCGAAGAAAGGCAGAAATACTGAATTCAGTGTTCCGAAACTGTTTCACTGCGGAAAATCGTAACACGGTCCCTGACTTCAGCCGTCGCACGGACGCCAAAATGGAAAATATTGAAATAAACGATATCGGAATTGAAAAACAACTGCTATCACTTAGTAGCGGAAAAGCATCCGGACCAGACGAGATACCCTTAAGATTCTACAGTGATTATGCTAAAGAACTTGCCCCCTTTCTATCAGCAATTTATCGTAGATCGCTGGAAGAACGTAAAGTACCTAGCGACTGGAAGAAAGCGCAGGTCGTTCCCATTTTCAAGAAGGGTCATAAATCAGATGCGAATAATTATAGGCCTATTTCGCTTACGTCAATCTGTTGTAGAATAATGGAACATGTTTTGTGTTCTCGTATTATGACGTTCTTAGATAATAAAAATCTCCTTCATCATAACCAACATGGATTCCGCAAACAGAGATCATGTGAAACTCAGCTCGCCCTATTTGCCCAAGAAATTCACGGTGCCGTAGACACTGGCGAGCAGATTGATGCCGTATTCCTGGACTTCAGGAAGGCATTTGATACGGTTCCGCACTTACGTTTAGTGAAAAAAATACGAGCTTACGGAATATCGGACCAGGTTTGTGATTGGATTCAGGATTTCCTAGAAGAAAGAACACAACATGTCATTCTTAACGGTTCAAAATCTGCAGATGTAGAGGTAATTTCGGGAGTACCGCAAGGAAGCGTGATAGGACCTTTATTGTTTACAATATACATAAATGACTTAGTTGACAACATCGGTAGCTCCGTGAGGCTATTTGCAGATGACACGGTTGTCTACAAGAAAGTAGCAACATCAGAAGACTCGTACGAACTCCAGGAAGACCTGCAGAGGATAATGCATGGTGCGACTGCTGGCAGCTTTCCCTAAACGTAGATAAATGTAATATAATGCGCATACATAGGGGCAGAAATCCATTCCAGTACGATTATGCCATAGGTGGTAAATCATTGGAAGCGGTAACGACCGTAAAATACTTAGGAGTTACTATCCGGAGCGATCTGAAGTGGAATGATCACATAAAACAAATAGTGGGAAAAGCAGGCGCCAGGTTGAGATTCATAGGAAGAATTCTAAGAAAATGTGACTCATCGACGAAAGAAGTAGCTTACAAAACGCTTGTTCGTCCGATTCTTGAGTATTGCTCATCAGTATGGGACCCTTACCAGGTTGGATTAATAGAAGAGATAGACATGATCCAGCGAAAAGCAGCGCGATTCGTCATGGGGACATTTAGTAAGCGCGAGAGCGTTACGGAGATGCTGAACAAGCTCCAGTGGCGGACACTTCAAGAAAGGCGTTACGCAATACGGAGAGGTTTATTATCGAAATTACGAGAGAGCACATTCCGGGAAGAGATGGGCAACATATTACTACCGCCCACATATATCTCGCGTAATGATCACAACGAAAAGATCCGAGAAATTAGAGCAAATACGGAGACTTACAAGCAGTCGTTCTTCCCACGCACAATTCGTGAATGGAACAGGGAAGGGGGGATCAGATAGTGGTACAATAAGTACCCTCCGCCACACACCGTAAGGTGGCTCGCGGAGTATAGATGTAGATGTAGATGTAGATGTGTCGCGACAGGCGTGAATGGAGGGACGAATGGAGACGTGTCGTCTTCAGCGATGAGAGTCGCTTCTGCCTTGGTGCCAATGATGGTCGTATGCGTGTTTGGCGCCGTGCAGGTGAGCGCCACAATCAGAACTGCATACGACCGAGGCACACAGGGCCAACACCCGGCATCATGGTATGGGGAGCGATCTCCTACACTGGCCGTACACCACTGGTGATCGTCGAGGGGACACTGAATAGTGCACGGTACATCCAAACCGTCATCGAACCCATCGTTCTACCATTCCTAGACCGGCAAGGGAACTTGCTGTTCCAACAGGACAATGCACGTCCGCATGTATCCCGTGCCACCCAACGTGCTCTAGAAGGTGTAAGTCAACTACCCTGGCCAGCAAGATCTCCGGATCTGTCCCCCATTGAGCATGTTTGGGACTGGATGAAGCGTCGTCTCACGCGGTCTGCACGTCCAGCACGAACGCTGGTCCAACTGAGGCGCCAGGTGGAAATGGCATGGCAAGCCGTTCCACAGGACTACATCCAGCATCTCTACGATCGTCTCCATGGGAGAATAGCAGCCTGCATTGCTGCGAAAGGTGGATATACACTGTACTAGTGCCGACATTGTGCATGCTCTGCTGCCTGTGTCTATGTGCCTGTGGTTCTGTCAGTGTGATCATGTGATGTATCTGACCCCAGGAATGTGTCAATAAAGTTTCCCCTTCCTGGGACAATGAATTCACGGTGTTCTTATTTCAATTTCCAGGAGTGTATATCAATTCAAATTTAATTACAGAAAAAGATATTTATATACACATTCGAATAGTGTTTAATATTAAAAATACTATTGTTTCAGGATGCCAATATCAATCTGTTTTCAACAGGACTCTCACTGAAAAAGAGAGTAAAACAGTTTTCGTGAAAAAGTCGGATTTAAATAAAGTGACGCATTCGTACACCGCACAATATTCAATAACATTATCCGGAAAACTGCTCCCACGTGTCTTCATAGACTTACAAGAAAGGACCGGTCATGTCGGACCTCGTAATCACAAATTAATAGATGGCTATGCCGATACTTATACGAACGTCATCGTAACATCATCGAAGTCCGGAAAATTAACAACAGTTTTATATATGGTTTTTCTCCGGAAATGTTTAAAATATTACGTCGAGGAGAATAAATATTTACTTCTCATTGACTCCTGGGGAGGTCAAACGAGTCCGGAGATATATGACGCAATTTTTCAAGATAACGAAAATATGCCAGCTTGGTCTGTAAAAGTCATACCTCCAAAATGCACTTCTTTGGTGCAACCTGGTGATGTTTACTTTTACTGGCAAGTTAAAAATTTCATAAAGCGTTGCAAAATTGTAGCGCATTGTTACGGGAGAATCGTGAAATTAATTCCCGGGAAGATTGTATAAAAATTCATTCTATAATTCACCATTAATTATCGTCACCAATATTCTGCGACATGATTCACTATGCCTGGTTTGCCTCAAAATTATCAGAAACTCTAAACATTTTCGTAAATGTTTATGGGGCCTTTTTTTGTACAGATTTCTTGCAAACGCCCTGTGATTGTAAGAAATCCGCTTTTATCTGTTACGCAAAAAGTCGCTAAAATTATTGCTTTGTTTGTTTTTACGATAATTACCACAGCGGTTCTTGTTTATAATTATTATACGTATAAAAATTGAATATTTCCCAATAGACTTTGTTACTCTGATTAAAAACCCAATGTTTCTCCTCATATACTTTACAATGCAAAATGGAAAACCTACCGCCATGAATTGTGTTGTTGGACAAAAAGAAAACAATTTTTATTCAATAATGTAACTAATTTGTTAAAGATAATGTAGGTTTGGGAAACTTTCTCAATAATTGGTGGAATAAAAAAAGAAAATGAAACAGAAGAAAAAATAATCCGGAGGAGGAATCGAACCCGGCACCTCTGGCGTAAGGGTCCGGGCCCTAATCATCCAGGCCAGACGGCGGCTCGGCAATGGACTAACATTTTATATTAATAAGGCACCCAAGAAACTTTGGATCGATTTGTTCCGGGGATTTTCCGTGTAGTGCGTCCTATTATATTTAACCACGTGAGGTGTTAGGGTTCCTCTTTCACCACACAAAATTTCGGACAAATCCCCGACCCCACGGTCGTTCCTTCTCCTTGTCAGTCGATATTCTGTATTCGTAAGACAGTTCATTCCATTCGGCACATTCTGTAACTCTCCTTCCCTTTCACTGAGTATAAAAATGTCATCGGAGAAGCTATCTGAGCATGGCTCACGGCCAGACCGAAACTTCCAGAAGTCTTCAAACATGTGCCAACAACCCGCACTCATACGCGCTTTATGTACCTTCCCGTGCAGGGTAAGTGCGACGCAACGTTCCTTTGCAGATGCATGAATGAACAACACAGACATTGAAATTTCGCGGTTCTCTGCCAAAACCGGGCTAGCGACTGTCAACTAAAATGTCTCACATGTACGGGAGCAGTGCTGGGACAGCGTAGTGGTAGAGCGACCGCTCGCGACATGCGGGAATTCTGTGTTCGATTCCCGGTTCGTCACTGCCGTCAGTGCATTATATACTTGATGGTTGTTCGTATTCACAACATTGAAAAAATTTCATGTATTTCATAACGGCTGAAGTCGCTGCTGTGCCTATTCCATGTAAATAAAGTACATGTACCGGGTGATCAAAAAGTCAGTATAAATTTGAAAACTTAATAAACCACGCAATAATGCAGATAGAGAGGTGAAAAATGACACACATGCTTGGAATGACACGGCGTTTTATTAGAACCAACCCATATTGCTAGACGCGTGAAAGATCTCTTGCGCGCGTCGTTTGGTGATGATCGTGTGCTGAGCCGGCACTTTCGTCATGCTTGGCCTCCCAGGTCCCCAGACCTCAGTCCGGGCGATTATTGGCTTTGGGGTTACCTGAAGTTGCAAGTGTATCGTGATCGACCGACATCTCTAGGGATGGTGAAAGACAACATCCGACGCCAATGCCTCACCATAACTCCGGACACATGCTTTCCAGTGCTGTTCACAACATTATTCCTCGACTACAGGTATTGTTGAGGAATGATGGTGGACATATTGAGCATTTCCTGTAAAGAACATCATCTTTGCCTTGTCTTACTTTCTTATGCTAATTATTGTCATTCTGATCAGATGAAGCGCCATCTTTCTGAAATTTTTTGAACTTTTCTATTTTTTTGGTTCTAATAAAACCCCATGTCATTCCAAGCATGTGTGTGAATTTGAACAATGCCCTGCAATATTATATTGTCAGGCCACTTCATGCGTACCACATTCGCATCTCGCATATGGTGCTACTTTTCAATCATGTTGATAGGTGATAAGCTATCTTGATGTTTTATTTTTTTCCTCAAATTACGACAAAAACTTACTTTTCTTTGTTATGAGATTGGTAACACGTGCCTCACTTGGAGATGATATCCATTTAGCAATATTTCTGCACGGTATTTGAAATCCACCGTAACGTTACAATAGGGTTATCTCTCTTTTATAGTAATGTGAACTTTTGTAGCACAGTTTAGTTTTCGTCTTTCCGTTAGAGTAAGCTGTTCCCTTTGACCCACTTGCGACCAGTTGCCTTTATACAGTGGCAGCAGTATAGTGGGTCCTTATGGCACCTGGTCCCCTTTTTATTGTTGCGTGACCCTAAGAGAAGCAATTCCTTTACTTCCACATGCATTATCCTGCTGTCTTTCGTAATATTTACAGCAATCAGGTCGCCTGTTCGTAGTTTTTTGATATAGCAACAATAACGCAAGAATAACGTCACAAGAGTCTCAATTTTGTTTGTTAGCAACAGAAAGTTTTTAGTCTTAGGTCTTACTTCACACTATACAGACGAGAAAAACAATGTCTGAGACGAATATTGTCTCTACTAGTTGAAACTCATTACACAGACAGTCACTAATGCATCAGTTTTACAGTGTAAACACAAGAAAATGGTTGTTTAAGATACTTTTAAATGAAATTCCCAGCTGCGCTTGCGAAGGTACTACCACTGTAAGTAGAATTTACGAGTCAGATTGCGTTATAAAGGAACCATGCCTACAATTTCACCAAAATACAGGTTAAATACTTGCTTACAAATTTTAATTGAACATCTAGTAGTGTTTTGCAGGACGATGGCGGGCTTTCAAGCTGCCACCATGGTACATCTAACACAGAAGGCAAGAGACATAAGCCGCGTGGGCTAGCCGAACGGTCTCAGGCGTCTTGCCACGGTTCATGTGGCTCCTCCCCCCTCCCCCCCCCCCCCCCCCCCCCCGGCTACCCGTCGTAGGTCCGAGTTCTCTCTCGGGCATGGGTGGGTATGTTGTTCTTAGCCTAAGTTAGATTAAGTAGTGTGTAAGCCTAGCGACCTATAACTGTAACAGTTTGGTCCCATAGGAACTTACCACAAATTTCCAAGAGACATAAGAGAGACAGGGTGGCTATAGATGCATGACAGCCATTCATCTGTCACCCAATACCGCGAATGTAATACAACACAAAATATATGATATTCGTATAAAGTATGCTCCACTACTCACACCCGTCCACTGACTTCCGGAGTATATACTCATCAACCAGAATGTTATGACCTCCGACCTATTATCGAGCAGCTACATCTGACAGCGAATGACTTGCACGGTGCACGTTGAGCGTACTGTCCTTATGCAGAATGGAGAAGGTGTGCGATCTATCTGAGTTTGACGGAGGACAGGTTGTGACGGTCTGTAGATTCATTTCCCAAACTGCCCGACTTACATCTACATCAACATTTATACCCCGCAAGACACCCGACGGTGTGTGGCGGAGGGCACTTTACGTGCCACTGTCATTGCCTCCCTTTTCTGTTCCAGTCGCGTATGGTTCGCGGGAAGAACGACTGTCGGAAAGCCTCCGTGCACGATCGAATCTCTCTAATTTTACATTCGTGATATCCTCAGGAGATATAAGTAGGGGGAAGCAATATATTCGATAGCTCATCCAGAAACGCCACCTCTCGAAACCTGGACAGCAAGCTACACCGCGATGCAGAGCGCCTCTCTTGCAGAGTCTGCCACTTGAGTTTGCTAAACATCTCCGTAACGCTATCAAGCTTACCAAATAACCATGTGACGAAACGCGCCGCTCTTCTTTGGATCTTCTCTATCTCCTCCGTCAAACTGATCTGGTACGGATCCCACACTGATGAGCATTACTCAAGTATAGATCGAACGAGTGTTTTGTAAGCCACCTCCTTTGTTGATACACTACATTTTCTAAGGGCTCTCCTAATTAATCTCAACCTGGTACCCGCCTTACCAACAATTAATTTTATATTATCACTCCACTTCAAATCGTTCCGCACGCATACTCCGAGATATTTTACAGAAGTAACTGCTACCAGTGTTTTTCCGGTATCGTATAATCATGCAATAAAGGATCCTTCTTTCTATGTATTCGCAATACATTACATTTGTCTATGTTAAGGGTCAGTTGCCACTCCCTACACCAAGTGCCTATCCGCTGCAGATCTTCCTGCATTTCGCTACAATTTTCTAATGCTGCAACTTCTCTGTATACTACAGCATCATCCGCGAAAAGCCGCATGGAACTTCCGACACTATCTACTAGGTCATTTATATATATTGTGAAAAGCAATGGTCCCATTACACTCCCCTGTGGCACGCCTGAGATTACTTTAACGTATGTAGACGTCTCTCCATTGGGAACAACGTGCTGTGTTCTGTTTGCTAAAAACTCTTCAATCCAGCCATACAGCTGATCTGATATTCCGTAGGCTCTTACTTTGTTTATCAGGTGACAGTGTGGAACTGTATCGAACGCCTTCCGGAAGTCAAGGTAAATAGCATCTACCTGGGAGCCTGTACCTGATATTTTCTGGGTCTCATGAACAAATAAAGCGAATTGGGTATCACACGATCGCTGTTTCCGGAATCCATGTTGATTCCTACAGAGTAGATTCTGGTTTTCCAGAAACGACGTGATACGCGAGCAAAAAACATGTTCTAAAATTACCGGGTGTTCGCGGAATGCTGTGGTGAGTGTCTTTAACACGTGCAGAAACCAAGTTGCAACCACATCCACACGTTGTGGGGTTGGGGAACCACCCCTCATTACAGATGTCGGACGTCATACGCACGGCCGACTGGTGAAACAGAACAGGTGGTGAACTGCGTGTGCAATGTTAACAACAGGACATCGGCAATTACGACTCAAATGGGTACGTGACCATTAGCACTGGACGTTGGTGCTGTGGCAGAGTGTTGCATGGTCTGGTGAATCCCGTTATCTTCTTCATCAGGCCGATGGCAGGGCACGAATCCGTCACCTTCCAAGAGAACAGCTCCTTGACACCTGTACTGCAGGTCGGAGACAAGCTGGCGGTGGCTTCTTTATTATCTGGGCACATTAATTTGAGCATCCGTGGGTCCATTGGAGCTCGTGTTAGGTGCCATGACGGCCAAAGGGTATCGTACACTTGTTGCAGATCACATACAACCCTTCATGATTCTTGTTTCCCGACGATAGCGACATTGTTCAACAAGATAATGCGTCATGTCACAAGCCCAGAAGTATGATGCAGTGGTTCGAGAAACACAGTGGCGAGTTCCAGTTGATGAGCAGGCCTGTCAACTCGCCATATCTGGGATGTGAATGAACGAGGCGTTAGAGGTCATCGCCCTCCTCCCCGGAATTTACAGGAATAAGGTGACTTACGCATGCAGATGAGGTGCCAAGTCCCTCCAGCGACCTACCGAGGCACCATTGCTTCCACACCACGACGCATCGCCGCTGTTATCCGTGCTAAAGGTGGGCATACCGGTGGGTGGGCGTAATGTTCTGGTTGATCTTGTGCGTGGAGAAGGTGACTGATGCTCTAAATTTATATGAGTCGCTTAGATGCAAAACTTTCCATGTCCACTTTGAAAAAAATTGAGTTGGCAACTCTGGATTGTAGAGTATGACATTTTACACGTGCTTGAAATGCTATTTACGCTCAAAGCTCTCCATGTCCTATAGAAAACAGCTCACGAAAAGTGTGGTTAGATTCAAAACTGTCTTTGTCCATCAGTAAGTTGGGTGCAAAACTTGCCTTGTCCCTTTTGACAAATCGCATTGAAGGCTGGGGTCATGTTACTGTAATGCAAGACGGCTACAGATCAGTTTGCATGGAGATGAATTTATTTATGAAAGTACAAAGTACAGTCATCAACAAACTTTAAATATTCACATACTCCTTCACCTTTAACCCAAATGAATACAGACTCATTTACAGATATTTTCCTCTTATTACGAGTATACAAAGACAATGCAGAAGGCGAGATATAAGCTGATTTACCAAAGTCTTTATTTGCAAGTTCTGCCATATGGTACGTACGATAGGCAATAATGTCTCTATCAACAAAACTTTCAAGTCCAGTTACGTTAGGAACTCCGGTACCTCCACTTACAATGGCTACAGTGAGCCAACCATTACCATGATCCAAAGTATCATTAATGTCAATACTAAAATTAAGTCTACAACCACAGAAAACACAAGGTCCGTCGACGAGAGCGTGGGCAGCAACACTCTTTACTGGTATGCCTTACAGGAGAATTCGTCGCCGTTCTAAACAGACAGTTTATAAAACCATCGAGAACATCGAGTTCGCCACAACAGCTGGGAACAAGAAGAACCTCATACCAGTTAGGAGTGTTGCTGCCCACCATTGTACGTGGCGGTACCGGAGTTCCTAACGTACCTGGACTTGAAAGCTTTGTTGATAGAGACATTATTGCCTATCGTACCTACCATATGGCAGAACTTGCAAATAAAGACTTTGGTAAATCAGCTTATATCTCGCCTTCTGCATTGTCTTTGTATACTCGTAATAAGAGGAAAATATCTGTAAATGAGTCTGTATTCATTTGGGTTAAAGGTAAAGGAGTATGTGAATATGTGGTCTCTTACAGATGTTTATTCTGAAAGTTATACACATTTTTCATCTAAATAAATTATAAATTATGGAACATAATCAAGGCATGTCAGAAAGAAAATCAGACCTTTTTAGGAAGCTGGTATGCCGTGAAGACTAGTGGAAACGAAATATGGCGAAATTGAAGATGACTGCAGTTTGTCAGTTGTTACACCATGTACCTTCAGAAATATTAAAAGAAATTAAAATTGAATACACAGTTTTATGTTCACCCCATATCCTCTCCTCATGTACAGCTAGTCAGGTTCAAAACTGTCCATGTCCATTTCGGTTGCATGCAAAAGTGGCCATCTGCAAAGTCAGATGCAAAACTGTCCAAGTCCATTTTTATTTTGCTTATATCTTACATGCATTGAGTTCCTGATCTTTTTTCAATCGCCCAAATGGTTTTGTACTAATCCATACTTATGTATACAACATACAGTGTAGGGCAGTGTGTATTTACCCAGTGAAAACAGTTTTCCCACTTTTTCTCAAAACCGGTTATGGAGGACATAGTTAGTTTTGCATCTAGGCGACTCATATGGAGAAGTTGACTGCTGAGGCTCTAAATTTTTGGAGCACCGACAGCAGCACTGTTTATTCTTTTAACAGTTGCGTAAACAAATTGTTTATACCGCTTACAATACTCGGCACCAGATTTGAACACATTAAATGCCATGAGTCTTCAAGCTTTTCCGGCGGATCGGCTGTAAATAGTCTTCACGGGTTTGCCGCCGGATCACGCTGTGTAAATTCCACAATACTTCCTCGGAGCAACTGTCCGACATCTTCAGGTGGTTTAAACTTGCTCGTGGCTAGGTACCATTGTATCTAGCCACGAGCAAGGTTGAACCACCTGAAGATGTCGGACATTTGCTCCGAGGAAATATTGCGGAATTAGCACAACGTGATCCGGCGGCAAATCCGTGCAGACTATTTACCGGCTGATCAAAAAGTCAATATAAATTTGAAAACTTAATAAACCACGGAATAATGTAGATAGAGAGGTAAAAATTGACACACATGCATAGAATGACATGGGGTTTTATTAGAACCCAAAAAAAACAAAGTATTGATAGACGCGTGAAATATCTCTTGCGCGCGTCGTTTGGTGATGATCGTGTGCTCAGCCGCCACTTTCGCCATGCTTGGCCTCCCAGGTCCCCAGACCTCAGTCCGTGCGATTATTGACTTTGGGGTTACCTGAAATCTCAAATGTATCGTGATCGACCGACATCTCTAGGGATGCTGAAAGACAACATCCGACGCCAATGCCTCACCATAACTCCGGACATGCTTTACAGTGCTGTTCAGAACAATATTCCTCGACTACAGCTATTGTTGAGGAATGATGGTGGACATATTGAACATTTCCTCTAAAGAACATCATCTTTGCTTTGTCTCACTTTGTTATGCTAATTATTGCTATTCTGATCAGATGAAGCGCCAAGTGTCGGGCATTTTTTGAACGTTTGTACTTTTTTGGTTCTAATAAAACCCCATGTCATTCAAACCTTTGTGTGTCAATTTGTACCTCTCTATCTACATTATTCCGTGATTTACTCAATTTTCAAATTTATACTGATTTTTTGATCACCCTCTACATTAAATGCTGCCGCCGTATAGTTGTCACAGTTTCCGATAAAATTTATTGAATTATTTGGTTGTGTACGGACCCACCTCAGAGGTTAGCAGTTGCAAGCAAAACGTGTGGTACCGAACACACTACGGCAGGTTTGCAAGAAGCGGGCCCCGCGATGTTGCTTTCGTTCCAGGGCGTTGCCATGGCGACCGCTACAGAACTCGCCGCGCCACAGAGAGGGAGCGGATGCGCAACCCGCAGCGAGCAGCAAAAAGAACAGAAAAATAAAGGTAAAATAAGAGCAGCTGGAGCAAGCGAAAGGATCGTGGAGTCGCCGGAGATGAACAAGGTTACTTCTGTTTCCCTTTTTCTTTTCTTTATTTATTTTTTTTTCCTTTCAGACGCCTCCTGCTGGTTCCACATTTCCGCTTCCCGCGGGCCAGGAAACTCGCAAAAAGAACGCAATTCGTTGCTGTCACATCCTCAAAGACACAGCGATTCTCTAACATTACTGCTTTAAGAAATGGAGAAACTAACTCGGAATTTTTTTCTGCTGTTTGTGTTTTATGTGCGGATAATTTCTACTCGACCCTCCAGATGTTTTTCTGTTCTTTGGTTTGCCCACGTGCTTCACTTAAGGAACTGATGAAATTCTCTGCTCCCATCTGCGTATTCACCGATGAGTTAAAACATTATGACCAACTGCTTAACAATGTGAGACCTGAGCTTCTCCGGGCGTATACCACTTTCAAATTACTTCCGGGAATGGAGCCAGGTAACACTTTCAGCGACCGCCGATATTTCGGCGGGAGAACACCCCGCCATTTTCAAGGCAAACTGCAACGGACAGGTGGCGTACATGCATTGGGGTCGGCGCCTTTGAAACCCGCCTGTTTCTTTAGATACGTTGAGGATACCTTCGTTGTTTGGCCTCATGGTAGGGAGAATTTGAATGTCTTTCTAGAACAGCTGAACTCGATCCACCCGAACATTCGTTTTACGATGGAGGTGGAAGAGGATTGCTGCCTTCCCTTTCTTGACGTGTTGGTTAGGAGGAAGGATGATGGATCATTGGGACATGCAGTCTACAGGAAACGTACTCACACCGACTTGTACTTACAGGCTAATAGTTGTCACTATTCGGCTCAGCATGAAGGGGTACTTTGTACCTTTGTACACAGGGCACATGTCGTTTCTGACGCTGAGACTTTGCCAGCTGAGCTGTCCCATCTTGTAGCTGCATTTCGTCAAAATGGTTATAGTGATAGACAGATTGAACGTGAGTTGCGCTATCGACCAACTGTACATAGGGTGATTGATGGTAGTTCTGAGTCAACACTTAAGTCAACTGCCTTTTTGCCTTACGTAGGAAACACGTCAGACAAGATCGGTCGTATTTTACGGAAATACGAAGTGCAATGTGTTTTCCGACCTCCATCTAAAATTAGAGCTCTTTTCAGCTCCGTTAAGGATGATCTTGGACTGCGTAAGGCGGGTGTATATCGTATTCCTTGTACCTGCGGCATGGTATGTATTGGTCAAACCATCAGGACCGTGGAGGACCGATGTACTGAGCATAAACGGCACACACGATTACAGCAGCCAAGTAGATCTGCTATTGCCGAACATTGCTTGGATACTGGTCACCCCATGTTATATAATAATACCGAGATATTGGCTTGCACGTCCAGCTATTGGGGCGGTGTTACTAGGGAGGCAGTTGAGATTAAATTAGCGAGCAACCTCGTCAACAGGGATGGAGGTTTCTGTTTAAACTCTGTTTGGAATACGGCTCTCTCCCTTGTCAAAAAACAGAGGGACAGAGTCAATGCTACCTCACCTTTGAATTCATAGTCTCACTATCGATAGCTCTGACTTTGGTCATCTTTGGTGGCACTAGTGTTCAGTGTGTGTGTTATCTTTCCTGCTTCAGTCCGAGAAGCGAGGTTTTAAATTTGCCTGTACGCCGCCTGTCCGTTGCAGTTTGCCTTCAAAATGGCGGAGTGTTCTCCCGCCGAAATATCGGCGGTCGCTGAATGTGTTACCTGGCTGAATTCCCGGAAGTTATT
Source organism: Schistocerca cancellata (assembly GCF_023864275.1). NCBI lineage: Eukaryota > Metazoa > Arthropoda > Insecta > Orthoptera > Acrididae > Schistocerca > Schistocerca cancellata. The sequence continues at coordinate 129,031,660 of NC_064635.1, forward strand.
TGAAAACTGCTTAACAGCTTGTTTGTTACACTTTGGAACGATATCCATAACTGGTTCTGCGTATCAACGATCCGACAGTTCGTTGGTAGGTTTGTGGAGGTATGTGGCAATAGACGTTATAACGATATGTTTACGTAATGTGTTTACATAAACATACAGTTATAAATGTCCCCGTTCGTAGTCCCCGTTACTTTTGTGCTGTAACATATAGCTATAATCAGCGGTGGAAACATATTTGCGAACGCCGACCGTGTGCGGCTGTTTCTTGTTGGATCGTCTGATCAGTCGAAAGTTGCATTGCATAGGAGAGTAAATGCCTATTCAAAATATAATTATTTTGGATAGCTCAACATGCATTTCCTAACGGACCGTAGTTTATCATGCATTTACCAGTAGAATATGGCGCGGAGAAAATATTTCGCCGCATGCAACTTCCGTCCGAACTCGACGAAAGAATTCGTGACTGTGAACTCTCTATTTGGCAGAAACATATAGAAAATTAAATAATTTCATGAAGAAGTGCGACATAGATTCTATAGTAAATGAATAGTCCATACACCAGTTCCATTTAACTCTTAATTTATGGCAAGTAATAGACAAACTTACACTGCAATGACGGATTTAACATGGATGCCGTTTTGACTGGCACTTCTCTTAATGAAAATAATTCCTCTGACGTTTTCACATACACGTCGCACAATAAATCTACTGCTAGGCACTTTTAGTATTACACATTTACTTTACACTAGAACAATATTAATTTTGACAATAATAATACGGCGGCAAGACATGTGCGTCCGACACAAGTTACAGGAGACAAGAGAAGAATGAGTAACTGTTCATCGAGAATATCTCGTACCTCAAAAAAAAAAAAAAAAATGTGTAAAAGTGTTCTTCTTCTGTCCGTTTTTCGCGCCGCGGTTTTCAAAGTCAATAACTCACTGCATCTCTGACGGCGCTTCGACAATAAACAAGTTACGTCACAGGTCGTTCACCTTTTACATTCTCGCAACATTATTTGCTAACTGTAGCTGTTGCCGAGCGACTGCTCGATTAGTGAATGATTTAAAATGATAAGACAATCACATAATGTTACAACGTCTAGGCACAGGTCATGTAAGCTGTGATGGCGCATGATAGCGACCCATATGGGTTTAATAGAATTTACATCAGACGAATTTTGTTGCAGAGATTCCAACGTGAGTTCACTAGAATGCTCCTCAAACCACTATAACGCGGTTCTGGCTCCACAACATGGACCATTAACACTACTGAAAGATGACATCGCCGTTGGGAAAGACATCAAGCATTAAGGGATGCAGTTGGCTCGCTGCAGTCAGCGTGTCGTCGATCGCTACCACAGGTCCCACGCAAGTGTCGGAGAATAATACTGCTCCAAATAGGCAGCGCCAGTGCGTGCTGTAGGTTTCAAGCCGCCGCTGACTCCGAAGACGGCGTTTTTGGAGACGACCATCGACCTAATGTAGCAAAAATGTGAGTCACTCATACAGTCGACCCCTTTCCACTGTTCGAGAGTCGAATCTCGATGGTCCAGTACCCCCTGCAGCCGTAATTGACGATGTCGTTGGGTTAACATGTGAACACGTAGGGGTGGTGTGGCGCGTGCCCCCGGACTCCACCAACCGCGTGCTGATGTAGTCGTCGCCGTAGAGCTGCTATTGCCACAGCTCTCGCGGCAGAGTAGAGACGCGGTGCGATATAACGTCAGTCCCCGTACATTAACGTGAGAAAAAAACCTGAAAAACTTCCGAAAAGGCGTTCCTCGCGTAGTCGTTGTATCTCAGTTACAAGTCCGCAGCGTTTCCGCTTATGCGAACTCGTATAATTCATGCTTTTTATTATTAATATTGTATTGTTAATTGCCCGGATTTGCAGTATTAATTCTTCTCTCGTTGGCATAGCACACACCACTGATTGCGAGGAAATATTTTAGTTAACAGTTCTTCTCTTACCCTGTTGTCTCGTTGCTTTGGCTCTGAGCACTATGGGACTCAACGTCTTAGGTCATAAGTCCCCTAGAACTTAGAACTACTTAAACCTAACTAACCTAAGGACATCACACACACCCATGCCCGAGACAGGATTCGAACCTGCGACCGTAGCAGTCCCGCGGTTCCGGACTGCAGCGCCAGAACCGCTAGACCACCGCGGCCGGCTCTCGTTGCTATGGAATTGTTGTACTGGTATGTAGCTAGATCCAGAGATACTCTTTGATTCAGTCTTTGTAAGATTGCGTCGTAATACGAAAATATTTTGAAGTTCACTTCTCAACTAATGACGTGAACATTTGCACTTCAATGAAATAGTCTTTCATGAGTAGTCGTTGATTTAGTCATTTATCAAACTATTTAATGATGTAGTCCGCACCGGGTATTTAACTGGTAACGAACAGTTTATTGTTATTTTGTCACTAAATACTTATAACTCCCGCACCACACGCACACGGAATAGTTTAGTTAAGTCAGTCCGATCGAGTTATAGTTTCTTGGCAATTACTACAACTCAACACTTTAGCGTAATAGTTTTATCTTCATGATGTCGTGTACGTGGGTCCTATTCAAGACTAATTGCGTGTATTCTTTCATAGAATGTTCACTTCTCCTTAAGGTCCAACTAATTTAAAGTCAAGTCCAAGGTTCACTAATTCGGTTATTAGATTTCAATTAACCCGTAGTGCAAGGTTAAATGAGTCTACCTGTTCCTGTCTCAGTTTATAAAACCAGTTTCTTAAGCCGTGAATCCTGTACCGCAACAAACACTTCTAAACTCGAAAAAAATCTCGTCTCGATTCGCAATCTCAATAATTCAGATCAGAACTGCTCTCGTACGTCTGCACTGGATGAGTTCTAGCAAGCGACTTTTTCTGTGGAAGAGCATTGTAGGCGCATTGAATTTCTTCGTTGCGCTTGCAACTCTCTTTCACATAAAAGTTACCTCTGATGACATTACTTTGGACTTAGCTTTTGAGATATTAATTTCACATTTGTCACATGGATATTTGTCCATTGCTGAAATACGATGTTTCTTCTTTCTCTTTCGTTAACAAATGTGCTCAGTGGTGTACAATGTAGTTGTTGACAAAACTCTTTCGTGTTAGTTCATCGGCAAAGATGTCGTAACTGCCAAGATAACTTTCCCTACTTCATGTTCTTTCTTAATTCACGTTAAGGGGGTCGTTGGGGCGTTACAGTGGTCTGCTGCGGAACTCCATGATCGACAAAGTGGGTTGAGTGGTGTGCTCAGAAACACTTCTGTATGCATCAAGATTACGCTCTTTTGCCAGAGAAGCCACAGATCTGTCCTACTTGTACAGAGCAGACATGTCTCCGAACCCCAAGTTCGGTGAAGTCGTGGAAGTCCAACCATTAAGCTTCTAGTGGCAGATTCATTGTCCTACCTCTCTCTGTAGAAGCTCACGACAGTAGCACGTGGACATTCGACCAGCTTCACTGTTTTCGAGATGTTAGTTTACAGGCTCTACGAAATAATAAACTGCCCTTTCTCAAAGTCGCTTATCTCAATGGATTTCGCCATTTGTAGCCCCTTTATTCGCTAGGGTGATCCTCCGTCCATGTCTGCAGCCCTTACATACTTTTGTTACCGTGTTAGGTGCAGGCAACGCCACCTGGCGGCATCCAATGCTCAGTGGGCTTTAGTCATAATGTTTTGGCTGATCAATGTACACAGTCCGCTAGTCGATGTACAATGTATGGTGCGGGAATACGTCGTTCCAAAATTATCAGTTTCCTTTCTGCTTCATTTCGCGTATTAAGTAATGAATGTTCTATTCACCTAAAATATTACAGTTTTTACTTGTTCATATCATATCCCTTATTATTATTACCCCCCATGAACCATGGACCTTGCCATTGGTGGGGAGGCTTGCGTGCCTCAGCGATACAGATGGCCGTACCGTAGGTGCAACCACAACGGAGTGGTATCTGTCGAGAGGCCAGATAAACGTGTGGTTCATGAAGGGCAGCAGCCTTTTCAGTGGTTGCAGGGGCAACAGTTTGGATGATTGACTGATCTGGCCTTGTAACACTAACCAAAACGGCCTTGCTGTAGTGGTACTGCGAACGGCTGAAAGCAAGGGGAAACTACAGCCGTAATTTCTCCCGAGGGCATGCAGCCTTACTGCATGATTGAATGATGATGGCGTCCTCTTGGGTAAAATATTCCGGAGGTAAAATAGTCCCCCATTCGAATCTCCGGGCGGGGACTACTCAAGGGGACGTCGTTATCAGGAAAAAGAAAAATGGCGTTCTACGGATCGGAGCCTGGAATGTCAGATCCCTTAATCGGGCAGGTAGTTTAGAAAATTTAAAAAGGGAAATGGATAGGTTAAAGTTAGATATAGTGGGAATTAGCGAAGTTCGGTGGCAGGAGGAACAAGACTTTGGTCAGGTGAATACAGGGTTATAAATAGCAAATCAAATAGGGGTAGGGCAGGAGCAGGTTTAATAAAGAATAAAAAAATAAGAATGCGGGTAAGCTACCACAAACAGCATAGTGAACGCATTATTGTGGCCAAGACAGACACAAAGTCCACGCCTACTACAGCAGTACAAGTTTATATGCCAACTAGCTCTGCAGATGATGAAGAAATTGATGAAATGTATGTTGAGATAAAAGAAATTATTCAGGTAGTGAAGGGCGAAACGGCTCTGAGCACTATGCGACTTAACTTCTGAGGTCATCAGTCCCCTAGAACTTAGAACCAATTAAACCTAACTAACCTAAGGACAGCACACACATCCATGCCTGAGGCAGGATTCGAACCTGCGACCGTAGCAGCAGCGCGGGACCGGACTGAAGCGCCTAGAGCCGCTCGGCCACAGCGGCCGGCCATCTACATACGTACTCCAGCAGCCACGATACGAGTGTAGCCGAGGGTATCCTGTGCCACTAATGGTAATTTCTTTTCCTGTTCCACTCGCAGATAGAGCCAGGAAAACAGATTATCTATATGCCTCCGTATGAGCCTTATCTCCAAGTACACTACTGGCCATTAAAATTGATACACCACGAAGATGTCGTGCTACAGACGCGAAATATAACCGACAGGTAGAAGATGCACTGATATGCGAATGATTAGCTTTTCAGAGCAAGTTTGGCGCCAGTGGCGACACCTACAACGTGCTGACATGAGGAAAGTTTCCAACCGATTTCTCATAGACAGCAGTTGACCGGCGTTGCCTGGTGAAACGTTGTTGTGATGCTTCTTGTAAGGAGGAGAAATGCGTACCAGCACATTTACGACTTTGATAAAGGTCGGATTGTAGCATATCGCGATTGCAATTTATCGTATCGCGACATTGCTGCTCGCGTTGGTCGAGATCCAGTGACTGTTAGCAGAATATGGAATCAGTGGGTTGAGGAGGATAATACGGAACGCCGTGCGGGATCCCAACGGCCTCGTATCACTAGCAGTCGAGATGACAGGCATCTTATCTGCATGACTGTAACGGATCGTGCAGCCACGTCTCGATCCCTGAGTGAACACATGGAGATGTCTGGAAGACAACAACCATCTGCACAACAGTTCGACGACGTTTGCAGCAACATGGACTATCAGCTCGGAGAGAATGGCTGCGGTTACCCTTGAAGCTGTGTCACAGACAGGAGCGCCTGTGATGGTGTACGCAGCGACGAACCTGGGTGCACGAACGGCAAAACGTCATTTTTTCGAATGAATCCAGGTTCTGTTTACAGCAGCATGATGGTCGCATCCGTGTTTGGCGACATCACGGTGAACGGACACTGGAAGCGTGTATTAGTCATCGCCATACTGGCGTATCACCCGGCATGATGGTATGGGATGCCATTGGTTACACGTCTCGGTCACTTCTTGTTCGCATTGACGGCACTTTTTACAGTGGACGTTACATTTCAGATGTGTTACGACCCGTGGCTCTACCCTTCAATAGATCCCTGCAAAACCCTACATTTCAGCAGGATAGTGCACGGCCGCATGTTGCAGGTCCTGTACGGGCCTTTCTGGGTACAGAAAATGTTCGACTGCTGCCCTGGCCAGTACATTCTCCAGATCTCTCACCAATTGAAAACGTCTGGTCAATGGTGGCCGAGTAACTGGCTCGTCACAATACGCCAGTCACAACTCTTGGTGAACTGTGGTATCGTGTTGAAGCTGCATGGGCAGCTGTACCTGTAAAATCCATCCAAGGTTTGTTTGACTCAATGCCCAGGCGTATCAAGGCCGTTATTACGGCCAGAGGGTTGTCCTGGGTACTGATTTCTCAGGATCTATACACACAAATTGCGTGAAAATGTAATCACATGTCAGTTCTAGTATAATATATGTGTCCAATGAATAACCGTTTATCATCTTCATTTCTTCTTGGTGTAGCAATTTAATGGCCAGTAGTGTATATTGTCTTCATCGTCGTTACACAAAATGCATCTTGGTGGCGGTAGAATCTTTCTGCAGCCAACTTTAAACGCTAATTCCGATTCCCTAATTTTTCTCAATAACGTTCCCCTACAGGCTCCAGGGATTCCCATGTAGTTCCTGAAATATCTCCGTAACACCTGAGTGTTGTTCCAACCTCCCGGTAACAAATCTAGCAGCCCGCATCTGAACTGCTTCCATTTATTCCTTTAGTCCGACTTGGTACAGATCCCAAACACTCGAGCAGTACTCGAGAATAGATCGTACTAGCGTTCAACATGTGAGCGCCCTAGTTACAGAAAAACTGCACAGAAACAAATACAGCCTCGCAGTGGCCGCCTAAAATACAACAAATTAATGTACCAATCATTACAAAAGATACTGCTTCAGCTGTATGATACGAGGCCTCCGATTTTTTTTCTCCGGACTGGAGGAGATAGAAACATGCGCATTGTTTTAAAATGAGGACGCGTTCATTGTCAATACATCCCAGAGATGCAGCACCGTATGGCAGATGGAATTTTACCGCCAGCGGCGAGAATGAGAACTGTTTTAAATACTTAAAATGGCGACGTTTTCCTTACTTGAACAGTGTGCAATCATTCGTTTTCTGAATTTGCGTGGTGTGAAACCAATCGAAATTCATCGACAGTTGAAGGAGACATGTGGTGATGGAGTTATGGATGTGTCGAAAGTGCATTCGTGGGTGCGACAGTTTAATGAAGGCAGAACATCGTGTGACAACAAACCGAAACAACCTCGGGCTCGCACAAGCCGGTCTGATGACATGATCGAAAAATTGGAGAGGATTGTTTTGGGGGATCGTCAAATAACTGTTAAAAGATCACCTCCAGAGTTGGCATTTCTGTGGGTTCTGTGCACACAATCCTGAAAATGCGAAAAGTGTCATCCAGGTAGGTGCCACGAATGCTGACGGACGACCACATGGCTGCCCGTGTGGCATGTTGCCAAGCAATGTTGACGCGCAACGACAGCATGAATGGGACATTCTTTTCGTCGGTTGTGACAATGGATGAGACGTGGATGCCAATTTTCAATCCAGAAACAAAGCGCCAGTCAGCTCAATGGAAGCACACAGATTCACCACCACCAAAAAAATTACCCGCCAGTGCTGAAAAAATGATGGTGTCCATGTTCTGTGACAGCGATGGCGTAATCCTTACCCATTGCGTTCCAAAGAGCACTACGGTAACAGGTGCATCCAACGAAAATGTTTTGAAGAACAAATTCCTTCCTGCACTGCAACAAAAACGTCCGGGAAGGGCTGCGCGTGTGCTGTTTCACCGAGACAACGCATCCGCACATCGAGCTAACGTTACGGAACAGTTTCTTCGTGATAACAACTTTGAAGTGATTCCTCATGCTCCGTTGTGAAAAATGTGTGCGTCTGCAGGGCGATTACTTCGAGAAGTAAGGCCAGTTTCATCGATTTCGGGTGAGTACTTAATTAGAAAAAAAATCGGAGGCCTTAGAGCTTGAATGCACCTCGTAAATGTTTATTTATGAGCCAACCAGTTTTTCAGGGTTAGAGCAATACTTCCATGGATAAGTATTTATTTCATAACTTATCTCTGACGATTACCAGTAGATGACCCAACGTTATTTGTCCTTGTGGCTTGTATACTGGTTATTGGACATGGTCTGGTAGTAAAGGTGGAACTCAAACCAGAGGCTGAGCAATCCTGTGCGCTATTGTATACGCTGACAATGATTGTATCTCAAATGAATTCACAATTGCGAATAAGGAGTCCGGCACAAATTTTCATTGTCGTCATTCCATTGTACCTCCAGCAATTAAACAGAGAACCGACTCGTGGAGATAACATCTTCGACCTACTGATAACAAACAGACCCGAACTTTTCCACTCTGTAAGCGCAGAACAGGGAATCAGTGATCATCAGGCCGTTGCAGCATCCCTGAATGTGGAAGTAAATAGGAATATAAAAAAGGGGAGGAAGGTTTATCTAAACAGATAATAGGAGGCAGATTTAACACTACTTAACAGATCAAAACGAAAATTTCTGTTCCGACACTGAAAATGTTGAGTGTTTATGGAAAAAGTTCAAGGCAATCGTAAAATGCGTTTTAGACAGGTACGTACCGAGTAAAACTGTGAGGGGCGGGAAGAACCCACCGTGGTTCAACAACAAAGTTAGGAAACTACTGCGAAAGCAAAGAGAGCTTCACTGCAAGTTTAAACGCAGCCAAAACCTCTCAGACAAACAGAAGCTAGACGATGTCAAAGTTAGCGCAAGGAGGGCTATGCGTGAAGCATTAAGTAAATTCGAAAGTAAAATTCTATATACCGACTTTACAGAAAATCCTAAGAAGTTCTGGTCTCACGTTAAATCAGTAAGTGTCTCGAAACAGCATATCCAGACACTCCGGGATGATGATGGCACTGAAACAGAGGATGACACGCGTAAAACTGAAATACTAAACATCTTTTTTCAAAGCTGTTTCACAGAGGAAGACTTCACTGCAGTTCCCTCTCTAAATCCTCGCATGAACGAAAAAACGACTGACATCGAAATAATAGAATAGGAATAGAATAGGAAATAACAGAATAGGAATAGAAAAGCAACTGGAATCACTCAACAGAGGAAAGTCCACTGGACCTGATGAGATACCAGTTCGATTCTACACAGAGTACGCGAAAGAACTTGCCGCCCCCCCCCCCCCCCGGCCTTCTAACAGCCGTGTAACGCAAGTCTCTAGAGGAACGGAAGGTTCCAAATGATTGGAAAAGAGCACAGGTAGTCCCTGTCTTCAAGAAGCGTAGTCGAGCAGATGCGCAAAACTACAGACCTATATCTCTGACGTCGATCTGTTGTAGAATTTTAGAACATGTTTTATGCTCGCGTGTCATGTCGTTTCTGAAAACCGAGAATCTACTCTGGATGAATCAACATGGATTCCGGAAACAGTGATCGTGTGAGATCCAACTCGCTTTATTTGTTCACGAGACCCAGAAAATATTAGATACAAGCTCCCAGGTAGATGCCATTTTCCTTGACTTCCGGAAGGCGTTCGATACAGTTCCGCACTATCGCCTGATAAACAAAGTAAGAGCCTACGGAATATCAGACCAGCTGTGTGGCTGGATTGAAGAGTTTTTAGCAAAGAAAATACAGCATGTTGTTCTTAATGGAGAGACGTCTACAGACGTTAAAGTAACCTCTGGCCTGCCACAGGGGAGTGTTATGGGACAATTACTTTTCACAATAAATATAGATGACCTAGTAGATAGTGTCGGAAGTTCCATGCGGCTTTTCGCGGATGATTTGTAATATACAGAGAAGTTGCAGCGAAATGCAGGAAGATCTGCAGCGGATAGGCATTTGGTGCAGGGAGTGGCAACTGACCCTTAACATAGACAAATGTAATGTATTGCGAATACATAGAAAGAAGGGTCCTTTATTGTATGATTATACGATAGCGGAACAAACACTGGTAGCAGTTACTTCTGTAAAATGTCTGGGAGTATGCGTGCTAACGATTTGAAGTGGAATGATCATATAAAATGCGATGTTGAGATTCATTGGGAGAGTCCTTAGAAAATATAGTCCTTCAACGAAGGTGGTGGCTTACAAAACTCTCGTTCGACCTATACTTGAGTATTGCTCATCAGTGTGGTATCCGTACCAGATCGGGTTGACGGAGGAGATAGAGAAGATCCAAAGAAGGGCGGCGCGTTTCGTCACAGGGTTATTTGGTAAGCGTGATAGCGTTACGGAGATGTTTAGCAAACTCAAGTGGCAGACTCTGCAAGAGAGGCGCTCTGCATCGCGGTGTAGCTTGCTGTCCAGGTTTCGGGAGAGTGTGTTTCTGAATGAGGTATCGAATATATTACTTCCCCATACTTGTACCTCCCGAGGAGATCACGAATGTAAAATTAGAGAGATTCGAGCGTGCACGGAGGCTTTCCGGCAGTCGTTTCTCCCGCGAACCATACGCGACTGGAACAGGAAAGGGAGGTAATGACAGTGGCACGGAAAGTGCCCTCCGCCACACAGCGTTGGGTGGCTTGCGGAGTATAAATGTAGATGTAGATGTTATTCGCAGTTGTGAATTCATTTGATGTGTTTCCTAATGGCTGTAGTCGCTACAGAGACAGTTCAATTGGACATGCATGCATGTCCAATGGGACCTTCCATTGTAATCAGAATAACGCAGACACTGTAATATTGTACTAATTGTATCTGGCGGGCCGTGAATTTGCACGCGCACCAGCCTGATTGGCTAACTTCAGTACTAATTATCTCGGAAACGGTGGGACTTATGCTAAATTTTCCTTAAGAATTCTTTCTGAACAAATGGTTCAAATGGCTCTAAGCACTATGGGACTTACCATCTGAGGCCACCAGTCCCCTGGACTTAGAACCACTGAAACCAAACTAACCTAAGGACACCACACACATCCATGCCCGAGGCAGGACTCGAACCTGTGACCGTAGCTGCAGCGCGATTCTGGTCTGAAGCGCGTAGAACCGCTCTTTCATAGCGGCCGGCTCTCTGCAACACCATTTCCAACATCTAAAAATTGCTACAGCGAAGTAGAGGGTCTAAAATCTAATACACGCCAGCGCGCTATATATGGTACAAGTGCCTCCGCCATCACCTTTCTGGGAGAGGGAAACAATATCACGGAACCACCCAGCGAACTTCTTTCACGGCGCCGCCGAGCCTTTACAGCAAACAGACAATAAGCGACAGCCGCCGGCCTTTCTTAACACAACCTGTACAAGCTTTTCATACTGTTTCTGACCACCTTGTGTAATTTATTACATGCATGTAGGGGTTGTTGAGAGTATATAGTAGTTAAGTTTTGATCAGGTATCTATGTCTGGAAATGAACCATCTGGATATAAAATAACTTTGAATATCGGATGACTATCAAATCTCCCGTTTCACGATACACACACAACCTGAGAAGAGGGCCCGGTTGTCACTCCCTGTTGAAATCACGACACCGTGTACATTTTCGTGCGACATTTTCGTACAACAACGGCTCGACGAACTGGTGCGTTCGCAAATATACACTCCTGGAAATTGAAATAAGAACACCGTGAATTCATTGTCCCAGGAAGGGGAAACTTTATTGACACATTCCTGGGGTCAGATACATCACATGATCACACTGACAGAACCACAGGCACATAGACACAGGCAACAGAGCATGCACAATGTCGGCACTAGTACAGTGTATATCCACCTTTCGCAGCAATGCAGGCTGCTATTCTCCCATGGAGACGATCGTAGAGATGCTGGATGTAGTCCTGTGGAACGGCTTGCCATGCCATTTCCACCTGGCGCCTCAGTTGGACCAGCGTTCGTGCTGGACGTGCAGACCGCGTGAGACGACGCTTCATCCAGTCCCAAACATGCTCAATGGGGGACAGATCCGGAGATCTTGCTGGCCAGGGTAGTTGACTTACACCTTCTAGAGCACGTTGGGTGGCACGGGATACATGCGGACGTGCATTGTCCTGTTGCAACAGCAAGTTCCCTTGCCGGTCTAGGAATGGTAGAACGATGGGTTCGATGACGGTTTGGATGTACCGTGCACTATTCAGTGTCCCCTCGACGATCACCAGTGGTGTACGGCCAGTGTAGGAGATCGCTCCCCACACCATGATGCCGGGTGTTGGCCCTGTGTGCCTCGGTCGTATGCAGTCCTGATTGTGGCGCTCACCTGCACGGCGCCAAACACGCATACGACCATCATTGGCACCAAGGCAGAAGCGACTCTCATCGCTGAAGACGACACGTCTCCATTCGTCCCTCCATTCACGCCAGTCGCGACACCACTGGAGGCGGGCTGCACGATGTTGGGGCGTGAGCGGAAGACGGCCTAACGGTGTGCGGGACCGTAGCCCAGCTTCATGGAGACGGTTGCGAATGGTCCTCGCCGATACCCCAGGAGCAACAGTGTCCCTAATTTGCTGGGAAGTGGCGGTGCGGTCCCCTACGGCACTGCGTAGGATCCTACGGTCTTGGCGTGCATCCGTGCGTCGCTGCGGTCCGGTCCCAGGTCGACGGGCACGTGCACCTTCCGCCGACCACTGGCGACAACATCGATGTACTGTGGAGACCTCACGCCCCACGTGTTGAGCAATTCGGCGGTACGTCCACCCGGCCTCCCGCATGCCCACTATACGCCCTCGCTCAAAGTCCGTCAACTGCACATACGGTTCACGTCCACGCTGTCGCGGCATGCTACCAGTGTTAAAGACTGCGATGGAGCTCCGTATGCCACGGCAAACTGGCTGACACTGACGGCGGCGGTGCACAAATGCTGCGCAGCTAGCGCCATTGGACGGCCAACACCGCGGTTCCTGGTGTGTCCGCTGTGCCGTGCGTGTGATCATTGCTTGTACAGTCCTCTCGCAGTGTCCGGAGCAAGTATGGTGGGTCTGACACACCGGTGTCAATGTGTTCTTTTTTCCATTTCCAGGAGTGTAGGAGGGTTTGATGTGGCGCTCCATGGGCGCGCTGCGCTCCAGACTTTCAACAGGACGACCTGCGTACTGGACTCGTATTCGGAAGGACGACGGTTCAGACACCCGTCCGACCATCCATATTTAGGTTTTCCTTCGATTCCTAAATCGCTCCAGGCAAATGCTGGAATGGTTCCTCTGAAAGGGCACGGTCGATTTCCTTCCTTATCCTTGACACAATCCGACTTTGTGCTCCGTCTCTAATGACCTCGACATCGACGGGACATTAAATTCTAATCTTCCTGCCTTTCTTCCTCGTCCTCCGTCATGTAGAAGAAAAATCGGTGACGATTATTCGAAATATCTGCCGGACCACAGGTTCCTGTAGAGCACGCTTGTGAGACAGGGCTTAAGCCTTCGGCACACGGACCGTGCAACCGAACGTTGAGCGTCGAGCGTGCCGAGTTTCTGACGTCATAGCGTGGAACTGCACGTTCGGGAGTCTTTCCGAATATGTCTATCGTGTCAGATATTCTCAGCATGCGTCTGAGAGTTGACCAATGAGATGGCATAAATGCCACGTACGTCACATGCACGCCGTCTCCCTTCAGTACAGAGTTGTGAGGCGCCATATTGGCATTCATTTCAAGCCTATACGTATGTATGCCGTTTCTGAGCACCAGCAAATTAAGAATTACTGGAAAACCCGTTGTTAACTGTGTGATTCGTGCGAATAAAATAATGAGAAACATCATATTCGTGGCAAAAGAATTATTGTGACTTGCGTATTATGAGACCATGCTATTTGAAGGCAGCGACACACTGAAGATCCACCCAAAACGCGTTGTTCTTGGTACAACTTGTTATAATTAAATTTCAATTAGTAACATATCCACGATTAAGGTTTTCAGAAAGTGATAACACGCTATAAATTAGCGTCAATTAGGTGTGGTTGGTTTAGCGAAGTGAGTAGCGTCACTGATCGGTGTGAAATAGTATGTGTGGGAAGTAGTTCGCGACTCGACATGTCCAATTTTTTTTCCTAACATTTGCGTTTTTATTAGGTTCTGATACTTCATTATTAGTTTAATATAAGTATATACCATTATATTTGATGTTATGTAAATTTAAGTTCACTTTTTTGAGGAGTTACTTCGTTCAATTGGCTTCATCTGTAGGACAGATTGCACTACTTATATAAAGATATTTTGCTCCTTTTTCTTTTACGCTTCGTAATTCACATGTTTCAAAGATTCTGCTACTGGGTAGTAACAGTGATCAAGTAAGGCTGACCTTTGGGTGTTACTAAAATGTGGGAATGATGAAATAATGTTTATATAATGTGGAGAAGTATTGCAAATTTGTATCGCACTGTTTGTAATCGAGCTTTTATAAGCCTTTGTCCTTATTGATTGGACGTGGTGCTTTCCTTTTCGTGGACGATGGAGGAAATGTGCGTTTTAATAGAGCTAAAGTCGGAATTTTACACGCGCCCTTCCGTAAACAGTGTGATTTACGAACTAGAAACCTCCTGCAACTGCCGCTGGAGTGCGTTGTGATCGCGTATACCACGTTGGGGCCCACGTACCGTATGTACAAGTCGCATCAAATCTGAGCGTTCAGCAGCACGTTGAACTTGGCACGCTCAACGTTAACGTTCGACAGCACGGCCCGTTTGCCGACGACTTTACTCTGGCACTCCACGCTCACCATGAAGTAGGAAATTTAAAAGTGATCCGATCTTTAAGCTTATTTTATGTGCAAATCGAATAGCTCCAAACATGGGCTCCTTATCAAACTTTTATCTAGTTAGTCCCCTTTACAACCGCTTCGAGCCTGTAATGAGAATTGTGAAACATGCCGTATACAGGGTGGTAACTTATATGTGGGAGACCAGTGTGAAGAATGAAAAAAATGATCACATACACAATGATAGGCAGAATATTACGAGCACCTACCAAATAGCCGGTATGTCCACCTTTAGCATGGATAACGATGTCGACCCATGTTGGCATGGAAGCAATGATGCCTTGCTAGATCGCTGGAGTGAGATGGCACTGCGTCTCCTAACGGTACTTTGCGGGCAGGCGTGTCAATTAGCATCATATTAATTAAAATCGGGGCTAAATAGACTTGATTTTGGAAGAATTAAAAAGGGGAAAGTAATACGAAACTTTAATAACTGGACAGTATTACTAAGAAGCAATATAATGAAGAGTAATAAAAAGGAAAGTAACAAAGACCAAGCGCGACAGAAAGATGTAGGGGCACGTTTGTTTTTTAATACATATAAAAGAAAATGTAACACATTATTGAACTGTCTACCTTCAGTTATCGCGATCGGGCTAGTCGATGAAAAAGTGGTACGCGACTGCGAAATTCGTTAAAGAGATTATTTAAAGACTCTTCTAGCACGTTTAAAATACATTACGTGTGACGAAGTGATCAGAGACGTTTATTGTCGGGTGAGGTGAAAATGATTCCGACAACAACTTTGTGTTAGCTGGGAAAAATACTCTTGAGAAACTATTATGGTTGTGGAACCCACGAAAGTTGTACGCAACGGAAAGCTATAGTTTACGTAATTCTGCATTTTATAAAATTGTGAAACGTGTGTTCGCGGAACATTAAGAGAATCTTATCCTTGGACGGTTGTGGGGGTAACTGATACAAACAACGCGCCAGCATAAAAATAGTTCGCTTATTAACTACCAGATATTAATTAAGAAGGACCTAAAATACTAAAAACAGTGCATACACCGTTAAATTGAACCCGGCGTGTGAAAGACAATCACATCGAACATTTCGAGAGCGAAGAATAGACATTTAAGTGCCGAATTGAGAGCCTGGGTGGTGTCGATATTTGGACATTATATGACACGCGTTATTCAGAACACGATATCGACCATTCTAATACTGAAAAGAAGGATAGGATCATCACCTCCAATCCCGATTCATATTTCATATTTAGTTAGTGAAAAGAAAAGTGTTAATAAAACTACATTTCAATTTTATCCACGATTTTGACTTCGTTACGTAGTCTTGACTACATGATAAACAATATCTGTGGAAGTTATATGCAAAAAAATGGTTCAAATGGCTCTGAGCACTATGGGACTTAACAGCTATGATCATCAGTCCCCTAGAACTTAGAACTACTTAAACCTAACTAACCTAAGGACAGCACACAACACACAGTCATCACGAGGCAGAGAAAATCCCTGACTCCGCCGGGAATCGAACCCGGGAACCCGGACGAGGGAAGCGAGAACGCTACCGCACCACCACGAGCGGCGGACGAATTTATATGTAACGTATAGGCATAATATTTAGCCAACCAATATCGAGGGACACCAAAAATGTAAATGCATGAAATTGTTCTTACAGCGAATGTATAATGTGTGAGTGCGACGAACTATATTGAGAAACTGAACATCCATTACCTACTTGCAAGTTTATCTGCGAAAATGGTTCTTGTCGGTACATCAGCATAGAGTTCGAATAGAATCGCTGGAACATTGCCAACCATTCAGATTAATCGAACATCTAAATACGCATAATGCTGGTATCACCAGGATGTGTTCCTTCTGCTCAAACCCGTGGCAGTAATTGAATTAAGAGTCAGCCGGGAATAACATTTAAATCAATTGACGACCATTGAGCTAGCGTCACGAATTTTCAAACGTCCACTGCCATGTATGAAGGCGAGTGACACCACGAGTGCTAACGCCGATCGAGGGGTGTCGTCGTGATCGTGTTGAATGACGTTGAGCGGTCACAGTCTGCACACAGTACTTACCAAATTCCCGCAAATTACGGGGAGGCGGCATGAACTCCGATGCTACGTTCAGTCACACCCCAGATGTGTTTGACTGCGTTCATATCTGGCCAGTTGTAGGGCAGCAATCTGCACTGTGTTCCTAGAACATCTCCATCACACTCCTTACCATGGCGCATTGTCTTATTGAAAAATGCCACTGCCGTCAGGAAACGTAATCGTCATGACGGGGTGTACGTCGCGTGCAAGCAGTGTGCGATACTCCTTGGCCACCTCGGTACATTGGACGAGCTCCACTGGACGATGGATGTCCATGCGAATGTTCCCTGGAGAACAGTGGAGCCACCGCCAACTGGTCTCTGTCCCACAGTACAGGTGTCAAGGAGCTGTTCCCCTGGAAGGTGACAGATTCCCGCCCTCCCATCGGTGTGATGAAGAAGTTATTGGGATTCATCAGACCATGCAATGCTCTGCCACAGCGCCAAAATCCAGTGCTGATAGTCACGTTCCCATTTCAGTCCTAACTGCCAATGTCGTGGTATTAACTCTATGGCTCTTAGCACTATTGGACTTAACATCTGGGGTCATCAGTCCCCTAAACTTAGAACTACTTAAACCTAACTAACCTAACGACATTAAACGCATCCATGCCCGAGGCAGGATCCGAACCTGCGACCGTAGCGGTCGCGCGGTTCCAGACTGTAGCGCCTAGAACCGCTCGGTCACTCTGGCCGGCTGTGGTATTAACACTGGCACTTTTATGCGTCGACAGCTGTGGAGGCCCTTCATTAGGAATGTTTGGTGCACTGTGTGTTCAGGCATACTTGTACGCTGTCTAAAGTATGATGTTAATTCCGCCTCAGCCACTTGTTTCACCAGTCAGCCGAGCTTGTGACTTCCAGTATCTGTAATGAGAGGTGGCAGCGAAACCCCACGACATCTGAAGATGGTTCGTCCTTGGTTTAGCCACGTGTTGAAGAAACTCATCACAACACTCCAAGAACACCCGCCAAGTCCTGCAGTTTCCGAAATGCGCGTGATGAGTCTCCAGGCCATCATAATCTCCCCTTGGGACAAACTCAGTTGGGTTGCGTGCCTTTCCCATTCTACACACGGCAAGCACGCTCTCTGATACTACATGCACCGTGTGTGTGTTTGACTAGCAGCTAAAGCGGAGTTATTGAACGCAGTTTTCCGAAACTCCTTCACCAGGGAAGACGAATGGAATATTCCAGAATTTGAAACGCGAACAGCTGCTAGCATGAGTTTCTTAGAAGTAGATACCTTAGGGGTTGCGAAGCAACTCAAATCGCTTGATACGGGCAAGTCTTCAGATCCAGATTGTATACCGATTAGGTTCCTTTCAGATTACGCTGATACAATAGCTCCCTACTTACTAATCATATACAACCGCTCGCTCACCGATAGATGTGTACCTGCAGATTGGAAAATTGCGCAGGTCGCTACAGTGTTTAAGAAGGGTAATAGGAGTAATTCATCGAACTACAGACCTATATCATTGACGTCGGTTTGCAGTAGGAGCATATACTGTATTCAAACATTATGAATCAATTCGAAGGGAACGACCTTTTGATACGTAATCAGCATGGTTTCGGAAAACATCGTTCTTGTGCAACACAGCTAGCTCTTTATTCGCACGAAGTAATGGCTGCTATCGACAGGGGATCTCAAGTTGATTCCGTATTTCTGGATTTCCGGAAAGCTTTTGACACCGTTCCTCACAAGCGACTTCTAATCAAGCTGTGGGCCTATGGGGTATCGTCTCACTTGTGCGACTGGATTCGTGATTTCCTGTCAAGAAGGTCGCAGTTCGTAGTAGTAGACGGCAAATCATCGAGTAAAACTGAAGTGATATCAGGTGTTCCCCAGGGAAGCGTCTTGGGACCTCTGCTGTTCCTGATCTATATAAATGACCTGGGTGACAATCTGAGCAGTTCTCTTAGGTTGTTCGCAGATGATGCTGTAATTTACCGTCTAGTAAGGTCATCCGAAGGCCAGTATCAGTTGCAAAGCGATTTAGAAAAGATTGCTGTATGGTGTGGCAGGTGGCAGTTGACGCTAAATAACGAAAAGTGTGAGGTGATCCACATGAGTTCCAAAAGAAATCCGTTGGAATTCGATTACTCGATAAATAGTACAATTCTCAAGGCTGTCAATTCAACTAAGTACCTGGGCGTTAAAATTACGAACAACTTCAGTTGGAAAGACCACATAGATAATATTTTGGATAAGGCGAGCCAAAGCTTGCGTTTCATTGGCAGGACACTTAGAAGATGCAACAAGTCCACTAAAGAGACAGCTTACACTACACTCGTTCGTCCTCTGTTAGAATATTGCTGCGCAGTGTGGGATCCTTACCAGGTAGTATTGACGGAGGACATTGAAAGGGTGCAAAAAAGGGCAGCTCGTTTTGTAGTATCACGTACTAGGGGAGAGAGTGTGGCAGATATGATACCGAGTTGGGATGGAAGTCATTAAAGCAAAGACGTTTTTCGTCGCGGCGAGATCTATTTACGAAATTTCAGTCACCAACTTTCTCTTACGAATGCGAAATATTTTGCTGAGCCTGAACCTACATAGGTAGGAATGATCATCAAAATAAAATAAGAGAAATCAGAGCTCGAACAGAAAGGTTGAGGTGTTCGTTTTTCCTGCGCGCTGTTCGGGAGTGGAATGGTAGAGAGATAGTATGATTGTGGTTCGATGAACCCTCTGCCAAGCACTTAAATATGAATTCCAGAGTAATCATGTAGATGTAGATACCTCACCAGATGACGCTGCTGTCGCCTGGACGGGTTTATATCGATAGTTGGTCGGAGGTCTTTATGTTCAGGCTGATCAGTCTATAAGAATACCATCAGATTTCCGAAACGCCGGCCGCGGTGGCCGTGCGGTTCTAGGCGCTCCAGTCCGGAGCCGCGCTGTTGCTACGGTCGCATGTTCGAATCCTGCCTCGGGCATTGGTGTATGTGATGTCCTTAGGTTAGTTAGGTTTAGGTAGTTCTAAGTTCTAGGGGACTGATGACCGCAGCAGTTGAGTCCCATAGTGCTCAGACCCATTTGAACCATTTTTTAGATTTCCGAAACAATATCATCCACACAATTTTGAAGGCTGTAAAAGGTGACAAGTGGGGGAATCTTAGCACAATCAACTCAACAACTCATGCATTCAAGTTGCTGACAAGATTAATATACAGAAGAAGGAAAAAGAAAATAGATTCCCCCACACGGATCCTCTACGACCTGATTCCTTTCCCCCATCTGCTCCTTTTTCTCAAACATACCCGCGTCCTCTACACCTCTCACTGACTTGATCCCCCTCATCCCCTGGTTGCTCCTTTCCTCTCCAACCCCCACCCTCTGCAGTGCCTTCACCGTTGTGTCCCCACTACCCTCCACCTCTGCACGCTTCATCTCCTTTCCCTAGATGATGCCCTCTCTCCCTCCATTTATCCCTCCTATCTTCTCTGATCCTCACCTCCCCCTCCCTTCCTCTGTCCTTTACCTGGGGTCCCTCTCCCCTCCTTCCATCCTGTTTTTTCCCCTCGTACCGTCTCTCTGACTCCCTTCTTTCCCCCATGTCCTTTAGCTCTCCCCTCCACTGCCTTTCCTACTCCACACGTCCGTCAAGCCTCCTCTTTTTCTATGTCCCCTTCCCCCATCAGCTCCCCCATTTCTTCTTTTCCTCTCCTCTCCCCCCTTTTTCCCCCTCATCGGTCCACGTCACTCCCTCCCCCTATCATCTGCCGTGTCGCCTCTATAGTGCTGTTTTAAGTGAGTTTTCAGTGTTGTGCGTCCCGTAGGCAACAACACTGCTACAGTATCAAACGAAATCGATACTATCAAACAGTTGAACAACGAATTGCATGGTGAAATGTCCGATCTAAAACAAAAACAGACACTAGTATTCAGACTTTGGAAAATAAATACACAGTAGACTTTCAGACAGTGACCAGCAGACTTGCACAATTGGAATTAATACAGAATCCGCATGCCATTAAAGCAGACGTTAAGAAATTAACCGAAACCACACGTAAAATGCAAAAAAAAAATTAATGCTTGTGACATTAAAAATGACGATCAGGTAAAAGCACTGACTGAAAAATTTGATGAATTGGCCAGTCGTACTGACGTTATCAAAAATAACAGTGACACCAAATCAGACGATACGTCACCAGTTTCGTACAATCAAACACCCAATTCCAAAATATACAGCAGACTATCAGTGACATAGGTACGTCCTACAATACATTACGTAGAAAACTGTCATCTTTACAGCAAGAAGTGGCAGAAATGAAAAATGTTTCAGCCTGTAATACGTCACAGCATACGCCATTTTCTGAACATTTGTCACACTCACACAGCCAGTATAACTTAACTAAATTACGTAGGGTACCTGACTTAGATTCCGAACAGACACAGACAAATAGATTCTTATATAACCCTGAACCTGCTCAAACATTCAGAGACGGTGATTGTGATTACAAGCACTTTCTATCCGTTAGGAAATTTAAGGTATTTAAAATTGATAGAACACAGACTCATCCCTTGGATTGGATACAACAATTTAGTTTTGCTTATCCACCAACTTGGCACGTAAGACATAAACTTGAATTTATTTGTAGTTTTTTGGAAGGCGAACCGGCAACTCGTATGAGGCCGATCGCGAGACAATGCTACTCGGTAGAAGAATTTCAGAATGCTTTTCTGTCAGCATACTGGTCGAAGACGACACAGCGCGGAATCAAGGGTCAGTTAATTAGCTTACTGAATTATGAAAACTCAAATTTTTCTACTCTCACACAATTTTTTGAACACATCGTACAACAAAACCAATATTTATGTGAGCCATACAGTGAGTCAGCACTAATCCAATTACGTATTTCAAAATAACCACGATCTTTAAGAATATTACTTTTAACAGGATAGCAGAAAGAAAATATTTCTGCATTTAGAGATCTGTTACAGTTGGAAGTCCAACAATCAGATTATTCCTTCAAAAATTTTTCACAACATAACCAAGGCCCACAAGTATACAGTACTTACGATCAGCCACGCTATTTTAATAGCAAAGGTCATAGACGCTCCAGGAATGAGAACCACCAGAACTTTAATTCCAGACAAAATTTTAACTATCAGCAACAGCAAACACATTTTGGCAACACAGAGAGTTTTCTCCACAAGAACAACAAACCCAGCCGGTTAGCATACCTAACCAACAATATAATGTGCAAAGCCAACTAAGCTTTAATGTTTCGCCGTCTACACATATAGAATCGGCTTCGCCAAATAGTAACGCACAGCAACAAGGGAGGCAGTACGTACAGAAGACACATCATTTCAACTCCTATCGCAACGCGCCGTATAGTAGTGACTATCATGACAGACGTAAAAGTAATGAGCACAGTTTTCAGCGCACGTTTAACGACAGTAGGCCTTATCAACAGCATAATCATCCACAACAACAGATTATCATGAATGAACCAGACAGTCGATATCATCCCCAACCTAATACTTCAGGACGAAGTAACAGAACAGTACAAATAGTCGAAATTCCACAGCATCCTCCTGCAAATAACAGCACGTCAGAAAGAATTTGACTAGATACAGTACAGGGTGAAACTTCCTGGCAGATTAAAACTGTGTGCCCGACCGAAACTCGAACTCGGGACCTTTGCCTTTCGCGGGCAAGTGCTCTACCATCTGAGCTACCGAAGCACGACTCACGCCCGGTACTCACAGCTTTACTTCTGCATCTCGTCTCCTACCTTCCAAACTTTACAGAAGCTCTCCTGCGAACCTTCCAGAACTAGCACTCCTGAAAGAAAGGATACAGCGGAGACATGGCTTAGCCACAGCCTGGGGGATGTTTCCGCTGCAGAGTGAAAATCTCATTCTCTACAGTACAGGTTGCATCTTCCAGCGACGTGAGCAATATTTTTGATAAACAGAATCTTGTTCACGAAAACGTTATTACTTTTGACGACGTCCGAGACACACTTTTACATGAAAAACCTGTTATACAAAAAACCATTTCCCACCCTGTCATTGAAGTAAAGATTGCATCGTCCAAATTTTCAACAGTAATCGATTCTGGATCACCTATGTCAGTTATAAATGAAGAAACTTTCAATAAATGTAACATAGAGAACACATATCCTACGTTACCAATAGAAAAACTAATGTAAAAGGAGCAGTATCTGGTAAAGGAGTAGATGTAAAATTACAGACACACTTATCATTTTGTATTGCAGGTCGTACGTTCCATACAAATGGTTTGACTGTTCCCTAATTGACAACAGACGTTATTTTAGGTACGAATTTTTTGGTGAAAAATGACGCAATTGTTGACTTTCAAAGTACCTATTTAATGATAAAGGACGAAAAAGTACAACTGGCATTAGAATTTCAGCACGCTTTATCAGCAAAAGAACAGTCAATTAATCGGACAGAGGTCATTTCTACATCCCGTAACGTAGACTGTCATTCCACATTGTACACAGATACTTATGTACACAACTACAATACACCAGACGAAGCCGACTATGACGTTATGCAAATAATTTCTGAGAGGGTAAAACAGAGCAGTGCAAATACTGATGACGAACGTACTCAACTACGCAATATTCTTTTACACCAAGCTCCAGTTATTGACAACATTCCTGGTACTATGTCCGGTTCTATGTATGAGTTTCAAGTTAAACAACATGGCACATTTAAAGCGAAACATTATCCCATTCCATACATCTACGGAGAACAAGTTAAGAAAGAATTACAAGCTATGCTAGACCAAGGTATGATTGAACCTGCAGTTAGTCCGTACATAAACCCACTCCATATTGTTCGCCTCGTACTTGCTTCGCGTCATGTCAACGACATTATTATTAATGAAACAGATCGCCCACAGACACTAGAAGAACTTCTACAGAAATTTCATGGTACTGCCATTCATTCCACATTAGATTTAAAATCGGGATTTTGGCAAATTCAGCTCCATCCGAACTGCAGAAAGTACACAGTATTTCTCTGTTTTGGTGATTGTTATCAATTTTGCAAATTCCCGTTCGTTCTAACAATTTTTTCAGCAGCATTTATTCGCGGTTTGAATACTATACTTCCTACAGAACTTTAAGACAGAATCACAACGTATGTAGACGACATCCTTATTGCAGAAGCTAACTAGTCTGAACATAATTTCTTTAATCAGTCGTTCAGAAGGGTTCTGAGAAACATGATACCAGGATATATAGATCAGAGAAACGTTTCTGGCTCGTAACATACGTGTCCATATCGTAGACCGAAATTGAGGTCCATTGTCGGAAATTACTTTCAATACATGCCCTATATGAAATAGAAAATGTTTTACAAATGCATTCGAAATAGATTTAGCAGTAGTTTTGCGTAACGGAGTGAAGGTAACAACTTTCGAATGAGTTCAACACCGACAAAGATGTAACAAAAAGCTCTATTAGATCTGGGAATCTGTCCAAAAATGTCTACAGCGGCCATATGTCTCAATTTAATGGATACAATGGGATATAACGGAAGTACGTGAAGTCGTGTCCGATTCAGCTTTCTGGCAGATTTTACATGACTCTAAATCTCGTCGAATACGTTTCTCCATGCTGGCAAAATAATATTTCTGTCTCAGTATAAGAAAACGTTTTCTGGGTCCATAATGTGCGTAACTTAAATGAGAATACCAAATTAATTTGTTAATAAGTTCATCAGCATTGCATAATAACCAGTTGTAGCTGTCAGGGTGAGAGCGGCGAAACAGAATTTTGTTGCGTACAGTATAAGTGTTTCAAATGCTAAAATTATTCCTATCTTGCCAAATGTCTATAATTTCTTTCCATACGTTGTCTTTGCTCTGCTCTTGTGCTATGTTTCGTAATGACGACGAAATGAAATTTGCAAATGCAAGTTGTTGAATATACATGAGCCGGCCGGCGTGGCCGAGCGATTCTAGGCGGTTCAGTCTGGAACCGCGCGACCGCTACGGTCGCAGGTTCGAATCCTGCCTCGGGCATGGACGTGTGTGATGTCCTTAGGTTAGTTAGGTTTAAGTAGTTCTAAGTTCTAGGGGACTGATGACCTAAGATGTTAAGCCCCATAGTGCTCAGAGCCGTTTGAACCATTTTGTGCACTTTATTTCGGTTGTTGTAAAAATGCTAAAGACGTATGCAGTGCGTGTGCACTCTATTTCTTAATATGTTCTGAATTCAGTGTGTGTACGCTCTATGTCATTTCTTAATATGTTCTATACTCATAGCGTGTACACTATACATCATTTCTTGATATCTTGATATGTTCTGTACTTATATTATTTATCAGTAATGTTATATATATATATATATATATATATATATATATATATATATATATATATATATATATATATAGACTTAGTAAACGAAATAGGTTATAGAAAAATTTGTTGCTCATGGCAAGTCCAAATAGACTCACCATCGCTGCCAAATTTTTACCCACCAGTGGAGGGTTATGTAAGAGGTCCATGACTAAGAAATTTATTGCTAGCGCACTCGACCAGATGTAACTTCGATGGATTGCTCACGCGCTGCCTGCGATATACAGGGTGAGTCACCTAACGTTACCGCTGGATATATTTCGTAAACCACATCAAATACTGACGAACCGATTCCATAGACCAAACGTGAGGAGAGGGGCTAGTGTAATTGTTTAATACAAACCATAAAAAAATGCACGGAAGTATGTTTTTTAACACAAACCTACGTTTTTTTTTAATGGAACCACGTTACTTTTGTTAGCACATCTGAACATATAAACAAACACGTAATCAGTGCTGTTTGTTGCACTGTGAAATGTTAATTACATCCGGAGATATTGTAACCTAAAGTTGACGCTTGAGTACCACTCCTCCGCTGTTCGATCGTGTGTATCGGAGAGCACTGCAACATACATCGCGTTTATACAGAATGATCTGCCAACGTTGCTCGAAAATGTCCCACTGGTATAAACGCGATGTATGTTGCAGTGCTCTCCGATACACACGATCGAACAGCGGAGGAATGGTACTCAAGCGTCAACTTTAGGTTACAATATCTCCGGATGTAATTAACATTTTACAATGCAACAAACGGCACTGATTACGTATTTGTTTATATGTTCAGATGTGCTAACAAAACTAACGTGGGTCCATTTAAAAAAACAGAGGTTTGTGTTAAAAAACATACTTCCGTGCATTTTTGTATAGTTTGTATTAAACAATTACACTAGCCCCTCCCCTCACGTTCGGTCTGTGGAATCGGTTCGTCAGTATTTGATGTGGTTTACGAAATATATCCAGCGGTAATGTTAGGTGACTCACCCTGTATGTGCTACAATAGAATCGCAGACCAGAGAGCAGTGTCAGCAGTATTAGTCGGGCGGTTGCGTCAGCTCGCTCTTAGAGAGCAGTTGGCGAGTTGTATAGCTCACAGAGAGTACTTGTGTCCTGTATGGAATTACTAAGGACGGGTCGTGGAGAACGATGGCGGTGCCTGTTCGATGTAGTATAAGGTAAAAGCAAAAAAAAGACTAAAATATTAATATTTATCGCCTCGCGAATATATAATTTGCAAGTCATTTTGTACTATTGTTATATCAAAGTCACATGTAAATAATTTTTCAATGATAATCTTTGGTATAAAGATAACTTTAGACAGTCATACATCTGAATTTAAAGTTTTTACTAATTTCTCCTATCCATAGTCGTAAATAAAGTCAATGATTTTTCATACATAACAAAATCTAGTGGCCAGCTTTGCAGTGGGCTGTGCCAGAAAAATTTCTTATAGGAGCAGATACATATATGCGTTATCCGGCGACTTAATTGAGGTAAGAATTTCCAGTTTATTCAGAATGACTTTTCAGGGCCATGACGCAGCATTGCTGACGCCCAGATTTACCAGCTTAGGTTCACAGTCAGTTAATTACTTAAAGGTTGTATATGAGTCATAATTTTATTGAAAGGTTAGCCACATTTTATTGCGAGGTTACAGAGATCATTTAACTTGTCGGGAGGTTACACGTGGGTATTGCTAGTTCTGAAATATCGGTAAAGGATGTTGTCAAAAGGGCACACCAGGAGGATCCGAGAGTTATATGAAGATACAGAAGATCAAATGTATCTTTATGGCCAACATTAATTACTTGTTTGTGAAGTAAATGCAAATCAAATCTTATTTTTGTGTTCCCGCATTTTCTGCTGAAACTTAATAAGTGGAATTCGCTAATGACTTTGTACATACTATAACACAACTTCGTGTAGAATAAAATTTTATAAAGTCCAGTATTGCCAAATTAATTTAAAGTTTTGTGAAATAAAAATTACCATGTGTTATACAAAACTTCAAAAAATGCTTGCAGCTATTCAGAGACTGTTATTAGAAAACTGGCACACAGGTTTGTTTATTTAACTGCTACGTAGGCTATATCCTACGACACTGCGAAAGTGTTACTTTGAGAAAATTTCTTCATGCGATGGTATGTGTCGTAAATGCCGGCTGGAGTGGCCGTGCGGTTCTAGGCGCTACAGTCTGGAACCGAGCGACCGCTACGGTCGCAGGTTCGAATCCTGCCTCGGGCATGGATGTGTGTGATGTCCTTAGGTTAGTTAGGTTTAAGTAGTTCTAAGTTCTAGGCGACTGATGACCTCAGAAATTAAGTTGCATAGTGCTCAGAGCCATTTTTTTGCCTTAAATGTATCCAGTAACGTCCTAGTCAAATTATTTGACAAAAAAATTGAAAATTTCCAGATTACAGCCAACAACATAATGACAAGCTGTGCAAATTTAGTTCCATTATCTCTGAAACAGCAGCAGTTCCATTAGTTTATTTTCACCCGCGTATTTTTTTCGACTGTACCCCTGAAGACGTCAGGGATTAACTCCTGTGGTACTAAGAGGGTCCAGCGAGACTAAGTAAAGACAAAAATTTGAATATATCCGACAAATAATCGAGGACGTAGACTGCAGGTGCTTCTCTGAGATGAAGCGGTTCGCACAGCAGAGAAAGTCGTGGAGGAACGCATCCATCTAGTCAAAAACTGGATTGCCCAGAAAAATTAAAAAAGGAAGACTGCAGCTAAGGAGATCAATCATGGGAATGGAGTGATCTTGTGCCCTGTCCGACTGGTTTAAGTTACAAACACGGCTCTGTCCCGTATAACTAAGCAGATTCATCAACTGGGAGGCCACAAGTATGTACTGAAATCCTGAACTTAATTGCAGTGTGTCGCCATCCCTCAGAGAGCACACACGTCGCTGGTTCGCATCATGTTCGTAGGAGATTCGTATCGAGCCTCACAGAGGCGTTGTCCGTAATTAACTTCAGTGCTAATAAGCGGAGCTTACATTAACGGTCTTGGGTAGGTTAACACTTGTTAGTCCGCGGTAATAAAAGAGGAGAGGGGGGGGGGAGGAGGTAGGAGGTGTCACGCTGCAGCGGAAACAAACAGCAGGTTCGTGCGAGTGGGCTGTCAAGACTAATGAGCGCTTTGTCGAAACAGGTTCTGCGAATACTAGCATCTTGCGCATGCGCAGGTACAAGTTGGCATTCCCAGTACACACTGGACGCCTTACCCTCACGTAGGTGTCAGTTTCCTGCGTCTGCCACTGAATTAAATTCGCTCATTTAAAATGCATTGAGTTAATGAAGAGAGATAAATGAAGATGAGACTTAATTATAAATTTTTTTGTATGGACGTTTGAGAGGCTTGGGCCGTTACTTATGTAATGAAATGGAACACCTGCTGTAGAGTCTTGTACCAAGGAAGCAAGGGAGATAATGTTGCTATGAGTGGCCCGTAACATCTTTATGCAACACAAATGCACGAGTGGAGTAACACGGTTATTTACTTACATGAGCATGAAGCTAGTTGTCTTGAATAAAGTCCATGAGTTGTGGTACAAGACCTCCATAATAGTTCTCTTGCAGAGAATATCGGTAATCTAGCTGTAGTCACAATTGCCGGCCGGATTGGCCGAGCGGTTCTAGGCGCTACAGTCTGGAGCAGCGCGCACGCTACGGTCGCAGGTTCGAATCCTGCTTCGGGCATGGATGTGTGTGATGTCCTTACGTGAGTTAGGTTTAAGTAGTTCTAAGTTCTAGGGTATTGATGACCTCAGAAGTTAAGTCCCATAGTACTCAGAGCCATTTGAACCATATTTTGTAGTCACAATTCTGGTCGCTATGTACAGGGTTATTACAAATGGTTGAAGCGATTTCATAAATTCACTGTAGCTCCATTCACCGACATATGGTCACGACACACTACAGATACATAGAAAAACTCACAAAGTTTTGTTCGGCTGAAGCCGCACTTCAGGTTTCTGCCGCCAGAGCGCTCGAGAGCGCAGTGAGACAAAATGGCGACAGGAGCCGAGAAAGCGTATGTCGTCCTTGAACTGCACTCACATCGGTCAGTCATAACAGTGCAATGGCACTTCAGGACGAAGTTCAACAAAGATCCACCAACTGCTAACTCCATTCGGCGATGGTAGCTTAACGCAGTTTAAAGCTTCTGGATGCCTCTGTAAGGGGAAATCAATGGGGTCGGCCTGCAGTGTGCAAAGAAACGGTTGAACGCGTGCGGGTAAGTTTCACGCGTAGCCCACGGAAGTTGACGAATAAAGCAAGCAGGGAGCTAAACGAACCACAGCCGACGGTTTGGAAAATCTTACGGAAAAGGCTAAAGCAGAAGCCTTACCGTTTACAATTGCTACAAGCCCTGACACCCGATGACAAAGTCAAACGCTTTGAATATTCGGCGCGGTTGCAACAGCTCATGGAAGAGGATGCGTTCAGTGCGAAACTTGTTTTCAGTGATGAGGCACCATTATTTCTTAATGGTGAAGTGAACAGACACAATGTGCGAACCTGGGGGCGGTAGAGAATTCTCACGCATCCGTGCAGTAAATTCGCAATTCACCAAAAGTTAACGTGTTTTGTGCAATCTCAGGGTTTAAAGTTTACGGCCCCTTTTTCTTCTGCGAAAAAACGTTACAGGACACGTGTATCTGGACATGCTGGAAAATTGACTCATGCCACAACTGGAGACCGACAGCGCCGACTTCATCTTCCAACAGGATGGTGCTCCACCGCACTTCCATCATGATGTTCGGCATTTCTTAAACAGGAGATTGGAAAACCGATGGATCGGTCGTGGTGGAGATCATGATCAGAAATTCATGTCATGGCCTCCACGCTCTCCCAACTTAAAGATGTGAAAGATTCAGTGTTTAAACCTCCTCTACCAAGAAACGTGCCAGAACTGCGAGCTCGCATCAACGATACTTTCGAACTCATTGATGGGGACATGCTGCGCCGAGTGTGGGAGGAACTTGATTATCGGCTTGATGTCTGCCGAATCACTAAAGGGGCACATATCGAACATTTGTGAATGCCTAAAAAAACTTTTGGAGTTTTTGTATGTGTGTGCAAAGCATTGTGAAAATATCTCAAATAATAAAGTTATTGTAGAGCTGTGAAATCGCTTCAATCATTTGTAATAACCCTGTACTGTTGTAATCTGGAATGAAATACACCTGCTGTGTGACTGAACTGACAGACGACAAACAGGAGTGACCCGAGACTCAATACACGCTGTCGAGAGGGCGTTGGCGGCGGGTTGCTTGTGCGTGTGTCTCTGGCCTCTGTCGTGATAGCCGAGCTTTATCCTGCACCTACTATCAATCTTCGCATTACAACTTTGCTGACCCTGGTGTTGGCGACAGCTTATGCTACCACACCCACAGCCACCCTCCTGATGTTATTTATCAGCTTCAGCTTCAGTGCTTCAGTGCACTGTCATCAGGCTTTAACTGACACTGAGGGGGTTAACTCCATCCACATACTCGATTCATCATAGGCCAACATCTATGAACTAGTTTCCACGGACTATCTGTAACGCCAGTCTTATGTCTCCAACCATCAACTACCAACTCAACAACTTGCGAATGGCAAACCAGCAATGCGATGAAGACTAATGAGTCATGTGAGATTTATTAGAAAATTGGTGATATTGTGATTTGATGTAAGAGTTCAAAGGAAAGCTCACAAAAAAAATTCAGTGCCTGATACAAAAAAATGTGAATCTCTCAGATGCCATGGTCGGATGTGAGTGTAACACATGCACAGAAGTGGTGGTTATGTAAATTATTAGGGTAACAGTTCTCTGTGAAATGTGGGAGGACCACCAGACAGCATTAGTCATATCTGTATTTAGTGTTGTAACAAGGCCTAGTAGGGTATACAGGGTGGTCTACTGATCGTGGCTGGGCCAAATATCTCATGAAATAAGCGTCAAACGAGAAAACTACAAAGAACGAAACTTGTCTAGCTTGAAGGGGGAAACCATTTGGCGCTATGGTTGGCCCGCTAGATGGCGCTTCCATAGGTCAAACGGATATCAACTGCGTTTTTAAAAAAATAGGAACCCCCATTTTTTATTACATATTCGTGTAGTACATAAAAAAATAGGAATGTTTCAGTTGGTCCACTTTCTTCGCTTTGTGACAGACGGCGCAGTAATAGTCACAAACATATGGCTCACAATTTTAGACGAACAGTAGGTAAGAGGCACGTTTTTTAAATACAGAACGTAGTTAAGATTGAACATTTTATTTCGGTTTTTCCAATGTGATACATGTACCTTTGTGAACTTATCATTTCTAGAACGCATGCAGTAACAGCGCGATTACCTGTAAATACCACATTAATGCAATAAATGCTCAAAATAATGTCCGTCAACCTCAATGCATTTTGCAATACGTGTAACGACATTCCTCTCAACAGCGAGCAGTTCGTCTTCCGTAACGTTCGTACGTGCATTGACAATGCGCTGACGCATGTTGTCAGGCGTTGTCGGTGGATCACGATAGCAAATATCCTTCAACTTTCCCCCCAGAAAGAAATCTGGGGACGTCAGATCCGGTGAACGTGCGGGCCATGGTATGGTGCTTCCACGACCAATCCACCTGTCATGAAATATGCTATTCAATACCGCTTCAACCGCTCGCGAACTATGTGCCGGGCATCCATCACGTTCGAAGTACATCGCCATTCTGTCATGCAGTGAAACGTCTTGTAGTAACATCGGTAGAACATTACGTAGGAAATCAGCATACATTGCACCATTTAGATTGACATCGATAAAATGGGGGCCAATTATCCTTCCTCCCATAATTCCGCACCATAAATTAACCCGCCAAGGTCGCTGATGTTCCACTTGTCGCAGCCATCGTGGATTTTCCGTCGCCCAGTAGTGAATATTATGCCGGCTTACGTTACCGCTG
Source organism: Schistocerca cancellata (assembly GCF_023864275.1). Classification (NCBI taxonomy): domain Eukaryota; kingdom Metazoa; phylum Arthropoda; class Insecta; order Orthoptera; family Acrididae; genus Schistocerca; species Schistocerca cancellata. The sequence goes on from NC_064635.1 coordinate 129,063,674, forward strand.
TTGGTGAATAACGCTTCGTCGCTAAAGAGAACGCGTGCAAAAAATTTGTCATCGTCCCGTAATTTCCCTTGTGCCCAGTGGCAGAACTGTACACAACGTTCAAAGTCGTCGCCATGCAATTCCTGGTGATTAGAAATATGGTACGGGTGCAATCGATGTCGATGTAGCATTCTCAATACCGACGTTTTTGAGATTCCCGATTCTCGCGCAATTTGTCTGCTACTGATGTGCGGATTAGCAGCGACAGCAGCTAAAACACCTACTTGGGCATCATCATTTGTTACAGGTCGTGGTTGACGTTTCACATGTGGCTGAACACTTCCTGTTTCCTTAAATAACGTAACTATCCGGCGAACGGTCCGGACACTTGGATGATGTCCAGGATACCGAGCAGCATACATAACACACGCCCGTTGGGCATTTTGTTCACAATAGCCATACCTTTTCCGTAGTTGGTAAACGGTTCATTTTAACACGGGTGATGTATCACGAAGAAAATACCGTCCGCACTGGCGGAATGTTACGTGATACCACGTACTTCTACGTTTGTGACTATTACAGCGCCATCTATCACAAAACGAAAAAAGTGGTCCAAGTAAAACATTCATATTTCTTTACGTACTACATGAATATGTAATAAAAAATGGGGGTTCCTATTTCAAAAAACGCCGTTGATATCCGTTTGACCTATGGCAGCGCCATCTAGCGGCCAACCATAGCGCCATCAGGTTTCCCCCTTCAAGCTAGACGAGTTTCGTTCTTTGTAGTTTTTTCATTTGATGCTTATTTCGTGTGATATTTGGCCCGGTCACTATCCTTGGACCACCCTCTGTAAGGGGTGTGGTTAGTGTTCAGATGCTGACAATCACTTCGAAGGATAGGGAGATGCCATGTACTCTGTGAGGCAGCATTATCAGCACCAGACGGAGCTGTGGATCTCCAGTTGGTCAACTAGTCGATTTGGGCAACATCTAGATCTCTGACAGTTTTCTGATGTTGGAGTGCATGGAAACACGAGGGCAGGCTTACTCGCCATCAGATTGCATGCAGATATAAGGGCAGGCTTACTCGTATTCACAGTTCCAGTTGAGCACATCAGACCACCACAAAGGAGGATTCCCGTATTCAGCTAAAAGCACGTTGTAACCCATACACCTGCCATCCTAGAGCAAGTAATGTCCTCCCTGGAACATTCTATGTCATCCCACACCATTGGTCGGACACTAGCAGCAGCCTAGTCCGGCTGCTGTGAATGCGTAGGCTACCATTCACATCACAGCGCCAATGGCTGCCTTTGAACTAGTGCCCTGGCTGGGAAGGACGATGAACTGCATCACACTGTGTTGAGCAGTTGAACAATGAATAGCGGCTACCCAGGACCCCGAAAGGCCATAGCAGGTGAGTATGGCGGTGAGCTCAAGAGAAGTTCCAATCTTCCAGTATTTTGGGATATACTTCTGACGTCATGGTGTGGGAAACCAATGGATATGACTTCAGAGCACCTGCGGTAGTCACTAACTCTGATTGCACAACGGTACGTCACGGACCTCCTGCGTCATCATGTGTAACCTCTCTTGTGACAGTACTGTGGTGCTTTTCGACAGGACAATTCTCGTCCACGAGTGGAACATAACTATGAAAGGTATGTGTGACGCTGAGGTGCTGTCCATGCCAGCAGGATCCCCAGATCAGGCCCCGGTTGAACACGTGGGGAACCAGTTTTGACGTCAAAACTCTGTCCCAGTTCCAGTATCGGACCAGTTAGCCAGCCGCAGACCTGCTACCTCCAGAAGAGGATGCGACAGCTTTGTGACACTGTTCCCAACCGAATCGGTGCATGGGCCAAAGGTGGTACAACTTCATACTGGTAAAAAGTTGTGTGTAGCTTTCTCTCGATACTGTAATAACATCGCACATACTTCCAACTGGTGCAATGTCATTTCGTTTTCTCTTTCCTTTCTCCCTACCTTCTTTGGTAGTCTACCGGATGCCTTCGATAAGCAACGCGACACAACTTTTTCTAGGCCAGGTTCGGTTGAAATAAATGCGGAATTTGTTGAGGGACATCGTGGAACATTCCCGCTTCAGCACCTATAGCTTGTAAGTAGGCTGTTTATGTTTTCTTTATGTAAGTAGGCTGTTTAGGTTCTTATATTGGTAACGCCGCCGCCACGTAGCGCTCTGTATGAAAATCACTGGCTGTACTGTGTGCAGTCTGTGGCTAGTTTGCATTCTTGTCTGCCATTGTAGTGTTGGGCAGCGGCAGCTGGATGTGAACAGCGCGTAGCGTTGCGCAGTTGGAGGTGAGCCGCCAGCAGTGGTGGATGTGGGGAGAGAGATGGCGGAGTTTTGTAATTTGTCATGAACTGCTACACTCCTGGAAATTGAAATAAGAACACCGTGAATTCATTGTCCCAGGAAGGGAAAACTTTATTGACACATTCCTGGGGTCAGATACATCACATGATCACACTGACAGAACCACAGGAACATAGACACAGGCAACAGAGCATGCACAATGTCGGCACTAGTACAGTGTATATCCACCTTTCGCAGCAATGCAGGCTGCTATTCTCCCATGTAGACGATCGTAGAGATGCTGGATGTAGTCCTGTGGAACGGCTTGCCATGTCATTTCCACCTGGCGCCTCAGTTGGACCAGCGTTCGTGCCGGTCTAGGAATGGTAGAACGTGCCGGTCTAGGAATGGTAGAACGATGGGTTCGATGACGGTTTGGATGTACCGTGCACTATTCAGTGTCCCCTCGACAATCACCAGTGGTGTACGGCCAGTGTAGGAGATCGCTCCCCACACCATGATGCCGGGTGTTGGCCCTGTGTGCCTCGGTCGTATGCAGTCCTGATTGTGGCGCTCACCTGCACGGCGCCAAACACGCATACGACCATCATTGGCACCAAGGCAGAAGCGACTCTCATCGCTGAAGACGACACGTCTCCATTCGTCCCTCCATTCACGCCTGTCGCGCCACCACTGGAGGCGGGCTGCACGATGTTGGGGCGTGAGCGGAAGACGGCCTAACGGTGTGCGGGACCGTAGCCCAGCTTCATGGAGACGGTTGCGAATGGTCCTCGCCGATACCCCAGGAGCAACAGTGTCCCTAATTTTCTGGGAAGTGGCGGTGCGGTCCCCTACGGCACTGCGTAGGATCCTACGGTCTTTGCGTGCATCCGTGCGTCGCTGCGGTCCGGTCCCAGGTCGACGGGCACGTGCACCTTCCGCCGACCACTGGGACAACATCGATGTACTGTGGAGACCTCACGCCCCACGTGTTGCGCAATTCGGCGGTACGTCCACCCGGCCTCCCGCATGCCCACTACACGCCCTCGCTCAAAGTCCGTCAACTGCACATACGGTTCACGTCCACGCTGTCGCGGCATGCTACCAGTGTTAAAGACTGCGATGGAGCTCCGTATGCCACGGCAAACTGGCTGACACTGACGGCGGCGGTACACAAATGCTGCGCAGCTAGCGCCATTCGACGGCCAACACCGCGGTTCCTGGTGTGTCCGCTGTGCCGTGCGTGTGATCATTGCTTGTACAGCCCTCTCGCAGTGTCCGGAGCAAGTATGGTGGGTCTGACACACCGGTGTCAATGTGTTCTTTTTTCCATTTCCCGGAGTGTATATATATTATGACTATTAAGGTAAATACATTGTTTGTTCTCCATTAATATCTTTCATTTGCTAACTATCCCTATCAGTAGTTAGTGCCTTCCGTAGTTTGAATCTTTTATTTAGCTGGCAGTAGTGGCGCTCGCTGTATTGCAGTAGTTCGAGTAATGAAGATTTTTGTGAGGTAAATGATTTCTGAAAGGTATAGTTTAATGTTACTCAGGGCCATTCTTTTGCAGGGATCTTTGATAGTCAGATTGCGTTGCGCTAAAAATATTGTGTGTCAGTTTAAGCATAGTCTTGTATAATTGTTCTAAGGGGACGTTTCAAGCTTCATGAACTTTCGATGGCTGACACCGCTATAATGAGCCTTCAAAGTGGCATCTCTAATGGAGGTGCGTTCCAAGCAAGGGCGGTCACTGAATTTCCTTTAGAGGAAAGCCAGAAGTTAGCAGATATTCATAAGCACTTACAGAAAGTCTACGGAGACTTGGCAGTGAACCAAAGCTCTAGAAGAGCGTAGAGTTCCAAAGGATTGGAAAAGGGCACAGGTCATCCCCGTTTTCAAGAAGGGACGTCGTACAGGTGTGCAGAACTATAAACCTATACCTCTAACGTCGATCAGTTGTAGAATTTTGGAACACATATTATGTTAGAGTATAATGACTTTTCTGGAAACTAGAAATCTACTCTGTAGGAATCAGCATGGGTTTCGAAAAAGACGATCGTGTGAAACCCAGCTCGCGCTATTCGTCCACGAGACTCAGAGGGCCATAGACACGGGTTCCCAGGTAGCTGCCGTGTTTCTTGACTTCCGCAAGGCGTTCGATACAGTTGCCCACAGTCGTTTAATGAACAAAGTAAGAGCATATGGATTATCAGACCAATTGTGCGATTGGATTGAAGAGTTCCTAGATAATAGAACGCAGCATGTCATTCTCAATGGAGAGAAGTCTTCCGAAGTAAGAGTGATTTCAGGTATGTCGCAGGGGAGTGTCGTAGGACCGTTCCTATTCACAATATACATAAATGACCTTGTGGATAACATCGGAAGTTCACTGAGACTTTTTGCGGATGATGCTGTGGCATATCGAGAGGTTGTAACAATGGAAAATTGTACTGAAATGCAGGAGGATCTGCAGCGAATTGACGCATGGCGCAGGAAATGGCAATTGAATCTCAATGTAGATAAGTGTAATGTGCTGCGAATACATAGAAGCCGGCCGGTGTGGCCGTGCAGTTAAAGGTGCTTCAGTCTGGAACCGCGTGACCGCTACGGTCGCAGGTTCGAATCCTGCCTCGGGCATGGATGTGTGAGATGTCCTTAGGTTAGTTAGGTTTAATTAGTTCTAAGTTCTAGGCGACTGATGACCTCAGAAGTTAAGTCGCATAGTGCTCAGAGCCATTTGAACCATTTTTTGAATACATAGAAAGAATGATCCCTTATCATTTAGCTAGAATATAGCAGGTCAGCAACTGGACGCAGTTAATTCCATAAATTATCTGGGATTAGGCATTAGGACTGATTTGAAATGGAATGACCATATACAGTTGATCGTCGGTAAAGCAGATTCAAGACTGAGATTCATTGGAAGAATCCTAAGGAAATGCAATCCGAAAACAAAGGAAGTAGGTTACAGTACGCTTGTTCGCCCACTGCTTGAATACTGCTCAGCAGTGTGGGATCCCTACCAGACAGTGTTGATAGAAAATAAGAGAAGATCCAACGGAGAGCAGCGCGCTTCGTTACAGGATCATGTAGTAATCACGAAAGCGTTACGGAGATGATATATAAACTCCAGTGGAAGACTCTGCAGAAGAGACGCTCAGTAGCTCGGTGCGGGCTTTTGTTGAAGTTTAGGGAACATACCTTCACCGTGGAGTCAGGCAGAATATTGCTCCCTCCTACATATATCACGCGAAGAGACCATGAGGACAAAATCACAGAGATTAGAGCCCACACAGGGGCATACCGACAATCCTTCTTTCCACGAACAGTACGAGACTGGAATAGAAGGGAGAACCGATAGAAGTACTCAAGGTACCCTACGCCACACACCGTCAGGTGGCTTGTGGAGTATGGATGTAGATGTAGGTGTAGATGTAGAGTTGTTGGGTGGCGCATCTGTCATCACTGCACAAAGGCCTCGCAAACCTGTCCAGTGTCCCGCGTCCGGCTGGGGGGCAAAAGCCTGTGGCTGCTCCAGTATTGCAAAGTATGGACACTGACATTCGATGTGGTCGGCAGATCACAACCACACACTTCGCTACATATCTCGACGTCTCTGTTAAACTCGTCCACTCATCGTGACCTCTGGGTTTCTCGCTGCCTAACACAAGACCATGAAGAACAGCGAAGGGCCCCTGTGCGGAATTCCTTGCGCGTTACAAGCTCTACTGCGACAATTTTTTGTCGAATTTCGTCACAGGCGATGAAACATGGGCTCCTCACTTCGAACCAGAACGAAATGGGAATCCACGGGGTAGCGACACACCACCTATTGTCGCATACGTGAAGTTCAGACCCAAATCTTCAGCCGGTAAAATCGTGGCGACGGTCTTCTGTGACTCTGAAGGGGTTATTCTACGTCCTCCCTCATGGTGAAACGATCAGTTGTGAAGTGTATTGTACAACCCTTGGGAAAGTGAAGAAACGACTGGAATATATTGAAAGGTATGTGCTAAGGTCTGATCAGTGTAGCTCCAGGAAATAGTCGGTAGTTGCCAACCAAAAGGTTGAACGGGTATAATATCTTTGAGTAGGAGGTTCTTTGATGGTTAAGAGAGCTGGGCACGCGCAGTAAAAAACCGAGGAGTCGCAGGTAAGTGCCCGGAGGAACCAGACGTGTGGTGACAGCTGTAAGGTAGGTTGCCCTCTTCACGGAGTGCACTGAGGAGAGGTATCGATGTCGGTCGGTGAGGCCTGGCGAAGTCGGCTTTCCTAAACATCCCAAAGGTGTGCTGTAGGATTCAGGTCAGCACTCTGTGCAGGCCAGTCCATTACAGCGATGTTATTCTAGTGTAACCACTCCGCCACAGGGCGAGCATTATGAACAGGTGCTCGATCGTGTAGAAAGGTTCAATGGCCATCCACGAATTGCTCTTCAACAGTGGGAAGCAAGAAGGTGCTTAAAACATCAATGTAGGCCTGTGCTGTGATAGTGCCACGCAAAACAACGCTGCCCCAGACCAAACCTTAGCACGTAAATGAGAGAAGATATATAATGATTTCAAACTGGTTTTGTTAGATAATATTCTAAGGTAGTCTATGTTTTTCCTCAGCTTGCAAATGGTTCAAATGGCTCTGAACAATATGGGACTTAACATCTGAGGTCATCAATCCCCTAGACTTATAACTACTTAAACCTTACTAACCTAAGAACATCCATGCCCGAGGCAGGATTCGAACATGCGACCATAGCAGCAGCGCGGTTCCGGACTCAAGCGCCTAAAGCCGCTCGGCCACAGCGGACGGCGCTTAACTACGGTCATTTGACGGGAACAGGTGTATCCACTGCTGCAAGATCGTCTCTCTAATGATTAAAACTCTATGACTATTCCTCTTATGTATTATTCTGCCACGTTTTTATCAAGTGGAGACCGGGAACAAGCATATGCCCAAGAGAGCGTGGAAAACTGCCGAAAAACAAGGTGAAAAGTAACTGCTGTAACAGACCAGTCGTTGTAAATCTGCCGTGCGGACACCATCCAGCCCTGTCTCATCTGGCACTCTGCCCATTAAGCTAACGAGCAGGTTTATTGCTCACTTTTAGTCAGTGCAGACATATGCTGTCAAAGACTGGCTTTCAATTTTGCGTCAGGCCGCGCGCACGTGACATTTCCGGCAGAGTGAAAGAGCAGGTCTTTCGTAAGCTGCTGGTCCAATACCACTCACTTGATCAATTTAAATGACACTCGCCACAGTAAAAACTGCACAGTTGTAGGTTGGAAAAATTGCGTCCTGATCGGGCCGATTAGTAACCTGAACCGTGTACCAGTTTGCGAGAGTTACGTCGCCGAGAAGTGGGCGTCCTCATCACCATTTCATCCACATCACCGGCAAGCAAGTCGCCCATTGTAACGTCGACTGAAATAAGACTTGCACTCGGCGGTCGAATTTGCCTAGATGTGGCCTCCCGGCCAACAATGCCACACGATCATTTCATTTTACTAACACTTAGCAACACTTAACACTGAGAGCACACATGATGAGCGCAGACGAAAGTACAGACGGAGCCCACCTCAGCAGAGTCTACTGCTGTCTATACAAATATCGAGTGTTCTAAGAAATAAAAGTTTCGATAAATAAGGAAGCCCCAGAAGCTTATAGGTATTACAAATCTTAAGAAATAAATAACAAGAAGCGGAAACCGAACACTTCACCCGCACTTCGCCAGCCACGGAGACATTTACTACTGAAATATCGGGACAGTACTTTTCAGGATGAATCAGACAACGTATCACTTCCCGCCACATGCATCTCGCGTATTTACTACGAGGAGAAAATTCGAGAAATAATATCCAGTACAGAGGCTTACCGACAATCATTCTTCCGACGAACTATTCGCGAGTGGAACAGGGTTGGAGGAACCAGATAGTGGTACCGAAAGTACCCTCCGCCACAATGCATTACGTGGCTTGCGGAGTATGATGTAGAAGCAGATGTACATATACACTACGGGCCATTAAAATTGCTACACCACGAAGATGACGTGCTACAGACGCGAAATTTAACCGACAGGAAGAAAATGCTGTGGTATGCAAATGATTAGCTTTTCAGAGCATTCACACAAGGTTAGCGCCGGTGGCGACACCTACAAATCGCTGACTTGCGGGAAGTTTCAAACCAATTTCTCATAAACAAACAGCAGTTGAGCGGCGTTGCCTGGTGAAAACTTGTTCTGATGCCTCGTGTAAGGAGGAGAAATGCGTACCATCACGGTTTCCGACTTTGATAAAGGTCGGACTGTAGCCTACCGCGACTGCGGTTTCTCGTATCGCGACATTGCTGCTCGCGTTGGTCGAGATCCAATGACTGTTAGCAGAATATGGAATCGGTGGGTTCAGGAGGGTAATACGGAACGCCGTGCTGGATCCCAACGGCCTCGCAGCACTAGCGGTCGAGATGACAGGCATCCTATCCCCATAGCTGTAACGGATCGTGCATCACCTCTCGATCCATGAGTCAACAGATGGGGACGTTTGCAAGATAACAACCATCTGCACGAACAGTTCGACGACGTTCGCAGCAGCATGGACTATCAGCTCGGAGACCATGGCAGCGGTTACCCTTGACGCTGCATCACAGACAGGAGCGCCTGCTATGGTGTACTCAACGACGAACCTGGGTGCACGAATGGCAAAACGTCATCTGTTTACAGCATCATGATGGTCGCATCCGTGTTTGGCTACATAGCGGTGAACGCACATTGGAAGCGTGTATTCGTCATTGCCATACTGGCGTATCACCCGGCGTGATGGTATGGGGTGCCATTGGTTTCACGTCTCGGTCACCTCTTGTTCGCATTGACGGCATTTTGGATAGTGGACTTAACATTTCAGATGTGTTACGACCCTTCATTCGATCCCTGCTAAACCCTACATTTCAGAAGGATAATGCACGACCGCATGTTGTAGGTCCTGTACGGGCCTTTCTGGATACAGAAAACGTTGGACTGCCGCCCTGGCCAGCACATTCTCCAGATCTCTCACCAATTGAAAACGTCTGATCAATGGTAGCCGAGCAACTGGCTCGTCACAATACGCCAGTCACTACTCTTGATGAACTGTGGTATCGTGTTGAAGCTGCATGGGGAGCTGTACCTGTACACGCCATCCAAGCTCTGTTTGACTCAATGCCTAGGCGTATGAAGGCCGTTATTACGGCCAAAGGTAGTTGTTCTGGGTACTGATTTCTCAGGATCTATGCACCCAAATTGCGTGAAAATGTAATCACATAACAGTTCTAGTATAATATATTTGTGGATTGAATACCCGTTTATCATCTGCAGTTCTCCTTTGCGCAGCAATTTTAATGGCCAGTAGTGTAACTGCTACCGTGGATGACGTATATTGCGCGATCAAAAGTATTGTGATACTGCTGCATACAGTGGGCGACAAAAAGTCGTGGGATGGCGGTGAGCCGATGCGACTGGCGCTAGTAATGCTCCATTGCGTCGCTGATATCAGCAGTCGTCTGCTCTTGTATCTCTCACTGTTCCGCTTTGTTTTTCCGGCTTGGCGTGGGGCTCCCTCCGGTCGGTGTTCAACGAGGCAACATGTTTTGAAAGCGGTCCCTCATCTCAGTCTGCTGTGCCTGGACTTCGCCGTCCTCGCCGTTTTGCCACGCGCCGGGTGTTCGGTGCTGTTTAGTCGGGGTCCGTCACCTCAGACTGGACATCTCCTGATCGCTTAACTGTAAGCATTAAGTTACGTATGATTCATACTCTGCTGTTAAGGGGGGTTGGACGTCAAACTGGCCGACTTGGAGCAGGAGAGGCACCACAGGACATTTTAATTTCCACTGTCTATACTTTTACAAGTAAATTCATAAAACTTTCTCAGCATGACCAGGAAGGATTCAGGATTCACACTCATAACAGCGGAAGTTCAAAAACATAACCAAAAATTTTTTTTACGAGTGAAAAAAAATGGTTCAAATGGCTCTGAGCACTATGGGACTTAACTGCTGAGGTCATCAGTCCCATAGAACTTAGAACTACTTATACCTAACTAACCTAAGGACATCACACACATCCATGCCCGAGGCAGGATTCGAACGTGCGACCTCAGCGGTCGCGCGGTTACAGACTGTAGCGCCTAGAACCGCTCGGCCACTCGGGCCGGCTTTAAGTGTGAAATTTCATCATTTTTTCACTTACTATTGGCTGCATTTGTTACTATAGGTACACTTTTGTTCATAAGTAAGAGAGATTCTTCGATGAATTTTGCACAGCATACAAACCATACTTACAGGTGTCTGACACTCTAGAATCTATTTAATTCATGGAAAAATGAATGAACTCTTACGTTTTAAGCTTTATGTTTAGAAAAAACACAAAATTTTATAGTTAATTGTCTCAATTTTTATCATAGTTTTTAATAGATTTGGAAAATTCTAGAGATTCATACACCTGTAAGTATGGTTTGTATGCTGTGCAAAATTCATCAAAGAATCTCTCTTATCTGTGAAGAAAAATATACTTATTGCAACAAATGCAGCCAATAGTAACTGAAAAAATTATGAAATTTCACATGTAAAAAAAATATATTTTGTTATGTTTTTGAACTGTCACTGCTGTGAGTGTGAATCCTGAATCCTTCCTTGTCATGCTGACAAAGTTTTATGAATTTATTTGTAAAAGTATAGGCACTGGAAATTAAAATCTCCTGTAGTGCCACTCCTGCTTCAAGTCGGCTCGTTTGACGTCCTACCCCCCTTAACCTGTCAAGATTTGTGAAACTTATGATGGCATGTTCTATCTGCCGGAGATCAGTTAACTGGTATACTAAACTTGCGAAGTTTAGAGTTTTACTGCTGGTTCTGAAGGTTTCTTGCAGTGTTAATTTGATGCTGCATGTTAATTAGCGTGCTTTGCGCCCAGTTTTGGTTTTAGGCTTTCTTTTAATATGAAGGCCAGTGCTTTTTTTCTGTGGTGTCACCGCCAGACACCACACTTGCTAGGTGGTAGCTTTTGAATCGGCCGCGGTCCGCTAGTATACGACGGACCCGCGTGTCGCCACTGTCAGTAATTGCAGACCGAGCGCCACCAGACGGCAAGTGTAGAGAGACGTACTAGCACTCGCTCCAGTTGTACAGCCGACGTTGCTAGCGATGGTTCACCGAGAATTACGCTCTCATTTGCCGAGACGATAGTTAGCATAGCCTTCAGCTACATTCGCTACGACCTAGCAAGGCGCCATTACCAGCATAGATATTGAGATTCTATTAATGTATCATCAAGAGCGATGTTCTACAAATGTGGAATAAAGTTAAGTATTCCAGAAGCTACGTACTTTTCATTATAGCATTCATTACGTATCCTGTTTCAGACGTCACGCCAGCCTGCGTGAGTTTAAGCGCGTGCCTTTCGGCTTCCTCTCATTGTGTCTAAGTTGTCTTGTCTAGACAACATTTTCAAGTCAGTGTAATTTTGTTCTTTTATTCGGTAATTATCTCAGTTTGGTTCTCGGTCATGTTACAGATAGTCACGTAGTTAGTGAGCCTTGCATGGTCTTGAGAAAGGTGAATCACGAGTTGAATTTGTCTGCCGCGTGAATTATTTGCTGTTGCAGTAATGGTCTGGTATGTGGCGCAGATGGGGTTTGTCGCCTTGGCGGGCAGGCTGAGATAGTCTGTCTGTGTTCGGCGTGTTTCCCGTCCCGGCTTGCAGCCTGATCACCTTCGAAATTCCTTGGCGGTTGCTTTCTACTCGTTTGTTCCGAGTACCATCGTGTATACGCCGCGCTTCCATCCTTTAGTTTTCTACTGGCTTCATTTGTGTCATGGACAAAAGAAAGCGATCGTTTAAATCTATAAGAAGGTGGTGTTAGGTCTTAATTTTTAACTAAAGGCAATTGTACAATGTGTACAACTTTGCTTCCGCCGTTTGGCGATAGGTGGTGACAACGGTAAGCAGCAGTCGAAAGAAACAGATGGCAGACGTCAGTCAGTTAGCTTGCACCTCGGTTAACATAACCTCATTAAAACATTAGTCGATTTGTGTCTGCATCATGAAGTTGTTCTTGATTGAAAATGTCAGTTTACGAGCCTGATTCTCGTCATTTGCGGGAGTTGTTACTGTTTTGTTTGAATATGAAGAAAACAGCGGCTGACTGTCATCGAATGCTCTCAAGTACGTATGGTCAAGACGCTATTAGTGTAAGAGTGTGATTTCAACGCTTCAAGAACGGTGATTTTAACGTCGTAGTGGTGGAAGAGAGAATGTTTTCGAAGATGCAGAATTGGAGACATTGCTGAGTGAAGACTCACGTCAAACTCAAGAAGAATTGGCACGATTAGTGGGAGTCACACAGCAAGCCATTTCAAAACGTATCAAGGCTATGGGCATGATTCAGAAACAAGGAACTTGGGTCCTGTGTGAGCTGAAACCAAGAGACGTTGAACGGCGTTTGTGTGTTTGCGAAAAGTTGCTTCAGAGGCAAAAACGGAAGGGATTTCTTCATCACATTGTGAACGGGGACGAAAAATGGGTTCATTACGAATAACCCTAAAAGCGAAAAATCATGCGGATATCCTGGCCATGCTTCCACGTCGACGGCCAAACCGAATGTTGACGGCTCCAAGATCATGCTATGCATTTGGCAGGACCAGCTCGGCGTCGTGTACTATGAGGTGTTAAAACCAAGTGAAACAATCAAAAGTGCTCGTTATCGTACGCAATTAATGCGTTTGAGCAGACCATTAGAAGTCAAACGGCCGCAATACAGCGAGAGTCAAGATAAAGTGATTTTACAGCACGACAACGCTCGACCCCACGTTGCAAAAGAGGTCAAAACGTGCTTGGACACGTTAAAATGGGAAGTCCTGCCCCATCCGCCGTGTTCTCCAGACATTGCTCCCTCTGACTATTACCTGTTTACGTCAATGGCGCATGGCCCTGCTGACCAACACTTCCGATCTCATGAAGAAGTCACATATTGGATCGATTCGTGTATCGCTTCAAAAGATGAACATTTTTTTCGACGCGGGATTCGTACACTGCCCGAAAGATGGGAGGAAGTAGTGGCCAGCGATGGAACATACTTTGAATGACACCTGTGTAACCAATTTGTTTCATTAAAGCATAAAATGTTCGGGGAAAAACGGCGGAAGCAAAGTTGTACACCAGGTACCAGAAAGAAATACACAACCAGAAAGAAATACACAACCAGAAAGAAATTTACAAGATACCGACCGCACTTTGGAAGTATAAATTGGGTACAATTAGATGCTTTAATTTAAAAAAAAAAAAAGAAAAATACTTGTTATCGAACGCGACCCCAACATAGGCAGGTCTGTATATCCGTTCCCAAAGGCCTTGCATCGTCTCGCTGAGCTTTTTTTTTCAGTCGTTCAGAAAATTTTCATAATTTATGTTATTATGCACTGGATGCATATGATGTCTGTAAGAAAACTACAAATTTTTCAACACATGTAACAAAATTCGGAGCTTGCGACATTAGAACGATTCTCATTGTAGAACCAACATAAAATAGATTCCAGAAATAATGAAAAAGAAAGAATAAGTATTCTGCTTCTAATGAATAAAACTGTCCTCCTCTTTGTAGCCCACATAAAGCAACAGATAAAAAAATTTGAAACCATTCCTTATATTTGTCATTCTTCTCAACTTAAAATGATGTTCTGCAATATAAATCATGTACTCCTCTAAGTTCGAAGTTTTGTTTGTCAGTACTTAAAACACAAACTCTCAAAGAACCCACGAATTATTGTTATTCTTTGCGGACGGGTAACATTTCCATTCGCGTTGCGAAGCTTCAAGTATCGGTATATGACTTTCTGTGGTTCTGTTGATAAGCACTAATTTCTTCCTAGTCCAGTTCCAAATTCTGATTTTGTTTTCACTTAAGAACATGTGCGATACAATTTCTAGCAGCTAACATTTGTCACAGTATGGAGATGGTCTCAGTTTGATTTTCCATAATCGTTTCGCTGTGGGTATGGTTTCTTTTACGACGTCATACCACAGGGCTCTGACTCTAGTTGGTAGAATTTCATTTTCGGTATTTTTCCAAATGTTCGTGAAGATTTTAGTAGTGTAGTTTACCTGAATTGCGTTGGGAAGGCGATTTGTGGTAATAGAATCCTAGATGGTTCTCGTGTTGGTTTGTGCTGGTGGCAGTCTTTTATAGCTCCAATCGACATAGTACTTTCGGACGTAATCTAGGCTGGCGTCTCTATGTGCTACATTAACAGGAGCTTTCGTGTCCCCAGGATCTAACGAGAGGAACAGAAAGAAGTTTCGTAATGCCTGTCCTGGTGGAATGTATTAGTTTAAAAGCGCGAGTTAGAAACAGTGTGCGACATCTAGATTTAACGTCTTTAGTTCCAAGTCCTCCGTTCTGGCCCTGAAAAGTCGCCGTTGGAAGGAACTCTGAAGATATTTTGTTTTTACACATACTGTGGCGTTCGCTGTGTTATTCAGTGGTTTGTTATTTAACTAATTTGTAAATGAAAATGAGAGTCTTATTTTATTACATTGAGCAATTTCTAAATAATTTTTCTCCCGGCTAAAGATTTGGTCAAGTTGCTAAAGAACTCTAAGTTAACGTCATGTTAAAGTGTTGTTTGTAAGTTGTGTAAGTGTCACTAAATCACAGTTCATACAATAGATTCTATACAACTATTGATTATGATGGAAGCAGTTACCTTCAGCAAAATGATCTTTAAAACCACCGAATATCAGCCACGCACAACACTGACGTATGTTACCTGAAACAATATTCTTCGCAACTTGTGCGTAATTAATTTCAGCTCCATACATCAGTTAGAAAAGTTTGTTATAAGATTCGTGCTATGGGCACTGTTTTTAAAGAACCAATCTGATTCGAATTATTTTCATTAAAATGAGTTCGGGACCACCGGTGCATACTTATTTTTACACATTTGTATTGAGTGCAGCATTTATATCCGCAGAGTTGCATAATTTGAATTTGCCGCTGAGACAATTGTTAAGACGGCGGCACACATTTGATAGAGACTTTCTATTGTTAGAGCAAATAAGAGAAGTATTTGAAATGCTTATTAAATTTTACTTTCGTATTGTGCACTATTTAGACTTAGACTTCATCAAGCAAACATTTGATTTTTTTCTAAGGAGAAAACAGACAAAAACGCGATACAAATCGGTATCATCAATGGCTGCGCTCCTTGCAGCGCAAAGAAATAATTAACACAGATAATGCTTATTGAGAGAGGAATTAAAGTTACAAATAGTTATTCACTCATATTTATAATAATAATGAACTCTATTCTCAAGTAATAATTAACAAATAATTACAGTTTCTTGGCAGATCTCAGTTTGATATGCGTCCGCAACCTACAAAAGCCAACCAACAAAAGGTAAAAAAACAAAGGAAGACAAACGCAGATCATAAAAGGAATTTACAGTTATCATTCTCTTTGGATGATACACATCGATAAGTCCAATTACATCATAAAATATTACATAAATAATTAATATTTATCATCGTTTTCACTGTTTTTTCATATGTTGAATAGATAATATTTATAATTATTAGAGGCATAATTTCCTCTCGTCGCACTGTAGGTAAAATTTATCTCGTGGATGTTACAATACCAACACTGCAGCTAGTAAGTTTTGTGCGATGACCTGCGGGATAGCTAAGACTGCTGCAACATATTTTTCTAATTATATGTGACTTTATAAACTGAACTTTCTGCAACCGGTCTAACGACCGCATGTTAGGGTCCTTCAGCAAGGCTCTGATGACATTAAGTTTCCGCTCACAATTGTTCGTAGCCATGAGCTTGGGATTCGCCCCTAACCACAATCCGAGTTCGAGTCTCTCTTCAGTTACATCTAACCAGTGCGCACCTATTGCACTATCTTACGGAACACCGCGGGCACAGCTCAGAGTTGAAGCCACCTGTTCTTGGCCACGCTGCACGCGGCTACAGCATTGGCTGTCCTTTCTTAAATCCTATTTCTGTTAAACCCATTGGCGGGACTAGGATTTGCTAGATACACTGATCTCTTGAAATGGGATGAGAAATCGCATGCCGACCGTAAAGCGCGCCATTTTTTCTTCACCCTGTGCGCTACAAACGTAGATGTGGTGGTACAGAGATCGCTGAATTCTCCTCCCCTTTCGCCTGCCCTCTGCGGTGAATGAGTGGCAAGGGCAGGTGTGGTTCCGGCTGCCGGCAACACCTTCTGTGGTTTCTGCGGTTGGTGGCCTTGCCCCCGCACTTGGTGCTCTTGGACCGAGGCTGCGAGACAATTTGCCGCCACGCATGGGTGCACACATTGCTGGGGAAAGGAGGGAGCGGGTAGGTGCGCAGTCCCCTGGAGACAATGGGGTCTTTCTACCTGAACGACAGCTGGTAAATTCCTATATTTTTAAAGACATTGGAATAATTACGCAGGGTGTTACACGTTGGAAAAATACAGTAGTAGAACAGGTCAGCCCTTCTAATTGTTGGGTGCGATATCAATTACGAGCATGAAAAGATATACACAAGAATACACACTCCTGGAAATGGAAAAAAGAACCCATTGACACCGGTGTGTCAGACCCACCATACTTGCTCCGGACACTGCGAGAGGGCTGTACAAGCATTGATCACACGCACGGCAAAGCGGACACACCAGGAACCGCGGTGTTGGCCGTCAAATGGCGCTAGCTGCGCAGCATTTGTGCACCGCCGCCGTCAGTGTCAGCCAGTTTGCCGTGGCATACGGAGCTCCATCGCAGTCTTTAACACTGGTAGCATGCCGCGACAGCGTGGACGTGAACCGTATGTGCAGTTGACGGACTTTGAGCGAGGGCGTATAGTGGGCATGCGGGAGGCCGGGTGGACGTACCGCCGAATTGCTCAACACGTGGGGCGTGAAATCTCCACAGTACATCGATGTTGTCGCCAGTGGTCGGCGGAAGGTGCACGTGCCCGTCGACCTGGGACCGGACCGCAGCGACACACGGATGCACGCCAAGACCGTAGGATCCTACGCAGTGCCGTAGGGGACCGCACCGCCACTTCCCAGCAAATTAGGGACACTGTTGCTTCTGGGGTATCGGCGAGGACCATTCGCAACCGTCTCCATGAAGCTGGGCTACGGTCCCGCACACCGTTAGGCCGTCTTCCGCTCACGCCCCAACATCGTGCAGCCCGCCTCCAGTGGTGTCGCGACAGGCGTGAATGGAGGGACGAATGGAGACGTGTCGTCTTCAGCGATGAGAGTCGCTTCTGCTTTGGTGCCAATGATGGTCGTATGCGTGTTTGGCGCCGTGCAGGTTTTTTTTTTTTTTTTGGTTGTGGTTTTAGGGCGCAAAACTGCTATGGTCATTAGCGCCCAGCCCGTGACTTAAGACAGTAAAAAACCGAAATTGAAAACCAGCACCAATGGAAACAAACTCATAAAATTGGAGAAACTAAAAGTAGAAAGAATGCTTAAAAATCCAGTACAGACAGGGGGTGGTTGTCCCCAAAAAAAGCTTCAAATGACTGACGTCATTTCACTGTCACTAATAAACTGGAGAACGCGGTCGGCTGAGCGCGTGTCATCTGCTAAAATCGACGATAGATCAGGCGATAGCTGTAGACGGGAGCGTAACGGATTAAAATAGGGGCATTCAATTAAAAGGTGTCTGACCGTCCACGGCTGAGAGTAGTGGGGACAGAGTGGAGGAGGATCACCGCTTAAAAGATGTCTATGGCTAAAAAGACAGTGCCCTATCCGGAGTCGAGCTAAAATTACCTCCTCCCGACGACGCGTTCGGGAGGAAGAAGTCCAAGCGCAAGGAAGGGCTTTCACTTCCCGCAATTTATTACGGGGAAGTGTTGACCAATGCGCATGCCATAAAAGTGCAACTTGGCGACATAAACCGCTCCGTAGATCGGTGAAGGGAAGCGACTGAATAGCTGGCCGAGGAAGAGAGACTGCAGCCTTGGCCGCCATATCGGCCGCCTCATTCCCACAGATACCAGCGTGTCCCGGGAGCCAGAGGAACGCCACCGAGACGCCCCCCAGGTGGAGCAAGCGCAGACAGTCCTGAATCCGGTGGACCAGAGGGTGCACAGGGTAAAGAGCTTGGAGACTGAGGAGAGAGCTGAGAGAATCTGAGCAGATAACGTACTGTATCCGCTGATGGCGGCGGATGTAGTGGACAGCCTGGAGAACAGCGTAAAGCTCCGCAGTATAGACCGAACACTGGTCGGGAAGTCGAAAGCGATTTGGGGTGTCGCCAACAATATAGGCACTCCCTACACCTAACGATGTTTTCGAGCCGTCGGTGTAAATAAACGTGGCGTCCGTCATTTGTGCACATAGAGCAGCAAATGCCCGACGATAAACAAGTGTAGGGGTACCATCCTTGGGAAATTGACAAAGGTCACGGAGCAGGCAGATCCGGGGACGGAGCCAAGGCGGTGCTGTACCCCAAGTTGTCAAAAAGGTTTTCGGAAAGCGGCAGGAAAGAGAATCGAGCAATTGACGGAAGCGGACTCCCGGGGGTAGTAGGGAGGAGGAGCGGCCTGCATACCCTACATCAAAGGAGGCGTCGAAAAAAAGGTCATGGGCTGGATTAGCAGGCATGGAAGACAGATGGCTAGCATAACGACTCAGGAGGACTGCTCGCCGATTGGACAGCGGAGGTTCAGCAGTCTCAGCATAAAGGCTTTCCACAGGGCTAGTGTAAAAAGCTCCAGACACTAAACGTAATCCACGGTGGTGGATAGAGTCGAGACGCCGAAGAATAGACGGCCGAGCAGAGGAGTAGACTATGCTTCCGTAATCCAATTTTGAGCGCACTAAGGCGCGATAGAGGCGGAGAAGGACCACTCGGTCCGCTCCCCAGGAGGTACCATTGAGGACACGGAGGGTGTTAAGCGATCGCAGACAGCGAGCCGAAAGATAGGAGACGTGGGAGGACCAGCACAGTTTTCTGTCAAACATAAGACCCAAGAATTTAGCGACGTCTGAAAACGGAAGGTTGACAGGACCTAGATGTAAGGAGGGCGGAAGAAACTCCTTACGTCGCCAAAAATTGACACAAACGGTCTTACTGGGTGAGAAACGGAAGCCGGTTTCGATGCTCCACAAGTGGAGGCGATCGAGACATCCTTGAAGACGTCGTTCAAGAAGGCTGGTCCGTTGAGAGCTGTAGTAGATCGCAAAATCGTCCACAAAGAGGGAGCCCGAGACATCAGGAAGGAGACAATCCATAATTGGATTTATGGCGATGGCAAACAGTACAACACTCAGCACGGATCCCTGGGGTACCCCGTTTTCTTGGGAGAAAGTACGGGAGAGAGTAGTGTTCACCCGCACCCTAAAAGTGCGCTCTGCCATAAATTCGCGAAGAAAAAGGGGCAGCCGGCCTCGAAAGCCCCAAGAGAACAGTGTGCGGAGGATGCCTGTCCTCCAACAGGTATCGTATGCTCTCTCCAGATCGAAAAATATTGCTACCGTTTGGCGTTTCCGGAGAAAATTGTTCATGATATAAGTGGAGAGAGCAACAAGATGGTCAACTGCAGAACGATGCTTCCGGAATCCTCATTGGGCTGGTGTTAAAAGACTGCGGGATTCCAGCCACCAAGCTAAACGGTAATTCACCATACGCTCCAAAACCTTACAGACACTACTCGTGAGAGAAATGGGGCGATAGCTAGAGGGGAGATGTTTGTCCTTTCCAGGTTTCGGAACAGGAACGACAATAGCTTCCCGCCACCGTTTGGGAAAGGTACTGTCGGTCCAAATTCGATTATAAAGGCGAAGGAGGTAACGCAGACTAGGGGTTGATAAATGCAGCAACATTTGGACATGGATACCATCCGGTCCCGGGGCGGAGGAGCGAGAAGATGAGAGGGCATGTTGGAGTTCCCGCATGGAGAAAACAGTATTGTAGCTTTCGTGATTTTGAGAGGAGAAAGCAAGAGGTCGCACTTCCGCTGCACGTTTCTTCGGGAGAAACGCTGGCGGGTAATTTGAAGAGCTCGAAATCTCAGCAAAGTGCTGACCCAACGAGTTAGAAATTGCGACGGGGTCCACTAAGGTATCATGCGCGACAGTGAGCCCAGAGACCGGGGAGAAACTAGGCGCGCCTGAGAACCGTCGAAGCCGACTCCAAACTTCCGAGGAGGGAGTGAAGGTGTTAAATGAGCTAATAAAGAATTTCCAGCTTGCCTTCTTGCTATCGCGGATGACGCGACGGCATCGCGCACGGAGCTGCTTATAGCGGATACAGTTGGCCAAAGTAGGATGGTGACGGAAAATGCGAAGAGCACGTCGCCGCTCACGTATTGCATCACGGCATGCCTCGTTCCACCAAGGAACTGGGGGGCGCCGGGGCAATTCGGAGGTGCGTAGTATTGAACGTTCCGCAGCTGTAAGGATAACGTCGGTAATATGTGTGACCTCATCGTCGACGCTGGGAAAGCGACGGTCATCGAATGTCGCGAGAGACGAAAAAAGTGTCCAATCGGCTTGGGCAAACTTCCAGCGTCGCGGGCGCATATATGGCAGTTGAGGCTGCAGTCTGAGGACACATGGAAAGTGGTCACTCGAGTGTGTATCATCAAGGGCGAACCATTCGAAGCGCCGAGCTAGCGGAACAGTACCGACCGCAAGGTCCAAATGAGATAAGGTTGTCGTGGAGGCAGACAAAAATGTGGGGACCCCAGTGTTGAGGCAAACTAGATCCGCTTGGTGGAAGACGTCTAGCAATATGGAGCCACGTGGACAAGGATGTGGAGATCCCCAAAGCGGGTGGCGGGCATTGAAGTCCCCAACCAGCAAATAGGGGGGTGGAAGCTGACCAAGAAGATGAAGGAGATCAGCTCGTGCCATTGGTGTGGGCGATGGAATGTATACAGTACAAAGAGAGAGCGTGTATCCGGGGCCGTGCAGGTGAGCGCCACAATCAGGACTGCATACGACCGAGGCACACAGGGCCAACACCCGGCATCATGGTGTGGGGAGCGATCTCCTACACTGGCCGTACACCACTGGTGATCGTCGAGGGGACACTGAATAGTGCACGGTACATCCAAACCGTCATCGAACCCATCGTTCTACCATTCCTAGACCGGCAAGGGAACGTGCTGTTCCAACAGGACATTGCACGTCCGCATGTATCCCGTGCCACCCAACGTGCTCTAGAAGGTGTAAGTCAACTACCCTGGCCAGCAAGATCTCCGGATCTGTCCCCCATTGAGCATGTTTGGGACTGGATGAAGCGTCGTCTCACGCGGTCTGCACGTCCAGCACCAACGCTGGTCCAACTGAGGCGCCAGGTGGAAATGGCATGGCAAGCCGTTCCACAGGACTACATCCAGCATCTCTACGATCGTCTCCATGGGAGAATAGCAGCCTGCATTGCTGCGAAAGGTGGATATACACTGTACTAGTGCCGACATTGTGCATGCTCTGTTGCCTGTGTCTATGTGCCTGTGGTTCTGTCAGTGTGATCATGTGATGTATCTGACCCCAGGAATGTGTCAATAAAGTTTCCCCTTCCTGGGACAATGAATTCACGGTGTTCTTATTTCAATTTCCAGGAGTGTATTTAACGAAGCACTACAATGGCTCCTTCAGAGCCAGTGTAGTTAGATTTGCACTCTGTTTAGTTGCTTCAAAACGAGTTTAAGAGAGAACGCCGGCCGAAGTGACCGATCGTTCTAAGCGCTAAAATCTGGAACCGCGCAACCTCTACGGTCGCGAATCCTGCCTTGGACATGGATGTGTGTGATGTCCTTAGGTTTAAGCAGTTCTAAGTTCTAGGGGACATGACCTCAGACCTTAAGTCCCATACTGCTCAGAGCCAATTGAACCAATTTGAAAGAGAGAACTGTTTACTATGTTATCTATTCTAATGCAAGTTGGTTACCTAATGTTCAGGCATAGAGACCCTGTATTAGACAATGAAGTTATAGATTATGATCATTAGTAGACCCTCTGATTTGAATTCAGAATCATTTCAAGCTTTTCCCTGCTCATTATTGCTACTAGTCGGTTTTATAAACTGTTGCACCTAGTCGATTTAAGGTACGTATTGTTGAGAGGTATATGTTACCGTTTACTGTCCCATCAGCCACTTGCTTATCTGACTTACTAGTTAGTAGCACATTTATCAGCAAGGTTAGGTTACTGTGTTGTAGTGCGATCAGACAGAGGAAAGAGTTTAGTCAGGAAAATTCTTCTGGGTTTGAGGCCGCATTGCCAACTACAAAATTTCGTCGTTTCGGCGACTGTTGCAAGACGCCTTCCTCAGGGTGAACTGCTAACTGAATTGTATAGTTGACAATGCGGCCTAAATCCCAGAAGAATTTTATTGACTGTGACAACTGCCGCGGAAGCCTACTTTTACACAAAGAGTTTACTGTGTGTGTCAAGAAAGCTTTGGTTAGCCTTAGCACTGCCTTCCGCTTTATCATTTTGCTTGACACAAGAATGCCTGATTAGGCTATCGGCCGGTTTTAATATGTAATGTTAGAACTTGTTTTTGTGCTGGGAGAACGTCTGTTGCTTACTCACCGTTTACTATTCAGAAAATTTTCAAATGTGTGTGAATTTCTAAGGAAGCAAACTGCTGAGGTTATAGGTCCCTAGACTTACACACTACTTAAACTAAGTAAAACTAACTTACGCTAAGGACAACACTCTCACCCAAACCGGAGGGAGGACTCGAACCTCCGGTGGAAGGTTCAAATGGCTCTGAGCACTATGGGACTTAACTTCTGAGCTCATCAGTCCCCTATAACATAGAACTAATTAAACCTAACTAACCTGAGGACATCACACACATCCATGCCCGAGGCAGGATTCGAACCTGCGACCGTAGCTGTCGTGTGGTTCCAGACTGTGGCGCCTAGAACCGCTCGGCCACCCCGGACGGCTCCGGTGGAAGGGGCCGCGCAATCCGTGACATGACGCCTGAAACCGCGCGGCGTTGACTTTTGTTTATACTCTACTGGAGTATTTCGGAAAAGAATCCAAGTTTGATTGTCGTGTTTCCTTTAGGCTGTTTCACGATCACATCTTAAAGATTCCTCGCAGCGGTATTACGTTAGCGTCGATTGCCATTTAAATGTTGTCGGTGGTACCGTTGCACTTAGAATTACTGTCTCTCTCTACTGTACGCAGTACACAATGGATTAAAGTATGTTCACGTCCTTCCGTATTCAGCGCTTTCTTCGGCTCAACAGGGGCACGAAAACCTAACCGCAAAGGACGTATCCGTACCATAACACATCCTCCAGCGTACCTTACTGTTGACGCTACATATGAGGGCAGGCAAAATTTTCCAGACGTTCGCGAAACCCACATCCTTCCATCGCATTGCCACAGCGAATAGCGTGATTCATCGCTCCACGTCATTCGTTTCCAGCCATCCGCTCTCCAGCCTCATCACTCTTTACACCAATTCAAGCACCTATAAGCACTGGCTACAGAAATGAATATTCCAAGAAGGGGTATTCAAGTGCTGTACCCCATTCTTCCTCACTGCCTACGCACTGTCATTTTGCTAGCTGGACCGCTGGTAGAACTTTGGAATTCAGGAACAATTTTTTACAACAACCCTCCACAATGCTCGACGGTCCATGCTCGTCATTACATGAGCTGCGCCTTGCCAAGGTTTAGCCGTGGCTGTTCATTCTCCTTTCCATTCGACACTCACATCACAAATGTTTCAGGGTATTTTTGTTCTGCCGTTACAAAATAGACGCGTTTCTCTTTATAGAGGTAAAGCACCATCTCCGTCCGAACAGGCCTTGGAAGGCCTGACGGTACCGACCGGCCACCGTGTCATCCTTAGCCCACAGGCGCCGCTGGATGCGGGTATCTACATCTACATCCATACTCCGCAAGCCACCTGACGGTGTGTGGCGGAGGGTACCTTGAGTACCTCTATCGGTTCTCCCTTCTATTCCAGTCTCGAATTGTTCGTGGAAAGAAGGATTGTCGATATGCTTCTGTGTGGGCTCTGATCTCTCTGATTTTATCCTCATGGTCTCTTCGCGAGATATACGTAGGAGGGATCAATATACTGCTTGACTCTTCGGTGAAGGTATGTTCTCGAAACTTTGACAAAAGCCCGTACCGAGCTACTGAGCGTCTCTCCTGCAGAGTCTTCCACTGGAGTTTATCTATCATCTCCGTAACGCTTTCGCGATTACTGAATGATCCTGTAACGAAGCGCGCTGCTCTCCGTTGGATCTTCTCTCTATCTTCTATCAACCCTATCTGGTACGGATCCCACACTGCTGAGCAGTATTCAAGCAGTGGGCGAACAAGCGTACTGTAACCTACTTCCTTTGTTTTCGGATTGCATTTCCTTAGGATTCTTCCAATGAATCTCAGTCTGGCATCTGCTTTACCGACGATCAACATTATATGATAATTCCATTTTAAATCACTCCTAATGCGTACTCCCAGATAATTTATGGTATTCACTGCTTCCAGTTGCTGACCTGCTATTTTGTAGCTAAATGATAAAGGCTCTATCTTTCTGTGTATTCGCAGCACATTACACTTGTCTACATTGAGATTCAATTGCCATTCCCTGCACCATGCGTCAATTCGCTGCAGATCCTCCTGCATTTCAGTACAATTTTCCATTGTTACAACCTCTCGATACACCACAGCATCATCTGCAAAAAGCCTCAGTGAACTTCCGATGTCATCCACCAGGTCATTTATGTATATTGTGAATAGCAACGGTCCTATGACACTCCCCTGCGGCACACCTGAAATCACTCTTACTTCGGAGGACTTCTCTCCATTGAGCATGACATGCTGCGTCCTGTTATCTAGGAACTCCTCAATCCAATCACACAATTGGTCTGATAGTCCATATGCTCTTACTTTGTTCATTAAACGACTGTGGGGAACTGTATCGAACGCCTTGCGGAAGTCAAGAAACACGGCATCTACCTGTGAACCCGTGTCTATGGCCCTCTGAGTCTCGTGGACGAATAGTGCGAGCTGGGTTTCACATGACCGTCTTTTTCGAAAGCCATGCTGATTCCTACAGAGTAGATTTCTAGTCTCCAGAAAAGTCATTATACTCTAACACAATACGTGTCCATAATTCTACAACTGATCGACGTTAGAGATATAGGTCTATAGTTCTGCACATCTGTTCGACGTCCCTTCTTGAAAACGCGGATGACCTGTGCCCTTTTCCAATCCTTTGGAACGCTACGCTCTTCTAGAGACCTACGGTACACCGCTGCAAGAAGGGGGGCAAGTTCCTTCGCGTACTCTGTGTAAAATTGAACTGGTATCCCATCTGGTCCAGAGGCCTTTCCTCTTTTGAGCGATTTTAATTGTTTCTCTATCCCTCTGTCGTCTATTTCGATATCTACCATTTTGTCATCTGTGCGACAATGTAGAGAAGGAACTACAGTGCAATCTTCCTCTGTGAAACAACTTTGGAAAAAGACATTTAATATTTCGGCCTTTAGTCCGTCATCCTCTGTTTCAGTACCATCTCGGTCAAAGAGTGTCTGGACATTTTGTTTTGATCCGCCTACCGCTTTGACATAAGACCAAAATTTCTTAGGATTTTCTGACAAGTCAGTACATAGAACTTTATTTTCGAATTCATTGAACGCCTCTCGCATAGCCCTCCTCACACTACATTTCGCTTCGCGTAATTTTTGTTTGTCTGCAAGGCTTTGGCTATGTTTATGTTTGCTGTGAAGTTCCCTTTGCTTCCGCAGCAGTTTTCTAACTCGGTTGTTGTACCACGGTGGCTCTTTTCCACCTCTTACGATCTTGCTTGGCACATACTCATCTAACGCATTATGTACGACGGTTTTGAACTTTGTCCACTGATCCTCAACACTATCTGTACTTGAGACAAAACTTTTGTGTTGAGCCGTCAGGGACTTTGAAATCTGCTTTTTGTCACTTTTTCTAAACAGAAAAATCTTCCTACCCTTTTTAATATTCCTATTTACGGCTGAAATCATCGATGCCGTAACCGCTTTATGATCGTTGATTCCCTGTTCTGCATTAACTTTTTCAAATAGTTCGGGTCTGTTTGTCACCAGAAGGTCTAATATGTTATCGCCACGGGTCGGTTCTCTGTTTAACTGCTCAAGGTAGTTTTCAGATAAAGCACTTAAAAAAATTTCACTGGATTCTTTGTCCCTGCCACCCGTTATGAACGTCTGAGTCTCCCAGTCTATATCCGGCAAATTAAAATCTCCACCCAGAACTATAACATGGTGGGGAAATCTACTCGAAATATTTTCCAAATTATCCTTCAGGTGCTCAGCCACAACAGCTGTTGAGCCAGGGGGCCTATAGAGACATCCAATTACCATGTCTGAGCCTGCTTTAACCGTGACATTCACCCAAATCATTTCACATTTCGGATCTCCGTCAATTTCCTTCGATACTATTGCACTTCTTATCGCTATAAACACGCCTCCTCCTTCACTGTCCAGCCTGTCTCTGCGGTATACATTCCAATCTGAGTATAGGATTTCATTACTGTTTACGTCTGGTTTCAGCCAACTTTCTGTCCCTAGTACTATATGGGCGTTGTGACCGTTTATTAATGAGAGCAGTTCTGGGACCTTTCTGTAGACGCTCCTGCAGTTTACTATTAGCACATTAATATTGTTATTCCCTGTTGCATTTTGCCTACTCCTACCTTGCCGCATCTCAGGAGGCGTCTTGTCGGGCCTAGGGAGGGGATTCTCTAACCTAAAAAACCCCCATGTGCACTCCACACGTACTCCGCTACCCTTGTAGCCGCTTCCGGCGTGTAGTGCACGCCTGACCTATTCAGGGGGACCCTACATTTCTCCACTCGATAGCGGAGGTCGAGAAATTTGCACCCGAGATCTCCGCAGAATCGTCTGAGCCTCTGGTTTAAGCCTTCCACTCGGCTCCAAACCAGAGGATCGCGATCGGTTCTGGGAACGATACTGCAAATAGTTAGCTCTGATTTCACCCCGCGTGCGAGGCTTTCCGCCTTCACCAATTCCGCCAACCGCCTGTACGAACTGAGGATGACCTCTGAACCCAGACGGCAGGAGTCATTGGTGCCGACATGAGCAACAATTTGCAGTCGGGTGCACCCAGTGCTCTCTATCGCCGCCGGCAGGGCCTCCTCCACATCTCGGATGAGACCCCCCGGCAAGCAGACAGAGTGAACCCTAGCCTTCTTCCCCGACCTTCCCGCTATTTCCCTAAGGGGCTCCATCACCCGCCTAACGTTGGAGCTCCCAATAACTAATAAACCCTTCCCCCCGTGTGCCTGCTCGGACCTTGCTGAAGGAGCAGCCACATGTCCACTCACAGGCAGAGCGGGCGATGCCACACGGCCAGCCTCCACATTGACCCTCCGCTTCGTGCGCCGCGAACGCCGCTGAACCCGCCACTCCCCTTGGGGAGAGGGTGGCCCAACCGCGCCCGGTACCCGCGAAGATGTCTCGACAGCAGGGACAGTGGGTGAAGCATGTAACACCTGGGGTGTACCTTGCGACGCACCAGACTCCCCACTGCCGCTACACTCCGAGGCAGCAGCCTGAAGACGGCTGACCGCGGCCATCAACACGCTCAGCTGTTCGCGAACAGTGGCCAGCTCCTCCTGCGTCCGTACACAGCAGTCACACATCCTATCCATCCTAAGGAATCAATTTACTGAAGAGAGTTAATCAACCTTTAACTCGACTGCTAATTCACTAAAGGCGGCTGTCTATTCACTAAACTGTGGTTGCTAGCCACTTCTTGTAGAAAACAATGAAAATAGCACTACCTGTCTCTGGACTGTATTGAAAACACTAGCACTACTGGCACTATGGTTGACTAAAGGGACTCTCTCTGACTATATTCAAAACAAACACGAAATCTATGGAACACTATTAATAGCACCCGACAATTAAAGCTTCCTAAAAGCAAATACACACGGAAGAAGAAGTGACAAGTAAGAAAAATACAGTTAATACTTAAATTAAGGTAGCTCGCTGCACAGCAGACGTGAGGCAGGCGGCAGTTACGGTCAGCACACCGCTTTCCCGGCCATGTGTCAGTTTCCCAGACCGGAGCCGCCACTTCTCAGTCAAGTAGCTCCTCAGTTTGCCTCACAAGGGCTGAGTGCACCCCGATTGCCAACAGCGCTCGGCAGACCGGATGGTCGCCCTGACAGTGCTTAACTTCGTTGACGTGACGGGAACCGGGCAAGGCCGTTGGCTAAAGCATCATCAGCGGTCTGTGATTTATTTACGTTTTTCATTGCTTTTAGATCGAAAAACATTTCGTTAAGAATATGTTGATTTGTACTTACGGTGATTTTCGCTCGATTTCCGCTTACATCGTAGGTTCAAAATCAACATATTCTTAACGAACTGTTTTTTGATCGCAATGCGAATAACTTAATTACAGACCACTGATGATGCTTTACCTCAATAAAGCGAAACACGACTGATGAAAAAAATCACGCATTATTGTAGTTGGAACGAGAGAACAAAAATATCCTCAAGAATTCTAAAGCAACTACGGACAATATGGCCACGCAAATGAAGAATTCACATCACGAATGGTACGAAGGGATTGTTCCTGATGGAGCTGCTGCTCAGCTGAGATCTACTGACTGGTAGAGTCACTGAGCTCTCGTAACCGACCCATTATGCTGTTAATTGTTTCCTTCCGCAACGCAGTACTCCGCGTCCTTTTCTTAAAATGTGTGGAGTGCCTCTCGTGATTGGTCGTCAGTTCCACATTATACAGGGATGTAAACAATGCAGGAATATGATGGAAACAATGCAGGAATAGAACTAAAGTACAGGTTCGATGGAGGATTATTCAACCAGTCCAGACTCCATTCAAAATGGTTCACCAGTACCACTCGTGTGACAGAGCTGCAGTACGCTGATGACAATGCTTCTCCAGTTCATTCACCTGCAGAGTTGCAGCTGTCAGTTCATTCCTTCAGCAGGGCGTACGAACGATTTGGTCTCTCCATCAATATTCCAAAGACAGAGGCGATGGTGCAGCCAACTCCTGGCTCCTCCGTTCCTGATTGCAGCATATGTATTTATGATACGCCCTTGGAACAAATGGACCATTTCCTCTACCTAGGAAGCATACTGTCATAACTGTTCATCTCGAAAAGATGTGAAGAATAGATTACGTGCTGCCCACGTAGCATTTGGACGTCTTACAAAGCGTGTCTTCCTGAATAACGACCTAACACTGTACACCAAACTGATGGTGTACAATGCTGTAGTCATTTACACCCTTCTATACGGTTGCAACAGCTGGACGTTATATTGCTGTGATCTGAAGAAACTAGAACGCTTCAACCAACAGAAGCTAAGATATATCATGAACCTGAAATGGGATGACTTCATATCCAACACGGCTGCTCTTGAGAAAGCAAAAATGTATAGCACGGAAGCTCTGATGGGTCGGACATGTCCAGCGGATGAAAAATGAGAGACTTCCGCGCCAAATGCTGTACAGCGAAGTGAACACAGGTAAAAGGCCACGAGGTGCCCCTCTCAAACGTTATAAGGATCAGTACAAGAAAAATCTGAAAAACTTCAACATCGATCCGAGTAGCTGGTCCACAATAGCAGAAGATCGAAGTCGCTGGCGCTCAGTTACCTCAAATGCTCTTCAAAACTTTGAGCTGGAGCGTCGACGAATGGAGAATGACAAACGCCGGAGATGTAAACTCCTCCAGGCTCAGCCACGTCCTCCACCTTCCATCAGCTGTAATGTCTGTGGCCGCCTGTTCCACGGTAGGATTGGAGTGCTAAGCCATCAACGACACTTCCACGCCTAAGCCGCAACAAAGAAAATCTCAGGAGAGAAATGGAAACTCTGATACGAGTATCAGCCAACAAGGGATGTCTGAATACTTTTCACCAGATAGTGTAATTTTGGAAACAAATGTGGAAAAAAAAGCGAGACGCACAAAAACACCACGAGTGAAGTTTTACAAAGTGGAAGTCTTCGCATCACTACTCTACGGAAGTGAGTTGTGACTGATTTTCGAAACGCGAGATACACTATAGTTTAATTCTTTTATCTTAGCGGCTCGCGCATGCCCGCCCAGACGCGGAAGATTGCTGCGTTGCCAGTTGCACAAGACGCACGCGCCAAGAGAAGCAGCGCCGTAGTATAGCATAGTTCGCAAGCTTACGTTAGGGCGGGAGCGCGCAGTTCATGAAGTACAGCCACCACGGCCGCATTAACCCTTTCGCTGCTACAGAGACGTGCTCCCCGCATTCCGCGCTGTGCGCGATTTTGTCATCACTGCACTGCTCGCCTGTGCTGGCACATGGTGTTCCGGCTGCTTTGACACTCTTGTCATTCGATTCCACAAAAACTATTTGGCCCAAAAATTAGATTTTTACACATCTTCTGTGTAAAAATCTAATTTTCGGGCCAAATAGTTTTTGTGAAATCGAATAAGTGTGTCAGAGCAGTGGGAACACCATGCGTCTGCACAGGCGAGCAGTGCAGAGATGATAAAATCGCGCACAGCGCGGAATGCGGGGAGCACGTGTCTGCAGCAGCGAAAGGGTTAATGAAGAGACAAAGCACTAGAAATTTCACAAAATTGCATTCAAACGAATGAAATTCGTGAAGTAAGACACTTCGATATTGTTTTTAAATAAAGAAAATATTAAGCATTGAACCCTTCACCTTCCACTTACCAACCCAACGCCTTAACCATTACGCTAACGCAGCTCATCCTACAATGTAGCTCCATTAGGAGTCTAACAGGTCACGCAAAATACTGACAAACACTGTTGGTATGACTATGAATTACTCACACTTCATCGAAGTACAATAGGAAATAAACAATTACCGCTGTTCTTTATTGCGAAAAAGCGGTTCGTGAGATTGATACAAACACCTTTCCTTACTGTCGCCTGAATTAGGAGGCTTATTGCTTGTTTGGTTTAATTAATTAATAGAATATGAAGCAACTAGTATAAAGAATGCTTTTTCCAAACTTTCTATAAAAGAAAGTCTGCTATCAAGACACTGCTTTTGTTCAGTTACTTTATTTATGACTGAACGTTTCTAAAACTGAAGACACTCGTCCGTGCTCTGTTCTGCAGACGAGATCTGGCAACGTCGTTCTCCGTTCATTGGCTGACCGTGTTTTGTGACGTCAGATGCGCAGAACGAACCTAAACTCGGCCGCCAACTAAAATGACGCGCACTTTAGCTGAGAATTGCTAAGGAACACCTCAGACTTGCTAAGAAACAGTTGCCAATTGCTACGGAACATCCGATCAGTGATACTAAAAGGAAATGTAGGACGCGGGGCGTGTTACCTGCTGCAAAGCCCGTGCACGGACGCTCTGTATACTGTTCACATGTCACGCAGTGCGTCGTTTCAAGTAGGGTATTGTGGAACCGTTTAGTGCGACGTTCCGTGTCGTATGGCAGCACGTCTGCAAAGCATCATTTGAGTACGTCCAGTCGTGGACGAACAGTTGGACAGCTCGATTCTGGTCAGTCACTACTATGGCCACAGTAATGGGTGTGTCCACAAGCGTCGACTCGTGATTAAAAAAGGCCAATGAAAGTGGAAAAGCGGTGCGAAAGTATGGTCGCAGTCGGACCACTACACTAAAAGAAGATCCACACGTAACATAGTGGCGAAAAGGAATAGACTTCCCACTCCTAGGCAGATCGTTGTAGACCTTGCAAGCGCAACCAGTATACGTGTCTACCTAGTAGTAGTAGTTGTAGTAGTAGCTGTATTCATCCGTAGATCTCTTTTTACAGGAATATAGGACAGGTCAAAGTATTTACAAATTTAGATCAATTTAAAGTACGCTAATTCGTATACACATATATTTAAAGACTCTTAGTTAGAGACAGTCATTAGATTTACTCCTAGTATACAATCCTTTCTTTTTTACCAATAACTTATCAACTAATGTAATGCCACATTGTTCACTCGTATCTCACTATCAGTCACTGCACACACTATACACACATCGTTTCATAACAGTTCACTCACTACACACACACACACACCACACACACATACACATACACTGGTGATCTCTGGGCCATTTTCTGCGCCGCAACTTCCCATTTGCCATCCTGAAAAACTGAGTCAGCATCGCTCCATAATGAAAGAGATGTTCAGCTCAGAAAGAAGAAGAGATGTTAGTATTGTGTCATGCATAGCTTGGGGGTAAGTATTTCTACAAAGAAAAAGAAAGAAGGAAAAGAAACATAAAGTGAAGATGTTATGTGCAGTGTTGGACTTTTTATAATCATTATTATTATTATTATTATTTATTTGTATAACATTTTTTATCAAACCCGTAGTCTCTTTTAGCTAAGTAATCCTTCAATGTATAAAACGTATTGCATAACAGTTACTTTTTAGCTGCCTTTTTAAATAAGTGTATTTTTGCAATTTCTTTAATCTGTTTTGGTAATTTATTGTACGGTTTTACTCCTTGGTAGAAAATGCTGTTTTGAGTTTTAAGGCCGCCGGAGTGGTCGAGCGGTTCTAGGCGCTACAGTCTGGCGCTGCGCGACCGCTACGGTCGCAGGATCGAATCCTGCCTCGGGCATGGATGTGTGTGGTGTCCTTACGTTAGTTAGGTTTAAGTAGTTCTAAGTTCTAGGGGACTGATGACCTCAGAAGTTAAGTCCCATAGTGCTCAGATCCATTTGCACCATTTTTTGAGTTTTATGTTTATTTTTTCTTGGTAAACATAAGTTGCATGATCATGGACAGAGCTGTTTGTGCAGTAATTGCCAGTGTTATTTTTCATGTGTACAAGTGACTGGTAAATGTATTCACTTGGAGCAGTAAAAATCCCCAGTGTTCTGAACAAATATTTAAAATGAGCGCGACTAGTATTTTTGGTTATTATTCTTGTGGCTCTTTTCTGAGGTTTGAAAATTGTGTTCATATTTTATGCATTTTTTTCCCCAAAAAAGAATGCCATAGCTAATAATTGAGTGAACATATGAATAATATGTAACTAAAAGCACTCCATGCTACACAGTGATGATAGAATGCTAAGGGCGTAACACACTGATGGCATTCTGTTTGGAAGTACCATTGTGTGTTCACACCACATCAAGTGAGAAGCAATATTCATTCCTAGAAATTTTGCGTTTGTTACAGTCTATAGAGGTGACAGCTACATTTAATTTAACGTTGTAACTTTTCCTCTTCAAACTGAAATTCATGGCAATAGTTTTCTTTGTGTTTAATGTCACTTTATTACTTATTGACCAATCATAAACTTCCTTTAGAGTTTCATTTCCTTTCTCGGCAAGGAGTGCTCTTGTTTTTTCATCTACACAGATATTCTGCAAGGCGCCGTACGATGCATGACGGACGGTACCCTGTACCAATACAAGTCATTTCCTTTCCTGTTACACTCTCAAACAGAGCGAGGGAAAAACGACTGTCTATATGCCTCCGTAAGAGCCCTATCTCTCGTATCTTGTCTTCGCGGTTCTTATGCGCAATGTGTGTTGACAGCAGTACAATCGTTCGGCATTCAGCTTCTAATGCCGTTTCTCTAAATTTTCTCAGCAGTGTTTCTCGAAAACAACGTCACTTTCACTCCAGGGATTCCCATTTAAGTTCGCGAAGTATCCCAGTAACATTGACGTGTTGTTCGAACCTACCGGTAACAAATATAGCAGCTCGCCGCTGAATTACTTCGGTATCTTCCTACAATCCGGCCTCAAACAAGCGAGCAGTACACAAGAACAGGTCGCACCAGCGACCTAAATGCGACCTCCTTTACAGGTGAACCACTCTTTCCTAAAATTCTCCAAGTAAGCCACCGTCGACCATTTGCCTTCCCTACCACAGTTCTCACATTCTCGTTCTATCTCTAATCACTTTGCAGCGCTACACCCAGACATCTAAACGACTTGACTGTGTCAAGCAGGACACTAGGAATACTGTATCCAAACATTATTGGTTTGTCCTTCTTAATCATCCGCATTAGCTTACATTTTTCCACATTTAGGGCCAGCTGCCATTCAACACACCAACTGGAAATTTTGTCTAAGTCGTCTTGTATCTTTCTACAGTCACCCGATGTCGACAAGGTACCGCATATTACGGCATCATCAGCAAAGAACTGCAGATTGCTGTCCACCCTGTCCGCCAAATCATGGGGAACAACAGTGTTTTATTTTTGTTATGGTTTTAGGGCTCAAAACTGATCCGGTCATTAGCGCCCGGTCTGTGACTTAGGAAAAGCTAAGAAACGAAACTGGAAACCAGCAGCAATGGGAGAAAAACTCAAAAAAGTGGGGAAACCAAAAACAGAAGGAAAGCTTAAAAAAACCACTATAGAAGGGGGGTTGTCTCTCCCCAAAAAGAGTCAAATTACTGACGTCATATCACTGGCACTAATGAACTCTAGAACGCGATCGGCTGATCTTGTGTCATCTGCTAAAATGGAAGACATATCAGGCGACAGCTGTAGACGGGCGCGTAACGGAGTAAAATAGAGGCACTCAAGTAAAAGGTGTCTCACCGCCCACAGTTGAGAGCAGTGGGGATAGAGTGGGGAAGGATCGCTGCTTAAAAGATGTCGATGGCTAAAAAGACGATGCCCTATCCAGAGTCTAATTAAAATTACCTCCTCCCGACGACGAGTTCTGGAGGAAGAGGTCCAAGCACAGGAAAGAACTTTCACGTCCCGCAATTTATTATTGGGAAGTGTCGACCAATGTGCGTGCCATAAAAGAGCAACACGACGACATAAAACACTCCGCAGATTGGCGAAGGGAATTATGCGAATAGCTGGCCGAAGAAGAGAGACTGCAGCCTTGGCCGCTATATCGGCCGCCTCATTTCCGCAGATACCAACATTGAAAGTCCCCTTAGAACAATTATACATGACCATGTTTAAACTGACACACAATATTTTTTTAGCGCGACGCAATCTGACTTTCAAAAATCCCTACAAAAGAATGGCCCTGACTAACATTAATCTATACCTTTCACAAATCACTTAGTTCACCAAAAATCTCCGTTACTCGAACTATTGCAATACAGCGAGCGCCACTACTGCCAGCTAAATAAAAGATTCAAACTACGGAAGGCACTAACTACTGATAGGCATAGTTAGCAAATGAAAGATTTTAATAGAGAACAAACAATGTATTTACCTTAATAGTCGTAATATATATAGCAGTTCATGATATCCAGTATTACAAATTTAAAAACTCCGCCATCTCTCTCCCCACATCCACCACTGCTGGCGGCTCACCTCCAACTGCGCAACGCTACGCGCTGTTCACATCCAGCTGCCCAACACTACAATGGCAGACAACAATGCATACTAGCCACAGACTGCACACAGCACAGCCAGTGATTTTCATACAGAGCGCTACGTAACGTTGCCAATAAGAAAACATAATCAGCCTACTTACAACATGTCCTGGGATCCAGAGGAACGCACAGAGACGCCCCCCAAGTGGAGCAAGTGGAGGCAGTCCTGAATCCGGTGGACCAGACGGTGGACAGGGTAGAGAGCTTGGAGACTGAGGAGAGAGCTGAGAGATTCTGAGCAGATAACATACTGTATCCGCTGATGGCGACGGATGTATTGGACAGTCTGGAGAACAGCATAAAGCTCCGCAGTATAAACCGAACACTGGTCGGGAAGCCGAAATCTATTTGGGGTGTCGCCAACAATATAGGCACTCCCAACACCAAACGATGTTTTTGAGCCATCAGTGTAAATAAATGTGACATCCTTCATTTGTGCGCATAGAGCAGCAAATGCCCGACGATAAACAAGAGAAGGGGTACCATCCTTGGGAAACTGACAAAGGTCACGGAGCAGGTAGGTCCGGGGCCGGAGCCAAGACGGTGCCGTACCCCAAGTTGTCAAGAAAGTTTTAGGAAAGTGGAAGGAAAGAGAATGGAGCAGTTGACGGAAGCGGACTCCCGGTGGTAGTAGGGAGGAAGGGCGGCCTGCATACCC
This sequence comes from Schistocerca cancellata, assembly GCF_023864275.1. Classification (NCBI taxonomy): domain Eukaryota; kingdom Metazoa; phylum Arthropoda; class Insecta; order Orthoptera; family Acrididae; genus Schistocerca; species Schistocerca cancellata. The sequence continues at coordinate 129,099,989 of NC_064635.1, forward strand.
TAAATCCAAGGAGGCGTCGAAGAAAATGTCATGGGACGGATTTGCACGCATGGAAGACAGATGGCTAGCCTAACGACTCAGAATTACAGCACGCCGATTGGACAGCGGAGGTTCAGCAGTCTCAGCATAAAGGCTTTCCACAGGGCTGGTGTAAAAAGCTCCAGACACTAAACGTAATCCACGGTGGTGGATAGAGTCGAGACGACGAAGAATAGACGGCCGAGCAGAGGAGTAAACTAGGCTTCCATAGTACAATTTCGAGCGCACTAAGGCGCGATAGAGGCGAAGAAGGACCACTCTGTCCGCTCCCCAGGAGGTGCCATTCAGGACACGGAGGGTGTTGAGGGATCGCAGACAGCGAGCCGAAAGATAGGAAACGTGGGAGGACCAGCACCGCTTTCTGTCAAACATAAGGCCCAAGAATTTAGTGACGTCCGCGAACGGAAGGTTGACAGGGCCTAGATGTAAGGGAGGCGGAAGGAACTCCGTACGACGCCAAAAATTTACACAAACATACTGGGAGAAAAGCGGAAGACGGTTTCGATGCTCCAAGAGTGGAGGCGATTGAGACATCCTTGAAGACATCGTTCAAGAAGGCTGGTCCGTTGAGAGCTGCAGTAGATCGAAAAATCGTCCACAAAGAGGGAGCCCGAGACATCAGGAAGGAGACAATCCATAATTGGTTTTATGGCAATGGCAAACAGTACAACACTTAGCACGGAGCCATGGGGTACCCCGTTTTCTTGGGAGAAGGTGCGGGAGAGAGTAGTGTTCACCCGCACTTTAAATGTGCGCTCTGCAACAACAGTGGTCCTACCACACTTCCTTCAGCAGAAGCCTTTTGAGGATATATAATCACTCTGGTTTGTATCCTCGGAAGTCCGTTGAATACACCCCACTTCAGCCCCGCCATCGTCGAGAGAAAATTCGTTGGTGTAGGGAGCATCCTGGTTCCGGTGAGCAACATTAATTTAAAGTGATGTTCTTCGACGAGTCGTGCTCCACTATGGCAAGTGATTCTGCCCACCAGTTAGTGCGGAGATAGAGGGGAACAGGTTGCCCATCACAGAGTACGCTGCACATCACAGAACGTTCATGAACGTCATCGGTATGGCCAAGTTGTTATGGCGTGGGCAGCCATTATACACAATGAGCTAACACCGCTGCATATTACGGCCCGAGGTACTTTTACAGCACAGCGGTACTGCAGAGAGATTATTCTGGATCATGCGTGTCTGTTTAGAGGTATGAGAGGTCCCGACTTTATATTTATGGGCAACAATGCCTGCCAACATCAGAGAGGTGTCGGACCACTGGAAAGTGATGATATTGAACGTAGGGAACGGTCTGTGTACTCGCCGGACCTAAACTATGTAGAGCACGCATGGGACGCTCTTAGCAGGCACGTTTCTCAACGAAAACCTTCTCCCCGAACGGCGCAAGAACTTAAAACCGCCTTGAGGTAGGAGTGGGACAACATCCGCCAAGGGCTCATTCAACAGCTTGGTAGCCAGCATGAATAACTGGTGCTAAATGTGCGTTAGCGACAGAGGAAGGCATATACCTCATGAAACTCCGATATTGACCTTTTTGTTGGGAACGTAAACATAGTCCGTAGAACATCTACATCTACATCTACGTGATTACTCAGGTATTCACAATGAAGTGCCAAGCAGAAGGTTCAATGAACCACCTTCAAGCTGTCTCCCTACTTTTCCACTTCCGAACGGCGCGCGGGAAAAACGAGCATTTAAATTCTTCTGTGCGAGACTCGATTTCTCTTATTTTATCGTGATGATCGCGTGACCAGTGATGGCACCCGATGGCGACCTAGAGGGGTTCCATACGGTTTACATCAGGCAAGCTGAATTTCTGGCACCCTGCATGAAGACACCAAGACACCAACGTGAGTACTCTGTAATTCTCCCCAAACCACTGCAGTTCGTTTCTGGCTTTCGAGATATGGACAACTATATTGCTGAAAGATAACATCGCGGTCGGGGAAGACACCTAACATAAAAGGGTGCAGGTGGTTGGCAGCTGTCTTTGCTTACTACCACAGATCCCAAGCAAGAACAGGAGAATTTCCCCATAGTATAATACTGCTACCAGCAGGCTGCGTGCGTGGCGCACTGCATGTTTCGAGCCGCTGTTCACCTCGATGAAGGCGCCTGTGGAGACGACCATCGGCCTAGTTATCAAAAATATTATTCACCCGAAGAGCCGAACGTTTCCATTGATCGACGTTGGAAACCTGATGATGCCGTGTCCACTGCAGTCGTAATTAACGATGTCGTTGGGTCCACTTGTGAATACGTAGGGGTGGTCTGCTGCGGAGCTCCATGTTCAATATGGCAGAGACGGCACAGGTCACCATCTATGCTACTTTGCAGAGGAGGCAAGCCTCTGAACTCCACGCTCCGTCATGAGTCGTTGATGTCCAACCATTTAGTGTCCAGTGGTAGTTTCACTGCCCTTCTCTTTCTGTAGATGCCCACGACAGTAGCACGTGAACATTTGGCCAGCTTCGCCGTTTTGGAGATACTCGTTCACAGCCTCGGAGTAATAATAATGTGCCCTTTGTCAAAGTCGCTTATCTCAATGTATATGCCAATTTGCAGCCATATCTTCACCAGCGCGTTCCCCATCCGTATCTGCTCCGCTTACATACTTTTGTGTGCCCAAAACGGCACCAGGCGGCATCCAGCGTCGCGATGGGCAGTGGTCATAATGTTTTGGCTTATCAGTATACGTTTTACAGTGCTGAAATGTGTAGACCTCGTTACATTCAGAGCCAGCCGCGGTGGCCGTGCGGTTCTAGGCGCTCCAGTCCGGAGCCGCGCTGCTGCTACGGTCGCAGGTTCGAATCCTGCCTCGGGCATGGGTGTGTGTGATGTCCTTAGGTCAGTTAGGTTTAAGTAGTTCTAAGTTCTAGGGGACTGATGACCACAGCAGTTGAGTCCCATAGTTCTCAGAGCCATTTGAACCATTCGTTACATTCAGAAACGTTGCACAAAACTCAATGTTATGTCTCACAACAACAAAAACAATTGAAAATGCCGGAAATCGCTCATTGCAGTTTCTAATGCCCATTCCTTAATGTGATTCTAAGACCGGTCAATTGATTAAAATGCTGTGTGTTACTAGGTACGTTGTCCTCCATGTACAACACTCTCTCCTGCCGTTTATTATTACTATTATGATTATTTATGGGCTGACTCATTTTTACATGGTACTGATATAAAGCTAACGTTCGAAATAACAAGTTGTCGCTAAGCTGAATATGTTCGCCTACTACTGCAGCTGCCAACAGTGCGAAGGATATGGTTTTGCGTCCTGTTCTCTTTTGAAACTGTTCAGCTTAACCCTTAAGTCACGAAGTGACTTTTCTGTAACGTACACTACGATGTTTGATCTCTGAGACCCCTATCCTTAAACCAAGATTTAAGCTGTAAATCATTTGAAAATTTGGTTTATGTTGTATAAAATTCATGCTTACAATTACCATATAAGTGCTGTTTAAATACTCCTTGTTGATTTTATTGCACTGAATAAAGCAAATAGTATACTGTTTTTGTATTAAGCAAAAATCACATACTTTTGTGAAGCACTTTCAATAGTATACAAAACGAACTGTTAGAACACTGAATTTTACGTTCTTAAATATTATGATATCTCTGTAGAAAGTAAATTTTCGCAAAAAAGTAATTTCCGAGGTTTACACTTGCATAAAAAAACTGAACTCGATAGAGCCAGAAAAAGAAAGGCTGTAAAATTAATATTCAATACTGAGATCTACATCTTTCTTTACCACAATTAAGAACACATTTAATTTTAACAAACACTAAGTATTTTGTGAAGAGTTTGACAGAGCGCTGAAAGACCTGCCCCAGGAGTAGACAACATTCCATTAGAACTACTGACGGCCTTGGGAGAGCCAGTCCTGACAAAACTCTGCCATCTGGTGAGGAGGATGTATGAGACAGGCGAAGTACCCTCAGACTTCAAGAAGAATATAATAATTCCAATCCCAAAGAAAGCAGGTGTTGACAGATGTGAAAATTACCGAACTATCAGTTTAATAAGTCACAGCTGCAAAATACTAACGCGAATTCTTTACAGACGAATGGAAAAACTGGTAGAAGCCGACCTCGGGGAAGATCAGTTTGGATTCTGTAAAGGACTTGGAAGAGCTTTGAACGGAATGACTGTGTCTGGAAAGGAGGATATAAGATGAACATCAACAAAAACAAAACGAGGATAATGGAATGTAGTCGAATTAGGTCAGGTGATGCTGAGGGAATTAGATTAGGAAATGAGACACTTAAAGTAGTAAAGGAGTTTTGCAATTTGGGGGGCAAAATAACTGATGATGGTCGAAGTAGAGAGGATATAAAATGTAGATTGGCAATGTTAAGGAAAGCGTTTCTGAAGAAGAGAAATTTGTTAACATCGAGTATAGATTTAAGTGTCAGGAAGTCGTTCCTGAAAGTATTTGTATGGAGTGTAGCCATGTGTGGAAGTGAAACATGGACGATATAATTTGGACAGGAAGAGAATAGAAGCTTTCGAAATGTGGTGCTACAGAAGAATGCTGAAGATTAGATGGGTAGATCACATAACTAATGAGGAGGTATTGAATAGAATTGGGGAGAAGAGGAGTTTGTGGCACAACTTGACGAGAAGAAGAGACTGGTTGGTAGGAAATGTCCTGAGGCATCAAGGGATCACAAATTTAGCATTGGAGGGCAACGTGGAGGGTCAAAATCGTAGAGGACGACCAAGAGATGAATACACTAAGCAGATTCAGAAGGATGTAGGTTGCAGTAGGTACTGGGAGATGAAGAAACTTTCACAGGATAGGGTAGCATGGAGAGCTGCATCAAACCAGTCTCAGGACTGAGGACCGCAACAACAAAAAGTTGTTTTGTTGGAGAAACAGAAAGATTCTCATAACTATTGTCCTGAAGTTCTTCCTCTGAATGATCCTCTTCTATGGTGACAGAATTGTGATTAGTGGCTATTGAAAAATCGATGTTTTTGTTCGTCTACTTCTTGTTCTATATCATTGACATCATTCTCCATCCACTGACTAAAATTTCATCGAAGTTAGTGTGTGGAAAATTGTCACATTCTGCTCACCCATTTTGTACTGAACTGACGAAAGCAGGTGCGTAGTTCACGAGGCGGGGTCTAGGAGACACCATCACATGTCAACACGATTCAAATAAGGCGAAAACGCAACTGAAAATAATAATTTGTAGGGCTGGTGATTAAAAGAGGATAGATGGTGTATAAAAACGTTTCGCCATAACTGACCTACGAGAATGGCTTGAAAAATTCTGTCGCGGTCTGAGAGACCACACCTCGTGAGTTAAGGGATAATGTCGATGACTGATATTGCGACAGAGATGATGCGTACAGACTTGTTTTACCTCATCTGCTAGGTCCCTGCAACTGGGCTTCTTGACATTTCCAGTGGTTTGTAAACTATGGATGTTTCGTACAGTGATATCTGCAAGGAAGTTGGATTGCTCATCTTTACTGATCACTGTTATTATTATTATCTTCTTTCCTTTCTCAGACCTTAGGTCTGGTTAAAAATGGGAAGTGACGCGGACCTTCATCAAGCGTGACTTCCTTTTAACTGAACGGTATATGTTACATTGCATTTAGGAACTTTTGGGTCATTGAACACGTATCAATAATTACAGATTTTTGTAGTTGTATATATATGTTTGGATGTAGCTGTATTGCGTTGATGTACTGGTGGATATTGTGTGGTATGACTCCTGTAGTTGATAGTATAATTGGTATAATGTCAACTTTATCCTGATGCCACATGTCCTTGACTTCCTCAGCCAGTTGGATTTATTTTTCAATTTTTTCTCCTGTTTTCTTCTGTATATTTGTTGTATTGGGTATGGATATTTCGATTAGTTGTTTTAATTTCTTCTTTTTATTGGTGAGTATGATGTCAGGTTTGTTATGTGGTGTTGTTTTATCTGTTATTATTATTATTATTATTATTAGTCGTAGTAGTAGCGTTTTGGCCCAACTAGACCACGCAATGTACAATAAAGGGTATTTTCTTAGCTTTGGTTTAGCTTTTCTTTGTGTCGATATTATTTTCATTCCACCAGAATGGGCTCTTTTCTTAACGGCAGACCATGATTTCTAGTTTTGCCAGCGACGATTTTATTGATTCAGGAGCCCCGTTCTTCGTAATTAGAGTTCTGGAAAGGTGAATATCTCCTTTGTGCCTTTCTACAGGTATTTCGTGAAGATGCTCTACCGCTATAGAACTGCAGGGCCCATAATTCCTCGCCCTGGGTTTTTCATCTCACAAGCTGCGAAAATAAGCGACAGCAGCTTCGGAGGGAAAAGGCATTCGGCCGCTGCTCCCTGAAGATGCGGGCCGGCGGAATCATTTCGGGCGCTGCGCACCAATTACGGAGAGACGGCACAGAAAAAAGAGAGAAACTCGCAAACCCAGCAAATAACAAGGGGCGGGGTAGTCTGCGATCCGAGGCGCGGTCGCAGGTTCCACAGAGAAAGGGCGGCCTGTGCTAATGAGTCCCTCTGGGAGGGCCACGCCTCATTAGGGCAGCCGCACAGTAGTGACGCCAGAGAAGGGCAGTCACTCCGGCTGCAGGAGCCGTCGTGGGGACAGATAGCAGATGCAGGCAGTGCTGAGGGTCTTCGGATGTACAGGACTTCCTACAGTACGACAAGGAGAGGTGATTGCAGGAAAGCTGGACAGGAGCGCGAATGATTAGCGAACGAGTTAACACAGCGAACAGAAGATTGACTTACAAGGGAATGGTCAGACTTGTCACGTCTAAACCTGTGTTGCTTCTTTTACCACTGTGAGTTAACATCGCAAGCAGTCTGTATGCAGAATTTTAGCTGCTGACATGACCTGGAACTCTGTAAACAATTTTATGAAGTAAGACATTATTGTCACATGGTTTCCGCGCTTATAACTGCCTCTTGTGTAACCCTGACCTCCCTCACCCCCCGTTATACGAGGTGCATTCAAGTTGTAAGGCCTCCGATTTTTTTTCTCCGGACTGGAAAGAGATAGAAACATGCACATTGTTTTAAAATGAGGCCGCGTTCATTGTCAATACGTCCCAGAGATGGCAGCACTGTACGGCAGATGGAATTTTACCACCAGCGGCGAGAATGAGAACTGTTTTAAATACTTAAAATGGCGACGTTTTCCTTACTTGAACAGCGTGCAATCATTCGTTTTCTGAATTTGCGTGGTGTGAAACCAATTGAAATTCATCGACAGTTGAAGGAGACATGTGGAGATGGAGTTATGGATGTGTCGAAAGTGCGTTTGTGCATGCGACAGTTTAATGAAGGCAGAACATCGTGTGACAACAAACCGAAACAACGTCGGGCTCGCACAAGCCGGTCTGACGACATGATGGAGAAAGTGGAGAGAATTGTTTTGGGGGATAGCCGAATGACTGTTGAACAGATCGCCTCCAGAGTTGGCATTCCTGTGGGTTCTGTGCACACAATCCTGCATGACGACCTGAAAATGCGAAAAGTGTCATCCAGGTGGGTGCCACGAATGCTGACGGACGACCACACGGCTGCCCGTGTGGCATGTTGCCAAGCAATGTTGACGCACAATGACAGCATGAATGGGACTTTCTTTTCGTCGGTTGTGACAATGGGTGAGAAACAAATCGCCAGTGAGCTCAATGGAAGCACGCAGATTCACCGCCACCAAAAAAATTTCGGGTAACCGCCAGTGCTGAAAATATGATGGTGTGCACGTTCTGAGACAGCGAGGGCGTAATCCTTACCCATTGCGTTCCAAAGGGCACTACGGTAACAGGTACATCCTACGAAAATGTTTTGAAGAACAAATTCCCTCCTGCACTGCAACAAAAACTTCCGGGAAGGGCTGCGCGTGTGCTGTTTCACCAAGACAACGCACACGCACATCGAGCTAACGTTACGCAACCGTTTCTTCATGATAACAACTTTGAAGTGATTCCTCATGCTCCCTATTCACCTGACCTGGCTCCTAGTGACTTTTGGCTTTTTCCAACAATGAAGACACTCGCCGTGCCGGCACATTCACCAGCCGTGCTGCTATTGCCTCATCGATTTTCCAGTGGTCAAAACAGACTCCTAAAGAAGCCTTTGCTGCTGCCATGGAATCATGGCGTCAACGTTGTGAAAAATGTGTACGTCTGCAGGGCGATTACGTCGAGACGTAACGCCAGTTTCATCGATTTCGGGTGAGTAGTTAATTAGAAAAAAAATCGGAGGCCTTAGAACTTGAATGCACCTCGTACCAACGCCATCTAGGGACAAGGTGGCGTTAGCTACCCGCCGCTCTCTTGTCACAGCAGTGAGAGAGCTGATTCCCCCAGTGAAAGCGATCGTATGCTAATTAAACATTCGTTGACAAATATGGCTGATATGTTGTCTACAACATTGTTTCCAAATAGCTATGAAATAGACACAAATAAATATACGATTTAGAACACGTCCAAACTTTATTTCTTGTAATTACCGCAAAAATGCGAAATATTGATACAATGTTCAAATCATAGGTTTTTTGTGCACCAAGAACATACAAGCAAAGACGACATATGACAGCCCTGCGACTCGCAGACGTTGTTAGATGTCCGTAGACAAAACTGGGCTGGTGTTAGGAATGAATCAGGCCTGGTATCAGTATATTTCGAGGAGTGCCACGCATATTTAATCAAATTCTGAAACCGTGGGGAGGAAAATTGATAATGTACTACTGATTGCAGCTTGAGAATATTGTCACGGTGATAGACAGGAAGATGCAGTGATCTGCAAACAATAATTTTCTCTGTTAGTTTTCTGTAAAATGCCTTCCACTGACTGAAAAATTCTCTTTCTAAAGTTTGAATTACGTTCGTCGTGCCGGGTGGGCTCGAAGTACAGCTTTTAATGAATCAGACCTTTTATGACCTGACCACGAATCTAGAAGGAGAAGAGATTTGTTGCCGCAGAACGGAAGAAAAGCACGACGCATGAAAAGTGTTACGTTTTCTTTTCCCATTTTTCCAGACTTCGATGTGTCTATCAGAAGATTGTTTGCGTAGAACATTGTTCTTTTGACACGTGGTCCAAATGTCCATTTGGTTCTTGAAGACATACATATACTTTAGGCAGCAATGGACCATCCAGGCTAATTATGGGCATTATAGTGTGGGTGAGTGCAGTCGTGGACTGCGCAATCGCCTCAATATGTCTTTCCCCTTTGAATGACAGTGTTCTTTTCGCACGCATTTCTTTTTGAAAACGTGACTGATCTGCATTGTACACTAAAACTAGCGATTTTATTTTTCGCATTCGTAAGAAAAGCTATCATTTCGATTTGTGTCACTTCATTTTCCGACCTGTTTCTCGATACAAATTTTGTGATTTTTCTTGCCACAATTTTATGTGATCTTTTGAAGTGACTCATCCAACTTTGAGATCTGTAAATTCTTTAGCGCCTATCGCGTTGGCAATGTCTAACGCCCAATCACGCAGAGTTGTATCGCTGACACTAAATGACTGTTGTCTGGCATCGGTAAATAGCTCAAAAAATCGCGCATTTATCTCCGTCGCAATTTCCAGTCTACTCTTACGTCGTCCAGCGACTTCCTTTTTCCATCTATGCAATTCACCTTCAGAACGGACAAAGCGATACTTATTTTGAACAGTACTGACACGTAGGCGTTTCTTACCACTTTCGTTCAACCAATACGTCACCGCTTTTTCTTTGTCTGATAAGGTAATTGTAGTTGCTGGTGTTACCTTCGGAGATAATTTTTTTTTTTGTTTGTGGTTTTAGGGCGCAAAACTTCTATGGTCATTAGCGCCCAGCCCGTGACTTAAGACAGTAAAAAACCGAAATAGAAAACCAGCAGCAATGGGAACAAAGTCATAAAATTGAAGAAACTAAAAATAAAAGGAATGCTTAAAAATCCACTACAGAAAGGGGGTGGTTGTCCCAAAAACAGCTTCAAATGACTGACGTCATTTCACTGTCACTAATAAACTGGAGAACGCGGTCGGCTGAGCGCGTGTCATCTGCTAAAATCGACGATAGATCAGGCGAGAGCTGTAGACGGGAGCGTAACGGATTAAAATAGGGGCACTCAATTAAAAGGTGTCTAACCGTCCACAGCTGAGAGCAGTGGGGACAGAGTGGGGGAGGATCGCCGCTTAAAAGATGTCGATGGCTAAAAAGACAGTGCCCTATCTGGAGTCTAGCTAAAATTACCTCCTCCCGACGACGCGTTCGGGAGGAAGAGGTCCAAGCGCAAGGAAGGGCTTTCACTTCCCGCAATTTATTACGGGGAAGTGCCGACCAATGCGCATGCCATAAATGCGCAACTTTGCGACATAAACCGCTCCGTAGATCGGTGAAGGGAAGCGACTGAATAACTGGCCGAGGAAGAGAGACTGCAGCCTTGGCCGCTATATCGGCCGCCTCATTCCCATAGATACCAGCGTGTCCCGGGAGCCAGAGGAACGCCACCGAGACGCCCCCCAGGTGGAGCAAGCGCAGACAGTCCTGAATCCGGTGGACCAGAGGGTGCACAGGGTAAAGAGCTTGGAGACTGAGGAGAGAGCTAAGAGAATCTGAGCAGATAACGTACTGTATCCGCTGATGGCGGCGGATGTAGTGGACAGCCTGGAGAACAGCGTAAAGTTCCGCAGTATAAACCGAACACTGGTCGGGAAGCCGAAAGCGATTTGGGGTGTCGCCAACAATATAGGCACTCCCTACACCTAAAGATGTTTTCGAGCCGTCGGTGTAAATAAATGTGGCGTCCGTCATTTGTGCACATAGAGCAGCAAATGCTCGACGATAAACAAGTGTAGGGGTACCATCCTTGGGAAATTGACAAAGGTCACGGAGCAGGCAAATCCGGGGACGGAGCCAAGGCGGTGCTGTACCCCAAGTTGTCAAAAAGGTTTTAGGAAAGCGGAAGGAAAGAGAAAGGAGCAGTTGACGGAAGCGGACTCCCGGGGGTAGTAGGGAGGAGGAGCGGCCTGCATACCCTACATCAAAGGAGGCGTCGAAAAATATGTCATGGGCTGGATTAGCAGGCATGGAAGACAGATGGCTAGCATAACGACTCAGGAGGGCTGCTCGCCGATTGGACAGCGGAGGTTCAGCAGTCTCAGCATAAAGGCTTTCCACAGGGCTGGTGTAAAAAGCTCCAGACACTAAACGTAATCCACGGTGGTGGATAGAGTCGAGACGCCGAAGAATAGACGGCCGAGCAGAGGAGTTGACTATGCTTCCATAATCCAATTTCGAGCGCACTAAGGCGCGATAGAGGCGGAGAAGGACCACTCGGTCCGCTCCCCAGGAGGTACCATTCAGGACACGGAGGGTGTTAAGCGATCGCAGACAGCGAGCCGAAAGATAGGAAAGGTGGGAGGACCAGCACAGTTTTCTGTCAAACATAAGACCTAAGAATTTAGCGACGTCGGAAAACGGAGGGTTGACAGGACCTAGATGTAAGGAGGGTGGAAGAAACTCCTTACGTCGCCAAAAATTAACACAAACGGTCTTACTGGGTGAGAAACGGAAGCCGGTTTCGATGCTCCACGAGTGGAGGCGATCGAGACATCCTTGAAGACGCCGTTCAAGAAGGCTGGTCCGTTGAGAGCTGTAGTAGATCGCAAAATCGTCCACAAAGAGGGAGCCCGAGACATCAGGAAGGAGACAATCCATAATTGGATTGATGGCGATGGCAAACAGTACAACACTCAGCACGGATCCCTGGGGTACCCCGTTTTCTTGGGAGAAAGTACGGGAGAGAGTAGTGTTCACCCGCACCCTAAAAATGCGCTCTGCCACAAATTCGCGAAGAAAAAGGGGCAGCCGGCCTCGAAAGCCCCAAGAGAACAGTGTGCGGTGGATGCCTATCCTCCAACAGGTATCGTATGCTCTCTCCAGATCAAAAAATATTGCTACCGTTTGGCGTTTCCGGAGAAAATTGTTCATGATATAAGTGGAGAGAGCAACAAGATGGTCAACTGCAGAACGATGCATCCGAAATCCGCATTGGGTTGGTGTTAAAAGACTGCGGGATTCCAGCCACCAAGCTAAACGGTAATTCACCATACGCTCCAAAACCTTACAGACACTACTCGTGAGAGAAATGGGGCAATAGCTAGAGGGGAGATGTTTGTCCTTTCCAGGTTTCGGAACGGGAACGACAACAGCTTCCCGCCACCGTCTGGGAAAGGTACTGTCGGTCCAAATTCGATTATAAAGGCGAAGGAGGTAACGCAGACTATGGGTTGATAAATGCAGCAACATTTGGACATGGATACCATCCGGTCCTGGGGCGGAGGAGCGAGAAGAAGAGAGGGCATGTTGGAGTTCCCGCATGGAGAAAACAGTATTGTAGCTTTCGTGATTTTGAGAGGAGAAAGCAAGATGTCGCTCTTCCGCTGCACGTTTCTTCGGGAGAAACGCTGGCGGGTAATTTGAAGAGCTCGAAATCTCAGCAAAGTGCTGACCCAACGAGTTAGAAATTGCGACGGGGTCCACTAAGGTATCATGCGCGACAGTGAGCCCAGAGACCGGGGAGAAACTTGGCGCGCCTGAGAACCGTCGAAGCCGACTCCAAACTTCCGAGGAGGGAGTGAAGGTGTTAAATGAGCTAATAATTTCCAGCTTGCCTTCTTGCTATCGCGGATGACGCGACGGCATCGCGCACGGAGCTGCTTATAGCGGATACAGTTGGCCAAAGTAGGATGGTGACGGAAAATGCGAAGAGCACGTCGCCGCTCACGTATTGCGTCACGGCATGCCTCGTTCCACCAAGGAACTGGGGGGCGCCGGGGCAATTCGGAGGTGCGTGGTATTGAACGTTCCGCAGCTGTAAGAATAACGTCGGTAATATGTGTGACCTCATTGTCGACGCTGGGAAAGCGACGGTCATCGAATGTCGCTAGAGACGAAAAAAGTGTCCAATCGGCTTGGGCAAATTTCCAGCGTCGCGAGCGCATATATGGCAGTGGAGGCTGCAGTCTAAGGATACATGGAAAGTGGTCACTCGAGTGTGTATCATCAAGGGCGAACCATTCGAAGCGCCGAGCTAGCGTAACAGTACCGACCGCAAGGTCCAAATGAGATAAATGTGTCGTGGAGGCGGACAAAAATGTGGGGACCCCAGTGTTGAGGCAAACGAGATCCGCTTGGTGGAAGACGTCTAGCAATAGAGAGCCACGTGGACAAGGATGTGGAGATCCCCAAAGCGGGTGGTGGGCATTGAAGTCCCCAACCAGCAAATAGGGGGGTGGAAGCTGACCAAGAATATGAAGGAGATCAGCTCGTGCCATTGGTGTGGACGATGGAATGTATACAGTACAAAGAGAGAATGTGTAACCGGAAAGGGAAAGACGGACGGCGACAGCTTGGAAGGAAGTGTGTAAGGGGATTGGGTGATAATGGAGAGTATCATGGAGAAGAATCATGAGTCCTCCATGGGCCGGAGAGCCTTCAACAGAGGGGAGATCATAGCAGACGGACTGAAAATGAGGGAGAACAAAGCGGTCATGGGGACGCAGCTTTGTTTCCTGAAGACAGAAGATGAATGGCGAGTAGGATCGTAAGAGGATCGACAATTCATCCCTATTGGCTCGAATGCCGCGGATATTCCAGTGGATAATGGACATGGGGTGAACAGAAAATGGAGGAATGATACCAAAGTTGCTGTCAACTCAAAGACTGCTCGGAGCTAGCGACCGACAGCATGGAATGGCATTCAGCCGAAGGCAGAAGATCCTGATCCATAGGTTGTTCAGGAGCAGCTCCTGCCACCAGCGATCGGCCGGTTGACCGGCCACCAGCAGTGCGCCTCGGCGACACAGAAGACGGCCGAGGGCGATTGCCGCCCGGTGGTGCTGTAGATGGGACACGCCTTGGCGGAGAAGGAGAGGAACTGGGTTTCTTTGTAGCCTTTTGGAAGTATGATGTTTAGATGAAGGAGGAACCGATGGTTGTGAAGTTGCGGTACGTAAAAACTCTTCACGAGTATGCTCTTTTTTCGAAGACTTGGAGTCTGACTTTTGGGCTCGAGATTTAGCAGAACCCGACGAAGGGTGAGCCGTAGAGTGGACAGGCGAAAGTGGTGAGGTTGAATGGTCGATCTTGGCGCTGGCCGATCGGACGACCGTGGTACTAAAGGTGAGATCGCAAGTCTGCGTGGCCGCCTCCTTTGTTGGCCGAGGAGAAGCAAGGACAGTGCTGTATTTTCCTGTCTGGGGCACGGTGGGCTGTCGACTGGCGAATAATTTTCGAGCAGCAAAGGTCGACACCTTTTCCTTCACTCTTATTTCCTGGATGAGCTTTTCGTCCTTAAAAACGGGGCAATCTCGAGAGGAAGCAGGGTGGTCACCCATACAGTTGATGCAGCGATGGGATGGAGGTGGACAAGCACCCTCATGGGCATCCTTGCCACACATAACACATTTGGCCGGATTGGAACAGGACTGGCTGGTGTGATTGAACCGCTGACATCGATAGGAACGCGTAGGGTTGGGGACGTAAGGGCGAACGGAAATTATCTCATAGCCTGCTTTGATTTTCGATGGGAGTTGAACTTTGTCAAATGTCAAGAAGACAGTGCGGGTTGGAATGATGTTCGTGTCAACCCGTTTCATACCTCTATGAACAGCCGTTACGCCCTGGTCAGACAGGCAGTGCTGAATTTCTTTGTCAGACAATCCATCGAGGGAGCGTGTATAAACGACTCCACGCGATGAATTTAAGGTACGGTGCGGTTCCACACGGACAGGGAAGGTGTGGAGCAGAGAAGTACGCAGCAATTTTTGTGCCTGGAGGGCACTGTGTGTTTCTAACAACAGGGTGCCATTCCGTAATCTGGAACAAGACTTTACAGGACCTGCAATTGCGTCGACACCTTTCTGAATAATGAAAGGGTTGACCGTGGAGAAGTCGTGACCTTCGTCAGACCGAGAAACAACAAGGAACTGTGGCAACGATGGAAGAACTGTCTGTGGCTGAGACTCAGTATACTTACGTTTGTGAGCAGACATAGTGGAAGGTGTGAAACCATTGCGGAAGAATCCCCCATGATTACCGGCGTCTCCGATGGCGCGCTCCTCCCTTGTGGGGGCCCTCTCTGAGGGCACTCCCGCCTTAGGTGATTGTTCACACCTCAGGTCACACCTCCCGACAAACGGACGGAGGGACCAATCGGCACTTTCGGAAGGTATCAGCTCGGGTAATCACCCCTCCCTGGGCCTGGCCATTACCAGGGGGTACGTACGTGTCCTACCTGTCTACCCGGGGCGGGGAATTACGCGTTACCCCGTCACCGGCTACGCACAAAGGGCGTGGGTCGGCCTTCAGACACGCACAGGGAGGAAGAAAGAGAAAGGGAAAGGAAAGAAGAGAGGTCTCAAACGCCGCAGCGGAGAAAAGGGTAAAGAGAAGAGGTAAGGAAAGGAGAAGGACAAAGGAAGGAAGAAGACATAAAAGCAAGGAAGGCGAAGAATGCAGTATATTTACGAGTGTCCGTCTCCGGACGTAGGCACAAACCATACTCCCAGATGGGGAGAAAGGGAACGAAAGAGCCAGAGGTGAGGGGAGGAGGGGCGAAGAGAGGGATGGGGAAGGATGCGGAAAGGGAAGGTATGCAGCCCGGAAAGGAAGGAAGGCCACATTAGCTCGGGGTCCCGTGCTCGCTACGCACGTATCCACAAAAGAGTTGTGGACCCCCTGGGGGGTCGGAGATAATTGATGATGGTACGTGGCACTATCACTCGAAGAGTCCTCATCAGTGCAACTTTTGTCGGTGTCTTCGCCGTCTGTAGATTCACAGTCTGCAATATCGAGTGTTTCAGTTGTTTCTAGCCACATGTCTGCGCCATTTACATGCTCGTCTAGAAGTTTAACAACCATGTCGCACAACACATAGTCTTCACGCGTGTTTTCTGTGGATTGCTGCGTTTGGCGTCTGCGGTATATCTCCATGTCAAGC
This sequence comes from Schistocerca cancellata, assembly GCF_023864275.1. Taxonomy (NCBI): domain Eukaryota; kingdom Metazoa; phylum Arthropoda; class Insecta; order Orthoptera; family Acrididae; genus Schistocerca; species Schistocerca cancellata. The sequence continues at coordinate 129,116,020 of NC_064635.1, forward strand.
AGCAAAACATATACAGGGTTCGCCATCACCTGTGATTGAATGTTCACCGTAAAGTGGCTTGCGGAGTATAGATGAACATGTACAGAACATCTGTCACATGTCTAAGCAGTTTCAGGACGGTATGTTTCGAAATACGTACCAGAAATTAAAAGGACGTGCATGCCACAGAAACGAATATTCGTTTCCCCTTTCCACCAAAACCGTGCATGGATATTCCTCTTTAGTGAACGCAGCCATACGACGGCCGCACTTGCCGACCATGCGCACAACGCTCGCGACTCGCCATTTCCATGGGTGGCCAGCAGTCACTGTAAGCGCCAAGCAGGAAACACAGCCATGTTCGTGGTTTTTTTTAGGTGACTTCCAGTTCATGTCAGTAGCTAAAATTTTGCATACGGACATTTTGCACAGTTAAATAACAGTGCTAAAAAAAGCAATACATGTTTCGGCATGACAAGTCTGACCATTCCCTTGTTAGCTTGTATTTCTCCAAGCTTACGAAGACTCATTACGAATAACGGAGCAAGAAATAAAGTCCAGCTCTTAGTGTGAACAAGGATGAAGCTCCCTGACTTAAAGCACGAACGACGGTGTCAGAGCCGCTACTAGGAGGCACCTGCATAGCGCCACATAGTTAGGTGGTTTCATGTACGGGTGGACTGTGCGGCTGCCACTGACCATCCTACAGTGCGGCGGCAGATGGCGCTCGTAATCCAGAGCCACTACAGCCGTGGCTCTGCAGGCACGCACCATTGGCTCCATCAGATCCCACACGACTGCTATCGGCATCTGACGTAAACTTTGTAACGTTGATGCATTAATTAGTTCTGAAAGTGGTGCTGATATTCAAGACAGTAAAGGCGGTTAGCCGTGAGCTATCTGGGGAAGTTAACCTTGCATTACTGAGCAACTGTTTCACCAGGTATCCAGTCTAGCTTACCAAATTCCCAACCAGACTAACATTAATTATAATCTTTTAGTAGTCAACTTACGACAACCGGTGATATATATACAAAAAGAGAATTTAAATAAAAAGAAATAAATCAGTTTATATTTGAACATTTATTTTAATATTGATCATTGTTCCGTTAAAATTTCAGCATATTAAACTTGATTCATAACTAAACTGGTGCCTTATTTAGGATTGTGAAAATGTGAGTTTGTAATCTTATGGAACATATCAAATATGGAGCCAAGATTGGGAGACTGCATACAACACTGCATCCATAAAATAACACGCGAAGAACATTGAAACATATGCAAGAGGAAATTAACCACAACCAACCGATTCAGTTTTCACCCAACGAAGTTACGTTCGTAGCGCAATCCTATCCGTCATGAAATTACCACACACTGGTGTACTAAATTCATACTAACTCTCTGTGAAATCTTCCCGAAAAAAATAGCCGAGGGCTGCTTTGATGATTACACCACATGCTTCACGTGGTCAACTTGGTTTACACAAAGAGTGTAACTCCACAATAATTTTGATAGTTAAAATAAATTACATCGAAACGCAATTTACAAAAGAAAAACCTCGAACTGGTTACTGTTGCTGTTATGGTCTTCAGTCCTGAGACTGGTTTGATGCAGCTCTCCATGCTACTCTATCCTGTGCAAGCTTCTTCATCTCCCAGTATCTACTGCAACCTACATCCTTCTGAATCTGCTTAGTGTATTCATCTCTTGGTCTCCCCCTACGATTTTTACCCTCCACGCTGCCCTCCAATACTAAATTGGTGATCCCTTGATGCCTCAGAACATGTCCTACCAACCGATCCCTTCTTCTGGTCAAGTTGTTCCACAAACTTCTCTTCTCCCCAATCCTATTCAATACTTCCTCATTAGTTATATGATCTACCCATCTAATCTTCAGCATTCTTCTGTAGCACCACATTTCGAAAGCTTCTATTCTCTTCTTATCCAAACTATTTACCGTCCATGATTCACTTCCATACATGGCTACACTCCATACAAATACTTTCAGAAATGACTTCCTGACACTTAAATCTATACTTGATGTTAACAAATTTCTCTTCTTCAAAAACGCTTTCCTTGCCATTGCCAGTCTACATTTTATATCCTCTCTACTTCGACTATCATCAGTTATTTTGCTCCCCAAATAGCAAAACTCCTTTACTACTTGAAGTGTCTCATTTCCTAATCTAATACCCTCAACATCACCCGACTTAATTCGACTACATTCCATTATCCTCGTTTTGCTTTTGTTGATGTTCATCTTATATCCTCCCTTCAAGACACCCTCCATTCCGTTCAACTGCTCTTCCAAGTCCTTTGCTGTCTCTGACAGAATTACAATGTCATCGGCGAACCTCAACGTTTTTATTTCTTCTCCATGGATTTTAATACCTGCTCCGAATTTTTCTTCTGTTTTCTTTACTGCTTGCTCAATATAGAGATTGAATAACATCGGGGAGAGGCTACAATCCTGTCTTACTCCCTTCCCAACCACTGCTTCCCTTTCATGTCCCTCGACTCTTATAACTGCCATCTGGTTTCTGTACAAATTGTAAATAGCCTTTCGCTCCCTATATTTTACCCCTGCCACCTTTAGAATTTGAAAGAGAGTATTCCAGTCAACATTGTCAAAAACTTTCTCTAAGTCTACAAATGCTAGAAACGTAGGTTTGCCTTTCCTTAATCTTTCCTCTAAGATAAGTCGTAAGGTCAGTATTGCCTCACGTGTTCCAGTATTTCTACGGAATCCAACTGATCTTCCCCGAGGTCGGCTTCTAGTAGTTTTTCCATTCGTCTGTAAAGAATTCGTGTTAGTATTTTGCAGCTGTGGCTTATTAAATTGATTGTTCGGTAATTTTCACATCTGTCAACACCTGCTTTCTTTGGGATTGGAATTATTATATTCTTCTTGAAGTCTGAGGGCATTTCACCTGTTTCATACATCTTGCTCACCAGATGGTAGAGTTTCGTCAGGACTGGCTCTCCCAAGGCCGTCAGTAGTTCCAATGGAATGTTGTCTACTCCGGGGGCCTTGTTTCGACTCAGGTGTTTCAGTGCTCTGTCAAGCTCTTCACGCAGTATTGTATCTCCCATTTCATCTCCATCTACATCCTCTTCCATTTCCATAATATTGTCCTCAAGTTCATCGCCCTTGTATAGACCCTCTATATACTCTTTCCACCTTTCTGCTTTCCCTTCTTTGCTTAGAACTGGGTTTCCATCTGAGCTCTTGATGTTCATACAAGTGGTTCTGTTATCTCCAAAGGTCTCTTTAATTTTCCTGTAGGCAGTATCTATCTTACCCCTAGTGAGATACGCCTCTACATCCTTACATTTGTGCTCTAGCCATCCCTGCTTAGCCATTTTGCACATCCTGTCGATCTCATTTTTGAGACGTTTGTATTCCTTTTTGCCTGCTTCACTTACTGCATTTTTATATTTTCTCCTTTCATCAATTAAATTCAATATTTCTTCTGTTACCCAAGGATTTCTACTAGCCCTCGTCTTTTTACCTACTTGATCCTCTGCTGCCTTCACTACTTTACCCCTCAAAGCTACCCATTCTTCTTCTACTGTATTTCTTTCCCTCATTCCTGTTAATTGTTCCCTTATGCTCTCCCTGAAACTCTGTACAACCTCTGGTTCTTTCAGTTTATCCAGGTCCCATCTCCTTAAATTCCCACCTTTTTGCAGTTTCTGCAGTTTTAATCTACAGGTCATAACCAATAGATTGTGGTCAGAGTCCACATCTGCCCCTGGAAATGTCTTACAATTTAAAACCTGGTTCCTAAATCTCTGTCTTACCATTATATAATCTATCTGATACCTTTTAGTATCTCCAGGGTTCTTCCATGTATACAACCTTCTATCATGATTCTTAAACCAAGTGTTAGCTATGATTAAGTTGTGCTCTGTGCAAAATTCTACCAGGCGGCTTCCTCTTTCATTTCTTAGCCCCAATCCATATTCACCTACTACGTTTCCTTCTCTCCCTTTTCCTACACTCGAATTCCAGTCACCCATGACTATTAAATTTTCGTCTCCCTTCACTATCTGAATAATTTCTTTTATTTCATCATACATTTCATCAATTTCTTCGTCATCTGCAGAGCTAGTTGGCATATAAACTTGTACTACTGTAGTAGGTGTGGGCTTCGTATCTATCTTGGCCACAATAATGCGTTCACTATGCTGTTTGTAGTAGCTTACCCGCACTCCTATTTTCCTATTCATTATTAAACCTACTCCTGCATTACCCCTATTTGACTTTGTGTTTATAACCCTGTAGTCACCTGACCAGAAGTCTTGTTCCTGCTGCCACCGAACTTCACTAATTCCCACTATATCTAACTTTAACCTATCCATTTCCCTTTTTAAATTTTCTAACCTACCTGCCCAATTAAGGGATCTGACATTCCACGCTCCGATCCGTAGAACGCCAGTTTTCTTTCTCCTGATAACGACATCCTCTTGAGTAGTCCCCGCCCGGAGATCCGAATGGGGGACTATTTTACCTCCGGAATATTTTACCCAAGAGGACGCCATCATCATTTAATTATACCGTAAAGCTGCATCCCCTCGGGAAAAATTACGGCCGTAGTTTCCCCTTGCTTTCAGCCGTTCGCAGTACCAGCACAGCAAGACCGTTTTGGTTATTGTTACAAGGCCAGATCAGTCAATCATCCAGACTGTTGCCCTTGCAACTACTGAAAAGGCTGCTGCCCCTCTTCAGGAACCACACGTTTGTCTGGTCTCTCAACAGATACCCCTCCGTTGTGGTTGTACCTACGATACGGCTATCTGTATCGCTGAGGCACGCAAGCCTCCCCACCAACGGCAAGGTCCATGGTTCATGGGGGGGGGGGGGGGGGGGGGACTGGTTACTATAGTCTTACTATTAACCTGATGAGTCAAACAATTGTATAAGCACGTGGTACTGGTCTCACAAAGTACACCCCACGTGGGCTGAACATACAGAAAAATTGCTACGTTGAAAAATATTGTCAAGACGAGACGTTATAATCTCACGCACATTCGCCTTTAAGATTGATGATCTTAGAGTTATGGATCCTCAACACGTGGTTCTACTTTGCTCACAAAGTAGTGACTAAGCAACTACTGGAAGATATTCTGAACTTCACACTCTAATTACACTGCGTTGCGATTTAAGATAACATTAGATATTTTAGATCTAAACCTGAAATAAAGGTGATTAAATTTTCAGTTAGGCTGAACTTAAGAAATCCATTGTCCTACGGACTTAGCAGAGACGCACTTAGCCACAGATCTTACCACTTAAGACGCTCGCCGCGGACAATCTGTCCTGGGCCCCTACTGAGGCTGCTTCACAGATACAAACGGAAGTGACCAGGAAGGCAGCTTCCTATAACAAGATGACAAGGGACGGACAGGAACATACTAAGAATAGAAACCTCTTTGCTTTTAGAAAGCTTAGCTACCTGTTCGGACGTTGGTCCTACTGTTCTCTAGCAGACCGACTTGTCTGCTACCATCAAGCATGCAACTAGACACACATTTGCTCATTCATCCTTTCACACAGAAGGGAAGGGGGATGACAGTATCTTATCATATACAGTATATAAAAGAAAGTAGATGTAGGCTCCGTATGAGACTGTGTGACGTGAATTACATATAAACTGTGTTTTAAAGTGTAGTAGTGTGACAGATCGTTCTTGATTATGTGTAAAAGTAACCCGTTCCGCTGCTCAGTCTCGTCCCAGATAGAGTCAGAAACACCTCAGTAAATTTAGAAGTGGAATGTATGCCGTAAATGACAACAGATTTAAGAAATTAACATGAAAGGAATCCAACAGACACCTTTCAACTTACTAATCTGTTGGGTTGGTATCGATAAGCGATACCACTAAAACCATCCACATCGGTGCGCATAGGCCGTGTCCCACTGTCCTGTGTGTGTGGCGGAGGGTACTTCTCAGACCACTATCATGTCGCAACTTTCCTTTGCAATCGTGAATGGCAGGTGCTGTAACATTTATGGGTCTTGCAGTCACGGTTGTATTATGTCGAACCCGCCTGCTCACTTAGCTGCGAGGTCTAACACGCTGCTTCCCGAGCGGGAAGGCATGTCGGTCTCTGGCACTATAACACCCCCCTGCTTCCCGGGATTTGCAAAATTACCAGTTGACAATGACCGTGAATTATGAATTTTGACCCGCGTCGGGATAAGGCATCCGAATCCGAAGTAACTAATGATTACCACGCGTGAAACAGGAGACGTTATAATTTGATCGTTACTGAATGAGTAATTTCATTCAATAACGATCGGTAAATGAAATAATGGAAATAATTTGGAAATAAATCTTGCCTGTGGAAATTTTACCGAGAGAAGTGATTAAGTTATAAATGCCATTAAAAAATCGGGCGCCTGCTCAACTGATGAGCGACAGTACTGTTAAGCACGCGAATAATTGTGTCAAAAATAAAGTTTACCTGTTTGTAGCGCAGGAAGTGGAACGGGAACTTTTACGTAAGTGCTATTTCAGGCTCAGTAGTCATATAAAACAATGCCATAAGATTCTAACTACACTTAAACATTAATGGTTAATTTTAAATAAGTATTTTGATAGTAATTTTGTTCATAATTTGTCAGCTAAGTGCAATGCTGACAACACAGATAATTATCTATGGAGATTTTGTATAATGGACTGCCATTCTGTCTTTAAAATTAGGTACTTTGCACAGTTTAATCCACTGATAATGAAATATATTGCCAATAATTGATTAACCACGTTTTGAATCATAATGATTCATTAATTGGGGGATTGTCAGGTGGAATAAGCTTTATAATTTCATGAAATATCCTTGAACTAACTTCAGCTGAATATGCATTGAAATAAATCTTAATAATCAAATTTATTACTTCAGGCTATTATTAAGTTACTACGGTTGGTGTAAGCTTATTAAGTGCAACAATTAACTACAATAACCAGTCTGAAATTTACTCTTCACCGTCTATGCAAATAATTTGATAATTAACATATGTCCGCCGCTCGTGGCCTCGCGGTAGCGTTCTCGCTTCCCGAGCACGGGGTCCCGGGTTCGATTCCCGGCGGGGTCAGGGATTTTCACCTGCCTCGAGATGACTGGGTGTTTGTGTTGTCCTCATCATTTCATCATCATGCAGGAAAGTGGCGAAATTGGACTGAGCAAAGATTGGATAATTGTACGGGCGCTGATAACCACGCCGTTGAGCGCCCCACACACCACACATCATCATCATCATCATCATCATCAATTAACATATTTTCTCTTGATAATGGCGTGACACACTCGGTCCAGTAAGGTAAGGATCGGAAGGAACCTACTTGGTGTTATTGTCGTGTGGAATGTAACTGCAAGACTTCTATTAGAAAGTGCTCCTTATTACTTGTTCAACTTCAGAGAAAAGCACGGTCACTGGCAAGCCTTCTACAATTTCATCCTACGAAAATTACGTAGATCTTACTTCCCTCGCTGTCGGTGGATCGACGGAAGTCCATGGCAGCGACACAATGTGGCAGCGGGCTTTTACTGTTGCGACTTGGGCCCCCAGTGCGCTTCACATTTAAGCCCTCGTTTCTTCAGCACAATGCCCATTAATCCACAATAACTTGCCCGGCCATGCTTCCAGATATACCGACCATTAATTTCCCGTCGTACTCAGATCCACACACTAGCCGTTAGATGCTAACACAGCTAGGACTAGCAGCACTCGACTGTACTTCTTACTCCGAGCACGGCGTCACTGCTACTACTACCCGCTGGCGCGCTCCTGCGCTCAGCGGCGCGACAAAACAATCTCTCTGACTTCAATGTTAACTAAATATGGCCTGACTTGCCAGTGTTAAATATTACATAATTTAAACATAGTATTTTCAATACATATTTACACTAGACAATACATCGTATAATAACAGTTTCATGTGTTAAGTAAGCGAAAAAATGCAGAGCAAGGACTGCGTTGTCGCGTCACAGCACGAGTCCGCCAGGCGGATTAGTGTCGAGGTCCAGTGTGGCGGCCAGCCTGTGTATGGTTTTTAGGCGGTTTTCCATCTGCCTCGGCGAATGTGGGCTGTTTCCCCCTAATCCGACACAGTTACACTGTGTCGGTAATTGTTGTGCACGCACTATTTCCATATAAGCGTTGTAAGTAGGCTGTTCATGTTTTTTTATGTAAGTAGGCTGTTTATGTTTTCTTATTGGCAACATTACGTAGCGCTCTATATGAAAATCACTGGCTGTGCTGTGTGCAGTCTGTGGCTAGTTTGCATTGTTATCTGCCATTGTAGTGTTGGGCAGCGGCAGCTGGATGTGAACAGCGCATAGCATTGCGCAGTTGGAGGTGAGCCGCCAGCAGTGGTGGATGTGGGGAGAGAGATGGCGGAGTTTTGAAGTTTGTAATACTGGATATCATATATTATGACTATTAAGGTAAATACATTGTTTGTTCTCTATTATAATCTTTCATTTGCTTATTAAGGTAAATACATTGTTTGTTCTCTATTAAAATCTTTCATTTGCTAACTATGCCTATCAGTAGTTAGTGCCTTCCGTAGTTTGAATCTTTTATTTAGCTGGCAGTAGTGGCGCTCGCTGTATTGCAGTAGTTCGAGTAATGAAGATTTTTGTGAGGTAAGTGATTTGTGAAAGGTATAGATTAATGTTAGTCAGGGCCATTCTTTTGTAGGGATTTTTGAAAGTCAGATTGCGTTGCGCTAAAAATATTGTGTCAGTTTAAGCACAGTCGTGTATAAATTGTTCTAAGGGGACGTTTCAGGGTACACCATAATTACTCTACGAAACAAACATTTGGGGTTACACTCGTCTGTTATGAGACGTTCCCACCGCACAATAACCCTGGGTTCGGTGTGGGGTGGCGGTGGGTTGGGTCGACTGCTGTGGCCTGTTGTGGGGTTGTGAACCACTGAGGACTACAGTGGGACAAAGACTCTCCGTCGTTTCTAGGTCGCATCCATGTCATCCTAAGCGTCTTACGAGTAATACTGCAACAGGCAAATGATGTCACAAAACTGTACTGAGCTGTGTTAGCACCCAGATAAGGTTGCCACTTGTCACTTTGCACACAGTGTCTATAGTACAGCCACTCCTGCTTTTAGCTGACCTGGAAACAGCGCTGCATATTACACCCTGATTTGCTACTTAGTATGGTTTGTGCGCCGAAACCTAAAACATCATTACTAGGTGTTAAATAAACAAGATGTTACTGAGACACACAATGGTTACGGCTACTACAAGCCACACCACAAGTTGCGAAACGGGGCCAAATTTCTAGTAGTTTACTGTCGAGTTGAGATTTTCACAAATGTTTTATTCGTATCTTACAGAAACTAGCAGTACGGCAATAAACAGCCTTTTAAACACGCCGCTAACGGCAATCAAGTAATTTATAGCAATACAACAATTTAAAAAAAATTAAAAAAAAACACAGAAGCTAGCAGTACGGCAATAAACAACCTTTTAAAACACGCCGCTAACGGCAATCAAGTAATTTATACCAATACAACAGTTAAAAAAAATTTAAAAACACAGAAGCTAGCAGTACGGCAATAAACTACATTTAAAACACGCCGCTAACGCCAATCAAAGTAATTTATAGCAATACAACAATTTAAGAAATTTAAAGAGCATTAGTAAACAGGCTACTAAAGTGAATACAGAACTTCGTTAATAAAGCATGGTGAGGTAGTGAACCTGCCAACACCGCCATTAAAAAAATTAAAAAGGTCTCAGCAAACACACGATTAATGGCAATAAAAGAAATTTACAAACTTGGAGGAATTTAAAAAAAATTTAAACAAAAGTGTCCTGGAATATCATTAGAACATAACAGATATGACGGACGTGTAAGGCGGCCACAAATCACCCACTCAGGGATGCTCAGGCTAGACAGAATGCTGACGAATTTAAATACGCCCTTAAACACAATTGCCACTCTCAGGCTGGTCACTGCACCGACTTTTAGCCAGCGAGAACTTGTTATAAGGTGGCTTAACTTGCTGACAGAATTAGAGCTAACCTCGTGCAAGGAAACATTACACCACACAGTCCTGAATGAGCGACCACATGATCAACCAACAACAAGCATGAATTTACTCATAACCCACGACAGAATAGCGAAACAATTAAACTGCCAAAACTACACCTCCCATCGGACAGTAACGAGAGGAGGAGGAAAGATCACTGTCTTCAATTACACCGGTGCCAGGGACAGGAAACCCGGTTGCCGGAGGCCACAAGGCAGAAGAGACGCTGGTTACACAAAATTATTACTTAATGATTAAACCTTCCACGAACTTAACTTGCAATTATGCTCGAACAGGCAGTACACGACCTCCGATGGCAAATATCCACACATCCGACCGCGCACGCGTCGCCAGCGTACCCAACACGCCACGGTCACGCGACAACACGCTCTGTCACCGGAGTTCACGTCTTCTCTGCAACGTTGACGGGTAGTGACCGCTCCTTCATGTTAGGTGTCTCCTTTTAAACTCCAGTGTTGAAACGGAGGATTTAAAGAAACTTGTTAACGTCCCACCAAGGGGAAATGAACAGCAACTACTCGTGGGGCGATTCTGTATACAACCAACACGCGGGGAGCTCTTCCGTCAACTCCACCTGCTCGTTTCACACGACCGACGTAGGTCACGTGGCGGCTCGGTACAACCGACCACGCCTGCTTCGCGCTGGAGAGCCACACCGCACTCCCCTGTCCACCACACTCTCTGCGCGCCACGCCGCTACTTCCGCGCCACCACACGTGGTTACAACCGGTCAAAGACCTCGCTTCCTCCACAGCAGTTTCCCGGAAGCAAAAACGCAGATATCGATAGCAGAGGGAAAAGACAACAAAGTAGCCTCTTAATGACAGACAACATATCAAACAAACATGTCAGGGGAAGAAAAGGAAAACCAATGCAATCTAAACACAAGGTGTAGCACGAGTCGATACACGGCTCAGTTACATAATAATTGGTATGAAAGTAAACAGTCTCTCTTCAATGAACTCAGCAGGATGCACCTGCTAAATAATCTCACTACACCTCCTGTAAAATAAGAAAATGTATCGACAGTCGAATAACTTCGTGTTTTATCGGATTGTCAGGAACGATGCACTAGCGATCAGTCGCAGGGTATGCCTTGCTCGCAGCATTGAGGTTGTGTGTTCACGCCAGTCAGTGAGCAACTGACTCTAATTAGTTATTAGTAAAGTGATTTATTATTTGTTGTGCATCAAAACTTGGCTTTCTATTATATGACGACCAGTTTCTCTTTCTGATGGGAAAACGGAACAGAAAGCCATTATGATGTTGATAAAGGAAGCAAATGCTAATAAAAATCAAAAATCGTCCTTAGGATTTATTGACCTTGAAAAACCGTTCGACAGTGTAAAATTGTGAAATATGTTGGGAATTCTGTAAAAATGAGTTATAACGAAAGATGGGCTATATGCAAAAAATATGTACAAGACCCAAGAGGGAACAATAAGATTGGAACCAAGTGCTTTCATTAAAAAGAGTATAAGACAGAGATGCAGTCTTTCGCCCCTATTGTTCAATATATACACTGAAGAGACAATGATTGAAACAAAAGAAAGCTTCAACAGCGGGAGTGAATATTCAAGGTGAAAGGATATGAACGATAAGAATCGCTGACGACATTGCTATCATCAGTGAAAGTGAAGAAGAATTGCAGAAAGTCCTAAATGGACTTAACAGTGTGCAGAGTAAGGAATATGGATTGAGAGCAACCGATGAAAATTGAAAGTGATGGAGAGTGGCAGAAACGAATTACCGATAAACGTAACACAAAAATTGGACAGCATACACAATGTTACGGACTTCTGCTACCTTGGAAGCAAAATAGCACGTGGCAGAAGCAGCAGGGATGTAATATAAACCAGATCAGGAGAGTCAAACTGTTAGTATCAAATATCGCCTTAAATTAAGGAAGAAATTTTTTTGTGGATTTTGGGAACAGCATTAAATGGTAGTGAAACATGGACTGTGGAAAAACTGAAAAAGAAGATAATCGAAGCGTTTGAGATTTGGTGCTGTAGAATGTCGATGAACAAGGGAGGGCAGATAATATAAGGAATCAGGGGTTGCTCTGTACAATCGTCCAGGAAAGAACATGTGGAAAATATTGAGAAGAGGAAGAGAGGTGTTAATAGGGCATGTGTCGGGTCATCAGTGAAGAATTTCCATGGTACTAGAGGGAAACGTAGAGGGTAAAAGCTCTAGGGGAAGACAGGGATTGGAATACATGCAAGAAAATAATTAAGAACGTACAATACATGCGCTGCCCTGAGATGAAGAGATTAGCTGAAGAGAATTGTTCCTCGCAGGTTGTGTGAAATCACTCAAAAGACTCATGGTTAAAAAAAAAAGGCATGAAAAGTATTGTTGGAAGATACAGCTTGCAACAGGTATGAGCACAGACATGGTACCTTAATATGTAGGCATCAGGGTGGCGGTTTGTTTTCCCACTGCATCAGACGGACGTCCCACAAACATGTTACAAACTTCAAGATACGGTGTTTTCTGCATGGTCTTACTGCACCACTAAGTGGACTACACTAAGTGGTCAGTATAGACTACCCGTTATGTGTCCATATGACCACACTTCAACACCTGACCTACTACCCAAGGGAAAATGAACGTTAGTGGTATGCTGTTATATACTTGGAGGTACTAATCAACATAAAAATATATAACTTTGAATGGCTATAATTACTAGTCTGCAAGCGATATAAATACTGATTTAATGTTGCTTGGTAAACCATCATCGGTCTCCAATAGAATTCTCTGCGCCTGTACCCATTACACACAGTAAATCTATTATACGAGGAGCATTCAAGTTCTAAGGCCTCCGATTTTTTTTCTTCGGACTGGAAAGAGATAGAAACATGCGCCATGTTTTAAAATTAGGCCGCGTTCATTGTCAATACGTCCCAGAGATGGCAGCACCGTACGGCAGATGGAATTTTACTGCCAGTGGCGAGAATGAGATCAGTTTTAAACACTTAAAATGGCGACGTTTTCCTTACTTGAACAGCGTGCAATCATTCGTTTTCTGAATTTGCGTGGTGTGAAACCAATTGAAATTCATCGACAGTTGAAGGAGACATGTGGTGATGGAGTTATGGATGTGTCGAAAGTGCGTTCGTGAGTGCAACAGTTTCATTAAGGCAGAACATCGTGTGACAACAAAACGAAACAACCTCAGGCTCGCACAAGCCGGTCTGACGACATGATCGAGAAAGTGGAGAGAATTGTTTTGGGGGATCGCCGAATGGATGTTGTACAGATCGCCTCCAGAGTTGGCATTTCTGTGGGTTCTGTGCACACAATCCTGCATGACGACCTGAAAATGCGAAAAGTGTCATCCAGGTGGGTGCCACGAATGCTGACGGACGACCACATGGCTGCCCGTGTGGCATGTTGCCAAGCAATGTTGACGCGCAACGACAGCACAAATGGGACTTCCTTTTCGTCGGTTATGACAATGGATGAGACGTGGATGCCATTGTTCAATCCAGAAACAAAGCGCCAGTCAGCTCAATGGAAGCACACAGATTCACCGCCAGTGCTGGAAAAATGATGGTGTCCATGTTCTGGGACAGCGAGGGCGTAATTCTTACCCATTGCGTTCCAAAGGGCACTACGGTAACAGGTGCATCCTACGAAAACGTTTTGAAGAACAAATTCTTTCCTGCACTGCAAAAAAAACGTCCGGGAAGGGCAGCGCATGTTCTGTTTCACCGAGACAACGCACCCGCACATCGAGCTAACGTTATGCAACAGTTTCTTCGTGATAACAACTTTGAAGTGATTCCTCATGCTTCCTACTCACCTGACCTGGCTCCTAGTGACTTTTGGCTTTTCCCAACAATGAAAGACACTCTCCGTGGCCGCACATTCACCAGCCGTGCTGCTATTGCCTCAGCGATTTTCCAGTGGTCAAAACAGACTCCTAAAGAAGCCTTCGCCGCTGCCATGGAATCACGGCGTCAGCGTTGTGAAAAATGTGTTCGTCTGCAGGGCGATTACGTCGAGAAGTAACGCAAGTTTCTCGTATTCGGGTGAGTAGTTAATTAGAAAAAAAATCGGAGGCCTTAGAACTTGAATGCACCTCATATTGTGGGCCATTTAAATAGTTCTGATCGTCGTGAGAAAACGGCATTGTGGGTATTATTTTATTATTTCCACCATGTGTGTTAGCGAGCATTTCACTCTCACTTAAGTATATGGCCGAAAGAGTCAGCCTTTAGGAATTGAGAAACGAACCCTGTCGCCCAGGACCGTGAGACACAAAGCATGCAACTTCGCCTCGAGATGGGGAAATTCACAGGCGTCTATTTTGCTAAATGAGACCATAGCGCTGTAGTCTGCGAATGAGACAGACGACAACATACGTCATAGGGAAACCCTGTAGAAGCTGTTGGTGGCTAGGGATACATAGCAGTGTTAAATATGGCGCACCTAAGATCGGTCGTAAAGGGAAACATTTATGAAAACTATTTAATTCTGTCATAATTGAGGAAATGAATCCACAGTAATGTTAATCTACCATCCTTCATAAAGTTTCATGGTGTTCCCGATAAAACTTGAATATTGATCACATCTATAATAGTTTAGGATTTACTGTTAAAGTGAAATTAACAAGTTTTGTAACAAAGACTTGAATGCTAAGATCTGAACGCTTTGGTCGATCTTAATGATCGACATTTCATATAGAAGTGCATTATGTACTGATAATTTAAATTTACTATATGTTTTAAATAAATAACGTTACAGAGTTGATATTTACAACATTTGATCAACTATGTAACTTTATATGTTTAAATGATATAGTAAATTTAAATTATCAGTATATTCAGTTAAGCATCAAATTATAATTTTCCTCCACACAAAACACATTGAACGATGACAGAATGACAACTTATTGAATCATTAGGTAATAGGATATTTGTTACAAAGTTAAGTGCATAATAGTTATATTTGTTCTTAATTTATGTATCAGAAAGCACATTGGTACAAGGCTACTGCCTGCGACATTCAAAGTTAAGAAGGGAATTGTGTGCTTATTTCATTAAATAACAAATTACAAGCAGCAGGCATTTTCTGTGATTTATCAAACCATTGCGTGAATCACTACATCCTCTTAAATAAATTAGAATTCTGTGGTGTCATGGGCAGTGCTGCAAAATGGTTCAAGTCATACCTCGCTAACAGGAAACAAAGGGTGTCAGTGCAAGGGACTAGTGAATTAAGTCATCAGTCATCATCAGAATGGGAAGAAATTACATGTGGTGTCCCACAAGGATCCATCTTAGGGTCATTGCTTTTTCTTGTGTACATTAATGATCTCTCATCAGTTACACTACCGGAAGGAGAGTTCATTTTGTTTGCAGGTGACACAAGTATTGCAATAAATAGTACGTCGAGTGTAGTTCTAGAAAGATCTGCTAATGATATTTTCATCGATATTAATAAATGGTTTAAAGCCAACTCCCTGACATTAAACTTCGAAAAGACTCACTATATGCAATTCAGAAACTGTAAGAGGTTTCCATCCAGCATATGCATTATGAAGAAGAGCAGATAGAAGAGGTTGACAGTCTTAAATTCCTGAGATTACAACTTGATAATAAATTCAGTTGGAAAGAGCACACCACAGAACTGCAGAAACGCCTTAACAAATCTGTATTTGCAATTCGAGTGTTAGCAGACATAGGCGACATAAAAATGAAAAAGCTTGCATACTTTGCCTCCCTTCATTCCATAATGTCATATGGTATAATATTTTGGAGTAACTATTCAAGTCAAACAAAAGTTTTCAGAGTCCAAAAGCGTGTAATGCGTATTATTTGTGGAGTAAATTCACTGTCGTCCTGTAGAAAATGGTTCAAATGGCTCTGAGCGCTATGGGACTTAACTGCTGTGGTCATCAGTCCCCTAGAACTTAGAACTACTTAAACCTAACTAACCTAAGGACAACACACACATCCATGCCCGAGGCAGGATTCGAACCTGCGACCGTAGTGGTCGCGCGTCTCCAGACTGCAGCGCCTAGAACTGCTCGGCCACTCCGGCCGGCCGTCCTGTAGAAATCTCTTCAAAGAACTGGGTATACCAACTAGTGCCTCTCAGTATATTTACTCCTTAATGAAATTTGTCCTAAATAATATATCTCTTTTTCCAACAAACAACTCAGTTCATAAATACAATACCAGGAACAAAAAAGGTCTGCACAAGGACTTAAAAGCACTTACTTTAGTTCAAAAAGGGGTCCACTACTCAGGAACACTCATCTTCAATAATATGCCAGCAAACATAAAAAATTTAGTTACAAATAAAGATCAGTTTAAAAGGAGCCTGAAAGACTTACTAGTGGCCAACTCCTTCTACTCCATTGACGAATTTTTTAATAGAAACAAATGATGTAGCCAGCCGGTGTGGCCGTGCGGTTAAAGGCGCTTCAGTCTGGAACCGCGTGACCGCTACGGTCGCAGGTTCGAATCCTGCCTCGGGCATGGATGTATGTGATGTCCTTAGATTAGTTAGGTTTAATTAGTTCTAAGTTCTAGGCGACTGATGACCTCAGAAGTTAAGTCGCATAGTGCTCAGAGCCATTTGAACCAAATGATGTATTGTATACACTCATACTATTAGTATTGTTATTTCAGCTTAAAAAAAATTGACATGTTCCACATCCACGAAGATCTCCTCAGCATGGATCTATGGAATGAAAAACTAATCTAATCTAATCTTAGTTTTATGTAAAAGAATTAAACGTTTATTATATAACGGATATTTTTGTTACTTTATTTAGAACGTGAAAGTCGTCAAGCTATGATTATTTAAATATGTTAAAATGTAAAATAATGTAGAATAAGCTGCAGCCAAGCTGATGAACTAGTCAGTTGAGCGAGGGTATTCGGCGCCCGGGAAATGCGGCCTCGGACGGGCAGAGCCAGCGCTGGTGGAGACGCGAAAGCTGACAGTCGGTCTTTAGGTAAGAAAAGTGAAACGACTTAGAAAATTTCGCGTTGTGTGGTATCGCGGGACTTAGTCTCTGAGCTGTGAGCAGCCGCACGCCTGGTGTGAACCATAACTTTGGTCGTAGTTAACGAGGTGGGGTATTGGACTTGTAATTCACGATGAGACTGTGAATGATCGAACTGTCTCAAACAGATACGCGCTCGAGTGTAACAGTAATTCTAAATACTACCACTTTCGCTATTAGTATGCTTTCTGAATAAACATTATTCTAACCAAATCGCAACTGTGTGGCCTACATCATTTATGGACCGTTAATTTATCTCCCGATATTGTTGTTATGCGTTACAATGTAATATTGATGCATTAAGTTGTTCTGAAAGCGGTGCTGATATTCAAGGCAGTAAAAGCGGGTTAAAAGCTGTGAGCTATCTGGGGAAGTTAACCTTGCATTACTGAGCAACTGTTTCACCAGGTATCCAGTAAAGCTTACCAAACCCAACCAGACTAACATTAATTATAATCTTTCAATAGTCATCTTACGACAACAGGTGATATATGTATAAAAAGAGAATTTAAAAAAAAAAGAAATAAATCAGTTTACATTTGGACATTTATTTTAAAATTGATCATTGAAATTTCAGCATATTAAACTTGATTCATATCTAAAATGGTGCCTTATTTAGGATTGTGAAAATGTGAGTTTGTAGCCTTACGGAACACATCAAATATGGAGCCAAGATTTGGAGACTGTATACAACACTGCATTCATAAAATATATTGAAACATAAGCAAGAGGAAATTAAACACAACCGACTGATTCAATTTTCACCCAAAGAAGTTACGCTCGTTGCACAGTCCTGTCCGTGATGAAATTACCATACACTGGTATACTAAATTCTTACTAACTCTCTGTGAAATCTTCCCGAAAAGAATAGCTGAGGGCTACTTTGATGATTACACCACATGCTTCATGTTCTCAACTTGGTTTACACAAAGAGTGTAACTGCACAATAATTTTGATAATCAAAATAAATTACATCGCAACGCAATTGACAAAACATAAACCTTGAGCTGATTACTATCGTCTTACTATTAACCTGATTTGCCAAACAATTGTATAAGCATGTGGTACTGGTCTCACAAAGTACACCGCACGTGGGTGGAACATAAAGAAAAGCTGCTATATTGAAAAATATTGCAAGACGAGACGTTATAATCTCATGCACATTCGCATTTAAGATTGACGATCATAGTTAGAGTTACTGATCAACGCGTGGTTCCACTTTACTCACTAAGTAGTGACATAGCCACTAGTGGAAGATATTCTGAACTTCACACTAGAATTACACTGCGTTGCAATTTAAGATAACATTAGATATTTTAGATCTAAACCTGAAATAAAGATGATTAAATTTTCAGTTAGGCTGAACTTAAGAAATCCATTGTCCTACGGACTTAGCAGAGACGCACTTAGCTGGAGTTCTTGCCACTTCAGACGCTCGCCGCAGACCGACTGCCGTGGGCCCCTATCGAGAGTGCTTCACAGGTACAAAAGTGCTTCAAATGGCTCTGAGCACTATGGGATTTAACTGCTGAGGTCATAAGTCCCCTAGAACGTAGAACTACTTAAACCTAACTAACCTAAGGACATCACACACATCCGCGCCCGAGGCAGGATTCGAACCTGCGACTGTAGCGGTCGCGCGGTTCCAGACTGTAGCGCCTAGAACCGCTCGGCCACTTCGGCCGGCGCTTCAGAGATACAAACGGAAGTGACCAGAGAGGCAGCTTCCTATACCAACATGACAAGGGACGGACAGGACCATACTAAGAATAGAAACCTCTTTGCTTTGATAAAGCGTAACTACCTGTTCCGACATTGGTCCTACTGTTCTCTAGCAGACAGGCTTGTCTGCTACCATCAAGCATGCAACTAGAAATACATTTGCTCATTCATCCTTTTACACAGAAGGGAAGGGGGATGACAGTATCTTATCATATACAGTATATAAAAGAAAGCGGATGCAGGTTCCGTATGAGACTGTGTGACATGAATTACATATAAACTGTGTTTCAAAGTATAGTAGTGTGACAGATCGTTCTTGCTTATGTGTAAAAGTAACACGTTCCACTGCTCAGTCGCCTCCCAGATAGATTCAGAAACACCACAGTAAATTTGGATGAGGAATTTATGTCGTAAATGACAACAGATTAAAGAAAGTAACATGAAAGACATCCAACAGAGACCTTTCAACAACTTCGCTAACTTGCCATCACCCAGACAATTTAACCAAAAGGTCACAAGTGTCTAACTTAGGGCGTGTAATGCGACACGTGCTGTTCAATCCCTAGTCGAGTCAGAGCCAAGACATTTCGACAAAGAGGAACCGCATGCAAGCCAGAACATATTTGGGATGTGAGCTCGCAACCAATGCCAACGTCATGAATAAAATTAATGGTGCCCCATGATAAATTTGAGTATATCACTTAACTGCCTAAGCCTGCAGCAACCCATTTGAGACAGCAGTACCTTTTAAAGACCAAACGCCTTACCTATTGCTTCACTGGCTGGGACAAATAACTTGGAGCGAAGATGCTGGGACATTACAAGTACCAGAGCACTGCTGTCTGTACCGATATGTCAAGATCCAACTGCAATCCCGATTGCTTTTTCTGGTGCAAACCCGACCAACACCGTAAACACAGTGGTAATGATTGTAGGGGGAGGGCTTAACTTATCTGATCTGAAGTATGTTCGTGCAATGGGCCAGGGACTCATTTACACTGCAGACTGCTGTGTAGGGTCCGGCATTACAGAGCGCCCACACCAATAAAAAGTAAACTGAAATAGACACTGTGTAATTTTTCCTCCTATCTCAATTCGTTCGAGCAATCAGTCATTCATAATATGAAACACAGTCATAGCTCATTCACTCAAATTGATTCAGCAATTTTGCTTGTTAGAATGAAATCAGGCGATGATTCTTCTTCTCTGCAGGCTCGTGCTTTGCGGCAGTCTGCCAATCTGTACAAATAAAATGCCTCGTAATTTTGGGAGCGTTGTATAATCAGTCGGGAAACCTCAGATCAAGCGGATATTTGGCTTTGATGAAGTTTAACCTTGCGAAGAAGTAATGGAGCTCTTGAATTATTAAATGCAGGTTCGTATTCAGTCTTTCGGAAGTTCCCTTCTGATTAACAACTACGCAATATATCGATGAATATCATTAATTCTCAGATGTCAAATACACATCTTTTGTATGAAGGAGCAATGCTCAGGCTAATCGGCACGAAGACAATCTCGGAAGCTTCTTTTTTTAACAACCACCAGAGAGAGTACTACAAAGAATAATTATGTGCTCATGGCATAGCTATTGTATGAAACTACTTTGCGCATGGATTCTGCAAGTATGAAGATAGAAAATTAGTAAACGTCATTCAAGGGTAGAATTGTATCACAATAATTAATCGAATACGAAGAGATATTACAACTGTTTTAATACAGTAGTGCAGGCACTTCTGCTATCGTAAAAGCATAGCCGTAATGAGTATGAACTAAGTCAGTGTCAACATCATAGACCCTGCACTCCCTAGCATCTCATTCCCTGTGACACCAAGTCAGTCTTAATACATTCCTGTTGTCGACACCATAACGACTTTTAAATGATGTAAGCTGCTTTTTAGCTTGTGAACTAGCGCTTGTTCAGATACATATGAAAACATAAGAAACCACTTTAAAGGACATCTTTTCTCAGACTTTTGACAAAATTACCTGCATATTGTTTATTTCTTGTTGATTACATAAGTTCACGCAAGCTTGTTTTGGCCTCTTTGCCACTATCAAGTGATCCTGTTGCCATTACATTTATCCCATTACACTTATCTGTCATTTTATTCTACGTCTATGTAATAACACGATGAGATTTTATGTTATTATACTTACGTCAAAACTGAATGACGCCCATAAATTGTCCTAGAACATACGTTCTTTTGTGTTCTCTATTGTTAAGATAGAACACATGTTTACTTTCTATAGAAATTTCGTGTTATTTCTTGACAATTGTAAATTGACAGATTGCTCCAAAGATACTTCATGTTTACGGCTAAATGATAGCTTAGGTAGGCAGAGATGATTTTTGCCACAGATATTATGCATTACGTAGACGTGCGATTTTAATGTTGTCTGTTGTTTTTCGTTTACCATGCCGTGTTCATTCCTTCTCTTTTTCTATTATGTCAATAAAATTTTCCAGACAATTTATATGTTTGAAGTCTGCCTGTTCATTGAGGATGTCATTCGGATAGTTATTTGTGTGTGTTTAATTTTCTACTTCTTCCAAAATGTTCATGGTTTGACTTCTGGTATCCTTTGTAGAGAGAGTGCGAAAGCAACCATTCAAATTTTTACCTACACCGGAAAAATAAAAATCATAGAACGAATACAATCGAAAACACTTTTGAAAATTATACATAGGACGCCAAGAGATGAAACTATGAACATTCTGGAAGAAACAGAAATTTATGTACACACAAATAAATATCCGAATGACATCGTAAATGAACACACGGACTTCATACATAAAAATTATATGGAACACTTTATTGACATAAAAGAAAAAGGAGAGGAATGAACATAAGACGATGAAGAAAAACAACAATAGACAACTTTAAGGTCACACATCTGTATAATGCACAATTTCTCTGGCATAAAATATCTCTGTCTGCCTAAGCCATCATTTACTTGTAAAGAAGCAGCATCATTGGAACGATCTGTGATTTTGCAACTGCCAAAAATAAAAAAAGTAAAAAGAAAGAAAAGACAAGAAATTGCTATAGAAAGTCAAAACGTAACTGACGTTAACATCGTACTGAATAAAAGAACTTACGTTCTAAGATAAATCATAGGTGTACTCCAGCTAGACGTAAGTATAATATAACATAAAATCTCATAGTATTACAGAAGAGACTTAAATGTCTCCGGGAAAAATATAAGATCTATAAGATAACCTATGGTACAAGACTTTCCCATTGCGTCCAACGCTGAGGTGCTATTGCAGTGCCGGCGAGCACTGGCAGTAGCGACAATGTAAGGGAAAATAAGCAGAAGATATGAATTGAAGTTTGGGTAGTTCGTGCAGCAATGTTAACCATAGTGCTGTGTTGGTGTGATGGTTAGCAGTTCTACCCAGCAAGCAAGAAGAGCCGGGTTCAAGTCCTGGTCCCAGCACAAGTTTTAATCCATTTCTTCTGCTTCAATCACTATTACATATATGTTTGACAGGAAGCTCAAAATTTAGTCATCTGCTGTGCTGTTCCAAAACTTTCTTTTTATAAACGAATGAAAGTTGCATTGTATGCTACGTTTCACTCTATGAGTAAATAATTGAAAACCACAGATCTCGGACTCTGATGTTTTTCGCTAGGCAGTTCTGAAACGATGGCGGTCACCTAAATGTAATTTACGCGGCTTGCACGCCCCTAACAAGTTATTCAACCGGGAAAACGGGGTCTGCATTGTAACGTGGAGTTCACGTTTCGTTTTTGGCGGATTTGCATCTCATTGAGGGGTGAATATTAGGTTAAAAGGCAGAAGGGTAAACAGCTGAGCCGACTGGGATTCGATCCTGGAACCGCTTAGTTTCTACCCAAGCGCTACACCACTTGTTTTCCGCAGGTTTTGTTTTTTTTTAAATTTTAAGAATAAAGCAGTTGCTCACAAATTTACACATATTACTCGACAAAAAAAGGAACTAAGGATTCATAAAGAGGAAACTTGTCACCAAGCATCTTCCGAGTACAATGTTAGACTATATTTAAGAATGTTCCCTAAAATGTCGGGTGAATTGCCGGATGTATGCAACTTGCTGGCACGATGTTTCGGCACACAGTCTTCCAGCCGTCTTGAGGTGAATGCTGACAGGAAGGGAACTGAGCTCACGTAGTTAAGACCCTGCCGGGACATGCGCGGGCTGTCTAGTCGGCGTTGCGCACGCGCTGTTTTTCTGCAAGTCTCTACTCTGCACCACGCCTCCTCTGTGATGAAATCTGGCTTCGACGATATTAGATCGATTGTCTTCGCATGGCACGCGATGCCGGCTACGTAGAGCACGAAGTTTTCCTGTGAAGGGACTCCATGCAGAATTCATCTGGAAACCTCTGTCTCGATTAATAAAGGACTGAGACAGCCGTATTTCCACTGGTTCAATGATGATGGTTGATACAGGAAGAAACGCGCAACACGACACACGATTAACATATAACCAGAGTTAAAATTTCGGCTGCAATTTATGAATTCCTAATCTCAGGGTCTTTCACATAACTAGACATAAAAAACCACACAGCATTTCTTGATCTAAGTTTGAAATTAAGTATTGACATTAACCAAAAAGAGGTTCATTACTCTAGGGAGCTCAGGGTCTCCGACGATTTAATATTTTTTCCTGCTGCCGAAGCTTGTCCTGTTCTGTTAGGCAAAATAACTACTTCAATATTGGGTAAGACCCTTCTCTTCGCATTTGTGACGTCAGGCAACAGTTTATTCTTCATCATCTCTAATTGCCAACTGAAGATGCCTCGGAATTATTCTTGTTGTCTCTAGCAGCATTACTATCTCACCCCAGAACTTCAGCTGTCAATCACTCCATAACAGCTCCGAGGTAAACCGGAGCTCTTGCACGTACTCCCTCTGCATAATTTCGCTTCCTCGGGAGGCTATGAATTCTGCCTACCGGAAATTGCAAGCCAGCTCGGCTAGAGAGAGATCTGGCTTTGATCTCAGCTTTGCCTCCTTTGCCACGGCCAGACGTGTTTCACGAGTAAGTAATACGTGCCAACGATGAGCAACAAGTAATTTCCTGTCAACAGGAGACGTTGATATCACAACAACTGGCGATAAACTGCACAATCACTACAGCCCAGTGGTTTACAACGTCTCTTAGGCCATTACCCCTGAGAGAAATCTGACATTAGCTACTACCCCCGCCCCCCCCCCCCGATCCCCAAATTATCACACCAACTTCAGCACCTAACTAAACTATAGAATGAAAGTCATTTCTTGCAAGACTTATTTCTAAAATGATTATGAAAGATGTGATAAATGATATAAATGAAACTACATATATAGTTTCATTTATAATATCTGTCACATCTTACATCATTTTTAAAATTAGTGTTCTGAGAAAAGTATTTCATTCTACAGTTTAGTTAGGTGCTGAAGTTGGTCATTATATATATATATATATATATATATATATATATATATGTGTGTGTGTGTGGGTGGGTGGGTGGGTGGGTGGGTGGGTGTGTGTGTGGGTGGTTGGGTGGGTGGGTGGGTGGGTTTGGGTGTGTGTGTATGGGTGGGTGTGATCTGCTGCATCATGTTTGTACATAGTTTCAAACGGATATTGGACAAGTCAATTTTTGTGAAATGAGACAACGAATTTATGTGATGATTATGAATTGTATATCGATTATAATATGAATGAGTTCAGTTACATCAAACTGTATACAAATGCATACATCAGTTTAATGTTTTCGTGCTCATCTCAAGATTTTATATTAGTTTTCTCGTTATAAAGTAAGCGGATTTTTACATCATTGTGTTTACCACAACTTTTTTTGTGGAAGGAAACAAATTTACATTAAATCATTACACTTTTCTTATGAAGTAACAACAATAACTATAAATAATTATGAAACCTGAGTAATATTGCCAGTTTTGTGGCATCTCCATGACTATACAGCTTTTATATTTGTACAAAGGGCACAAATTTAAAGATTAGAGGATATATACAATTTATGTGGCATACACTAATACTGATTATGTTACTGAAATATTCTATTGGAACCCATCCAGATTTTAGAAAGCAGCTAGCTTCACTAGCTTCTACACAATTTAAGATATTATATATTCATCAACACTATAATACAGTTTATTTAAATCTATACATTTGTAGAGCCATTTTAATACTCCGTAAATTTTTTTCGGTCTTCATGTGGTATGGTAACTTGTTGTAAAGTTTTTTCCCTGCTAGTAGGGGCCCACAGCGTCTAAGCTTTTTATTTTACATATTCACTATGCAGTTCCATTCTCTGTCGTATCTTGTACTTATGAATTGTTTCATTTTTCTGTCCAATTGGCCTTCAGTCTCCGTTATTTTCTTAATGAAACATGTAATGTCCAAAATGCATAAGCAAGGTAATGGATGAATTTGTAGGTTCTTAAATAGTGGCCTGGATGAGTTTGTAGTAGTTGCATTTTCTTTCGTCCTTATAATTCATTTTTGGACAGTAAAGCAACTTTTGCTTGGAGATGAGTTGCCCCAAGAAATCATGTCTTATCTCAACAGTCATTCCACCTGTGTGTAATATCCTTTTTTAAACGTTTGTTGTGTCAAACAGCCAGTAAGAATTTTCATGCAGTAGCAGGCGGTACTTAATTTCTTATTGATGAAGCTTACATGTTTGTTCCACTTTTGATTGTCTTGGATACATATTCCAAAAAACGTAGTGCTGTTTACAGTTTCTACTTGTTTGTCACATAACATTATGACAGAGCTTGAGGGGTGTATCTTTCGTGTTGTATCTAAATGCATAGACACTGTCTTTTCTGCATTTATGATGCAATTGATTCTGCAGAACCAATCAGCTACGTTGATTTCATTCTCCAGTTCATCTATAGTCTTCAGAATGTTGGTGTCGTCGGCAAAGTTTATACATGTCTGGGAAGCGGTTGCTTTTATAAACAGAAGGGACAAGACTGGACGTTGTGTGTGTGTGTGTGTGTGTGTGTGTGTGTGTGTGTGTGTGTGTGTGTGTGTGTGTATGTGTGTGAGTTTTAGAATGAATGATGAAGGAATTTGCTGTGCATCGCAAGTACTACACAGAACTCCTTCTTAGATGAGAAAAGCTAACTATCCACAGTGAGGGCAGACACTTGTTACAAAACATGCTTCCCCTGCTTTACTCCGCTCCATCGCGGCAGTTGCTTGACCTGCACACTGCAACTCCGTTTAAAATCAAACAAGTGTATGCACTATTCTTACTGTTCGTATATCACTTGACTGCTGCACCCCTTACTTCTGGTCTGGTGGCCAAGCGGTTCTAGATGCGAAGTCCGGAACCGCGCGACTGCTACGGTCGTAGGTTCGAATCCTGTCTCGGGCATGGCTGTGTGTAATGTCCTTGGTTAGTTAGGCTTAAGTAGTTCTAAGTTCTAGGGGACTGATGACCTCAGACGTTAAGTCCCATAGTGCTCAGAGCCATTTCTTTGACAGAAATTGGACGATTTGAAGCTGTAAACGCTTTGTGTCTAACAGCTCTAATTTTAATAATAATAATAATAATAATATCATATACAGCCTTCTGTAATTACTGATGTGTTGTGCTGTCAATTCATTCATCTTTTTTCGAAGCGCATGATAAAGCAGTTTCTGGATAACGGCAGGTACTACTGTATCTACAACTTGAAGACATTTTCGTGATATACTCAGTATTTGTTACGTATATGTCACACTTTTATCTCAACAATGTACGGGACAAAGCACGACATATATGTGTGGTGAGTGGACTATGTGAGGATTGTGTAACCTCTGCCGGGTTAGTGCTATCAATTGAGAAAAAGTCATTATTGACAAATTTATAAACCATACCAAAGTCTAACAAATCTTTAAAAAATGTGATAATAGTCATGATCTTTCGAAAATAATCTAGTTTCGTGAGTGAAACTGTAAGCAGGCTGTTTAGGTTTTTATATTGGTAACGACATGTAGCGCTCTATATGAAAATCACTGACTGTGCTGTGTGCAGTCCGAGGCTGGTCGACATTGTTGCAATATTTGCCACTGTAGTGTTGGGCAGTTGGCTGTTAACAGCACGTAGCGTTGCACAGTTGGAGGTGAGCCGCCAGCAGTGGTGGACGTGGGGAGTGAGATGGCGGAGTTTTGAGAGCGGATGATCTGGACAGAGACAGTAAATTTGTAAGATTGGATGTCATGAACTGATATATATATTATGACTTTTGAACACTATTAAGGTAAATACATTGTTTGTTCTTTATCAAAATCTTTCATTTGCTAACTATGCCTATCAGTAGTTAGTGCCTTCAATAGTTTGAATCTTTTATTTAGCTGGCAGTATTGGCGCTCACTGTATTGCAGTACTTCGAGTAACGAAGATTTTTGTGAGGTAAGAAGTCATGAAAGGTATAGGTTATTGTTAGTCAGGGCCATTCTTTTGTAGGGATTTTTTGAAAGTCAGATTGCGTTGCGCTAAAAATATTGTGTGTCAGTTTAATGTTGATCAGAATAGGTAAAGAGCAAAATGTCTGAGTACGTTCAGTTCTGCTCAGTTGTTTGAAAATCAAATAATGTAAGAGGTTTATCAGCAGAGTCATTCATAATTTTTTTATAAGCGGACGTTTCATATGTCGACCCTTAGCCGAGGATACCTCACTGGAATCTTCTGATTTTTTCTTGTAGTTTGTGTAACTAGTGTAGCTATTGTTTATTGCTAGCGCGTAATTGTAGAGAGAATCTTCTTTGTAGTTGTAGTTTTTCATTTTTGTACAGTAAAACACTTGTGGCATGCATGTAGATTTGCACCTAGTATTTTGCAGCTGCACTTGCAATTAACTATATATTATTTGCAGTGCTGTGTTAATGTGTTTTCTTATTTTACTCTTCCAATTGTGTTTTTCTGTGTTATCGTGTGAAACATTGTGACAATTATGGCGTGTGAAAAACGAAATACTAGGCTCCAAAGTAAACTGAGAAATGACAGTGAAGACGAAAGCAGTGTGTTAGCGCCACCGAGTAATTAATTAACTAATGTTCAAAGTAGTAATTTGGTAATTGTGCATAGGGAAATGGAGCGGGCGGCAAATAATGGTGTAGACAGTGAAACAATTAGTGCACAGGGAAGCATTATCGATCGATCGGTCGGCAACAGTTCGCCTCAGGAATCCGAAATGACAGGACACAATCTTGCAAATACTGTAGATTCAGGTTTTGCGTCCTCACTGTTTTCTCAAATAAGTCAAGAAACATTTTAAGTTCGTCAAAATTTGAATGTTGCTGGTGAAAGTGCACTGCCGAAAAGCATAGAGGAACAGATTCCAGACACTAATACATTATTATTGCAATTAATGCAACAAATGAAACAAAATCAGAGGCAAAGACAGCACAGTCAGTGATTTTCATATAGAGCGCTACATGTCGTTACCAATATAAAAACCTAAACAGCCTACTTACAAAACACAATCGAATCGTTTAGCTTTTACCCCTCAGAAGATTTCATTTAACCGTCAGGGGGTAGTTACGCCCAGGTAGGGAACCACTGCACTAGGCCATCAAACCAGTTGCAAGCGTGGTTGCAAGTCTTGTTAGCTTAAGGCGCTGCTCTTCACTTAAAACTTCCGGGCTGATAGGCCGTGGTCGAAGTATAAAACACTCTCCTGACGTTTCGTCTCCGACTGCGGGAGACATCCTCGGAGGTAAAGCGGCGAACTGCCAAGGCGCTGCTGCTGTATAGAGTTTGTGACCGCTTTTCGGTAGACGACAGTGGCATTCTATTCGAAATTTAACATTAATTCATAGAAAATTACATACAGAAACATTCCACGTGGGTCAGTGTATCTATTAATGAAAACGGGATGAAAATCAATACAGTAGGAGGCAATTTCATTTTATATACACTCGTGTCCAAAATTAAAACAACAACCGGATATTTTGCAACGTACCGTTTATTTTACTACAAAACAGTATAAACAGGTCATAGTAAAGTAGTGCCGGCCGGCGTGGCCGAGTGGTTCTGCGCGCTACAGTCTGGAACCGTGCGACCGCTACGGTCGCATGTTTGAATCCTGTCTCGGGCATGGATGTGTGTGATGTCCTTAGGTTAGTTAGGTTTAAGAAATTCTAAGTTCCAGGGGACTGATAACCTCAGATGTTTAGTCCCATAGTGCTCAGAGACATTTGAACCATCTGAGTAAAGTAGAAACAATGTAAAGGATACAGAACGTAAACAACTGCAATGTGCAAAACGGTAGATAAAAAAGGTTGCTCGTTTTTTTCGCACTTAGCAGATTTGCACTTACATTCCGAAAACTGGTTAAAGGGTTTTTTTGTGGTTTGAGGGCGGACAACTACAGTGGTCATTAGCGCCCAGACTGAATTATGAATGGACTGCGAGGCACAATGTTAAAACAGCAACTAAAAAGGACAACACTATAAAAGGCACATTAACAGGTAAGGGATTAAAAGAAAACAGCATAATCAAATGTCCTTAGACAGGTTTGTCAAGTGGATAAAACGAAGAACGCGAGCAGATGCTCCTGGGTCATCCGCTAAAACGGCATCCAGAGTACATGGCAGGCCAAGATCAATGCGCAGTGTATTAAAATTCGGACAGGACGTTACAATGTGTCTAACCGTCAGCAAGTGCCCACATGGGCAGAACGGCGCCGGCGCAGCCGTCAGCAGATGGCGGTTGCTGAACCGGCAGTGTCCAATCCGTAACCGGGCCAAAACGACCTCCTCCCGCCCAGAAGGGTGTGAAGAGGTCGTCCAAGCGGTGGGAAGAGGTTTTAAGGCCCGAAGCTTGTTGTCCGTAAGTGTAGCCTCTAACAACCCTACCACAACAAAGGTCAATCCTTAATAACGATTGTGGTGTTGCTCACGCTGCTAAATACTGCATTTTCGGGCAACAACAGTCATACTATGTGGCAGGTGTCATTAGAGCACAGTTAATAGTCATTTCATGTAATAATGGAAAGAAACTAGGCACTCATCTTTTTGTGTTTCCCACGCTGGTCTCGTCGTAAAATCATGGCTCAATCGTTGAAAATCTAGGTGGGTATGATTCCAAGCTCGGATGCAAAGAGGCCTAGGTTTTATTCTGCTATTTTCAAAAGTTTTGTAGATGCGCTTCACAAACCATTCTTGAAGATTACACTTTTGCTGGACAATGGTGATGTAAAAAAATAATCAGCACTCCGAAATTAAGTTACACTTCTTTTTAATTGCTTTTATTGCAATATCACGTGACACTCTAATTCACAATACAAAACATACTTGAAAACATCTTCCTCACAGTCACTGTTAAAGTTCACATTTTATAAGCTGACTACGTTATGCGTCTTTCCACCATGACGTCCACGACTTGACTTTCTCAAGGTCCGACTCTCTAGCAATTCAACAACTAACTAACAATCGCCTACGCGCCCAAAAATCAGAGTTACAAGTACGTCAAAGATCATAGTGACAAAAGAAAGAATACACATAAGAATAATATCATTGCAATATAAACATATCGATGTACCACAAACGAAATCAAATCTGAATGTTGTCTCAGAAATATGTCAACTACTTTGCAGAAACACAGTAGAATATAGCTGGTATCGAGAGGTTCAGGTGAGGTGCCGTAATGGTTTCGTAATTCAAGTACCATTACAAGCCCAATCGGCATGCCACAGCGATAAAATGCGCTGACAAATGACGCTGCTAAAATCAGATGAAGGCACACAACAAAAGCTGTCGGAGGCTGGAGGACTGCAGCCTTGGCCGCGGCATCTGCAGCTTCGTTCCCATGGATACCGACATGGCCAGGAACCCACATAAAGGTAACCGGAGAACCGTCGTCCGCCAGCTGCTGAATAGAGCGTTGGATTCGGTGCACGAAACGGTGAATTGGATACGGTTCACTGAGGCTCTGCATGGTGCTCAGGGAGTCAGAGCAGATGACACAAGCAGAACGTCGGTGGCGGCGGATGTAAAGAACAGCCTGATAGAGAGCAAAATAGCTCAGCTGTGAAGACCGAACAACGGCCATGGAGCCGGTATTTGAAACTGTGTGACCCGACAATAAAAGAACACCCGACACCGTCATAGGTCTTAGAGCCATCTGTATAAATGAAGATCGAATTAATGAACTTCGAACGAAGTTCGACAAACCGGGAGCGGTATACCGAAGCTGGGGTTACCTCCTTTGGGAGGTCAAGGTGAACGCAAACCTGAGCCTGGGGCCAAGGTGGCGTTTGGCTCTCGCCCACTCTAAAGGTTGCAGCCAGTGAAAAAGCAAGGTGCTGAAGGAGGCGACGAAAGCGAACTCCAGGGGGTAGCAGGGCAGATACTGCTCAGTATGGGGTGTGACCACCGCTGAGAGCCGGCCGGAGTGGCCGTGCGGTTCTAGGCGCTACAGTCTGGAACCGAGCGACCGCTGCGGTCGCAGGTTCGAATCCTGCCTCGGGCATGGATGTGTGTGTTGTGCTTAGGTTAGTTAGGTTTAAGTAGTTCTAAGTTCTAGGCGACTGATGACCTCAGAAGTTAAGTCGCATAGTGCTCAGAGCCATTTGAACCATTTGAACCACCTCTGACAGCAATACGGGCCCGACAACGACTGCGCATGCTGTGAGTCATGTCATCAGTCTCATGTTGAGGCAATAACGGCCATTCCTTTAGCAGAGCTGCTCGCGGGTCTTGCAGAGTGGTTGGTGGATGCTGACGTTGCAACTAGCGCATCCCAGACGTACTCTATGGCATTAAAATCGGGAGACCGAGCAGGCCCCGCCACGCGTGCAGTATCTTCCAAGAAAACATAACCACCGGTGCTCTATGGGGTCGAGCACTATCGTCCATCAGTTCGAAGTGTTGGCCCAAACCACCTCACAGCGACCGCATGTGAGGTCCCAAGATCTGGTCTCGATGCCTGATAGCAGTTAAACATTGCCGATTCACCTGTACAATTTGATGAAGAGGGGTTCGAGTTGTCAACACAACGCCTGCCCACACCATTCAGGATCCTCCTCGATATCTGTCTCTTTCCACAACGTTTGGATTAGGAAATTGCGTTCCACGTTCCCTGCAGACTAAATTGGGACTCATCTGTGAAAACAACGTTGGTTCCCTGTTCGACCGTCCAGGTGGCATGTTGACGACAGTCTAGAGTCTAGACGTTCCTTCCGTGGAGACACGTCTGAGGGACGCATACAGAAGGTGTCCAACAATAGGCTACTCTGGCGAAGCCTTCTGTGCACCTTTTGTCTCGATAGACCACGTTCAGTAGATGCTGCGGGATCAGATCCCAGTTGCCTTGCAGTGCTAAGGTGATTCGGTCGTAGCCTTGTTGCCCTGCCCTGTTCTGCAGGCTGCTTTTTGGTCTCTATAAATTGTCGCCACATCCGAGAAACAACAGGACGATTCACATCAGTTTGCGACTCTCCTGCTCCCATTCTTCTTATGGCTCTCTACCGCAGAGAGTTTGGCGGGCGTCTTCTTTGTGACCTACTGCACCATCTGTGGCTATACACACACAGCGATTGTGGATGTGGGCTACCCGGCAAACACTACCCCGTTTGATAGGTGCCGTTGTAACAATACGAATCAAGATAGATATAACAGAACTTGAATAGCGTATTTGCCTCTATTGGTTACGGTAGAGAGATCGATCTTTCGGTTCAAAATGGCTCTGAGCACTATGGGACTTAACATCTATGGTCATCAGTCCCCTAGAACTTAGAACTACTTAAACCTAACTAACCTAAGGACAGCACACAACACCCAGCCATCACGAGGCAGAGAAAATCCCTGACCCCACCGGGAATCGAAGCCGGGAACCCGGGCGTGGGAAGCGATCTTTCGGTCCTGTCTGTATATTTACATATAATATTGCATGAATAAATGCTGGACGAGTGTAAAGCTATCGTTAAAAACGGACGCCGCACGATTTGTTACGATTTGGTCGGTCATAATAATAATAACACGCTTTTGAATACAATTAAAATATAACGGCGATACCTGTTTAGTGTTATTGGAAATAGTATGTAGTAAATCAATGAGTAAGGTAGCCGATCGTATAAGAAGAGGTAAATTGAGGTGTTTTGATTTATATCGACGAAGCCGATGATACGGAGTCATTTTTTCGTTTACTCATAGAAATAAACAAGTAAAGAAGTGCTAATTATGCGTAGTGAAAAAATATAGGGGCGAGTTGTAAATAACTACGGTATACAATCAGAGTAACAAAAGGACATTTAGTTACACGAAATCGCGGATAGAGAAGTGTGGTCATTAAACTGAGTACACCTACAGGGCGGTCAATTCCGGGATAAATCTATACGCATCTCACGAGCGACGCGGTACTGACACGGTTTTTTTTTGTTTTTTAAATTACATCTCGGAGAGCGGGCTCCAATTTATGAAAAGGAGAAAAACTGTATCATTATCATTGACTGTTGGTGTCGAGCAACAAAAACTGTTCATCAAAGGGTTTCGATGGAACTTGGGAGCTAGGGTTCAGGCACTCGCATATACTCCACATCAGAGTGTGAATGAGTGGTGAATGCGAAATAAAGCTGTGAACAAAGTTACGTTAAATAAAACAGAAGAAATAAGACAGTTTGGTCGTATCTGTTATTATTCCATAAACTGTAACATCTCTTATCGTTGTACGAAGCCTTTATAGATGATCTTTATGACAATTTGCTTCGAAGGGATCTCGTTACGAGTTAAGTTTTGGGGACCTGGTCAAGAGGGGGTAGTTCGTAGATCCTAACTACTGCAGCTATTCTGGAATCTGGTGCTACCGTGACCGTTGTGTGTTGTCAACGATTTAAGGTTACCATATCTCATGCTCCAAGATCGACGCGCCTTTCCACTTGGTATAACGGTGCCTCACGGCAACACCGACAACGCCGACGACGAAGGAAGGTACGGTAGCTCTCTATCGCAGAGAGTCTGGCGGGCGTCTTGTTTGTGGTATACTGCACCATCTGTGGCTATATACACAGCGATTGTGGATGTGGGACTACCCGGCAAACACTACCCCGTTTGATAGGTGCCTTGACGTCATGGTTGATGGGGTTGTCCATTGACCGGAATGCCATCTATCGTACAGAACACGACTGGACGCTCCGCTGTTGACTTTTGTGATTATACCGTGAATCAGACAATACATGCGGAAATAGCGGGCTGTTGCTATGATTTGGGCACCAGTGTACATAGAGAAGATTAGGTAACTCAATAAAAATTTGTGACTGGTAGCACTCTCTGCAACAAATGGTTCAAATAGCTCTGAGCACTATGGGACATAACATCAGAGGTTGTAAGTAGGCTGTTTATGTTTTCTTTATGTAAGTAGGCTGTTTATGTTTTATTATCGGCAACGTTACGTAGCGCTCTATATGAAAATCACTGGCTGTGTTTGTTTCTGATTTTGTTCCATTGTGTCTAACTTTAGAAGATTCGGTCCCATTTGTCTCTGATTTTGTTCCATTTGTTGCATTAATTGCAATAATAATGTATTAGTGTCTGGAATCTGTTCCTCTACTCTTTTCGGCAGTGCATTTGCACCGGCAACATTCACATTTTGACAAGCTGAAAATGTGTCTTGACTTATTTGAGAAAACGGTGAGGACGCAAAACCTGAATCTACAGTATTTGCAAGATTGTGTCCTGTCATTTCGGATTCCTGAGGCGAGCTGTTGCCGACCGATCGGTCGATAATGCTTCCCTGTTCACAACCTGTTTCACTGTCTACACCATTATTTGCCGCCCGCTCCATTTCCCTATGCACAGTTACCAAATTACTACTTTGAATGTCTGTTAATTCACTACCCAGTGGTGCTGATAAGCTACGCTCGTCGTCACTATTATTTCTCAGTTTACTTTGGAGCCGAGTGTTACGTTTTTCACACGCCATTATTGTCACAATATTTCACACGATAACACAGAAAAGGACAATTTGAATATCAAAAATAAGAGAACACATTAACATAGCACTGAAAATAATATGTAGTTAATTGCAAGCGCAGCTGCGAAATACTTGGTGCAAATCTACATGCATGCCACAACTGTTTTACAGTACAACAATGAAAAACTACAACTACAAAGGAAATTCTCTCTATAATTACGCGCTAGCAATAAACAAAAGCTACACTAATTACACAAACTACAAGAAAAAATCAGAAGATTCCAGTGAGGTGTCCTAGGCTAAGGGTCGACATTTGAAACGTCCCCTTTGAACAATTTATACATGACTGTGCTTATACTGACACACAATGTTTTTTAGCGCAACGCAATCT
Organism: Schistocerca cancellata; assembly: GCF_023864275.1. Taxonomy (NCBI): domain Eukaryota; kingdom Metazoa; phylum Arthropoda; class Insecta; order Orthoptera; family Acrididae; genus Schistocerca; species Schistocerca cancellata. The sequence goes on from NC_064635.1 coordinate 129,151,123, forward strand.
GACTTTCAATAATCCCTACAAAACAATGGCCCTGACTAACTTTAACCTATACCTTTCACAAATCACTTACCTCACAAAAATCTTCATTACTCGAACTACTGCAATACAGCGAGCGCCACTATTGCCAGCTAAATAAAACATTCAAACTACTGAAGGCACTAACTACTGATAATCTTAGCAAATGAAAGATTGTAATAGAGAACAAACAATGTATTTACCTCAATATTCATAATATATACAGCAGTTCATGACATTTTTCAAAACTCCGCCATCTCTCTCCCCACATCCACCACTGCTGGCGGCTCATCTCCAACTGCGCAACGCTACGCGCTGTTCACATCCAGCTGCCGCTGCCCAACACTACAATGGCAGACAACAATGCAAACTAGCCACAGACTGCAGACAGCACAGCCAGTGATTTTCATATAGAGCGCTACGTAACGTTGCCGATAATAAAACATAAACAGCCTACTTACATAAAGAAAACATAAACAGCCTACTTACAAGGTCATCAGTCCCCTAGACTTAGAACTACTTAAACCTAACTAACCTAAGGATATCACACACACACATCCATGCCCGAGGCAGGATTCGAACCTGCGACCGTAGTAGCAGTGCGGTTCCAGACTGAAGCGCCTAGAACCGCTCGGCCATAGCGGCCGGCTCGCTGCAACACCAACATCTAAAAATTGCTACAGCGAAGTAGAGGGTCGAAAATCTAATGTATGGTAGCGCGCTATATATGGTACACGTGCCTCCGCCATCGCCTTTCTGGGAGCGGGAAGCAATATCAGGGAACCACCCAGCGAACTTCTTTCACGGCGCCGCCGAGCCTTTACAGCAAACAGACAATAAGCGACAGAACGCCCTCCTCGGCGGACCGCTACACCCTGTTAAGGCCACCTACCCTGAATGCCGGTAGCGGCAACTGACGTCATCCAATCGGCGGTGGAGCCCGTTGCCGGGCAACGGGATTGTGGCCAGCCGTTTGTAAAGAAGAAAGCAGAGGACGGGACAAAGGCAGTCGCGAGGGGCTATTGCGGAACCGAACCACTCATAAAGGCTGTCGGTCAAAGATCATCACGGCAATTCGTTCGCCCAATACACCTTATCTACTATGAGACTAGCTCAATATCCCTGGAAGCTCACAGAAGAAGTTATTAAGCGGCCATAATAAATTTGCTAGACTGGCCATCGCCTGTGCGCAGGGGAATACTGAACGACGAAATACAACACCTCAGCTTTGAGCCATGACGTCAAAAATTACCAGAGATGATGCACTGCAAATGTTTAAAAGCGTAGACTAATGTTGAGAAACAACGATTGTAGTACAGAGAAAATAGATCGTGCACATGTATCATGTACATCGATATTTCGAATATAATGTGACGTATATCGCTTTTTTCACAGTAGAAAACCCTAGTATAAAGCGATATATGTTACACTGCAACGGAGAACGTAAATTGATATGTATACAAATTCTGCGTACGTCGGTTTTTTCACCTTCGCTAGTTCTAGCATCAAGTAAAGATCAAGATAATAGCGAAGGCGAATAAAGCGACAAACGTAAAATTTGTACCCTATTCTTAAGTTGACGTATATAGGTCAACTGAAGAAAAGGAGTGTAGTACTAGCGATAAACGCAACAAACGTAAAATTCTTTCCAGTACCTCAGTTGACCTACATAGGTCAACAGAAGAACAGGCGGTAATTTCCAAGAATTGATTGCCTATCGAAGTTGGAGGGCTCCATAGGTACATATCGAACGTGCGATAGTAAATCGATTATGGAAGTCTCGTGGTGATTGTTATGATAAATTTTTTGTGATCGTCATTTTTATTTCTTCAGTTCATGTACATTACATTCCCGCCGTAATTTTTTGTGATTCCATTGGGAAATCGACACGGTTTCTCTTGATAACGAGTGTAATGTGTGCTGCTTTTCAAGTTTCTTCTGCAGATTACCTCACACAGAAAACTCTAATCCCATGCATTTCCAGCATAGACAAATGTTTGACGTTTTTCCGGAAATATGGACTTCTGCCGGACGAGGAAAGCAGGGACTGTGTTGACTGTGGTGCTGCGATGCCTGTGAAATTCCGTGAGACAAGTGTGGACACTGAGATTCCGTTTCAGTTTCATTTCGGACTTTGCAGAAAGCGAACCAGTATCAGGAAAAATACGTGGTTTGAGTCCTCCAAATTATCGATTCAGACAAGTGTAATTCTTGTGTCGTGCTGGATTCGAGATTACACGTTGCAAGCCACAGCATCATAAACTGAGTTATCGCCAAATACCGTGTGTGACTACTTCGGGTTTTGCCGAGAAGTGTGCTACGTGATAATGAAAAAGGACAGTGTGCCAGTTGGTGGACCAAATAAAATAGCAGAAGTAGATGAATCTCATATTGCTCGACGAAAGAATCAGAGAGGACGATCTTCTAAAAGTGAAGTAGATCATATTTGGACTTTTGGTGGGATAGAAAGGGAATCCCGCAAGTGTTTTGTTGTGAGGGTATTGTCCTGAGACAAGGTGACTTTAGTGGGTCTCATAAAACATTTCATACTGCCTGGAACAAAAGTCATCGCAGACGGGTTTCAGTCGTACCAGACTCTCAAAGCTGAAGGGTTGGAGCACGAATTCGTGACCCACTCTATGGAGTTTGTCTCTACAGATGACGCCAGTGTCCATACCCAGAACATAGAACGGCTGTGTAAGTCTGTCAAGTCTACCATAAAAAGAGGACGGCGTCCAGGACAGAGGGACGAACTGTATTTCTTCCAGTGCCTATACTTTCACAACTCGCGTTTGCAGGGGAAAGTCGACGCATACGACACTCTGCCGATATTACTGCATGATATTGGCAGAGTTCACCCTGGGTACGGGAAAAAAGGAATTGCCCCTGCAGCTTATACATCACGTGGATTGTCACAAGACGATAACACCGACGACGAGTAAGGTAAGTCGTCTCCTTTGAATTTACAAGTGCTTCTCTAACGCTTTTCTTTTGTCGTTTCTGTAGTGACAACTTGAAACATACTCGTAACGCGCGCCACAAGACTTCCTGTGGTCCGCGTACTGTAAGACCTTTGGTACACACACCATCAGATTATTTGACTTGTCGCTCTAGCGAAGTAGGCGAGTGTCAGCAATGTGTCTCGTGGTCTTATCGTGGCGTGTTTATCTTCTGCCTTTAGGTCAGACGATAGAAATGCCACTTGCACGGTTAGAGTAGCAGATTGACGGTGACCAACTTTAAACAGAACTTGATTAATTTTCACACACATTTATTAAAATAATAATAATAATCATAAACCTTACTCAACTTGATTCTGGAGGCTATTTACAGTTGACAATCTGAAGTTCCTTTGCTCTTGGTACGTTAATCTTATTCTCACGTATCTCTGATACTTGACAAAGTGTCTATACATTTCTCTTCATGGCTATGTACAGGAATATGATAATCTTATTAGGCGCAGACTGAAACTTGACTACAGACTAATGCAGACTAATGCAGACTGACTAATCGGAGGTATGTACACTCGTTATAATACCTCGAGCGTTCAGGTATCACTGCGCGAATGTGATCCGCGAGGAGAAAAGCAGCAATCTCATTGGCTGCGTTACATATTAATACGCGGATCGGCGGAAGCAGAATTTGGTCCGTCTCTAAGGCAGCGCCATGTCGTAGTGCGGAGACGGACGAGCGCTGCGCCTGCGCTGATGTGCTTAGCGGGGCGCGCTCTAGTGGGAAAGTTGTGTACGCGCTGACTACGCGGAACTATGTACACAACACTTCCATAATCGATTTCCTATCGCACGTTCGATATGTATCGTTTGGAGCCCTCCAACTTCGATAGGCAATCATTCTTGAAAATTACTGCACTGGCAATAGCAAAAGCGGAAAAAAAGCGACAAACGTAAAATTGTGTCCTTTACTGATCCACACTGAAGAGCCAAAGAAACTGGTACACCTGCCTAATATCGTGTAGGGCCCCCGCGAGCACGCAAAAGTGCCGAAGCATGACGGGTCATGGACTCGACTAATGTCTGAAGTAGTGCTGGCGGGAACTGACAGCATGAATCCGTAAGAGTACGAGCGGATGGAGATCTCACCTGATCAGCACGTTGCAAGGCATCCCAGATATGTTCATGTCTGGAGAGTTTAGAGGCCAGCGGAAGTGTTCAAACTCAGAGGCATGTTCCTGGGGCCACTCTGTAGCAATTATGAACGTGTGGAGTGTCGCATTGTCTTGCTTGAATTACCCAAGTCCGTCGGAATGCACAATCGATATGAATTTATGCTGGTCATCAGACAGGATGCTTACTTACGTGTCACCTGTCAGAGTCGTATCTAGACGTATCAGGGGTGCCATATTACACCAACTGCACACGCCCCTCAACATTACAACGCCTCCAACAGCTTGAACAGTCCCCTGCTGACATGCAGGGTCTATTGATTTATGAGTTTGCTTCCATACCCGTACAAACCATCCCCTCGATACAATTTGAAACGAGACTCGTCCGACCGGGAAATGTGTTTCCAGTAATCAAGAGTCCAATGTCTGTGTTGAGGGACCAAGGCGAGTTCTAAAGCTTTGTGTCGTGCAGTCATCAAGAGTACACGAATGAACCTTCGGCTCCGAAAGTCCATATCGACCATGTGTCCAAGGAATAGAAAACCAACTTAAATCACTCAACAGAGGAAAGTCCACTGGACCTGACGGGATACCAATTAGATTCTACACAGAGTACGCGAAAGAGTTTGCCCATTCTAACAACCGTGTACCGCAAGTCTCTAGAGGAACGGAAGGTTCCCAATGATTGGAAAAGAGCACAGGTTGTCCCAGTCTTCAAGAAGGGTCGTCGAGCAGATGCGCAAAAGTGTAGACCTGTATCTCTGACATCGATCTGTTGTAGAATTTTAGAACATTTGCTCGCGTATCATGTCGTTTCTGGAAACCCAGAATACACTCTGCAGGAGACAACATGGATTGCGGAAACAGCGATCGTGTGAGACCCAGCTCGCCTTATTTGTTCTTGAGACCCAGAAAATATTAGACACAGGCTCCCAGGTAGATGCAATTTTCCTTGACTTCCGGAAGGCGTTCGATACAGTTCCGCACTTTCGCCTGTTCAGCAAAGTAAGAGCCTACGGAATATCAGACCAGTTGTGTGGCTGGATTGAAGAGTTTTTAGCAAACAGAACACAGCATGTTGTTCTCAATGGACAGACGTCTACAGACGTTAAAGTAACCACTGGAGTGTCACAGGGGAGTGTTATGGGACCATTGCTTTTCACAATATATATAAATGACCTAGTAGATAGTGTCGGAAGTTCCATGCGGCTTTTCGCGGATGATGCTGTAGTATACAGAGAAGTTGCAGCATTAGAAAATTGCAGCGAAATGCAGGAAGACTGCAGCGGATAGGCACTTGTGCAGGGAGTGGCAACTGACCCGTAACATAGACAAATGTAATGAATTGTGAATATATAGAAAGAAGGATCCTTTATTGTATGATTATATGATAGCGGAACAAACACTGGCAGCAGTTACTTCTGTAAAATATCTGGGAGTGTGCGTGCGGAACGATTTGAAGTTGAATGATCATATAAAATTAATTGTTGGTAAGGCGGGTACCAGGTTGAGATTCATTGGGAGAGTCCTTAGAAAATGTAGTCCATCAACAAAGGAGGTGGCTTACAAAACACTCGTTCGACCTATACTTAAGTATTGCTTATCAGTGTGGGATCCGTACCAGGTCGGGATGACAGAGGGATAGAGAAGATCCAAAGAAGAGCGGCGCGTTTCGTCACAGGGTTACTTGGTAAGCGTGATAGCGTCACGGAGATGTTTAGCAAACTCAAGTGGCAGACTCTGCAAGACAGGCGCTCTGCATCGCGGTGTAGATTGCTGTCCAGGCTTGTAGAGGGTGCGTTTCTGGTATCGAATATATTGCTTCCCCCTACTTATACCTCACGAGGAGATCACGAATGTAAAATTAGAGAGATTCGAGCGCGCACGGAGGCTTTCCGGCAGTCGTTCTCCCCGCGAACCATACGCGACTGGAACAGGAAAGGGCGGTAATGACAGTGGCACGTAAAGTGCCCTCCGCCACACATCGTTGGGTGGCTTGCGGAGTATAAATGTAGATGTAGATGTTTCGTTGAAGTGTTCGGACACTGATACTTGTTGATGACCGAGCATTGATATCTGCAGCAATTTGCGGAAGGATTGCACTTTTGTCACGTTGAATGATTCTCTTCAGTCGTCGTTGGTCTGGTTTTTGCAGGAAATACTGTGTTCGACCGCTCTTGCGCCCACAATAACGCCACATTCAAGCTCCATCCAATCTTTATAACCTGTCATTGTAGCAGCAGTAATCGATCTAATAACTGCCCCAGACACTTGTCGTCTTATAAAGGTGTTACCGACCGCAGCTCCGTATTTTACCTTTTTACATAACTCTGTATCTGAATACTCATGCCTATACCAGTTTCTTTGGACTTCTGTGTAGGTAGTTCAGCTGAACAGCTGAATAGCGAAGGCGAAAAAAGCAACGAATTTGTGTGCAGTACTTCTGTTGATCCATATAGGTCAACTGAAAGACAGCACTAGCAAAGGCGACATAAAGCAATAAATGTAAAATTTGTTACCCTGCACGTCAGTTGACCTACATAGATCAATTGAAGAATGGTATACTGGTACCAGCGAATGCGAAAAGATACGACAAACGTGAAATTTGTGTCCTGCCCTGTAGGTGAAATTGATATTATATAACCTTCGTAGCTCAACTGAGGTACATAATGTCGATGTTACTCACATTCTTAGACATAAAAAACTGACCGCCGAGCAGCCGCCATAGAGACGAAGTCCGAGTCGTTCACTTTAAGTGGCCAATAAAACCGACAGCCTCTGACAACGTAAGTCCAGCCATCTGCACAGTCAGGCAATGCCGTAAGATGCGTAAGTGTCAGGAGTACGTGTTGTGTACTTACGAGATATTCCGGGGTTGTGGTCTAGGATAGTGTCGCATTGCGCGTCGAGCGAGCAAGTTGTCGTTGTTGGTAAGGCGGGTACCAGGTTGAGATTCATTGGGAGAGTCCTTAGTTGTCGTTGTTGGTAAGGCGGGTACCAGGTTGAGATTCATTGGGAGAGTCCTTAGAAAATGTAGTCCATCAACAAAGGAGGTGGCTTACAAAACACTCGTTCGACCTATACTTGAGTATTGCTCATCAGTGTGGGATCCACACCAGATCGGGTTGACGGAGGAGATAGAGAAGATCCAAAGAAGAGCGGCGCGTTTCGTCACAGGGTTAGATGGTAACCGTGATAGCGTTACGGAGATGTTTAACAAACTCAAGTGGCAGACTCTGCAAGAGAGGCGCTTTGCATCGCGGTGTAGCTTGCTCGCCAGGTTTCGAGAGGGTGCGTTTCTGGATGAGGTATCGAATATATTGCTTCCCCCTACTTATACCTCCCGAGGAGATCACGAATGTAAAATTAGAGAGATTAGAGCGCGCACAGAGGCTTTCAGACAGTCGTTCTTCCCGCGAACCATACGCGACTGGAACAGGAAAGGGAGGTAATGACAGTGGCACGCAAAGTGCCCTCCGCCACACACCGTTGGGTGGCTTGCGGAGTATAAATGTAGATGTAGATGTAGATGTAGAACTTCCGCCTATGCCGCAGCGCCGCTTGTGTCGAAGCTACTGTCTTGTTGGTGTATCGGCCGGAGTCACATCGTAGTTGCGTAGCGAAGTTTGTTGTCGTTTTCCTATTGGCGGCGGTGCCTTCTGCCCGCGCCATGGTGTCTGTCGAGTCTCCTAAGTCTGTTTCTCGTCGAGCTACTGTTCGTTTCAGTTTTGATAAGAGTACGCGTCGTGTTCAACCTGGCTCCGTAGAAAATCACGATTGGTTGGCTGATGTTATCCGTGTTACACCTGATCAGGTAACTACTGCTTACTTTGATTCTGATTTGTAAGCGTTCTTTGTGAAGTTTTATGATCTCGTTCAAGTAGAACGACTTCTGTCCCGGGTTGGTTCTAAAGTGTTGTTTACACATCGCGATGGTTCCGTCAGTCAAGCACGCCTTGAAAATGCGGCACTCGTGTATACTCCGGTTAGAATTTATAGCCTTCCTCCTGAAGTGGACGATTCATTTCTAAGACAGCGTTGCTTCCGTTTGGAATCGTACGGCATATCCGATGGGAACGCTGGTCAGCACAACATCGCTTCCAGATGGTATCCGGACTGTGGACATGTGCGTTAAAGAGAATATTCCTTCCCACTTAACTGTTTGTGGTTACCGCATCCATGTTACGTATACAGGACAAGAATTAAATTACAATGAAATGAACACCCTTAGCTGCTTACAGGCGTTGACATACGTCAACGGGGACAGATGAAAATGTGTGCCCCGACCGGGACTCGAACCCGGGATCTCCTGCTTACATGGCAGACGCTCTACCCATCTGAGCCACCGAGGACACAAAGGGTAGCGCGACTGCAGGGATTTACCTCTGGCACGCCTCCCGCGAAACCCACATTCTCAACGTATTGTCCCGCACTACATTCGTAGTGCTCCCGCTCATTATACTCATTACTCGCGGCGCGCTGCCGATTCCCGTAAGAGTTCGGGCACTGTTTGTGCATTCGCACAGAAGAAGAAGATGGTCAAGTGGCCGGTGAGCCTTAACTACATATATACTAACGCGCCGCGAGTAATGAGTATAATGGGCGGGGGCACTACGAATGTAGTGCGGGACAATACGTTGAGAATGTGGGCGTGCCAGAGATAAATCCCTGAAGTCGCGCTATCCTCTGTGTCCTCGGTGGCTCATATGGATAGAGCGTCTGCCACGTAAGCAGGAGATCCTGGGTTCGAGTCTCGCTCGGGGCACACATTTTCATCTGTCCCCGTTGACGCATGTCAACGCCTGTAACAAACTAAGGATGTTCATTTCATTGTAATTTCATTCTAACGAGCTGCATGCTGACCGATGGTGTCTGTTCTTCCGGACATGTCCGAAAGAACAGATACCATCTTAATATATAAAGAAGGAACTTGTTTCCTCTATAACGAAAGCGGTCATCTCAGATCTGATTGCCCGCGCCGTACTACTGTTCTGACGTCGTCTTATCAAAAACGTCTTTCTTTAACGTTAGCAGACATAGTAACTTGGCAGTCAGCTGTCAGTCAGTCTCCAGCTTAAAGCGATGTAGGGGCAACATTACCCCCTACTCCTCGCGAATTTCCGCCGTTACCGACGCGTCCCAGTGCGGCCTCTGTCCACGAGGGGACGACGGCTCCTGCAACGCACGTCAAGCTCCGGTGGTCTGAGGACGGTACAGATTTCGAGGACGCCCCACTCCAGTCTCGTTCTTCTGACACGGCTTTGACAGAGGGTGCACCTTCTGGCGGTAATGAGTTGTCTACCGATGTTAACTGTGATTCCAGTATTACCAGAGAGGATGTAGTTGATGTTGAACTGTGCGTTCAATCTGCGTCCCCCACTTCACCCGTCGACGTGATGGTTCCCGTGGGTTCCGTTGTTGCCGCAGAGACATCGCCTGCTGGCCAGCCTTTAGGCTAGGTGCAAATTAATACGCGTATAGCGCGTGTGGCGCGACGCAGCATAGCGCGTGTTTTTGTAACATCACAGGTTCAAACGGGATCGCGCAAATTGCGACGCGACGCGACTGGGACGCGACACGCGCCTGCGCCAGGTCGCGAGGCGTTGTGGTTGAGGCACAGTTTCTCGCGCCGTGCGTCACGCGTGCCTCGCTAGCACCGTGGGAAATTTGAGGCGGGGAGCGGAAAAGTAGCCCGGCCATATGCTCACTTCGGAACGGCGCATATGAGCAGTGGTAGTATCGCCCATACGATGAATTTTGCCTTACTGTGTACTGAATTTTATTGCCTTTGGGCAGCGTTTCGTTTTTCGCCATTTAAACGCTCCAGCTTTCTTCGTTAGCACGTTATACTTTTCTGTTATTTATATCTGCATAGTTTTGTTTTGTTTTTCTTCTGTCAAGAAAAATGTATACTTCAGTAACTGATGAGCCATTGGCCGCTGGAATTGCACCATATGCCTCCGTGATGTTTTCAGATCGCAGGAAGGGACAGAGGGTAGTGAATAAGGAAGCAAGGAATATTATAAAATCATTTGATTAAGAATCAAGGCAGCAAAGTAAAGCAAGGTTATATTCTCGCTGCCTAGTAAGCTAGCGTATCTGTACGATCTGTTACAAAAATTTAGAAAGGGATAATCTCCACAGGTGTGATCTCTTTGTTCTTGTGGTAAAAAGCGCCCAAGATCTGAAGTATAGAAGTATCACTGTGATTACTCTGATATGTAATACTGTAATACGACACACTGTACTACATTCATGTGAACAATATATTTCCACTGCAAGCTAGAAACAGTCGAAAAGCAGTCACAAATAACAATGTTTTAATTGCTTAGCCGTGATGAGAAAAAGCATTTCAATTGTTGCATGGACGTTATCGTTCCCGGGTTCGATTCCTGGCGGGGTCAGGGATTTTCTCTGCCTCGTGATGACTGGGTGTTGTGTGATGTCCTTAGGTTAGTTAGATTTAAATAGTTCTAAGTTCTAGGGGACTGATGACCATATATGTTAAGTCCCATAGTGCTCAGAGCCATTTGGACATTATCAGCATTAATAAACTAATTCTACAACAACAGGCTACACAAATGAAGAAAATGGTCGGTATTATTACGAAAGTAGGAATATCCTAAAAGAGTGTTATGTTTAGATATATTTAATTTGTTGAAATGTGCTGCTGACAAAGGCAGATCTACTTTCATGACAATGTTTTTCGAACTCCAACTCACAAGGCACACGTGGCTAGCTTGTGCATTCCTGTCGCGCGAATTATCCTCCGTTGCTGCCAGTACACTGACCATTGTGTCGTGCGACAGACCAATTGTTTATTTTTCTCAATAACAACTACTTTATTCGCGATCACACATTGTCAGTTTGGCAAGCCGTAGCTGAGTAACCAGTATCTGGCACGTGCCTATCATTCCGCCTGAAGGAACGCTCGTCATTATTTTAGTACTGCTCAGATCAAGAGAAGGAATAATATCCTTCGGTAAGTTTCCAATCCAGTCGCACAGTGTCAGAAATACGATGGGTTACGGGGATTCCACCAAAATTCCTACAGAATTGGCAATCTGTTTTTGTGTGAGTTGTTAACCTTTTCTCATTCGAAGAAGCATCACCATTTATGAGTCAAGGCCACATTTCTCTTGGTGACTGGTTTAATTGTACTTCCTTTGTCACAATGTAATTTGCCAAACTCATCTCACGGCAGCTATTGAGACAGAATTCCGAAACTTAGGGCCTCATTAAAGAAGTAATTGGCAATTACAGATCTCAATAGCTTACCTAAAACATCATAGTATCGGTTTGCAGTAACATAAAAAAAGAAATTTCATGTTTATTTTCATACTAGGAAGCTCTTGTTTCGCTAGCTGTCGATAACTCTTAAAACATTACAGTCACTTGAGTGAAATAAATAAAAAAAGAAGTATAAGTAGTGATATATCGCCATAGATAAGGAAGTTCCGTGTGTTTAATAATTGGCAAAATACTCTCCTCCTTGTGTGCTATCATTCGCCAAACTTCCGTTTCGATGTCTCGAGCGGTTTAGGAGATAAGAGAGATGTTGCGAGTATTTCATTCTCGCGGGAAGATCGGAAGTGAGCGCGCTACATAGGATGCATTTTCTCGAGATCGGAGGCAGATGCAGAACTCCTCCCAAGTCTAAACAAAAATTCAGCATGTTAGCTAAATTCCATAAGCAGCAACATGTGGTGTAATACGCACCAAACGCAAAATCATAGCGACCTCTAATTTTCGTTGCAAACTTTTTGAGTTTTGCGTAGTGTCTTACTAAAATGTGTACATCACAATAAGAATGGTCATTAGCGAGGTGATGGGCACGAAGCTGACATATAACGCTACAAGTAAGGCAAAAATCATATATTTTCAGAGAACAGTTTCTGTAAAATCGTTTGAGAAAGATAAGAGGTTGCGCGCGCTTCTGTTCAGTCAGCGCAGAGCGTCGCCAGTCGGCGCGTGCGAAGTATGGTGTGCACGTCGCAACATGCGCTGCACCCGCGTGACCCGTGCGGCACGTCCGTGTCTCGCTGTAGTCTAGCGTCACGTCACACGTGCTATACGCTTCTCAATTTGCGCCTAGCCTTAGGCGATTTTGCAGAAACTATTCACTGACAATATTTGATTTATGCTGTACTTGTAGCGTTACATGTCACCTCCGTGGAGAAGTGCCCATCATCTCACTAATGACCATTCTTATTGTGATGTAGACATACGCTAAACTCAAAAAGTTTGCACCGAAAATTAGGGCTCGCTACGATTTTGCGTTTGGTGCGTATTACGCCACATGTTGCTGCGTATGAAATTTAGCTAAAATGTTGAATTTTTGTTTAGACTTGGGAGGAGGTCTCTATCTGCCTCCCATCTTTAAAAATGGATCCCATGTAGCCCGCTCACTTCCGATCTCACGCCTGCGAGAATGAAATAATAGCATCATCTCTCACATCTCCTAAACCGCGCGAGACATCGAAACGAAAGTTTGCCGAATGATAGCACACAACGAGGAGAGTGTTTTGCCAATTCTTAAACACACGCAAATTTCTTATTTTTGCCGATATATCAGTACTTATAGTTCCATTTTTTTTTTATTTCACTCCAGTGACTGTAATTTTTTAAGAGTTATCGACAGCTAGCCAAAATTAGAGCTTCCTAGTATGAAAATAAACAAGAAATTTCTTCTTTTATATTACTGCAAACCGACACCGTGAGGTTTTTCGTAAGCTATTGAGCTCTGTGACTGCTAATTACTTGTTTAATGAGGCACTCCGTTTCGGAATTCTGTCGCAATAACTGCTGTGAGATTAATTTGGCATATTACATTGTGACAAAGGAAGTACAATTAAACCAGTCACCAAGAGAAATGTAGCCATTACTCACAAACGATGATGCTTCTTCGAATGAGAAAAGGTTAACAACTCACACAAAAATATATTGCCAATTCTGTAGGAATTTTGGTGGAATCCCCGTAACCCATCGTATTTTTAACACTGAGCGACTGGAATGGAAACTTACCAAAGGATTTTATTCCTTCTCTTGATCTGAGCAGTACTAAAATAATGACGAGCGTTCCTTCAGGCGGAATGATAAGCACGTGCCAGATGCTGGTTACTCACCTAGGGGTTGCCAAACACAATGCATGATCGCGGATAAAATAGTTGGAATTGAGAAAAATAAACAACTGATCTGTCGCACAACACAATGGTCAGTATATTGTCAGTACTGGAGGATAATGCGCGCGACAGGAATTCACTAGCTAGCCACGTGTGCCTTGAGAACTGGAGCTCGAAAAACATTGTCATGAAGGTAGATCTGCCTTTGTCAGCAGTACATTTCAACAAATTTAATATATCTAATCATGACACTCTATGAGGCTATTCCAACTTTCGTAATAGTACCGACCATTTTCTTCATTTGTCTAGCCTGTTGTATAATTAGTTTATTAATGCAGATAATGTGCATGCAACAATTGAAATGCTTTTTCTCATCACGGCGAATCAATTAAAACATTGTTATTTGTGACTGCTTTTCGACTGTTTCTAGCTTGCTGTGAAAATGTGACGTTCACATGCATGTAGTACAGTGTGTCGTATTACATTACTACATCCATATCAGAGTAATCACTGTGAAACTTCTATACTTCAGATCTTGGACGCTTTTTACCAGGAGCACAAAGGGATCACACGAGCAGAGATTATCCCTTTCTAAATGTTCGTAACAGATCGTTACATATGCGCTAGCATACTAGGCAGCGAGAAGATAACCTCGTTTTACTTTCCTGCCTTGCTTCTTAACCACTTTTTTTGTTTTGGTCATAAGTCTACTGACTGGTTTGATGCGGCCCGCCACGAATTCCTTTCCTGTGCTAACCTCTTCATCTCAGAGTAGCACTTGCAACCTACGTCCTCAATTATTTGCTTGACGCATTCCAATCTCTGTCTTCCTCTACAGTTTTTGCCCTCTACAGCTCCTTCTAGTACCATGGAAGTCATTCCCTCGTGTCTTAGCAGATGTCCTATCATCCTGTCCCTTCTCCTTATCAGTGTTTTCCACATGTTCCTTTCCTCTCCGATTCTGCGTAGAACCTCCTCATTCCTTACCTTATCAGTCCGCCTAATTTTCAACATTCTTCTATAGCACCACATCTCAAATGCTTCGATTCTCTTCTGTTCCGGTTTTCCCACAGTCCATGTTTCACTACCATACCATGCTGTACTCCAGACGTACATCCTCAGAAATTTCTTCCTCAAATTATGTCCGGTATTTGATATTAGTAGCCTTCTCTTGGCCAGAAATGCCTTTTTTGCCTCCCTGCTCCGTCCTTCATTGGTTATTTTACTGCCCAGGTAGCAGAATTCCTTAACTTCATTCACTTCGTGACCATCAATCCTGATGTTAAGTTTCTCGCTGTTCTCATTTCTACTACTTCTCATTATCTTCGTCTTTCTCCGATTTACTCTCAAACCATACTGTGTACTCATTAGACTGTTCATTCCGTTCAGCAGATCATTTAATTCTTGTTCATAATTACTCAGGATAGCAATGTCACCAGCGAATCGTATCATTGATATCCTTTCACCTTGTATTTTAATTCCACTCCCGAACCTTTCTTTTATTTCCATCATTGCTTCCTCGATGTACAGATTGAAGAGTAGGGGCGAAAGGCTACAGCCTTGTCTTACACCCTTCTTAATATGAGCGCATCGTTCTTGATAGTCCACTCTCATTATTCCCTCTTGGTTGTTGTACATATTGTATATGACCCGTCTCTCCCTATAGCTTACCCCTACTTTTTTCAGAATCTCGAACAGCTTGCACCATTTTATATTGTTGAACACTTTTTCCAGGTCGACAAATCCTATGAAAGTGTCTTGATTTTTCTTTAGCCTTGCTTCCATTATTAGCCGTAACGTCAGAATTGCCTCTCTCGTCCCTTTACTTTTCCTAAAGCCAAACTGATCGTTACCTAGCGCATTCTCAATTTTCTTTTCTATTCTTCTGTATATTATTCTTGTAAGCAGCTACGATGCATGAGCTGTTAAGCTGATTGTGCGATAATTCTCGCACTTGTCAGCTCTTGCCGTCTTCGGAATTGTGTGGATGATGCTTTTCCGAAAGTCAGATGGTATATCGCCAGACTCATATATTCGACACACCAACGTGAATAGTCATTTTTTGCCACTTCCCCCAATGATTTTAGAAATTCTGATGGATGGTTATCTATCCCTTCTGCCTTATTTGACCGTAAGTCCTCCAAAGCTCTTTTAAATTCCGATTCTAATACTGGATCCCTTATCTCTTCTAAATCGACTCCTGTTTCTTCTTCTATCACATCAGACAAATCTTCACCCTCATGGAGGCTTTCAATGTATTCTTTCCTCCTGTCTGCTCTCTTCTCTGCATTTAACAGTGGAATTCCCGTTGTACTCTTAATGTTACGACCGTTGCTTTTAATGTCACCAAAGTTTGTTTTGACTTTCCTGTATGCTGAGTCTGTCCTTCCGACTATCATATCTTTTTCGATGTCTTCACATTTTTCCTGCAACCATTTCGTCTTACCTTCCCTGCACTTCCTACTTATTTCATTCCTCAGCGACTTGTATTTCTGTATTCCTGATTTTCCCGGAACATGTTTGTACTTCCTCGTTTCATCAATCAACTGAAGTATTTCTTCTGTTATCCATGGTTTCTTCGCAGCTACCTTCTTTGTACCTACGTTTTCCTTCCCAGCTTCTGTGATGGCCCTTTTTAGAGATGTCCATTCCTCTTCAAATGTACTGCCTACTGCGCTATTCCTTATTGCCTTATCTATAGCGTTAGAGAACTTCAAACGTATCTCGTCATTCCTTAGTACTTCCGTATCCCACTTCTTTGCGTATTGATTCTTCCTGAGTAATTTCTTGAACTTCAGCCTACTCTTCATCACTACTATATTGTGATCTGAGTCTATATCTGCTCCTGGGTACGCCTTACAATCCAGTATCTGATTTCGGAATCTCTGTCTGACCATGATGTAATCTAATTGAAATCTTCCAGTATCTCCCGGCCTTTTCCAAGTATACCGCCTCCTCTTGTGATTCTTGAACAGGGTATTCGCTATTACTAGCTGAAACGTGTTACAGAACTCAATTAGTCTTTCTCCTCTTTCATTCCTTGTCTCAAGCCCATATTCTCCTGTAACCTTTTCTTCTACTCCTTCCCCTACAACTGCATTCCATTCGCCCATGACTATTAGATTTTCGTCCCCCTTTACACACTGCAGTACCCTTTATCCTCATACACTTTCTCTATATGTTCATCTTCAGCTTGCGACGTCGGAATGTATACCTGAACTATCGTTGTCGGTGTTTGGCTGCTGCCGATTCTGATTAGAACAACCCGGTCAATGAACTGTTCACAGTAACACACCCTCTGCCCTACTTTCCTATTCATAACTAATCCTACACCTGTTATACCATTTTCTGCTGCTGTTGATATTCCCCGATACTCATCTGACCAGAAATCCTTGTCTTCCTTCCACTTCACTTCACTGACCCCTACTATATCTAGATTGAGCCTTTGCATTTCCCTTTTCAGATTTTCTAGTTTCCCTACCACGGTCAAGCTTCTGACATTCCACGCCCCGACTCGTAGAACGTTATCCTTCCGTTGATTATTCAATCTTTTTCTCATGGTAACCTCCCCCTTGGCAGTCCCCTCCCGGAGATCCGAATGGGGGACTATTCCGGAATCTTTTTCCAGTGGAGAGATCATCATAACACTTCTTCAATTAAAGGCCACATGTCCTGTGGATACACGTTACGTGTCTTTAATGCAGTGGTTTCCATTGCATTCTGCATCCTCATGTCGTTGATCATTGCTGATTCTTCCGCCTTTAGGGGCAATTTCCCACCCCTAGGACAAGAGAGTGCTCTGAACGTCTATCCGCTCCTCCGCCCTCTTTGACAAGGCCGTTGGCAGAAAGAGGCTGACTTCTTATGGCGGAAGTCTTCGGCCGCCAATGCTGATTATTTATCAAAATTTAGGCAGTCGCAGGGATCGAACCCGGGTCCGAAGACGTATTGATTATGAATCAAAGACGCTACCCCTAGACCACGGGTTCAAAAAAAAAAAAAAAAAAAAAAAAAAAGAAAATAACACACAATTTTATAATAATCCTTGCTTCCTTATTCACTACCCGCTGTCCCTTCTTGAGATCTGAAAACATCGCGGAGGCATATGATACTATTCCAGCGGCCAATGGCTCACCAGTTACTGAAGGACGCATTTTTCTTGACAGAAGAAAAACAAAACAAAAGTATACAGATATAAATAACAGAAAAGTATAATGTACTAACGAAGAAATCTTGAGCGCTTAAATGACGAAAAACGAAACACTACCCAAGGGCAATAAAATTTAGTGTACAGTAAGGCAAAATTTATCGTATGGGCAATACTACCACTGCTCATATGCGCCGTTCCGATGTGAGCATATGGCCGGGCTACCTTACCCCTCCCCGCCTCAAATTTCCCACGGTGCTAGCGAGGCACGCGCGACGCGCGGCGCGAGAAACTGTGCCTCAACCACAACGCCGCGCGACCTGGCGCAGGCGCGTGTCGCGTCCCAGTCGCGTCGCGTCGCGTCGCAATTTGCGCGGTCCCGTTTGAACCTGTGATGTTACAAAAACACGCGCTGCGCTGCGTCGCGCCGCACGCGCTATACGCCTCTCAATTTGCGCCTAGCCTTAGTTCTAGTGCAGTACCACCCCTCCTCCACGCTCCGACGGTCGAGCAACAGGATTCTACGGGTTCTCTTCCTGATTTTCAGGAGATGCCACCCGACACCGGCACTGCGTTACCTGTCTCTTCTGTACCTGATGTAGCTGTTGGTCGTTCTGAGTTGTGCTCCCCCATTTCCGATCAGTGTGGAGACGATGGCTCCTCTATCAAATCGGAGCTTGACGTGCCCCCAACCTCTCCACATCAACAGTGTACATTTTCACGGAGTGGTGTGAAACAGCGTTTTCAACCAGCCCGTGCCGCGGCGCGTCGTAAAAAGAAAAGCGAGGATTCCTCGGCGTCAGGTGGGGAGGACTAGAATTATACATTCTTATCCCCGCCTCCGGACGTTGGGGAGAGACGGACGTGATAGTGCTTTTTCTCCTTAAGTTTGTGTTATTGACCTTGCATGTGTTAGCGGATGCAGGCGCATACATTTTACAACTGTACTTTGCGGGCAGGCGTGTCAATTAGCATCATATTAATTAAAATCGGGAAAGAATTAAAAACAGGAAAGTAATACGAAACTTTAATAACTGCACAGTATTACTAAGAAGCAATATAATGAAAAGTAATAAAAGCAAAGTAGCAAAGACCAAGCGGGACAGAAAGATATACGGGCGCGTTTGTTTTTTAATACATATAAAAGAACATGTAACACATTATTGAGCTCT
The DNA here is from genome assembly GCF_023864275.1 of Schistocerca cancellata. NCBI lineage: Eukaryota > Metazoa > Arthropoda > Insecta > Orthoptera > Acrididae > Schistocerca > Schistocerca cancellata. The sequence goes on from NC_064635.1 coordinate 129,169,702, forward strand.
CTACCTTCAGTTATCGCGATCGGGCTAGTCGATGAAAAAGTGGTACGCGACTGCGAAATTCGTTAAGGAGATTATTTAAAGACTCTTCAAGCACGTTTGAAATACATTACGTGTGACGAAGTGATCAGAGACGTTTATTGTTGGGTGAAGTGAAAATGAATCCAACAACATAATTCGAACTTTGTGTTAGCTGGGAAAAATACTCTTGGGAAACTATTATGAGCCGGCCGAAGTGGCCGTGCGGTTAAAGGCGCTGCAGTCTGGAACCGCAAGACCGCTACGGTCGCAGGTTCGAATCCTGCCTCGGGCATGGGTGTTTGTGATGTCCTTAGGTTAGTTAGGTTTAACTAGTTCTAAGTTATAGGGGACTAATGACCTCAGCAGTTGAGTCCCATAGTGCTCAGAGCCATTTGAACGATTTGAAACTATTATGGTTGTGGAACCCACGAAAGTTGTGCGCAACGGAAAGCTATAGTTTACGTAATTCTGCATTTTATAAAATGGTGAAACGCGTGTGCGCGGAACATTAATAGAATCTTGTCCTTGGACGGTTGCGGGGGTAACTGATACAAACAACGCGCCAGCATAAAAAAGTTCGCTTATTAACTCCCAGATATTAATTAACAGGGACCTAAAATACTAAAAAAGAAGGATAGGATCATCAGCTCCAATCCCGATTCATATTTCATATTTCAAAAATGGTTCAAATGGCTCTGAGCACTATGGGACTCAACTGCTGTGGTTATCAGTCCCCTAGAACTTAGAACTACTTAAACCTAACTAACCTAAGGACAGCACACACATCCATGCCCGAGGCAGGATTCGAGCCTGCGACCGTAGCAGTCGCACGGTTCCGGACTGCGCGCCTAGAACCGCGAGACCACCGCGGCCGGCAATTTCATATTTAATTAGTGAAAATAGAAGTGTTAATAAACAAACTACATTTCAATTTTATCCACGATTTTGGCATCATTACGTAGTCTTGACTACATGATAAACAATATATGTAGAAGTTGTATACAACGTATCGTCATAATATTTAGCCAACCAATATTGTGGGACACCAAAACTGTAAATGCATGAAATTGTTCTTACAGCGGATGTATAATGTGTGAGTGCGACGATCTATATTGAGAAACTGAACATCCATTACGTACTTGCATGTTTATGTGCGAAAATGGTCCTTGTCGGTACATCAGCATAGAGTTCGAATAGAATCGCTGGAACATTCCAAACCATTCAGATTAATAGAACATCTAAATACGCACAATGCTGGGACCACCAGGATGTGTTCTTTCCCCTCACCCCCGTGGCAGTAATTGAATTAAGAGTCAGCCGGTAAATACATTTAAATCAATTGACGACCATTGAGCTAGCGTCACGAATTTTCAAACGTTCACTGCCATGTATGAAGGCGAGTGACACCACGAGTGCTAACGTCGATCGAGGTGTGTCGTCGTGATCGTATTGAATGACATTGAGCGGTTACAATTTCTAACCCTCAATGTTAATAGGATACGTTCCCAATTACGGCTTTCTGCGTTGCGCCAGTTTATTTACGATTCCCAAGCTGATATCGTGTGTTTACAAGAGGTATTATTTGATGTGTTTTGTCTTCCTGGATATTTTATGTTTTTCAATGTCGCGCCTGAAAATTCTATCGGTATGGCCTTGCTTTATCGAGATGGAATCCCGCTGACGGACTTCAAAACGCCAGATGATGGTCGCGGTATAGGCTGTAGTTTTTATGACCTCACCTTATTTTTTCTTTACACTTGGTCTGGATCCGGTTGTTCATCCGATCGCGCGCGGTTTTAGAAGGAAGAAGTTGTTTATTTACTCCGACGGAACCCGCGCAAGGTTTTGTTAGGGTGCGATTTTAACTACGTCTTACGCCTTGTTAATCAGAATTCCAATTATACATTTTGTCCTGAACTTAATGGTATGGTGACGTCCTTGCATCTCCAGGATGCTTGGGTTTGCAGATATTGGTGCGGTTTACGTTTTTTACAGCTACTTCAAGTAGCTGATTGAACCACTTTTATTTATCTACCCCCATAAGTAGTCAGCTTCTATCGATTGATGTAATTCCCGCTAGTTTCACTGACCACTGTGCTGTTTCAATGACTTTTAACCACATCCCGCAGCGGGTCCATATTTCGCGCCCTTTATGGAAGCTAAACACTACATCTCACGGACCCCTCTCTGGAAGGCATCATCGCAGACGTATGGCGGCGGACAACCCAGTCACAGACGCGTTACTCCTCACTTCTCGAATGGTGGGTTACCTTTGCTGAACCCCGGATTCGAAATACACTCAAGCATTTTAGCGCTGAAAAAGCGGCTGAAATCAGGCGCACTAGGGAATTTTATTATGCAGTCCTTCGCGATCTTTACGATAATGGTCGTGATGCCCACTTGGGGGTAGTCAACGTCCACCGTGTGAACGCAAAACTTCTCCAACTCAAACGTAGGCAAATGGATGGGGTCAAAAAATGGCTCTGAGCACTATGGAACTCAACATCTTAGGTCATAAGTCCCCTATAACTTAGAACTACTTAAACCTAACTAATCTAAGGACATCACACATACCTATGCCCGAGGCAGGATTCGAACCTGCGACCGTAGCAGTCTCGCGGTTCCGGACTGCAGCGCCAGAACCGCACGGCCACCGCGGCCGGCGGGTGGGGTCCAACTGCGTTCCCAGCCTCGTTCAACCGTACAGGATCAGTCGACCTCTCTGTCTTCTTCTCCGGCTTCACAAGCGATCTCAAAGGACGTGTATTTCTACCATTCGTTCTCTAGATGGGCGTGAGTGGTCCTCCCAATCTGATATCATGCGTGAACTTTACCACTAGTATTCCGAGCTTTATGCTGAAGTGGATTCAGACGGTCCACCGTCTCTTGACTTCACCTGCCTCCTTGATCGTGTTGTTACACCAGCTCTCCTGGAAGAGTTTTTCTCTGTATTCCATCGCGATGATATACTTGATATTGTGGCTCGTTCTCCCTCCCACAAATCACCTGGTCCCGATGGCCTTCCCAAAGAATTTTATGTTCGATTTTGGCCCCTAATAGGAGATACGATAACTTCCATGGGGAATGAAGTGTTCCACGGAGGGCTTCTCCCACCCAGCTTTAAGGTTGCTAAGATAGTCCTGATTCCCAAAAAGCCGGGACGTTTTCGTGTGGATCAGGTCCGCCCAATAACCCTCTTCAACTATGATTACAAAATAGTGACGCGTGCGTCCAGTAGCCGACTATCGGTTTTGTTGACTACCATCATCGCGAGTCATCAAAGTTGTGTTCCAGGCCGTACTCTCCTGACTCACGTTGCTGAATGTCGATACTTAATTTCGATTGCTTCCACCATTCCCGTGCCACGCGCTTTGCTTTTCATTGATTTTCACCAAGCGTTCGACCGCGTCAATCATGGATTCCTTATGCATTGACGACTGTTGGTTTTAACAATGCTGCACGATGGCTGTTTAGCTCTCTAATCACTGGTATTCGGGCGTCCATTGACGTAAATGGCCGTCTTACGTCCCCCATCGCGGTGTGGTTGGGCGTCCTTCAAGGGAGTTCACTATCACTGTGGCTCTACGTGCTGTTTCTGGAACCATTATTGCGAACTATAGCTGCTCGTTTGAGTGGCTGGTCGCTGCTGCGAGAACGGTTTGCCGTTCGTGCATATGCTGATGAGGTTATGGTTCTTCTCCGTACCCATGATGATATACCACTGCTGAAGGAAGTTTTGGGTGCCTTTTGTCGTCTTACGGGAGCGCGGGTTAATGTCCAGAAATGTCGTTTACTCAATTTGCGACGATTTGAGGCAGTTGAAATTCCATGGGCTTTGAAGGTCACCCGATATCGATCTTTGGGTGTTATAATTGACAGCTGTCCGCTAAAGATGGCTACGTTAAACTGGAAGTCTGTCACGGATAAGATGCAGGGTGCAATCATTGAAAACGAGCGTCGCTCCCTCTCACATCTTCATAAGGTTCGGGCCATGGAAACGTATGTGTTAAATAAGGATTATTTTATTGCACAAATCTTTCCGCTTCCTGTGATGATGTCCCGCAAGTTGCAAAGTTTAACTGGCAGGTTTATCTGGCGCCACTCTGTATTTCGCGTGCGTTATGGGGTCATGGCGCGGCCCCGTTGGCAGGGAGGTTTGGGCCTCCCTGACATTCGGTTTAAGGCATCTGCCTTATTCATCCGTCGTACCGAGCTAACGTGTCAGCGCGCCCCCCAGTCACTTACAGCTCGCCTCTATGACTGTATCCGACCGGCGAGTTTAACACCTCCAGCAGATTTTGGTAGGATTAGTTATAAATTACGGCACGTCAGGGAATTTTTTCTTGAGGTCAGTTATTTAGGAGTAAATATCCTTTCCCAAACGAATCTCTCCCTAAAAATGCTGTTACGCCGCTGGCCAGTTCCTTATAGTCTTCCCTCTGTGGAAGCCCTGTCGCCAGAAACGAACTGGAAGATTGATTGGTCTAACATCAACCTCCCGATTTTCCCGATGGAAGTGGTGGCCCCGTGGTACCAAGTTGTTCATGATATTGTACCTACCCCTACCAACGTGCGACTTTTTCGTATTGGCCTCAGTGTAACGGATCGGTGCAATCGTTGCCATGAAACTGATACATTATCTCATCGGTTGATTTCCTGCGGTCATGACTATTGGAGATGGCTTCGCCGACAACTGGCTTTTCTCCTCAGGACGTCGGAGGCGGCTATCTCGGGGGAGATTCTCGCGCATCCCGATTCAACCTTCTTTTCTCGATCGAAGAACAATACCGTCATGTGGCTTGTTGGCTATTATGTCCACTACAATATGGTGAGTGGATATGACGCAGATCCGTGTGCCTTTTTCCACTATATTGCCACCGCACATTTGACGTGTCTCCGGATGAATTTTTTTCTAATATGTTGTATCTTGTTTTTCATCGCCAAGGCGTTGGATGAGTTGCCATGCCCCCTTTTTCATTTTATTTTTTTTAATTTTTGTGGACACTTCTATGGATTTAGATGTTCCACGATGCGGAAGTGGCGGAAGAAAGAATGTGTGGGCACGTTAAAATTGACGCCCCATTCCTCCCTATACGTTTTTCTGATTTCACCCTTTTGTTTTTGTCGAAATGACTTCTTTTGTTTTATTTTGATTGCCTTCAATAACTGCTTTGGAATAAACGAGAATATTTTCGTTTTTGAAGGAATACGCTGCTATTTGAGTGTATATTTTGGTGTGTTTCCTGTGTCAAACAAGAAAAAAAAAAGAAAAAAAGCGCGGAATCGGCAGCGTGATAGTTTGATAAATTATTGCGTTTCATGGTTTGCTCGTTCATAAAAAATAAAAATAAAAATTATCCTTCCTGGTGCCAATCTTATTTCTATTTTTTCACTTTATTAAAATTTTTGTCTGTGTCGTGATATATATTTATAAAAAAAAGCAATTGGTAACGCACTTGCCCGCGAAAGCAAAGGTCCCGAGTTCGAGTCTCGCTCAAAATAGAAAAAAAAGGGTAAACGTTGTGTACTTTAAACTTATAGTCACAACGCGTCCAGACGTTTTTTCTATTCTTATTACATTTTGACCAAAAAAAAGTGGTTATCGTCACGCATTTTAAATTTATAGTCGCGTGTTCGCGTCCAACTGTACGTTTTTTTCTTTTTACATTTCGGCCTTCAAAAAAAATGGTAGCGTTCTCGCTTCCCGAGCGCGGGATAAAAAACAATAAAAATAAAAAAAGTGGTAATCGTGGTGCATTCCAAACTTACGGTCGCAAGTTCGCGTCAAACCGAATCCTTTTTATTTATTTTTTTCTTTCTCTCCACATTTCGCCCTTCGTCTAAAGTTATGAGTCTGATTGAACATCGAAGATAATTCACTTCACCTCCTACCCACTAGTAATAAGAAATACTTTTGGAAACAACTCCGGAGGACAGCTCGTGGTTGCTTCGCGATCGCTGCACCTTACGCTCGAGCGTTTCCTCGCGCTGCAGCGGCTACCGGCCACCGGCCAGACGCCACCCGCCGCCTGAAATCCGGCGCCGCCCAGATGAACGCGGCGCGACGCTGTCAGTCAGCCTTCCATTTCCTGTTAGGAAGTTAACGATAAAGGCATCGTAACTCATCACCAGTAATATAATATTGCTCAATGAGCTACCTGATAACGTTCAAGCAAAATTGCAATAATTGTCACTCCGTTGGTTTTCGTTGTTTCGAATTAGGGCTGAAACGTCCCCTTAGAACAATTTATACATGTGAAACGTCCCCTTAGAACAATTTATACAAGACTGTGCTTAACCTGACACACAATATTATTTTAGCGCAACGCAATCTGACTATCAAAAATCCCTACAAAGGAATGGCCCTGAGTAACATTAAACTATACCTTTCAAAAATCACTTACCTCACAAAAATCTTCATTACTCGAACTACTGCAATACAGCGAGCACCACTACTGCCAGCTAAATAAAAGATTCAAACTACGGAAGGCACTAACTACTGATAGTCTTAGCAAATGAAAGATTCTAATAGAGAACAAACAATGTATTTACCTCAATATTCATAATATATACAGCAGTTCATGACATTTTTCAAAACTCCGCCATCTCTCTCCCCACATCCACCACTGCTGGCGGCTCACCTCCAACTGCGCAACGCTACGCGCTGTTAACATCCAGCTGCCCCTCTACAATGGCAGACAACAATGCAAACTAGCCACAGACTGCACACAGCACAGCCAGTGATTTTCATATAGAGCGCTACGTAACTTTGCCAATAAGAAAATATAAACAGCCTACTTACATAGCCCCCATGCTCCCCACAAAAAATTTTACAAATTTTTTTGGCCAGTGGCCAATAATGATTTGATAAAATTTTTCATAATTACACTAACAAAGATATCCAATGCACACACTTATTGATACAATATTGGTCAAAAGCTAAAATTTTCTCACAGTCCATAAAGACAGTCCTGATCATTCATCATAATAGTAATTACAGTTTTTTTTCACAAAGTCTCATTAGTAAAAAAATTGCACACAGAAGTAGTGGATTTCCATGCAGTCTTGAAGAAGTAGTGGTGTCCTTCCAACGGAATGACAGTGCTGACTCTTGACATGCTGACAGGTAATGGGCCACAATGGAGCAAACCCACAGCAGAGTCATTCGAAGTTCTGACGAATATTGGTAGGTAGGTCATCCCAGAGCAGACCCACTGCAGTCCTGGTAGAGAGTATGGTATTGGTGGGCCATCAAAGATGCAGACCCACTGTAGTCCTTGTAGAGACGGCCAGCAACCATCTGTTGCAACTGTGCAGGTGCACAATCACCATTGAAGAGTCTTGCGGATAATAGAGCAAGTCCATAACCACCACTTGTGCACTCACAAAGTTTTTTGAATTGTCCTTAGAACCAGCAATGCTGTTATCCAGTCCCTTGCTGAATTAGTAACACACGTGCAAACACTAACAGTCCCTACTTCTCACATATTGTCCATATACTATGACCAACAGAAATGTGTGCAGTGAAATGAATGCTTTCAAGTTACTTAATTTGATTAACTGGCGTCAATTACAATTATATAACATAAGAATACAATTACAAAGATACAAAATACATCATTAAAAACATAACAATACAGATAACATTTGTAGTAATAGGGGCTTTACAAAAGAATAGAAATAAACATATACATCAGTGTTACAGGAATGATGACATGAGTACAAAAATAAAAGATCAGAATCACTTTTGAAACGTCAACTTCACACATGAGCATTAAAACAAAACAGAATAAATAATGTCTAAGCATCTTTACAAAGAAAATAACAGAGTATTAGAAAAATTCTACAACATAGCTCTCATCAGCTAAACACATAAAGACAGGAAAAACACAAATACTCAAGGGTACACAAACATATAGCGGAATAATAGAAGGAAAGGACAGGGTTTGTTTTACTGCAGTATTTTGCAAACAAAACTTTCTTTACTTCTCGGAGATCTCCCTTCATTCATCATTATTCCCAAAAAGTCCTATCTATACCTCCTTCCTGTATTCTATTCATATTTCTTTCAAAATAATTATTTCTGATTGTACAATACTCATTGGGGCCCAAATCTTTTTCATATAACTTCGCAATGCATTCTTTACCTATTCTCCATAGTCAGTTTCTTATATAGTCTACCCTTCTTAAGCTAACTTAAATCTACTGAGCTCAGATATATATACCAAAGGACGAGGCAATGCAGCATTACATAACAAATTAACACAAACAGCAATGCAAAAAAATGGAAATGGCAAAGCTAGCAGCATAAATTAGCAAAGCAAGTGCAATATTACAACTAATATGAGCCAATGTGCAGCAACAATAAATATAAGTCAGTAGTAAAACTAGCTTAACAGAGTAATACAAAGTCAAATTCAATAACACTATGCCTGGCAGACAGCAGCAACTTATACCTAAACATGACATAGCTCAAGCAGAAAAAATATTACACTAAAAACAACAATGCAGACAAGGGAAATGCATATTCACATCTTAATGTCTATGTAATTAAAGTGGTGCACCACAACAACTTATTGTAAAAAGAAATATTACCATGTACTTGAAAAGAAATTTATGTGTTACTGTTACTAGTTCCTTCTTATTGTTCTTTCCTTTCCAAGTGCTCCTTTTTTTTAAGAATGTGGATTACAAAATTATCATTTAATAGATCTGTTGACAGAAAGTGTTCACATTAGCAAATGCATTTTATTTTATAAAACTAATGCTGCAACACAGCTGGAGACCAGATATTAAACAAAATGAGCAATCTCTTAACTACAAAGACAATAGATGTAAAATGTTTCCAATCATTTCATTAGGCATTTTAGTAAATATCATAAATTACGAGCTCCACAGTGTAATCATATGTTTTCAAGTTCGAGCATGTCGCATTAGCGATGAAAGGCACACCCTAATGGCTTGTTCTCCAGGTGTCTGACACAGCTGTGTGCCCACAACGCATTACAAAAATCATATGTTTTCAAGTAACGAGCGTGTCGCATTAGCGATGCCCTCTACAAAGGATTGTCAATAGCAAGGTTAATGGAAGTAATGAGGGTGTCGCATTTGCAATATTTTCTCTAAAGGAATGTCAATGGCGAGGATAAAGGCCTGCCCCTTTTTTGTTTTTCTACCTGTGCTTCCGGAAAGGCACACCCTAATGGCTTGTTCTCCAGGTGTCTGACACAGCTGTGTGCCGACGACGCACGTGCAGGTGGTCACTTTCTTACGGAAATATTTACGACAGCAGTTTCCGCTACAGTGACAGTCTCATATAAAAATTTCACAGGTCGAGAATTTACGTTGCAAATGTGTAGAAACAAAATCCTATGAATATAACAGTCTCCAAAAAAATTTTCGCCGGCATTGTGATACATTCACGCATTTACACACATTTCATAACTCTTAAAGTACGATTCTTGGTTTCCAACATCCTTTTTCACAAGTCAAGAGTCCTTAACTTCTTTCATTATTCATATACATATAAACACGTAATCACATTCCTCATATATGGTAGCATCATCTTATTGACATAAACATACCTCAACAGCATAATACACATTGTCGTCGTAAAAATAACACCATAACACCTCAGTCAAATCTCAAAAAGGTCGTAGCTTTCTGCAATAATTTCAAACCATAAAAAATTCTCTGCTCATGTCAAAAGTGTCATCTGCCTCAAACGTACTTTAAAATCGTGATACCATACCAAATACATCATTCAAAGCTCTCATAGTATCACAATGGTTCTGAAAAAATATGAACAGTTCACAAAGTACAGACAAAATACAATTTCATAAGTGTGAAGTTACCCAACTGTGTAATTGCGTAAACATCTGTCACTGACGTAGTAAAAAGGTTTGTCTCTCTCAGTTAAATGATCAGATAGCTGTGTAATTTATGTGTTAGAGAAATATGGTACCGATGTGTAAAGTTGTATAAGCAAATACCATATTAGCTAGGGCTCCTTGTGCTTGCCAAACACATGATACACAAAGTAGGCGTGTACCCCCCTGAGGATTATTGTAATTATACCCTCAGGTGTTACAGATTACAGCAATGGAATGAAATGTATCACGAAAAACTTTCTTTGTAATTCAAAAATCTTTAAAAATAAATGTTTTAAGTACAAAATTAATCACTTAAATACGTGTCCTGTAGCGCTAAATGTGCGTCTTGCTGTAAGATAATCTCTGTGGAAGTGTCGTAGTTATCGTCCTCCAAAAGCTAAGTTCAGCAGAAGCCAATGTACTTACCTCATGATAAACAAAAGTGAAATGCTTTGCGTATAGATATCATACTTATTACGCTTATTGCCGTGATGAAGAAAGTACTGTGCTGTAACGTATTGTTGTGCTACGAAAGAGGCTGTCTCACTGTAGCTATACCACAAAAGTTACTACTAAAACATGTTTTACTTTACAGAAGAATTCAGAAAAACTGTGCAGATATCAAACAGATACACCGCAAAAGCAACATTGTAAATTGTCGCTCATTAGTAGCGTCGTGATAAAATCGTGTAGCTGTCACATAAACTAACCACTGTCTCATCTGGTAACTCACTGAAAGTACCCTAAATCCAGAATGTATTTTCAAGTGAACCAAAATGTTGCATGAAAATCTCATTAGCAGTGCTGGTATATGTTCTAAGTATGTAAGCCGTATATTCGTTACGTAATCGTGCAACTAACAAGCAAGAATGTACACACACAATAACACTGTGTCGTCTGTTCGCAATAACAATGCATTCGTAATTTCTGTTTAAATAAGTTCTCTTGGTTCTTGACTGGATATTTAACTTCAAACATTGTTGCATGTTAACAGTTTCTCAGTGTGACAAATTGTACAAGTAGCGTGAAGCGAAAATTGCAAAGACTAAGTTAAAAAGCAGATTATCTGTCAATAAATGGTTTTACATGAGAAATGTGGTGTAAACCTTTACTCTTCCTAGTACGCAGAGTTTCAACTTCAACGCAATTATCATGTGGTATACGTCGGATTCTGTAAGGTCCATTGTAAACTAGAAAGAATTTGTGACTCAAGTGTTTCTTCTTATGTGACAATGAATGAGCTTTAATGAGAACTTTCTGACCAATACATAATTTCTTTGCATTTGCTTTACCGTGTAGTTTTCTCCTTTTGTCTGCTGCAGATTTTATATTTTTAAGAGCCAAATCAATTATGTCTTTGTGTCGAAGTTTACGTGTATTCGGGAAAGGTACAAGCTCTCTGATTCTGTTCGGAGGTTCTACATTCTTCAGTACAAGAGTAGGTGGTAAAGCAGTAGAATCATGAGGCATTTCATTCAGCACATTTTGAAATAAGTGTAAATATCTGTCCCAATGCTGATGCTTTCTGTGACAATAAAGTCTGCAAAGCTTATTGATTTCTTTCATAATCCGTTCAGACGGGTTACAATGTGGTGAATACAATGAAATAAAAACAGGTTTGATTTTATGGTTCCGAAGCATGCGTGACCAAACAGCAGATCTGAATTGCGGTCCGTTATCTGAAATGACTTTACTAACGTGTCCAACTTCACGTAAGAAATTTTTAACAAAGGCGTTGGATACAGACCGTCCAGTGGCTTTACGTAACGGAGTGAAAGAAACAAATTTTGAAGTAAGTTCAACAGCGACTAGAACGTACGAAAATCCATTCGATGTTCTGACAAGGCGTCCCAAAAGATCAACAGCAGCAAATTCTTTTAATTTAGAAGGAATAATTGGAAACAACGGAGCACGATGTGAGATAGTAGACGGTTTCGCCTTTTGACAAAGTTTACAAATAGACAAGACTCTTCGAATTCACTTTTCCATATTGTTAAAATAACAAGTCGTTCGAAGAATATGATAACATTTTCGTGGGCCAAAATGTGCGTAGCTGAAATGAATGTACCAAATGAGCTTATTGACAAAATCGTCTGGAATGCAAAGTACCCATAGCTTGTCATCAACAGTGCAGCGTTTGAAGAGTATGTTGTTTCTAACCAGGTAATAATGCCGAATCTGAGTGTGTGTCTTTTCATGCCATTTACTTTTGATGTCTTTCCAAATCGGATCTTTATCTTGTTCATGAGCAATGTCCTTTAAAGATGTGGTGATGAAGTTTTCAAAGGCGACTTTCTGAATGTAAAGAATACTGAAATTTTTCTCGAGGTTGCCTTCTGTGTTACTTTTCTCAAGCCCAGCCGGTGCGCGTGACAGCGCGTCCGCAACAATGTTCTCCTTGCCGGGAATTTAGACTATTGTGAAGCGGAATTCTTGCAGAAACAATGCCCAACGTTTTAACCTATCATGATTTAATTTTGAAGACATAAGAAATTGTAATGCACGATGATCACTGTATACTCTTACGTGCTTACCAGAAAGAAAGAAACGGAATTTGTTAAATGCCCAAACGATAGCTAAAGCTTCTAATTCAGTAACGGAATAATTTTTTTCAGATTTTGTTAGCACTCGGCTAGCAAAAGCAATGGTTTTCTGAACAGTAGTGTCATTTTCTATGGCTTCTTGAAATAAGTGGGCACCAAGACCGACTTTAGAAGAATCCGTGCTAAGGCAGAAATCTTGTGACAGATCTGGATGAGCTAGTATTGGCGCGTGAAGTAACGCCTCTTTCAAAGAATTGAATTCCAACTGTGCTTGTTCGTCCCAGTTCCAAATAGTATTTTTTCCAGTGAGAGAACAAAGTTTTGGTGTAACTAGAATTTGCATATTCAGAAAACGACGGTAAAAATTTACGAGACCTAGAAAACTGCGGACTTGTTTCTTTGTGGAGGGAACTGGAATGGCTCTGATTGCTTCTAACTTTTCAAGATCCGGCTGAATGCCTTCAGAAGAAATAATATGTCCCGAAAACTTCACCTTTGACCTAGCGAATTCAGACTTTTCCAAGTTAACTGTAATTCCAGATTGTACAAAAACACGTAACAAACTGTTGAGGATGCGGTTATGTTGTTCCCATGAAGCTTCTGCTATTAGAATATCGTCCACATATAAGGTGATGTGACGTTTTAAGAACTCAGATAATATGGAATTTAACCCGCGAATGAATGCTGCCGAAGAAATGTTCAAACCAAAAGGAAGTTTCCGAAACTGGTAACAAACGCCGAAACAAAGGAAAGCTGTGTATTTTCTGCATTCTGGATGAAGTTCGATCTGATAAAAGCTGGATCTGAGATCAATGGAAGACAACACTTTTACACCATTAAAATTTTGAAGAAGTTCTTCCATCGTCTGCGGCCTGTCTGTTTCAGGAATAATGATAGTATTGATTTGTCTCGAATCTAAGACAAGCCTGATCGATCCATTTTTCTTCTCAACAACATGTAATGGGTTGTTGTATGAGCTTACTGCAGGCTCAATAATGCCCTCATTAAGCATAGATTGTATTTCCGTTCTAACACGGTCCCTATAATGCGCCGGAATTACGTATGGTCTAACACAAAATTTAGTATGCTCACGAACACGAAATTTGTATTGAAATCCCGTGATTGTTCCTGTTTTGTGAGTAAAAACTGTGGAATGTGCTTGTAAAATCTCAAAAAGGTCCTGCCTATCAGTGTCATTACAATTCTCAATTGTTTGAATTTTATTCTGAATTAACTCATTAATTTCAAATATGCCATCGATATCATCCCTGTCAGTACTTGCAGAGTGATTGTTAGTGTCTAGTTCCGTAGAAAATTCCGAACTGTTGTCTAACAGAAGGTAAAGCCGATTAATTTCCTCGTCATGGTTTGAGAGCCAATCTTCAAATTTCAAAGCTATTGACTTACCTTCTTTCTCTAAACTTATTTCAGCATCGTGAAAGCTTAAGATTGCTTTGTATTCATTCAAAAAGTCTACTCCCAGTATAATTTCCGTCGACAATAATGGAACAATAAGAAAGTTCATAGAGAAGCTGTGGCTTTGGGAAAAGAATTCTAAGTAGGTTTGTTGGCGTACCTCTACACTTTTTCCAAAGATTGCACCTTGTAATTTAATCTTACGTAACGGAAGTGTGGGGCAATCGTTCGATTTGTTGCATTTGCTAAAAGCTGTTTCACTAATTACTGAAATGGGACTGCCAGAGTCAAGTACTGCCGTAAATTTTACGTCATTTACAGTAATGTGAATCACAGGATATGCAATGTTGTTATGTTTTACGTCGTGTTCCTGGAGTAAGATGTCCCTAATGTCTTCCATTTTTACGTAAGTACTAGCTACGGCAGCTCCGTCGTCAGTTTCGTAAGTACGTATTGTGGCTGCCAGCGGTGTGAGTCATTGCCTATTGTCTCTTTGTTGGCGCACGTCGTTATTGGGATTTGGAGACTTCTACAAATTCACGTTGCCCAGAGGGCCCAGCTCTGTTAGAAACCCGCCAGTTCTGATGAAATTCACGTCTGTCGTTTTGTCAGTAGTTTACATAGTTTCTTTCTTGTATGTCACGTGGTGGAGAATTTCTCCCTGAGTCGTAACTGCGTGCTGGACCGTTGCGTCTAAAGTTATTCTGTCTCCCTTGATAATAGTTATATTGGTTCCCATATTGTCTGTTTCTCTGATTGTCTCTATGATAGTCATTACTGCGGAGAGGTGATCTTTCCCTGTAATTATTACTACTCTGCCAACGGTTGTCATACGGGTGGTGTCTATTTTGGTCACGATTTGTGTGGTGAGAATAGCCTTGTCGCGTCCAGTTATCGTTTCTGTCGTCACGGAATTGTGACGGATGTGACCTGTAGTGATTGTTTCCCTGTTTTCGCATCCCACGACTATCTGTGTCAATTTCTAATTCTTGTAACAGTCCCTGAAAAGCTTCAATGTCGTCTTTGCAACGTCCTGCCAAAATAATATGCCGTAAATGTTCAGGTAATTTGATTAAGCAAATGCGGATGAGTTCTGAGGGGCTGTATGGGTTTGACAGGTACTGATTCTTGTGCAACATGTCTTCAAAATATTTCACAAGACTGGAAAATTCAGATTGTTCAAAGTGTTTCATCATCATGATGCTATGTTTTACCCGGTCTTGTGTGGCTTGAGACCAATATGCTGAGAGGAACGCATGGTAAAATTCTCCTTCACTGTGACAATCGTGAATGACCGATCGCATTCTCCAAGTAGCCACACATAAATTCTAACCTGTGCTCCAATGACCAGTTGGGAGGAAAACAATGAGAGAATTGATGGAGCCATGCTTGTGGATGAATGTCGTTGCCAGAATTCTTAAATGTTTTGAATTTACGTGTAGTAATGAACAGCTTATAGTCAAATTCATCATGTCGGCGAGTCACATATCGGTCATTGTTACGTCGTGTCGGCGGTTCCATCTCAAAATTCGGTGCACCTTGCCAATTCCTTTCATAATTACCGAAATGCCCTGTGTTATTATATTGTGGCTTTTCCGTATTTCTATGTCCCTCTTCCAGTACTGGGGCGCGAGTGTCCTCTGAAATACGTAATTCTTGTATTACCTGTGTCAGCTGTTCTTGTACTTCCAGGATTTCTCTTTGGTGTTGCGTATTAATTTGATTCAGATTTTGTTTCAGTTTCCTAATTTGTTCGCACTCTTCTGTGTCATTAAAGACTACCGGTTTTGTGTCATTCAGATTATCATCTACCTTCGTAGATAAGTTAGTGACCTGATCCGAAAGTTCGGCTACTTTCTCTGATAATGAACTAATTTCCTCCATGTGTCTTTCTGAACCAATTTTCAGAGTATCTACTTTGTCCTTTAAGTTTTCCTGAGTTTTTGTAAGTTGCGTAACCGAATCGGTAGATGCAACTGAGTCCATTTTAGCTTGCAAGGTCTCATGATTTTCATGAACAATAGTTTGCAGTTCTTTTATGGCTGCTTCGTGATTCTGTAATGCATTTTCATGACGTGAAAAAATAGGTTGGAAATGCTCACAAATTTGTGTTTTTACGTCATTACACACTTTCTGACATTTCGATTCAATGTTATGTAACTCAGCAGTTAAATCTTCACGTGTTTGTTCGAGAGTTTGTTCCAATGAGTCTAACTTTTGAAGCTTTTGCTGTGTTTGTCTCTGATTTTGTTCCATTATGTGTAACTGTTGCTGTGTTTGTCTCTGGTGTTGTTCCATTGTGTCTAACTTTTGAAGATTTTGTTCCATTGTGTCTAACTTTAGAAGATTCTGTTCCATGGTGTCTAACTTTTGAAGATTTTGTCCCATTTGTCTCTGATTTTGTTCCATTTGACTAGCCACAGACTGCACACAGCACAGCCAGTGATTTTCATATAGAGCGCTACGTAACTTTGCCAATAAGAAAATATAAACAGCCTACTTACAGGGCATGCAGGACTCTTAAACCAGACTTCTGAACCTGACCTGCTGAATGCAAATGTCACATAATGGTTAAATGGAAATCCATCACTTATATCAGTAGTAGAGACTTCCGCGTATTTTTCCCAAAAGCACTCGCTACACACACAGTCCAAATCTTTCGAGCTGCGTCCTCTGCATTCACCCCTCTGTTATACCATAAGCATATACTGTATTGTGTTGCAGTTGCTGCACCTTTTTCCACTTGCGACCGAATTTTACAACGCTTAACTGTAGCTCATGATTTTCAAGTATGCAAAATCCAATGCTTAACTACAAGATGATAACTAGAACTTCAAATTCAAAAGTGACAGTTGACACATACTCTGACAGCGTGGCGCCGCGTTCACCTCAGCGGCGCCGGATTTCAGATCTTCGATGTTCAGTCAGACTCATAACTTTAGACGAGGACCGAATTGTGGAAAAAAAGAAAGAGAGATACGGTTGGACGCGAACACGCGACTAGAAGTTTAGAATGCACCACGATTACCACACAACCGCACAGTATCTCGTAAGTACACAACACTCCCTCCTGACACTTCCGCATCTTACAGCGTTGCCAGATTGTGCAGATTACCGGACTTGGCGTTCTCAGAGGCGGTCGGTTTCACGGATGTATATAAAAGGGGGGGGGGGGTCCAGGGAGTCCGCCCCCCCCTTCCTTAGTTTACACAAAAAACACCAATATTAGAAGAATACCCGCTTTTGAAACCCCGTGCCACAAAATAGTCGCGCACTGCGCTTGGTTGACGTAGTGACAAGCCATGGAGGAATGAGGCTGCAAAAAATAGCTGTGCCCCGCGGCGGGGTGTCTACCCCCACCCTCACTATGTATGCAAAGGAAGTGAGTGCAATCTTGCCAACCGTAGCGGAATTCCGCTACGCGTATTGGAGTTTTTTGGCCTTCGTGGAGTAGCGGCGAAATTCTGAAATTGTTAAAAATGTAGCGGAATTAAACTTTCTTTGGCGAAATGTAAAACCCTCGTAAATTTTCACTGCCAAGTACAAAACATGTAATACATGCACGGGAATGCAGATACCGAACAGTCTTTCTCCATGATGACAGACATTAAAACAAAAAGACTTATTAAGTTACTCGCAGAAACGTTAAGTGACTTGTTGAAAGTATGACTAGACATCCAAAACAAGAACCGTTATTGATCATTATTATATTTCGTACACATTTCCGTAAGTTTGAGAAACGTATCAATTGTTATCTGAGAACTGAGGGAGATCAAAATATTGTTGCATCAACAAATTTATACATTTCACTGTGATTTTAATAAACATTGAAACGTTTCACACACACAATGCTAAAAAAACATTGTAAATTAACTGCTTACGCCTTAGCCAGTTCAGATTCCATATAAAGAGGAAAATTACCTGTCGCATCAAACTACAATTACTGTATTAACAGCAACTATTTGAATGTAGCACGATATTCAGGTCCATCACTGGACACTGTCGTCCCAGCCGTCGCTGATCGTTAAATGCCCCAGCTGGAAAGATGTGGAATATATCTGTTTATAGCTTAAATTATTTATTTAGTCTGTATATCGTCAGGAATTATGTAGACTATATCATAAATTACATTTGAAACTGTAGTGTAATTTGGATGTGCTCGTAGCGGAATTAACTTATTTTTGGCTGGCAACACTGAACGGAACCAATCCAGTGTGTTCTGTCGCTTCCTCTTGGGCAGTCACAATTACAGTGACGAAGTTTCGGGCGTCGTGTGATAAGCCAGCTTAAACTGTGCGGGCGTGTGTTTCACTGTTAAAAGAGTCGTGTTTGGAAAAAAAAAAACAAAAAAAAACAACAAGTATGAAACGGACAAGACAGAAATTTATTCTGTTTTTTTTTTTTTTACTAAGAAAGAGACACGGAATTCTGATGCACTTGTTTCAAAAGAGAGTGGCATGTCACCACTTGATGCGGAATCCCAGCATGAAAAAGCGGGACCATCCAGGAAAACTGAGGATGAAGCAAAGAAGGGTGAGTCTCCTATTTACCATTATAAAAAGGGTTATATGATTTTGAGCCGCAGTTTTGTAAAAAATAAAGAAGAACCTTCTAGTTTAACATTTAATAACAAGTTAACAAATCGCAAAATACGTTATACCAATTTTTTCTAGTTTAATTCTGCGTTAGGCTATTATATGAGTTAATTTGGTTATAATGTTTAATAACTATTTTCTGTTTATATTTATAGTAACAACTGCCTTGATTATGGGCGTTTTCCCTAGGAACTACTCACTTCAAAACTCTCTAAACGTGTTGGTCTGATGTTAATGAAATTTCATGTGGTTACAGGAACATGTATTGGCAGCGTAAATCTCAACTTACGGAATTATTCAATCACTTATTGAAAGTTTCTTATAACTTTTCTAAAATAAGTTTTCCATGGCCAACATAAATATAGAAAGCGTGTGGTACCTAATCTTAAAACTACGATCACTGAGACCGTACAGTGTGATATAATTTTATGAAGTTTAATGTTGAATAATGGTTGCAACTTTGTCCATGTTGAAGTAGCTTTTTTTTGCCAGCATAAGTGGTGACTGTTCATTGACTGCCCGCATCTCGTGGTCGTGCGGTAGCGTTCTCGCTTCCCACGCCCGGGTTCCCGGGTTCGATTCCAGGCGGGGTCAGGGATTTTCTCTGCCTCGTGATGGCTGGGTGTTGTGTGCTGTCCTTAGGTTAGTTAGGTTTAAGTAGTTCTAAGTTATAGGGGACTGATGACCATAGATGTTAAGTCCCATAGTGCTCAGAGCCATTTGAACCATTTGTTCATTGACTGAAGAGTAAATGTGACAAACAGTGGTGGATAAAAAAATTTTGCACCCCTGGTGGTGCAACTAGATTGTGAAGAAATTATTAGTAAGTTAGCAGCGAGACGTAAAAGGCTAAATATAATACTTTAAATTAAAGTAATTAATGTTTATTTTTAAATTAACTTACGACCTGA
The DNA here is from genome assembly GCF_023864275.1 of Schistocerca cancellata. NCBI lineage: Eukaryota > Metazoa > Arthropoda > Insecta > Orthoptera > Acrididae > Schistocerca > Schistocerca cancellata. The sequence goes on from NC_064635.1 coordinate 129,189,057, forward strand.
AGTTACAGAGAAATGCCAAAGTGTCACAATTTGAATACAAAGATTAATACAATAATACTGTTGCTTAATATAAATAATTAAAAATGATATTCAAAAATATATAATTACATCCAATGTTAGCTTACAATTAGTTGCTTTTTCATAAATAAATACCACAACAGCAACAATACATATGTTTTATTTAAAGACGCTTGGATCAATTAGTGTTTCTCTACAGTTTTACCCACATGTAATATGGATGCTAGCGTATTTGTGGGTTTTTTAATTTTTGCTTGATTGACTCTGTTGGCGTTAACAGCAAAACCTTTTTATGTGGTGAGAAAAGACAGGTTTACTTTCCTAAATTATAGACTCGAACTTAGTCTCTGTGACGGCCGGATGGCGGTCAGTATTTATGTCTAAGTCTGTACGTCGCTTCCTTTTTCTTTCGCTTGTACTAGTATCCTGTTCTTCAGTTGAGCTACGTAGTGCATGATACGAATCTATTGCAGAGGAAACAGCAACTGGAACGACTAACTATGAGACAAAGGTACGAGGTGTACAACTTTGCCTCCGCCGTTTGCCGATAGGTGACGACAATAGTAAGTAGCAGTCGAAAGAAACAGATCGCAGACGTCAGGCAGTTAGCTTGGATCTCGGTCAATATAGCCCCATTCAAACATTAGTCGATATGTGTCTGCGTGATAAAGTTGTTCTCGATTGAAAATGTCAGTTTACAAGCCTAATTCTCGTCATTTGCGGGAGGTGTTATTGTTTTGTTTGAATATGAAGAAAACAGTTGCAGAGTCACATCGAATGCTCTCTAGAACGTATAGTAAGGACGCTGTTAGTGAAAGAACGTGTCGTGAGTGGTTTCAACGCTTCGAGAACAGTGATTTTAACGTCGTAGGCCGGCATACTGGTGGAAGAGAGAATGTTTTCGATGATGCAGAATTGAAGCCATTGCTGAATGAAGACTAGCGTCAAACGCAAGAAGAATTGGCACGATTAGTGGGAGTGACATAGCAAGCCATTTCAAAACGTCTCAAGGCTATGGGCATGATTCAGAAAGAAGGGACTTGGGGTCTCGTGTGAGCTGAAACCAAGAGACGTTCAACGGCGTTTGTTTGTTTGTGAACAGTTGCTTTAGAGACAAAAACGGAAGGGATTTGTGCATCCATTTGTGAGCGGGGACGAAAAATGGGTTCATTACGATAACCCTAAACACAAAAAATCATGGGGATATCCCGGCCATGCTTCCACGTCGATGGCCAAACCGATTATTCACGGCTCCAAGATCATGCTCTGCATTTGGTGGGACCTGCTCGGCGTCGTGTACTGTGAGGTGTTAAAACCAAGTGAAACAATCAAAAGTGCTCGTTGTCGAACGTAATTAATGCGTTTGAGCAGAGCATTAAAAGACAAACGGCCGCAATACAGCGAGAGGCACGATAAAGTGATTTTGCAGCACGACAAAGCTCGACCCCACGTTGCAAAAGAGGTCAAAACGTACTTGGAAACGTTAAAACGGGAAGTCTTACCCCATCCACCGTATTCTCCAGACATTGCTCCCATTGACTATCACCTGTTTAAATCAATGGCACATGGCCTGGCCGACCAACACTGCAGATCTCACGAAGAAGTCACAAATTGGATCGATTACTGGATCGCTTCAAAAGATGAACAATTTTTTCGACGCGGGATTAGTACGCTGCCCGAAAAATGGGAGAAAGTAGTGACCAGTGATGGAAAATACTTTGAACGATACATGTGTAACCAATTCGTTTCATTAAAACCTCAAATGTTGGGGAAAAATTGGCGGAAGTAAAGTTGTACACATTGTAAAATTCAAAACATCTACGGAAATGATTTAAAAATACCGCCAGCAACAAAAGCGTACATAATATCTGTTTCTGAATTACACGTTGATTTATTTGTACTTCTGATTATGACGACCCGCCAGAGAAGATAGCCGATTTATTATCAGTGGGTGGAAAATAAACAAATTAGTACCTATGGCTAAAACATATTGGTCAAAGCCCATGAGCTGTATCCATTTCTTCAGTTGACTCGTGAGCAGATAGCTGAGAGTAACGGATTCGATGATGTCACTTCTCGGTGCGCATTTAGATTCTCTATAGCGTTATTTGTTATCGTATTTTCGTTGGCTACGAAATAAATATGTATTTTTAATCATTGTCGTGTATAAAAAGCTAAATACTGTCTGTTTTGGTTGAGTTACGAGTCTCTTTTCTTTACAGTAAAGACCTAGGCTGTAAGGAAATGATGCATATATATCTTCATCTACATGATTGCTTTGCAGAACACAATTAAATGCCTGGCAAAGGGTTTACTGAACCACCTATTAAGCTTCTTCTCTACCGTCCCACTCTCGAACGGCGTGCGGGAGAAAAGGGGCGCGTAAATGTTTTTGTGCGCTCTCGGCTTTTTCATATTTTATGATGATGATCGTTTATGCTTTTGGAGGTAAGCGCCAACAATATTTTCGTAATCGGAGGAGAAAATATCCCGCCGTGACAAAAATGCCTTTGTTTTAAGTACTGCCACCCGAATTCACGCATCATGTCCATGGCACTCTGTCCCCCATTTCGCGATGATACAAAATGAGCTGCCCTTCTTTGAACTTTTTCTGTGTCGCATCTGATGCGGATCCCACACCACACAGTAGTACCCCAGAAGAGGGTGGACAAGCATGATGTACGCAGTATCTTTAGTGGACCTATTGCATTTGCTAAATGTTCTACCAATAAATCGCAGTCTTTGGTTGCTTTCCCTACAACATATGAAGGGCTTATTTCAGTAGTGGTACAAGTCCTTTACCTGTACTTTTCTGCCCATAATGCTTCTGAAATCAATGATCCAAACAAAAAGAAAGAAAGGTTCATCTCTAACAAGAAGCTATGTGCTTGTTTATTTCTGGTATCTCCATTGTAGATTTTTCAGCGCTCATTTAACTTTAGGACTCTGTATCTCAAAGTGATCAAAAATTGTCTTGTACCACTATTGAAATAAGCCCTTCATAAAACGTAATAATTTAATGTAATATAACATTACCTATGTGATCGTTACAAGTATAAATTATTTGTAATAGTAATCCCGAAGTATTTAGTTGAATTTGGAGCCTTTAGAATGTGAGATGCATCGTTAAACTGAATTTTAGCTCATTCCTTTCAGCACTCACGTTGATAACGTCACGCATTTCAATTACTTAGAGTCAAGTGTCACTTTTCGCACGATACAGAAAACCTGTACAAATCATTCCGCAATTTATTTTGATCGTGTGATGACTTTATACACGGTAAATGACAGCATCATATGAAAACAACCTAAGAGGGCATCTTAGATCGCATCCTAAATCGTTTCTGTAGATTAGGAACAGCAGAAGACCTGCAACACCTCTGTACAGATTGCCAGATATTACTTCCGCTTTACTCGATGGCTTTCCGTCAGTGACTACGAACTGTGATGTTTCAGACAGGAATTCACGAATCCATCGCAAAACTGAGACGGTACTGCACACACACGCACTTTGATCAGAAGTCACATTTCGGGAACGGAGCCGAAAGCCTTCTGGAAATCTAAAAATACGGAATCAATTTGGCGTCCCCTGTCGATAGCACTCATCATTTCGTGAGAACAAAGACCTAGTTGTGTTTTACAAGAATGATATTTTCTGATTCCATGCTAACTATATGACAATAAATCGTTTTCTTTGCTGTAATACATAACGTTCGAATGCAACTGGACGTTAGTGACACAGGTCTGTAATTTAGTGTATTACTCCTGTTTCCTTTCTTGGGTATTGGTGTGACCTGTGCAACTTTCCAGTTTTTAGGGAGGGGTCTTTCGACGAGTGGGCGGTTGTATATGATTATCTGAAAGGAACTTGGTTGATATACAGTATTGACTTGAGTTCTTGTGTATATTAAATCATTTATGCTGCTTCGCTACACCGAGGATATCTACAGATAACTTAATCATGTTAGTAGTTGTTCTAGATTCGAGTTCTGGAATATTTAGTTCATCTTCTTTGGTTAAGGAGTTTCGAAAAACTGGAAGGTAGGAGGCGAGGTACTGGCAGAAGTAAAGCTGTGAGGACGGGGCGTGAGTCGTGCTTGGGTAGCACAGTTGGAAGAGCACTTGCCCGCGAAAGGCAAAGTTCCCGAGTTCGAGTCTCGGTCCGGCACACAGTTTTAATCTGCCAGGAAGTTTCGAAAAACTGTGTTTAATACCTCCGCTTTAGTGACGCTGTCAGCAGTGACATCACCATTGCTATCACGAAGTGAAGGTATTGATTGCTCTTCGCCGCCGGCGTACTTTACATGTGATCAGAATCACTTGTGGTTTTCTGCCAAATTTCGAGACAGAGTTTCGTTGTGGAAACAGTTAACAGCGTCTCGCATGGAAGTCGGCTAAAAATTTCGAGCTTCTGTAGAGCTTTTTCTATACTGGTGACTTAGGGTTTTTTAGAATCTGGCATGCTTTTCTCGTTACTTCTGCAACATTGTTCTGACGTGTTTTGTGTACCTTGGGGGATAAGTACCATCTAGTATTAATTTATTTGGTATATATATCTCAACTGCAGTCGATACTGTTTCTTTGATTTCACATCAAATCTGGTCTACGCTTACATACTTACATCGGAAGAAGCGGAGACTGTCTCTTAGAAAGATGAGAAGCGAATTTTCTTCTACATTTTCAAATAGATGTACTTTGCGATAATTTTAATAGGTTTGAATGCTACGCTATTCAGTCTCACTACAACAACTTTGTGGTCACTAATTCGTATATTCATCATTGTGCTCCCTATCTCCTGAGAATTACTGGTTGCCAACAGATTTAGTATATTTTCGCAGCCATTTATACTTCGAGTGTGCCCCTGAACTAATTTTGCAAAATAATATTCCGAGAAAACATTCAGTGCAATTTACGGGGCGACAGTTTATGCCTATGCATTCTTTAAATGTGTGTTTTTGCCTACATATCGAGGGTGGAAACCACGAAATGTGATTGTATGAGTACGTTACGTATTTCAAACAAGACTCAAATTCTGTTTCAACAGCAGCTGTATCATCTGATGGTTCGGTAAAACGAACCAGTAGTAGTATAACCTTTACCCATACTAACTCACAGGAACTACATACCTCGATTTCACTACAAGGTAAACTACACTACTGGCCAAATCAGTACCCAGAACAACCACCTCTGGCCGTAATAACGGCCTTGATACGCCTGGGCATTGAGTCAAACAGAGCTTGGATGGCGTGTACAGGTACAGCTGCCCATGCAGCTTCAACACGATACCACAGTTCATCAAGAGTAGTGACTGGCGTATTGTGACGAGCCAGTTGCTCGGCCACCATTGATCAGACGTTTTCAATTGATGAGAGATCTGGAGAATGTGCTGGCCAGGACAGCAGCCGAACATTTTCTGTATCCAGAAAGGCCCGTAGAGGACCTGCAACATGCGGTCGTGCAATATCCTGCTGAAATTTAGGGTTTCACAGGGATCGAATGACGGGTAGATCCACGGGTCGTAACACATCCGAAATGTAACGTCCACTGTTCAAAGTGCCGTCATTGCGAACAAGAGGTGACCGAGACATGTAACCAATGGCACCCCATACCATCACGCCGGGTGATACGCCAGTATGGCGATGACGAATACACGCTTCCAATGAGCGTTCACCGTGATGTCGCAAAACACGGATGCGACCATCATGATGCTGTAAACAGAACCTGGATTCAACCGCGAAAATGACGATTTGCAATTGTTGCACCCAGGTTCGTCGTTGAGTACACCATCGCAGGCGCTCCTGACAGTGTTGCAGCGTCAAGGGTAACCGCAGCCGTGGTCTCTGAACTGATAGTCCATGCTGCTGCAAACGTCGTCGAACTGTTCGTGCAGATTGTTGTTGTCTTGCAAACGCCCCTACCTGTTGACTCAGGGATAGAGACGTGGTGCACGATCCGTTACAGCCATGCGGATAAGATGCCTGTCATCTCGACTGCTAGTGATACGAAGCCATTGGGATCCAGCTCGGCGTTCCGTATTACCCTCCTGAACCCACCTTTCTATATTCTGCTAACAGTCATTGGATCTCGACCAACGCGAATAAGAATGTCGCGATGCGATAAACCGCAATCGCGATAGGCTACAATCTTACCTTCATCAAAGTCGGAAACGTGATGGTACGCATTTCTCCTCCTTACACGAGGCATCACAACAACGTTTCACCAGGCACCACCGGTCAACTGCTGTTTGTGTATGAGAAATCGGTTGGAAACTTTCCTCATGTCAGCACGTTGTAGGTGTCGCCACCGTCGCCAACCTTGTGTGAATGCTCTGAAAAGCTAAACATTTGCATATCACAGCATCTTCGTACTGTGGGTTAAATTTCGCGTCTGTAGCACGTCATCTTCGTGGTGTAGCATTTTTAATGGCCAGTAGTGTACTTCTGACAGCAACAAGCACTCCGGCAGTAACTGTGTTTAACTGTCCTTTCTGAGCACGGTTAGTCATTTGTAAAAATCTCTGCTAACCTTATTTCTAGGTTTAGCTAGCTTCCCGTACCAGTAACTATTTGTCCTTCAGTTCTTTCTATTTGCTCCTGAAGCTCTGGTTTATTTCCCAACACAGGTACACCACTTTAAAAGTTCAATACCGATTATTTCTATTTCAAGTTCATTCGTTATAATTTGTTTTTTCACGTGCATCATCTTTATTCTAGAAATATTTGAAGAACATATGTTTTTAAAATCATAAACTGTCCCCAAAATTTTATTCTACAGTTATATGAATGGGCTCTTAATACTGTTTACTTGCAAACTGAGTGCACGTATCATAGCTAAGCATTCACGTACACTATTAATTTTTTGGGAAGTTAAGAAATCATTACTGTGAAATTTCTCAAAACAACAAGTTTAAATGGTCCAAGTTGATTCAGTTTTTATTACAAAGAACTGCATTAACAATTTTTGCATAACACCCACAATACAAAATTAATTCTGTTGTCACCTTCCTACTAGAGAGGAGTAAAACCGTTGTGTTTAATGACTGGATCATAACCACTTGCTGATTGGAGTGAACCAGTTCTTTTTCATGACTCACCACTCACCCTTAATAAATGTAAGAAATGCACCTTCCCTTCTCAATTGCAGGTCACTGTACCTGTATTTTGACTCTGTTTTGACAATTTTTGAAGGAATATAGGAAAGAGAGAAATTGTTATCCGTTACGTCCCTTGGATTTTTAAGTTTTCTGAGAAGTCCTACATTTCTTTTTCAGTTAATATTAAAAATACGTCAACAACATTCTGAAAATGTGTTTGGGACATGATAAAAATGACTGAGTCTTATTATATTCCATAATTTTGTTTAAAACAAAATGTAAAATAAAGACTGAAATATAACTGATATTAAGTTTATACCTCCTGAAATTATCTGCAGTTGCCAACATAAAAATATATTTGTAATTTGATAATCACAGCAGGTCCTGGGTCATGGCTGCTTGGAGCTGATTGATGGTATCATCAAATACCTTCGAAACTGAATAATTTCTGCACTTTATGGCTGTAGTTAGTTGGTGATTAGTCTTTCTTTTGATTTCCTTGTACTTGAGCAAGTTTCTTAAGGCAAAGGTCTCTTACTATTACTCTTACTCTTACCTCTTCAGTAGTTTTAGAATGTATGTCTTCCGTTGAATCTTATGATCTACAAAATGTGCCATGTCAGCATACAAACTAATATTATGATCTCATTTAAAAAATTTTCAGTAGCTATTGTCTCATAGTACAAAAAATTAAGAATTTTATTTAATGTGATCGGTTTTATATAATTCACAAATGTACTGGTCCATTGTTGTTAACGATAATGGGCCGGTGTGAGGGTGTAACGAGAGAAACTTAATCAGGAAGTAGTAGGAAATCAAATGACCATAGCAGGCTCGAAACAGATTGAGACTGTTTGATTCCCTGGATTCAGAACTTCATCTGAAAGCGGGATCAGACTTAGGTGAGGATGATTCATGAGAAACAACTTCTCAAAGAATGATTGGTTGATTCTGATTTTGATGAGCTTCCTGACACACACTGTTCCACAGGTATGGCTGGATGCTTGTACTTTGTATATGTCTTTTGGTTTACTGGGTAATAAATGTAAGCTATTTCTGGTAGTAACAGAATTTTCCTTTTCTCATCCAGTTTGGTCAAATGATACCATATATCACTTGAAACCCATGTGTTTGAAGGCAATGCAGATGAATTTGTACGGCAACTTTGGAAAATTCATTATATGGAAAGATTCACATATTGGCTATGAAGGTGCACTTTTTAAGTAGGCCTCATAGAACTTCAACCAATATACATGCAGGGTATTGTATAATCTATAAATGCACCAACTAATTTAATAATGTAATATACACTAATCAAACTTCCTGGTAGATTAAAACTGTGTGCCCGACCGAGACTCGAACTCGGGAACTTTACCTTTCGTGGGCAAGTGCTCTACCATCTGAGCCACCGAAGCACGACTCACGCCCGGTCCTCACAGCTTTACTTCTGCCAGTACCTCGTCTCCTACCTTCCAAACTTTACAGAAGCTCTCCTGCGTACCTTGCAGAACTAGTACTCCTGAAAGGAAGGATACTGCGGAGACATGGCTTAGCCGCAGCATGGGGGATGTTTCCAGAATGAGATTTTCGCTCTGCAGCGGAGTGTGCGCTGATATGAAACTTCCTGGCAGATTAAAACTGTGTGCCCGACCGAGACTAAATCGGGACCTTTGCCTTTCGCGGGCAAGTGGTCTAGCAACTGAGCTACCCAAGTGCGACTCACGCCCGGTCCTTACAGCAGAGGTCCTGAGTTCGAGTCTCGGTCGGGCACACACTTTCATATCAGCGCACACACCGCTGCAGAGTGAAAATCTCATTCTGCATGCACTAATCAGCCTGAACATTATGGCCATCGACCTACTATCGATAAAAAAACCCATTCAGCGATAACGACATCACCTGGCGAGGAATGGCTGCTAGCCTGACACACATATGTTGCATGTGGTATCAGTGTGCGTGCTGTCTGTGTGGATAATAATAATGTCGTGTGACTAGGACCTCCCATCAGGTAGACCTCTCGCCTGATGCAACTCTTTCCATTTGACGCCACCTCGGTGACTTGCGCGCCGATGGGGGTGAAATGGGGATGATTAGGACAACACAAAACCCAGTCCCTGAGTGGAGGAAATCTCCTACCCAGGCGGGAATCGAACCCGGTGCTATACGATTGACAGTCTGTCGCGCTGACCACTCAGCTACCGGGGGCGGACTGTCTGTGTGGAGAATGAGGAAGGCGTGCTATCTACCTAAGTTTGACGGAGGGCAAATTGTGATGGCCTGGAGGATTCGCACGAACGTTTCGGAAACTGCACGACCTCGGCTGTGGTGATTATCTTCAACACGTGGCGAAACCAATGTGAAACCAAATCCAGACGACGTGGGGTTCGGCGGTTATCGCTCATTACAAAAGTCAGGTGTCATAGTCAGTGGTGACTGGTAAAACGGGACAGGTGGCGAGCTGTGGCAGATACTGACATCGGACTTCAGTGGGCAGAGCAGAAGTGTGTCTGAGTACACAGTGCACTCAATGCACCTAATGATGGGTCTCTGCAGCAGACCCATGCATATGGTAATGTGGACACTCAGGGTGTATACGTGGATAAAGAAGAAAAATTCCCGGATTTATCTCGGAATTCCCGGTTAAAAATACATTTTCTCCCGGGTGAAAACATACTTTTTCCCTGTTAACTGACAGTACATTTTCTCTCAGAACTGTATAACTTATCCATCCTTTGAATGGTTATGGTTTTATACATGGGCTTAGAATTTCCCAGCGCTTTAGAAAACGAAACACAGGGGGAAAAAAAAGTTTTGGAAAGATCTTTGATGTGCAGTGACATGTACGCTGCATAGTTTCGTATTACGAAAGTATAAATTCGAATTCCACCAAACACCGCATGTTATTTTCCGAAGCATTGAAATCGAGATTGTGATGCTTATTGTAAGCCAGCCATAGCTCATGTCACGTGATTTTCACCAGGCGATGATACCAGGTATTCAGCGCTTATGACACATGATGAAGTCAGCCAATAGCAACATCACTGTTAAGTAGCACGAATACACACAAACAGAAGAAGTTAATGGTTTAAATTAATATACATAGTGTTGCTACAAGAAAAGTAAAGCTTTCACTTATAACATTGGTCTATGAGATTAATACAGAATATACATAGTGTTGCTACAGGAAAAGTAAAATTTTCACTTATAATATTGGTCTATAAGATTAATACAGTGGAAGAGAAGCTAAGCTTTCACATATAATGTTGGTCTTTTATGTGCATATTACTATTTAAGATATGTCACAGAAATGTGCCATTACAATTTTTAATAACGACATAAATGTCTGTTCTTCTGGGCTCGAAATTCGTCTAAATAGCTCGTCATCAAAGAGTTTATTTTTAAATGATTTTCAAACGGTCTTTGATTTAAGAAATTCATAGTAAATTCTAGTACGTAGTTTAACTTGCGTAAAAGGAAATTATTTTTGATAGTAACGCTTTTCAAACCACCATTCAGGGTATTTTCCCACAGCCTGTTAGAAATAGGTTCGTTTCTGAAGTTGCCAGAGAGTGCCAGATGATGGGCGTCACCGCGCTTGCGCAGCTACGATGTCGTAGGCAGCCCCATGTTCGTACGTGTAAAACAATAAAAGATCTTACATTAGGTCATACAAGAAAGAAGACATTCGAACCTGTGGCTGCTTACACAGCCAACAGCCACATTTCTGTAGCCAGAAGAAGGAGTAGGTACTACTCAACGGCACATGCGCATGATTCCGCTTAGACTTCTTAGAAGTAGGTACCTTGGGGGTTGCGAAGCAGCTCAAATCGCTTGATACGGGCAAGTCATCAGGTCCAGATTGTATACCGATTAGGTTCCTTTCAGATTACGCTGATACAATAGCTTTCTACTTAGCAATCATATAGAACCGCTCGCTCACCGATAGATCTGTACCTACTGATTGGAAAATTGCGCAGGTCGCACCAGTGTTTAAGAAGGGTATTAGGAGTAATCCATCGAACTACAGACCTATATCATTGACGTCGGTTTGCAGTAGGGTTTTGGAGCATATACTGTATTCAAACATTATGAATCACCTCGAAGGGAACAATCTATTGATACGTAATCAGCATGGTTTCAGGAAACATCGTTCTTGTGCAACGCAGCTAGCTCTTTATTCGCACGAAGTAATGGCCGCTATGGACAGGCGATCTCAAGTTGATCCTGTATTTCTAGATTTCCGGAAAGCTTTGGGCACCGTTCCTTACAAGCGACTTCTAATCAAGCTGCGGGCCTATGGGGTATCATCTCAGTTGTGCGACTGGATTCGTGATTTCCTGTCAGGAAGGTCGCAGTTCGTAGTAATAGACGGCAAATCATCGAGTAAAACTGAAGTGATATCAGGTGTTCCCCAGGGAAGCGTCCTGGGACCTCTGCTGTTATTGATCTATATAAATGACCTAGGTGACAATCTGAGCAGTTCTCTTAGGTTGTTCACAGATGATGCTCTAATTTACCGTCTAGTAAGGTCATCTGAAGACCAGTATCAGTTTCAAAGCGATTTGGGAAAGATTGCTGTATGGTGTGGCAGGTGGCAGGTGGCGCTAAATAACGAAAAGTGTGAGGTGATCGACAAGAGTTCCAAAAGAAATCCGTTGGAATTCGATTTCTCGATAAGTAGTACAATTCTCAAGGCTTTCAATTCAACTAAGTTAAAATTCAAGTAAGTTAAAATTACGAACAACTTCAGTTGGAAAGACGACATAGATAATATTGTGGGGTAGGCGAGCCAAAGGTTGCGTTTCATTGGCAGGACACTTAGAAGATACAACAAATCCACTAAAGAGACAGTTTACACTACACTCGTTCGTCCTCTGTTAGAATATTGCTGCGCGGTGTGGGATCCTTATCAGGTGGGATTGACGGAGGACATCGAAAGGGTGCAAAAAAGGGCAGCTCGTTTTGTATTATCACGTAATAGGGGAGAGAGTGTGGCAGATATGATACGCGAGTTGGGATGGAAGTCATTAAAGCAAAGACGTTTTTCGTCGCGGCGAGATCTATTTACGAAATTTCAGTCACCAACAGTCTCTTCTGAATGCGAAAATATTTTGCTGAGCCTACATAGGTAGGAATGATCATCAAAATAAAATAAGAGAAATCAGAGCTCGAACAGAAAGGTTTAGGTGTTCGTTTTTCCCGCACGCTGTCCGGGAGTGGAATGATATGGAGATAGTGTGATTGTGGTTCGATGAACCCTCTGCCAAGCACTAAAATGCAGAGTAATCATGTAGATGTAGATGTAACTGCTAAAAAGAATCGAATGTAAAAAGTTGTCACGCTCATCGGAGGCAATTTGTTGTTACGAATCATTGCATGTTCTTCCTAAAGCCTTTGACAAATTTTGCTATTGGCAGACGCTTGTATGAGCACTTTGTTTTGCTGCTGTATATGGTGCATTTACTTTGCAGTTTAAGTTTTATTTTCATTTCTTCACTCGTTCATGTTTTATTGCTGAAGTAGCGGGATACAGTAATATTCTTTGTGAGAGTATCGGTTCTTACCAGTCAAAATTACAAAAATTTGACTGGAAACAATGAGAAATTCTCGGAATTCTAAAATATTCCCGATTTTTTCCCGGTTTTCTCCCGGATCAAAAAATTCCCGGGTTTTTCCTGGATCTCCCGGTTGTCCCGGGTCGTATACACCTTGACACTACGACGTCAGCAATTACAGATGCATTGGGCACGTGACCATCGGCACTGGACGTTGACACTGTGGCAGAGCGTTGCATGGTTTGTTGAATCCTGATACCTTCTTCATCATGCCGAAGGGAGGGTGCGAATCCGTCGTCTTCCGGGGGAAAAGCTCCATGACACCTGTTATGCGGCATGGAGACAAGCTCGCGGCGACTCCATCATTCTCTGGGGAACATTCACGTGGGCATCTATGGGTCCAGTGAAGCCCGTGCAAGGCACCACGATGACCAAGGACCATCATACACTGGCTGCACACCCAATTCACCCCTTCAGGGTGATCATGTTTCCCAGTGGCAGTGACCATGTTACAAGGCCAGGAGTGTGATGGAGTGATTGGAGGAACAGAGTGGCGAGTTCCAATTGATGTAGTGGCCCGCCCAATTCGACACAATAGAACTTCACTGAACACATCTGGGATGTGACTGAACGTGGCGTCAGAGTTTGTTGCCCCTCTCCCCGGAATTTACGAGAATTGGGTGATTTGCGTGCTCAGATGTGGTGCCAAATGGTTCAAATGGCTCTGAGCACTATGGGACTTAACTTCTGAGGTCATCATTCCCCTAGAACTTAGAACTACTTAAACCAAACTAACCTAAGGACATCACACATATCCATTCCCGAGGCAGGATTCGAACCTGCGACCGTTGTGGTCGCGCGGTTGCAGACTGTAGCGCCTAGAACCGCTCAGTCACTGCGGCCGGCGATGTGGTGCCAACTCCCTCCAGTGACCTATCAAGGTCTCATTGCTTCCATGCCACGACGAATTGCTGTTGTTATCTGTGCCAAGTGTGGGCATACTGGTTGTTAGGTAGGTGGTCATAATTTTCTGGCTGATCAGTTTATTTGTAACTGCGTATCGTAGTCTCCATTTTATATATGTGGCTAAAGTGTGTTTTAGATACTAACGTCGATGTACTTTAGTGTACAGTACAGCTGTAATGCTGCATTGTTAATGGTCCAATCAGTTTCTTCCCGACAAATTGTCAATGCTCGCATTGTCAATCCTTTCTATTGGTAACTGATAACGATGTACTGAACAATATTACATTCGTATTTATGTTATTTGCAGACTATTAATTGTAGATATTAGTAATATTATGTTTTTAGGTTGGTTAGTAACTGCAAATATGTGTGGCAAGAGGAAGCCATTCATGTTTAATTTCCCCTGGGCAGCAGGTCAGGTGTAGACATGTGACGCGTGGATGCACAATGGTTAGTCTAAACCAGCGAGCATAACGCACCTAACTATAGAGTTACAATTGTGCAGAAAACATTGGGTAGTATATTATGTGATGTGTTTGTGAGAAGGCCGTTGTACACAGAGAAGAAACAACGAACAAACACAGGTGTGAATATATTAATGTACCACATATAATAATATCTGCTTTATGCCCATAACACTCTGTATAGTAGAAACCGCATATCGTGATCTTCTTTTGAGCCATATGGCTAAACGATATTTTCAACATGAGCATCGATTTATTTACGACAGATGTGTTTTTTAGTTCATACTGTGTCTCTTAATCTCTGTTACAGCTGTAGACCTCTTTTGACGATAATTGATTAAGTTTCTTTCCGATAAACACAATGTCTAACACAATGAAGGAATTGCTTTCTCGAAACCCTGTAATTGTTTCCCAGTGCAACGTATAAGTTGGAGACAGGCTCGAAGATGCCTAAAAGTCTTACTCTGTGATGGTGGTGTCCTGCTGTGTCACACTCAGGCTTGGCGGCACTTCAACTGCACGATGTCTACATTTGTGGAAAAAAGGCCAGAGCTCAGAAGTTCATGAGAGGTCTAGGATGTGTTAATGAAGCCACATAGGCGACAAATTTCACCGTAATTCTGCTCAGTGCCACCATAGGAATGTTGTTGCATCTGCTCCTACCCACATTTTACCCCGTAGACGCGTTATCGCTGTAGGTCAGAACTGCGATGCCCAGTATAGAAATCACTCGGTTTTCTCGTGGGTGACTGAGGAATACATTTCAGACACACAGACCTCCAGAATAGATAGGGAAAGGTGTGAGGAGATGGCATAAAGGGCATCACTAGAAGCACTGTTTTACTTGGGTATTTGATTCCCAAACATTTCGTGGTCCAGAACGACAGATTGGAGTTTGATGAACGACAGAATGACATTCTCGAAAAACTTTGACACTGCTGATATCCCCTCTGACGCCTATATCCTTCTCTACGGATATCATGAGGCAGTGTCACACTAAACATAATAGTACTCCTTTGGAGTGCAGTGCGACGACAGTAGAGGGTGTAAAGGGTGTAGCTGCAGATATTTTTGTGTGCGTTACTTTGGTATTTAAAAACGTGAATTTGTTGGTCGTTTTTTCTCTGTGTCGAACGGCCTTCCCACAAACATGTCACGAACTTTACGACCTCATGCTTTCTCCATGAGCGTAAAGGCAACATGAAATGGACTGCAGCTGACAGTGCACGCTATCCTTTAGCCCCCACGAGTCCACAAGTAAATACCTTGGCTGCTGCTCAGAGGAACGTAGATATTAACGGTTTGCTTATGCCATGTGTACATGGAGGTACTTCCTAACCCTAAAACATATGACTTGTAGCAATTATAATTATTATTCAGCAAAGGACATAAATACTGATGTACTGTGTGGTGTCACCGCCAGACACCACACTTGCTAGGTGGTAGCCTTTAAATCGGCCGCGGTCCATTAGTATACGTCGGACCCGTGTGTCGCCACTATCAGTGATTGCAGACCGAGCGCCGCCACACGGCAGGTCTAGTCTAGAGAGACTCCCTAGCACTCGCCCAGTTGTACAGGCGACTTTGCTAGCGATGGTTCACTGTCTACATACGCTCTCATTTGCAGAGACGACAGTTTAGAATGGCCTTCAGCTACGTCATTTGCTACGACCTAGGAAGGCGCCATATTAAGTTACTATGTATCCTGAACAGATAATATTGTGAATCATGTACCGTCAAGAACGACGTGCATCATTAATCGATTAAAGTTAAGTATCTAACTAATTACATCCGCTTTCTGAATTCTAATTCCTTGTCATGTTCCAGACCTCCCGTCAGTATAGTTCTTCCCTCGGCAGCCTGCGTGAGCTAAAACGCGTGCATTTCGGCCTCCTCTAGTAACACGGTGTTGGTTCTTCAGCCAACACAACATACTGTTCCTCAATACACCATCCTCAGTAACCAATAGGAATATCAGGACTTATATCCGTTACACCCTCCATTTGCTGGTGTACTGCGTTGAACCACTATTGACAGTTCAAAACCACTCTACGAAATTTGAATCCAAAATACCAATGGGTACTTACGCATGTCATCCCTCCTGTTTCATGCCCTCCTGTGGCGTGATCATGGAGGGATGCGATATTGGAATATGAGTGAGTAAAATGGAGAAAGATCTCCCTGAGAGAACCCAGTTCAGCAACACCCTCTGTGCCAACCGCTTGCCTTTATTGAGCACTTTAAAAATGTACCTGTGCAGAGATAATGTGTGTCAGAGCGCCAGACACTTGCAGACAAGCAACCCCTTGACACCTCTACGATTCTGGATGGGCTAATAAAGGCGCCGGAGCAGCAGTATTGCCTGCCTGCAGGCGCCTAGTACTCCATCACAGATTGGCTCTGTAGAGATACATTTCTACTGTGATTAATAAAGGAGAGCATTTAACACCAAGTGTGTTGCCAACACGGGTTACTTAAAAGGACCTTTTGACATCTTATTCATGTATGCTACAATGTTGCATTGCTCCATCATCACACTACGAGGACAATGTGAAAGAGGAGTGGTGATAAAGAATAAGTACCCTTTGCTGCTTTGGAGCTCATTCAGATTTTGTCGAATGGTTTCGAATGGCACCTAGTGTTTCGACCCTCTACACCAGAGCAAAAATTGCGGTCACACTGCAGTCCAAAGGTGTGTAATCACTTTTAATGTGGTTGCTGGGCCATGATGTCTTTGTACAACGATTGAAGGTCCAGTGACCGAGGGGGGTGGGGTGGGGGGAGGGGGAAGAGGAATGGAGGGATAGGTATCAGCAGGACATTCCATCCATCCATCCAAGAAACACAAGAGTATTCTTAAGAATAATATACTAATACATTCATCTCGAAAAATTTCATTTTAGTTGCTTTTATGCCATTCATTTTGAAAAACTCGCTGACGCTGTTTTGATTTCCATACTCGCATACAGATGTCACTCCTGTCGAATCCCAAAAGATGGCAGATTGTCTCTCTCGGTATCTCCATCGTTTGCGGCATGGGAAACGAAAAAAACCTGTTTTAACTACTACTTCCTCTTTAAGTACCTAATTTAAAACATTTCACCTAAATTATGTTCCATTTCTGGGACGCGAAGCCGGCCGAAGTGGCCGAGCGGTTCTAGGCGCTACAGTCTGGAACCGCGAAACCGCTATGGTCGCAGGTTCGAATCCTGCCTCGGGCATGGATGTGTGTGACGTCTTTAGGTTAGTCAGGTTTAAGTAGTTCTAAGTTCTAGGGGACTGATGACCTCGGCAATTAAGTCTCATAGTGCTCAGAGCCATTTCAACCATTTTTTGTGAAGCGAAAAATTATCTGCACTTGATGGGATACCAAAAAAATTCTTCTTGCAAACGAAATTCTCGTGAAAGAACAGTATAGACGCGAAAAAATGCTACCTTACAATACACCACCTTGGAAACACGATGATGTGCAAGCCAACATCACAAACAAATGGGAAATTAAATCCAGCATCAATCTAATGTTTAAAGAAGTAGTTTGCGATTTCAACACACTATTTACTGACAAGTGTGAACTGAATGTCCTGGCAATGTTTTTACGGTGTCGGAGTTGTTACTGTGAACTGACGTAGGTTGTTCGTACAATGACAAACGTTGTCTGAGACAGAGGGGGAGAGAGGTTTAAGCACTGTAGCTTATGTCTCACGTTAAAAATTTAGAATGTTTGGCTCCAACACTTACGAGTAGTATTCCTGGCCTTGGCACAACAGCCAATGGTAGATGAGGTAGGAGACTTTTCCACAGCACGGCGTAATTTTTTGTTGCCTGAGGAACGTCGTTACCTGTAACACAAAGGAAATCATTCATATCAATAGGCTGATGTCTGGTTACCGTTAGACAGCGAAACACTACTGTTCATTGACCCGTAAATCACCCCACAGCCAAGGGACAGACCACTGCTGGTACAAGGAATAGTAGCAACGTTCTAATCGTCAACTCGAAAAAGAGTTGAACACAAGTACTTGTTGATGGTGTACAGCAGCAGCTAGGCTCAGATTGGTTTTTTTCACAGCATCTACAGTTTGCATGACATAACAGACATGGTGCTAAAGTCTAGATAGCGTAAGTGAAAGTAAGGCCTGCAATTTTCAATTTTTCTAATACTGTGGTCAGTGAGGGGTAAAATTTCCCCTGATTTCAAACTGAATTCACACATTGGGTTGTTACCTACAACCCATCCATATTCCCGCTCTGTTTGATTATTAATTACAGAGAAATTTACAGGGTAACTAAAAAAATTGCGGGGTTTTATCCAACAGAATTGGGTAAATCCCCGTATTAAGGTCTAAACATAGATAAAAATGGATGACTACATAATAAAAACACTTCAAATAACCCTTTTCAACATTATTGTGCTATAGCAAAGTTACCCAACACAGTACTGAAATGGAATATCTCGTAAATTTCAACATAATGCTTAAAAATACTTGTACAAAAATAATGCTGTCTTCTTCTTGAGAGGAGGATTAGTAGAGTATCCTGAAAGAGTTCGAATGCTGAGGCTAAACTGTCTAGTTACCCAGTAAATAGTGTAGCTTCATGGGTCCTCTTATGCTTTCTCGAAGTCTCTGGCTCTTGTTCTTGTTCTTATTCTTCTTCAGATACTTCGACAAATAGCTCATACCCACATGTATATCTAAATCTGAGCTACTGCCACGATGTGAGGAGTCTGAATCTGACTTTGAACAGTCATCAAATGGCTCTTTGTTCAACTGAACGACTTGCATTCGCCGCTGTTTTTGTTTCAAATTCCACGACGTTTGGGCAAATTATCCTGCCACCCTTTTGATCTCCAGTCGGCCTCTATTGCCAAGCGGGCAACGCGACGGATCCTCACACCGTGGCCCGGGTTCGATTCTCTGCTCTGCTAGGACTTTTCCTTGGTGGGTTAGTTGGTTGTTTTGGGGAAGGGGACCAAACGGCGCCGGCGTCGGTCCCATCGGATGACGGAAGGATGGGGAAGGAAATCGGCCACGTCCCTTCAAAGGAACCATCCCGGCTTTTGCCTGAAGCGCTTTAGGGAAATCACTGAAAACCTAAACCTGGATGGCCGGACGCGGGTTTGAAGAGTCGTCCTCCCGAATGCGAATCCAGTGTGCTAACCACTGCGCCACTTCGCTCGGTTTCTTCGTGGGAGGACTGGACGAACGTGTGCTGAGGCTCATGATGTCAACTGAGGAGCTACTTTATTGTGAGACAGTGACTCCAAGGTCGAAACATCGACAACAGCATTGAATGCGGTGTTCCGACCCCATGCCCGTTCAACCGCATGCGATGTTGACCGAGTGAGGGTGACACGACGGTCGGTCAACTGTCGCGTGGTTCCACGGCTTGAGAGTGGGCTTTCTTTCCATATTCCATACCCAAAACAACCGAAATCCTTTAATGCCGTGGACCAGGTCTTATACCATCATCATCAGCGACCTCTCTGATTTGATTCGGCGATCGTTCAAATCACTCTTCTCACTTTTTTACGGGATTCCCTCGGTCGATGAAGTACTGGCTCACTCAAGTCGCTTATCATCTTCAACATCTTCACACCCTTCTTCGAAACACTAGTACTACTCGTAAAGTCTTGTTTTACCCATACCAGACTCACCACAAGCAATATTTAACAACACTAAAACCTTTCTCCGCTTTATTGAGTTTCTATGGCAAAATTAAGTACAAATCATCTGATCAATTTTTTACAAAATAAGTAATAGTCGGTACTACCAAAGCAACTGCAACCTATTTGAGAACAGATAACAGAGCAAATATCTAATGATGCAAAACTGTATAGACATTACTAAGGCGTATTTACCGACACAACAACACTGAAATCTAAAGCGCTGCTTAGTAATTTATTGGATTCGTGAAGTGACCTCTGTAAATCGTCCTTGTTACTTGTTATCAGTACTGTACCATCAGCATAAATATAATATTTAACTCATTGCTTCCCATTTTATATCCTTGTTTCTTTCTTACGGTATTGAGTTGAAGAATAATGAGCTTAATGAATCTGCTTTCTATGTTATAACTTCATCTGCCAATAATTCATGTGTTTTAATTCTTATTTTATTAACTGCATATACAACTACTTTGATTTTCACCGAACCCATTGACATTCTTTTGTCGACAGAGGCTGCAATTATATCCTTATTTTCCAATCGTGTAGGGTTATTAAACTCTATGGATTCCTACACACCCTACCTTACAGTGAGAATAGCATCAAATATGCTCCTATATTTCCTGAACCCTTCCTGTTCTTCTGTTATTTCTGTAGCATCCTCTATTTGGTCTCGAATTACTGATGTTAACATGGCCTCCCGCCATGAACCATGAACCTTGCCGTTGGTGGGGAGGCTTGCGTGCCTCAACGACACAGATAACCGTACCGTAGGTGCAACCACAACGGAGAGGTATCTGTTGAGAGGCCAGACAAACGTGTGGTTCCTGACGAAGGGCAGCAGCCTTTTCAGTAGTTGCAAGGGCAACAGTCTGGATGATTGACTGATCTGGCCTTGAAACACTAACCAAAACGGCGTTGCTGTTCTGGTACTGCGAAAGGCTGAAAGCAAGGGGAAACTACGGCCGTAATTTTTCCCGAGGGCACGCAGCTTTACTATATGATTAAATGATGATAGCGTCCTCTTGGGTAAAATATTCCGGAGGTAAAATAGTCCCCCATTCGGATCTCCGAGCGGGGACTACTCAGGAGGACGTCGTTATCAGGAGAAAGAAAACTGGCGTTCTACGGATCGGAGAGTGGAATGTGAGATCCCTTAATCGGGCAGGTAGGTCAGAAAATTTAAAAAGCGAAATGGATAGGTTAGATATAGTGGGAATTAGTGAAGTTCGGTGGCAGGAGAAACAAGACTTTTGGTCAGGTGAATACAGGGTTATAAACACAAAATCAAATAGGGGTAATGCAGGAGTAGGTTTAATAATGAATAAAAAAAATAGGAGTGCGGGTAAGCTACTACAAACAGCATAGTGAACGCCTTATTGTGGCCAAGATAGACACGAAACCCACGCCTACTACAGTAGTACACGTTTATATGCCAACTAGCTCTGCAGATGATGAAGAAATTGATGAAATGTATGATGAGATAAAAGAAATTATTCAGATAGTGAAGGGAGACGAAAATTTAATAGTCACGTGTGACTGGAATTCGAAAGTAGGAAAAGGAAAGAAGGAAACGTAGTAGGTGAATATGGATTCGGGCTAAGAAATGAAATAGGAAGCCGCCTGGTAGAATTTTGCACAGAGCATAACTTAATCATAGCTAACACTTGGTTCAAGAATCATGAAAGAAGGTTGTATACATGGAAGAGCACTGGACATACCAGAATGTTTCAAACAGATTATATAATGGTAAGAGCAGAGATTTAGGAACCAGGTTTTAAATTGAAAGACATTTTCAGGGGCAGATGTGGACTCTGACCACAATCTATTGGTTATGAACTGTAGATTAAAACTCAAAAAACTGCAAAACGGTGGAAATTTAAAGAGATGGGACCTGGATAAACAGAGAGAGCCAGAGGTTGTACAGAGTTTCAGGGAGAGCATAAGGGAACAATTGACAGGAATGGGGGAAAGAAATACAGTAGAAGAAGAATGGGTAGCTTTGAGGAATGAAATAGTGAAGTCAGCAGAGGATCAAGTAGGTAAAAAGACGAAGGCTAGTTGAAATCCTTGGGTAACAGAAGAGATACTGAATTGATGAAAGGAGAAAATACAAAAATGCAGTAATTGAAGCAGGCAAAAAGGAATCCAAAGGTCGTAAAAATGAGATCGACAGGAAGAGCAAAACGGCTAAGCAGGGATGGCTAGAGGACAAATGTAAGCATGTAGAGGCTTATCTCACGAGGGGTAAGATAGATACTGCCTACAGGAAAATTAAGGAGACCTTTGGAGAAAAGACAACCACTTGCATGAACATCAAGAGCTCAGATGGAAACCCAGTTCTAAGCAAAGAAGGGAAAGCAGAAAGGTGGAAGGAGTATATAGAGGGTCTATACAAGGGCAATATACTTGAGGACAATATTATGGAAATGGAAGAGGATGTAGATGAAGATGAAATGGAAGATACGATACTGCGTGAAGTGTTTGACAGAGCACTCAAAGACGTAAATCGAAACAAGGCCCCGGGAGTAGACAACATTCCATTACATCTACTGACAGCCTTGGGAGAGCCAGTCCTGACAAAACTCTACCGTCTAGTGAGCAAGATGTATGATACAGGCGAACTTCCCTCAGACTTCAAGAAGAATATAATAATTCCAATCCCAAAGAAAGGAGGTGTTGACAGATGTGAACATTACCGAACTATCAGTTTAATAAGTCACAGCTGCAAAATACTAATGCGATCTCTTTACAGACGAATGGAAAAACCGGTAGAAGCAGACCTCGACGAAGATCAGTTTGCATTCCGTAGAAATGTTGGAACACGTGAGGCAATACTGAACTTACGACTTATCTTAGAAGAAAGATTAAGGAAAGGCAAACCTACGTTTCTAGCATTTGTAGACTTAGAGAAAGCTTTTGACAATGTTGACTGGAATACTCTCTTTCAAATTCTGAAGGTGGCAGTGGTAAAATACAGGGAGCGGAAGGCTATTTACAGTTTGTACAGAAACCAGATGGCGGTTATAAGAGTTGACATGAAAGGGAAGTAGTGGTTAGGAAGGGAGTGAGCCTCTCCCCGATGCTATTGAATTTGTATATTGAGCAAGCAGTAAAGGAAACAAAAGAAAAGTTCGGAGTAGGTATTAAAATCCTTGGAGAAGAAATAAAAACTTTGAGGTTCGCCGATGACATTGTAATTCTGTCAGAGACAGCAAAGGACTTGGAAGAGCAATTGAACGGAATGGACAATGTCTTGAAAGGAGGATATAAGATGAACAGCAACAAAATGGAATGTAGTTGAATTACGTTTGGTGATGCTGAGGGAATGAGATTAGGTAATGAGACACTTAAAGTAGTAAAGGAGTTTTGCTATTTGGGGAGCAAAATAACTGATGATGGTCGAAGTAGAGAGGATATAAAATGTAGACTGGCAATGGCAAGGAAAGTGTCTCTGAAAAAGAGAAATTTGTTAACATCGAGTATTGATTTAAGTGTCAGGAAGTCGTTTCTGAAAGTATTTGTATGGAGTGTAGCCATGTATGGAAGTGAAACATGGACGATTAATAGTTTAGACAAGAAGAGAATAGAAGCTTTCGAAATGTGATGCTACAGAAGAATGCTGAAGATTACATGGGTAGATCACATAACTAATGAGGAGGTATTGTATAGAATTGGGGAGAAGAGGAGTTTGTGGGACAACTTGACAAGAAGATGGGTTCGGTTGGTAGGACATGTTCTGAGGCATCAAGGGATCAGAAATTTAGTACTGGAGAGCAGCATGGAGGGTAATAATCGTAGAGGGAGACCAAGGGATGAATACACTAAGCAGATTCAGAAGGATGTAGGTTGCAGTAAGTACTGGGAGGTGAAGAAGCTTGCACAGGATAGAGTAGCATGGAGAGCTGCACGAAACCAGTCTGAGGACTGAAGACCACAACAACAACCACAGTTTCAAGGTGTTATCAATCAGTGTAATTACCCAGTAATAATCTAATAATTGTTTGCACAAAGTAATCGGAAATTGATTCACATTTTCTTGGCTGCAGTGTACATGTTTTGGATTCCAATGGTATCTATCTTTACGCCATTCTCCTTATCGCCACTGACATTTCCGTAGTGGTATTTATTTGTTTTATTTATTTATTTAACCTAATCTGCTAGGGGCATCAGCCCTCTCTTACATTATCAGTCCAGCAGTTTACACATACAGTAACATTTTTTAAAACAATGTTTTCTGGTATCGTCCAGAGATCACGGAGCCACACCAATGTCGGCAACGCGAATCGATACCACAGACGTTGGCGAGGTCTTGCTGCAATCCGCAACGACTTATGGGAGGCACCTCAGAAGACCACACTACCCTCTGAGCATAGCATGTCCATATGCTGACGAGCACGTAAGAGCTGAACCCAGAATGTGCCCTCATCTGAAAGAGTCAACAATATCGTAGTGCCGGACCAAAGAGTAGTGAAGGCTTCAGTTGAACTTGCACTGTTGTAAATGTCGTTAATTTGTGCATCAAGTGATGCTTCTAGAGTAAATGACCGTTGTACAGGGGGGAGTGGGGGGGAGGGGCGAAAAATTTCTAGCCTAACAAATAAAAAAAATGGCAGAAATTTCGTAATACCAATTTATTTTTCAATGTAATACCCGTATGCACTAATACACTTGCGGGCACGTTCAGATAACTTCCCCAAACCATTCAAATAAAAGGTCTTCGATCTCGACTCCAACCAAGCGTTCACAGCGTTAGTCACTGCATAATCATTGTCAAATCGTCTTTTGAGGTCCTTTTTTAAGTTTTCCGAAGGAAAAAGTCTTATGGTGCCAAATCTGGAGAAAATGGCGGGTAACGTAACAATTGGAACCTAAAGTCACGCAGCAGAGTTTCCAGTGTTGTGGGGGCTTTGCGCGCCAGTGTGTTCTCCTGATGGAAATAAACTCCGTGCGCCAATTTTCCGCGCCTTTTTTTCTTTATGCCTTCTCTCAAACGGCGCAGGAGGGTGCAACAGTATGATGCATTGATAGTTACGCCCTTTCGCAAATGATCCACGGTAATTCTGCAACCCAGAAGACCGATGCCATCACCTTACCGGCTGATTTTTACACCCGGAATTTTTTTGGGGTGTAGGGGATGAAGGGTGTTTCTATTGTTGTGACTGTTGTTCTGTCTCGGGATCAAAGTGGTGAACCAACGCTTCGCACATTGTCACATTCATCCGCTTCAGATTGGCGGACGATTTCTTCACAACACTACACACGCTCCTACCTCTGATCTGTATTCAAGTGTTTCCGGACCCAGAGAGATGAAACTTTCCGCATTCCCAAAATGTTCACAACAATGTCTTGAACACGCTAACGGGAGATTCCAAATGTGCTTTCAATGTGCTGCAAACGTTGTTCGACGATCCTGCAAAATCGTATCGTGAATTGCAGTGACTGTTTCATCAGTGGCAACGGTGACAAGCCTTCCGCTCCTTGGCGCACCTTCCACACGCGTTCTTCCACGTTTGAAGTGCAACACCCAGTTTTTCACTTTTGCGTATCTCGGAGCACTGTCTTTAAGTGTATTCGCCTTGTCCTTCGCAATTTCCTTGAGTGTCATTCTCTTCAGATGAAGATATTCAGCGATACTCTCGATATTCGCCATTTTGCTTACACTACGGTATACAACGGAACCTAGCGCCAAAACTAACGATAAAGTTGTAATATACAACTTTATCCACGGGATGTCCGGCCCCGGTAGCTGAGTGGTCAGCGTGACGGAATGTGAATCCTAAGGTCCCGGGTTCGATTCCCGTCTGGGTCGGAGATTTTCTCCGCTCAGGGACTGGGTGTTGTGTTGTCCTAATCAGCACCATTTCATCCCCATCGACGCGCAGGTCGCCGAAGTGGCGTCAGATCGAAAGACCTGCACCAGGCGAACGGTCTACCCGACGGGAGGCCTTAGCCACACGACATTTCATTTCATCGACGGGATGTTGCGTGTTAACGAGGAGTCTTTTTTCCAAATGATTTATAAAGATGTCTGCTATGGACAAGTTGTATACTACAAACGCTATGTAGATGATACGCTGCTTCTTATTGATGGACAAGAAAAAGAAGTTGCGGAAATAGTAAATAAATTTAACGAGTTGCACGGTAAAATTGAATTCACTGTGGACGAAGAGAAAAATGGTGAACTGCAATTTCTCGACCTAAGTATTAGGAAACAAAATGGTAGGCATGTTTTTAAAATATTTAGGAAACCAACCACAGCTGATGTGTTGATACAAAATAATTCCTGCCATCCTAATAGCCGGAAACTTTCCGCTTTTAGATCTTTGATAGATACAGCCTTTAGAGTCCCTATGAATGAAGAAGACAGAATGACTGAACTGAACATCGTGAAACAACTAGCCAGAGCTAACGGATATGACCAAAACGTTGTCAATAAATTAATACGACAGAAACAGCGCGCGAATGCAAGGAAGAATACCGCAAATAATATTAAGAGAGTAACAATACCATGCTTCGGTGATATTTCGCAAAAAGTGGCCAACATTTTCAAACCTTTTAAAGTTGATACCGCTTTTCAGACCAATAATACGCTGCGGTTTAAACTAAGAAATAATTTACAGCAGGAAAGCGATAAATATGAGAGAGCGGGGGTCTATAAAATTCAGTGTAACACGTGCAAGGCAAGCTATGTAGTCCAAACTGGTAGGTCCTGTACGTTACAAAGAACATAGCGATGCTTTTCGGCTTAATAATTTCAAAAAGTCAGCTGTAGCCACGCTTATTTCGGAAACGGGACACCCCATGTTGGGAATAGATCAGGATCTCGTTATTTTACATAGACAGGACAAAGGCAAAAAGCTTGATCTACTAGAACAGCTGGAAATTACGATACATAGCGTGGATAATGAGAACACACTGAATGAACAGCTAACTGGTGATACAAATAACTTCTTCAAACATTTCACTGGTTTCTTTTTGTAACTACATTTTTAGCAATTGGCAGGATACCATCATTTCATGAGGTCCTTGGAACATGTATACGTTATCTGTTTGTATGGACACCTCTGTGACTTCCTTGTTTACTTGCGCGTGAGCTCACTCGCGTTTCAGTGTCGTGTTTGGCTACGTGGTGTGTGGTATCAACGAAGACGCACGGGCGGTTTACGACGATAGAGGAGAGAGCCATGTGCTTAGATGTTGAACACCATAGCCGACACCATTTTAGAGTTTTTTATATTTTGACGACTATGTGGAGATGCACCTTGGAAGACACGGCTGCAACAAGGGAAGTAGCCACGATGTTTTAATTTTATTATCAGCCGGCCGCGGTGGTCTAGCGGTTCTGGCGCTGCAGTCCGGAACCGCGGGACTGCTACGGTCGCAGGTTCGAATCCTGCCTCGGGCATGGGTGTGTGTGATGTCCTTAGGTTAGTTAGGTTTAAGTAGTTCTAAGTTCTATTGGACTTACGACCTAAGATGTTGAGTCCCATAGTGCTCAGAGCCATTTGAATCATTTTTTTTTATTATCAATTTTATTGTACCTGGTGCATGTTCCATTTTAGCGAGTTTTAACAGGTTCTTTTACTTTTTATTGTTCTGATGATGGAAGCATGACTTCCGAAACGCTTCAATCTTAGTGTTTTACACTATAAACAAGAGGTTGAGCCGATATATTTTTTAACATTTCGGTAACTATCTTGGGTTAGAAAATTTTCGACTGCCCCTTTTAAATTATCCAGTACTCCTCTGGCAAAGACATGCGGCAAAGTTAAGTGGCAAATAAATGCAGAAAAGTCAAGTGGCGAAGGAGAGCGACAACGTCAAGTAACTCTTTTATTCATTAATGTAATAAACTGAATGAATATATTATGACTTCCTATGTGCGACCTAATTAAGCAATCAAAGAATCTGCAGTTATTGCCGGACGACTGTAGTTTCGTCTCGTCACAACAAGTTTCCTAAAAAATAGCAATTTCAATATCAGAAATACTATTAAAATGATTTGGGTGTCTGAAGTGGTAATGTGAGTAAGTAATAGTGACTATGAACTAATAAAGTTAATACCATCAGCATTTGTACTACTGCAGCTGCTGCCACTAATAGTGACTACATTAACAAAAATAGTAATGACAATAAAAATAATAACCACAGTGGCAGACATAAAGAGAATTTGTACATGTACAAAACAGGTGTTTTATGATACACTGTTTTCTGGAGAATAGAAATTTAAATAGACGGCACCAGCTAAGAATAATGGGAAATGAAGAAGATCTGGTTCGAAGGAATGAAGTATAAGGGTAACGAGTGTGGATATCGGTAATCATTATTCTTGCCTTAGTAGCTATGTCATTAACTGTCTTATAAAGTTGGAGATGTTATTCAGTTCTCTAATATAACGTGGTTTGTCATTCCATTCAAAAAATGGTTCAAATGGGACTTAACATCTGAGGTCATCAGTCCCCTAGAACTCAGAACTACTTGAACCTAAATAACCTAAGTACATCACACACATCCATGCCCGATGCAGGAGTCGAACCCGCGACCGTAGCAGCAGCGCGGTTCCGGACTGAAGCGCCTAGAACAGCTTTGCCACCGCGGCCGGCTTAAATATGGAAGGGATTCCCTATATTTCGTGCTAATGAGCCTAGAATGACCAAACAGCACTGTTTGGGTTTTGGATGGGTTGAGTTTTAACCCTGTATCCTGCGCTCATGTTGATACTGCATACATGTCGGTACTGAGATTCTCGATAGCTGTCTTTAGGTACTGGATATGTGAAAATTCTGTAAGTCTGTGAAAAAACTTCCAGAAATTGCCGAGTTCAGCAAGTACTTGCAGCCAAACGCTAACTTGTCGAAGTTACTTCTGCAAGTAGACGAAAGTTGCTGAATTCGACTTGTTGGGTATGTCTCCACAGGAAAGAAGTTGCAGCAGTAGCTTCTCCTAGTGACTTCCGGAAGTCTCCTGCTTGTGGACACACGCCTTAAGGATGTCCATAGTGTGGGGAAGAGCCGGCGACTGTAGCTGAAACAACCGTTTCCGATTTTGGCTGACTGCTGAAACGGCTCGAAATTACCAGTTTCTGATGTAACCGATTTTCGGTTTTCATTGCTATTATTTCCAGTAATAAACGTAGACATCGGACAAAGACTGAAATATTCTAAGACTCCCTCAGATTTTTGCATTATGTATTTCTAGGTATGTAGAATCAAAATATCATAGAAAATAAGTAAATAAAGGAAAATTTAAGTCTTTTTACTGTACGCTGCGTTTCTCGAAAAGTAATGAGGGGTTGAATACTAACAAAAAAAATACTGCAAAAAACGCACACCAGTATTCTGTTACTGATTCTCAGTTTTTGAAATTCGGCTCAAAATCTACGTTGTAGTCAAGGATTATACCACTACTTTAGCGTGATGAAAAGTCAGTGCTAGAAGGTGGAAACTGAGATTCAAGGACTCCGTTTTTCATGTTATAATATCCGTTTCCAACGGTTGCAAATAGATAAAGGTTGACTATGCAGGCATAGGCAGGAGATCGGCTGCCTTCTATTTATATTATAAACACTGAACGAATCGTTGATTTTTTTTAAATTTATTACCAATGGTTTAATTTGCTTTCTCTTTTATTATTTCACAGAAATTGTAGACAAATAATAAAAATTTTGTGTAAAATTTGTGGCATTCTTATCTTTTACTTGTTTCGTATCAAAAACAGTTCTTGTAAGCGAAACAGAACATTTACCAGGAGCAGTTACGTGACGATGGTTAAAATTTAAGTAATGAATTAATCCATTGGCCAACGTTTATTGTCCAACTTGTTCATAAATAATCGTTCTATACTGTGCTGATCTGAAGTCCTTTGATCAGAATCAATATCTTTCAAAGACGACACCAATCCTGCAGATGCCACAGAACTTCCAGCCAGCAATAAGTGTTTTTGGGCTACATATCACATGCTTGGTGTACACTTTCTACTTTGCTCCGGATGACGAAAGGATGACTATTTCTGATTATTAACGTTCAAAATGCACATTTTGGCTTAACAATGGTGTACTGATTCTGATTTCATGTATGTTGCTCGTTTCTAGCTGTCGCCGTTGTGCTGTGATTGCGAAACATTCTCATTGGTTTAATGCGGTTCACCACTATTTCTTCTCCCATCTCACAGTAGCAATTTACGTCATCAATTACTTCCTAAATGTATTCCAATCTCTGGCTTCTTCGCCAGTTTTTGTCCTCTACAGCTCCCTCTAGTACCATGTATTTATTGTCTGACATCTTAACACACGTCCTAGCTCCTCTCCCTTCTTGTCAGTGTTTCCCCTACATTCCTTTCCTCGCCAGTTCTGCGGAAAACCATCTCATCCCTTATATTACCTGTCCACTTACTTTACAATATTCTTTTGTAGCACCACATCTCAAACGCTTCGATTCTCTCCTGTTCAAGTTCCGCCACAGTTCATGTCTCCCTCCAAACAATATGTTGTGTTCCAAACGTGCATTATCAGGAATTTCTTCTTCATATTGAAGCCTATATTTCATACTAGTAGACTCTTCTTGGCTAGGAATTCCCTTGCTGCATTTGCTAGCCTAGTTTTTATGTCCGCCTTGCTTCATCCGTCGTGCGTTATTTTGCTGTCTACGTTGCTGAATTCCGTAAATTCTACTACTTCACGGCCACCATTTCTGACGTTAAGCTTTTCGGTGTTCTCATTTCCGCCACCTCTCATTATTTTCATTTTTCTTCGATTTACTCTTACTCCATAATCTGTGCTAATTTGTTTGTTCATTACATTCAAGAGATCCAGCAAGTCGTCTTCACATTCACTAACGATAGCAATGCCATAAGCGAATCTTATCATTCATATCCGCTCACCTCGAATTTTAATCCCTCTTGCTCCTTTCTCCTATTTCCGTCTTTCCTTCTTCGATGTGTAGATCGAACAGTAGGGACGAAAGGCAACACCCCTGTCTCACAGCCTTTTTAATCCGAGCACTTCGTTCTTGATCTCCCACTCTTGTTGTTTCCTCTTGGTTCTTCTACATGTTGTATTTTGTGTTGGCAGAAGAACCAACACTGTGTTACGAGTGGAGGCCGAAATGCGCGCGTTTTAGCCCACGCAGGGTGGCGTGAGGAGGAAAGAACTATACGAGGTGCATTCAAGTTCTAAGGCCTCCGATTTTTTTTCTCTGGACTGGAAAGAGATAGAAACATGCCCATTGTTTTAAAATGAGGCCGCGTTCATTGTCAATACGTCCCAGAGATGGCAGCACTGTACGGCAGATGGAATTTTACCGCCAGCGGCGAGAATGAGAACTGTTTTAAATACTTAAAATGGCGACGTTTTCCTTACTTGAACAGCGTGCAATAATCCGTTTTCTGAATTTGCGTGGCGTGAAACCAATTGAAATTCATCGACAGTTAAAGGAGACATGTGGTGATAGAGTTATGGATGTGTCGAAAGTGCGTTTGTGGTTGCGACAGTTTAATGAAGGCAGAACATCGTGTTACAACAAACCGAAACAACCTCGGGCTCGCACAAGCCGGTCTGACGACATGATCGAGAAAGTGGAGAGAATTGTTTTGGGGGATCGCCGAATGACTGTTGAACAGATCGCCTCCAGAGTTGGCATTTCTGTGGGTTCTGTGCACACAATCCCGCATGACGACCTGAAAAGGCGAAAAGTGTCATCCAGGTGGGTGCCACGAATGCTGACGGTCAACCACACGGCTGCCTGTGTGGCATGTTGCCAAGCAATGTTGACGCGCAACGACAGCATGAATGGGAATTTCTTTTCGTCGGTTGTGACAATGGATGAGACGTGGATGCCATTTTTCAATCCAGAAACAAATCGCCAGTCAGCTCAATGGAAGCACACAGATTAACCGCTACCAAAAAAATTTCGGGTAACCGCCAGTGCTGAAAAAATTATGGTGTCCATGTTCTGGGACAGCGAGGGCGTAATCCTTATCCATTGCGTTCCAAAGGGCACTACGATAACAGGTGCATCCTACGAAAATGTTTTGAAGAACAAATTCCTTCCTGCACTGCAACAAAAACTTCCGGGAAGGGCTGCGCGTGTGCTGTTTCACCAAGACAACGCATCCGCACATCGAGCTAACGTTACGCAACAGTTTCTTCGTGATAACAACTTTGAAGTGATTCCTCATGCTCCCTACTCACCTGACCTGGCTCCTAGTGACTTTTGGCTTTTTCTAACAATGAAAGACACTCTCCGTGGCCGCACATTCACCAGCCGTGCTGCTATGGCCTCAGCGATTTTCCAGTGGTCAAAACAGACTCCTAAAGAAGGCTTCGGCGCTGCCATGGAATCATGGCGTCAGCGTTGTGAAAAATGTGTACGTCTGCAGGGCGATTACGTCGAGAAGTAACGCCAGTTTCATCGATTTCGGGTGAGTAGTTAATTAGAAAATAAATCGGAGGCCTTAGAACTTGAAATGCACCTCGCACTGACGTGAGGTCTGGAACGTAACAAGGAATGAGAATTCCGAAAGCGGACGTAATTAGTGTGATACTTAACTTTAATCAAAATGGCTCTGAGCACTATGGGACTCAACTGCTGTGGTCATAAGTCCCCCAGAACTTAGAACTACTTAAACCTAAGTAACCTAAGGATATCACATACCTCCATGGCCGAGGCAGGATTCGAACCTGCGACCGTAGCGGTCGTGCGGTTCCAGACTGTAGCGCCTTTAACCGCTCGGCCACTCCGGCCGGCCTAACGTTAATCCATTAATGATGAACGTCGCCCTTGACGGTACATGATTCACAATATTATCTGTTCAGAATACATTCTTGAAGATATGAATTATAATAACTGAATATGGCGCCTTGCTAGGTCTTAGCAAATGACGTAGCTGAAGGCTATGCTTAACTGTCGTCTCTGGAAATGGGAACGTATGTAGACAGTGAACCATCGCTAGCAAAGTCGGCTGTACAACTGGGGCGAGTGCTAGGGAGTCTTTCTAGGTTAGACCTGCCGTGTGGCGGCGCTCGGTCTGCAGTCACTGATAGTGGCGACACGCGGATCCGACGTATAGTAACGGACCGCGGCCGTTTTAACGGCTACCACCTAGCAAGTGTGGTGTCTGGCGGTGTGACCACATTGTATATTATCCGTCTTTCCCTACAGCTTACCCCTATTTCTCTCAAAATATCGAACTTCTTGCACAACTTTATATTGTCGAACGCTTCTTCCACATCAGAAAGTTCTATTAACGTGTCTTGACTTTTCCTCAGTCTTTCTTCCCTTATCAACCACAACGTCGGAACAGCATCTCTGGCGCCTTTAACTTTCAAAAGTCAAACTTTTACTTAGATACCGTAAATTTCAGCAGCATCGGTTTTTTACCCAGTTATTAGTGAAAAATAAGTACATAGTTATAACTGGGACAAAGAAAATATCGAAAAATACCGGTTAATCACCACTCAAGCACCGTTATCGGTGGTAACCGGTCGGTTTTTCCCATGCAGCGCGGCAGGCTGGCGTGTCATGCTGGCAAATTCCGCTCCACATACGGCGCCGTGACAAGGTACTAGATCAGTGAGATTGTTCTTTCCTTCTTTTTTCTATCTCACGTAATGGAGCTGTCACAGAACGTTACAGCTGGTACTGTAAACTCTGCATAGTGCGCTGAGGGTTGGAGCGCGAGTGAGCCTCTGCGAATCCATCAGTGTCTTCGTAAATCAGGGACAAGAGTCAGTTCCTCCCAGAGCAGGGAGAAAGGCATCGGCGGCAGCGAGGGAAATGCAGCGGACACGTTCTCAGGCCGTGCGTGGGTGTCGCACCGTTCTACACTTTCATAGCGCTTAGACCTGTTGGAATTGGCGTAATTTGATAGTTGGCTGCCTTCCACTTTCGCGTCAAACTCGGCGAAATAATTGCCTGGTTCACCTCGCGACATTCCTCCTAGGTTAAATCGACAGCTGTTTGCGTCCAGCTAACAATTATGTCGTTGGCATTGGAACTACCATTCAGGAAACGAGTGGTTCTCAAACGGACAGTAATACGTTGATTTTTAAGGAAAAAAACTTACGAAATATTGTGTTATCCGAGTTACTCATCACTCTGATCAATAGCCGTTGGGTGAACAAACCTACCTCAAGAAACACACAGCAGTAGGAAAAAGAGAAAGAAAATCACCGTACACCAGCAATAACCACCCACGTACATGAAACTAAATACCATGTTAAGTGTATCAGTGTCCTTCATATGCAACCTTAAGGCAAAAAACTGGACACCATTCAAACACTCCAAATACACAACCTCCAAATGAAACAAACTGTGTCCATCTTAAATGAAGAAAATGATAACATTTACGATAGTATTATCTGTTTTTACAAGCAGCCTACATTATTAAATTTGTGAAACGCACACGCACACACGCACACACACACACACACACACACACACACACACTGTCTCTGTCCCCCCATTCATATCAGCAGTGAATTATCTTATTTATTTGTACGTTTAGATGATGTTTCCTAAACCAACACTTAACCGGCGTGCCCCATAAAATTCAATAGATTCACCAAAACATCAACAATGTTTACCTTATGTCAGCCTGAGACTACATATATTTGTTTCGGCATCTACTCGAGTACATATACCGGCATATTTTTAATTCTTTATCGGTGTGTTATTTCAACACTTACACAGTTGTAATAGGCAAACCCACAGCTCTGGTGCAACAAAAACCTTGCTCTTATTCCGTCAGCACTTGCATTTTTTATTTCTGAAACCCCTGGCTAAAGTGTTGTTTCTGTATAATATTTCCAGAACTGGCCACGTAATTACTACACAAATTTCCTCCACATGTCACCAGACTATGTATAAATGTGTACGAAGTATAAGTTATACAAACGTGACAGAAAAGAATTTTTGTACCACTGTAAATTTCCACACAAACATGACTGCTCATCTACTCAACCAAAGTTCCCCACAATGTTTCAAGACTCATTTCAAAATAGTGTTTTCGTTTTGCTGTATGTTCTTTGCACATTGAAATAGTACTCGTGGTCCGCTGTATGTTCTTCGTACATATTACTTTCTAGACACCATCTTTGTTTACAAATATTTACTATTAAAAACAGTCTTGATCACGATTTATGTATCAAGGTGACCGGTTTCGCCCACTACTGTGGTCATCTTCAGTCCATTGAGTAGGCACATCTTTCTGTTGGAGTAGTGATTCCTACAAAGCAAAATAAACGAACTTCTTATAGTTTCCAGTAAACAATTGTAAATACAGAACAAATTGTAATAATGTTTTTCTAAGAGCTTGTGCCATATTTCCTTTCCTGTACTTATTATGTGTTTTCTTATGTATGTGTCATTCTCATGTTAGTGTATTCATTGTTAGTCAATGTTCTGTTAACACACAATTCCTTCTCCATGACGAAATGTTATGTAAAATGCAACGAAGACGTGAATGAGATGAAATGATATTCTTTATCTTTGTACTGCTGTTTATGTAGAGTGAATGCTGTTGCGATGTGTTTGCAATTTTTCTTCACCCAAAGCTATCTGAGGTGTTACAGATGTTTCACTGATGAAAATACTAGAACAGCTTATGAAAAACATTCTGTTACTTTAGTGCACTCTAGTGGGCACAATCGAAACTAAAATCACAGTCCCCCTATCCAATATTGTCCTCTATCGGCTGATACATAAACTACGTGCTCGTCCAGTCTCTCGTCACCATCTGTCACTCTCCAGCTCTGAGACACATCTCCCACTTAACCGCCTCCAAGGCAGGATCGATATCAGCTCCAGACACGGCTTCTCCTGTCATCAGGCTCAGTTCCAAATGAGATTCATCACTGAAGACAGTTCCACTCCACTCAATCAGGTTCCAGGCCGGAGACATATCTTGAGATGCCCCAGACAGTGGTTGGATACCAACCTCATTGTCGTCCACCATACGGCCCGACAAGTGGGAGAGAAGGTCTGGAATGTCATTTCATTTCGTCCAGTAACCTTTGCTCGTCATCCGCGGCACCCTTACACAACAGCTGCAGATCGAAGATATTCTGCGCCTCGCTTTGTTCCCCTTCATGGGAAGCTGTAGATTAAAACTGAAGAAACTGCAAAAAGGTGGGAATTTAAGGAGATGGGACCTGGATAAACTGACTAAACCAGAGCTTGTACAGAGTTTCAGGGAGAGCATAAGGGAACAATTGACAAGAATGGGAGTAAGAAATACAGTAGAAGCAGAATGGGTAGCTTTGAGGGATGAAGTGGTGAAGGCAGCAGAGGATCAAGTAGCTAAAAAGACGAGGGCTAGTAAAAATCCTTGGGTAACACAAGAAATATTGAATTTTATTGATGAAAGGAGAAAATATAAAAATGCAGTAAATGAAGCAGGCAAAAAGGAATACAAACTGCTCAAAAATGAGATCAACAGGAAGTGCAAAATGGCTAACCAGGGATGGCTAGAGGACAAATGTAAGGATGTAGAGGCTTATCTCACTAAGGGTAAGATACACTACTGGAAATGGAAAAAAGAACACATTGACACCGGTGTGTCAGACCCACCATACTTGCTCCGGACACCGCGAGAGGGCTGTACAAGCAATGATCACACGCACGGCACAGCGGACACACCAGGAACCGCGGTGTTGGCCGTCGAATGGCGCTAGCTGCGCAGCATTTGTGCACCGCCGCCGTCAGTGTCAGCCAGTTTGCCGTGGCATACGGAGCTCCATCGCAGTCTTTAACACTGGTAGCATGCCGCGACAGCGTCGACGTGAACCGTATGTGCAGTTGACGGACTTTGAGCGAGGGCGTATAGTGGGCATGCGGGAGGCCGGGTGGACGTACCGCCGAATTGCTCAACACGTGGGGCGTGGGGTCTCCACAGTACATCGATGTTGTCGCCAGTGGTCGGCGGAAGGTGCACGTGCCCGTCGACCTGGGACCAGACCGCAGCGACGCACGGATGCACGCCGAGACCGTAGGATCCTACGCAGTGCCGTAGGGGACCGCACCGCCACTTCCCAGCAAATTAGGGACACTGTTGCTCCTGGGGTATCGGCGAGGACCATTCGCAACCGTCTCCATGAAGCTGGGCTACGGTCCCGCACACCGTTAGGCCGTCTTCCGCTCACGCCCCAACATCGTGCAGCCCGCCTCCAGTGGTGTCGCGACAGGCGTGAATGGAGGGACGAATGGAGACGTGTCGTCTTCAGCGATGAGAGTCGCTTCTGCCTTGGTGCCAATGATGGTCGTATGCGTGTTTGGCGCCGTGCAGGTGAGCGCCACAATCAGGACTGCATACGACCGAGGCACACAGGGCCAACACCCGGCATCATGGTGTGGGGAGTGATCTCCTACACTGGCCGTACACCACTGGTGATCGTCGAGGGGACACTGAATAGTGCACGGTACATCCAAACCGTCATCGAACCCATCGTTCTACCATTCCTAGACCGGCAAGGGAACTTGCTGTTCCAACAGGACAATGCACTTCCGCATGTATCCCGTGCCACCCAACGTGCTCTAGAAGGTGTAAGTCAACTACCCTGGCCAGCAAGATCTCCGGATCTGTCCCCCATTGAGCATGTTTGGGACTGGATGAAGCGTCGTCTCACGCGGTCTGCACGTCCAGCACGAACGTTGGTCCAACTGAGGCGCCAGGTGGAAATGGCATGGCAAGCCGTTCCACAGGACTACATCCAGCATCTCTACGATCGTCTCCATGGGAGAATAGCAGCCTGCATTGCTGCGAAAGGTGGATATACACTGTACTAGTGCCGACATTGTGCATGCTCTGTTGCCTGTGTCTATGTGCCTGTGGTTCTGTCAGTGTGATCATGTGATGTATCTGACCCCAGGAATGTGTCAATAAAGTTTCCCCTTCCTGGGACAATGAATTCACGGTGTTCTTATTTCAATTTCCAGGAGTGTAGATACTGCCTACAGGAAAATTAAAGAGACCTTTGGAGAAAAGAGAGCCACTTGTATGAACATCGAGAGCTCTGATAGAAACCCAGTTCTAAGCAAAGAAGGGAAAGCAGGAAGATGGAAGGAGTATATAGAGGGTCTATACAAGGGCGATGTACTTGAGGACAATATTATAGAAATGGAAGAGGATGTAGATGAAGATGAAATGGGAGATACGATACTGCGTGAAGAGTTTGACAAGGCGCTGAAAGACCTGAGTCGATACAAGGTCCCGGGAGTAGACAACATTCCATTGGAACTACTGACGGCCTTGGGAGAGCCAGTATTGAGAAAACTCTACCATCTGGTGAGAAAGATGTATGAGACAGGCGAAATACCCTCAGACGTCAAGAAGAATATAATAATTCCAATCCCAAAGAAAGCAGGTGTTGACAGATGTGAAAATTACCGAACTATCAGTTTAATAAGTCACAGCTGCAAAATACTAACGCGAATTCTTTACAGAGGAATGGAAATACTGGTAGAAGCCGACGTCGGGGAAGATCAGTTTGGATTCTGTCAGAGACAGCAAAGGACTTGGAAGAGCAGTTGAACGGAATGGACAGTGTCTTGAAAGGAGGATATAAGATGAACATCCACAAAAGCAAAACGAGGATAATGAAATGTAGTCGAATTAAGTCGGGTGGTACTGAGGGAATTAGATTAGGAAATGAGACACTTTAAGTAGTAAAGGAGTTTTGCTATTTGGGGAGCAAAATAACTGATGATGGTCGAAGTAGAGAAGATATAAAATGTAGATTGGCAATGGCAAGGAAAGCGTTTCTGAAGAAGAGAAATTTGTCAACATCGAGAATAGATATAAGTGTCAGGAAGTCGTTTCTGAAAGTATTTGTATGCAGTGTAGCCATGTATGGAAGTGAAATATGGACGATAAATGGTTTGGACAAGAAGAGAATAGAAGCTGCAGAAGAATGCTGAAGGTTAGATGCGTAGATCACATAACTAATGAGGAGGTATTGAACAGATTTGGAGAGAAGAGGAGTTTGTGGCACAACTTGACAAGAAGAAGGGACTGGTTGGTAGGACATGGTCTTAGGCATCAAGGGATCACAAATTTAGCATTGGAGGGCAGCGTGGAGGGTAAAAATCGTAGAGGGAGACCAAGAGATGAATACACTAAGCAGATTCAGAAGGATGTAGGTTGCAGTAAGTACTGGGAGATGAAGAAGCTTGCACAGGATAGAGTAGCATGGAGAGCTGCATCAAACCAGTCTCAGGACTGAAGACAACAACAACAACAACATTCTAGAAGTATCACTGTACTGGAAAGTTCTGTAGCTGTATATATATAATGTATGTGTTCTGCTCGGAGGCTCCGCGCTCTTGTGTGTGCAAGTGCTGAATAATACTTCGTTAAGTGAAGTTAGTGTTCGTCATTCATCTAACTACACCGTCTTCTACGTGACAATATCCTCAATCAGGATAGGTAGTGCATACGTGATTCTTCCTTTGGATCATTCTTGCCGTCTCCAATTACACTCCTGACCATTAATATTGCTACACCACGAAGATGACATGCTACAGGCGCGAAATTTAACCGACAGGAAGAAGATGCTGTGATATGCAAATGATTAGCTTTTCAGAGCATTCACACAAAGTTGGCGCCGGTGACGACACCTACGACGTGATGATATGAGGAAAGTTTCAAAGCGATT
Organism: Schistocerca cancellata; assembly: GCF_023864275.1. Classification (NCBI taxonomy): domain Eukaryota; kingdom Metazoa; phylum Arthropoda; class Insecta; order Orthoptera; family Acrididae; genus Schistocerca; species Schistocerca cancellata. The sequence continues at coordinate 129,228,469 of NC_064635.1, forward strand.
TCTCATACACAAACAGCAGTTGACTGGCGTTGCTTGGTGAAACGTCGTTGTGATGCCTCGTGTAAGGAGGAGAAATGTGTACCATCACGTTTCCGACTTTGATAAAGGTTCGATTGTAGCCTATCGCGATTGCGGTTTATCATATCGCGACATTGCTGCTCGCGTTGGTCGAGATCCAATGACTGTTAGCAGAATATGGAATCGATGGGTTCAGGAGGGTAATACGGAACGCCGTACTGGATCCCAACGGCCTCGTATCACTAGCAGTCGAGGTGACAGGCATCTTATCCCCATGGCTGTAACGGATCGTGCAGCCACATCTCGATCCCTGAGTCAACAGATGGTGACGTTTGCAAGACAACAACCATCTTCACGAACAGTTCGACGACGTTTGCAGCGGCATGGACTATCAGCTCGGAGACCATGGCTGCGGTTACCATTGACTCTGCATCAGAGACAGGAGCGACTGCGATGGTGTACTCAACGACGAACCTGGGTGCACGAATGGCAAAGCGTCATTTTTTCGGATGAATGCAGGTTCTGTTAACAGCATCATGATGGTCGCATCCGTGTTTGGCGACATCGCAGTGAATGCACATTGGAAGCGTGTATTCGTCATCGCCATACTGGCGTATCACCCGGCGTGATGGTATGAGGTGCTATTGGTTACACGTCTCGGTCACCTCTTGTTCGCATTGACGGCACTTTGAACAGTATACGCTACATTTCAGATGTGTTACGACCCGTGGCTCTACCCTTCATTCGATCCCTGCGAAACACTACATTTCAGCAGGATAATGCACGACCGCATGTTGATGGTCCTGTACGGGCCTTTCTGGACACAGAAAATGATCGACTGCTGCCCTGGCCAGCACATTCTCCAGATCTCTCACCAATTGAAGACGTCTGGTCAATGATGGCCGAGCAACTGGCTCGTCACAATACGCCAGTCACTACTCTTGCTGAACTGTGGTATCGTGTTGAAGCTGCATGGGCAGCTGTACCTGTACACGCCAACCAAGCTCTGTTTGACTCAATGCCCCGGCGTATCAAGGCCGTTATTACGGCCAGAGGTGGTTGGTCTGGGTACTGATTTCTCAGGATCTATGGACATGTCAGTTCTAGTATAATATGTTTGTCCAATGAATGCCCGTTTATAATCTGCGTTTCTTCTTGGTGTAGCAATTTTCATGGCTAGTAGTGTAACATTCGGCAATCGCTTTGCGACTTCCACGAAATTAATCGTTCCTCGAGATTTTATGTGACTTGATTGTATTCACATCAATCTCATTACCCGGCCGCTGCCGAGATGTTATTTCAATTCCGTTGTAAACTTCAATTATTATTTAGTGAACACAACGGTGATGAAACTACTTCCGTGTGGCTCAATTGTGGGTTCTTTGAATGTTCTGGGCGAAGTCTAATCGCATGGAATATTAGTTCACTTTACTACATTGAGGAAGGACAAGTCACTCTCTGACTGTTCTCCTTCTTCAAGGATACATTTTAATACTGATTTTTTCACCCAATTTATCATGTTTGTGGAACGTCAGGAAGTTATCAGCATTAACTGGCTTTGATGGAAGTGTGTACATTGTTAGTGCATGTAGGGTCTTTATGATGGTTCTCCTTTTAAGAGTGTTTTTCTGGAGTTGAGAATAAGCAGGCAGTTCTCGGTCATTTGAAAGTAAATCTTGCAATGGACGGTTGGAGCTTGAAAGTCACGTGCAGCTATTAGAGAAAGGAACTATTCGAAGCACTTAGTGGGGACAGAAAGCTGTGCCAAGAATTTCTCCCACAGTGTGCAGGTCATGCATTTAGTCGACAAGGCTACCTGACACGTGTCTCTTCTCACTGCAGAGGCCGGGGGTACGAGAGAAATCTAGGTCACTCAACCAATGTGTTACGACAGCATTTTAAATGCATTCATAAAATTTCGCGAGTCTCCATTTTCAGCGCGGACTAGACGCTATCGAGCGAGCCATCAGGTTATGTTGCAGAACCTCAGGCCTCAGGCCTTCAAAACAATTTTAGAAAGAATGCAACACTTAAGGTGGCTCTGAATCGATGTATGTAGGAACTCAAAAGCACTTATCTTGGTTATGCCGGGGTCGTATCACACACACCCTTACTTTCAGGCCGTTTAAGTAATGATCTCTATGATAAATGTATTGCTCAATTTAGAGCGTTGTGGAAATTTAAAATAACATGCTACCTAAAGTGGTGGTGGAAAAAAGTCAGGAGCACAGTGCCTCTTTCTCGCTGGACGGGAATTTATGAGTCAGGGATTGGCCACTTCTCCTGAAAAGCGAAGAATATTGTTAGTTTTGATTGGCATTGGCTGCTGAATAGAGCAGACGAGTTGCAGGGGAGTCACAGAGCTCGTGGAGTCTTGTGACGGGCACGAAACGCTTGTGGGGCGTGTCGTAAGAGTATTTTGCGGAGTTTACTGAGGTTTGATGGAATGTAAGGAGAGTTGAGTGTCTTCTGATTCAGGCTCCTGTCTGGAGTGGGTTTTCCGATGTGATTCTGTTGGGAGCCACCTGATTATCGGTAAGCTCACCTGGTACAGCTCTTTCTGACATCTACAGAGGTATGTCAATGACTCACTCGTAAACTAACATAGAAAACTGTAGACCCCTGCCACGACTTAGTTTACTTGCGATCTCCGTGTTTGGCGCTAACTGGGCGCTAACTGTCTGGTAATTTATAAACAGCAGATATTGGGTTGAACAAGGAGATTCAATAGGAGAAATATTCAGCAGGTTAATTTTAACGAACTGCAGAGAGAAATGTCACATTATAGAAGCGGAAGAGAGTAATATGTAGTAAGGGTGGGGTGGGGTGGGGGTATCTTAGAGCCCAAATCCATGGGTGAAGATAGGGTGACGATGATATTACAGGCGACCGAAGCATCCGAAGCCACCGATTACTCGTAAATTGTCAACTGAATCGTCTACTTCCAGAGGCTTTAGATTCACAAACAAACTTGGTACAACAGTTTGACAAACTACACTGGAAAATGGAGAATCTTGACCAAAAGTGTGAAAAAATATGAAAGAGGAATGAATAGCTGGATAAAAAGGAGGATAAGTGGAGCGAGTAGACATGACGAACAATTACAAAACATAAACAAGAAGGTCGAAGAAATCTCGAAAAGGAATGATGAACAAAACAAGAAACTCTAAGAGCATGTTAAGCAGATGATGGGTCAGTTAATAGAGAAGGCTGACGAACATGGCAGTGGTTCTGGCAGTGAATTAGAGACAGTGGTGCGGAACACTGAAGAAACTACTGATAAATGAGGAAAAGACGTTGACAATAACGCGAAGAGTATGGAAAGAATAAGTACATCGAAAGGAGAAGCCACAGAGGAGGTAAAAGTCGTTAAAGAAAATATCAAGTCGGATATCACCAAGAAAGTAGGTGAGCGAGAGGAAATTGTCTCTGTATAATGATTCGTCATCTGATAGAACATTTTTGACCAATTAGTGGGATCATGAGGAAATCAGAAACTTATTATAGTTCAACGAAACTCAGGCTCACATCCATCAGCGGAATGGTGGCCGTTAGTTCCGTTACAGAAGGAAAAACAGAGAAGGAACAACCCCGCAACCAATGGAAAAAATACTGATACGAGCATGAATGAGGTAGACTAGAGGTGAGAGGAAGAAGAATTACGAGACCTAATTGTCATTTTAGAGACATGACCACCTATTGACCTCCACACAAAACTGTTGCTGTAGTGGTAGTCGCAGTATATCAAGATATTGATGAAGATGAGAACCGAAAACACTTTATTTCAACACACAAAGGAATTACATATATTGTTTCATTTTCATAAATGGGAAAAGTTGCATTACAGGGACTCGAACCGGGGTCTCCTGCTTACTAGGCGGATGTGCTGACCACTGCGCCATCCAGACACAGTGATCATTTAATAAACGAATACATTCTCCGTTTTAAGCTGTATTGGTTTTATTAAAACTGTGCTATTAGCTGATTTTGGCCATGAGCCATTATCAAGAACATTTGCTATTTCATGTATTACATACCGTACTCGTCACATTCCTTTATGTCACGTACATAAAACCACCACAAACGCTGCGGCTTTGGTCACTCCTTTCTCGCGAGAAGGTGGAGAGGATGTTATAATTTTTTTTGAGAACTTTAGCACGGCCGCTAAATTGGGAAATTGGGGTGCAAAAACACTGTTGCATGTGGCTAAGCCCACATCTCGTGGTCGTGCGGTAGCGTTCTCGCTTCCCACGCCCGGGTTCCCGGGTTCGATTCCCGGCGGGGTCAGGGATTTTCTCTGCCTCGTGATGGCTGGGTTTTGTGTGCTGTCCTTAGGTTAGTTAGGTTTAAGTAGTTCTAAGTTCTAGAGGACTGATGACCACAGATGTTAAGCCCCATAGTGCTCAGAGCCATTTTTTGAACCATTAGACGCGATTGCAATGAAGCGCAGTGCAGGAAATGCAAACGTTGGGGTCATCTGGTGCATAGTTGCAATGGGTCCTGGCACAATCATGATAGGAAATCGCAAGGTGGGCCTCACCCGCATCGGTTAAATGGGGCAGGGGTGGTGTGTCCACTGTGGAACACCCCCGGTAAGGATTAATGCTAGTGCAGAATCTGTGGCAGACTTTTTTCTGACCGGCTTGGTGAGGGGTAGACCGTGCAAATTTTCATTGGATACCGGGTCTCAGGTATCCGTGGCGAGTAGAAATGTACTCGATAAAGTAGAATTAATACCACCACGCTGGGCGTTAAGTGGCGTGGGTGGGGGACATGTGAAGTCACTCGGATCAGCGGTGTTAAACTTCTGAGTGGAAATGAGAAACTTCCAGGTGAAAGTAGAAGTTCTTCCAGTTGTTGGCAACAGCTATGACGTCATACTCGGACTGGTTTTCCTGGTTGCGCATCAAACAAAAATGGTTCAAATGGCTCTGAGCACTATGGGACTTAACATCTATGGTCATCAGTCCCCTAGAACTTAGAACTAGTTAAACCTAACTAACCTAAGGACATCAAACACATCCATGCCCGAGGCAGGATTCGAACCAGCGACCGTAGCAGTCGCGCGGCTCCGGACTGAGCGCCTAGAATCGCTAGACCACCGCGGCCGGCGCGTCAAACAAAAGTTAACCTGGAAAGGCGTACAGTAGAACTGGATGGAACACAATTTCGCTTAGGTTCTGTGGCCGAAAAACCATTACTGTCGCAAGGAACCGCCCAGAATCCGGGTGGGCCACTTAAACTGGGTACAAGGTCCCTTAGGGTTAACTCGCGGGATACTATACCGAAGTGTACAGGGAAAATAATCTGAGCAGATGTCGGAGCTAGCGTACCGGTAAATTCGTTGTGCGTCGTTGAACCTTTGTCTGAGAATGAGCCGCTGGATAAAATGAAGTGTTTTACGCACCACAGCGTGTCCAGCGTGTCCTACGTACGGGAGATAGAAGGAAAAAAGGTTGTGCCTGTCAGTATTGATACTTTTGGCCTTGAAGAGGTGCAGTGAGCACGGGGTACTGTAATAGCGAATCTGGAGATAACAGAGGAAGATGAACTGGATAAGGATTTCACAGCAGATTACACAACGCCGGGAGAGTCTGTCAGCTGGTCCACACTGAGGGGTAAAGTAGCATATTTAGAAGGGCAAGACAGAGAAGTCATGGAGAACTTTTTGACGGAATACAAAGAGTTATTTAATTCTCATTGTTCACTGCCCGCCACACCGTTAGTTCAGCATTAAATCACCACTGGGAATAAATCACAGGTGTATAAACGTCCGTATCGTGTTCCACAAAGTGTACAGCCTGTCATGGAAGAATTTATTAATCAACAGCTTATGGACGGGATAACAGAAACCAGTAATAGTCCCTGGTCCGCTCCTGTCATAATAGTGGGTAAAAAATCACCTGATGGGTGCAAGGCATATCGTTTTTGTTGTGATTATCGTTTCCTAAACCAAAAAACTGCATCGGATGCATACCCAATGCCTAATATCACTGAAATTCTGCATTATTTGGCTCCGGCTCTGAGCACTATGGGACTTAACATCTATGATCATCAGTCCCCTAGAACTTAGAACTACTTAAACCTAACTAATCTAAGGACATCACGCAACACCCAGTCATCACGAGGCAGAGAAAATCCCTGACCCCGCCGGGAATCGAACCCGGGAACCCGGGCGTGGGAAGCGAGAACGCTACCGCACGACCACGAGCTGCGGACTGCTTTATTTGGGTCAGTGTCGGTCCTTCACGACCTTGGATCTTCGAAGCGGGTACCACCAGTTGGAGGTCGCCCCGGAAGACCGACCGAACACCTACAGGTCATTTACAGTATCGGCGAAGGCCTTTTGGTCTCAAAAATGCTCCGGCAACCTTCCAACGGTTACTAGATAGCGTGTAACGAGGGCTGAAACCTAATCAGTGTATGTTATATTTGGCCGACATAATGTTTTCTCAAAGGACGTGCAAGAACATGTGCGCCGTTTGCGCGAAGTTTTATATCGTCTGAAAGCAGCAGTGTTAGTGGCACGTAACAGACAAGCCCATGCATTCCTCACAGAGCAAGACTTGCTGCGTTGTCGAACAGGTTCAGTTACCATCTGCCCTGCGAAATTGTTACACACTGTTCCCAAATCTTGTGAGTGTTCTCTATTTCGCTCTTAAGAAACAGTCGCGGAGTGACCTAAGGAAATTATAGCAGGCACGGTGCAGTTCTTTCAGCAAGTGGATCCATATTCGGTATTTTCAGTAATGGAAAACACAGTCGTTATTTACGTTTGTTACGAGCAGGGTAAGCAAGGGAGAACGCAAAGGATAGAATTGCAGGGGCAGGGAATGTTAATTAACGGCACACAGTGTGACATTTCAGGTCCAACTTTCCGTTTACCACCCGTGATTACTGGAGCTACAATCATGAACATAACACGCACATTGATCTATGTACCCGACCAACCGGTGCAATTCATCACGGAAAAAAATCTCACTCTTTTGAATAGCACATTAGACCCGCCTTTGCTCGCCTCTTTGAACCGGATGCTAGCAGCTCAGGATGGATGTATAACTAAGGAACATCTTTTTAAACGAGTGCATGAGTGCTGTACCTTTAGCCTAAGGGTACACACAAAACCACTGAACAGTAGTAAGGCACTGCAGCAGAACACTGAGTAATGTTTATGAACAAAGATTAGAGGATGGAAGTGAATGAACACAGTGTAAATAGTGAATCAATCGCATTTTGTGGTGTTTGTGAAGTGAACTGTAGTTGTTTTGACTTTTGGGTTGAATTCGGGGACGAATTCTTTTCTTACGAGGGGGGAATTGTAGAGGACAAAGGGCAATTGTTAGCAAATATGGTGCAAAATTGTGATTTATTGTGTTTCAGTGCGCGATGTGCCAGCCTCACGGCAGACGGTGGTCAAAGGCTGGCCGGCGCGTTATGCAGGTGACACAGTTTTGCAACGAGCGTCGGAATGTGTGTACGTGTGCGGCAGCCATCAACAGCCAGAGCGCAGCATTAGCAGAATGACGCAGGTACGGGCCGCGTGTGGTGCGGTTGCGATAGCCAACTCATCGAGAACGTTCTAACAAACACAGCGCCGCGTAATCGGCGGTTTCAGCAGTGGTCTGCACTATTTAAGGGCATAAGAGGTGGGCGTCGGCATCGGTTCGACCGATTGGGCGTTCGGTGGCTGTTACGTCGTCGTCATCAGTGATGCTGTCCCTGAGGGCCGGCCTGCAGACGGCGTTGCCCGCTGCTGCACCGGCGACTCCCGGCGTCGTCACGAGCCACAGCATCTGGAGGAGGTGTGCTGGGCCGGGCCTCCTGCTGCTAACCACTTACCGTCTGCGCAGCCGCTGACCGAGCATAGTGTCGCGTTCCCTGGACTGCATGCATCAGCACATCACAACACGAGCGGTGGGGCTGAGCTACTGGTAAACGTAGTGGATGAACCAACAATAAAGAGGAAGATTGCTAAAAACAGCCACCTTCTTCTACTTAGCCATGCCCTACAACCCCGACCATGTCACCCACGCCGGTCATCCTTTTATAATGCATATAACACCTCCTCACAATGCGCACACCATGTGTATCCACATCGGTTCAGTGTGCAGTGCTGGCTGTGCTAGTGTGAGTAGAGTAGTGCAAAGGAGACAATCATACACACAGTGAGGCATCTGTGGAAAGTTACGTGACAAAAAAGTCGTGGAAACGGTGTGCTCAGTTGTTTTCTGACAAGGTTAATGGTGTGTCACCAGCGAGTGTCATGCAACGATTACTTCGAAAATGGCGTCGGATAGCATTTGTTTTGAACAAGCCAAAAAACATACGAAATGTACCTGCACACCAGAAAATATGGCTGCAATTCACCAGAAAATGCTTCAGAATCCTATCAAACCCACCCGACACCACTCGCGATAGACCGGCATATCACGTCGATCATGCAGACGAATACTCCACATGGTCCTGCACGTGCATCCCTACTGAGCTAGTGTGTTTCATGCACTGAAACCAGCAGATACTCCTCACTGTCTCCAGTTTTGTCAGATTGCTAATGGATGACTTGCACATGGGTCTGTTCTTTATGTCTGATGAAACCCAGTTTGTTGACTCATAGAATCACAGGTTCTCGCAAGCAGAGGGTCTGGATAACTTTAGTAAACACCCTTGCATGATCAGAAGGTTGGGGCTTGGTGTGCAGCATCTGCACGACACATTGTTCAAAATGGACCAAATGGCTCTGAGCACTATGGGACTTAACATCTGAGGTCACAGTCCCCTACAACTTAGAGCTACTTAAACCTAACTAACCTAAGGACATCACACACATCCATGCCCGAGGCAGGATTCGAACCTTGCGGCCGTAACTGTCACGTGGTTCCAGACTGGAGCGCCTATAACAGCTCGGCCACAGCGGCCGGCGCCACATTGTTGGTCCACATCTTCTTTCATCAGACACTGACTTCGACGTGTTTAATTCCCAACATTCTGAATCCATTTGTGGCAGTATGCCTATAGTCCGCCCCCAATAGCTGAGTAGTCAGCACAACAGAATGTCAATCCTAAGGGCCTGGGTTCGATTCCCGGCTGGGTGGGAGATTTTCTCCGCTCAGGGACTGGGTGTTCTGTTGTCCTAATCATTTCATCCCCATCGACGAGCAAGTTGCCGAAGTGGCGTCAAACCGATAGGCTTGCACCCGGCGAGCGGTCTACCTGACAAGAGGCCCTAGAGGAGGAGGAGGAGATTAGTGTTTAACGTCCCGTCGACAACGAGGTCATTAGAGACGGAGCGCAAGCTCGGGTGAGGAAAGGATGGGGAAGGATATCGGCCGTGCCCTTTCACAGGAACCATCCCGGCATTTGCCTGAAGCGATTTAGGGAAATCACGGAAAACCTAAATCAGAATGGCCGGAGATGGGATTGAACCGTCGTCCTCCCGAATGCGAGTCCAGTGTGCTAACCACTGCGCCACCTCGCTCGGTAGGAGGCCCTAGTCACACGACATTTATTAAAGTGCCTATACAGCCGGTCGAGCCTTGGAGCACATCTACACAATCTTCATTCCTGACAGAGTTGTTAGCAGAGGTCATTCTGGTCGTAGCCCTAGCAGGTCACCCAGGTCACCTTATCTGTCAGTGTGAGCTTAATTTGTGTGGGGAATCCTCAAGTCTAAGATATAGCGGAACCGTACCCTTTAAGAACTGCAGCAGAACATTTCGGATGAGAGTGCAGCAATTCCAGCAGCCCAGCTTCCATCCGCCTTCAGCAGATTGCTGACCAGGGCCCAGAAGTGCCAAGACATGAATGGTGGTCTCTTTCAACGCCTGCTATAGTCAGCTTAGTATCGCATTTCCTTTCCTTTATATTCTGTAACTTTGTTCTCAGGGCTTTTTTATGTTCGTCACCCTGTATCACTTTGCGTCTTCTTCCTCCCGTGACGTTCTTACAGCCCTAGCCGCATCCCACACAGTCACATTGCCCCCATCGGTTTGTCTCCCCATGGTTCGTCATTCTATTTTTTCCTTTCTTTTCACGGCGGCCCTTAGCCCGGTTAACCACACAGCGTTTGTTCTTCCCCTTCTCGTTCCTCCTTGAGGATGGTATACCAAGCTCTTTTTAGGCAATCTGTCATCCGTCATCAAAAGTACATGTCCATACGAGGCGAATTGGCGTCCCTCTGTTCCAAGTCTTTCATGTGTCATTTCCTTATTCGTTGTATTTCTTACGTTGTCTCACCGAAATATTCAACGCAATCCTCTGACGTAGTCCATTTTTATGAGTATTCATTTTTTTGCAGTAAGCTCGCAGCACTCGCATCCAGAAGCTGTTACAGACTCTACAATACCTCAGTACAACATTTTCTACACTTTTACACTAATATTGGAAGGTTACAATAGAGAGTTTAACTTCTGGACTGCTGTTTTTCCATATACTATTCGTTTCTGTATTTCCCAATTACTTGTTAGTCTTCCAGTAGCATGCTAACCAAGTATTTAACATTTTTATAGGTCTTGAATGCTGCATCTACTATTATGTAGACTACATTTCCTTCTCCGCACAAAAGGCCAGTTTTAAAAGTCTATAATCTATAACAAAGTTCTCTTGATCATCCCCTCCTTTGAAACAACACTGTTGTTGTTGTTGTTGTTGTTGTGGTCTTCACTCCTGAGACTGCTTTCATACATCTCTCCAAGCTACCCTATCCTGTGCAAGCTTCTTCATCTCCCAGTACTTCCTGCAACCTAATTCCTTCTGAATCTGCTTAGTGTATCCATCTGTTGGTCTCCCTCTACGATTTTTACCCTCGACGCTGCCCTCCAATGGTAAATTTGTGATTGCTTGATGCCTCAGAACATGTCCTACCAACCGGTCACTTTTTCTTGTCAAGTTGTGCCACAAACTCCTCTTCTCCCCAATTCTATTCAATACTTCCTCATTAGTTATGTGATCTGCCCACCTAATCTTCAGCATTCTTCTGTAGCACCACATTTCGAAAGCATCTATTCTCTTCTTGTCCAAACTACGAGTATTTATCGTCCATGTTTCACTCCCATACACGGCTACACTCCATACAAATACTTTCAGAAACGACTTCTTGACACTTAAATCTATACTCGATGTTAACAAATTTCTCTTCAGAACGCTTTGCTTGCCATTTCCAGTCTACATTTTATATCCTCTCTACTTCGACCATCATCAGTTATTTTGCTCCCCAAATAGGAAAACTCCTTTACTACTTTAAGTGTCTCATCTCCTAATCTAATTTCCTCAGCCTCACCCGACTTAATTCGACTACATTCCATTATCCTCGTTTTGATTTTGTTGATGTTCATCTTATATCCTCCTTTAAAGACACTGTCCATTCCGTTCAACTGCTCTTACAAGTCGTTTGCTGTCTTTGACAGAATCACAATGTCATCGGCGAACCTCAAAGTATTTATTTCTTCTCCATGGATTTTAATACCTACTCCTAATCTTTCTTTTGTTTCCTTTATTGCTTGCTCAATATACAGATTGAATAACACCAGGAAGAGGCTACAACCCTGTCTCACTCCCTTCCCAACCACTGCTTCTCTTCCTTTGTCCCTCGACTCTTGTAACTGCCATCTGGTTTCTGTACAAATTGTAAATAGCCATTCGCTCCCTGTATTTACCCCTGCAACCTTCAGAATTTGATACAGAGTATTCCAGTCAACATTGTCTAAAGCTTTCTCCAAGTCTACAAATGCTAGAAACGTAGGTTTGCCTTTTCTGAGTCTAGCTTCTAAGGTAAGTCGTAGGGTCAGTATTGCTTCACGTGTTCCCATATTTCTACTGCATCCAAACGGATCTTCCCCGAGGTCGGCTTCTACCAGTTTTTCCATTCGTCTGTAAAGAATTCGCGTTAGTATTTTGCAGCCGTGACTTATTAAACTGATAGTTCGGTAATTTTCACATCTGTCAACGCCTGCTTTCTTTGGGGTTGGAATTATTATATTCTTCTTGAAGTCTGAGGGTATTTCGCCTGTCTCATACATTTTGCTCACCAGATGGTAGAGTTTTGTCACGACTGGCTCTCCCACGGCCGTCAGTAGTTCTAATGGAATGTTGTCTAATCCCGGGGCCTTGTTTTGACTCATGTCTTTCAGTGCTCTGTCAAACTCGTCGCGCAGTATCGTATCTCCCATTTCATCTCCATCTACATCCTCTTCCATTTCCATAATATTGTCCTCAAGTACATCGCCCTTGTATAGACCCTCTATATACTCCATCCACCTTTCTGCTTTCCCTTCTTTGCTTAGAACTGGGTTTCCATCTGAGCTCTTGATATTCATACAAGTGGTTCTCTTTTCTCCAAAGGTCTCTTTAATTTCCCTGTAGGCAGTATCTATCTTACCCCTAGTGAGATAAGCCTCTACATCCTTACATTTGTCCTCTAGCCATCCATGTTTAACTATTTTGCACTTCCTGTCGATCTCATTTTTGAGACGTTTGTATTCCTTTTTGCCTGCTTCATTTACTGCATTTTTATATTTTCTCCTTTCATCAATTTAATTCAATATTCCTTCTGTTACCCAAGGATTTTTACTAGCCCTCGTCTTTTTACGCACTTGATCCTCTGCTGCCTTCACTATTTCATCCCTCAGAGCTATTCATTCTTCTTCTACTGTATTTCTTTCCCTCATTCCTGTCAGCTGTTCCCTTATTCTCTCCCTGAAGCTCTGTACAACCACTGGTTTACTCAGCTTATCCTGGTCCCATCTCCTTAAATTCCCACCAGTTTCTTCAGTTTTAATCTGCCTGTAATAATAATTCCTTATTTCTATTTTGTCCAATTCTAAGTAACGGTTTAATAACTGATTGTGTGGTTGCACCACTACTTTGTCTGACTTTTATGGAACTGTTTTATACTTGTTTGTGTGATTTTATTTATGTAGAACTTCCCTATCTTGCTAAGGTGTGCTTAGTCCTCTTTTAATCCCGAATTTATGTAGCGATTTATTGTTAACTACGTGTTTTACCACTGCTTGATATATGACTCTATTCAGTCGTTTTATACCTGAATGTATGTTTTTAACGATGTTGGAGTTTCTTGTATTTTTGTTTAGTACTGTTGGAGATTCTTATCTTGCCATGTCGTACTGAGTTGTCTGGGAAGAGGGTGAGAGAGAGAGGGGGGATGTGGGGAGGGGGGGGGGGAACAGAAGGAAAGAAAATATTGTCTATGGATTTATTTGTTGGTGTTTTGAGATTTTGTTTTTGTATTATTAGCGCTGTCGAGCCGTTCAAAATTTGTTTAATCGGATTGTCAGTTACGGCGCTGGATCTTGATTGGTAGATGCCTTTTTTTGCGTTACGAACTATAACTTAAGTATCTTCTTGTGAAGGTTTTGTTAGTATTTGAAATGTATACGTGTAATGATGTGTTACCACGTGTGCCGTTAATCGGTTTGTAAAAAAACTGGAAAACGATAGAAAAAAGTAAAGACGTAGAATAAGGTTTACGTTAGACGGCGCAGTTCCGACATACCCGCCTTATTGTAGTCTTCATAATACCTTCCACACTGGGACATCTATGTTAGGTGAATGAGGTTCTGTCCTGCTGTATTGTACATTCGTTTAAGTAAAACGAACAAGCATGCAGCTGTCATAATGGAAGGTACTGCATAGCTTAGTAGTATGTACGAATTTTCATCAGTTATCTTTGTAGTGTGGCTATGAGTCTAATTTACAGAGCACTTAGTATTTAAAAAAATAAAATATGGCATTTCAGTCTTCTATCGTTATTCTTTATTTTCAATTACCGGTTTCGGGCTAGCTGCACATCTTCAGATCTGTTAGACGAAGTTAAAAATATAATTAATAAGAGAGATACAGTTAGTGATAGAAATATCTTAGTTTACAAAAAGAAATTTTGGAACGTATTAAATGCCAACATACCATATATTGCAGTTACAGAGTAACTTGTCCGTTCAGAACACTCGGTTCGCTGTCATAAGTAAAGTAAATTTTAATCTGTTAAAACCTTATATCGCAGTATTTAAGAGTAACCTGACTGGTAACAGTAAAAGGTGCCTCCAAAAATTGTGCGTCTGCTATTATTTCACCGTATATATTAATGGCGAATATTCGTTTTAATAAAACAATTTTTAAAGTAATAACATATGAATAATCTTTTTTGAGTGGACCATGAAACGAAAAAATTTACACTAATTTAAAATTTCTTTATAAAGAAACATAAAATATAATTAAAATGTAGATATTCTTTCGAAAATGTGCGTTTACCCTTTTTTTGTTTTGATTGGTGGTGGAGAGGATTTCCCTACGTCAGAACGTATACAACGCCACGCCGAATCCTCTTCCGCCGCGCCCAATTCACCTCGCCGCCAGTACGCTGAGGGCCGTTCGGCTGCAGCTGTTTCTTACTGGAGTGTGCTGTTGCATTCAAGTGTAAGCCTAAAACAGGTCTTTCAAAATCTCATAATAACTCCTATGCATAAAATCTCTTTGCTCATTAAGTAGTAGGCCTGGGGTTTTTCTTTGATGAGCGTATATTTCAATCTCTTCGAGCATGTAGAGATAGAGACTTTTTGGAGCTTTATGTAGCACCTCCATTTGTTCATTTATATTACTCACTTCATGTTTCCTCTCTTTTACATGTGTTCCAAAAGCTGTTCGATTGCTATGACTGCAATGTACTCTGTATCGCATTTCAAAATTCCGCCCTGTTTGTCCTATATAATTACTGTCACCTGCAGCACATTTGATCTTATATACTCCGGAATTATTGTATTTCATTTGTTTTGTCGTTGCTGGTTTATGTCTTAGTCTATGTGCCATTTGCCCTTCATTCTGAAATGCAACTGCGATGTTTTTTGGAAAGCATTTAGCAATTATTTCCGACACACGCCCTTTGAATGTCAGGGTGACAAACTTCTCCTTAACTTTAATTTTCCTAGAATCGCTTCTGATACCCGCGGATTTGTTTTTGATCTTGTTCAACATACGTGTAACATCTTGTGCCCTGTATCCATTAGCTGCTGCTACTTGCTGAATAATACCTAGT
Organism: Schistocerca cancellata; assembly: GCF_023864275.1. Lineage (NCBI taxonomy): Eukaryota > Metazoa > Arthropoda > Insecta > Orthoptera > Acrididae > Schistocerca > Schistocerca cancellata. The sequence goes on from NC_064635.1 coordinate 129,243,530, forward strand.
TCTTTCTGCAACTCATCTTCCTTTAGTGACAATCTTAGCATTTGTTTTCTGTTTTATAGGATGAACTGATAATGAGCTTAGGGCTCTAAACTAGTCCTCGATAAGGCAAATTAATATTGCAACTTCAATGTGGGTTTTTGTTTCAGTTTGTTGTATAATTTGCTAAACCCTACAGTTGCTGACGTCATACTTTCCAGAAATCAGTCAAATGCAATTCTTTCTGAACGGCCAAAATACAGTCCATAACAAAGTTCTGCGTCACGTTAATCATTGACGCGAAAAGCGTGTCGTACTGAAGGCCAAATATGTTGAGGTTCGATATAATAATTAAAACTTTAAGGATACCTTCCTCAAACACGATACAGTGCCGACGATAGTACGCTTGTGGGATAGAGCTGTGGCGATCTGCCCTCTGTCGCAGCCTTGTTCCTGGTTCGCTGACGGCGTGTCTCTTGGCGCAGTTACGCGGCCGACCGTACAACACTGTTTCGCCCGTTGCTAGTGCAGTCCAAAGCAAGCAGTGTCTGAGGTTAGTTTCAGCCGAGCACAGCGGGGCGGGACCGGCTCCGGGCAGTCAGCAGAGACCGGTCACGTACGCCAATTTTCTTCTCCCAACGACTCAATGGGGCGCCTTGACACACAACACGCAGCGCAAAGCAGCGAGTACCACTTATGTCACGTCTGGTGACGTAATAGGTTCTAGACCCAGTAAATTCTTGCACGAGTTCGAAGACGTGTTGGTGGTATAACGCCTCTTCTTCTTGATGATTTGGTTTGATTTGTACTTGGCCTCGGCTAAAACTCGGCGACAGTCGGTAGAGTGTTGAGATCGTTATCGAGTTACGAAGACGACGTTACACAAAATAACAGTGCTGAACCGTATTGTCGACGTGCGTGAGATTATTTACTTCACCAAGAATCGTAATTAATCGTTCGTAATCGATGTTTAACTGAGTAATGATGAAATATTAATGATAAAACCAATACAGTCACATCCACAACAAATTCCCCAGGGAAGCGTCCTGGGGCCTCTGCTGTTCCTGATCTACATAAATGACCTGGGTGACACTCTGAGCAGTTCTCTTAGGTTGTTCGCAGATGATGCTGTAATTTACCGTCTAGTAAGGTCATCCGAAGACCAGTATCAGTTGCAAAGCGATCTAGAAAAGATTGCTGTATGGTGTGGCAGGTGGCAGTTGACACTAAATAACGATAAGTGTGAGGCGATCCACATGAGTTCCAAAAGAAATCCGTTGGAATTCGATTTCTCGATAAATAGTACAATTCTCAAGACTGTCAATTCAACTAAGTACCTGGGTGTTAAAATTACGAACAACTTCAGTTGGAAAGACCACATAGCTAATATTGTGGGGAAGGCGAGCCAAAGGTTGCGTTTCATTGGCAGGACACTTAGAAGATGCAACAAGTCCACTAAAGAGACACCTTACAACACACTCGTTCGTCCTCTGTTAGAATATTGCTGCGCGGTGTGGGATCCTTACCAGGTGGGATTGACGGAGGAGATCGAAAGGGTGCAAAAAAGGGCAGCTCGTTTTGTATTATCACGTAATAGGGGAGAGAGTGTGGCAGATATGATACGCGAGTTGGGATGGAAGTCATTAAAGCAAAGACGTTTTTCGCCGCGGCGAGATCTATTTACGAAATTTCAGTCACCAACTTTCTCTTCCGAATGCGAAAATGTTTTGTTGAGCCCAGCCTACATAGGTAGGAGTGATCATCAAAATAAAATACGAGAAATCAGAGCTCGAACAGAAAGGTTTAGGTGTTCATTTTTCCCGCGCGCTGTTCGGGAGTGGAATGGTAGAGAGATAGTATGATTGTGGTTCGATGAACCCTCTGCCAAGCACTTAAATGTGAATAGCAGAGTAATCATGTAGATGTAGATGTAGAAATTCCCTACAAGCTGCTCGTAATTTCAAGTATCTAAGAAATCGTAACCGTGGGCTTGTTATTTGAGTCAAAGATTCTACACAAGCGCCGAGCGCTACAGTCAAATATTATCGCTGTGCGTAATTATTACTTTGGAGTTTCATGTCAATAATTCGATAGAGTTTTAAATCACAAAAGCACGACTTGGCACGAGAGGCTGTTTTATTGCACACTATCAGTCACTTGCTAACCGAGCCTTGAGAATAAAACTTTCCCAGGTGTTGGGGGGATTTAAATGATATGTTTCGGACCTATCACTGAAGTTCCATAAACCACTGGCTATTGTGAATGAAAATTGTCTATCAGTGTTCGTTGCCTAAATCACTGTCTAAGGAATGTTTAGTTCAATTATCTAGTTAAAAGTCCTCCGTTCGAATTCTAATGCCGTGATATTTGAAGTCAGAAGATCGTATTACTGCGTCATAATAGATCGCAATTATTCACTCTCAAAAATAATCTACGCGCGCCTACATGTACGAGCATTCAAATATATGACCTGCTCCGGCTAACTCTCGTAACGTAGTAAAAATGCATTGATTTATACTTAGCCATTACTCACGATTCCCAAAGAGTACTCAGACGGAGTATTCTGTGGGACTGTTTGTTCTACTTTGCGAATGTTAATTTATGCAAATTTTTCGGTTTATTATGATTTTGATTTTAATTTTACTGAAATTTAATCTTTCTTTCGTAGATTGCTAAATTGTCAAGTCTTATATTCCTGATTTAATTACTTGTTATTGTCCTAATAATAGTGATAAATGGAACTTTGTTCGCTTATTCACTTTTCTGGGAATTTTGGACTTGGAGGGGGGGGATTCTTTGGGGTATTGGGAGCTAATTTTTGATTTTTATTTCTCGACCGAGGCATTACAGTGGGAGCGGCCTGATTTGTGTCACTTTTGAGATTTCATTTATGACTGACTAAACGGGTTGACTGGAATAGTCTCTTTGAAATTCTGAAAGTAGTAGGGACAAAATACAAGGAGCCAGAGGCTGTTTACAACTTTTACAGAAATGAGGCGGCAGTTGCAAGAATCGAGGGGAATCAAAGGGAAGCAGTGGTTGAAAAGGGAGTGAGACAGGAATGTAGTGATGTACTCCATCCTCGATGCTATTTCATCTGTTCATTGAACCAGCAGTAAGGGAAAGGAAAGAAACATTTTGAGTAGGAATTAAAATTCAGGGAAAATAAATGAAAACTTTCAGATCTGGATTTGCCGATGACAGGGTATTTCTGTCAGAAAGAGCAAAGGACTTCGAAGAGGAACTGAGCGGAATGGACAATGTGTTCAAAGTAAGATATAAGATGAACATCATCGGTGACGAGAGTGGCCGACCGGTTCTAGGCGCTACAGTCTGGAGCCGCGCCACCGCTACGGTCGAAGGTTCGAATCCTGCCTCAGGCATGGATGTGTGTGATGTCCTTAGCTAGGTTTAAGTTGTTCTAAGTTCTAGGAAACTGATAACCTCAGCAGTTAAGTCCCATAGTGCTCAGAGCCATTGAACCATTGAACATCAGCAAAACCAAAACGAGGATAATGGAATGAAGTCGAATTAAATCAGGTAATGCTAAGGGAATCAGAATAGGAATCGAGACAGTTAAAGTAGCATAGGGGGTTTGCTGTTTGGGCAGCAAAATAACTGAGGACTTGAGAGGATAAAAAATGTAGACTAGCGATGGCTAGAAAAGCATTTCCGACGAAGAGAAATTTGTTAACATCGAATATAGATTTAAGTTCAAAAATAGTTTAAATGGATCTCAGAACTATGGGACTTAACATCTGAGATTATCAGTCCCCTACAACTTAGAACCACTTCTAAGGATGAAATTTTCACTCTACAGCGGAGTGTGCGCTGAAATCAAACTTCCTGCCAGATTAAAACTGTGTGCCGGACCGAGACTCGAACACGGGACCTTTGCCTTTCGCGGGCAAGTGCTCTACCGACTGAGCTACCCAAACACGACTCACGCCCCGTTCTCACAGCTTTAATTCCGCCAGTACCGCGTCTCCTACCTACCAAACTTCACAGAAACTCTCCTGCGGGGCGTGAGTCGTGCTTGGGTAGCTCAGTCGATAGAGCACTTGCCCGCGAATGGTAAAGGTCCCGAGTTCGAGTCTCGGCCCGGCACACAGTTTTAATCTACCAGGAAGTTTCACTTCTAAGGACATCACACACATCCATGCCCGAGGCTTAATTAGAACCTGCGACCGTAGCGTTCGCGCGGTTCCAGACTGTAGCGCCTAGAACCGCTAGGACACCCTGGCCGAGTAGATTTAAGTGTTCGGAAGTATTTTCTGAAGGTACAATACTCACCATTACAATTGCTACACCAAGACGAAATGCAGATGAAAAACGGGTATTCATAGGACAAATATATTATACCAGAACTGACATGTGATTACATTTTCATGCAATTTGGGTGCATAGATCCTGAGAAATCAGTACGCAGAACAACCACCTCTGGCCGTAATAACGGCCTTGATACGCCTGGGTATTGAGTCAAACAGTCCTTGGATGGCGTGCACAGGTACAGCTGCCCATGCAGCTTCAACACGATACCACAGTTCATCAAGAGTAGTGACTGGCGTATTGTGACGAGCCAGTTCCTCGGCCACCATTGACCAGACGTTGGTGAGAGATCTGGAGAATGTGCTGGCCAGGGCAGCAGTCGAACATTTTCTCTATCCAGAAAGGCCCGTACAGGACCTGCAGCATGTGGTCGTGCATTATCCTGCTGAAATGTAGGGTTTCGCAGGGTAGAGCCACGGGTCGTAACACACCTGAAATGTAACGTCCACTGTTCAAAGTGCCGACAATGCGAACAATAGGTGACCGAGACGTGTAACCAATGGCACCCTATACCATCACGCCAGGTGAACGACAGTATGGCGATGACGAATACACGCTTCCAATGTGGGTTCACCGCGATGTTGCCAAACACGGATGCGACCATCATGATGCTGTAAACAGAACCTGGATTCATCCTAAAAAATGACGTTTGCCATTCGTGCACCCAGGTTCGTCGTTGAGTACACCATCGCAGGCGCTCCCGCAGCCATGGTCTCCGAGCCGATAGTCCATGCTGCTGCAAACGTCGTCGAACTGTTCGTGCAGATGATTGATGTCTTGCAAACGTCCCCATCTGTTGACTCAGGGATCGAGACGTGACTGCACGATCCGTTACAGCCATGCGGATAAGATGCCTGTCATCTCGACTACCAGTGATACGAGGCCGTTGGGATCCCACACGGCGTTCCGAATTACTCTCCTGAACACACCGACTCCATATTCTGCTAACAGTCATTGGAACTCGACCAACTCGAGCAGCAGTGTCGCGGTATGATAAACCGCAATAGCGATAGGCTACATGTCGGAAACGTGATGGTACGCATTTCTCCTCCTTACACGAGGCATCACTACAACGTTTCACCAGGCAACGCCGGTCAACTGCTGTTTCTGTATGAGAAATCGGTTGGAAACTTTCCTCATGTCAGCACGTTGTAGCCGTCGCCACCCGCGCCAACCTTGTGTGAATGCTCTGAAAAGCTAATCATTTGCATATCACAGCATCTTCTTCCTGTCGGTTTAATTTTCGCGTCTATAGCACGTCATCTTCGCGGTGTAGCAATTTTAACGGCCAGTAGTGTATTTGTCTGGAGTGTAGCCGTGATTTGGAGTGAAACATGAACGATAAACAGTTTAGACAAAAAGAGAATAGCTTTCGAATTGTGGTTCTGTTGAAGAATTTTAAAGATTAGATGTATCCATCACCTAACTAGTGAGGAGGTACAGGATAGAATTAGGGTGACAAGAAATTTGTGGCTCATCTTGACCAAAATACATGAATGGTTGATACGACACATCCTGAGACAGCAAGAAATCACGAATTTAGTACTGGAGGGAAGTGTGGGCGACAATAGTCGTATAGGGAGACCAAGAGATGAATACAGCAAGCAGATTCAGCATGACGCTGGCTGCAGTAATTACAGTAATTATTCGGAGATGACGAAGCTCGCACAGGATACAGTAGCATGGACAGCTACATCAAATGAGCCTCAGGACTGAAGACCACAACACCACTCTAAACGGTTAATTTACAAAATTATTTAAATAATATCATTTTCTGTGGTGTCACCGCCAGACACCACACTTGCTAGGTGGTAGCCTTTAAATCGGCCGCGGTCCGCTAGTATACGACGGACCCGCGTGTCGCCACTGTCAGTAGTTGCAGATCGAGCGCCACCACACGGCAGGTCTAAGGAGACGTACTAGCACTCGCCCCATTTGTACGGACGACTTTGCTAGCGACTACACTGGCGAAGCCTTTCTCTCATTTGCCGAGAGATAGTTAGAATAGCCTTCAGCTAAGTCCATGGCTGCGACCTAGCAAGGCGCCATTAACCATTTCTAGAGAGAGTCTCACTTGTATCATCAAGAACGCTGTATACAAATGATGGATTAAATTTAAGTATTCCAGCAGCTACGTACTTTTCTTTATAGCATTCATTACGTATCCTGTTTCAGACCTAACGCCAGCCTGCGTGAGTTGACGCGTGCATTTCGGCCTCCTCTCTCAATTAGTGTGCGTTGTGTTGGCTAATCTGCCGACACAACATTTTCAAATGCAGGAAGTTGGTCTTGGAATGTGATTTATAAATGGAAATTCTGTGAAAAATAAACACTCTACACCAAATGAAGTTGTCATACCACTTAATCATAACGAAGAACACACACACACACACACACACACACACACACACACACACACACACACACGCACACACACACGGATCGATCGCTTACATCACAAACACACAGGTGATATTAGCATTCAAGAATAAGGTTGCGTTGTTTGGGGAATGAGACCAGACAGCGAGGTCATCGGTCTCATCGGATTAGGGAAGGAGGGAAAGGAAGTCGGCCGTGCCCTTTCATAAGAACCATCCCGGCATTTGCCTGGAGCGATTTAGGGAAGTCACGGAAAATCTGAATCAGAATGGCCGCATGTAACTAACAGTGGGCAACGTCAACGTCATCCAAAACGTAACGTCAGGTAAACAGTTGTTACGCCTGGTAGCTGGTTTTAAGGGTGGTTCGCAACGAAAAGAACTGAAAAAGAAGGCGGAATGTCGTGGAATATAAAACTCATCTCTAATTTTCGCTCGCGTTTTAAAATTTTCTTGTTTGCATTCTGGTAATAAGTTAATTAGCGAAAACCGGTTACTCATTAAATAATGAAATAAATGTTAGTTAGTTGAATGCCGTGTTGGGCCTGAAACTAGCCTTTGGAAGAGAAACAGCTGGCCACTTCTAAGTCCGGGATTCAATAGTCCCAATATTACTCTATTAAACGAAACCTCTTAACTCCGACTTTTTTTTTATTTATGGTCACGTTTTCGGGATTCTAACCCAATGCACGTTGCTCTGTTTCTCGTGGACTGAGATCTCTGTTTCGAAAACCCCTGTGAGTCCTACAGAGACTTCCGTTCTGCGATAAAGTCATAACACGTGGGTATATAATATGTTCCTGAATTGTATAGTAGAATGATTTCAGCGATGTTGGCCCATAATTATGTACAACCGTCTGACCACTGTTTTTGAAAATGGGGATTAGTTGCATTTTCTTACAGTCGCCATGGACCCCTCCTTTGCTTCAGTGAACAATGGTAAAAAGCTGCCGTAAATGTAGAAAGTTCCTACTCTATATAGAGTGTCTGTCTTCCCATAGTAGAACAGTCTGAGAAGGGGGTTTCACCCTCTTAGACTTTCTTCGCTATTATAGAATCTTAAGATTATTGCCCGTAGGTCACTGTCCTTAAGGCAGTAAGACACAATATTTTTTTTTCTTTAATGTTGAAGAGTAGATTTGCGAGTAACGGTTTAACACGATCGCTGGTAGCCAAGTACGTAACATACAAGTCTTGTAGCCGTGAAGTCTTTGGTCCAATTTATGAAATTAGCAACTTTTATTTCACTTTCACACTTATTTCAAGCCTGTATGTTATTAAATTGAAGAGCTAATTAAAAAGTATTGAGCCGGCCAGAGTGGCCGTGAGGTTAAAGGCCCTTCAGTCTGGAACCGCGTGACCGCTACGGTCGCAGGTTCGAATCCTGCCTCGGGCATGGATGTGTGTGATGTCCTTAGGTTAGTTAGGTTTAATTAGTTCTAAGTTCTAGGCGACTGATGACCTCAGAAGTTAAGTCGCATAGTGCTCAGAGCCATTTGAACCATTTCTTAAAAAGTATTGGATCGTAACAATTTAACACTAATAACACCTGTTTACTTATTTCTTTATAGTGTTGTTGCTCATACGAGAATGAATATTAATCTGATACAAACGTGCGAGGTATGCTATTGTTAAAATGTTACATAAAGAATTAACAACCGTCCAATCTCAAGAAACAAACAATAGCATATTTTATTTTCCGTGTGTGCTTCGCATTTTTATAGAAAATTTTCATTTATAATAAAAACTCACATTTTGATGAGAAGATAAGGAACGATGGAATACTTGTCAGACCGTTTTCTCTAGCCAACCTCGTAGCAGGAGTTCATTCACTTATTTCATTTTTAACTTATGGCATTCATTTTGGAGTGATGAAGTCTTTTTCAAATTGCCAAAATTAATCCGGAAACCTAGGTTTTTCGAAATGGTCCCGGGTAAAATATGGTCATTTACCCAGGAATGAATATTATATTCAAATTTGAAAGCGTTGCAGTCGACAAAATGTGAGAAATACTGTATTTTATAGTGTATACGTTGCATTATTACTGTACTACACACGAACAATCACTCTGCGAAATGATATTAAGAAGAAACATTATGAAAAGCCAGGCAGAAGTTAAAAACATTTTCAAACAGAAGGCAATGGCAGCTATCACAAATTTGCAGTTTCAACACAGGGAAAATTGTTAACACACAAAAAATTTTCATTTGCAAATATCAGGTATACCATGGTTGAAGATCTTCTTCCATTTAAAGGTAGAACATGGTGCACGAACGATGAAGTACGGCTTAATCATCGACATGTTGTATAATTAACTTAAAAAAAATATATAGCATTTCACTTACCATAAAATTCTATTACTGAGGAACTTACAATATCTTGGAAATAGCTTTAACATAGTATACAGCAGTTGGATGTGAAGAACGCAAAACGTTTACAAATGCTACACAATACTATTCCTTATAAATAATTCATCACAGTTAAAAGAGAACACTCATGTCCATATGTACAACAATAGAGGGAAAAAAGACCTTTATTAGCCATTGTTAAGGCTGTCAGTGGCTCAGAAAGCAGTTCAGTATGCAGCAACAAACATTTTTTATCATTTTCCCAATAACATAACATGTCTGACAGATATCGAAGCAAATTTCAAATCTCATTTAAAATCATTTCTTCTGGATAACTTACTCTATTCAACTGACGAATTTCTACTTAAAACATGGTAGCAAGTAAAAATAATTTTTAAAAATTAGATGAAGTTGCATGAGTAAGGTATTGGGTAATTTTTTGAATGAATTAAATTGAATACCGCTTCATACAAAGATAAGTGCCGTTATTCCTACTGTATGAAATGGTCTTGAAGGAACTCCTTTATGTTTGTCAAAAGCCACGGCAAATTTTTCTCAGGGTGCTATCACCAGGAATATCATACGTATTCCAACGTGAAGACATCCGTATAACTCACGATGGATTAAGAATCTTTCTTTGTTATTACGCGATAATCCATTTAAACAATGCTTCATTATTTTTTCTGTGAGGCTGGATGCTCCAACATAGTTGCCTATGTGCAATGGCAGCGTAATTATTTTTAGATATTACTATTAACAACTCTGGCCTAATATGAACTGCAAAATATTACAAGACGCCGTTTTCAATTTATTGAGATTATTCTTTTAAATATTTTTAGCATTAAATGACTGTTAAAAGAACTTATATAATTTTTGTCATCAGTGACGTCGCTATAATAATGAGTATTCACAAAATGGCCAAGGCAACATTTAATTATTACGTACTGAATTATATACAGGATAGGTATACACTACTGACAAAAACACGTATTACAATTATTGATTTCGTATATATTCAACAAAATTCTATTACTACTACAGATAATTGTATCAGCTATAGACCGTGAACGATAATGAAACAAAAAATACGCTCATTCTCCTTGTACAAAGGGACAGAGATAATAATAATTGCGATTCTATGAGCGCAGATAGCGCATCTCCATTGTTAAGTATCAACGACTGATTTATACTCTTTTCTACCGGAGGCTATGCTATAAAGGCTAACAATTAACAAGCTGTTTATTAATGTTAATGCTAATTGTACACGGTGTCCCGCGCAAACTTTCCACCGCCTTTATCTATGGAACCTCAATAGATATTGAGAAACACGGGTATGAATTTACGGCAGGGGATCACGAAAGGAAACACTATCACACATTCTAAACCATGTGCAAATACTCGTTTCAAAACAAACTTATGTTTTTATTAAATGGACACCCCATATTATTCCTGACGCAATCAATAACACGAGAAATCACAGTAATAGTGGCGTTGGTTGTATCGCAATACGTCAATTGCATCCCCAGAAATTGGTACGCGAAGTTGACGCCTGAAATGAACGAAACGGACCACTGTGGCACACCGAGCGAGATGATGCAGTGATGAGCACACTGGACTCTCATTCGGGAGGACGACGGTTCAAACCCGTCTCCGGTCATCCTGATTTAGGTCTTCCGTGATTTTCCGCACTTGCTTCAGGAAAATGCTGGGATGGTTCCTTTCAAAGGGCACAGCCCATTCCTTCCCCATCCTTCCCTAATCCGAGTTTGTCCTCCGTCTCTACTGACCTCGTTGTCGACGTGACGTCATCCTCCTCCACTATTGCACTTCCTCCCCCCCCCCCCCACAATGCAAGCGTGACCCACACACCCCACGTAATCGCGATGTGATTGATTTACTACAATGCAACAAATGCTGAACTTACATATTGCTACGTACACTGTTAGGACGTATCCTGCGAGACGTATGTGTGTCCAGTCATCAACAATGAAAACAAGGGCCCGGTGTACTCGTACGTGCTTTGTTAAACTTTTCGACAGTACTACAGTGGAGATAACAGTAACGAAATATCGATAACCATCGGCCAGAGCAAACAAAAGTAATGGCTGTCAAAGCGTCGCACACAGGGATACATGCTATTTGTACGTAGTTCTACATCAATTATGTAATGGCACATGCCACGTACAGGACATGTTACAGAACATCTTTAATGACTGCGACTGAACTGAACTGTAGCAGATGGTGCAACGCATACATGAACGTACTGTAGTACTACTGTAAAAAGAAAAAAAAACTTCCGTAATACACAAAATGTACGCGGATGTGCAATCACATGTCTCGCAGCTGAAACGCTGCAACGTATGTTCGAAGAGATGGCCCTTTGTTCAAAGAAATTTCAGGCTTGCAGTCGTTCAATACCACGCACGATATTTCAACGGGGCACCTGCCAGTCATCTTCAGGTGAGCGGTCGCAGACTGGAGGAAACGCCCACCGTTCCGCAATATATAGCGCGCTGTAACTATTTTGCGCATGTGCCGAAAACTTGATAGATGGACCACTCTGCCCGCCGCCAGCGCCCTCGCTGGTGGAATAGCGGAACTCAGTCGCCCCCTGCGTTGCTGCTTGCCACGGCCGTCGGCGCACTCCGATTTGAACAAATCGTGGAGATGATGGGATTCCATGCACTGTCCAGCTGGTAGCCACTGTCACGGTTCAACAGATTTTCCGCCAGTCGTATTTCTACGGATTCTTTAATAATGGAGTCCCAGAAAGACGTTACTGTGGACAAAATCATTGTTTTTTCATACTCCATTGAATTTCCAGTAGAAATATAATGTTCAGCAATAGCGGACTTGGTTGGCTGCAAGAGGCGGGTATAACGTCGATGTTGAGTGCAGCGTTCTTTCACGGTGCGTGTGGTTTGACCTATGTAAGCCGTACCACATTGGCACAGTATCCTGTAAATTCCGGCCTTTCCTAGTAACAGATTGTCCTTAACTGATCCCACAAGGTCCGCAGTCTTCGATGGTGGGCGGAAAACCACTTTTACCTGAAATTTTCGGGGGATTCTTGCTATTTTAAACGAAGTGTTGCCAATGAAAAGAAGAAAAGCTGAAGATTGTTCCGGCATGTTCTCCTCTTTATCCACTTCCTGCTTCTTAGTTTTAACTACACTCCTGGAAATGGAAAAAAGAACACATTGATACCGGTGTGTCAGACCCACCATACTTGCTCCGGACACTGCGAGAGGGCTGTACAAGCAATGATCACACGCACGGCACAGCGGACACACCAGGAACCGCGGTGTTGGCCGTCGAATGGCGCTAGCTGCGCAGCATTTGTGCACCGCCGCCGTCAGTGTCAGCCAGTTTGCCGCGGCATACGGAGCTCCATCGCAGTCTTTAACACTGGTAGCATGCCGCGACAGCGTGGACGTGAACCGTATGTGCAGTTGACGGACTTTGAGCGAGGGCGTATAGTGGGCATGCGGGAGGCCGGGTGGACGTACCGCCGAATTGCTCAACACGTGGGGCGTGAGGTCTCCACAGTACATCGATGTTGTCGCCAGTGGTCGGCGGAAGGTGCACGTGCCCGTCGACCTGGGACCGGACCGCAGCGACGCACGGATGCACGCCAAGACCGTAGGATCGTACGCAGTGCCGTAGGGGACCGCACCGCCACTTCCCAGCAAATTAGGGACACTGTTGCTCCTGGGGTATCGGCGAGGACCATTCGCAACCGTCTCCATGAAGCTGGGCTACGGTCCCGCACACCGTTAGGCCGTCTTCCGCTCACGCCCCAACATCGTGCAGCCCGCCTCCAGTGGTGTCGCGACAGGCGTGAATGGAGGGACGAATGGAGACGTGTCGTCTTCAGCGATGAGAGTCGCTTCTGCCTTGGTGCCAATGATGGTCGTATGCGTGTTTGGCGCCGTGCAGGTGAGCGCCACAATCAGGACTGCATACGACCGAGGCACACAGGGCCAACACCCGGCATTATGGTGTGGGGAGCGATCTTCTACACTGGCCGTACACCACTGGTGATCGTCGAGGGGACACTGAATAGTGCACGGTACATCCAAACCGTCATCGAACCCATCGTTCTACCATTCCTAGACCGGCAAGGGAACTTGCTGTTCCAACAGGGCAATGCACGTCCGCATGTATCCCGTGCCACCCAACGTGCTCTAGAAGGTGTAAGTCAACTACCCTGGCCAACAAGATCTCCGGATCTGTCCCCCATTGAGCATGTTTGGGACTGGATGAAGCGTCGTCTCACGCGGTCTGCACGTCCAGCACGAACGCTGGTCCAACTGAGGCGCCAGGTGGAAATGGCATGGCAAGCCGTTCCACAGGAGTACATCCAGCATCTCTACGATCGTCTCCATGGGAGAATAGCAGCCTGCATTGCTGCGAAAGGTGGATATACACTGTACTAGTGCCGACATTGTGCATGCTCTGTTGCCTGTGTCTATGTGCCTGTGGTTCTGTCAGTGTGATCATGTGATGTATCTGACCCCAGGAATGTGTCAATAAAGTTTCCCCTTCCTGGGACAATGAATTCACGGTGTTCTTATTTCAATTTCCAGGAGTGTAGATATGAGACAGTTTGAGCTCTATGAACAAGTCTTTTAAGCACACTCATGGATTGCGACGGGTGATGGCAACTTGATGCTTGCAGGCACAAATCAGTATGAGTGGCATTCAGATAAACTGAATGCCCTAGAGAACCAGGACGTCCAAGAAAGGCAAACAACCATCTTTCTCTATTTCCATTGTGAACCGGATGTTGCTATGAATGGAGTTGAGGTGATGTAGAAACTCACGTAGCGCTCTGTATGAAAATTACTGGCTGTGCTGTGTTTGTCTCTGGTGTTGTTCCATTGTATCTAACTTTTTAAGCTTTTGTCCCATTTGTTGCATTAATTGTAATAACAATACACTGGTGTTCGAAACATGTTCTTCAGCGCTATTCGGCAGTGCATTTGAGCCGGCAAAATTCGCATTTTGAAAAGCAGAAAATGTGTCTTGACGTATTTGAGAAAACGGTGAGGACGCAAAACCTGAATCTACAGTATTTGCAAGATTGTGTCCTATCATTTCGGAATCCTGAGGCGTGGTGTTGCCGACCGATCGATCGATAATGCTTCCCTGTTCACTGATAGTTTCACTGTCAACACCATTATTTGCCGCCCGCTCCATTTCCCTATGCACAATTACCAAATTACCACTTTAAAAAAATGGTTCAAATTGCTCTGAGCGCTATTGGACTTAACTCCTGAGGTCATCAGTCCCCTAGAACTTAGAACTACTTAAACCTAACTAACCTAAGGACATCACACACATCCATGCCCGAGGCAGGATTCGAACCTGCGACCGTAGCGGTCACGCAGCTCCAGGCTGTAGCGCCTAGAACCACTCGGCTACTCCGGCCGGCTACTACTTTTAATGTCTGCTAATTCATTACACGGTGGTGCTTATAAGCTACGCTCGTCGTCACTATCATTTCTCAATTTACTTTGGAGCTTAGTATTACGTTTTTCACACGTCATAATTATCACGTATTTCACACGATAACAAGAAGTGCACAATTTTAAGAGAAAAAATAAGAAAACACATTAACATAGTACTGAAAATAATATCTAGTTAATTGCAAGCGCAGCTACGAAATACTTGGTGCGAATCTCCATGCATGCCATAACTGTTGTACTGTACAACAATGAAAAACTACACCTACAAAGGAAATTCTCTCTACAATTATGCACTAGCAATAAACAATAGCTACAGTAATTACACAAACTATAGAAAAAATCAGAAGATTCCAGTGACTCGGCTAAGGGTCGACATATGAAACGTCCACTTAGAAAAATTTGTGAATTACTGTGCTGGTAAACCCCTTACGTTATTTGATTTTCAAACAGTTGAGCAGAACTGAACGTACTCAGACATTTCTCTCTTTACTTATTCTGATCAATACTAAATTCACACACAATATTTTTAGTGCAACGCAATCTGACTTTCAATAATCCCTACAGAAGGGTGGCCCTGACTAACAATAACCTATACCTTTCATGAATCACTTACCTCACAAAAATCTTCGTTACTCGAACTACTGCAATACAGCGAGCGCCAGTACTGGCAGCTAAATAAAGGATTCAAACTACTGAAGGCACTAACTACTGATAGGCATACTTAGCAAATGAAAGATTTTTATAGAGAACAAACAATGTATTTACCTCAATCGTGTTCAAACGTCATAACATATATATCAGTTCATGACATACAGTCTTACAAATTTCGTTTTTCTGACCTACTCACGTCCAGATCGTCCGCTGTCAAAACTCAGCCATTACTCTCCCCACATCCACCACTGCTGGCGGCTCACCTCCAACTGCGCAACGCAACGCGCTGTTCACATCCAACTGCCCAACACTACAATAGCGAATATTCCAACAAAGCCAACCAGCCACACACTGCACACAGCACTGCCAGCGATTTTCATACAGAGCGCTACATGACGTTACGAACATAAAAACCTAAACAGCCTACTTACAATCTATGCTAGGAGAGTACATCCACCGGCACTTGCAGCATGTTTTTCCTCGGGACGATGGCAGGACAACGCAACATATCACACAGCTCGCAGTGAACGTGCGATTTCTAAGAGCAGCAGAGTGAATTTATCGTACTTCCCTGGCCAACAAGGTCCCACGATTTAAGGATTAAATCAAGGGAGGAACATAAAGATTGCAACTGGGATTCCACTGCTAAATGCAGAGGAAAGAGTGGATAAGTGGAAATAATACATTGAAATCCTCTATGAGGCAGAAGATTTGTATGACGCAGTAGAAGAGAAAACAGGAGTCGATGTAGAATGGATAGGAGATCAAGTATTAGGATCAGAATTTAAAAGAGCTTTGGAGGACTTCAGATCCAGAAAGGCATGAGGGATAGATAACATTTCCTCAAACTTCTAAAATCACTGTGGGAAGTGGCAACAAAATGACTATTCACATTGGTGTGTATAATGTATGAGTCTGGCAACATACCGTCACACTTTCGGAAAAATATCATCGACACAATTGCGAAGACTGCAAGAGCTGACAAGTGCAAAAATTATCGCACAACCAGCTTAACAGCTCATGTATCCAAGCTGCTGACAAGACCAATATGCAGAGGAATGGAAAAGATAATTGAGGATGTGTTAAAGAACGATCAGTTTGGCTTTAGAAAAGGTAAAGGCACCAGAGGGGCAATTCTTAAAATTTGGAAATTTGTGGTAAGGAGCCGCACGAACTCTGACAATGCTTCAGAGACCGGGCGGCTACCGCGCGCGACGGCAATTCTGGCGTTGCGGTTGATAATGGAACCAAGAATAAACAAAAACAGGATTTGTCTACCTGGAGAAAGCCTTCGAAAATGTAAAATTGTGCAAGATGTTCGAAATTCTGAGGAAAAAAGGAATAACCTTTAGGCACAGGCGGGTTATGTGTAATATGTACAACAGCCAAGAGGCAATAATAAAAGTGGACGACCAAAAACGAAATGCTGGGATTGAAAAGCGTGTAAGACAGGGATGTAGTCTTTCCCCCGTACTGTTCAATCTGTACATCGAGGAAGCAATGATGGAAATAAAAGAAAGGTTCAGGGGTGGAATTAAAATTCAAGGTGAAAGGATATCAATGATACGATTCGCTGATTACATTACTATCCTAAGTGAAAGTGAAGAAGAATTACATGATATTCTGAAATGAATGAACAATGTAATGAGTGCAGGCTATCGATTGAGAGTAAATCGAAGAAAGAAGAAAGTAATGAGAAGTAGCAGAAATGAGGACAGCGAGAAACTTAACATCAGGACTGATGGTCAGGAAATCGACGCAGTTAAAGAATTCAGCTACCTAGGCAGTAAAACAATCAATGACGGACGGAGCAAGGAGGACGTGAAAAGCAGACTAGTAATGACGGAAAGGGCATTCCTGGGTAACAGAAGTCTGCTAGTACCAACATAGGCCTTAATTTGAGGAAGAAATTTCTGAGAACCTACGCCTGGAGTGCAGCGTTGTATGGTAGTGAATCGTGGACTGTTGGAAATCCGTAACAGAAGAGAATCCAAGCATTTGAGACGTGGTGCTACAGACGAATGTTGAAAATTAGGTGGACTGATAAGGTAAGGAATGAGGAGGTTCCTCGCTGAATCGGAGAGGAAACAAATCTGTGTAATATACTGACAAATAGAAGGGACATGATGATTGGACATTTGTTAAGACATCAGGGAATGACTTGCATTGTACTAGACGGAAATGTAGAGGGCAAAAACTGTAGAGGAAGACAGAGATTGGAATGTTGTTGTTGTCTGTTCTTGTGGTCTTCAGTCCTGAGACTGGTTTGATGCAGTTCTCCATGCTACTCTATCCTGTGCAAGCTTCTTCATCTCCCAGTACTTACTGCAACCTACATCCTTCTGAATCTGCTTAGTGTATTCATCTCTTGGACTCCCTCTACGATTTTTACCCTCCACGCTGCACTCCAGTGCTAAATTTGTGATCCCCTGATGCCACAGAACATGTCCTACCAACCGGTCCCTTCTTCTTGTCAAGTTGTGCCACAAACTCCTCTTCTCGCCAATTCTATTCCATACCTCCTCATTAGTTATGTGATCTACCCATCTAATCTTCAGCATTCTTCTGTAGCACCACATTTCGATAGCTTCTATTCTCTTCTTGTCCAAACTACATATCGTCCATGTTTCACTTCCATACATGGCTACACTCCATACAAATACTTTCAGAAACGACTTGCTAACACTTAAATCTATACTCCACGTTAACAAATTTCTCTTCTTCAGAAACGCTTTCCTTGTCATTGCCAGTCTACATTTTGTATCCTGTCTACTTCGACTATCATCAGTTATTTTGGTCCCCAAATACACTCCTGGAAATTGAAATAAGAACACCGTGAATTCATTGTCCCAGGAAGGGGAAACTTTATTGACACATTCCTGGGGTCAGATACATCACATGATCACACTGACAGAACCACAGGCACATAGACACAGGCAACAGAGCATGCACAATGTCGGCATTAGTACAGTGTATATCCACCTTTCGCAGCAATGCAGGCTGCTATTCTCCCATGGAGACGATCGTAGAGATGCTGGATGTAGTCCTGTGGAACGGCTAGCCATGCCATTTCCACCTGGCGCCTCAGTTGGACCAGCGTTCGTGCTGGACGTGCAGACCGCGTGAGACGACGCTTCATCCAGTCCCAAACATGCTCAATGGGGGACAGATCCGGAGATCTTGCTGGCCAGGGTAGTTGACTTACACCTTCTAGAGCACGTTGGGTGGCACGGGATACATGCGGACGTGCATTGTCCTGTTGGAACAGCAAGTTCCCTTGCCGGTCTAGGAATGGTAGAACGATGGGTTCGATGACGGTTTGGATGTACCGTGCACTATTCAGTGTCCCCTCGACGATCACCAGTGGTGTACGGCCAGTGTAGGAGATCGCTCCCCACACCATGATGCCGGGTGTTGGCCCTGTGTGCCTCGGTCGTATGCAGTCCTGATTGTGGCGCTCACTTGCACGGCGCCAAACACGCATACGACCATCATTGGCACCAAGGCAGAAGCGACTCTCATCGCTGAAGACGACACGTCTCCATTCGTCCCTCCATTCACGCCTGTCCCGACACCACTGGAGGTGGGCTGCACGATGTTGGGGCGTGAGCGGAAGACGGCCTAACGGTGTGCGGGACCGTAGACCAGCTTCATGGAGACGATTGCGAATGGTCCTCGCCGATACCCCAGGAGCAACAGTGTCCCTAATTTGCTGGGAAGTGGCGGTGCGGTCCCCTACGGCACTGCGTAGGATCCTACGGTCTTGGCGTGCATCCGTGCGTCGCTGCGGTCCGGTCCCAGGTCGACGGGCACGTGCACCTTCCGCCGACCACTGGCGACAACATCGATGTACTGTGGAGACCTCACGCCCCATGTGTTGAGCAATTCGGCGGTACGTCCACCCGGCCTCCCGCATGCTCACTATACGCCCTCGCTCAAAGTCCGTCAACTGCACATACGGTTCACGTCCACGCTGTCGCGGCATGCTACCTGTGTTAAAGACTGCGATGGAGCTCCGTATGCCACGGCAAACTGGCTGACACTGACGGCAGCGGTGCACAAATGCTGCGCAGCTAGCGCCATTCGACGGCCAACACCGCGGTTCCTGGTGTGTCCGCTGTGCCGTGCGTGTGATCATTGCTTGTACAGCCCTCTCGCAGTGTCCGGAGCAAGTATGGTGGGTCTGACACACCGGTGTCAATGTGTTCTTTTTTCCATTTCCAGGAGTGTAGCAAAACTCCTTTACTACTTTAAGTGTCTCATTTCCTAATCTAATTCCCTCTGCATCGCCCGACTTAATTCGACTGCATTCCTTTTGCTGATGTTTATCGCCGGCCGCGGTGGCCGTGCGGTCCTAGGCGCTCAGTCAGGAACCGCGTGACTGCTACGGTCGCAGGTTCGAATCCTGCCTCGGGCATGTATGTGTGTGATGTCCTTAGGTTAGTTAGGTTTAAGTAGTTCTAAGTTCTAGGGGACTGCTGACCACAGATGTTAAGTCCCATAGTGCTCAGAGCCATTTGAACCATTTTTTTTTATGTTTATCTTATATCCTCCTTTCAAGACACTATCCATCCCGTTCAACTGCTCTTCCAAGTCCTTTGCTGTCTCTGACAGAATTACAGTGTCATCGGCGAACCTCAAAGTTTTTATTTCTTCTCCATGGATTTTAATACCTACTCCGAATTTTTCTTTTGTTTCCTTCACTGCTCTCTCAATATAGAGATTTAATAAAATCGGGGAGAGGCTACAACCCCGTCTCACTCCCTTCCCAACCACTGCTTCCCTTTCGTGCCCCTCGACTCTTATAACTGCCATCTGGTTTCTGTACAAATTGTAAGTATCCTTTCGCTCCCTGTATTTTACCCCTGCCATCTTTAGAATTTGAAAGAGCTTTTTCTAAGTCTACAAATGCTAGAAACGTAGGTTTGCCTTTCCTTAATCTTTCTTCTAAGGTAGAGATTGCAATGCATCCAGCAAATAATTGAGCACGTAGGTTGCAAGTTCTAGTCTGAGATGAAAATGTTGCCAAAGGAGAGGCATTCGTGGCGGGCAGGATCAAATGTCAGAAGACTGATGACCCAAAAAAAAGAAAAAAATCCGTGGGACCACAACCATCGGGCTGTTTGTTCTGATCCTCAACCAATGACAATGCATTATGTCACACAGCCCGCAGTGTACGTGCGTATTCGAAGAGCAGCACTTCATTGGCCACCAAACTCTGTGCGACTACCTCCATTGGGGTGTTGGCGTTGTGGATCCTCAACCAAGAATCCTAGCAAAGCTGGCAACGACAGTGTAGTGTCCATGTCCTCACATCCCTGTCGGTAGCCTCCAAAACCTAACTGAATCTGTTCCTGCTCGTGTCATAGTGGTCGACGCTGCGAAAAATAATGACAGGCGGTCGCGTTACTAGGTTAGGTTAGGTTAGGAAAAAAAATTGTTGTAGGAAACAATACTTCCTAAAAGAAACGGGTGTGAAGTATTTTTTATTTGCACTAGTGGCAACAGACGAAGAAAAGGTCAGTTGCTCTGTGTTCTCTTTCAAGAAGGGAGTGCGCAACTGTTTCGTTTCCAGGCCGGGAGATAGTCTCTCATACAAGGAGTAGTAATGATGCTTCGTGCGGCTGCATGTAAATTGCACCGAGCCTTACACAGACTCAGCGCTACAAGACTCTCGGCGTATAATCGTATATTTTGCCTGTAATTGCTCGAAGCCTTGATTTTCCGTTCTCTCTCCCTCTCTCACTCTCTCTCTCTCTCTCTCTCTCTCTTTCACACACACACACACACACACACACACACACCTCTCTCCCTCTCTCTCTCTCTCTCTCTCTCTCTCACACACACACACACACACACACACATGCACACGCACACGCACACACATACACGTACAGGACGCGTAAACCTTACTCTTCACCAAAGATGGATGTTGCTATCCTTCTACCGACAGTATATCGTCGGTCTCTGGGGTAACGAATATCTAGCGACTAGAGGAATGCGCAGGTCTTTCTCGTTCTCAAGAGCGGTCGCCGGCAGACACACGTAACTGTATGACACTATAGCAGACGTCCATCTGCTGTAGCTGTATGGAACATGTGCTATGCTCACTAACTACGGCACTCTCGGAGAAATCGATACTACACAAACAAACTCGTAGATTCAGTGATCAGACTTCACATCTTGGTCCGCTCGCCCAATATATCTAGAGCGGAGTAGACATGCACAACTACACTACTCGTCATTAAAATTGCTACAACACGAAGATGACGTGCTACAGACGCGAAATTTAACCGACAGGAAGAAGATGTCGCGATATGCAAATGATTAGCTTTTCAGAGCATTCACACAAGGTTGGCGCCGGTGGCGACACCTACAACGTGCTGACATGAGGAAAGTTTCCAACCGATTACTCATGCACAAACAGCAGCTGACCGGCGTTGCCTGGTGAAACGTCGTTGTGATGCCTCGTGTAAGGAGGAGAAATGCGTACCATCACGTTCCCGACTTTAATGAAGGTCGGATTGTAGCCTATCGCGATTGCGGTTTATCGTATTGCAACATTGCTGCTCGGGTTGGTCGAGAAACAAGGACTGTTAGCAGATTATGGAATCGGTGTGTTCAGGAGGGTAATATGGAACGCCGTGCTGGATCCCAATGGCCTCGTATCACTAGCAGTCGAGATGACAGGCATCTTATGCGCATGGCTGTAACGGATCGTGCGGCCACGTCTTGATCCCTGAGTCGACAGATTGGGACGTCTGCAAGACAACAACCATCTGCACCAACAGCTCGACGACGTTGGCATCAGCATGGACTATCAGCTCGGAGACCATAGCTGCGGTTACCCTTGACGCTGCAACACATGCAGAAGCGCCTGCGATGGTGCACTCAACGACGAACTTGGGTTCACGAATGACAAAACGTCATTTTCTCGGATGAATCCACGTTCTGCTTACAGCATCATGATGGTCGCACCCGTGTTTGGCGACATCGCGCTGAACGCACATTGGAAGCGTGTATTCGGCGTGATGGTATGGGGTGCCATTGGTTGCACGTCTCGATCACCTCTTGTTCGCATTGACGGCTCTTTGAACAGTGGACGTTACTTTTCAGATGTGTTACGACCCGGCGCTCTACACTTCTTTCGCCGGCCGCGGTGGTTTAGCGGTTCTAGGTGCTCAGTCCGGAACCGCGCGACCGCTACGGTCGCAGGTTCAAATCCTGCCTCGGGCATGGGTGTGTGTGATGTCCTTAGGTTAGTTAGGTTTAAGTAGTTCTAAGTTCTAGGGGACTTATGACCACAGAAGTTAAGTCCCATAGTGCTCAGAGCCATTTTTTACCCTTCATTCGATCCCTGCGAAACCCTCAATTTCAGCAGGATAATACAGGACCGCATGTTGCAGGTCCTGTACGGGCCTTTCTGGATACAGAAAATGTTCGACTACTGCCCTGGCGAGCACATTCTCCAGATCTCTCACCAATTGAAAACGTCTGGTCAATGTTGGCCGAGCAACTGGCTCGTCACAATACGCCAGTCACTACTCTTGATCAACTGTGGCATCGTTTTGAAGCTACATGGACAGCTGTACCTGTACACGCCATCCAAGCTCTGTTTGTATCAAGATCGTTATTACGGCCAGAGGTGGTTGTTCTGGGTACTGATTTCTCAGGATCTATGCGCGCAAATTGCGTGAAAATGTAATCACATGTCAGTTCTAGTATAATATATTTGTCCAATGAATACCCATTTATCATCTGCATTTCTTCTTGGTGTAGCAATTTTAATGGCCAGTAGTGTAGATCTACGTGACTATTCTGCAATTGCACCGAACCACCTCCCGACTGTTTTTCTATCCGTTAAATATATTCGCTGTTGCGGATACGAACAATCACCAGCTGTATAAGGAAGGGAATGACGACTATGAAAATTTGTGTCTGTTCGGGATTCGAACCCGGATTTCCCGCTTTAAGCGGGCGGTCGCCTTAACAGGTTTGGCTACACGTGCACGACTCGGGGCCAGATGCAAACATCCATACGTCGTCAGCCATGTGTCTACAACCTGTACTCGTACATACATTATGTAGTTGTCCTACAGTGGAGAACATCTGAATAGTTTTTCGTTCTGGCAAGATCTTCTCATGAAGTTGCCTTCACCAACCTTCAGAGTAAGAAAATATAGTGTTGCCGTCTACATACTTCTAGAGGAGTGATCATGATTTTGAAATAAGAATATTCAGAGCTGGCACGGACAGATTTAAACGTTGGTTTTGGCCGCGAGCCGTGCGAGAGTGGAACGGTAGAGAAATGGCCTGAAGTTTGTTTTGTGCAAGTCATCTTCAGTGGCCTGGAATATGTACAAATTTTTGTTCATAGTATTTAGTTTACAGCTTACGACGACGTGTAGATAAGTTATAAACAGTTCTGGCAGTTTGCTTTTCAAAGATATAGTAATAATTCTTATAATCTTTTGAATATTCATTTTTACGTTCCTTTCGAATGTTCTGGAGTGATTTGGTTTCTCGAAAATTTGAAAAATAAAGATCAGGCGAATCGAGTCTTTTTGAGATAGTTGAGAATATTCTTGAGACTCCTACGTACAGATTCCGTAGAATCATAACGTGTGGGCTTTCACGGCCGGTGTCTTCATCAATTAAAACTTCCGGGCTAAGAGGCCGTGGTCGAACAGTAGAAATTCTTCCTCCTGACGTTTCGGTGCCAAATGCGGGCTACACCTTCCGAGGTGAGCCAAAGATGTCAGGAGGAAGAATTTATACTGTTCGACCACAGCCTCTTAGCCCGCAAGTTTTAATTAATGACATTCCGTAGACTTTGAGCAGATAAGATTGGGAGGTGGAAGGAAGACTGGGATCCGGAATGCTGTCGATGCCACTGTGACCAGAAATGGAGTACGAGGTCGAGAAAGGACGCAGAAAAGAATCGATTGTGTCCTTTGCAAGAAAGCTGTGCCGGTAATTTCCTTAAGCCATTCATCGAATCACCAGAAAACCTACATCCGGAAGGACGGACAGGGATTTTTAGCGACGTTCGTCTGCACGCCAGGAGTTTCATCGTCTGATCACCGCCTTAGCAGCCTGCTTCGGCCACAAGTCGAGGCAAACGGCAGCTCGCACCGAAACGTTCAAGCAGTCACTCTCGTGCAGGCTCTGTCTGCAAATGCAGCGAGAATAATCCTTAACGGGTCCTGCAACATAAATCACCCACTGTCAAACACTTCACAATTATCCGCGGGATTGTAGATTTAGGAAATGGAGCGCATTTGAACTTGTATTCATTCTCCGATGTAGCACAAGACACCAAGAGATGATCGTGTTATCTTAAATTGCAGCGAAACACAGAATTGGTAGCAGCGGATGACAATAATAAGTTTAGATTTTAAGAATTATGCTGGAGCTACGGTGCACAATACACATTAAATCGTTATTAAAATATTCAAACATAGGTATAAGCCCATGCTTGTGAATGTTTCACTTGATTATTTTGAACGCAGATTATGTATTACGCAATAAAAGTTGCACGGGAAAACGGACAGCATAATACAACGTTGGTTTTTTGCTGCTAGGTGGGGTCGCGTCAGAGATATCAAGGTCAACTTTGCTTTCGTAAATGGGATGCTATAATTTGGTACGTATTTTCTGCTAGCAGCTATCGTGACGAATCCAATGATCTGTAACAGTTAGGTCTTTGAAGGTCAACGAAGGTCACAAAGGAGACATGAACGTCCATTTACAGATGCTGTTGGAAGTCATGACCATTGGTATCAATGCCGTGCTATAATCATCTTATCATGGTTTGAGTAGTATTGCTTATCACTGCGGCACTTATCGAAGGACATGCTGTGACAATTCTCTCTCGTATATCGTGAAAACAGTAAATATTCGCCGAATATGGTGCCAGTGACATGTAAACACCATTCGACAAGTTCGCAATGCAACACTAATAGGGACGGTAATTCCAGTATCGTCGAATTAAACGAACGTGAATGATGTATTCGTTCGAAGAACAAGTCGATATGCTTCTCATTTACGGAGAATGCCAACGAAATTCAGTAAGAGCTAGAGACTTATACGCTGAAAGATGTCCTCAACGTACCCACCCTACACGTCGTACATTTAAATACGTGTATGATATAATGAGAATGACTCGATATTTAACGCATTGGAAACATATCCGGCAAAGGAAAGTTACTAACGAGGAAAATGAAATTGGTACCCTGCCCACTGTGTTAGTTGACGTCAAATCGCAAGGGAATCTGGTATGAGCCAGAGTAGTGTTGTCCGTGTTCTGCATCGCCATAAATATCATCCTTACCATATCAATCTCCACGAAGAATTAACTGGTACGGATTGTATGCGTTGCATTGAATTCTGCCGATTGGCTCCACTTCAGTATCAGAGGAATGACACATTTATTAATTTGATTTTGTTTACTTAAAAGCCTACATTCACGAACCATGCAAATGTTAATTTGCATAACATGCATTATTGGGCAATTGAGAATCCATGTTGGCTGCGGCAAGGTGCGCACCAAAAACCGTGGTCAGTGAACGTATGGTGTGGGATTCCGGAGGACAGAATTATTGGCTCCTATTTCATCGAAGGAAATCTTAATAGTAGGAAGTACACCACATTCTTGCAAGAATGTGGTGTACTGGTCTGTCATTGGAGGAAGAAAAACTTTTAGGAACAAGGAACAGAATGTGGTATCAACACGATGGGTGTCTAGCACATTTTTCTCTGATGGCTAGAAATGAGTTGCAGAGACAATTCCCAATCGTAGGATTGGACGCGGAGGATATGCGTCATGGCCGGCTTGCTCCTCAGACTTCTCGCCTCTGGAGTTTTTGTTGTGGGGATTCATAAAAGACACTGTTTATAAACACGTTCCAACTACACCTGAAGATATGCGAGAAAGAACTGTCGGCGCATGTGCTTCGAAAAGTGCCGATGTGATAAGAATTACCACCCATTCCGTTATAACAAGATTGCAGCACTGCACTGATACCAATGGACATCACTTCCAACAACTTCTGTAAATGGACGTTCATGCCACCTTTGTGAACTTCGTTAACCTTCAAAGACCTTACTATTACACATCATTGGATTCGTCTCGATAGGCGCTGCCAGAAAATAAGTACCAAACTATAGCATCCCATTTAAAAAAACAAAGTTTACCTTCATAACTCTGAAGCGACCACACCTAGCAACAAAAAACCAACGTCATATTATGGCCCTCGTTGTCCCATGCAACTTTTGTCCCACAAACGTTTCAGCTCGTATCATACTTTCAGAGTTATTCTTGGTGACAATAGTTAGTGACTCACCCTGTATAACTCGTCTGACTTAAATTTACAACTCGACTTGAGGTTAATGTTTGTTAACATAATTACAACGCCAGTGTTGAGGGCCGGCCGGTGTGGCCTTGCGGTTCTAGGCGCTTCAGTATGGAACCGCGTGATCGCTACGGTCGCAGGTTCGAATCCTGCCTCGGGCATGGATGTGTGTGGTGTCCTTAGGTTAGTTAGGTTTAAGTAGTTCTACGCTCTAGGGGACTGATGACCACAGATGTTAAGTCCCATAGTTCTCAGAGCCATTTGAACCATTTGTTGAGGAAGGATAAACTGCAGATACACTCAAAGCACCACGAAGGAATTATCCGAGTGGGATGGAGATCGGTAGAGGTGGTGTACTTTTACAGATAAACAAATGATTACAATTTCAGAAAATAATATTGATGATTTAGTCAAGAGAAAGAGCTTCACAATGTGAGCACGTCAAAAACGCGTTGGCCCACCTCTGGCTCTTATACAAACGTTTGGATTGACATTGGTTGGCACAGTTGCTGCATGTCCTCCTGAGAAACTTCGTGCCAATTTCTCTCCAATTTGTGCGTCAGATCGTCAAGATCGTGAGCTAGTTGGAGGGCTCACGCTGCAAACATTCTTTGTCGGGGAGAGATCCGCCGACTTTACTGGCCAGGGCAGAGTTTGGAAAGCAGTAGAAACTCTCGCCCTGTGCGGGCGGCCATTATCTTGTTGAAATGTAAGCCCAAGATGGCTTGCGATGAAGAGCGAGAAAAAGGAGCGTGGAAATATCGTTGACGTACCGCTGTGTTGTCGGGGAGCTGCGTACCCACCCAAGACCATCATTCCAGGTTTCCTGGCCGTATGGCGGGCGAAAACCAGGCTGGTACACCATTGCTGTCCGGGGCATTTCCGGACACATGCTTGGCCTGCTGTCTTCAGTATTGAGGACGGTCGAAGACGCTCTGGTGAGTGGTGAATACCAACGTGACTGTTGCCCACCATACGGACTGACTACCAGGAATGAGATTAGAGACCGAGCGAGGTGGCGCAGTGGTTAGCACACTGGACTCGCATTCGGGAGGACGACGGTTCAATCCCGCGTCCGGCCATCCTGATTTAGGTTTTCCGTGATTTCCCTAAATCACTGCAGGCAAATGCCGGGATGGTTCCTTTGAAAGGGCACGGCCGACTTCCTTTCCCGTCCTTCCCTAATCCGATGAGATCGATGACCTCGCTGTCTGGTCTCCTTCCCCAAACAACCAACCCGCAGATTAGAGTAGATGCAGATGAGATGACTCTCGTGGGTGTGGAAAATGTCTGAAAGTGTAACACAAAAACCATAGAACATTTGAATATAGTATTCCCCTCCCTGGGCATTTATCAGAAGATTGTCAAGATGCGTGAGTAAATTGGAACTGCTAATATTTATAGAATCAATAGATTGTCAAAATGAAACATGGCTATGCACTTTTAATAAATCTATCATACACAAAATACTTGATCTGTTATGACATAGTGCGGCAAAAACTGAAATGTAACACAAAATTTTACTGAAGCTGGTCTAACAGTCCCTGTTAAGATGTTCGTCTGTGGAGCATAAGGAGTTGCCTACCAAAAAATATTTCAAACTTTCTTTGAACTGTGCTTGATCTGAAACCAAGTTTTTAATCGTTGATAGTAGTTTACTGCCTTTTTGGACCAAGGTAAGTGATTTAAGCCTTTATATAGAATGTTCTAATTCCTAGCATTTACACAATGTATTAAGCTATTGGATGGAAACAGAGATATATTATATGCTACAAATTTCATTAAGGAATAAATATATTGAGAAGCGGCGGTTAGAATACACAGTTCCTTGAACAGGGTTCTACATTTCGTTCTTGGATTTACATCACAAATGAGCTCTATCACACGTTTTTGTATTCTATAAACTTTTGCCCTGTTTGACGAGTTACTCCAGATTATGATACCATATGACGTAATAGAATGAAAGTAAGCAAACTATGCAAGATTTTTATATTTATAGCTCCTGCATCTAACATCATTTGCATTGCAAATATAGACTTGTTTAGGCGCTTCAGCAATCTGTTCAAATGTGTTCAAATGGCTCTGAGCACTATGGGACTTGACTTCTGAGGTCATCAGTCCCCTAGAACTTAGAACTACTTAAACCTAACTAACCTAAGGACATCACACAGGTCATGAGTCCCCTAGAACTTAGAACTACTTAAGCCTAACTAACCTAAGGACATCACACACATCCATGCCCGAGGCAGGATTCGAACCTGTGACCGTAGCGGTCACGCGGTTCCAGACTGTAGCGCCTAGAACCACTCGGCCACCCGGTCAGCCAGCAATCTGTGGTATGCCCTTCCTAACTGAATTTAGTATCAAGTTGCAAACCCAGAAATTTAACACTGTCAACCACTTCTGTCTACATGTCATCATATAGACATCCTGGA
Source organism: Schistocerca cancellata (assembly GCF_023864275.1). Taxonomy (NCBI): domain Eukaryota; kingdom Metazoa; phylum Arthropoda; class Insecta; order Orthoptera; family Acrididae; genus Schistocerca; species Schistocerca cancellata. The sequence goes on from NC_064635.1 coordinate 129,272,473, forward strand.
ACTGTATATAGTGTTTCATTCCAAAGTTTAATGACAGCGAACTAGGTTTAAACCATTTATTTATGTCAGTGAAAACCTGGTTAGCAGCCATTTTAAAACCTGCACACGGCTTGTTATTCATTCCAGTATTTGTATCATCTGCAAACAAAACAAAGTTATGGGAGAGAGGTCATAAATGCACACAAAGTAACGAACCCAAGATGTAAACTTGAGGAACACCACACGTTATTAATTCCCAATCAGATAAAGACTGTTTGCTTACTCCTCAGGTATTTCGCAATGACACCCTTTATTTACTCTTAGGGAACACTCAAACCATTTTGCAGCACTGCCAGTGGTACCACAATGTTATGATTTACTTAATAGAATGCTGTGGTTCACACAGCCTGTGGCTTTTATAGGCACAGAAAATGACAGTAGCTTCTAGTTTGTTATGAATAGAGTACATTCTCACTTCACATGCAGATATCACTCTTTATATGGGAAGGCTTAAGGAATCCAAACTGTGACTGGATAATACACTCCTGGAAATGGAAAAAAGAACACATTGACACCGGTGTGTCAGACCCACCATACTTGCTCCGGACACTGCGAGAGGGCTGTACAAGCAATGATCACACGCACGGCACAGCGGACACACCAGGAACCGCGGTGTTGGCCGTCGAATGGCGCTAGCTGCGCAGCATTTGTGCACCGCAGCCGTCAGTGTCAGCCAGTTGGCCGTGGCATACGGAGCTCCATCGCAGTCTTTAACACTGGTAGCATGCCGCGACAGCGTGGACGTGAACCGTATGTACAGTTGACGGACTTTGAGCGAGGGCGTATAGTGGGCATGCGGGAGGCCGGGTGGACGTACCGCCGAATTGCTCAACACGTGGGGCGTGAGGTCTCCACAGTACATCGATGTTGTCGCCAGTGGTCGGAGGAAGGTGCACATGCCCGTCGACCTGGGACCGGACCGCAGCGACGCACGGATGCACGCCAAGACCGTAGGATCCTACGCAGTGCCGTAGGGGACCGCACCACCACTTCCCAGCAAATTAGGGACACTGTTGCTCCTGGGGTATCGGCGAGGACCATTCGCAACCGTCTCCATGAAGCTGGGCTACGGTCCCGCACACCGTTAGGCCGTCTTCCGCTCACGCCCCAACATCGTGCAGCCCGCCTCCAGTGGTGTCGCGACAGGCGTGAATGGAGGGACGAATGGAGACGTGTCATCTTCAGCGATGAGAGTCGCTTCTGCCTTGGTGCCAATGATGGTCGTATGCGTGTTTGGCGCCGTGCAGGTGAGCGCCACAATCAGGACTGCATACGACCGAGGCACACAGGGCCAACACCCGGCATCATGGTGTGGGGAGCGATCTCCTACACTGGCCGTACACCACTGGTGATCGTCGAGGGGACACTGAATAGTGCACGGTACATCCAAAGCGTCATCGAACCCATCGTTCTACCATTCCTAGACCGGCAAGGGAACTTGCTGTTCCAACAGGACAATGCACGTCCGCATGTATCCCGTGCCACCCAACGTGCTCTAGAAGGTGTAAGTCAACTACCCTGGCCAGCAAGATCTCCGAATCTGTCCCCCATTGAGCATGTTTGGGACTGGATGAAGCGTCGTCTCACGCGGTCTGCACGTCCAGCACGAACGCTGGTCCAACTGAGGCGCCAGGTGGAAATGGCATGGCAAGCCGTTCCACAGGACTACATCCAGCATCTCTACGATCGTCTCCATGGGAGAATAGCAGCCTGCATTGCTGCGAAAGGTGGATATACACTGTACTAGTGCCGACATTGTGCATGCTCTGTTGCCTGTGTCTATGTGGCTGTGGTTCTGTCATTGTGATCATGTGATGTATCTGACCCCAGGAATGTGTCAATAAAGTTTCCCCTTCCTGGGACAATGAATTCACGGTGTTCTTATTTCAATTTCCAGGAGTGTATATTGCCGGCCGTGGTGGCCAAGCGGTTAAAGGCGCTACAGTCTGGAACCGCGCGACCGCTACGGTCGCAGGTTCGAATCCTGCCTCGGGCATGGATGTGTGTGATGTCCTTAGGTTAGTTAGGTTTAATTAGTTCGAAGTTCTAGGCGACTGATGACCTTAGAAGTTAAGTCGCATAGTGCTCAGAGCCATTTGAACCATTTGATAATATATTATTTGCAGTCAGATGGTTAAGAAGATATCTGAGCAGAACCTTTTCAAATACACTTGAAAACGCTGGCAAAAGTGAAATTGGTCGATATTTTGACGGTATCTCGTTAGCCCCATTCTTGTAAAGACGCTTAACATCACAATACTTTATCCAGTCTCTTAATATTCTAATAGGAGATTGATTACACAAATAACTTAAGATAGAACCCAACTCACATGAATCTCTTTGATTAACTTCGTTGATATGTTATCATATGCACTGGAATACTTCGATTTTTAAGGATTTTGCTACTTATTTGGGAGAAGTGAGTGTTATTGGCATTTTACTGAAGTTATTTTTACAGATTGGTCTTAGATATTCTATTGCACTATTTGCTGAACCCGTTAACCCCAAGCAGTAAAAAAAAGTCTTGTTTCAGAGGTTTGCAACAATACATGCAATTGTTACGAATTTCTCATTTATTTTCAGAGCTACCTGTTCCTCTTCCTTTCTGGCCCATCTATATTCCATGTAATTTTTATTTATTTGCTTGATGTAACTATCTTTTCCTCATAATAAAGCTGCTCCAATATTTTGCATTACTCTTTGTAATGCATTACAATGCTAACATCAGAGCTGTTCCTTGATAGTAGAAACAGTTTCCTTTTTTGTGCCATATGGTACCTTTATTCCTGGTGTAATGCATGGTTTATTTCTACACTTCTGCTTGATCTGAGTTACTTTTAGGGTAAAAATTTTCAAATTAGGATGTATTTTTGTTAATGAATGCTTTATATTTTCCACTTGAGCCGGAAGTATTGTAAACGTTTATCCAGTTCATGTCTTTGGCAATCTCCTAATATCCTCAATTTTTGATTGATTTATTACCTTCCTGTATTCATATTTAATAGGTTTATGTTCTGAAAAGTTGCATGTCATTATCATATAGCCTATTTACTATTGTTTGTGGAAAGACTTTTTTCCCCACATTTTTTACAGTGATATTATCAATAGCAGAGCATTAAATACCCTAGTTGCAAAGTTCACAGTAGGGATAAAATTGAATGACAATGTTACTGATTGCAATAATAGTTCAGACCTATTTCCTTGTTTTTACTGTGGTGTTGGACAACAGAGCTTCCAGATATTTATGAAGAAGTTAAAGTTCCCTGAAAGTGCTCTGTATATACTTACTATTATAAAGGACTTATTATCAATACTGTTTCAGTTGTACAAGCTTCTAAGTGCTGTTCTGAGAAAAATTTATTTATATCAGTATTCTTGAAACTAAAAGAATTTCTGACAAATGTGGCAATGCCTCTCTTCTCCATATTTTCTCTGTAGAAATAAGAGGATAACATTAATCCTGTAACATCTGACGTATCTATACTAAAGGTCACAAGATGTTCACCGAGCGAGATGGCGCAGTAGTTACCACACTGGACTCTCATTCTGGGGAACGACGGTTCAAACCTGTGTCTGGCCATCCTGATTTAGGTTTTCCATGATTTCCCAAGTTTCGCTTCAGGCAAATGCTGGGATTGTTCCTTTGAAAGAGCACGCCCAGCTTCATTCTCCACCCTTTCCTAATCTGCTTGGTCCACCCCCTCCCCCCGAATCAACCAACCAACCACAAGATGCTCGGAGAGGCAGATTACATGAAGTGGTTTGCTCAACTCTAACTCTTCAACACAAATAAGCTACTCATTAAGCTTATCCCTTAATTCTCGGATATTTTGATGCAATAAGGATAACTGATTTTATCCACTAGCTGAGCTACCCTGGATAAACCTAATTTTTCTGTCAATTTCTGACCATCTCCAGCTTCAGTTAGGGACTATTTGCATCCAATTACATACATTAGAATTTGCTTCCTGGTTGCCTGTTTTATCAATGTGAATGTCATTTCTCTACACCACAAAAATTGCTGTTTTATCATTTGTAACCACTGGTACTTTACCAAATGTGATAGTGCCCCCATTTAAGATACCTTTTTTTCCCTTACCTTTCTTGTTGAGGTGAAGGTCATGCGTAGTAAGTCTTACCTATTGATAGTCAAAAGGAACCACACCAATATGAGATCCTATATCTGATCCAAGCAGTTGTTCCTACTTTAAATTAACTCTCCTCACAGAAGAGTTCAAATATGGCCAGTCATGGGGCCTCAGAACAGACATAAGCCCGACACCAGCGTCTCGTTGCTGAAACTATCTTTACCAGGTCACCCTCAACTGAATAATCAGGATTCCTGTCTATGCTGCCGCCTGCCTCACCCACTATTACCACGGTGTCTTCATTTCCAAAGTGAACCTACATCCTCTGTTGTCTGACACAGACTGGCACTAGGCTTAAAAAACTTGTGACCTGGTAACCGGACCCTAGATCATCCTGCAAGAGTTGGCCAACACCTCTACCATGTGAATTACCTAACAAAAAATCTTTCATTTCCTTCAGAACTTCTTCTGACTTCTTACTTCTCGAACACCTTTTTTAAAGTTTGTGGTGTCCTGTCTACTGCTGAATCTACTGGTTCATCAGTCTCAAACTATTTCAACAGATCAAGCCTGGTTTCCACATTAACAACAGTATTGTCTGAGAAAGTCCTATGATTATTTCTTCTGTGAGGGCTATTCAGAAAGTAGGGAACGTTTTGGCATTAAAAAAACTATAAGAAATTAATTTTTATTATATAGATCTGAAAGAGGGACTGGCATACTACTTTTCCACATAGTCACCAAACACATTGAGGCATTAATCATAGCGGTGGCCGAGCTTTGAAAGACCTTCATCGTAAAACTCTGCGACCTGAGACTTCAGCCAGTGAGTCCGCCCCCCCCCCCCTCCGCCCCTACCCCCACCCCCACCACCACGAATTCCGCGTCGTCATCAAAGCGCTGCGTTGCAAGCCAGTTCTTCATAGGTGCAAGATCGGGGCTCTAAGACGGATGAGGGAAAATTTCGCATTTGAAAGAATTAAGAAGTTCTTTAGTGCTGTTTGCCATGTGAGGTCGGGCATTGTCGTGCAAAAACAAAATTTTGGACGTCAGCTTTCATCGGCGTTTGTTTTCAATTGCTCCTCTAAGGCTGTGCGAAGTTTGGCAGTACCGAGCAGAATTTATGGTTGCTCCACATTCGCGAAAATCAATAAGAAGCACACTTTGCCTGTCCCAAAACACTGTCGCCGTCAACTTCCTTGCTGACAAGGTTTGCAAACATTTTCTTGGTTTTACGGTGGAAATTGTGTGCCCCCACTCCGTGGACTGTAATTTTGTCTCGCAATTGACGTGTTCCGCCCAAGTTTCGTCACTGGTTACAATTCGATCCAGTAATGAATCACCATGTTTGTGGTAGGCCTCCAGAAATGTCAACATTGCCCCATTCGCCGTTCTTTAAGGTGCTCTGTAAGTATTTTGGGCACCCATCGTGCACAAAATTTGAGGTAGCCTAGTTTTTGAGTGACAAATTCAAACAACAAAGTCCGTGAAACTTGTGGAAAAGGAAGCGAAGGCTTCGTTATTGTGAAGCGACGGTTTTCACGAATCGTTTCATCAACTTTAGCGACAAGATCGTCGGTCACAATGCTGGGGCGTCCACTCTTCTCTTCATCGTGAACCATTTAATGCACCATTTCCGGACGGAGTATTCACTCATTTCGTTGTATCCGTACACACTGCACAGTTCACGACAAATTTCTATAGGTTTTTGTTTTTTTGCCAACAGAAACCGTATCACATACCGCACCTCACAACTGGCGGGATTTTCGATTGCAGCACACATTTCAAATTCGAATATCGAAAAAACCAGATGCGCAGAGGCGTTCCCGCTGTCACGTACGGATGCCGACTGAGCTGCCGAGCACGCACGTACTAAAATGTATGCGATCGGTGCCCGCCTACTTGTGTCCCTGCTTTCTGAATAGCCCTCGTATAACCTGTTGTCACTTTGTAAGACGTGTATATTTCTATTATCTATTGTCAAATCACAATTTATGAAAGATGTTTATATTTTATTAATAGGATTAAGTAGGAATAATTAATATTTGTCATGTTGGAAATAATTGTGGTAGCAGGGAATGTCTGCAGCAAAGTATTGTTGACAAGAGAGACCGCAAATTGATATAATTTTAAAAAGGACGGGAGAGACCGCGTATGGATACATTTTAAGAAAAGAGCGGGAAAGACCGCGCATTGATACGTTTTGTAATGGTAGCAGGGATTGTCTGCATCAGAAAGCATTGTTGGCAGGAGAGACCGCACTTTAGCGTACGTAGGAAGTCAGTAGTAAGCGAGAAGTGAAGCGAGTCGGTAGCAGGTCTGAAGCGAGAGGTTGAGAGGAGCGGTGTGCCTGCCAGCCACCAGCTATGATTTACAAGAGATTATAAACGGATGCACAGAGACATGAGCTAACTATTATAATAAGAGGAACTAATATTATTGAATAATTTTTTTGAGAAACTCGAGACTACTGAAGGTATCTTTGCGCATTGCTAGTTGTAACATTATTGTAAAAAGTAAGTCCCATTTGAACGTTTGTAAAATCAGTTCATTACCAACAGTAAATATTTGAAGCATTTTCAGAATATAATTAATTTTTTCCAGCAATGTTGCATTACAGATTATAACCCATCCCAAAAACCATCAACGTAAAACTTTGTAAAATTTTATTGTTTTCAAGAAAAAGTTTAACTATGAATTATGTAACTTCAGTCAAATTAATTAAAGAATAACGTCAGCTTTGCTATTAAAGAATAACGTCAGCTTTGGTAATAAATACATCCACTTATTATGACAGCCCACCAGCTGCTAATAGAGTATAGTAAAACAGAGTAAGTATATTCATGTCGCAGTTCGATGTAGCAGTCAGATGGCGATACAGTAACAGTAAAAAGGTAAGGAACAGTTTTGGGTTATTGCAGATAAAGACTGAGGGCCACACCACGACGACACATTCTATGTTTCGTCGAAATAATCCGAAAATCACTTTTAAAAAGTAGCAATTAAATTTCTATGCGAAGATTGAGAAAGAGAATAAATTTCAAAGGGAAGATTTCATTTGTTATTATTAGGCAAGAGATAGAAATCCTAAGGAAAGGTTTCATAGTTTATTGTAAAACGGAAGGTTATCAATAGCAAAAGAGATGTAGAGGAGATGGGAGGATTTCAACTTCCCACCTCTCTTTCCCCTCCTTCCTCCTTAACATTACCTAATGTTTTGCCTTATCTAGTTCCACCAAAAGGGCAGCGATTATCTACTCCTCTTCCTCTATCTTCTTATCTCTATATCGAATCTCACAAAACTCATGAGCCTTGTTTATTTCCTCAGTTTCCACGCCACTACAGTCATCCACATGAACTGGAACAGCCCTCACGCATTACACCCTGGAACTAACAGTCCTACGGCAAGCCATACACTTCTCACGCATAGCAAACCTATTTTAGTTCTAGTCTAAATTAAGCAAGAATTATTTCTTAGACAAAGCAGTTAATCTATTACATTTCTTCGAGAGTTTGGGCCTAATGTTTGGAACTAATTTTGGAGAAATAGAAACGGTTCAATTTGTATTGTTTACGTGACGAAGCAAAAGCAAGCAAACAACTGAGACTACACTATATGAACTTTTCACGTACTTCCGAACTTTGTCGTGTTGGATACTTAATAGTCATTTTGATAGTCATTTGGATAGCAAATAAGGACACATTAACAACACAAACTTTAGTTTATTGGACTAATCATGTAACTTACAATATAAGATGACGTAAACAGAACATATGCCAAAATTCGCGATTATGAAATGTTCTCTTTCTCCGGAAATAAAAGTGAAGCCTTCAATATATAGGTTAAAATAGGTACTGATTTCTTTATTTATGACAAAATTAATTGTTGCTATGCAATTAAACACTTATTTTTACGAGAGCTCTGATGCTCTGTGACGGCACTTCATTTCGTATCAGGACTCGTTTGGATATCATTCGTGGCAGCGTTACAGCACAGAGCTGCATCGACGATATTCTGTGCCCCGTTTTGTTGCCCTTTATAGCAAGCCACCGCGGGCTTACATTTCAGCAAGAGGACGCTTGTCTTCGTGCTTTTCAAATTCTACCTTGGCCAGCAACATCGCCGGATCACTCCCCAATTGGAAACGTTTGGAACATTGTGGCCAGGACCTACAACCGTCTTCGGATTTTGACGATCTAACACGCCATCTGGGTAGAATTTGGCACGATATGTTCCGGGAGGACATCCAACAACTTTATCCACTAATGCGAAGCTGAATTAACGGTCGGAGGTGGGCCAACGCGTAACTGGCTTGATTAGTTCGTGAAGCTCTTTCTCCTGAATAAATCATCGAATATTTATGAAACTGTAATCATTTATTTGTCTGTACTTGCCCATTACATCTACCTTTTTCCGCCCCATGCGGATAATTCCTTCGTAGCGTGTCGCATTTTTCCTTTTCTTAAAATGTATTTACGGAAACTCCAGGGAAACTAAATCTGGAAGTGCGAAGGGGATTTGAAGCGACGTTCGTCTGGATGCTTGGAGTTACATCGTCTCGCCACTTCCTGATGCACCTCGCTCGGTGACAACACGATCGAGCACTTGTTAATAATACACGGAATGTGACAGAGTGGTTACACGACAATAACATCCCTGTAACTGACTGGCCTGCACAGACTCCTGACCTGAATCCTATACAACGCCTTTGGGATGTTTTGTAACTCCGGCTTAGTGCCAGACATCACCGACCGACATGGATACCTCTCCTCAGTGCAACACTCCATGAACAATGGACCGCCATTCCCCAAGAGCCTTCCAGCACCTGACTGAACGTATGCCTGCGAGAGTGGAAGCTGTCATCAAGGCTGTCATGGGCCAGCATTATATTGAATTCCAGCATTACCGATGGAGGGCGCCACGAATTTCTAAGTCATTTTCAGCCAGGTGGCCGTATACTTTTGACCACATTGTGTATTTTTTTGTGATGTCGCATCTACATGATGTCTGGGGGGGGGGGGGGGGGGGGACGCCACATAACATTTTTACAGTTCGCTTTTATGCGAGCAATACTTTCTTCATGTGATGAATTATCCCAGAAAATTATTATAGAGCGTTATTGTGTGGAAATACTCAAATTATGTCAGGAGGATAATACGTTCGTTTCCAAGATTAGCAATTATACGAACTGTTCGAGAAGCCAGGTTCAAGTTTTCTTCAGTGTTTACGCCCACAAATTTTGAGCATTCTACCCTACTTACTCATTCCTGCTCATGTGCTACCTCAATTGTTGGTACTACTCTATTTGTTGTACAGAACTGATTGTAGTATTTTTTTTCAAAATTTAGGGAGAGTCCATTTTCAGAGAACAGTTAATAATACTTTGAAAAATATGATATACCAACTCTTTTTTATCTCAAATGGGATTTTTAATAATACTGGTACCGTCTGCAAGAAGTGTCAATTTGAAACTTGCTACCAGATTAAAACTGTGTGCCGGACCGAGACTCGAACTCGAGTCATTTGCCTTTAGCGGGCAAGTGCTCTATCAACCGAGCTACCCAAGCACGACTCACGCCCCGTTCTCACAGCTTTACTTCTGCCAGTACCTCGTCTCCAACCTTCCAAACTTTACAGAAGCTTTCCTGCGAACCTTGCAGAACTAGCACTCCTGAAAGAAAGGATATTGCGGAGACATGGCTTAGCCACAGTCTGGGGGATGTTTCCAGAATGCGATTTTCACTCTGCAGCGGAGTGTGCGCTGATATCAAACTTCCTGGCAGATTAAAACTGTGTGCTCTCAGTTGGTAGAGCACTTGCCCGCGAAAGGCAAAGGTCCCGAGTTCGAGTCTCGGTCCGCCACACAGTTTTAATCTGCCAGGAAGTTTCATATCAGCGCACACTCCGCTGCAGAGTGAAAATCTCATTCTGGAAAGTGTCAATTTGGTTGTTGAATGATGAGTGGCAGGTCATTCACATATAGAAGGAGTAGGAGTAAACCCAAAACTGAGTGAGGCTCATCCCCGTGGGTCCTTTACCAAATAGGATAATCAGAAGACAGATAAGATACAAGAAAGAATGGCGCCTTTCGTAACGGGATCGTTTAGTCGGCGCGAGAACGTTACAGAGATGCTCCAGTGCGAGAAACTACAAGAGTGGCTTGTGTGTCATCGAGTGATCTCCAATTGAAATAGCCAGAGAATCGAGCAACATATTACTTCCTCCCACACACGTCTCGCGAACTGACCACAAGGAGTAAATTCGACAATTTAAAGCTAACACAGAGGTTTACCGACAATAATTCTTTTCACATGCCACTCGTGAGTGGAACAGGGAACGGTGAATGAGATAGCGGTAGCAGAAGTTCGCTCCGCCACAACGTCAGATGGCTTCCATAGTGCTGCCGAAGACGTATCGCCCATCCCTGCCGGCCACTGACCGTTTCTACACTACTGGCCATTAAAATTGCTACACCAAGAAGAAATGGATATGATAAACGGGTATTCATTGGACAAATATATTATACTAGAACTGACGTGTGATTACATTTTCACGCAGTTTGGGTGCATAGATCCTGAGATATCAGTACCCAGAACAACTACCTCTGGCCGTAATGAGGGCCTTGATACTACTGGGCATTGGAGATTGGATGGCGTGTACAGTGCCCATCCAGCTTCAACACGATACCACAGCTCATCAAGAGTAGTGACTGGCGTATTGTGACGAGCCAGTTGCTCGGCCACCATTGACCAGACGTTTTCAATTGGTGAGAGATCTGGAGAATGTGCTGTCCAGGGCAGCAGTTGAACATTTTCTGTATCCAGAAAGGCCCGTACAGGACCTGCAACATGCGGTCGTGCATTATACTGCTGAAATGTAGGGTTTCGCAGGGATCGAATGAAGGGTAGAGCCAGGGTCGTAACACATCTGAAATGTAACGTCTACTGTTCAAAGTGCTGTGAATATGAACAAGAGGTGACCGAGGCGTGTAACCAATGGCACCCCATACCATCACGCCGTGTGATACGCCAGTATGACGATGACGAATACACGCCTTCAATTTGCGTTCACCGCGATGTCGCCAAACACGGATGCGACCATCATGATGCTGTAAACGGAACCTGGACTCATCCGAAGAAATGACGTTTTGCCATTCGTGCATCCAAGTTCGTCGTTGAGTACACCATCGCAATCGCTCCTGTCTGTGATGCAGCGTCAACGGTAACCGCAGCCATGGTCTCCGAGCTGATAGTCCATGCTGCTGCAAACGTCGTCGAACTGTTCGTGCAGATGGTTGTTGTCTTGCAAACGTCCCCATCTGTTGACTCAGGGATCGAGACGTAGCTGCACGATCCGTTACAGCCATGCGTATAAGATGCCTGTCATCTCGACTGCTAGTGATACGAGGCTGTTTGGATCCAGCACGGCGTTCCGAATTACCCTCCTGAACCCACCGATTCCGTATTCTGCTAACAGTCATTGGATCTCGACCGACGCGAGCAGTAATGTCGCGATGCTATAATCTGCAATCGCGATAGGCTACAATCCGACCTTCATCAAAGTCGGAAACGTGATGGTACGCAATTCTCCTCCTTACACGAGGCATCACAAGAACGTTTCACCAGGAAATGCCGGTCAACTGATGTTTGCGTATGAGAAATCTGTTGGAAACTTTCCTCATGTTAGCATGTTGCAGGTGTCGCCACCGGCGGCTACCTTGTGTGAATGCTCTGAAAAGCTAATCATTTGCATATCACAGCATCTTCTTCCTGTCAGTTAAATTTCGATTCTGTATCACGATATCTTCGTATTGTAGCAATTTTAATTGCCTGTAGTGTAGTAGTGTAGTAGAATCGCAGAGTTGGCAAGGTACTCTTGTTAGACCACTGCCTAATGCGAACAAACCTAAGAACGGTCATGCTGTAAATACCTGTTCCGGAAGCCTACGTCAGTAGAAAAGCCCCTACCACGACGCGCGAAGATTCCAGAACACGGAGGAGAGACCAATGCAAAAGGTGTGACTTGTTTCTCGTTTCCGCGTAACGGTAAGTGATCCGAGCCGAGCGAGTTGGACACAGCAGTGGAGTAACAGCGGGCCGCTTTGTCTCTCTGCAGGCAGCCACGGGGGACAGCGGGCGGCCTTGTGTGTGTGTATGTGTGACGTGTGAGAAGGACACCCGAGTGCCAATGCGGCCAGGAGCGCAGCATTACGTGGGAGCCATTCTGGAAGTCGGCACGCGTGAACTGTTGCTGGGGTCCTGGCGTGCCCTCAGCGCTTAAGGTCGTACGGTAGGTGCTCTGTTCGTAATAGAACTACTAGTGTAGTGAAAATGAAATCGTAGTCCAAACAGGGTGTCCTCCCTCTATTATCTCTGCAATTGAGCAATTTCAGTCGTGGGTCGTTTCCGAGAACATGTAATAAGTTCAAAAACGGTGACATTGGGTTATTCATCAATTGTTGATGAAATCTGGTTTCGCAGGACACAGCGGATCAGGTTGTGGCCAAGATCACTTACTGTTAGTTACACAAGAATAGACAACTCTATTCCTCGAAAACCAATACACAGTTTTCTCTTTAAAACAACAAGAATCAATTCACGGCTGAGGGCCCAAGCAACTTCTCAGTAACAAAGTTTAAATAATTCCTTTTAAAACACAGGGATTTAGAGAAACGACCGAAGGCGTTACTGAAGTAAAATTAAAATATGTTCTCGGCTAAAGGCCCAAATAATACTTCAGATCGGCCGGCCGCGGTGGCCGTGACGGTCGCAGGTTCGAATCCTGCCTCGGGCATGGGTGTGTGTGTGATGTCCTTAGGTTAGTTAGGTTTAAGTAGTTCTAAGTTCTAGGGGACTGATGACCATAGATGTTGAGTCCCATAGTGCTCAGAGCCATTTGAACCAGCCAATACTTGAGATCAGCAAAGGAAATTCTTTAAATGACAAGCATTTACAAATCCATATTATGTAACTTAAATCAATTCCTCTGCTGAAAGCCCAACAATTTTTCAACATAATAAAAGGCAACCTTTAAAGAGAAGCATTTACATGGTACAACAGAAAACCATCTTAAGAAAATTCAAAATAATGAAAGACAAACCTTAAGGTAAGCCTTTACACAGTACGGCTGAAGGCCATTTTAAGAAATCAAGATAGTTAAAGAGAAACCTTACACATAGGAATTTACACATAACGGCTGAAAGCCACAAATTTTCAGACAAACGCGGCTGAAGGCCTAATCTTAAAACACTTCACGTTAGGTTCGGCTGAAGGCCATATTCTAAACATAGAACAGACAAAAGTAATACACGGCTGAAGGCCAGGCACAGTACGTGTGACAAAAGATAATCACAATCACCAACAACAGAACAGTGGTGTTCAGAAGTGTTCCAAGGGTCAGTCTGGGGATGAAACTCTAACAACAGTCTAAATGAGACAGGCAGCCAATCCTATCACTAAATAATCGGGTGGCAGAATGAACTAGAGATGGCTGACGAACCAACCAACAACCTAACCAATACCCTTCCATCCAAACAACGGCACGACAACCGATAATATAAATAAATAAATGTCTTGTGACTATGGCCTCCCGCCGAGTAGACCGTTCGCCTGGTGCAAGTCTTTCACTTGACGACACTGCGGCGACTTGGACGTCGATGGGGATGAAATGATGATCATCAGGACAACACAACACCCAGTCCCTGGGGAGAGGAAATCTCTGACCCAGCCGGGAATCGAACCCGGGCGCTGAGGATTGACATTATTTCTCGCTGACCACTCAGCTACTGGGGGCGTACAACCGAAAATATCATCGAGGACGTAGATCGCAACAGAACTACGTCTTGGTAATTAGCATCTATACACAGTCAAGGCACACATTCTCGCAACCGACCGACTGGCTACTCCAGTATGCAGACAGCATTCATCTGCTCAGCGGGAATCACAGAAGCTACTCACAGTTCAACAGAACACTTGCACGAACAACTCCAACTATCCTAAGACCTACGAAGTGCATTAAAGTTCTAAGGCCTCAATTTTTTTTTCTACTTAACTACTCGCCCGAAATCGATGAAACTGGCGTTACTTCTCGACGTAATCGCCCTGCAGACGTTCACATTTTTCACAACGCTGACGCCATGATTCCATGGCAGCGCCGAAGCCTTCTTTAGGAGTCTGTTTTGACCACTGGAAAATCGCTGAGGGAATAGCAGCCACGGAGAGTGTCTTTCATTGTTGGTAAAAGCCAAAAGTCACTAGGAGCCAGGTCAGGTGAGCAGGGAGCATGAGGAATCAGTTCAAAGTTGTTATCACGAAGAAACTGTTGCGTAACGTTAGCTCGATGTGCGGGTGCGTTGTCTTGGTGAAACAGCACACGCGCAGCCCTTCCCGGACGTTTTTGTTGCAGTGCAGGAAGGAATTTGTTCTTCAAAACATTTTCGTAGGATGCACCTGTTACCGTAGTGTCCTTTGGAACGCAATGGGTAAGGATTACGCCCTCGCTGTCCCAGAACATGGACACCATCATTTTTTCAGCACTGGCGGTTACCCGAAATTTTTTTGGTGGCGGTGAATCTGTGTGCTTCCATTGAGCTGACTGGCGCTTTTTTTCTGGATTGAAAAATGGCATCCACATCTCATCCATTGTCACAACCGACGAAAAGAAAGTCCCATTCATGCTGTCGTTGCGCGTCAACATTGCTTGGCAACATGCCACACGGGCAGCCGTGTGGTCGTCCGTCAGCATTCGTGGCACCCACCTGGATGACACTTAACGCATTTTCAGGTCGTCATGCAGGATTGTGTGCACAGAACCCACAGAAATGCCAACTCTAGAGGCGATGTGTTCAACAGTCATTCGCGATCCGCCAAAACAATTCTCTCCACTTTCTCGATCATGTCATCAGACCGGCTTGTGCAAGCCCGAGGTTGTTTCGGTTTGTTGTCACACGATGTTCTGCCTTCATTAAACTGTTGCACCCACGAACGCACTTTCGACGCATCCATAACTCCATCACCACATGTCTCCTTCAACTGTCGATGAATTTCAATTGGTTTCACACCACGCAAATTCAGAAAACGAATGAATGCACGCTGTTCAAGTAAGGAAAACGTCGCCATTTTAAGTATTTAAAACAGTTCTCATTCTCGCCACTGGCGGTAAAATTCCATCTGCCGTACGGTGCTGCCACCTCTGGGACGTATTGACAATGAACGCAGCCTCATTTTAAAACAATGTGCATGTTTCTATCTCTTTCCAGTTCGGAGAAAGAAAATCGGAGGCCTTAGAACTTGAATGCACCTCGTATCACTGTGGAACAACAAGGAGAAATGATAAGTCACACACACACACAGAGGTTCCATAAGCGGTGGGCGACCAAATACAGGTCGTCCGATGAGACGACCGACCGAACGAACAACCAAGGTCGTCCCCACTCAAGCGCTTGGCAACGGTCGGGCGAGTCTTGGCTGTCTGGAGCTCACTGAAGCTCCAACTCGACTCAACGTGATGTCCATTCGGAACTTGGAGACACGGCGACCTAGACGACAATGGCTCGCATCCACCTATAGAGAGGTAACTCTTGCCCACCGATGACGACATCTCTGCACGAGGAAGAAACCCACACATGTCCGGCAAGATGAGCAACTGACGAGACCCAGAAAGAGTCGAAAGTCCACATACACGTCGCCCAATGAGACGACCAACCGAACGACCAAACGGCTGTCGTCCCGGCTCCAATCTCCTTCCGTCGGACAGTTGATGTGTGTGGCTAGCAGTCGGCAAGTTCTGGTTGTCCGCGCCTCACTGGCGCTCTGTCGCCGACACATCCTCCATCCCCACACACGATGACCCGGAAATGCCGGGTGATCAAAAAGTCAGTAAAAATTTGAAAACTAAATAAACCACGGAATAATATATATTTAGAGGTAAAAATTGACACACATGCTTGGAATGACATACGGTTTTATTAGAACAAAAAAAAGTTCAAAACTGTCCGACAGATGGCGTTGGACAGCAAAACTGCTACCGTGCCGTGTGAGAGGTACGCCGATATGTTACAGAATCGCATCATCCCCAGCCTGGCTGATGAACACCTGCTGGAACGTACGATGTTTATGCAGAATGGCGCTCCACCCCATACTGCTAGACGAGTGAAAGATTTGCGCTCGTCGTTTGGTGATAATCGTGTGCTCAGCCGCCACTTTCATGCTTGGCCTGCGAGGTCCCCAGACCTCAGTCCGAGCAATTATTGGCTTTGGGCTTAGCTGAGGTCGCAAGTGTATCGTGATCGACCGACATCTCTAGGGATGCTGAAAGACAACGTCCGACGCCAATGCCTCACCATAACTCTGGACATGCTTTAATGGTTCAAATGGCTCTGAGCACTATGGGACTTAACTTCTGAGGTCATCAGTCCCCTAGAACTTAGAAGTACTTAAACCTAACTAACCGAAGGACATCACACACATCCATGCCCGAGGCAGGATTCGAACCTGCGACCGTAGCGGTCGCGCGGTTCCAGACTGTAGCGTCTAGCGGCCGGCGGACATGCTTTACTGTGCTGTTCACAACATTATTCCTCGACTACAGCTATTGTTGAGGAATGATGGTGGACATATTGAGCATTTCCTGTAAAGGACATCCTTTGCTTTGTCTTGCTTTGTTATGCTAATTATTGCTATTCTTATCAGATGAAGCGCCATCTGTCGGACATTTTTTGAACGTTTGTATTTTGTTTTGGTTCTTATAAAACCCCATGACATTCCAAGCATGTGTGTCAATTTGTACCTCTCTATCTACATTATTCCGTGATTTATTCAGTTTTCAAATTTATACTGACTTTTTGATCACCCGATACTATCGGTCGCTCCGGAGATGGTACGACAGTGCACTTATCGATAAGCGCTACTGCTGCCACTCACGCGCAAGCAAACCAGCAACCTAGTCACACCAGTAAATCGAATAAAAAAAAAAGAGGCCACAGAACCATAAAAACAAGATGACGAGCAAGAAACGACATGTCCGCGAGCTGCGCACGGCTCTGTTGAATTGTCTACAAGCTCTCGCATACAAAAAACACAAAAAAAGGTTGCAACATACCTACAACTAATATGTAACGTAGCTACAACAAATCTAGCCTATGTTCGTCTGAGAAAATGGACTCGATAAGCAGCCTGAGCTATCAGTAATCGGAATCTAACCTGCATAACACTTTGTGCGTGTTGTATGAGTCTCCGTTTCACTGCCATTTAAGCCCTCAACGGATTGTTACATGAAAAACTTAAAACTAACATTTGGATAAGCTATCTGACTGCATATTTGAGTACGAAAATCTACAGAAACAAATAGACCTGTAACAATCAGCACCTAAGCTATGTACTGCGTATTTGAATAAAAATTTTCAAGTGATACAAAATCTGACTTGTGCAACGGAATTTCCCGGCCGGTGTGGCCGAGCGGTTCTAGGCGCTTCAGTCTGGAACCGCGCGACCGCTACAGTCGCAGGTTCGAATCCTGCCTCGGGCATGGATGTATATGATGTCCTTAGGTTAGTTAGCTTTAAGTAGTTCTAAGTTCTAGGGGACTGATGACCTGAGCATTTAAGTCCCATAGTGCTCAGAGCCATTTGAACCATTTGCAACGTACTGGATTACTGTACATGACATGTTGTGGTGTGTCAGTGTCTCTGTTTTGGCCCTATGTTTTGCACTCGCACCTTTAGATGACTGCCATTTTCCAAGTGGTTTACAGCAATTCGCAGCAGCATGCGGCAGCTGCGGCTCTAGCTTATTTTCACTAAGAATGAGTTTAATAAAAATTTGTTTTCTTGGGTCCTGTTAACTACTAAACAACTAGTGAGAAGGGTTTTCATAAATTAAGTCTATTTAAAAACTTCAGAAATCATCATGACTAATAATAGTTTGACAAGTATTAATAATAGCGAGATGCCTGACAATGACTAGAGTACCCATAATGGCAGAGAGCCAGATTAACAAATTATTTCAATTTCAAGATTACATCACATTTAATAACCATAGAATATTTATGAATGCGATGTGCAGAATAAGTATTATTATTTGCAGGATAAGAAGGCTTCTTTAAGTTACAAGCGAAACATGGGATTATTGCAAACTCGGTCTAACAATCACGATCCTAACCCTGCAATTGCACTTTACGCAATGCTTCTGAATTGTACCTTGAATTCCATCTTCAAACGTAGTCAAGCCACCTAAATCTCTCCTGGCCATATAAAGGAAATCAGGCCTCGAGTGTGGTAAGATGTGCCATCACCGATGTGTATACTGTCTCCGGGCTCTCGATCAACACTACTGACTCGTTTCACAACAATGCTTAGAATCGCGCTCTCATGTTTCGCCCGCAGACTGTTACCATCGATATCTGAGTGCTTATTTGTTTCCAGTCTTACGCAATGCAAAGAATAGCCTTAAGTTGGCCATATGGTTTTCGATATTCAATGCGATATTTGATCAATGTAATGGAGAGTTCTGACAGAATCCTTACAAAATGGTACGAACAGGCCTCGAAGGCTCAACGGTACCGACCGGCCGCCTTGTCATTCTCAGATCTTTCAGCTCCTGTAAAAACAGCGATGCGCGAAGCATTCAACCACTACCACCGTCATACCTTAGCAGAAGATCTTGCTGAAAACCCAAGGAAATTCTGGTCTTAGTAAAATCGGTAAGCGGGTCGAAGGCTTCCTTCCAGTCACGCACTGATCAGTCTGGCCTGGCAACGGAAGGCAGCAAAACGAAAGCTGAAATTTTAAATTTAGCATTTGAGAAATCTTTCACGCAGGAGGATCGTACAAACATACCGACGTTTGAGTCTCGTACAGATTCCCGTATGGAGGACATAGTGATAGAAATCCCTGGGGTTGTGAAGCAGCTGAATGGGTTGAAAATAAATAAATCGCCAGGTCCTGATGGGATTGCAATTCGGTTTCACAGAGAGTAGTCTACTGGATTGGCTCCTTACTTAGCTTGCATTTATCTCGAATCTCTTGCCCAACGTAAAGTCCCGAGAGACTGGAAAAAAGAGCAGGTGACGCCTGTCTATAAGAAGGTTAGAAGGACGGATCTTCAAAATTACAGACCAATATCCTTAACATAGGTTTGTTGCAGGATTCTCGGACATATTCTCAGTTCGAATATGATGTATTTCCTTGCGACAGAGAAGTTGCTGTCAATGGATCAGCACCGCTTTAGAAAGCATCGCTTCTGCGAAACGCAACTCGCTCTTTTATCACATGATACAGGGTGTTTCATAAATGACCGGTATATTTGAAACGGCAATAAAAACTAAACGAGCAGCGATAGAAATACACCGTTTGTTGCAATATGCTTGGGACAACAGTACATTTTCAGGCGGACAAACTTTCGAAATTACAGTAGTTACAATTTTCAACAACAGATGGCGCTGCAAGTGATGTGAAAGATATAGAAGACAACGCAGTCTGTGGGTGCGCCATTCTGTACGTCGTCTTTCTGCTGTAAGCGTGTGCTGTTCACAACGTGCAAGTGTGCTGTAGACATCATGGTTTATTCCTTAGAACAGAGGATTTTTCTGGTGTTGGAATTCAACTGCCTAGAACACAGTGTTGTTGCAACAAGACGAAGTTTTCAACGGAGGTTTAATGTAACCAAAGGACCGAAAAGCGATACAATAAAGGATCTGTTTGAAAAATTTCAACGGACTGGGAACGTGACGGATGAACGTGCTGGAAAGGTAGGGCGACCGCGTACGGCAACCACAGAGGGCAACGCGCAGCTAGTGCAGCAGGTGATCCAACAGCGGCCTCGGGTTTCCGTTCGCCGTGTTGCAGCTGCGGTCCAAATGACGCCAACGTCCACGTATCGTCTCATGCGCCAGAGTTTACACCTCTATCCATACAAAATTCAAACGCGGCAACCCCTCAGCGCCGCTACCATTGCTGCACGAGAGACATTCGCTAACGATATAGTGCACAGGATTGATGACGGCGATATGCATGTGGGCAGCATTTGGTTTACTGACGGAGCTTATTTTTACCTGGACGGCTTCGTCAATAAACAGAACTGGCGCATATGGGGGACCGAAAAGGCCCATGTTGCAGTCCCATCGTCCCTGCATCCCATTTCTTCCAAAGGAATCATTGGCCCATTTTTCAGATCCGAAACGATTACTGCATTACGCTATCTGGACATTCTTCGTGAATTTGTGGCGGTACAAACTGCCTTAGACGACACTGCGAACACCTCGTGGTTTATGCAAGATTGTGCCCGGCCACATCGCACGGCCGACGTCTTTCATTTCCTGAATGAATATTTCGATGATCGTGTGACTGCTTTGGGCTATCCGAAACATACAGGAGGCGGCGTGGATTGGCCTCCATATTCGCCAGACATGAACCCCTGTGACTTCTTTCTGTGGGGACACTTGAAAGAGCAGGTGTACCGCCAGAATCCAGAAACAATTGAACAGCTGAAGCAGTACATCTCATCTGCATGTGAAGCCATTCCGCCAGACACGTTGTCAAAGGTTTCGGGTAATTTCATTCAGAGACTACGCCATATTATTGCTACGCATGGTGGATATGTGGAAAATATCGTACTATAGAGTTTCCCAGACTGCAGCGCCATCTGTTGTTGAAAATTGTAACTACTGTAATTTCGAAAGTTTGTCTGCCTGAAAATGTACTGTTGTCCCAAGCATATTGCAACTAACGGTGTATTTCTATCGCTGCTCGTTTAGTTTTTATTGCCGTTTCAAATATACCGGTCATTTTTGAAACACCCTGTATCTTGCGAACCATGGATGAAGGGTATCAGACGGATGTCATATTCCTTGACTTCCGGAAAGCGTTTGACTCGGTGCCCCACTGCAGACTCCTAACTAAGGTACGAGCATATGGGATTGGTTCCCAAATATGTGAGTGGCTCGAAGACTTCTTAAGCAACGGAACCCAGTACGTTGTCCTCGATGGTGAGTGTTCATCGGAGGTGAGGGTATCATCTGGAGTGCCCCAGGGAAGTGCGGTAGGTCCGCAGTTGTTTTCTATCTAGATAAATGATCTTTTGGATAGGGTGGATAGCAATGTGCGGCTGTTTGCTGATGATGCTGTGGTGTACGGGAAGGTGTCGTCTTTGAGTGACTGTAGGAGGATACAAGATGACTTAGACAGGATTTGTGATTGGTGTAAAGAATGACAGCTAACTCTAAATATAGATAAATGTAAATTAATGCAGGTGAATAGGAAAAAGAATCCCGTAATGTTTGAATACTCCATTAGTAGTGTAGCGCTTGACACAGTCACATTGATTAAATATTTGGGCATAACATTCCAGAGCGATATGGTGTGGGACAAGCATGTAACGGCAGTTGTGGGGAAGGTGGATAGTCGTCTTCGGTTCATTGGTAGAATTTTGGGAAGACGTGGTTCATCTGTAAAGGAGACCGCTTATAAAACACTAACACGACCTATTCTTGAGTACTGCTAGATTTGTTACTGACGAGAGTGTTACGGAAATGCTTCAGGAACTCGGGTGGGAGTCTCTGCAGGAAAGGAGGCGTTCTTTTCGTGAATCCCTGCCGAGGAAATTTAGAGATTTGAGGCTGATTGCATTACAATTTTACTGCCGCCAACTTACATTTGGCGGAAAGACCACAAAGATAAGATAAGAGAGATTAGGGCTCGTACAGAGCCATATAGGCAGTCATTTTCCCCTCGTTCTGTTTGGGAGTGGAACAGGGAGAGAAGATGCTACTTGTGGTACGAGGTTCCCTACGCCACGCACCGTATGGTGGATTGCGGAGTATGTATGCAGATGTAGATGTAGATGGATGCGGATACTGAGGGGCGTGTGGTCAGCACACCACTCTCCCAGCCTTTGTCAATTTTCGTGGCCGAAGCCGCTACTTCTCACTCAAGTAGTTCCTCAATTGACCTCACAAGGGCTGAGTGCATCCCGATTCCCAGCAGCACTCGGTAGACCCGGACGGTGACCCTTGCAAGTGTTAGCCCAGCCCGACAGTGCTTAATTTCGGTGATCTGGCGGGAACTGGTGTTACCATAGCGGCTGTCACATGTAAAGTGTGTCTTTCATTAACGTTCAAGTTTCAAAACAGTGTATAAAGAGGACCACTGCTCAGATTGACATCAAATTTGAACAGAAAATTATTGCCACAGGAGTAAACATCGTGAAAAAGAAGTGACTACTAAACGACGCGGCAATCACCAGAATATGCACACCAACAGACATGCGGTACAAGGCTGTTCCTGAGTTTGCGTCCAAAATGATTGTCTGTAACAAGGGAACCTCCCCATCGCTCCCCCCTCAGATTTAGTTATAAGTTGGCACAGTGGATAGGCCTTGAAAAACTGAACACAGATCAACCGAGAAAACAGGAAGAAGTTGTGTGAAACTATGAAAAAAATAAGCAAAATATACAAACTGAGTAGTCGACGTGCAAGATAGGCAACATCAAGGATAGTATGAGCTCAGGAGCGCCGTAATCCCGTGGTTAGTGTGAGCAGCTGCGGCACATGAGGTCCTTGGTTCAAGTCTCCCCTCGAGTGAAAAGTTTAATTTTTTATTTTCAGACAGTTATTATCTGTTCGTCCGTCCGATGCGAGGTGATTGCGCCGTAGTATGGGGACGCTACACCTAAACAAACATCGAAACACACGACGCAGCATGCCGTCATCGATGTCGTATAGAATATAACAGACGTGTTTTCCTGTGGAGGAATCGGTTGACCTATGACCTTGCGATCAATTGTTTTCGGTTCCCATTGGAGAAGCACGTCATTTCGTCTACTAATCGCACGGTTTTGCGGTGCGGTCGCAAAACACAGACACTAAACTTATTGCAGTGAACAGATACGTCAATGAACGTCATAACTTTGCGAAAATAAAGTAAGTAAACTTTTCACTCGAGGGAGGACTTGAACCAAGGACCTCTCGTTCCGCAGCTGCTCACGCTGAGCACGGGGTCACGGCGCTCCTGAGCTCACACTATCCTTGATGTTGCCTATCTTGCGTATGGGCTACTCAGTGTATATTTTGCTTATTTTTTTCGTAGTTCCACACAACTTCTTCCTGTTTTCTCGACTGATCTGCGTTCAGTTTTTCAAGGCGTATCCACTGTGCCAACTTATAACTAAATCTGAGGGGGGTGCGATGGGGAGGTTCCCTTGTAAGAAGGATCGCGCGCTGCTGGTAAATCTCTTTTGTAATTACTGTGACAGTGCGCTAGTATTCCTGCATATGTTCCGTAAGTTCCGGAACACTGCTCACTAGATGTATATATTTATATATTTTAGATAACGTAACTGTACCACACCTGTTGACGGTCGAACTTGTGCAGTCATGAATACTGAACAGTACGGATGGTGTAATGTGCAACTCAAACATTAGTCGTCGTATTGCTATTCATCTATCATTTGCAATCTACCCCATTTACGTTAAAACACTTACGGTGCCATCTATTGCTAAAATTTTTGTTAACTCTTATTTCCGTATTTTCCCCTGCGTCAATAATATTTGACTTCATTCAGAACATTGGTTCTCTTTGAAAGTGGAAATTTAATTATGAACTCCCTGGATCATGCAAGATCGTGCAAGACTTTATAGCCAAAATTACTTATATAATTTAAGCTTTACCCTTCATTTCAAATGTTGATACATGTGGAAGGGTATAATTAGTATTTCTGTGCGTAATTGGCACAAAAGCAATAATAATACTGTACATGATTACGTCTTTTAGCCAACACAAACAGAAAGCTGCTATATCGTAGTATAAGCACAGGCATATTATGTTGGTTATTCTCCCATGTGCTGTCTCATTAAAATTAGGGGAACGAAACTCGCACATCAGATGTCATCCCACATGTATTATTACAAATTACGGTACAAAGCCCAAATTACTGAAGATTATGTCAGACCTTTTAATAAGGTGCGTCAGTTGCCTATAAAATAAAACAGTAGTGATACAGTCGTAAATGCGTCATGTGGAACATTAGAACCGTACGACTCATCTTCGCCAAGTCTAACGATAGAAACTGGAAGTTCGAAGGGGGTGTGTATCTTATACTTAAAGCTTCGTTTAAGAAGGGATTGACCGAAGTTCCACTCCTAAGGGGGTGAAATAGGGTAGGCTGCAATGTATGTCACCATTAAAGCAATTTTGAAGCGAGAAATACGAAATCTGGTATTTGGTTTCTCAGAAAAAATCTAAATAATACATATTTGAGCATTTTTGGAAATTCAACCACTAAGGGGGTAAAATAGTTAGTGAACATTTTTATGAAAATAAATAATTAATAAAGAACTACTGAAGGATTTTAATGCTACATCTATGACAGTTGGTATTTGATTTATCGGTTAGAAATGAAAAAATATGTTTGTCATTGTTTCTGGAAATTCAGCCTCTAAGGAAGTGCAGTAGGAGACGAAAATATTTAAGAAAATATTTCCTTACATTTAAAAAATTTTAAAGTTAAATGTATGAAAACTGGTATTTCTCTTCTCGGTTAGATATAAAGATATATTTGTTGGGGAATGAAAGTTGCTATTTAAGTAAGTCCACGAGAATGCGAAAGGCATGACTAACAAAGACTTCGGACTGCAATTACCAGAATCGCATTTTGGTCAGAAGTACATTCGGAAAAGACCATTCTTAATATGGCGTTAACTTGCGTGAAAAGCTTAGAAGGGTTTGCGATTTGTGAATAACAAAAAAATACGATTAAATCTCTGCAGACCATACAGCCTACGCGAGCGAAGCAGTGGGTGCTACGTTAGAACACCTTTCACTTTATCTTTTGTAAGATGTTATAATAGAACACCATAGTCAGATCACACTGTTATTCCGACAATACAAGACAGTAACGATGTCAAAACCTACAGGTGTTATGTGACGGCGATGGAACCTGCTTTGGATTGCCTTTATGTGGGCAACTAAATTCCTGTGAAACTTGATGCGAAATGGCAGTAGCTGCTGAGCGGTGTAGCCGCGCGGTTTGGGGCGCCTTGTCGCGGATCGCGCGCGGCTCCCCCCCCCCCCCCCCCCCGCCCCACCCGTCGGAGGTCGTATTGTCCTTAGCGTAAGTTAGTTTAAGTCAGATTACGTAGTGTGAAAGCTTGGGGACCGATAATCTCAGCAGTTTGGTCCCTTACCACAAATTTGCAATTTCCAAGTAGTAGCTACAGTTTTGAGGAAAATAGCCTCATCTAAAGCTCACACTTTGCAAGTCTTGTAGTACTGGCTGATACATAACTTATACTTCATGTGGAACGTTACGCTACAAATGTAGCATTCGTAGTCATGTGGAAGACAACGGCCTTGCCACGTGTTTAACACTGCTTCCTGCCCGATCGACGAAGTTAGCTAACGCTGGGCTCAGCTAGTGCTTGGATGGGTGACCGTCCTTGGGAAACCTGTTGCTGTTGGTTTCAAGGACGAGCATGTCGCCTTAAATGGCTTCAAATTGAAATACTTGTACCAGGCCGTGGTATCACACAACATTTACTTTCGTTTTTTATCACTAAATGCATGCCGCGCTTCCTTATGGGGCATATTAGATTAAAAACTAAAACCTCTATTAGTAAACTATTAACAGGAGGAACATAATATTTTAAATCAACAAAGACTTCCACACATAATACGCTAACCGGAAGTCCTAGTACATCGTACATACATAAAATATCCAAATTCCGTATATCTCTTATGTGGTTCTGTAAGATAAACAGTGCTATATATATTACCTAAGAGAAACAATACAGATTACATGCAGAAATAAGGTACCTAATGAAGAGAGAAGAGCGAAACTAGAGAAGCCCTACAAACTGACTTGAAATCACTACAATAAGAAAGCTATCTCACTAAAGGCCAAGCTGCGACACTACAAGACGGTGATGTTACCAGAAGCAGTATACGCAGCCGAGACCACAGTAGAACAAGGACGAGTCAAACAGATAGGGAAGACGGAACGAAAAATACTCAAAAAAGACGGAGTATGGATAAAGAGGCCAGTTGAACAACTATACGAACACATAGAGAAAATAACAGACCAAATCAGGAAACGATGAGTACAGTTTTACGGACATCTCAGCAGAATGGCACCACATAGGATAACGAGACAGGTCTTGGGTTAGCACAAGGAAAAACAAAAAATGGATGAATGAAGTAAGAAATGACATGGAACAACTCAACATCACACAGGAAACAACACAAAACAAAACGCTTCTTAGGAACCTGATCTGAAGAAAGAAACTACAAGAGACATCACACAACGAACACAATGCACCGAACAGAGACGGCAGTAAAACAGAGAATCCAAAGAGAACACAGGACCTAAAGGGGACCGAAGAACGGAAACAGAAACACGGCACACGAATGAGGGAAGTTTGGACAGAACGTAAAGAGAAAACAACAGGGAAATGGACGTGAAGTTTAGTCTAAATTGCTGACGCTAAAAACACAAATAGGCTGAAACCAATTAGCCAACTACTACTATAAGTAGAACCATGAAGCGCTAATTCAGTGAGACTATGCCTTGTTACAAACAAATTCATGACCTAAATAATCAACTAATGAGCTAACGCTAGCTGACTAGAATAATGAAAAAAAAAAAAAGTAAATGAGGAGCTCATACATAAATCGCGCAACTTAATAAACGGCAAGCATAGTATGAATAATAGGACATCAGGGAAAATAAAAATCGCTAGTAAGTTTCTATCAAAACCACTAAAGTATAATGGTGAAACATTTATAACCGATTGCTGTACCACAGAGATCGAGGTCTAGCAATGCGACTTAGAATTCGTCAAACGATGCTGCAGTTCGGAAGATTTGAAAACGCGTCAGTTGTCATGTTGAGTGGAATGCACTGTCAAATGAGTACGGAAAATGGATGGTGGGTAAACCAAAGTAAAATGAAAGTAAAGAGAATTAGCAGAAATGAGTACTATAGCGGAAAATCACATCTTAATGTTGCTCACTCTCTTGGCTACAACGCTGAATTTTCAGCATAATCCCCGATCGCCGCGCAATTGGTATCACGAAGTAGATGTACGAATCCTGCTATCTTGGAAGCAAAATAACCCATGACGCGCGAAGCAAGGAGGACATAAGAAGCAGATTAGTTTAGCAAAAAGGGCATTCCTACTAATATAAAAAATAGATCATAGTTTAAGGAATAAATTTCCGAGACGGTACGTATTGGGCAGAGCAATGGTCTGCGTGAAAGAAGAAGAATGTTGAAAATTAAGTTGACTGGTAAGGTAAGGAAAGAGGAAGTTCTTCGCAGAATCGTCGAAGAAAGGAACTGACGGTTACTCACAACAAATAGGGGCAGAATGATGCGTTAAGACATCAGGGTTAACTTCCATGGTATTGGAGAGACATGTAGACGGCAAAACATGAAAATGAAGATAGAGACTGTAACAAATAAAAAAAATAAAAAATAAAAATAAAAAAATGTTTCCAGGCAATGGTACCCACATGGAGGTAAGACTCTACGCAATTTAGTTCGTACAACATGATCAGACACACTTTATAGAATTAGCCACAAAAATCTCTCCGTCCAGCGTCCGAAATTACAGTGCATAGGAACGGGGTACGTATTGTTATGAATAGGAGAGACTACCTGACAAGTGCACATCACCAACCTGACAGTATTTTTCAAAGAGGAAAAAGCGCACTTGCTAGATATCGTCCCCAGCAATAGATGTTGTTGTTGTTGTGGTCTTCAGTCCTGAGACTGGTTTGATGCAGCTCTCCATGCTACTCTATCCTGTGCGAGCTTCTTCATCTTCCAGTACCTACTGCAACCTACATCCTTCTGAATCTGCTTAGTGTATTCACCTCTTGGTCTCCCTCTACGATTTTTACCCTCCACGCTGCCCTCCAATACTAAATTGGTGATCCCTTGATGCCTGAGAACATGTCCTACCAACCGATCCCTTCTTCTGGTCAACTTGTGCCACAAACTCCCCTTCTCCCTAATTCTATTCAATACTTCCTCATTAGTTATGTGATCTACCCATCTAATCTTAAGCATTCTTCTGTAGCACCACATTTCGAAAGCTTCTATTCTCTTCTTGTCCAAATATTTACCGTCCATGTTTCACTTCCATACATGGCTACACTCCATACAAATACTTTCAGAAATGACTTCCTGACACTTAAATCTATACTCGATGTTAACAAATTTCTCTTCTTCAGAAACGCTTTCCTTGCCATTGCCAGTCTACATTTTATATCCTCTCTACTTCGACCATCATCAGTTACTTTGCTCCCAAAATAGCAAAACTCCTTTACTACTTTAAGTGTCTCATTTCCTAATCTAATACCCTCAACATCACCCGACTTAATTCGACTACATTCCATTATCCTCGTTTTGCTTTTGTTGATGTTCATCTTGTATCCTCCCTTCAAGACACCATCCATTCCGTTCAACTGCTCTTCCAAGTCCTTTGCTGTCTCTGACAGAATTACAATGTCATCGGCGAACCTCAACGTTTTTATTTCTTCTCCATGGATTTTAATACCTACTCCGAATTTTTCTTTTGTTTCCTTTACTGCTTGCTCAATATACAGATTGAATAACATCGTGGAGAGGCTACAACCCTGTCTTACTCCCTTCCCAACCACTGCTTCCCTTTCATGTCCCTCGACTCTTATAACTGCCATCTGGTTTCTGTACGATTTGTAAATAGCCTTTCGCTCCCTGTATTTTACCCCTGCCACCTTTAGAATTTGAAAGAGGGTATTCCAGTCAACATTGTCAAAAGCAATAGATACCACTCAAAATTTGGGCCGTAATTCTGATGTCACGAAGCTGTATGGTTTTGTACGTACAGGGTTTGAACATTCGGGCGTAGAGTTTGTTTGTCATTCGCTCCGCCCACAGCAGTCGCCTAATGGCTCAAATGGCTCTGAGAACTATGGGACTTAACATCTGAGGTCATCAGTCCCCTCGAACTTAGAACTACAGGGTGGCGCACGAAATGTGTTACCATTTTGTTTTTGAATATAAACTTTATTGTCAATACAATCTGAAAGAAACATATACTACAATGAAGAGCCGTCCATGGAGATTTGTTCTAACTCAGCACATGCGCAATATGTCCACCACTTCGTTTCCTAACTTCATTCAAACGAATACTGAAGTTAGTGATTACCCTGCGGCACATGTCTTCCGTAATTTCACCGCAAGCTTGAAGAATAAGTCTTCTGAGCTCCATTAAATCACGTGGACGTTTCGGGAAAATTTTTTCCTTTACGTACCCCCAAAGAAAAGAGTCACATGGATTGAAGTCTGGACTATTAGGGAGCCAATTTTGTCCGTCATTGAACCATGTCGAAATGCTCGTGTAAAAACTCCAACACAGTGTTTGCAGTATGTGGCCTTGCTCCATCTTGCATGTGCTGAAGGGCAAGGCAGTAGCAAGAAGCCGTGGAATGAAGCTATTGCGAAGCATGCTCAAATAATGCTCGCTGTTCACAGTTTCTTGGAAGAAAAAGGGTCCAATAAGTCCGCGCCTGGAAATTGCGCCCAGGCTGTAATCCTCGGAGCATGATGTTGCCGTTCATGAAACACTTGTGGGTTTTCAGTAGCCCAAAAGCGTACATTTTGCATGTTAACCACACCGTCTAAATGAAAATGCTCCTCGTCGGAAAACCAAACGTTGTTGAGAGTTTTTTCCCTACCTCCGCCCACTGAGCAAACAGTAGTCTCTGTTGCTTGTATTCTTCAGTGAGTTTCTGTGCACAGGTCATCTGGTATGGGTACATATGGAGGTCACTTTTAAGAATGCGTTAAACGGAGCGTCTGGATATTCCCAGTTGCACTGCTGCCTTTCTACACGATTTCCCGGGACTTCTCTGTACAGCAACTCGTACCGCTTGAATATTCTCCGCCGGCCGAAGTGGCCGAGCGGTTCTAGGCGCTACAGTCTGGAACCGCGCGACCGCTACGGTCGCAGGTTCTAATCCTGCCTCGGGCATGGATTTGTGTGATGTCCTTAGGTTAGTTAGGTTTAAGTAGTTCTAAGTTGTAGGGGACTGATGACCTTAGAAGTTAAGTCCCATAGTGCTCAGAGCCATTTGAACCAATATTCTCCGGCGAACAAACAGGCTTAGGCCGAGGTCGCTTCACTTCCAATACTGTTCCTTCCTGTACAAATTTATCGTACAACCTGCAGATGGTCTTCTTGCAAGGGACAAATCGTGTGTTAAACTGTTGTCAAAAACGCCTCTGAGTCACAACAAGGGTTTTCGTTACATGAAAAAGTAACACAATTGCCGATCGTTGCTGTGTCGTCTCTCTTCCGTTGTCTGCCATTGCTGCTTACTAGTCTCCTAACGGCAGTATAGTGAATTACACGTCATTTCGTAACTCATTTGTTTCTCCAAGCTCTGCTGGTACTGCTGCAGAGATCCCAGCGGGATATCTAATGTGCGTCGTAAATTGTGAAAGAAACAATTGGTAACACATTTCGTGCGCCACCCTGTACTTAAACCTAACTAACCTAAGGACATCACACACATCCATGCCAGAGGCAGGATTCGAACCTGCGACCGTAGCGGTCGCGCGGTTCCAGACTGAAGCGCCTAGAACCACTTGGCCACACCGGCCGGCGTCGCCTAATGCCCGAGCGCAAAGTAGTCTAGGTAGAGCGAGGTGATTAAGAAGACTGCGATCGTAATGTTGGTGAACCAGTAAACGATGGTACGGCATGTCCAGAAGCGGTGCGGAATGGCGTTCAAATTGGACTGGGAAACGGCGACGCAGTCGTGCAATCAGTCAACATTTTAACTTCAACATACGAGGGGGGTTTAATACGTAATGCAATACAATTATTTCCTCGGCGAATTCTGGTTAAAAAAATGCGCCATTTTTTTTGGCACGTTGTAGAATATTCCCACTTCAGTCCCTAGAGTTACATGAGGTTCCGATAGGTGGCAGCACTGCACGTAGTATTCAAAATGGCGTCTGTAGCGCAGGTGCGTTCCAAGCAGAGAGCTGTCATTCAGTTATTTTTGGCGGAAATCCAGAGACCTGTGCAGCAAACAAAAGCACGGTGAGTCGTCGGGCGAGGCTTGTGTCGTCATCGCAACAAGGACGCGTCGGCCTGCCGCACACAGCTGTGACTCCTGTAGTGTTGGAACGTGCGGACACTCTGAAAGGGTCCTGTAGCCACCTTTCATTAGTCTGGTAGCCCATTTTCACTACCATTTCTCTTTCTTTTCCTTGTTTCTCTTTTCTCATGACTCTCATAGTGGTGTGATTGAATGTGGTTGTGTGTCACGTTGCTAGACTGTGGCGTAGTCTGCTGCAGAAAGTCCGCGATAGTCATACAGATTCAGCAGCAGTTGTACAGAATAGCCAATTCTGGTAGTGGTCAAGTAACTTTAAATGCGAACATTTTTAGGATAGGCTTTACCGTGACTGTCACTGACATTAAATGAAACAACAAGTTTACTGTTACCAGTCACCGTTTTATTTTATTTTTTCCACGACGCGTTTCGAAGGTTTAAACCTCCATCATCGGGTGGATTTACATTAGTTAGTATTACATATGTGTGTATGTTATCTTACGATTTTGGAGGAACTTGTGGCACTGCCTCCAGTGGTCACAGGTTCCTTTTTCTGTCGTAACACTTCACATGTATACTGCCACATTTGTAAACAAATATCAAATATTTATATATATATCAATTTGTTACTTTCAGAAACGACTTCCTGACAAATCAATACTCGATGTTAACAAATTTCTCCTCTTCAGAAACGCTTTCCTTGCCATTGCCAGTCTACATTTTATATCCTCTCTACTTGGACCATCATCAGTTATTTTGCTCCCCAAATAGGAAAACTCATCTACTACTTTACTCATTTCTTAATCTAATTCCCTCAGCATGAACTGATTTAATTCGACTACATTCTATTATCCTCGTTTCGCTTTTATTAATGTTCATATTATATCCTTGTTTCAAGACACTGTCCAATCCGTTCAACTGCTCTTCCAAGTCCTTTGCTGTCGCTGACAGTATTACAATGTCATCGGCGAACCTCAAAGTTTTTATTTATTCTCCATGGATTTTAATACCTAGTCCGAACTTTTCTTTTGTTTCCTTTACTGCTTGCTCAATATACAGATTGAATAACATCGGGGAGAGGCTACAACCCTGTCTCACTCCTTTTCCAACCATTGCTTCCATTTCATGCCTCTTGACTATTATAACTGGCATCTGGTTTCTGTACAAATTTTAAATAGCCTTTCGCTCTCTCTATTTTACCCCTGCCACCTTCAGAATTTGAAAGAGAGTATTCCAGTCGACATTGTCAAAAGCTTTCTCTAAGTCTACAAATGCTAGAAACGTAGGTTTGCCTTTCCTTAATCTTTCATCTAAGATAAGTCGTAGGGTCAGTATTGCGTCACGTGTTCCAACATTTCTACGGAATCCAAACTGATCTTCGCCGAGGTCGGCTTCTGCCAGTTTTTCCATTCGTCTGTAAAGAATTCGCGTTAGTATTTGGCAGCTGTGACTTATTAAACTAATCTTCCCCGAGGTCGTCTTCTACCAGTTTTTCCATTCGTCTGTAAAGAATTCGCGTTAGTGTTTTGCAGCTGTGACTTATTGAACTGTAACTGAAGATCAGATTTTCGAAGGATGTCAGTAGTTCTGTTGTGTAGAGAGCTATATAATTCTGGAGGATGTAGATATTAAATAATAGATGCTAGGAGAGCATACGAGGTGTGGTTTGTAAAATAACGTCACTGTTGCTGCAAAACATTTTAGTTCAGAAACATGCATATTTACTTATTGTCATCCTCAAGAATACGATGTCGGTTCAAAAAATTCGGAAGTTTGTCCACAAATTTTCTCTACGCTTAACCTTTAGTTATCGTGCATGTCTCCTGTGAAATACTCTCCTCCATAATTGATTCACCATTTCTAACGCCATTTCCATTTCCGGAAGCAGTCTTGGTACGCCTTGTGCAGTATCGCGCGAAGCGCCATCTGCGAATTTTCTTTCATCTCGCCTATTCTAGAAAATCTTCGTCCTTTCGGCGGGGTTTTCAACATCGGAATTTAAAAAAAAAATGTCTGCAAGGGCTATGTCTGGAGAGTATGGAGGATGAGGCAACACAGTGATTTCGTTTCTTGTGCAACAGTCACGCACCAACTGGGATGAACGTGAGGGTAATTTATCGAGATGCGAGGGCCATGAATTATTTCGCCAGATTTCAGGCCGCTCTCACATTTTCTCGCAGGCGTCGTAACAATTTGTCCGTGTGATACGAATTGATGATGAACTAATCCTTCAAAGTCAAATAAAAATTATCAGCATGGCTTTGACATTTGACCTAACCTGACGAGCGTATTTTGGTCTTGGAGAACCTTCCCCGATCCACTGTCTCAACATCCTCGGTCCCAACATCGTAACCGTAAACCCACTACTCATCACTAGTTATGATTCTCTTAACGAACATCTCGTTCACATTTGTACGATCCAAAAGCTCTTCACAGATTGCAAGGCGAACGTCTTTCTGGTTTTGACTCAGTTAGTCGCGGGACGAACTTACGAACTTGGCGGGAACACGATGCATTCCAAGATGCTGCGTCTGGATTTCATGACACAATCCAACAGAAATTTTTAATTCTTCTGCAACCTCGGGGACGGTCAGTCTTAGATTGGTACGCACAATTTCGTACGTGACATGAGCGTCGTGGGTGGACGTCGAGGGCGTCCTTGACGAGGGTCATCTATAAATTCCGTCCGGCCATTTTTAAACCGTATGAACCATCCGTAACACCTAGAACGGCGTAAGCACTCATCACCGTAGGCTTCCTGCATCATTTCGCGTGTTTCTGTAAAGGTGTTCTTGAGTTTCACGCAAAATTTAATGCAGACGCTTTGTTCCTCTAACTCTGCCATATCGAAATTCGCAAACCCTGCGACACGACGTTCTGCTCAATACTGCTTAATAACAATAACAATAACTAAGACACGTATAACAATGAAACTTCTGGCAGTTGTACATTAAATACAGACGTGTTCAGGGATGCCAACCGCATTTCGGTCCAAAACACGACTGTAGCAAAATTACGAACGTTCTGTAATTTTTAAGCAGATCTCGTACTCCTCTCCTTTGCCCCTACAACGCTCCTTGCTAATTTTCCGTTGATGGAAACTGTGCTGTAAGCCCTCCTCTATGAGCTCCTTGATGTCGCTTACCCGTTTTTCTTTCACTGCTTCATTGGACTGAAATCTTGTTCCTGTTAATGTATATCTGATTAGATACAGCTAAAAGTCAAATAGTGCTAGGTCTGGCGAATATTGTGGGTAGTCTGACACTGAGATGCTGTACTTGTACAATTCATGTATTTTTTTTATTATTCTTCTGGCAGTTGTACATTAAATACAGACGTGTTCAGGGATGCCAACCGCATTTCGGTCCAAAACACGATTGTAGCAAAATTACGAACGTTCTGTAATTTTTAAGCAGATCTCGTACTCCTCTCCTTTGCCCCTACAACGCTCCTTGCTAATTTTCCGTTGATGGAAACTGTGCTGTAAGCCCTCCTCTATGAGCTCCTTGATGTCGCTTACCCGTTTTTCTTTCACTGCTTCATTGGACTGAAATCTTGTTCCTGTTAATGTATATCTGATTAGATACAGATAGAAGTCAAATAGTGCTAGGTCTGGCGAATATTGTGGGTAGTCTGACACTGAGATGCTGTACTTGTACAATTCATGTATTTTTTTTATTATTTCCTCACTGAGATGAGCAAGATCGTAATGACATGTGGAGTAATCGGGTCTACTGCCGGATGTTTGTGTCGCTCTGGCACAATATTTCGGTCACGTAACTCTTTGCCTTCTTCAGGTGCTACCTGAGACTGCCGTGTTGGAGGATCTTGTCCAGTATTTATGCCCAGAGAGCGCTGGGTGTTCTCTTTGCCGTCCGCGCCCGCCTGGCGCTGCTTGTAATGTGTCGTCTCTTCCCCGGTGCTCCCTCGGACGTCCGCGCCCGACTTGGTCGCCATCTGTGGCAGCTCTCTGAGGCCTGTTCTGTGTCGGGCGTTCCGTTCGCGGTCCGCGCCCGCCAGGTGCTACTCCTGAGGTTTTTACCCCTCCCTGGTGCTCCCACAGACGTCCGCGCCCGGCTCGTCCACCATCTGTGGTCGTGGCAGTTGTCTGGGGCCGGACCCGCATGGGGCGTTCCGTTCATGGTCCGCGCCCGCTTGGCGCTGCTCCCGAGGTGTTGGCACTTCCCTGGTTCTCCGATGGACGTCCGCGCCCGCCTAGTCCACCATCTGCCAACACCTCGGGAGCAGCGCCAAGCGGGCGCGGACCACGAACGGAACGCCCCATGCGGGTCCGGCCCCAGACAGGTGCCACGACCACAGATGGTGGACGAGCCGGGCGCGGACGTCCGTGGGAGCACCAGGGAGGGGCCAAAACCTCAGGAGCAGCACCTGGCGGGCGCGGACCACGAACGGAACGCCGGACACAGGACAGGCCTCAGAGAGCTGCCGGCCGGCCGCGGTGGTCTAGCGGTTCTGGCGCTGCAGTCTGGAACCGCGGGACTGCTGCGGTCGCAGGTTCGAATCCTGCCTCGGGCATGGGTGTGTGTGGTGTCCTTAGGTTAGTTAGGTTTAAGTAGTTCTAAGTTCTAGGGGACTTATGACCTAAGATGTTGAGTCCCATAGTGCTCAGAGCCATTTGAACCATTCTGATCAGAGAGCTGCCACAGATGGCTCCCAAGTCGGGCGCGGACATCCGAGGGAACACTGGGGAAGAGACAACACCTTCCAGCTCCAGCTCCAGCCCACATTCTGCTGGCTTCTCGAGGCAGCTATGTAATGAAGGGTTTACTGCTTAGCATTTCCTTCTTCATGGGGTCAACAAGGACGGTAGGTTCTGAACTTCTGTATTTTGGTGTTGATCAGATGTGTTTGTGGGACAGTAGATGGTAACTTCTAGGTGCCAAAGATGAAAGGATGGGGGCGAAACCCCGGTGACCTAAAGGTCAAGCAGTGCGAGGGGACGCCTATGCGGCCCACGCTGTTGGTGTGGTTCCCCCAGTCGCCGGATGAGGGGGTTGAAGGAAGACTCCAGTTTATCAGAAAATCGACGGGCGATGACTCGATGGCGCTGCACGACCTCCAGCTCATCGGCGGCGTCATGGAGGTAACGATGCGGGAAACGCGCCGGAACATGATAAACTCTGCGCAGGATCTTGTTCTGTAGCGTCTGCAGCCGATGAAGATTGACAACACCTTACAAGCAGCGCCAGGCGGGCGCGGACGGCAAAGAGAACGCCCAGCGCCCTCTGGGCATAAATACTGGACAAGATCCTCCAACACGGCAGTCTCAGGTAGCACCTGAAGAAGGCAACGAGTTACGTGGCCGAAATATTGTGCCAGAGCGACACAAACATCCGGCAGTAGACCCGATTACTCCACATGTCAAGATCTCGCCGGGAAAGGCTGACGAGTTGCAAGATAGTAATGTTGATTAGTATTTTCATCTTCAGGAACACAGTGATGATAAGCTGTTTCATGAATATAAAGAAAATCATCATTGAGTCTTTATTTGCTCATTCGAGCTTTTTTAACTGACAGTGAAATTGGACCCTTCCAATTGAGCATTGGCGCTTAGATACTCTATCGTAAGTGAAAAACCACACTCGTGGTTCGTCACACTCTTTACAAGAAGTCTGGATGACTTTAAATGGTATTTAAAGTGTCGGTTACATTTGCACGAGCTTCTTTTTTGCCGACCTTTAGAATCTTAGCCACCATCTTCGCGCACTATTTTATCATGTTAAACTGACTATAACAATACATACGTTTTTGGATGGGGTCCACCTTTAGGAAAACACAATTTTGTTTTTTATCCCAAATATGTTTCACTGCAGTTGCAGCATCATCAGTGGGCTTTTATTTTATGGCTGTCAACATAATGTTCTTTACTGTGTGTGTGTGTACATGTAAATATTAGTTTCTAAAATCGTAATTAAAGATTTTTCAAGGAACACATAAAATTATGAAATTCATATATTTTTATCACATGGTATGCTTTCCAAGATGTCTTATGTTTTTACGCGACTGTTTTCTTTCACAGGTTGTCATATGCAACCGCACACAACTTAATACAGACGAATTATTTAAACAAAAATTACGATTTGGTAACTGTCACGGCTATGTCTGAAATTAACTAATTCGATGTGGAGGGCTGCGTGTGTGTGTATGTGTGTGTTTGTGTGTGTGTGTGTCTATTTACATTATGTTAGAGTTATGTTTTCTTTTTTCCTCCTCTTCTTCACTGTGAAGTTCTATACATTGAGCTGCCACTGTCACTGTTTCACTGTTTGCCAACTGTTAAAACAATATGTTGGACAGTCGGACAGTTGAAGGTGTAGAAATAAGATGACTGACAGTGGAACAGCTGGAGGTGTTCCTGGCAATTGTTCTGAATCTTTCAGAGGTGTCTGTGCTTGTGTGTGTGTGTGTGTGTGTGTGTGTGTGTGTGTGTGTGTGTGTGTGTGTGTGTGTAAAAAGAGAGAGAGTAGGTTTGAGGATTTTTCATTATTATTATTACAATTAATGTGTCTGTTGTGTTGGGGGGGGGGGGGAGTTGCGGGGGAGCTCTATAAGTTGGTGTTATCCAATAATTCTTTGAGGGAAGAGAACAGAGTTCAATTGCAGAGAGCTGTGTATTCATTTATTTCTTGTTTTCCTTCAGTTATGGCTTTCCGTATTTGATGTTGTCCGTCAGTTATCAGTTTCTGTGGGGGGGCTGTGCTGCTTTTGCCTTAACAGCTGGGAAACAGTGAAACAGTGACAGTGACAACTCAATATACAGACCTTCACTGTGAAGAAGATGAGTAAAAAAGAAAACATAAGTAAAACATAGTTGTAAATAGACACAAACACACACACACACACACACACACACACACACACACACACAGAGAGACACACACAGAGAGAGACGGAGAGAGAGAGAGAGACAGAAACTTCCCCACAGAATTAATTAATTTCAGGCATATCCATAACAGTTTCGAAATCACTATATTTTGCTTAAATAATTCGTCTGTATTAAGTTGTACATGGTTTAAAAACTAATATTTACATGTATGCAAGCAGAAAAGAAAATTCTTTATGTTTAGCAGCCATAAAATAAAAGCCACTGTTGATGCTGCAACTGCAGTGAACCAGGACTGG
Organism: Schistocerca cancellata; assembly: GCF_023864275.1. NCBI lineage: Eukaryota > Metazoa > Arthropoda > Insecta > Orthoptera > Acrididae > Schistocerca > Schistocerca cancellata. Next base: position 129,310,845 of record NC_064635.1, read on the forward strand.
GATAAAAAACAAAATTGTGTTTTGCTAAAGGCGACCCCATCCAGAAACACATGTATTGTTATAGAAAGCGCGGACAGAACTTCGACTACAAAATGACGATTATATAAAATTTGCCTTACACATTGTTTGTCAATGCCTGCAGTTTCAGCAATCGATCGAATACTCAACTGACGGTCACTTTGAATCAGATTACCTACTGTTTGTAATGTTTTAATCCGTTTTTTATGTTCAAGGGCGTCCCGCACGAAAGTCATCTTAAACGTCTCCTCGGCCATCTTGGAAACTTCTGAACCACTCTAAAACTGGTGTATGTGATAAACTGTCTTCAACACACACATCTTTTAGTAACAGGAAGATTTCAGTAGCATGTCTTCCCAGTCTCATGTGAAACTCCATGACAGCTGTACCACTACTATTCAGTTTCTCTCCTGTTCCACTCAAAAACAGAGCGATATAAAAACGACTAAGCCGGCCGTGGTGGCCGATCGGCTCTAGGCGCTTCAGTCCGGAACCGCGCTGCTGCTACGTTCGCAGGTTCGAATCCTGCCTCGGGCATGGATGTGTGTGATGTCCTTAGGTTAGTCAGGTTTAAGTAGTTCTAAGTCGAGGGGACTGATGACCTCAGATGATTAGTCCCATAGCGCTCAGAGCCATTTGAACCATTTTTCGAAAAACGACACACATAAAAAAAAATGAATCATCCCGGTTCCCATAACTCCTGAACGACGTTAACTGCGAAAATAGTATCATAGGCACAGTCCCTTTGACTGTTCTCGGATGTGACAAAACCGGCCAAAGATGTAAACAACCATCCATGAGCAGCCCCTATTAGACAGAGATGTCCGACAGCTGATCAATTCCAGTCATTCCTCCAGGAAGGAGGTATGGCTCTGAGCACTATGGGACTTAACTGCTCTGGTCATCAGTCCCCTAGAACTTAGAACTACTTAAACCTAACTAAGCTAAGGACATCACACAACACCCAGTCATCACGAGGCAGAGAAAATCCCTGACCCCGACGGATATCGAACCCGGGAACAGGAAGTAGGTACATGGCTCGTGCTGTGTGTAGTTCAACCATGCTTAGACGGTCAATACCGCGGTTGGACAGCGTTCGCATTGTTACTTTGTGCCAGGAAGGTCTCTCAACAAGGGAAGTGTCCAGGTATCTCAGAGTGAATTAAAGTGATGTTGGCCGGTCGGTGTAGCCATGCGGTTCTAAGCGCGTGAGTTTGGAACCGCGTGACCGCTACGGTTGCAGGTTCGAATCCTACCTCGGGCATGGATGTGTGTGATGTCCTTAGGTTAGTTAGGTTTAAGTAGTTCTAAGTTCTAGGGGACTGATGACCTCAGTCCCATAGTGCTCAGAGCCATTTTGAAAGTGATGTTGTTCGGACATGGAAGAGATGCAGAGAGACAGGAACTGTCGATGACATGCCTCGTTCAGGCCACCGAATGGCAGCTACTGCAGTTGATGACCGCTATCTACGGATTATGGCTCGTATTAACCCCGACGGCAACGCCACCATGTTGAATAATGCTTCTCGTGCAGCCACAGGACGTCGTGTTACGACTCAAACTGTGCGCAATAGGCTGCATGATGCGCAACTTCACTTCCAACGTGCATGGCGATGTCCACCTTTGAAACCACGACACCATGCAGCGCAGTACAGAAGGGCTCGACGACATGCCGAAGGGACCGCTTGGGACTCGCACCACGTTCTCTTCACCGATGAGTGTCGCATATGAACCATCAATCGGAGACGTGTTTGGAGGCAACCTGGTCAGGCTGAACGCCTAAGACAGTGAGTGCAGCGAGGTGGAGGTTCCCTGCTGTTTTGGGGTAGCATTATGTGGGGCCGACGCAAGCCGCTGGTGGTCATTGAAGGCTCCGTAACGGCTATACGATACGTGAATGCCATCCTCCGACCGATAGTGCAACCATATCAGCAGTATATTTGCGAGGCAATCGTCTTCATGGACGACGATTCGCGCCCCCATCGTGTACATCTTGTGTATGACTTCCTCCAGGATAACGACATCGCTCGCCTAGAGTAGCCAGCGCATTCTCCAGACATGAACCCCATCGAACAGGCCTAGGATAGTTTTAAAAGGGCTGTTTATGGACGATGTGACCCACGAACCGCCGTTGAGGAGTGGGACAATCTGGACCAACGGCGCCTTGATGAACTTGTGGGTAGTATGCCACGACTAATACAGGCATGCATCAATGCAAGAGGACATGCTACTGGGTATTAGAGGTACCGGTGTCTACAGCAATCTGGGCCACCACCTCTGAAGGTCTCGCTGTATGGTGGTACAACATGCAATTTGTGGTTTTCATGAGCAATAAAAAGGGCGGAAATTATTTTTATGTTGATCTCTACTCCAATTTTCTGTACAGGCCCGGGAACTCTCGGAACCGAGGTAGTGCAAAACTTTTCTTAATGTATGTATATAATATAAATAATTGGCTCTGGGGCTTATATAATAAATGTAATCTGTTCTGGTTTATGTTACGAGTTAAGCTACGAGTGCGTGGTTTAGCACTGTTACCAGGTTCATATATGTTTGAGTATATTGTCAGTCCCTGCTGTGGCAGTAATAAGCCTGTCTGCATAAGCTATTAACGACAAAGTTTTGCAGATATTTAAAATGGTTAATGGCTTGTGGGTCCCTTGTGGCCGTATTCCAGTTTTGAAATTTTTCTAATGGTTTAAAGATTGTGTTACTCTGGATACTTCCCAGTTGCTGTGTGGTTATATGTTGTTGTTTCAGTGGTGTAATAAGCGGTGCGCGTCGTCCCTTGTAGCTGGTCGTTTAACTGGGGGGACGGCCAGTGTCAACCGTAACCTCCGGTTCTTCGGTGAATTGAAGTTCAGTATTTTATTATTTCTTCCCGGTGACGCCGAGGCATCCGTCCTCTCTTGTTCACCGTTCCTTTCAGCTTTCATTCAGGCTCGATCTGAGTTGTATTTTCTGCGCACAACTGATGTGCTATTACTTGTCACCGAAATTTTGTAATACCTTAAAGATGGTTTTTACTGTTTTATTCAGAAAGAGAAATTGTGAGTGGTTCCTGCTGTTATATCTTAAAAGCTGTCCTGCTTCTGTGGAAGTTTTTCTAAGTAAACCATTTATCGTTTTTATGGTTCTTAAGGTTTATGTAAAGAGGATTTTAAAATTATTTATTGTTTGGGTTGGGCTTTGACGCTCGTAGACATTTTGTCTGTATAGTAATGTGTCAAATTTTAGGACAATTATGTATATTATTCTGGGGTAACAGTAGTTTGCTCTTGTCATGAAATTGTAAAATAAAGTCTGTGGGAAATTACAAGTCACTGTTTGTGTTTGATTGGTAATTATTGCCTTGCCTTTATTGAGTTGAAGTATCCTTCAGTATGTGTCCCATGTCTCAGTAACTTTCTCATAATGTGTCTCTGCCAAGTGAACAGCTCGATGAAAATTGGACCACACTTAGAAAAACTACTACAACATCGTACAGTAGGTAATCGAAAGAAATACCCTATCAGACGAACATAATTGAAATTTTTATTCAAAAACAATCTTCTTCTTCTTTTGCTACTGCCTTAGCCCCGCATCAAGCGCAGGGTCGGCAGGGTTAAATACGGATTTGGGACGGGTAATTTGAAGGGGTGGCAAGATGCCCTTCCTGTCGCTACCCCATACCCCTCGGGACAGGATTAGTGCGCCCCAGGTGTCTGCGTCCATTGTAAACCTTGAAACAGTGCGAACGTTTTTCAAATGTCTGTAAGTCGTGTGATTGAGGCTGGACGTGGGGACCAGCCCAGTATTCACCTATTGAGATGTGGAAAACCGCCTAAACACGACATCCAGGCTGGCCGGCACACCAGTCCTCGTCGCTAATCCGCCGGGCGGATTCGATCCAGTGCTGGCGCGCCTACCCGAGTCCAGGAAGCAGCGCATTAGCGCTCTCGGCTAACCTGGCAGGTATTTATCCAAACACAATTATCACACACAAGTTACTGCGATTTATGATGGCCCCCTGGACAGTACAAAAAAAATGGTTCAAATGGCTCTGAGCACTATGGGACTTAACATCTGTGGTCATCAGTCCCCTAGAACTTAGAACTACTTAAACCTAACTAACCTAAGGACATCACACAACACCCAGCCATCACGAGGCAGAGAAAATCCCTGACCCCGCCGGGAATCGAACCCGGGAACCCGGGCGCGGGAAGCGAGGACGCTACCGCACGACCACGAGCTGCGGGCGGACAGTACAAAAGGAGAGCACGGTTCGCAATACTGCATGTGATCACCATCAATGGCTGCACACCCTCAGGAAAGTGCTCCAGTGCTGGTGACATTGGTCACAAGGAACTCATGTGATACGTCGTTCCACTCCTTCAGCAGCGCAGTCACCAGCTGCTGGATGACCGTTGGTGCATGTGCAATGCTGTGATACGGCTCCCCGACTCATCCCGCACGTGCTCGGTGGAATGTAAGTCGGGGGAACGGGTGGGACAGTCGATTCAATGAGTCCTCTCGATCCAAGAGCTCGTTCACCAGCGCAATTCGATGCGGTCGCCTAGTGTCATCCCTTCAAATGAAGTCACGGTCGAATGAACCGCTTAAAAGAGGCACATAGAGAGGCACTACAGTACCGCAATATCTTCTGAGTTTTAACTGTCGTGAGTGTGCGGTTGATCTGAGATTCTGTTATTCTGCGCAACGGATTAATCTGAGATGTACCCTTTACGCTGTGGCTCCTGCAAGATGCAATTTCCACCCCCACACTACTACAGAAGTCAGACAGACGCTCCTAACGTTCTAAAGAGAAATGACTGAAAAACTTGCAGCAATAAATATCTTCTGGAGCCACCCGCTGTAAGGAAATGACACAAAAATTCACAAAATTTCTTACGTAACTAGTGGGATACTTGGGTACTGGAGCAGAGCTAGTTAGTGTAAGAAAAGCATGAAAGTAACGAAAGTTATTATTTATTTCGCGAAAATTCTGAGAAAACACAATGGCACTTTTAGTTATGAATTTAACAAGTTATATCCTGGTTATATTCGAAATGTGAAGTTTCCTCTCAAGGATAGGATTCGCTAATCTAATTTCTATACACAGTTTAAGATCGTTGTTGACTTGGCAGAATGGATGAGAGGCGTGCCTACTCAACTTCAATAATTATCTTTTAGAATGTTGCTAGGTACGGTCGAGGCTGTCGCGTGTGAAATGCAGTGAAGTGTACTGTTGTGGAGGAAATATGGGGCTCGCAATAGCTGTAGCGCACAATACTGTAAGCTGCGATGACTGCTGTCTGCGCCACTCGCTGCTGACAAATAAGATAACTCTCGTCCTATCTGGATTGACCTTCGCCAATCAAACTCTCCCTATGCCTTGATGAAGTCGAGGATTCCTATTCGCCCCTAGTCTATTGGCGTGGTAACACCGGTCAGATAACCAGTCCACCGCGATGCCACTCAAAAGTTCGCCCCGTTCACACCGCACAATAATTGTGTCGGCCAACACAGCGAACAACGCTTAACCGCAAGGACTCAATATAGCGTCGCACTTCCATTCGCTCTCGACAGAGGTGCTCTCCCAGTGTACTAAGGAGAGACTTGTTCCTCGCTCGAAGAGTGACAACGGAATGGCGCCTCTCCGCGCCAGACATGAAGGAGTATATCTTTCAGTCTCTTCCATTACTCCTTCAGCTCAAGGCGTCAGAAATAAGTCTGCCAATCAGCATTGCTCTTCTAGAACGGGAGAATGACGTTTCGTTTAAGGCGACCAATCCGGAAATATGTAGTATCGGCGTTTGGCGTTTGCTGTCTCCCTGTGAAAATCTCTGAAACTACGTGCTATGTGTAAAGAATGCGTAGGTAAGATGCTCTCACACAATGTAGCGGAATTTGCTTTTAAGCCGAACACGGGGTCGTCCTTTCACTCGGGCAAATGCTGTCTGCTCTACGGGCGGTCACCGGACGACGTAGATGGGTTGGGACCGGCCTCCTGGCGTGCGGTTGCCTCTCTCGAACTAAAAGCTCCTGTGACCGTCGTGTCTGGAATGTTATCTGTGTACGCCAGCCTCGAGTATTTCAACCACGGTGCGTTTACATGTTATTTGCATATCGTTTACATGAATTCATACAACACTGACTTTATCTTATCGAGTTCGGGTTCAAATGAAGCGTCTTGATGTGCGGAATATGATTGTGAGGGCGGAATATGTAAGCAATGAAGGTCAGAAGACCACGACGTCTTACACTGTCAGAGCATCCATGCAACATTATGCGTCCCAACATCATAACATCTGGCCCACCCAAATGATCAGCGTCGGTGTCGATCCATTACATGTTCGCACCTCTCGCCACATGAGGGCAATAATGCATCAAGAACATCGGTGAACACGATCTTTTTGGTAATACATGTGTTGTGGTGTGTTGGGTATAATGTTGCATGGGTGTACTGGTCTTCAAGTCAGTGAATACGGTACAATCAGTGACATTTCTTGCCAATGCGCGTCTTTTCAGGGACGCATTCGGTCCTGACCATTTTTGTGGATGACAAAGCGCTACCGCATCGAACAGCGCATGTGGAGGAACTCTTAGGACCAGAGGATATTCGTTGAATGGACTGGCATTCCTTTACTATAACAGGATCCCTTGTAGCACGTATGGAATGCATTGGAGGATGACATACTGCAGTACTTCACACACGTCAACGACCGTCCATCATTTGTCAACCACGCTACTGGAGGAATGGAACACCCTGTCACAATAACTTCTTACCAACCTTGTGGCCAGCTTGAGAACTCATTGCAGAGGATGCACTCGTGTTCTACATCTACATCTACATCCATAATCCGCAAGCCACCTCACGGTGTGTGGCGGAGGGTACCTTGAGTACCTCTATCGGTTCTCCCTTTTATTCCAGTCTCGTGTTGTTCGTGGAAAGAAGGATTGTCGGCATGCCTCTGTGTGGGCTCTAATCTCTCTGATTTTATCCTCATGGTCTCTTCGCGAGATATACGTAGGGGGGAGCAATATACTGCTTAACTCCTCAGTGAAGGTATGGTCTCGAAACTTCAACAAAAGCCCGTACCGAGCTACTGAGCGTCTCTCCTGCAGAGTATTCCACTGGAGTTTATCTATCATCTCCGTAACGCTTTTACGACTGCTAAATGATCCTGTAACGAAGCGCGCTGCTCTCCGTTGGATCTTCTCTATATATTCTATCAACCCTATCTGGTACGGATCCCACACTGCTGAGCAGTATTCAAGCAGTGGGCGAACAAGCGTACTGTAACCTACTTCCTTTGTTTTCGGATTGCATTTCCTTAGGACTCTTCCAATGAATATCAGTCTGGCATCTGCTTTACCGACGATCAACTTTATATGATCATTCCATTTTAAATCACTCCTATGCGTACTCCAAGATAATTAATGGAATTAACTGCTTCCAGTTGCTGACCTGCTATATTGTAGCTAAATGATAAGGGATCTTTCTTTCTGTGTATTCGCAGCACATTACACTTGTCTTCATTGAGATTCAATTGTCATTCCCTGCACCATGAGACAATTCGCTGCAGATCCTCCTGCATTTCAGTACAATTTTCCATTGTTATAACCTCTCGATATACCACAGCATTATCTGCAAAAAGCCTCAGTGAACTTCCGATGTCATCCACAGGGTCATTTATGTATATTGTGAATAGCAATGGTCCTACGACACTCCCCTGTGGCACACCTGAAATCACTCTTACTTCGGAAGACTTCTCTCCACTGAGAATGACATGCTGCGTCCTGTTATCTAGAAACTCCTCAATCCAATCACACAATTGGTCTGATAGTCCATATGCTCTTACTTTGTTCATTAAACGACTGTGGGGAACTGTATCGAACGCCTTGCGGAAGTCAAGAAACACGGCATCTACCTGGGAACCCGTGTCTATGGCCCTCTGAGTCACGTGGACGAATAGCGCGAGCTGGGTTTCACACGATCGTCTTTTTAGAAACCCATGCTAATTCCTACAGAGTAGGTTTCTAGTCTTCAGAAAAGTCATTATACTCGAACATAATACGTGTTCCAAAATTCTAAAACTGATCGACGTTAGAAATATAGGTCTATAGTTCTGCACATCTGTTCGACGTCCCTTCTTGAAAACGGGCATCACATGTGCATGGGAACGCTACGCTCTTCTAGAGAGCTACGGTACACCGCTGCAAGAAGGGGGGCTAGTTCCTTCGCGTACTCTGTGTAAAATCAAACTGGTATCCCATCAGGTCCAGCGGCCTTTCCTATTTTGAGCGATTTTAATTGTTTCTCTATCCCTCTGTCGTCTTGTAACAACAACGACGATGTACTATTGTACTTATAATAAATTTTTCCCCTGAATTTCAATAAATTACCCTAATCGATGTTCTAATTTCATTTATTTTTTGGTTTCATGCCATTATGTTAAAGCAACTGTAAACAATTTTCGATGTAAATTTTAATATAATATATTAATGAATACTGGACGAATAATATAGGTATAACAACGTTGGAAGATAATGTTGAAATTGGTTTAGTAATGAAGTTTATTTGAATTGAGGGAAAAATAAATGTAGTTAAATGAGCAGGAAATAAGACAAAAAGAGTGGTAGATCATATATTGGAAATCTTGAATGCTTAATGCTCTCAATAACCAAACTTTCACTACAGTGATCATAACAGTTTCAGGGTCTCCGCCCCCCCCTTTTTCTTTTCTATTCATTTGAATTCTGAAGTGTACTGAACTGATTTGACCAGCAAAGTTAAAGTCAATATAAAACCAAAATTTATCAGTGTTTTACCCTTCTTAAAATTGACATTGTATGTGTGTTCGAAAAGTGCTATTTCTAGGGTAACCTATGCCCGATTTCAGTCGGATCAATAGACAAAACGCAGTTTGTAGTAACCATTATAGTGTAATGTTGTGTATTTATAGCTTGTCCAAATTAGTACAGAAAGTGAAAAAATTTGTTCAGTAGATTTTGCTGGTTCTAAAATTTACCAAATAATGCAGTGTTACTACGTGTTGTTACGCTTGAACGTACTTCCTCTTGTACAGGGAAAAAACTCAGTTAATGCCTAATTAGGCTGGCGACCGTATTATTAACAATTGGTAGCATCTGCTGTGTATGTTTCTTGTCCGTCCTAACGTGTAGTTGCACTTTAGACTTGCTTGACGTATCATTGTTGTTACTGAGTGGGTGTAAGTCTGATTTTGCCTCCATTCAGGTACACGCGGTCAACATATTTACTAAAATCCTTTCTTACAAGGTGAAGCCCGTCAACTTACCATAGTACAGGCTTTAAAGAGTTAACGTACGCCAGAGCGTAGCCGTTACAAGCGGCTTCCCGGTGACAGGACATCCAGTTGTTGTCGGTCACAAATTAATGTGAATACCGAGCAGTGGATGTTCAGTGGCACGAATCGCAATATTAATTAGTAAAATAAATAGCAGTGAACGTCAAGTACGGTATTGTGGTGTAATTTGCATTCAGTATGGACAGGAAAGTAGACAGGGTAGATGTGCCGAGCGTAACGGACGAGGTGCATGGCAATAGCAGGGGATTTACGCGACCAGGTAACAGATGGCGTTAGCGAAAGGCAATTGGCGTATATACAATATCACGAACATGTTAATGAACAGATTGAAATGTCGAGATTGCCTCGAACACATCAAGGGATAAAACAAGAAGTAGGGGATGACTTTGTAGACGATATTGGGTACGTAAACGAATCCACTGACATATTTGATTCTACACAGATAAAGAAAGAACCGAAAGAAACTTTTGAAGTAGGATCGGAACACACCGATTCCGTAGAACAAAACAGTGTGAATATTTTAAACATGAACGATTTATTTGAACAATTAACCAAACAAATTGCAGGACAGAGTGAGCAGCTGAAAACACAGAATGATCAACTTAAAACACACGTTGCAGAGCAGCTCAAAACACAGAATGATCAACTTAAAACACACGTTGCAGAGCAGCTCAAAACACAGAATGATCAACTTAAAACACACGTTGCAGAGCAGCTCAAAACACAGAATGATCAACTTAAAACACACGTTGCAGAGCAGCTCAAAACACAGAATGAACAACTTCAAAAACAAGTCAGTAATCAGGTTAGTCAGCTTAAAACACACGTTGACGAGCAGCTCACAACACAGGTTGGTCAGATTAACGTACAGGTTGAAGAACAAGGAATTAAAATTAGTAAACAAATAGAACAGGTAGAACAAAAAGTGGGTAGTTTAAGCTCTGTAGTAAATACTATGAAATTTGAAATTGACACAATTAACAAAAATATGGATACTATCCAGGGGGAAATTGATAACATTAACAGTAGGTTTGATGTTGAAATTCTCAACATCCAAGAGAAAGTAGAGCCTTTGATTGAAACAAAAGTGGACGAAAAAGTTTTCGGTCTTAAAACTGAGATCGTAAACGAATGTCAACACGGAATATCACAGTTGAAAAAGGCACTTTCAGACACTGAAAGAAATTTAGGCGAAAAATTTACCGGACGTGTACAAAAGTGTGAACAAAATATATCGAAAATTCAAGGCAAAATTTTCGATCTTGAGAGTAAAATCAAAGATAGGCCTGGTGTTGTCTGTAATGGCACACCACTTACGAAGCTATTGGAAGGTGAGGAACGCTTCGATCCCGCCAAGAAACATAACGGATGGCATCCGTTAGATTTCATCAAAAATTGCGAGAGGATATTTCCTGAACACTTGTCTCATCAGGAAAAGATAAACGTAGTAATTAGCTCCTTAGCAGGTGACGCTAAGCGCTGGGGAATTAATTTGAATACCGAACGAATGACGTTCGAAGAATTTAAGCAAAAGTTTACGGAAGAATATTGGTCCGAACAAAAATAGGATCATTTGTGGCGCGAATTTATCATGGCCAAACTTCATGATAACAGGGGCAGGAATTCTTTGAAAGATTTCTGCGAATATTGGTACCGAAAGTTGACGCATTTAAGAGGGAGAAGATCCGATTCTGAAATAATATGGGAACTATGTAAAAAGCTTCCAGAAGATTCGAAGAGATACGTGGGAAGCAATCATCGTAGCTTCCAAGCGTTTCTCGAAAGGGTCGAAGACGAAGACCATTGGCGCGAAAGTCGTGCCAATTATCAGAATTTTGGCAATAGAAATAATCGTAATAATGACGAGAGAAATGACGGCGATGGTTTTTGCGTCAATATAATACAGAGAGGAAGAGGCAGAGGAAGAGGAAGTTATATAGGTCGCGGTAGAGGGAACACCGCACAAAATAATAACGATGCAGGAAACTGATTTCCGTGAACGTTGCGGGCCAAACGGAAGCGGGCAGTACATACCGGCCCCAATTTAAGAAATATTACCGGACTGACAGTAAAGTAATGAGACAGGCTAGAGACAGGCGTGGAACGACGCAACGTGTTGTTGTGAAACAAGCGTCCAGTGCGAGCAATGAGTCATCTTCGCCGCTCAGAGCAATATATGTTAACAGATGAGTGGAGCATCAGAGGGCAACGGCCCAAACTAGCGGGACAGCTGTTCAGAGAGAAGCCGCTAGCAATGCGGCAGCATTAGATACGAACACTGCCGTAAGAACTGGTGCATACATTACGAGAGGTAATTCCGTGGCGAAGGAAATAGTAGATGAAACAGTGGATACACAGAGAGGTGCGGTTAGCAGTGTTAGCAATAAAGTAAATGGCGGGAAAGAACCAGCAGAAGTAACTAATTGGTGTGTGCAGATCGACGATCTGTACAAGGGCCTCAAGCAATGTGAGTGGGAAGATTTTAAGAAGGAGTATGAGGCTAGGAGGTTAATTAGTGAAAAGGGAGATAATAGGGACATCGATAAGGTGACGTGGCCCAAATCAGAAGAGGAGAGAGTAAATAGAGCTGCGCAAAGTATGCATGCTGAGGATAGGACGATGATTAATAGTAGGAAGGAATTGGAGGATGAAATCCTAAGCATTGATGAGGAAGTAACTTCTGTTAACGATCCACCAACAGAACGAGCTGCTACCGAAAGGCACCATGGGGAAGGAACAGGTAATTACCTAAAAGTAATTGAAGTCCACAAGGATTACACTAAATACAAAGTAACAGTAGATGTGAGTAAAGCTGATAATGAGGCCGTTTTGCCGAAAGAGGATACTGAGTTAAAATCAAAGCCTGACGAAAATTCAGGGGTAGAACTTAGTACCTGTCTCAGAAAAGCTTTTATATTAGAACCTGAAAGCGATCCAGAATGGTCGGATTCTGACGATAGTTCAGATGACGAATATTTCGGTACTGGTGAAAATAATAGGAACGCAGCTAATTGCGATATTGTACCTAATGATGACGAAGTTTCAAAACAAAATCCAGATGTTGAGACTGAACAAAGAAAGAAAGAGCCACCGGACGTTTATTTTGCAACGAGTTCAAGTAAGTAAAGACTTTGAGTTCCAGAAACCTAGAAATCCACCAGATATAAATGATTCACAGGTCAAGAACGTATCTGGGGACGATGTCACAGTCGACCAAGGTGCGTTGCGGAAAAAATAGGAAGGGGCATGATTTAGAGCCTGGGGCAAGTTAATATTGGACTTTGAGAATGTCATGAACACCTTACATCATGAATCTACTGGGTTCCCACCGGAAGAAATTTTGTTAGGCAGCAGAAGTAAAAGTTTAATTGAGGAAAAACTAGAGTTTCCGCCTTGTACATGCTTGGGGTTGAGTCAAAAGAAAGAATTAGTCAGAAAAAGGGCAAAGCAAAAAGCTGAATCGAGATCTAAAAGACATGATAAAAATCTGAAAGTTTCAAAATTTAAAATTGGGGATTATGTTCTTTTAAAAACCCACGAAAAATCTAGTGAACTGAACCATGAAATTTCCAAATTTAAATATATTTATAATGGACCGTATGTGATACAGAACATTCCACACGATAATGCTTACTACCTGATCTACCCAAAATTCAAAAGACCTTTGGGTGTAAGAAATGTTGTGGACCTGAAACTGTATGTTCCTAGAAGTGAGTAAACTAAGTACAATCAGAAAACAATTTGCAGTAAATATGCTGTATTTTATACTGAAACTAACATATGCCAAATGTAACAAATCTTTGTAAATATATGTAGATTAATATCAGTGTGCTAATGTACTTATGTGAGTTTCAGATTACCAAATGTACTATAAATGTAAAGAGGTATGGAGAAAAGGGCTGAAAGGAAAGGATAAATGCTGTCAGCCAGATAGAAGATGGGACTGTCAAAAATGAAAATGGGCAGTATATGAGTCATAATATAAAGGACTGCCAAACACCAAAGAGGGCAGATAAATAGTCAAAGGAGAATTGTAAGTGTAATACAGGAGATGTGACAATATGATGTGAAAAGGACTGCCCAAATCTGAATAACAGGCAGCAAATGTGTGGTAATTTTCTAAACATTATTGTGTGTTTATTAGTAAATAAGGAAATGGACTGCCCTTCAATGCAAGCAGCAACAAATTGTTTTATAGTGTATATAGCTATTTGTATTTGCTTTTGTAAATAAGTGTTTGTATTCCAAATTTGGTTTTTAATTGTCTGAGAACTTTAACAATGATGAGTAATTTGCTACTTAAATAATGTTGTGATAGGAGGTTGGACTGTGCCAAAGGCACTTAAGCAAACGAGAGGTAAATTTTCTTGATATATTAAAAAATTATAGACTTATGTAAAGTGAGTGAAAGGAAGTTTGTGATAAAAAAAATTTTTTTTTGATGGGACAATCACATAAAGATTCAGAACCGCTGTATAAATATAAAGTTCAGTGTTCCCATCAAATTTGCACTTAGTGAAATTTACTGGAAACAGGGGCATGTGTAACAACAACGACAATATACTATTGTACTTATAATAAATTTTTCCCCTCAATTTCAATAAATTAGCCTAATCGATGTTCTAATTTCATTTATTTTTTGGTTTCATGCCATTATGTTGAAGCAACTGTAAACAATTTTCGATGTAAATTTTAATATTTATGTCAAATTTCAATCAAAGTGAAGTGTAACTAATGTTGGAAATATTGTAAGATGTGAAAGTTGTAATTGTATGCCTGGTCCATACGTAGGCAATGTATTAGGATATGTGGAATGCAAAACCTTTGGTGAATACCCTGTCTGTAGGGGAGCGGTAAAAGGTGGAGGCAGGCGAGCGCGGGAAAATGCACACGGGCGCGGTACAGCACAACGGGCTCAGCAGTAGTAGTCGAAGTTGGGCATCGGTCTGAGAAACACGTTCTGGATCGAGGAGGCTCTCCTGGAAAACGTGATTTCATTGAGCCTCGGATGCGCCGTTTCCGACGCCTATACAGCATGGCAATATTCCATAGGCACTAAATGGAAAAGCATTGCGACGCTATGAAGAAGAAAAGTGCCGATATTTTATGAGCCATTGCTGTAATTGCATGTGTGTTTTCTGCCTCGCCATCTCGCCGCCTGCCGACCGCCTCATCGATACGAACAGGTTGAAACTTTTAGTACTGTATTCGTGTGGACCTGTGTTACTTTTGCTACATACTGATCAATAACAACTTAAATTTTACCAGAACTGTCCTATCAATTAATTATCCTCACAACTAACCTAGACAGGGTCCTTTCCACATGTTGTGCAATCCGAGTGTCCCAAGATGAAGATTTAAAGTTTATGTTAATAATAATTACCTGCAGACCTATCAATGTTAGAATGATGTTTAAAGAACTTTGTTGTTAATGAATACTAGACGAATAATATAGGTATAACAAAGTTGGAAGATAATGTTGAAATTGGTTTAGTAATGAAGATTATTTGAATTGAGGGAAAAATAAATGTAGTTCAATGAGCAGGAAATAAGACAAAAAGAGTGGTAGATCATATATTGGAAATCTTGAATGCTTAATGCTCTCAATAATCAAACTTTCACTACAGTGATCACAACAGTTTCAGGGTCTCCCCCCCCCTTTTTCTTTTCTATTCATTCGAATTCTGAAGTGTACTGACCAGCAAAGTTAAAGTCAATATAAAACCTAAATTTACCAGTGTTTTACCCTTCTTAAAATTGACGATGTATGTGTGTTCCAAAAGTACTATTTCTAGGGTAACCTATGCCCGATTTCAGTCGGATCAATAGACAAAACACAGTTTGTAGTAATCATTATAGTGTAATGTTGTGTATTTATAGCTTGTCCAAATTAGTACAGAAAGTGAAAAAATTAGTTCAGTAGATTTTGCTGGTTCTAAAATTTACCAAATAATGCAGTGTTACTACGTGTTGTTACGTTTGAACGTACTTCCTCTTGTAAAGGGAAAAAACTCAGTTAATGCCTAATTATGCTGGCGACCGTATTATTAACAATTGGTAGCATCTGCTGTGTATGTTTCTTGTCCGTCCTAACGTGTAGTTGCACTTTAGACTTGCTTGACGTATCATTGTTGTTACTGAGTGGGTGTAAGTCTGATTTTGCCTCCATTCAGGTACACGTGGTCAACATATTTACTAAAATCCTTTCTTACAAGGTGAAGCCCGTCAACTTACCATAGTACAAGCTTTAAAGAGTTAACGTACGCCAGAGCGTAGCCGTTACAGTCTATTTCGATATCTTCCGTTTTGTCATGTGTGCGATAATCTAGAGAAGGAACTACACTGCAGTGTTCCTCTGTGAAACAGCTTTGGAATAAGACTTTTAGTATTTCATCCTCTGTTTCAGTACCATTTTGTTCACAGAGTGTCTGGACATTTTGTTTCGATCCACCTACCGCTTTGACGTAAGACCAAAATTTCTTAGGACATAGAACTTTACTTTCCGTGGTTATGAAACCCTCTCTCATGAACCGTGCCCCGGCTCTGGTAATGTCCAGGGCACCATTATGACTTTAACGTAATATCTGCCTTTGAATAACAGATCATATCTGTTCGTCTCATTGTGTATTTCCGTCAGCTACCTTCTCTACTATACCGTAGTTTCTCTATTTTCTTTTTCTATCTGTTGTCCAACTTTCATCGAGCTACGATACTTCACAATGACACATCGCGCAAAACTTATTTCTGTGCTTTAGTTTTGCACACCAGTTATAGGTCGTGATGTACGATGGTTGAATGAAAAGTAATGCCTCCACCTTCGTTAACTGGGTTTGGATGGGAACATTTTAATAAATCAAACGCAGAAATAAGCCTTAGAATGTGGTCTTTAATTACGAATATCTACTTTCCCACATAACCACCAGCCAATTGGATACATTTCTGCCAACCGTGAATAAGTTTTCTGAAGCCGTCACGGATGAAGTCGACACTCTGTTTCCGCAACCACAGTCTCACAGTTCTCTCAACGTCTTCATCAGAAACATAATGATGTTCACGCAGATCGTCTTCCATTATTGCGGAAAAAATGGTTCAAATGGCTCTGAGCACTATGGGACTTAACTTCTGAGGTCATCAGTCCCCTAGAACTTAGAACTACTTAAACCTAACTAACCTAAGGACATCACACACACCCATGCCCGAGGCAGGATTCGAACCTGCAACCGTAGCGGTCGCGCTGTTCCAGACTGTAGCGCCTAGAACCGCTCGGCCACCCCGGCCGGCTATTGGAAAAAGATGAATGTCAGACGGTGCTGAATCTGGACTGGATGGAGGATGCCATACGGTGGTCAGATTCAGTCTCTGAAGTTCTGCTGTGGTAGCACGTGAAGTGTGAGTTTTTCATTGGTATGCTACAGGAAAACGTTTCCCTTTTCCTTTCACATCAACACAGTAACCATAAACCGTTTTCATTCTCTGATGACTCTCCTTTGGGGTGACACCTTCTGCCGTCAAGAATTCAATGACTGCACGTTGCTTAAATCGCATTGACCGACCGTCTGTGCAGGGTTCCATAGCCGGCCGCGGTGGCCGAGCGGTTGTAGGCGCTACGGTCTGGAAACGCGCAACCGCTACGGTCGCAGGTTCGAATCCTACCTTGGGCATGGATGTGTGCCATGTCCTTAGGTTAGCTAGATTTAAGTAGTTCTAGGGGACCGATGACCTCAGAAGTTAAGTCCCATAGTGCTCAGACCTATTTGAACCAGGGTTCCATACTTTACACTGTAAGAACACACCCGTTCAATGCTAAGGCTTCACGCCAACTGGAGCTGTAGAGACGAGGTTACGAAAAAAGCCAGTACTTGCCGCATAACAATGCTGCCAGGTGTTGAAGAGTTACAAAGGTGGAGTCATTTTAGTCAACCCTCGTATTTTTAGTTATAAGTGGTTACCAACTTACGTTACCAAGTAGTTAACCGTTATTATAGATACAAAGCCATCTATTAGTGATGAGTCTTTTTGCTACAGATAGTTACACACGAACAATAAGCTGCAGACAGTCTACGCCTATGGTTAAAGATGTTCCACCTTACAGTTACCACTAGACTTAACGTTAACAAATACTTTCTCAGCCAGCTCCAGGTAGTCAGATCTATTATACCTACTTCATACAATCAATATGAATGCCACTTATTTGTTTACTTCACGAAGCGTATTTCGTACTTGGTATACATTTCTGAAATAATTATTTCACTGTAACTGATGTTATGTAATGACGCCCACTTTTCCTTTCTTCTTCAGTTACTTTCGACCCTTCATTTTGGTTGCTTACTGGGAACTGTTTCTCCTTTTGCTCCAGCTATTGCTTCTCGCCCCTCAGTTATTGCTTCTCGGCCATAATTTATTGCTTCTCGCGCAGGAAATGCAAGGGCGTATTTCCTGCGAGCACGCTACTGACCTTTCTGCAATATTCCAGCGATCTGTTCGAGAAACTTACTGGAGCATGTAACTGGTATGAATGCCGCTACTCACAATCACGAATCGGGTTCGCGAACTGAGTATATTCCAATACTAGCTGTTTCACTATAATAGAAGTATACAGCGGTGACCACGATTCTTTCCCACCCTCGTTAGTTTCTGACACATAGTACAGTATTAGTGATTCAGAATTGATTCTCCACTCACTGCAGTTACATCTTCATGTCCAGTGATACGCTTTGCACTTCGTTTCCTCCAACAGGTTCCTTGCTATCACGCTACTGTCCTCCGTACAGCTGTTTCGCAGATCCTAAATTTACCACCGATAGCGCCACACGTTGTTTGTATTGACTTATTTTACTTATGTTTAGGATTTTATATATTAGTTAATACGATGGTTAGGCGCACCTGCATTTCTTTAAGCCACATGGCAACACGCTTACGTGTTGTTGTTGTTGTGGTTTTCAGTCCTGCGACTGTTTTGATGCAGCTCTCCATGCTGCTCTATCCTGTGCAACCTTCTTCATCTCCCAGTACCTACTGCAACCTATACCCTTTTGAATCTGCTTAGCGTATTCATCTCTTGGTCTCCCTCTACGATTTTTACCCTCCACGCTGCCCTTCAATAATAAATTGGTGATCCCTTGATGCCTCAGAACATGTGCTACCAACCGATCCCTTCTTCTTGTCAAGTTGTGCCGCAAACTCCTCTTCTCCCCAATTCTATTCAATACCTCCTCATTAGTTATGTGATCTACCCATCTAATCTTCAGCATTATTCTGTAGCACCACATTTCTAAAGCTTCTATTCTCTTCTTGTCCAAACTATTTATCGTCCATGTTTCACTTCCATACATCGCTACACTCCATAGAAATACTTTCAGAAACGACTTCCTGACACTTAAATCAATACTCGATGTTAACAAATTTCTCTTCTTCAGAAACTCTTTCCTTGCTATTGCCAGTCTACAGTTTATATCCTCTCTACTTCGACCATCATCAGTTATTTTGCTCCCCAAATAGGAAAACTCCTTTACTACTTTAAGTGTCTCATTTCCTAATCTAATCCCCTCAGCATCACCCAACTTAATTCGACTACATTCCATTATCCTCGTTTTGCTTTTGTTTTGTTGTTTTATCGTACTTTTACCCCCACCCTGGGGCTATCGTCAAGATATGCATGTCATTAGTTGATTAGGTCCAGTTCTGGCCTGATGTCAGCACTTTTTTTGGTTTTCTTATACCACATTTGTACAGACACTGTGAACTACATGTAAGCATTTATTAGCTGTTTTCGCATTAGTGCAGTTATTATTGTATTAATTATTGACCTTGTGTTTCTTAGGACTATAGAAATATGCTGCTTAATCTGCGTACGTTTGAAACTCACTAATAATGTGATACTCGTAGGTTTGTACCTTCTTTTTACTTTTAAATTCTTAAATATTTCTTTCTGAAATTTTACTGTTCCTATATAGGGTGTTAAAAAAGGTACGGCCAAACTTTCAGGAAATATTTCACACACACAAAGAAAATATGTTATGTGGACATGTGTGCGGAAACGCTTACTTTCCATGTTAGAGCTCATTTTATTACTTCTCTTCAAATCACATTAATCATGGAATGGAAACACACAGCAACAGAACGTACCAGCGTGACTTCAAACACTTTGTTACAAGAAATGTTCAAAATGTCCTCCGTTAGCGAGGATACATGCACCCACCCTCCGTCGCATGGAATCCCTGATGCGGTGATGCAGCCCTGGAGAATGGCGTATTGTATCACAGCCGTCCACAATACGAGCACGAAGAGTCTCTACATTTGGCACCGGGGTTGCGTAGACAAGAGCTTTCAAATGCCCCCATAAATGAAAGTCAAGAGGGTTGAGGTCAGGACAGCGTGGAGGCCATTGAATTGGTCCATCGGTCACCGAATCTCTTGTTGAGAAGCGTATGAACTCTTCGACTGAAATGTGCAGGAGCTCCATCGTGCGTGAACCACATGTTGTGTCGTACTTGTAAAGGCACATGTTGTAGCAGCACAGGTAGGGTATCCCGTATGAAATCATGATAACGTGCTCCATTGAGCGTAGGTGCAAGAACATGGGGCCCAGTCAAGACATCACCAACAATGCCTGCCCAAACGTTCACAGAAAATCTGTGTTGATGACGAGATTGCACAATTGCGTGCGGATTTTTGTCAGCCCACACATGTTGATTGTGAAAATTAACTATTTGATCACGTTGGAATAAAGCCTCATCCGTAAATAGAACATTTTCACTGAAGTGAGGATTGACACATTGTTGGATGAACCATTCGCCGAAGTGAACCCGTGGAGGCCAATCAGCTGCTGACAGTGCCTGCACACGCTGCACATGGTACGGAAACAACTGGTTCTCCCGTAGCACTCTCCATACAGTGACGTGATCAACGTTACCTTGTACAGCAGTATCTTCTCTGACGCTGACATTAGGGTTATCGTCAACTGCACGAAGAATTGCCTCGTCCATTGCAGGTGTCCTCGTCGTTCTAGGTCTTCCCCACTCACGAGTCATAGGCTGGAATGTTCCGTGCTCCCTAAGACGCCGATCAATTGCTTCGAACGTCTTCCTGTCGGGACACCATCGTTCTGGAAATCTGTGTCGATACAAACGTACCGCGCCACGGCTATTGCCCCGTGCTAATCCATACATCAAATGGGCATCTGCCAACTCCGCATTTGTAAACATTGCACTGACTGCAAAACCACGTGCGTGATGAATACTAACCTGTTGATGCTTCCTACTGATGTGCTTGATGCTAGTACTGTAGAGCAATGAGTCGCATGTCAACACAAGCACCGAAGTCAACATTACCTTCCTTTAATTGGGCCAAATGGCGGTGAATCGAGGAAGTACAGTACATACTGACGAAAGTAAAATGAGCTCTAACGTGGATATTAAGCGTTTCCGGACACATGTCCACATAACATATTTTCTTTCTTTGCGTGTGAGGAATGTTTCCTGAAAGTTTGGCCGTGCAATTTTGTAACACCCTGTATAACTTGTACGTACCCGTGACATACACTGAGGTGACAAAAGTCACGGTATAGTGATGCTCATATACAAATGGCGATAGTGTCGCGTACACAGCGTACTAAAGACCAGTGCATCGACCATACTGTCTTTTGTATCTGGGCTATTCTTGTGAAAAGGTTTTCGAAGTGATTATGGCCGCACGACGGGAAGTAACAAGCTTTGAACGCGGAATGATAGTATGAGCTAGACGTAAGGGACATGTCCTTTCGTCAATGTTCCGAGATCCACAGCGTCAAGAGTATGCCGAGGATACCAAACTAAAGGTAGTAACGCTCACCACGGACAATGCAGTGGCCGACGGCCTTCACTTTACGACCGAAAGCAGCGGCGTTTGTATAGGGCCGTCAGTGCTTACAGACAAGGAACACTGTCTGAGATAATTGCAGAAATCAAATGGTTCAAATGCCTCTGAGGACTATGGGACTTAACTTGAGGTCATCAGTCCCCTACAACTTGTTGTTGTTGTTGTGGTCTTCAGTCCTGAGACTGGTTTGATGCAGCTCTCCATGCTATTCTATACTGCGCAAGCTTCTTCATCTCCCAGTACCTACTGCAACCTACATCCTTCTGAATCTGCTTAGTGTATTCATCTCTTGGTCTTCCTCTACGATTTTTACCTTCCATGCTGCCCTCCAGTACTAAATTGGTGATCCCTTGATGCCTCAGACAATTGTCCTACCAACAGATCCCTTCTTCTGGTCAAGTCGTGCCACAAACTTCTCTTTTCCCCAATCCTATTCCACACTTTCTCATTAGTTAAGTGATCTACCCATCTAATCTTCAGCATTCTTCTGTAGCACCACATTTCGAATGATTCTATTCTCTTCTTGTCCAAAATATTTATCGTCCATGTTTCACTTCCATACATGGATACACTCCATACAAATACTTTCAGAAACGACTGCCCGGCCGGGGTGGCCGAGCGGTTCTAGTCACTACAGTCTGGAACCGCGCAACCGCTACGGTCGCAGGTTCAAACAAATGGCTCTGAGCACCAGGGGACTTAACATGTTAGGTCATCAGTCTCCTAGAACTTAGAACTACTTAAACCTAACCAACCTAAGGACATTACACAACACCCAGGCATCACGAGGCTGAGAAAATCCCTGACCCCTTCGGGAATCGAACCCGGGAACCCGGGCGTGGGAAGAGAGAACGCTACCGCACGACCACGAGCGTCGCAGGTTCGAATCCTGCCTCGGGCATGGATGTGTGTGGTGTCCTTAGGTTAGTTATGTTTAAGTAGTTCTAAGTTCTAGGGGACTGATGACCTCAGAAGTTAAGTCCCATAGTGCTCAGAGCAATTTGAACCATTTTTGAACCAGATACGAATTCCTGACACTTAAATCAATACACGATGTTAACAAATTTCTCTTCTTCAGAGAGGCTTTCTTTGCCATTGCCAGTCTACATTTTATATCCTCTCTACTTCGACCATCATCAGTTATTTCGCTCCCCAATAGCTAAACTCCTTTACTACTTTAAGTGTCTCATTTCCTAATCTAATACCCTCATCATCTCCTGACTTAATTCGACTACATTCCAATATCCTCGTTTTGCTTTTGATGATGTTCATCTTATATCCTCCTTTCAAGACGCTATCCATCCCGTTCAACTGCTCTTCCAGGTCCTTTGCTGTCTCTCACAGAATTACAATGTCATCGGCGAACCTCAAAGTTTTTATTTCTTCTCCATGGATTTTAATACCAACTCGGAATTTTCCTGTTGTTTCCTTCACTGCTTGCTCAATATAGAGATTGAATAACATCGGGGACAGGCTACAACCCTGTCTCACTCCATTCCCAACGACAGCTTCCCTTAGATGTCCCTCGACTCTTATAACTGCCATCTGGTTTCTGTACAAATTCTAAATAGCTTTAAGCTCCCTGTATTTTATCCCTGCCACCTTCAGAATCTGAAAGAGAGTATTCCAGTCAACATTATCAAAAGCTTTCTCTAAGTCCACAAATGCTAGAAACGTAGGTTTGCATTTCCTTAACCTAGCTTCTAAGAACTTAGAACTACTTAAACCTAACTAACTTAAGGACATCACACACATCCATGCCCGAGGCAGGATTCGAACCTGTGACCGTAGCGATCGCGCGGTTGTAGATTGAAGCGCCTAGAACCGCTCGGACACACCGGCCGGCGCAGAAATCAATGTGGGACGTACGATGAACGTATCCGTTCGGACAGTTTGGCGAAATTTGGCGTTAATGGGCTATGGCAGCAGGCGACAGACGCGAGTGTCTTTGCTAACACCCGGCCGCTGTGGTCGAGCGGTTCTAGGTGCTTCAGTCCGGAACCACGCGGCTACTACAGTCGCAGGTTCGAATCCTACCTCGGGCATGGATGTGTATGATGTTCTTAGGTTAGTCAGGTTTAAGTAGTTCTAAGACTAGAGGACTGATGACCTCACATGTTAAGTCCCATAGTGCTCAGAGCCACTTGAATTATTTTTGTCTTTGCTAACAGCACGACATCGGCTGCAGCGCCTCTCCTGGGGTCGTGACCATATTGGTTCGACGCTCTCCTACTGGAGAATTAGATTACGAAGAAAACCCCACGGGTCCATAGTTGTCAACAAAGCACTACCAGTTGTACCGGTATGAAATGAGCGTTTTTTTTTGTGAAAATGAAACAGTAATTTCGAATTGAAAAGTAAAAACATTTTATTCAAAGTACTGACCATTGCTTTCTATACATTTTGTCCACCTTTCTGGCAATTTGTGGACACCACGCCAATAGAAATCATCTTCTTTTGAAGCAAACCAATCAGACACCCAGTTTTCGACTTCTTCGTAAGAATCGAAATGTTCTTCAGCCAATGCGTGTCCGATTGATGAAAACAAATGGTAGTCGGAAGGGGCCAAGTCTGGTGAATACGGCGGGTGGGGTAGCAGCTCCCAGCCAAGTGTTTTGATTGTATCCTCAACCAGCTTTGCTTTGTGTGCAGGTGCATTGTCGTGTAAAAAAATTACTTTGCCCTGTCTTCTGGCCATTCTGGCCTTTTTTCGATCAATGCATAGTTCAAATTGATCATTTGTTGTTTGTAGCCATTAGTATTCACAGTTTCACCGGGTTTTAGAAGCTCGCGATACACCACACCTTTCTGATCCCACCAAACACTTCTTGCCGAATCGATATGGTTTTGCAGCCGATGTTGATGGTTGTCCCGGATTAACCCGTGATTTTAGCCGTGTGGTATTCTTAAAATAAATCAATTTTTCATCGCCAGTAACAATTCGGTGCAAAATTGATTTTCTTTCATCTCTTTGAAGCAAAATTTGACAAATGGTTTTTCGGTTTTCCATCTGTCTTTCATTCAATTCATCTAGCACCCATTTTCCACACTTTTGGATCTTTCCCATAGCTTTTAAACGGTCAGAAATTGTTTGTTGTGCAACATTTAGCATTGCAGCCATTTGCTTCTGACTCAAAGTATCATCTTCATCCAATAGTCTTGCAATTCGGCGTCTTCGAACTTTTTTGGTGGTCTTTCTTACATCAAAATCATTATTTCTGAACCGTTGAAACCATCTTTTGCATCTTGCTTCTGATAGAGCATGATCACCACATGCCTCGACAAGCATTCGATGAAAACAATAAATTAATGCTTTCCGCAAATCATCACTTTCTGGTACAAAATTCGACATTGTTAACACGATGAAAACGTATGATGATGTTTGTTCCATGACTTGATGCATACTAAATATCTTTGACAGATGTCACACCAACCAAACAAAAAAAATGAAGGCTCCGTTCACAACAAATGTTCCCTATCAACACATTTGTATCTTAACGCTCCTTTCATACCGGTACACCTGGTATGCAACCTGGTGGTGGCGTCATGGTTGTGCTGTGTTTATATGGAACTGGTTCGGTCTCCTGGTCCAACAGAACCGATCATGGAAATGGATCTGGAAATGGTTATGTTCGACCGATCATTGACTGGAAATGGTTATGTTCGGCTACTTGGAGACATTCTGCAGCCACTCATGGACTTCATGTTCCCAAAGTACGATGGAGTTTGTATGGATGACAGTGCGCCCTGTCGTGGGGCCACGGTTGTTCACGATTCATTTGTAGAACATTCTGGAAAGTTCAAGCGAATGGCTTGGCCACCCAGCTTGCCTTATATAAATCCCATCGGACATTATGGGACGTAATCGAGAGGCCAGTTCGTGTGCAACATCGTGCACTGGCAACACTCTGGCAATTATGGACGGCTATAGTGGCGGCATGGCTCAATATTTCTGCAGTAGACTTCCAACGACTTGTTGACAACGACTTGGTGAGTCCGTGACGCGTCGAGTTGCTTCAGTACATCATGCAAAACAAGGACCGACACGATATCAGGAGGTATCCCATGACTTTCGCCACCTCAGTGTAGAACTGTGTATCATATTTGAATCATGTCCGCCCTGATAGCTGAGTGGCGCCATTACGGTAGCTCAGCGTGTTCGGTCAGACAGCTGGTTGGCCTCTGTAATAAAGAAATTGAGTGGGAGGATCAAGAAACGAACTTGAACGGATGTAATTTGACGTCAGCAACGACCAAACACAACGATCGACAATGAACAAAACGCAAAAAATTGTCCTCAGCGTAACGGATTGCCATCCTACGGGCCCGGGTTCGATTCCTGGCTGGATCGGGAATTTTCTCTGCTCAGGGACTGGGTGTTAAGCTGTCTTCATCATCATTTCATCGCCATCCGGCGCACAGGTCGCCCAATATGGCGTCGAATGTAATAAGAACTGCCCCGTAAGGAGCCTCCCGGCCAATGACGCCAAACCTCATTTCCATTTCGATATATGGGTAGATCACATAACTAATGAGGAGGTATTGAATAGAATTGGGGAGAAGAGGAGTTTGTGGCACAACTTGACGAGAAGAAGGGATCCGTTGGTAGGACATGTTCTGAGGCATCAAGGGATTTAGTATTGGAGGGCAGCGTGGAGGGTAAAAATCGTAGAGGGAGACCAAGAGATGAATGCACTAAGCAGGTTCAGAAGGATGTAGGCTGCAGTAGGTACTGGGAGATGAAGAAGCTTGCACAGGATAGAGTAGCATGGAGAGCTGCATCAAACCAGTCTCAGGACTGAAGACCACAACAGCAACAACAACAACGTTTGAATCATTAAAATTTTAAACTTTTGTTTCCTAAATCTTAATATTCTTATCTAACTCGGAATTGTGTGATATATTTTTCTGTATAGTCATCTGAAGAATGGTCGTAGGTGCCTGAAACCGGTAAAGGAATGTAATTTGCTTTGTGCATCTGGTTATGATTATGTCAGCAAAGAGTACCGAAAATATAATAGCACTGAGAACGCCTTTAGTGAAAATATGACACAGTGTTTGACATTGTAAGTAAATCACTGGCAAAACAAGAAATGGAAGGAAAATGTTCGAATGCAAACTGCCTGTACCCTCTGCAGGTTACGTTTCCGACTGCGTCCAAAAATCTCCATATGTACAGTTGAGTGTCACGCAAAATTAAGCTAAATTTACTAGATTGGTGCATAAGTTCGTAGCGTTTTTGTTTTGCACGTGAGTATACCGGTTGCTATGGGTTTATTTCCCGGTTGTTATTTTTTACTGTTACAATTTGAGTTTAAAAATAGTCATTTTGTCCTTTGGAGGTAGCTGTGGACGGAATAAAATGGAGTGCCTAGTGGAGAAATCTGAACGTTTCCGACGTATTCTCAGTAGAGGGGTTCTCAGCAGCCGAGACAGCCACGAACATTTACGCCGGTTATGAGCATAATGCCACTGGACAGAGGACGGCAAGAAAATAATTTTCTCGTTTTAAGAGGGATCGTTTTGACATTAGTAACTCTACACGCTCAGCAAGCCCTTCGACATTCTATGAAGATCGTTTAAACGTATTGATCCGCAATGATTCAGTACGCGTGTACTCGCGAACTGGCATATGTGATGAATGTAATCATTTCACCACAGTACAACATCTGCATGCAGTAGGAATGTTCAAAATTCTACCGTACGAGTACCGCATGGTGTGTGTGTGTGTGTGTGTGTGTGTGTGTGTGTGTGTGTGTGGTTTGAGGTTTTCGGGCGCTAAACAGCAAGGTCATCAGCGCCCAAACGCGTAGAAACAGGAACACATGCGGTGAAGGGACGAAGACGGACACCGAACAAGGAGAACGGCTAAAAGACACAGACCTGACGCAGTTCCAAATCCTCACATACGGAGGCAAAACAAGAGGAAAAGAAACGAACTAAAAAAGGAAAGGAAACACAAGGAAAAGAGAACAGAAATGGAAGTGAAACTAGTAGGTAATCGTGACAGGCGGACCTCTTACCTAAAGCCTGGGTGAGCCAGTCACCCAGCAGCACATTAAAATCCTCTCCCTAAAATCCGAGGCAACAAATTGGACAGGACACAGAACCGTAAGACCTTGACCACAGTCGTTGCGTCGTCTTGCAAAATAGAGGGCAAATCCGGTGGCAAGGAAACCACCGCCCTCTGGTCAGAGAATAGGACAGTCAAGTAAACTGTGGCGGACAGTAATCTGGACGCCACAAGCACTGCAGATTGGGGGGTCCTCCCGCCGGAGTAAAAAACCGTGCGTTAAGGGACTGTGCCCGATGCAGAGGCGAGTGAGGAGAACCGCATGCACTCAGCCAAAATCACATAACTCAGCGGGTGACCATATGCTCGTCGTCAATTCACTTTTGAACAGCACCGACCATTCCAATCCTGTATCGTTACTAGTGACCAGGAATAGTGTCCTTATGCTAAACGTAAGGAAAAGAAAGGAATTCTCGAGCCCAAACAAAGCAGCAGCTGCCCGTAAAAAGTCCTGCGCGCATCCACAAAAGATAATGTTATGTATCTGGTGGAACAGAGACGGTGTGGTGTGCTATTAATTGCTTCCCTGAGGCTATTCATTGTCAACACATGAGACGTCTTCAAGAAGCAATCCAAAAACGACGTCCTGGAAGACGGCATAAAGTGATGCTACACCTCAATAAAGCCCGACCACATTCTGCTAGACCAGGGGTCTCCAAACTACGGCCCGCGGGCCGAAACCCGCCCGCGAGGGCGGGCAAACCGGCCCGCGTTAACTGGCCGGACATCCCCGGTATCCGGCCCGCCAAATATTTGAGGTGGTACCTATACCGCCAACAATTGAGTTTCGAGGCCTATCGCGACCAATACACCGCGACATTGGCTCTGCTACTCGCTACAAGACTACATAACTAAACTTATTGTTGCGCCGCTTGAAATAACAATGCGTTGACATACACTACCCCTGTTACGTCTTGCAGTAATACTGTTCCTAACAATGATTTTGAGATTTCGTTAACTTTTCAGGACGCTTTCGGGAAGAATGTGCAGTGACATACTTTTTTATCGGTGAAATTTGCCAGAACGAAATACGACAGAATTTCGCTCAGGTACGTCCACCAATCAAAATTATGTAATTAAATAAAAATCTTAGTTCGTTTCAGTGCCAGGTATTCCCACAACCTTAGATTTTTGCGATTTCATCTTTCCTTTAGCCTTACATTACGGTGATCATGGAGTGCTAGGGTGCTTTAATCGCACTAGGTACATCTTGGCCCTTATGACTTTGTGGAGGAGTCAGTGTGGCCTGCAGACTAAAACGTTTGGAGACCCCTGTGCTAGACAGACAAAAAGCACTGTACAGATGTTGGCTTGGGAAGTCATTCCGCACCTACCTTACTCACCTGATCTTGTGTCCTCAGATTTTAACCTTTTCCGCTCTCTATCGAACAACCTTCAGGCATTTCCTTTCCACATGAAAATGCGGTCCGACCGTGGCTCGTCGAGCTCTTCACTTCAAAAGTACGTGATTTGTATCGTTGAGGAATCGAAACGTTACTCTAGCAGACTGTTGTAAATAGGGAAGAAAAATATATTACTGATACCTAAAGTCTCTGTTATGTCTGTTTGTTGTGTTTATTACACTTATGGAACAGCATTACAAACTGAGGCACCAACGCAGAATGAAAAAAAAGTGTAGCCACTCGCTGCAGCCAGAAGTAAAGGCGGAAAGAACTTCAGCATGCACAATGAGTAGGTCAGAGTGGTGACAGTGTGGGCCAGGTGGGCTGATATCGGAACTACTGCATCAGCCGACCAGCTTGCAGTGTGCAGTGGAGCGCGAGGGAAGCCGTGCAGTGAAAGGCCGGCAGTGCAAGGACGGGACGACAACGTGGCACGTGGGAGCGCGCATGCGCTTAATGCGGGTCCGGGCAGTCAGGGTGTGGCGAGAAAGGACACGAGTGAGGTGATTACTGCACTCAAGGGCGCTACGAGTCCCCCGCACAAATTACTTCTTCCTGTCAGCGGTGTTCGCAAACGAGGTTTATTACTCCAATTCATTGAAACCATATATCTTTCTTAACTTTTCCATTTCTCCATCAAGTTTCTCTTGTGTCTTGCATATTTCTAGCCCTTCTCCTTCACGCTCATATTACATCCCGGGTTCCTTTTTTTTTTCTTCTTCTTCTGCTACTTACCCTAATTGTCCTCGATTTCTTAGTTTCTCTCTCCTCTTCTTCTACATATATGTCTACATACATATTCCGCAAGCTACCGTATGGTGTGTGGCAGTGGGTACTCTATACCGCTAGTAGCGCTTTCCTTTTCTGCTCCACTCGCAAATAGAGCGGGGGAAAAATGACTCTACATGCCTCTGTACGAGCCTTAATTTATCTTACTTTCTTGCTCTTTACGCAAAATGTACGTTGGCGGCAATAGAATCTTTCTGCACTTAGCTTCCAATGCCGGATCTCTAATTTCTCGCAATACTGTTCCTCAAAAAGAACGTCGTCTTCCCTCCAGGAGTTCCCAGTTGAGTTCCTGAAGTATTTCCATATTACTTCCATGTTGTTTTAACCCTACTGTTAAGACAATAGCACCCCGCTACTCAATTGTTCAGATGTCTTCCTTTAATCCGACATGGTGTGGATCCCAAACACTCGAGCAGTAGTCAAGAGTAGCTGGCACTAGCAGATTTACACCAGTCGTCAAAGGATAGCAATTTTTTAATAATAATCAATATTTTTCAGTGGCAATAAATCCACCAACCGGTATATACTTAAGATATACTTAAGTCCCCTGCTCAAATATTGAGTCGTACTGCCTCTATAGCTGCCCATAATAGCGGAAGTTCAAACGGTTCAAATGACTCTGAGCACTACGGGACTTAACTTCTGAGGTCATCAGTCCCCTAGAACTTAGAACTACGTAAACCTAACTAACATAAGGACATCACACACATCCATGCCCGAGGGAGGATTCGAACCCAGACTGAACCTCCTACAACCGCTCAGTCACAACGGCCGGCAATTGCAGAAGTGTTATCAGTGCAGGTTTCTGCACGGAACTTACCTCTCCATTATGTCCCATAAGCTTTCGATATGATTCATGTCAGGCGATCTGGGTGACCGAACCATTTGCTCCAACTGTCCAGAATGTTCTTCAAACCAATAGCGAGCAACTGTGGCCCAGTGATATAGCGCATTATCATCCAAGGAAATTGCTTCATTGTTTGGGAACATGAAGTCCCTGAATATCTGGAAATGGAATCCAAGTACTTGTAGATGAATGTAACCACGTTCAGTGAATTATCGATTTCGTTAGACATGAGGACCCAAACTATCCCGTGTAAACACAACCCTCACTATAACGGAACCACCACCAGCGTGGACAACGACTTTTGAAAACTTGGGTCCATGGCTTCGTGGGGTCTGCGCCACACTTCAAACCTACCACTAGCTCTTACCAACTGAAATATGGACTTATCTGACGAGGGCACGGGTTTGTAGCCGTCTAGAGTCCAACCCATATGGTCACGATTCCAGGAGAGGCGCCCGCAGGGGACGTCGTGCTGTTAGCAAGACACTCGCGTCGGTCGTCTACTGCCACAGCCCATTAACGCCAAATATCGGCGCACTGTCCTAACGGGTACGTTCGTCGTACGTTGTTGTTGTTGTTGTTGTTGTTGTCTTCAGTCCTGAGACTTGTTTGATGCAGCTCTCCATGCTACCCTATCCTGTGCAAGCTTCTTCATCTCCCAGTACCTACTGCAGCCTACATCCTTCTGAATCTGCTCAGTGTATACATCTCTTGGTCTCCCTCTACGATTTTTACCCTCCACGCTGGCCTCCAGTACTTAATTGGTGATCCCTTGATGCCTCAGAAAATGTCGTACCTACCGATCCCTTCTTCTACTCAAGTTGTGCCACAACCTTCTTCCCAATTCTATTCAATACCTCCTCATTAGTTATGTGATCTACCCATCTAATCTTCAGCATTCTTCTGTAGCACCACATTTTAAAAGCTCTTCTTGTCCAAACTATTTATTGTCCATGTTTCATTCCATACATGGCTACACTCCATACAAATACTTTCAGAAACGAATTCCTGACACTTAAATCAATACTCGATGTAACAAATTTTTCTTCTTCAGAAACACTTTCCTTGCCATTGCCAGTCTACATTTTACATCCTCTGTACTTCGACCATCATCAGTTATTTTGCTCCCCAAATAGCAAAACTCCTTTACTACCTTAAGTGTCTCATTTCCTAATCTAATCCCCTCAGCATCACCCGACTTAATTCGACTACATTCCATTATCCTCGTTTTGCTCTTGTTGATGTTCATCTTATACCCTCCTTTCATGACACTGTCCATTCCGTTCAGCTGCTCTTGCAGGTCCTTTGCTGTCTCTGACAGAACTACAATGTCATCGGCGAACCTCAAAGTTTTTATTTCTTCTCCATGGATTTTAATCCCTACTCCGAATTTTTCTTTTGTTTCCTTTACTGCTTGCTCAATATACAGATTGAATAGCATTGGGGAGAGGCTACAACCCTGTCTCACTGCCTTCCCAACCACTGCTTCCCTTTCATGTCCCTCGACTCTTATAACTGCCATCTGCTTTGTGTACAAATTGTAAATAGCCTTTCGCTCCCTGTATTTTACCCCTGCCACCTTCAGAATTGAGAGTATTCCAGTCAACATTGTCAAAAGCTTTCTCTAAGTCTACAAATGCTAGAAACGTAGGTTTGCCATTCCTTGATCTTTCTTCTAAGTTAAGTCGTAGTGTCAGCACTGCCTCACGTGTTCCAACATTTCTACGGAATCCAAACTGATCTTTCCCGAGGTCGGCTTCTACCAGTTTTTCCATTCGTCTGTAAAGAATTCGTCGTACGTTCCATATTGATTTCTGCGTTTATTTCACGCTGTGCTTCATTTCTCTTAGCCGTGACAACTGTACGCAAACGCCGCTGCTCCCGATCGTTAAGTGAAGACCGCTGGCCACAGCTATGACCCAGTGAGAGGCATTGGCTGAAATCTGATATTCTTGGCACACTCTTGACACTGTGGAAGTCGCTTTCTTGAATTCCCTATCGATTTCCAGAAGGAATGTCACGTACCTCTACGTCCAACTACCATTCCGCGTTCAAAATCTGTTAATTCTTGTCGAGCGGCCATAATCACATGTATCAGCCGAGTACAAATCTTGTGTCCGCCAGTGCACTGCCGTTTTATATCCTGTGTAAGCGACACTACCGCCATTTGAGTCACGTGAGACGTACGTAACACAGCTTCCATTTCGTGAACTGTTCCAGATATCGAGACGAGGTTTACGGTAAGTGATGGTACGCTATGGGGCACTTACGTCGGCATCTGATAAAGAATCTTAATTCTTGTATCTACCGATATACTGAAGCAAGTACGAATATTTTTAAATAGTATGATATACTCATTTTAGGCATAATACTTACTGCTCTTAATGCTGAAACTCTTCGCAGAAGACTCCGAGAGATATTCTAAAACTGAAAAGTAATTCGGCCGAAATTTTCTATTGCGTTGTAAATACATTCATGCCAGGCTACGTCGCTGTATAAAGCCTTACGACTGTTTACTTGTCTGGCTCCGCAGAATTAGCGGGAACAGTGTTTCCTGCCGGCAGTTCATTTATGCTTCAACATTCCTTGCATCTAGACATGTACACCGACGAGGAGAATTTACACATGCTACATTTTTTACAGTGAATGTCAAACAAACCGTGTCGAAATGCTAATGGAAAACTGCCTGGCAAAACTTTAGTAGTTCCCACAAAAACCTGTCAGGGTAAACAGATCTGCAATACACTAGTTCTACATCTACATCTACATCTATACTCCGCGAGCCACCTTACGGTGTGTGGCGGAGGGTACTTATTGTACCAATATCTGATCCCCCCTTCCCTGTTCCATTCACGAATTGTGCGTGGGAAGAACGACTGCTTGTAAGTCTCCGTATTTGCTCTGATTTCTCGGATCTTTTCGTTGTGATCATTACGCGAGATATATGTGGGCGGTAGTAATATGTTGCCCATCTCTTCCCGGAATGTGCTCTCTCGTAATTTCGATAATAAACCTCTCCGTATTGCGTAACGCCTTTCTTGAAGTGTCCGCCACTGGAGCTTGTTCAGCATCTCCGTAACGCTCTCGCGCTGACTAAA
This sequence comes from Schistocerca cancellata, assembly GCF_023864275.1. NCBI lineage: Eukaryota > Metazoa > Arthropoda > Insecta > Orthoptera > Acrididae > Schistocerca > Schistocerca cancellata. The sequence continues at coordinate 129,344,261 of NC_064635.1, forward strand.
TGTCTCCATGACGAATCGCGCTGCTTTTCGCTGGATCATGTCTATCTCTTCTATTAATCGAACCTGGTAAGGGTCCCATACGGATGAGCAATACTCAAGAATCGGACGAACAAGCGTCGGATGCGCCATAAGGTAGCATTTGTCATACATAGTTCCATACACAAAAACCATAGCTAACCCTTTGTCTATGTCGTATAGGAAATGAGGTTTTATCTTGCTGCGTATAACGAGGACAGCTCTGAATGGCGCAATCGGGACTCTATCCGCATTGTCTTCCAATTTAGGGCACTTCAAGGACTTTTTGGCGAAAGGTTTCAACGTAAATGCGAGGGTTCTGCAGAAAGTAAGTTCCGATCAGTCACGAAATGGAAATCACTGGAAAAATCAGGTACAGCTTTGCACAGATATGTTGGGCAGTGTCTCTAGTATTCCCGTCGATCGTGCCGCGTCGCTCTTTTCAGTTTTGAGTGAACAGTGAGCACGTAAAGATGCGTAGGGAATAGCGTCTCCTTCCAAGTATGAGGGCCTAGTTGAGATTTTGCCTGTGGCATGCAGCCCACATAACACAACTGTCGAACAGTTCCTTCTTCATGCCAATTCTCGGCCGCACACTGCAGGGGCAATGAAGACGCTCCTGCAGTGTTTCCGATGAGAAGTGTCTGATCAGCCACAATACAGTCCCTAATTGTCTCCCCCTGAGTCTCATCTCTGCTCACAAGAACCGCTGGCTATGTAGACAAGATTTTTCCGCAGACAACGAACTGTAGACCAGTGCAGGTAACTCTCCAAAAGCACAGGCGGCTGCTTCCTGTGACGAGGATATTGGAAAGCTGATACAACACTACGACAACACTCGAAGTAGGAGCGGCGACTATGTAGAGAAGTAGGTGGAAGGTGTACCTAACTGTTGCAAATAAAACGTTTCTGGTTTTCGCTGTGTTTTCCATTTCGCGACCGATCGGAACTTACTTTCTGGAAAACTCTCGTACTAACAGGCGCTCTATTTCGTAACTGCCAAGAGTTGTTGAAAACTGTTATAAAAAGTATACGGTTCTGTTCATACCAGAGTTCAGAGCAGTATCCATACAAAACATTACTTGGCTATCCAGTCTAAGGCGCTGCAGTCATGGACTGTGCGCCTGGTCCTGGCGGACGTTCGAGTCCTCCTTCGGGCATGAGTGTGTGTTTGTCCTTAGGTAATTTAGGTTAAGTAGTGTGTAAGCTTAGGGACTGATGACCTTCGCAGTTAAGTCCCATAAGATTTCACACACATTTGAACTTGCCGATTATCATGCTATTAATTGACGAAAACCTGGTTTGCCGGCCGGGGTGGACGAGCGGTTCTAGGCGCTACCGTCGCAGGTTCGAATCCTGGAAGTATGTGATGTTCTTAGGTTAGTTAGGTTTAAGTAGTTCTAAGTTCTAGGGGACTGATGACCTTAGAAGTTAAGTGCCATAGTGCTCAGAGCCATTTGAACCATTTTTGAAAACCTGGTTTCGATATCTGGAACCGTTCGCGAAATAAAATGTGTGTTACGTCTTACGCGACTCACCCTGTATTAACATATCTTAATTTTTTATGAAGCGGATGACATACGTACATTGTAAAAAGTAAAGATAACGGCGCTGTGTTGCAGATGAGTCAGAGAATTAGCTCTTGAATGTGTACTGACGCCGGAATCTACACAACGCTCAGACCGAACGCGGCTACGGCGGTAGATTCGCCGTTGGAGGTACGAGCGCCTGTTAGTATGCAGCCCGGCGCCTCCCAAGTTAAAGCGTTTGCCTAACTTTCTCCCCTGCTGGTCTCGTGAATATTCAGCAGGTCTGAGACAACATGCCAGCCCACTCCGTCATGTGCCACCACACTCAACAACACCAGCCAACGCGCTCGCCGAACCATCTACGGTAGCGTGCTGATGCGATTACACGTCTAATTTGTACTCTAACCTTCTCACTGCTTCTTTTTTGATTTCGCTGCACGCAGTTTGTCACAGCTCTAAACCTGCTCTCTCATTATGGCAGCAACGTAGAACCGATTTTGTTTTTATTTCAGTTTAATAAACTCGGTGCACTAATTTACTTCTTTGACGTCTCGGTACTCAATTTACCTTCACTGTGATGGACGGATAAGTAATGTATTCCTGTCTAATAGATTTCCATTACAAAAGGTTGCATTCCGCTATAATTAAGAGCAACGCAATTTCTCAGAACGTGTCTATCATATGGTCGCTTGACACAACTAGATCTTATTTACTACTCTGTTGTCGGCCTCCTAACTGAATTTTCTAGAACAGTATTTCCCAAGCTGAAATAATTACCTCTCCCTCTTCCCCTGCGCCGTTATATTTTATCGATTTCATATTGTAATACGAGTCCGCATCCTGTACGAATTGTGTAAAGGCCGTAATTTTCAGCTTATACACGGTGTGGCAAATAAATGTGGCCCGGAGAACAGATTTCCAGGGAACAAAGAAACACAGCAGAAGAAAGGAAATACAGTACTAACCTGACTATAGCGCATCTTGAAAGTGACCACCATTCATCTCTTGGCACTTTTGGGTCCTGGTCAGCGAGTTGCTACAGGTGGATCGAAGCTGCGGTCTCATACGAAATGTTCTGCTGCAGTTCTTGAAGACTATGAGGGTTGTTTGCGATACACGGTCGACTTGAGGGCTCCCTACACAAAGTAATCGCATACTGACAGATCAGTTGACCGGGGCGGCCAGCTAGGGCCGCGACCAAATTCACCTCTGGTAACAACTCTGCCAGGCTTGAAGATTGTGTAAATGTGCTCCAAGGGTGTGCCGGCTGTATGGGCAGTTACTCCATCCTGTTGGAAGCACTGTAAGTGGTATGGTTATATGCATACATACCAATCGTCTCCACTCGTCCTGGCCTCTTTTATTTGCACCCTCCTGTAGAATCAAGTGTTTCTGTTCTGTTATTCCAATTTAAGTGCTACGCAATCCACCTGATGATGTTATCCGCAGAATGAAGAACAAAGTATGAATGTGTTAAACTTGAGCGTTGCTTGAGTAACGTAATACCTTTTGTTGCGTCATGGTAGAGTAACAAATTTACCTTTCATTGATTTTCTTAAAGACAGTAAGTATTACGAGGCGAAGTGATAGTGATTGTGATTTCAGTATACAGGTAATACTTGTTTATTTACCAATTTTTTATTTTTTTTACGTGTGAGAGTATTTCAGTGAATGTATGGAGACCTAATTTTCCACTTATTATAACAAAAAAACTATTTTATTTTCATTTTATGAATATTTCCTGCTTAGAGGCAGATAATTATTCTTTAATTGTGGTGTATTCCCCGTTTGAATTGTTTTACGTGGCGAGACTTTTATTATTGTAGGAGACTCGTACAGGGGATTCCGGCAACACGACTTTGGTTCGATGATAGGCCACTTGGAGCGTTGCGAGGTTATCAGTCTATCATCTCATTTTCTTACTGAAAAGGGGAGGCCACGACGTTTGGAACGCGGATTTGCGGCAAACTTCGTACTCTCGTAGTACTCCTTTAGGACAAAAAAATGTGTTAGCAGTAGCGCGTACTTCTCAAGCGTTATTGAGAACATCGCAAGATAATTTCGACCGTCAAATGTCGTCAAATATATACACCTGTGCGTGGCCATTTTTACCAGGAAGCGCCGCAGTCGAGTGGTTACCGGCACGGTAGCTCAGCGTGTTCGGTCAGAGGGTTAGCTGCTCTCTGTAATAAAAAAAAACTGAGTGAATGGATCAATAACGAACTTCAACGGGCGTCTTGAGACGTCCGCCACGAACAATTGTACCTGACTCTAACGAACAAATAAAAAAAAGAAAAAAAAGAAAAGTGGTTAGCGTTCAAGTTCCGTAATCGCTGGATCGAGTCCAACTAGTCAAACTTTTTTTTAAATTTCTAACACAGTCATTTTCTTTACTATTTATATTACAATTGATGAAATGGGAAAAATACGTGTAATCGGATGAACTTTTATTAAATTTACAATGTTATTTGGCAGTCTACAAATTTTTACTATCACGAATAATGTAATATTCATAACTACCGACTACTAAACGACCAAACGCTTAAAGTGTTACTGAAGATGTATGCTTGTCCGTGTCTTCAAAATTGTTCTTATTTAATCGAAAGAGAACGAGAAATTGCTTCTCGTGAAGACGCTATTAAAATACACTCGATACTGCGTGACCAATGATCTGTGCCGATATTCAAGGAAATGCTGCGTTATGCATGGTTTGCTTCCAAATTATCGGCTGAAAGAGAGGTTTTTGAAAATATTAACGAGGTTTGTTTTTCCACGGAAAACTTCAGAACATCTTGCTTGTGCGGAAACATAGCATTTATTCAATACCGCTGGTGCCGTTTAACTTTGTTTTTACGAAAAACAAAATCCCGAAACTTGTAATCGTAATGTCGAAAGCCGTCTGTGTCGGTCAAAACTTAAAGGTAACAAGTCGTTTCGGGCTCCTTCCAGCTATAAGGGATTTCTCAAATTACGGACAAGCATACATTTTCAGTATCACTTTATGCGTTTGGCCGTTTATTAGTCGGTAGTTATGAATATTATATTATTTGTGATAATAAAAATTTGTAAATTGCCAAATAACATTGTAAATTTAATAAAAGCTCATCATCCGATATTTTTCCTATTATAACAACTGTAATATAAATAGGAAAGAAAATGACACTATTAGAAATAAAAAAACTGACGAGCGGGACTCGATCCAGCGACCCACCGATTTCGGGGCTTGAACGCTAACCACTTTTTTTTTTTCATTTTGTTCGCTTTCGTTCGTTGCATCTACTCGGGGCGGACGTCGTAAGACACCCGTTTAAGTTCGTCGTTGATCGGTTAACTCTGTTTTTTTTTTTTTTTTTTTTTTTATTATTACAGAGGGCAGGTAACCCTCTGACCGAACACGCTGAGCCACCGTGCCGGCAGCCACTCGACTGCCGGCGCTTCCTGGTAAAAGCGGCCACGCACAGGTATATATACTTGACGATCGAAATTATCTTGCGATTTTCTCAATAACGCTTGAAAAGTACGCGCTACTGCTTACACATTTTGTTGTCCTCATGGAGTACTACGAGTGTACGAAGTTTGCAGTAAATCCGCGTTCCAAACGTCGTCGCCTCCCCTTGTGAGTGATTTAAAGTCTTCCATATCTGTTTTTGTTTGGTAGTAAACAGAAGTTGATTTCATGGCTTTCTGTTCCTGATTATGACTTCTTATGCGTGCACTCTGAATTGCATTGTAAATATGTTGCTTGTATGCTGCTTGTATTCTGCTCGCATTCATCATATTGGACGTAGTAAATGATTCCATATTTGTTTTTGTTCCATATGAAACAGAACTTGGTATCGTCACACCGCGTTCAGTGGACTTCTGTATATTTGTTACTGCTTAAGAATCCTTGTGTGAACCGCGCGATTTAAATTCATTTTAGCTATATCACTTTTATTCTATTTCATTGTTGTTTGCAGCCGTTTTCTGTATTTTCTTGTATTTAATGGAGAACTCCACGTTACCAAATTCTCATAGAATTGATATTCAACTTTAATACATCTTGCCACGGAATGTGTACAGCTATGTAATTCTGCTGTGAACATTGTTCCTTCTTGCCACTGACTGCCATGCATTTCACAGTGATTTGCACAGTAGATGAATATAAGAATGGTTCAAATGGCTCTGAGTACTATGGGACTTAACATCTGAGGTCATCAGTCCCGTAGAACTTAGAACTACTTAAACCTACCTAACCTAAGAACATCACACACATCCATGCCCGAGGCAGGATTCGAACCTGCGACCGTAGCAGTGCGGGGTTCCGGACTGAAGCGCCTAGAACCACTCGGTCACAGAAGCCGGCAACATAATGATTTGTAGTTTTAATGACTAGAGTCTTCTTCCTTGCCAACGTTAAAAATGCCTCGGCAGTATATACACTCCTGGAAATTGAAATAAGAACACCGTGAATTCATTGTCCCAGGAAGGGGAAACTTTATTGACACATTCCTGGGGTCAGATACATCACATGATCACACTGACAGAACCACAGGCACATAGACACAGGCAACAGAGCATGCACAATGTCGGCACTAGTACAGTGTATATCCACCTTTCGCAGCAATGCAGGCTGCTATTCTCCCATGGAGACGATCGTAGAGATGCTGGATGTAGTCCTGTGGAACGCCTTGCCATGCCATTTCCACCTGGCGCCTCAGTTGGACCAGCGTTCGTGCTGGACGTGCAGACCGCGTGAGACGACGCTTCATCCAGTCCCAAACATGCTCAATGGGGGACAGATCCAGAGATCTTGCTGGCCAGGGTAGTTGACTTACACCTTCTAGAGCACGTTGGGTGGCACGGGATACATGCGGACGTGCATTGTCCTGTTGGAACAGCAAGTTCCCTTGCCGGTCTAGGAATGGTAGAACGATGGGTTCGATGACGGTTTGGATGTACCGTGCACTATTCAGTGTCCCCTCGACGATCACCAGTGGTGTACGGCCAGTGTAGGAGATCGCTCCCCACACCATGATGCCGGGTGTTGGCCCTGTGTGCCTCGGTCGTATGCAGTCCTGATTGTGGCGCTCACCTGCACGGCGCCAAACACGCATACGACCATCATTGGCACCAAGGCAGAAGCGACTCTCATCGCTGAAGACGACACGTCTCCATTCGTCCCTCCATTCACGCCTGTCGCGACACCACTGGAGGCGGGCTGCACGATGTTGGGGCGTGAGCGGAAGATGGCCTAACGGTGTGCGGGACCGTAGCCCAGCTTCATGGAGACGGTTGCGAATGGTCCTCGCCGATACCCCAGGAGCAACAGTGTCCCTAATTTGCTGGGAAGTGGCGGTGCGGTCCCCTACGGCACTGCGTAGGATCCTATGGTCTTGGCGTGCATCCGTGCGTCGCTGCGGTCCGGTCCCAGGTCGACGGGCACGTGCACCTTCCGCCGACCACTGGCGACAACATCGATGTACTGCGGAGACCTCACGCCCCACGTGTTGAGCAATTTGGCGGTACGTCCACCCGGCCTCCCGCATGCCCACTATACGCCCTCGCTCAAAGTCCGTCAACTGCACATACGGTTCACGTCCACGCTGTCGCGGCATGCTACCAGTGTTAAAGACTGCGATGGAGCTCCGTATGCCACGGCAAACTGGCTGACACTGACGCCGGCGGTGCACAAATGCTGCGCAGCTAGCGCCATTCGACGGCCAACACCGCGGTTCCTGGTGTGTCCGCTGTGCCGTGCGTGTGATCATTGCTTGTACAGCCCTCTCGCAGTGTCCGGAGCAAGTATGGTGGGTCTGACACACCGGTGTCAATGTGTTCTTTTTTCCATTTCCAGGAGTGTATATGATATGATCGTATGGCATTGTTGGCCGGGAGACCCCATTCGGGGGAGTTCGGCCGCCGTATTGCAAGTCCTGTTTAGTTGACGCCACTTCGGCGACTTGCGAAGCAATGATGTTAAAAATGATGATGAAGAACACGTAACACCCAGTCCCCTGCCGGGAAACGAAACCGGGCCCCCTGCGTGACAGGCGGTAACGCTACCGCTACGCTACGGAGGCGGACAGCAGTTAGGTAAATGTACTCGCAAGTTGCAACATCCTGGCAGGTTAAAACTGTGTGCCGGACCGAGACTCGAACTCGGGACCTTTGCCTTTGCCTTACGCAGGAGAGCTTCTGTTAAGTTTGGGAGGTAGGAGACGAGGTATTGGCAGAAGTAAAGCTGTGAGGACGGGGCGTGAGTCGTGCTTGGGTAGCTCAGTTGGTAGAGCACTTGCCCGCGAAAGGCAAAGGTCTCGATTTCGAGTCTCGGTCTGGCACACAATTTTAATCTGCCAGGAAGTTTCATATCAGCGCACACTCCGCTGCAGAGTGAAAATCTCATTCTACTCAAAAGTTATTAACAAGTACGACAAACAATACATTTTACCAGAAGTCTACGTACTTCAGTCATCCCATCCAATAAAAATTTCGGAGACCTCCGTTAAACGCGAGGAAGTACGAAAATCGGACGGGATCAAGAATAAAGTAGAATACCGTACGAGCAGAATACTTACGGTGCATTTAAATCGAGCATTTCTCACACGGAATCATAAGCAGTAAAAGATATTACTCCACAGAATGCTACGCAACGAAACTAGATTCTGTTTTATATAAAACAAAAACAAATTTCAAATCATCCACCCCACCCAGTACTGTATTTTGGAAGTGAACAAAAGCTAAGGAGAATATGAACAACATATTTACAGTGCAATTCCAAGAGTCCAATAGACACAACAACACCGTAATCGGGAATAGACAATGGGCACACCAGCTTCTATGTTACGTCAGATGATTCTTAGGTTTTGACAAGTACCAAAGCGCAATTATTTCCACTTCATAATAGCCACACCGCCGATACTGCAATACTGGGTTTTATAAACAAATGATTTTACAATCAAAAGGCGACTACGACGTTATTTACAAAATTTTACATGAGTGTGAACCCCAGATACGAAAGGTTAATCTTAGTTTTTGGCTGAGATTTCTCGAATATGTTACTTAGTAAGTTCACAACACCGTTTTAAGTACACACTTGACCACTACCCCACGACTTAAATATTATCGTATAACTATGGTATTTCGGAAAGGAAGAATACGCATTTTCGCGCTACAGTTTTCCATTCTTAAAGTTCACTGCTAGGCCATTATGAGCGCTACTGTCGTTCTCTGTTTCCGTATTGTAACACGAGCCATGCACAATATATAATTTTGTGTTCTTTGTGTAGGACGTACATGAGACTAGGCAGTCAGAGGCAAATACAGTACAGACCCCCATTCATTCTCTACGTACTGGGTCCGCTGCTATATTCGGAGATTTTTGTGTAAGACCCTTTTGAGGACGGTTCAGCTAGCTGTATTAGCAGAGCTAATATGTAGTTTGAAATGAAAAAAAAATTGAAATTTGTGGTAAGGTCTTACGAGACCAAACTGCTGAGGTTATCGGTCCCTAGGCTTACACACTACTAATCTAACTTAAACCAACTTATGCTAAGAGCAACACACACACACACACACACACACACACACACACACACACACACACACACACACATGCTCGAGAGAGGACTCGAACCTCCGTGGAGGGGGAAGGAGGGGGGGGGGGGCCGCACGGACCATGACAAGGCGCCCTAGACCACGCGGCAGTTTGGACAGAACGCTCGGGAACTGTTAGATGTACTTTTGTAAGTAGGCTGTTTATATTTTCTTATTGGAAACGTTACGTAGCGCTCTATATGAAAATCACTGGCTGTGCTGTGTGCAGTCTGTGGCTAGTTTGCATTGTTGTCTGCCATTCTAGTGTTGGGCAGCGGCAGCTGGATGTGAACAACGCGTAGCGTTGCGCAGTTAGAGGTGAGCCGCCAGCAGTGGTGGATGTGTGGAAGGAAATGGCGGAGTTTTGAAATTACATATATTATGACTTTTGATGATATTAAGGTAAATACATTGTTTGTTCTCTATTAAAATCTTTCATTTGCTAACTATGCCTATCAGTAGTTAGTGCCTTCCGTAGTTTGAATCTTTTATTTAGCTGGCAGTAGTGGCGCTCGCTGTTTAGCAGTAGTTTGAGTAATGAAGATTTTTGTGAGGTAAGTGATTTGTGAATGGTATAGGTTAATGTTAGTCAGGGCCATTCTTTTGTAGGGATTTTTGAAAGTCAGATTGCGTTGCGCTAAAAATATTGTGTGTCAGGTTAAGCACAGTCTTGTATAAAATTGTTCTAAGGGGACGTTTCACTTTCACAAGTTGAAAACATTCATTCAGATCATCCAATAAGACAACAGCGACCGTGTGAGGGCATCAAATGACAGCACCTATAGAGGATCGTTGTTGTGATAAAACTAAATATCTCAAAAACAACGCACCATACGAAATAAAAGTTCTAAGTGAAAGGTTAATGTTAGTAAAGCGGACAGATGTCTGTGCTGCAACTGGCCATCTCCTAACCGCCCACCCAGCGTGAGGGGGTCAGCTTATTATTTTCATAAGGAAAACCCTATTTAACTGCATCTTCATATTCTCAAAAGTATTGTTTACCATTCGTCGTAGATGCCGCTATAATTGACAATTTTTGCAGTTAAGAACCAACGCATTTGAATCTACATTTCATTTACGACATACGTCTAAACATCTGTGTTCTTGTGTTCTAGCCGTTGATATTTAAGTCCGAAATTTTCTTTACCTCCGTAAATTTGACTGTACCATACGGTATGCTTAGCCATTTCAAGGTCCAGTTAGAAACAACACTACTGGCCATTAAAATTGCTACACCAAGAGCAAATGCAGATGATAAAGGGGTATTCATTGGACAAATATATTATACTAGAACTGACATATGATTACATTTTCACGCAATTTGGGTGCATATATCCTGAGAAATAGTGCCCAGAACAACCACCTCTGGCCGTAATAACGGCCTTGATACGCCTGGGCATTGAGTCAAACACAGCTTGGATGGCGTGTACAGGTACAGCTGCCCATGCAGCTTCAACACGATACCACAGCTCATCAAGAGTAGTGACTGACGCATTGTTACGAGCCAGTTGCTCAACCACCATTGACAAGACGTTTTCAATTTGGGACAGATCTGGATAATGTGCTGGCCAGGGCAGCAGTCGAACATTTTCTGTATCCAGAAAGGCCCGTGCAGGACCTGCAACATTCGGTCGTGCATTATCCTGCTGAAATGTAGAGTTTCGCAGGGATCGAATTAAGGGTAGAGCCACGGGTCGTAACACATCTCAAATGTAAGGTCAACTGTTCAAAGTGCCGTCCATGCCAACAAGATGTGACTTGTAACTAATGGCACACCATACCATCACGCCGGGTGATACGCCAGTATGGCGATGACGAATACACGCTTCCATTGTGCGTTCATCGCAATGTCGCCAAACACGGATGCGACCATCATGATGCTGTAAACACAACCTGGATTCATGCGAAAAAATGACGTTTTGCCATTCGTGCACCCAGGTTCGTCGTTGAGTACACCATCGCAGGCGCTCCTGTCTGTGATGCAGCATCAAGGGTAACCGCAGTCATGGTCTCCGAGCTCATAGTCCATGCTGCTGCAAACGTCGTCGAACTGTTCGTGCAGATGGTGGTTGTCTTGCAAACGTCCCCATCTGTTGACTCAGGGATCGAGACGTGGCTGCACTATCCGTCACAGCATATGCGGATAAGATGCCTGTCATCTCGACTGCTAGTGATGCGAGGCCGTTGCGATCCAGCACGGCGTTCCGTATTACCCTCCTGGACCCACCGATTCCATATTCTGCTAACAATCATTGGATCTCGACCAACGCGAGCATCAGTGTCGCAATACGATAAACCGCAATCGCGATAGGCTGCAACCCGACCTTTATCAAAGTCGGAAACGTGATGGTATGCATTTCTCCTCCTTACACGAGGCATCACAACAACGTTTCACCAGGCAACGCTGGTCAACTTCTGTTTGTGTATGAGAAATCGGTTGGAAACTTTCCTCATGTCAGCATGTTGTACGTGTCGTCACCGGCACCAACCTTGTGTGAATGCCCTGAAAAGCTAATCATTTGCATATCACAGCATCTACTTCCTGTCGGTTTAATTTCGCGTCTGCAGCATGTCATCTTCGTCGTGTAGCAATTTTAATGGCCAGTAGTGTATGTTTAGCGTGTTCCAGGAACAGTGACATGGATATAAAAGTTTTCTGTTTCCATCGGGATGCTTCGTATCATGAGTCCCCATGTTTCTCACCATTGGGGTGTTTGATTTCGGTGATTATCCATGCCAGGTGCGCCTGTCACCGTCACTTCACTAACATTTTTCCTCATTAAAATGGTTACGGTTTGTGTTCCACCGATAACCACGTAGCGGCCAGCTCGAGTGTTATACGGTGCCTGGATAGAAACGCACACGGGAACCAGTCGAGGTGATGGAGGGGTTCGAGTGCGGCCACCGAAACCAAGCACACCGATAGTTTGGGGACTCACCGCGATCAACCGCATGAGAACAAACTAAATTGCCACATTGGCTCATCTGCTAGAAATATCAATGTATAGGGAAGTCCTTTCTGAAGTTATTTGTCTGGAGTGTAGTCAAGTATGGAAGCCAAACATGGAGGATAAGCAGTTTACAAAAAAAGAGAAGCTTTCTAAATGTGATGCTACAGAAGTGTACTGAAGATTGCATGGGTCGATCACGTAATTAATGAGGAAGTACTGAACAGAATTGGGGAGATAAGAAAGTTGTGGCGAACCCTGATCAAAAGGAGGGATCCGTTGATTGGACATATTCTGAGACATCAAGTGATCACAGATTTATTATTGGATGGAAGTGTCTGGGATGAAAATCATAGAGAGAGAAAACAAAAAAAAATGACTCTGAGCACTATGCGACTTTACATCTGAGGTCCTCAGTCCCCTAGAACTTAGGACTACTTGAACCTAACTAACCTAAGGACATGACACACATCCATGCCTGAAGCACAATTCGAACCTGCGACCGTAGTGGCCGAGAGGGACACCAACAGATGAATATAGCAAGTACATTCGGAAAGATGTAGGTTCCAGTAGTTATTCGGAGATGAAGAGGTTTGCACAGGATAGAGCAGCATCGAGATCTCCATCAAACCAGTCTTCGGATTGAAGACCACAACAACATCAACAACAGCCACATGGTACTGAAACAGACGATGACAGATTAAAGGACGAAATACTAAATGTCTTTTTCCAAAGCTGTTTCACAGGGGAAGACTGCAGTGTAGTTCCTTCTCTAGATTGTCGCACAGATGACAAAATGGAAAACATCGAAATAGACGACAGAGGGATAGAGAAACAATTAAATCGCTCACAATAGGAAACGCTGCTGGACCTGATGGGATACCAGTTCGATTTCACACAGAGTACGCGAAGGAACTTGCCCCCCTTCTTGCAGCAGTGTACCGTAGGTCTCTAGAAGAGCGTAGCGTTCCAAAGGATTGGAAAAGAGCACAGGTCATCCCCGTTTTCAAGGAGGGACGTCGAACAGATGTACAGAACTATAGACCTATATCTCTAACGTCGATCAGTTGTAGAATTTTGGAACACTTATTATGTTCGACTACAATGACTTTTCTGGAGACTAGAAATTGTAGGAATCTGCGTGGGTTTCGAAAAAGACGATCTTGTGAAACCTTGCTCGCGCTATTCGCCCACGAGACACAGAGGGCCATAGACACGGGTTCCCAGGTAGAAGCCGTGTTTCTTGACTTCCGCAAGGCGTTCGATACAGTTTCCCACAGTTGTTTAATGAACAAAGTAAGAGCATATGGACTATCAGACCAATTGTGTGATTGGATTGAAGAGTTCCTAGATAACAGAACGCAGCATGTCATTCTCAATGGAGAGAAGTCTTCCAAAGTAAGAGTGATTTCAGGTGTGCCGCAGGGGAGTGTCGTAGGACCGTTGCTATTCACAATATACATAAATAACCTTGTGGATCACATCGGAAGTTCACTGAGGCTTTTTGCGGATGATGCTGTGGTATATCGAGAGGTTTTAACAATGGAAAATTGTACTGAAATGCAGGAGGATCTGCAACGAATTGACGCATGGTGCAGCGAATGTCAATTGAATCTCAATGTAGACAAGTGTAATGTGCTGCGATTACATAGAAAGAAAGATCCCTTACCATTTAGCTACAATATAGCAGGTCAGCAACTGGAAGCAGTTAATTCCATAAATTATCTGGGAGTACGCATTAGGAGTGATTTAAAACGGAAGGATCATATAATGTTGATCGTCGTTAAAGCAGATGCCAGATTGAGATTCATTGGAAGAATCCTAAGGACATGCAATCCGAATGTAATTAGGCTGTTTATGTTTTCTTTATGTAAGTAGGCTGTTTATGTTTTCTTATTGGCAACGTTACGTAGCGCTCTGTATGAAAATCACTGGCTGTACTGTGTGCAGTCTGTGGCTAGTTTGCATTGTTGTCTGCCATTGTAGTGTTGGGCAGCGGCAGCTGGATGTGAACAGCGCGTAGCGTTGCGCAGTTGGAGGTGAGCCGCCAGCAGTGGTGGATGTGGGGAGAGAGATGGCGGAGTTTTGTAATTTGTCATGAACTGCTATATATATATTATGACTATTAAGGTAAATACATTGTTTGTTCTCTATTAATATCTTTCATTTGCTAACTAACCCTATCAGTAGTTAGTGCCTTCCGTAGTTTGAATCTTTCATTTAGCTGGCAATAGGGGCGCTCGCTGTATTGCAGTAGTTCGAGTAATGAAGATTTTTGTAAGTTATTTGTGAAAGGTATAGTTTAATGTTACTCAGGGCCATTCTTTTGCAGGGATCTTTGATAGTCAGATTGCGTTGCGCTAAAAATATTGTCTGTCAGCTTAAGCATAGTCTTGTAAAAATTGCTCTAAGTGGACGTTTCATATGTCGACCCTTAGCCTAGGATACCTCACTGGAATCTTCTGATTTTTTCTTGTAGTTTGTGTAATTAGTTTAGCTTTTGTTTATTGCTATTGCGTAATTATAGAGAGAATTTCCTTGGTAGTTGTGGTTTTTCATTGTTGCACAGTAAAACAGCTGTGGCATGCATGTAGATTTGCACCAAGTATTTTGCAGCTACTCTTGCAATTAACTAGATATTATTTTCAGTGCTATGTTAATGTGTTCTCTTATTTTTGCTATTCAAATTGTGCTTTTCTGTGTTATCGTGTGAAATATTGTGACAATAATGGCGTGTGAAAAACGTAACACTAGGCTTCAAAGTAAACTGAGAAATAATAGTGACGACGAGCGTAGCTTATCAGCACCACTGGGTAGTGAATTAACAGACATTGGAAGTAGTAATTTGGTAATTGTGCATAGGGAGATGGAGCGGGTGGCAAATAATGGTGTAGACAGTCAAACAGGTAGTGAACAGGGAAGCATTATCGATCGATCGGTCGGCAACAGCTCGCCTCAGGAATCCGGAATGATAGGACACAATTTTGCAAATACTGTAGATTCAGGTTTTACGTCCTCACCGTTTTCTCAAATGAGTCAAGACACATTTTCTGCTTGTCAAAGTGTGAATGTTGCCGGTGAAAATGCACTGCCAAAAAGCATAGAGAAACAGATTCCAGACACTAATACATTATTATTGCAATTAATGCAACAAATGGAACAAAATCATAGACAAACACAGCAAAAGCTTCAAAAGTTAGACACAATGGAACAAAATCTACAAAAGTTAGACACAATGGAACAACACCAGAGACAAACACAGCAACACTTACACAATGGAACAAAATCAGAGACAAACACAGCAAAAGCTTCAAAAGTTAGACTCATTGGAACAAACTCTCGAACAAACACGTGAAGATTTAACGGCTGAGTTACATAACATTGAATCGAAATGTCAGAAAGTCTGTAACGACGTAAAAACACAAATTTGTGAGCATTTTCAACCTATTTTTTCGCGTCATGAAAATGCATTACAGAATCATGAAGCAGCCGTAAAAGAATTGCAAACTATTGTTCATGAAAATCATGAGACCTTGTGGGCTAAAATTGACTCAGTTGCACCTACCGATTCGGTTAGGCAACTTGCAAAAACTCAGGAAAACTTAAAGGACACAGTAGAAAGACACATGGAGGAAATTAGTTCATTATCAGAGAAAGTAGTTGAACTTTCGGATCAGCTAAATAATTTATCTACGAAGATAGATGATAATCTGAATGACGCAAAACCGGTAGTCTTTAATGACACAGAAGAGAGTGAACAAATTAGGAAACTGAAACAAAATCTGAATAAAATTGATACGCAACATCAAAGAGAAATCCAGGAAGTACAAGATCAGCTGACACAGGTAATACAAGAATTATGTATTTCAGAGGACATTCGCGCTCCAATACGGGAAGAGGGACATAGAAATACGGAACAGCCACAAATTAATAACACAGGGCACTTCGGAAATTATGAAAGAAATTGGCAAGGTACACCGAATTTTGAGATGGAACCGCCGAAACGACGTAACAATGATCGACATGCGACTCGCCGACATGATGATTTTGATTATAAGCTGTTCATTACTACACGTAAATTCAAAGCGTTTAAGAACTCTGCCAACGACATTCATCCACAAGCGTGGCTCCATCAATTCTCTCATTGTTTTCCTCCCAACTGGTCATTAGAGCACAGATTAGAATTTATGTGTGGCTACTTGGAGAATGAACCAGCTGTAAGAATGCGATCGGTCATTCACGATTGTCACAGTGAAGGAGAATTTTATCATGCCTTCCTTTCAGCGTATTGGTCTCAAGCTACACAAGACCGAGTAAAACATAGCATCATAATGATGAAACGTTTCGAACAATCTGAATTTTCCAGTCTTATGAAATATTTTGAAGACATGTTGCATAAGAATCAGTATCTTTCAAACCCATACAGCCCCTCAGAACTCATCCGCATTTGCTTAATCAAACTACCTGAACATTTACGGCATATTATTTTGGCAGGACGTTGCAAAGACGACATTGAAGCTTTTCAGGGACTCTTACAAGAATTAGAAATTGACACAGACAGACGCGGGTTGCAAAAACAGGAGTACAACAATTACAGGTCACATCTGTCACAATTCCGCGATGACAGAAATAATACACGACAAGGCTCTTCTTATAACGTAAATCGTGACCAAAACAGACACCACCCGTATGACAACCATTGGCAGAGTAGTAATAATTACAGGGAAAGATCACCTCTCCGCGGTAATGACTATCACACAGACAATCAGAGAAACAGACAATATGGGAACCAAAATAATTATTATCAAGGGAGACAGAATAACTTTAGACGCAACGGTCCAGCGCGCAGTTACGACTCAGGGAGAAATTCTCCACCACGTGACCGACAAGAAAGAAACTATGGAGTCTACCGACATGACGACAGACGATATGATCGTAACGACAGACCTGAATTGCATCAGAACTGGCGGGGTTTAAGCAGGGCTGGGCCCTCTGGGCAACGTGAATTTGTAGAAGTTAGGTCTCCAAATCCCAATAACGACGCGCGCCAACAAAGAGACTATAGGCAATGACTCACACCGCTGGCAGCCACAAAACGTACTTATGAAACTGACAACGCAGCTGCCGTAGCTAGTAATTACGTAAGAATGGAAGACATTAGGGACATCTTACTCCAGGAACACGACGTAACACGTAACAACATTGCATATCCTGTGATTCACATTACAGTAAATGACGTAAAATTTACGGCAGTACTTGACTCTGGCAGTCCCATTTCAGTAATTAGTGAAACAGATTTTAGCAAGTGCAACAAATCGAACGATTGCCCCACACTTCCGTTACGTAAGATTAAATTACAAGGTGCAATCTTTGGAAAAAGTGTAGATGTACGCCAACAAACCAACTTAGAATTCTTTTGTCAAAGCCACAGTTTCTCTATGAACTTTCTTATTGTTCCATTATTGTCGACGGAAATTATACTGGGAGTAGACTTTTTGAATGAATACAAAGCAATCTTAAGCTTTCACGATGCTGAAATAACTTTTGAGAAAGAAGGTAAGTCAATAGCTTTGAAATTTGAAGACTGGCTCTCAAACCATGATGAGGAAATTAATCGGCTTTACCTTCTGTTAGACAACAGTTCGGAATTTTCTACGGAACTAGACACTAACAATCACTCTGCAAGTACTGACAGGGATGATATTGACGGCATGTTTGAAATTAATGAGTTAATTCAGAATAAAATTCAAACAATTGAGAATTGTAATGACACTCATAGGCAGGACCTTTTTGAGATTTTACAAGCACATTCCACAGTTTTTACTCACAAGAACAATCAAGGGATTTCAATACCAATTTCGTGTTCGTGAGCATACTAAATTTTGTGTTAGACCATACGTAATTCCAGCACATTATAGGGACCGTGTTAGAACAGAAATACAATCTATGCTTAATGAGGGCATTATTGAGCCTGCAGTAAGCTCATACAACAACCCATTACATGTTGTTGAGAAGAAAAATGGATCGATCAGGCTTGTTTTAGATTCGAGACAAATCAATACTATCATCATTCCGGAAACAGACAGGCCGCAGACGATGGAAGAACTTCTTCAAAATTTTAATGGTGTAAAAGTGTTGTCTTCCATTGATCTCAGATCCAGCTTTTATCAGATCGAACTTCATCCAGAATGTAGAAAATACACAGCTTTCCTTTGTTTTGGCGTTTGTTATCAGTTTCGGAAACTTCCTTTTGGTTTGAACATTTCTTCGGCAGCATTCATTCGTGGGCTAAATTCCATATTACCTGAGTTCTTAAAACGTCACATCACCTTATATGTGGACGATATTCTGATAGCAGAAGTCTCATGGGAACAACACAGTCGCATCCTCAACAGCGTGTTACGTATTTTTGCAGAATCTGGAATTACAGTTAACTTGGAAAAGTCTGAATTCGGTAGGTCAAAGGTGAAGTTTTTGGGACATATTATTTCTTCTGAAGGCATTCAGCTGGATCCTGAAAAGTTAGAAGCAATCAGAGCCATTCCAGTTCCATCCACAAAAAAACAAGTCCGCAGTTTTCTGGGTCTCGTAAATTTTTACCGTCGTTTTCTGAATATGCGAATTCTTGTTACACCAAAACTTTGTTCTCTCACTGGAAAAAATACTATTTGGAACTGGGACGAACAAGCACAGTTGGAATTCAATTCTTTGAAAGAAGCGTTACTTCACGCGCCAATACTAGCTCATCCAGAACTGTCACAAGATTCCTGCCTTAGCACGGATTCTTCTAAAGTCGGTCTTGGTGCCCATTTATTTCAAGAAGCCATAGAAGATGACATTACTGTTCAGAAAACCATTGCTTTTGCTAGCCGAGTGCTAACAAAATCTGAAAAAAATTATTCCGTTACTGAATTAGAAGCTTTAGCTATCGTTTGGGCATTTAACAAATTCCGTTTCTTTCTTTCTGGCAAGCACGTAAAAGTATACAGTGGTCATCGTGCATTACAATTTCTTATGTCTTCAAAATTAAATCATGACAGGTTAAAACGTTGGGCATTGTTTCTGCAAGAATTCCGCTTCACAATAGTCTACATTCCCGGCAACGAGAACATTGTTGCGGACGCGCTGTCACGCGCACCGGCTGGGCTTGAGAAAAGTAACACAGAAGGCAACCTCGAGAAAAATTTCAGTATTCTTTACATTCAGAAAGTCGCCTTTGAAAACTTCATCACCACATCTTTAAAGGACATTGCTCATGAACAAGATAAAGATCTGATTTGGAAAGACATCAAAAGTAAATGGCATGAAAAGACACACACTCAGATTCGGCATTATTACCTGGTTAGAAACAACATACTCTTCAAACGCTGCACTGTTGATGACAAGCTATGGGTACTTTGCATTCCAGACGATTTTGTTAATAAGCTCATTTGGTACATTCATTTCAGCTACGCACATTTTGGCCCACGAAAATGTTATCATATTCTTCGAACGACTTTTTATTTTAACAATATGGAAAAGCGAATTCGAAGAGTCTTGTCTATTTGTAAACTTTGTCAAAAGGCGAAACCGTCTACTATCTCACATCGTGCTCCGTTGTTTCCAATTATTCCTTCTAAATTAAAAGAATTTGCTGCTGTTGATCTCTTGGGACCCCTTGTCAGAACATCGAATGGATTTTCGTACGTTCTAGTCGCTGTTGAACTTACTTCAAAATTTGTTTCTTTCACTCCGTTACGTAAAGCCACTGGACGGTCTGTATCCAACGCCTTTGTTAAAAATTTCTTATGTTAAGTTGGACACGTTAGTAAAGTCATTTCAGATAACGGACCGCAATCCAGATCTGCTGTTTGGTCACGCATGCTTCGGAATCATAAAATCAAACCTGTTTTTATTTCATTGTATTCACCACATTGTAACCCGTCTGAAAGGATTATGAAAGAAATCAATAAGCTTTGCAGACTTTATTGTCACAGAAAGCATCAGAATTGGGACAGATATTTACACTTATTTCAAAATGTGCTGAATGAAATGCCTCATGATTCCACTGCTTTACCACCTACTCTTGTACTAAAGAATGAAGGACCACCGAACGGAATCAGAGAGCTTGTACCTTTCCCGAATACACGTAAACTTCGAAACAAAGACATAATTGATTTGGCTCTTAAAAATATAAAATCTGCTGCAGACAAAAGGAGAAAACTACACGGTAAAGCAAATGCAAAGAAATTATATATTGGTCAGAAAGTTCTCATTAAAGCTCATTCAGTGTCACATAAGAAGAAACACTTGAGTCACAAATTCTTTCTAGTTTACAATGGACCTTACAGAATCCGACGTATACCACATGATAATTGCGTTGAAGTTGAAACTCTGCGTACTAGGAAGAGTAAAGGTTTACACCACATTTCACATGTAAAACCGTTTATTGAAATATAATCTGCTTTTAACTTTGTCTTTGCCATAAAATTTTTCACTTCACGTTACTAGTACTCTTTGTCACACTTACAAACTGTTAACATGCAACTATGTTTTAAAGCTAACTAACTATCCAGTCAAGAACATAGGTAACTTAGACAAGTAATTGCGAATGCATTGTTATTGCGAACAGACGACACAGTGTTGTTATTTATACATTCCTCCTTGTTAGTTGCATGATTACGTAACAAATATACGGCTTACATACTTAGAACATATACCAGCACTGCATGCAACATTTTGGTTTGCTTGAGAGTGGATTCTGGATTTGAGGTGCTTTCTGTGAAATGCCAGATGACACAGTGGTTAGTTTATGTGACAGCTACACGATTTTATCATGACGCTGCTAATGCGTGACAATTTAAAATGTTGCTTTTGCGGTGTATCTGTTTTATATCTGCAAAGTTTTTTCTGAATTCTTCTATAAAGTGAGACATGTTTTAGTGGTGACTTTTGTGGTATGGCTACAAGAAGACAGCCTTTTCCATATGACAACAATACGTTACAGCACAGTACTTTCCTCATCACGGCAATAAGCGTAATAACTAAGTTATCTATACGCAAAGCATTTCACTTTTGTGTATCATGAAGTAAGTACATTGACTTCTGCAGAACTTAGCTTTCGGAGGACAATAACTACGACACTTGCACAGAGATTATCTTACAGCAAGACGCACATTTAGCGCTACAGGACACGTATTTGAGTGATTAATTTTGTACTTAAAACATTTATTTTTAAAGATTTTTGAATTACAAAGAAAGTTTCCCGTGATACATTTCATTCCATTGCTGTAATCTGTAACACCTGAGGGTATAATTACAATAATCCTCAGGGGGGTACACGTCTACTTTGTGTACCATGTGTTTGGCAAGCACAAGGAGCCCTAGCTAATACGGTATTTGCTTACACAACTTTACACATCGGTACCATATTTCTCTAATACATAAATTACACAGCTATCTGATCATTTAACTGAGAGAGACAAACATTTTTTTTTAATATGTCACAGACAGTGACAGATGTTTACGCAATTGCACAGTTGAGTAACTTCACACTTACGAAATTGTATTTTGTCTGTACTTTGTGAACTGTTCATATTTTTTCGGACCCATTGTGATATTATGAGAGCTTTGAATGATATATTTGGTATGGGATCACGATTTTTAAAGTACGTTTGAGGCAGATGACACTTTTGACATGAGCAGAGAATTTTTTTAGGTTTTGAAATTATTGGAGGAAGCTACGACGATTTTGAGATTTGACTGAGGTGTTATGATGTTATTTTTACGACGACGATGTGTATTATGCTTTTGAGATATGTTTATGATCAATAAGATGATGCTACCGTATATGAGGAATTTGATTATGCTACGTATTTCTTAGGATGAAATATTGAGGACGACGAATATGTATATGTGTAGTAAGGTAAGGAATAAGGAGTAGTGGTTAGGGTCTCTGATTTATGAAAAGGATGTTGAAACTAAGAATCGTACTTTAAGAGTTATGAAACGTGTGTAAATGCGTGAAAGTATCACAATGCCGACGAAAACTTTTGGAACACTGTTACATTCATAGGATTTTGTTTCTACACATTTGTAACGCTAATTCTTGACCTGTGAAATATTTTTATATGAGACCGTCACTGTAGCAAACTGGTGTCGTAAATATTTCGGTAAGAAAGCCAAGTGACCTTGACGTAATGCGTCTTGAGCGGCCAGCTGTGTGTCGCCTGGAAAAAAGCCATTAGTGCCTTTCGGAAGCACAGGTAGAAAAAAAAAAGGGAGGCTATTCTCCTCGCTATTGACATTTCCTTGTTGATAGCATACTGTGGAGCTCGTAATTTATTATATTTACTGAAATGCCTAATGAAACGTGCATGGGTGCTTATTTATAATAAAGATATAAGAATGCAATGCAAATACTTTTTAATTTTCTGTCGCTGTATGTCCGATTACGCTGTTTCGTAAACGGCTGGCCCTGACTAGTTTTTTGTACGCAATCTGACTGCATGTAACAACCACAAAGAATGAAATGAAAATTTCAGTTAATACAATTAATTAATTAAGTCCCCAGCAACTATAAAACCTACGAAACCAACAAAGCACAAGTGTAGCTGTTCTGTATGTGGTAGTATGACTCAATGCACATCTGGCACGGTTCTTCTTCAACAAGACAAGAATTTTTAAATACCAATTATACTGACGTGATAAAAGAAAATTACAAATACTATAATTGTGCAAGAAAACCAAAATTACACTCTAATACAAGAACACACACCAGATGCTTGTTGACTGAACCTGTAATGACACATTATCCAGGTCACTGAAATAATGAGAGAGAAGAATAAAAGTAGTTTGTTACCTTAATTTATATTGACGAAATGCACTCTGATCATTACAATGTCTCCATTAGAATAACATCTGCTATCTCTCCCATCACATAGCTAAATAAAACATGGAACAAACACTCACTACTACCCCATCTCACTCCAACTTCAGCTACAAGCAGTGTCCACCACAAATTCTCGGTAAGAACTGCCTGTCGCTGCGTCTCAATAATCACTGCCAGTGGAGGCGGCGGAACAATACTCTCTGGCGCGATTTCTGGCGCTGTGGCTCAGTGTAGCCACCTTTCATATGCCCTTCCTCCACGGGCTAGAATTTGATGGTATTTTTGCCACCATTGGTGGTGAAAATACCACCAAATTCGTCAAAAAAAAATGCAGACAAAAATAAAAGATAATATTAATACGTAAGTATCATATAACTAGATAAAATTTTGGTTTTGCACTGACCTTACAATAGCCTAATATATAAAATACAGTAAGGAATACAAATTCTTTCATACATATGACTTTACATAATAGTTTACACAAATATCATGTGGTTAAACAATTCAATCGATAGCGTCAGCAATGACGAATATGAGCAGGTAAGAGTCTTATAACTTTTCACAAACAGTAATACACAAAAAATCAGTTTATACAAATATTCACATAAAATGTTTTCATAACAAGTGGTTGACAGTTCCAGCAGTAGCACCCAGCAATGTTGAGTAGGTGCAGACACCATCAGGTGACATCATTTCAGTAGAAGCAGTCCATCAGTGGCACCCAGCATTGTGGAACAGGTGCAGACTCCAACAGGTGACATCCTTTCAGTAGAAGCAGTCCATCAGTGGCACCCAGCATTGTGGAACAGGTGCAGACTCCAACAGGTGACATCATTTCAGTAGAAGCAGTCCATCAGTGGCACCCAGCATTGTGGAACAGGTGCAGACTCCAACAGGTGACATCATTTCAGTAGAAGCAGTCCATCAGTGGCACCCAGCAATGTTGAAGAGGTACAGACAGCAAGAAGTAACATCATTTCAGTAGAAGCAGTTCCATTTGTGGTACCCAGCAATGTTGAAGAGGTACAGACAGCAACAAGTCACATTTCTCAGTAGAAGCAGTTCATCAATGGCACCCAGCAATGTTGAGTAGGTGCAAACAGCAACAGGTGACATCATCTCAGTAGAATCAGTCCATCAGTGGCACCCAGCAATGTTGAGTAGGTGCAGACAGCAAGAAGTAACATAATTTCAATAGAAGCAGTTCCATCTGTGGTACCCAGCAATGTTGAAGAGGTACACACAGCAACAAGTCACATTTCTCAGTAGAAGCAGTTCATCAGTGGCACCCAGCATTGTTGAGTAGGTGCAGACAGCAGTCCATAATATTCACTATCACTAATCAGACAGTTCAAGCATGAACAATAGTTTGAATGCACATACAAATGCTTTTACAATGCTCTTACACTAAACATACAAATCATAACAAACACACAAATGATATCAGATAATTGTCATATTACTATTACAAATACACAAACATCAGTAAACCTATAATATTTATGGGTGTCAGTGCAAGCCACTACAAACAAATAAAATAATATTTAGGAGATAGGTGGGTAGGATTAGGAAAGGAAAACACACAAAACACACTCACTCATCTTTCATCCACATTAAGTACTACTGTGTGTAAGTAGGCTGTTTATGTTTTCTTTATGTAAGTTTGCTGTTTATGTTTTTTATTGGCAACGTTACTCACTGGCTGTGCTGTGTGCAGTATGTGGCTAGTTTGCATTGTTGTCTGCCATTGTTGTCATGAACTGCTATAGCTGGATGTGAACAGCAGATTGCGTTGGGCAGTTGGAGGTGAGCCGCCAGCAGTGGTGGATGTGGGGAGAGAGATGGCGGAGTTTTGAAAAATGTCATGAACTGCTGTATATATTATGAATCTTGAGGTAAATACATTGTTTGTTCTCTATTAGAATCTTTCATTTGCTAAGACTATCAGTAGTTAGTGCCTTCCGTAGTTTGTATCTTTTATTTAGCTGGCAGTAGTGGCACTCGCTGTATTGCAGTAGTTCGAGCAACGAAGATTTTTGTGAGGTAAGTGATTTGTGAAAGGTATAGTTTAATGTTTGTCAGGGCCATTCTTTTGCAGGGATTTTTGATAGTCAGATTGCGTTGCGCTAAAAACATTGTGTGTGTCAGGTTAAGCACAGTCTTGTACAATTGTTCTAAGTGGACGTTTCACATGTAAAATTGTTCAAAGGGGATGTTTCATATGTCGACCCTTAGCCTAGGATACCTCACTGGAATCTTCTGATTTTTTCTTGTAGTTTGTGTATTTAGTGTAGCTTTTGTTTATTGCTAGCGCGTAATTGTAGAGAGAATCTCCTTTGTAGTTGCAGTCTTTCATTGTTGTAATGTAAAACAGTTGTGGCATGCATGTAGATTTGCAACAAGTATTTCGCAGCTGCGCTTGTAATTAACTACATATTATTTTCAGTGCTATGTTAATGTGTTCTCTTATTTTTGCTATTCAAATTGTGCTTTTCTGTGTTATCGTGTGAAATATTGTCACAATAATGGCGTGTGAAAAACGTAACACTCGGCTCCAAAGTAAAATGAGAAACGACAGTGAAGACGAAAGCAATGTGTTAGCGCCACTGTGTAATGAGTTAACTAATGTTCAAAGTAGTAATTTGGTAACTGTGCATAGGGAAATGGAGCGGGCGTCAAACAATGGCGTAGACAGTCAAACAGGTAGTGAACAGGGAAGCATTATCGATCGATCGGTCGGCAACAGCTCGCCTCAGGAATCCGAAATGATAGGACACAATTTTGCAAATACTGTAGATTCAGGTTTTGCGTCCTCACCGTCTTCTCAAATGAGTCAAGACACATTTTCTGCTTGTCAAAATGTGAATGTTGCTGGTGCAAATGCACTGCCGAAAAGCGTAGAGGAACAGATTCCAGACACTAATGCATTGTTATTACAATTAATGCAACAAATGGGACAAAATCTCCTAAAGTTAGACACAATGGAACAAAATCTTAAAAAGTTAGACACAGTGGAACAAAATCTGCAAAAGTTAGACACAATGGAACAACACCAGAGACAAACACAGCAACAGTTAGACACAGTGGAACAAAATCTTAAAAAGTTAGACACAATGGAACAAAATCAGAGACAAACACAGCGAAAGCTTCAAAAGTTAGACACCACACTTGAACAAACACGTGAAGATTTAACTACTGAGTTACATAACATTGAATCGAAATGTCAAAAAGTCTGTAATGACGTAAAAACACAAATTTGTGAGCATTTTCAGCCTATTTTTTCGCGGCATGAAAATGCATTACAGAATCACGAAGCAGCCATAAAAGAACTGCAAAATATTGTTCATGAAAATCATGAGACCTTGCAAGCTAAAATGGACTCAGTTGCATCTACCGATTCGGTTACGCAACTTGCAAAAACTCAGGAAAACTTAAAGGACACAGTAGAAAGACACATGGGGGAAATTAGTTCATTATCAGAGAAAGTAGCCGAACTTTCGGATCAGGTCACTAACTTATCTACAAAGGTAGATGATGATCTGAATGACACAAGACCCGTAGCCTTCACTGACACAGAAGAGTATGAACAAATAAGAAAATTCAAACAAAATCAGAATCAAATTAATACGCAATACAAAAGAGAAATGCGGGAAGTACAAGATCAGCTGACACAGGTAATACAAGAATTACGTATTTCAGAGGACACTCGCGCCCCAATAAGGGAAGAGGGACATAGAAATACGGAACAGCCACAAAATAATAACACAGAGCATTTCGGTAATTATGAAAGGAATTGGCAAGGTGCACCGAATTTTGATATGGAACCGCCGACACGACGTAACAATGACCGATATGTGACTCGCCGACATGATGATTTTGACTATAAGCTGTTCATTACTACACGTAAATTCAAAACATTCAAGAATTCTGCCAACGACATTCATCCACAAGCGTGGCTCCATCAATTCTCTCATTGTTTTCCTCCCAACTGGTCATTAGAACACAGATTAGATTTTATGTGTGGCTATTTGGAGAATGAACCAGCTGTAAGAATGCGATCGGTCATTCACGATTGCCACAGTGAAGGAGAATTTTACCATGCCTTCCTCTCAGCATATTGGTCTCAAGCCACACAGGACCGAGTAAAACATAGCATCATGATGATGAAACACTTCGAACAATCTGAATTTTCCAGTCTTGTGAAATATTTTGAAGACATGTTGCACAAGAATCAGTACCTATCAAACCCATACAGCCCCTCAGAACTCATCCGCATTTGCTTAATCAAACTGCCTGAACATTTACGACATATTATTTTAGCAGGACGTTGCAAAGACGACATTGAAGCTTTTCAGGGACTTTTACAAGAACTGGAAATTGACACTGACAATCGCGGAACGCGAAAACAGGAGTACAACAGTTACAGGTCACATCTGTCACAATTTCGCGATGACAGAAATAATACACGACAAGGCTATTCTTATAACGTAAATCGTGACCAAAACAGACACCACCCATATGACAACCACTGGCAGAGTAATAGTTACAGAGAGAGATCCCATTTCCGTAGTAATGAATATGACAGAGATTACCATAGAAACAGACAATATGGAAACCAAAACAATTATTATCAAGGGAGACAGAATAACTTCAGGTGCAACAGTTCAGCACGCAGTTACGATTCCGTGAGAAATTCTCCACCACATGACCGACAAACAAGAAACTATGTAAACTACCGACAAAACGACAGACGTGAATTTTATCAGAACTGGCGAGCTTTAAACAGAGCTGGGCCCTCTCGGCAAGGCGAATTTGTGGAAGTTAGGCCTCCTAACCCCAATAACGGCGCGCACCAACAAAGAAACAGACAATGACTCACACCGCAGGCAGCTGCGTGCGCCGGGTGGCTCCGAGAAAAATAACATTGATGCTAACCTTGAGCAAAATTCCAGTATTCTTTACCGACGTATACCACATGTTAATTGCGTTAAAGTTGAAACTCTGCTTACTAGGAAGAGTAAAGGTTTACACCACATTTCTCATGTAAAACCATTTATTGACAGATAATCTGCTTTTTAACTTAGTCTTTGCAATTTTCACTTCACGCTACTTGTACAATTTGTCACACTGAGAAACTGTTAACATGCAACATTTTGGTTTGCTTACGAGTGGATTCTGGATTTGAGGTGCTTTATGTGAAATGCCAGATGACACAGTGGTTAGTTTATGTGACAGCTACACGATTTTATCACGATGTTACTAATGAGTGACAATTTACAATGTTGCTTTTGCGGTGTATCTGTTTTATATCTGCAAAGTTTTTTCTGAATTCTTCTATAAAGTGACTTTTGTGCTATTGCTACAAGGAGACAGCCTTTTCCGTAGGACAACAATACGTTACAGCGACAACAATACGTTACAGCACAGTACTTTCCTCATCACGGCAATAAGCGTAATAACTAAGTTATCTATACGCAAAGCATTTCACTTTTGTGTATCATGAGGTAAGTACATTGACTTCTGCAGAACTTAGCTTTCGGAGGACAGTAACTACGACACTTCCCAGAGATTATCTTACAGCAAGACGCATATTTAGCGCTACAGGACACGTATTTGAGTGATTAATTTTGTACTTAAAACATTTATTTTTAAAGATTTTTGAATTACAAAGAAAGTTTTTCGTGATACATTTCATTCCATTGCTGTAATCTGTAACACCTGAGGATACAATTACAATAAACCTCAGGGGGGTACACGCCTACTTTGTGTACCATGTGTTTGGCAAGCACAAGGAGCCCTAGCTAATATGGTATTTGCTTATACAACATTACACATCGGTACCATATTTCTCTAACACATAAATTACACAGCTATCTGATCATTTAACAGAGAAACAAACATATTTTTTCTATGTGAGTGACACATGTTTACGCAATTACACCGTTGGATAACTTCACACTTACGAAATTGTATTTTGTCTGTACTTTTTGCACTGTTCATATTTTTTTGGTACCATTGTGATACTATGAGAGCTTTGAATGATGTATTTGGTAAGGGAGTATGATTTTAAAGTACGTTGGAGGTAGATGACACTTTTGACATGAGCAGAGAATTTTGTTAGGTTTTGAAATTATTGGAGGAAGCTACGACGATTTTGAGATTTGACTGAGGTTTTATGATGTTATTTTTACGACGACGATGTGTATTATGCTGCTGAGGTAAGTTTATGATCCATAAGCTGATGCTATATGAGTTATTTGATTATGCTATGTATCTGTTATGATGAAATATGGAAAAAGTGTCGACGAATAAGGTAAGGAGTAATGAATAGTGGTTAGGCACTCTTGACTTGTGAAAAAGGATGTTGGAAACCAAGAATCGTACTTTAAGAGTTATGAAATGTGTGTGTAAATGCGTGAATGTATCACAATGCAAGCGAAAATTTTTTGGACACTGTCATATCAATAGCATTTTGTTTCTACAGATTTGTAACGCAAATTCTTGACCTGTGAAATATTTTTATATGAGACTGTCACTGTAGCAGAAACTGCTGTCGTAAATATTTCCGTAAGAAAGTTAAGTGACCACCTGCACATAATGCGACGGGGGCACCCAGGTGTGTCAGACACCTGGAGAACAAGCCTTTTCAGACGCTCAGGTAGAAAAGAAAGCCATTAGGGTGTGCCAGAGGCACAGGTGGAAGAGAAGGACAAAGAGAGGCCTATACCCCTGTTTATGACATTCCTTTGTAGAGGGCATCGCTAATGTGACACGCTCGTTACTTGAAAACATATGATTTTTGTAATGCGTTGTGGGCACACAGCTGTGTCAAACACCTGGAGAACAAGCCATTAAGGTGTGCCTTTCATCGCTAATGCGACACCCTCGTTACTTAAAAACATATGATTACTCGCACTTTGTGCTAATTATTGAAATGCTTATGAATTGATGGGAAATATTCGTACATCTGCTCACCTGATTATGACAAGTGTCTTTCTACGAGAGTTGAGAGCCATTAACTTATGAAATGAAATGTCACATGACTACTGAATGATATTTTTATGCTTTGGTTTGCGTAATTGCTTATTTCATTTGATATCTGGTTTCCAGCTGTGTTGCAGCATTGCTTTTATAAAATGAGATGCATTTGCTAATGTGAACTCTTTCTGTCAACAGATCTATTAAATGATAATTTTGTAATCCACATTCTTTAAGAAAGGAGCATTTGGAAAGGAAAGAACAATAAGAAGAAACTAGCAACAGTAACACATAATTTTCTTTTCTAGTACATGGTAATATTTTTTTTACAATCAGTTGTTATGGTGCACCACTTTAATTACATAGACATTAAGATGTGAATATGCATTTCCCTTGTCTGCATTGTTGTTTTTACTGTAATATGTTTTCTGCTTGAGCTATGTCATGTTTAGGTATAAGTTGCTGCTGTTTGCCAGGCATAGTGTTATTGAATTTGACTTTTGCTAATTTATGCTGCTAGCTTTGCCAATTTGCATTTTTTTTGTCATTTCTGTTTGTGTTGATTTGTTGTGATGCTGCATTGCCTCGTCCCTTGGTATATATATCTGAGCTCAGTAGATTTAAGTTAGCTTAAGAGGGGGTAGACTATATAAGAAACTGACTATGGAGAATAGGTAAAGAATGCATTGCGAAGAGAGATTTGGGCCCCAATGACTATTGTACAATCAGAAATAATTATTTTGAAAGAAATATGAATAGAATACAGGAACGAGGTATAGGTAGGATTTTCTTGGAAATAAATGATGAGGTAAGCAATGTGTGAACATATAAATATAGAAAGCATGCTTAGATAGGATTTTTTTTGGTGGAAGCAAAGGTTGAAATAAGACGAACAATCTATGGAATGAAGGGAGATCTCCAAGCAAAATACTGCAGTACCAAATGCTACACTGAAAACAAACCCTGTCCTTTCCTTTTGTGTTATTCCGCTATATGTTTGTGTGCCCTTGTGTATTTGTGTTTTTCCTGTCTTTATGTGTTTAGCTGATGGGAGCAATGTTGTAGAATTTTTCTAATACTCTGTTATTTACCTTGTAAAGATGTTTAGACATTATTTATTCTGTTTTAATGCTCATGTGTGAAGTTGACGTTTCAAAAGTGATTCTGATCTTTTATTTTTGTACTCATGTCATCATTCCTGTAACACTGATGTATATGTTTATTTCTATTCTTTTGTAAAGCCCTATTACTACAAATATTATCTGTATTGTTATGTTTTTAATGATGTATTTTGTACCTTTATAATTGCATTCTTATGTTATATAATTGTAATTGACGCCAGTTAATCAAATTAAGTAATTTGTAAGCATTCATTTCACTGCACACATTTCTGTTGGTCATAGTATATGGACAATATGTGAGAAGTAGGGACTGTTAGTGTTTGCACGTGTGTTACTAATTCAGCAAGGGACTGGATAACAGCATTGCTGGTTCTAAGGACAATTCCAAAAACTTTGTGAGTGCACAAGTGGTGGTTATGGACTTGTTATATTAACTGCAAGACTCTTCACTGGTGATTGTGCACCCGCACAGTCGCAACAGATGGCTGCTGGCCGTCTCTACAAGGACTACAGGGGGTCTGCATCTCTGGTGGCCCACCAATACCACAATCTCTACAAGGATTACAGTGGGTCTGCACCTTCGATGGCCCACCAATATAATTATTTCTACAAGGACTACAGTGGGTCTGCACCTCTGGTGGCCCACCAATACTCTCTACCAGGACTGCAGTGGGTCTGCTCTGTGATGACCTACCTACCAATCTTCTTCAACACGTCGACTGACTCTGCTGTGGGTTTGCTCCATTGTGGCGCATTACCTGTCAGCATGTCAAGAGTCAGCACTGTCTTTCTGTTAGAAGGACAACACTACTTCTTCAAGACTGCATGGACATCCACTACTTCCGTGTGCATTGCCTTTTATTGCTCAGACTTTGATAAAAGAAACGGCAGTTTTACTGTGGTGAATGATCAGGACTGTCTTTATTGACTGTGAGAAAATTTTAGCTTTTGACCAACATTGTATTATTAAGTGTGTGCATTTGATATCTTTGTTATTGTAATTATGAAAAATTTTTTCAAATCTGTATTGGCCACTGCCCAAAAAAATTTGTAAAATTTTTTGTGGGGAGCATGGGGGCTATGTAAGTAGGCTGTTTATGTTTTCTTTATGTAAGTTTGCTGTTTATGTTTTTTATTGGCAACGTTACTCACTGGCTGTGCTGTGTGCAGTATGTGGCTAGTTTGCATTGTTGTCTGCCATTGTTGTCATGAACTGCTATAGCTGGATGTGAACAGCAGATTGCGTTGGGCAGTTGGAGGTGAGCCGCCAGCAGTGGTGGATGTGGGGAGAGAGATGGCGGAGTTTTGAAAAATGTCATGAACTGCTGTATATATTATGAATCTTGAGGTAAATACATTGTTTGTTCTCTATTAGAATCTTTCATTTGCTAAGACTATCAGTAGTTAGTGCCTTCCGTAGTTTGTATCTTTTATTTAGCTGGCAGTAGTGGCACTCGCTGTATTGCAGTAGTTCGAGCAACGAAGATTTTTGTGAGGTAAGTGATTTGTGAAAGGTATAGTTTAATGTTTGTCAGGGCCATTCTTTTGCAGGGATTTTTGATAGTCAGATTGCGTTGCGCTAAAAACATTGTGTGTGTCAGGTTAAGCACAGTCTTGTACAATTGTTCTAAGTGGACGTTTCACATGTAAAATTGTTCAAAGGGGATGTTTCATGTGTAATTGAATAGTGTTAACTGTGTGAATCCACTTCTGTCAAAATTTCATGTTCATCATGTGTATCAAGTAGTAGTGACAGCAATGTATAACAGTCAATAATAGTTAAGTCAACATCATAGTCATCATGTCAAGACCAATGTTTGCCAAGCCAGATCAAAATGTACGGTTGCTGAACAACTGTCAGTGTGCCAAGATATGCAACTTACTCTCTCCAAAAAAAAAGTACATACTGCTTAATGATTTAACAAAGTGTGTGTAGACAATCTTCCTTCCATTTTAGTGTTCTAGTCTGCTATCTTCATCCTCCTTGTTCCATATAGACCAAAAAAAAAAAAAAAAAAAAAAAAAATATGCACCTCACTTATTTTACCTCTTATACACCATAACTCCAATCAATTTCATATAATCTCAATACCTCCATAATACCTCTTCAATACGTCGATACATATAAACCTTATTGCCAGTATCATTTCACTTCCATAACAACTCTTTCCTCTAGTCAGTCTCCTCGATCGAGTACAGATAAAATCCTAATGCAAACCTCCTCATCCCATACAATCCGAAGACACACTGTCAACACACAACCTCTGTGTAATCCATCTGACCAAAATCTTCTACTCATTATGAATTATAAACAAAGAATGCATACATGACCTCTAACAGACTTAGTTCGAATAACTCTCAGTAATTAAGTACGATTACGGAGTGTGAATGATCCTAATATTTCACAGTGTGTACACCACTTCAAGAATTATGGCAAACAGAAGCAAACATGTGGAGTATTTCTTGTGTCAAGTGTCACTTCCTATTTCAATTGCTCACGAAAAATGCAGGGTAATAACTGTGTTGGTATGTCATGTCGTTAGCTTCCTTCCTATTGGCATACATTTATACAGCTTTCATAAAACCTCCAGCTCATGTGACTTCTATGATGTTTCTTGTACTAAAGTCGCTCGTCGAATTTCTGCAGTTCATTTTCTTATGTTAAAATATAAAACACTGAGCGTAAGCAAAACAAGCAACAGCGAGTAAATATACCAGTAGTGAACAGAATGTCAACAAGTGGATGCAGCACAATTTCTATAACGAGGCTTCGCCAAGCGAACAATCCGTAACCCATACCACATCGTAACCCACACTCCATGTCCGTACACTGTACATCAGCATTGCTATATACCAAATTAAAGTATAGTTATGACAACAAGCAGAAATGTGTAAATGTGCAATCCATACGCATAGCAGTAAACATATATCTTACGTACTAAACAGGTCATTAGCATCGTATCTTAATAAGTAAACATGAAGGCGCAAGCAGATAAATCACAAAGTATAACTTACATACCTAACCTCATCAGCACAATTAATCAGGTGACAATTATAATTTAAATAAATAGGCACAGCAGGCACATAATTAAAAATATGACATCAGTGAAAAAGCAGTGCAGCCAAGCGATGCATAATATACACAAGTAACAATCCAGTTCACTAATAATCATTGTCAAAATCAGTTAACGTACGCAAGCACGTCGCTTCACAAGTAATTTCATTGAACATGTAATTAGCACAAAGTATGAATCACGTAATTGCGAGCAGCAAATTACGTCTAAAATACGTACCTAAGTGGAAATATGGTACCTGAAAAATAAACTCAATTAATAATTACCTTTTTAGTTTATTACTTTCTTCTTCGAAATGACATTTTTCCTTACATTTTCTCGATAGCAAGTCGTCTTAACGTCGGACACGCACAGAATTTACCTGAAGTTCTTAAATATTTTATAGAACCGTATCCTGAAAAATACTGAATGTTAATAACAGAATTCATCAAGTCACTATAGCTTTATACTGAATTTAGTCGGAGAAATTAGACTGTGTATTTATTTACGGCTGTCAGTGCATTCGCACTGAGCGCTCGATCAGCTGTAGGCGCGTGACGTAGGAAGTGATTGTTTGCGGTCAACGACTGCCTTGTGCGGCGCGCAGACTTGACTGTTGCTTTGAGTATATGCCGCCGCCAAAACACAGCGCGGTATCCTTGTACTCTCCGTGTGTTTACATACAACTGTTAGTTTCTCAAAAGTATGTCATTCTACAAAAATTTTTCAAAAGTATATCATTCCACAAAAATTTTAACGTTAGATATATGATGTATTCCCTTAGAGCGTCGTGATTTAAGAGTTCCTACTTCGACAGTGTTATCATGAATAATTTTGCGAATTCTATATGGACCGTTATAAAGCAGAAAAAATTTCCGACACAAGCCTTTTCCTTTGTGAGACAAACGATGAGTCTTAATTAACACCTTCTGACCAACCGACAAGATTTTTAAACGACCAGGACGCTTAGCTGATTTCTCTCTTCTAGCAGCCGCAGATGCAATATTTTGTAGAGCCAGGTTGACAACTTCAGAATGCCACAGTTTCCGTGTAGGCGGAAAAGGAACGATTTCAGAAATGCGATTTGTCGGTGCTTTGTTTTTTAATATCAGTATAGGTGGTAAAGAAGTTGAGTCGTTAGGAAGTTCATTCAGAATGTTTTCAAAAATATGAAGATACTGATCCCAAGTTCTGTGATTCTGATGACAATAAAGACGACACAATTTATTGATTTCCTTCATCCATCTCTCTGAAGCGTTAGATTGAGGGTGAAAAAGTGAAATGAAAATTGGTTTAATTTTACGACGCCGTAGAGTACGAAGCCAAATTTTAGAACGAAACTGTGATCCATTATCTGATATAACCTTATCAACATGACCCACTTCTTTAAGAAAATGGTTAATGAAAGCATTAGATACTGAACGAGCTGTTGCTTTGCGTAACGGTGTAAAAAACACATATTTTGATGTCAACTCCACTGCTACGAAAATGTACGCAAAACCATTAGTAGATCGAACCACTGGACCGAACAAATCAACTGCAGCCATGTCCTTTAATTTCGCTGGAATGATAGGAAACAACGGTGCTCTGTGAGAAATAGTTGGCGGCTTTTGACATAATTTGCATAAACGAGGTGTGGCCAAATCGTCCAATCTAACAAAACGTCTAAGAAAATTACAGACGCCAAGGAAACTACGAACATCACGTTTTGTGGTAGGAACAGCATAATTACGAAGAGCGTCTAGTTTCTCTGGATCAGGAAGAATACCTTCTGTAGAAATAATGTGACCGAGAAATTTCACCTGAGAACGACCAAATTCGGATTTTTCTAAGTTCACTGTAATGCCAACTCTTGCAAAGATACGTAATAATGAATCCATAATTTTGTTGTGCTCACTCCAAGAACGTTTAGCAATAAGAATGTCGTCAACATATGAAGTAATATTGTCACGAAGATAAACAGGTAAAATTTCATTTAAACTACGAATGAATGCTGCTGAAGGTAAAGTCCAAACGGTAATTTACGAAATCACATTTAGGTAAATAGTCATATCCGGTTATTGTTTACTTACTCACTAGACAGACTGATAGTCGAAGAGTTGTTCTGACAGATGCAAAGAATAGTAAAAGAGTAGACAGCGGTACAGAAAACTAAAAGAGAAATAGCACCGCTACAGCTCGGGGCCCTATGCTCGCTACGGCACATATTCACTTAAGAGTAGTGAATCCCCTGAGGACTTCAATAGCTGCACATAAATTTTAGTTTGTGACTTTGTGGCACATCTGGCGGAAGTGCGTACGTAAATTGATCTAACCATGAACATGGATGTATCTCATTCTTAGAATTACGAAAGATCTTAAATTTCCGAACAGTCAAAAAGTGTTTATAGTCAAAGTTTTCGCCTCGTGGCGACAAAGACCTACCGCGTCTGTCCCAGTCCCAATGCCGATTATTGTCAAGTTCGCGCGCCTGGCGCTCTCTTGTTGCATCCCGTAAATGAAACAAATTATTTTCTTCAAACCCCTCTGGTATCTGTGATTCTAAATTTCTTTTGCCGTCTTTTCCTACGACTTCGCCTTCAATTTGTTTGACTTGCTTTCGTAATGCCTCAACTTCCCTTTTAACGCGTTCGTTAAATTTTCCCTGATTTTCAACATGTTTACTTATGCTCTGGTACTCTTCGGTTTCTGAAAGTGGCAATGGAGCTGTGTCATCTGAATCTCTGTCCCCATTTAAACTAAGATTTGTCAATTTATCTGAAATCTCCTCCACTCTTTCCGATAAGTCACCAATTTGTTCTTTCTGTTTATTTACGTCTTCCGTAAGTGTCGCGACTCGCGTTTCAGTATTAACGCATTTAGTAATTAACTGTTCATACTGTTGTGTTAGGTTATTTAATCTGTCATTTGGTACGGATTCCTCGATTCTCTCAAATATTTCTTCCTTATCTTTTGCACGTTGTAAATTTAACTCTGAAAATTTCTGTACTATCACGCGATCTCTTTCTTCCTGTTCTCTATCCTGTTCCCTTTGTCTAATCTCTACTGCACTTAATCTATTATTGTGAGAATTCAAAATCGGTTGTACTTCTTCTCTGATTTCTTTCTTTAATTCATCTTTCATATTTTTGAAACATGTCCCTATTCGTGAGTCTAACCGTGTTTCCATTGTTCCCATCTGTGTTTTTAATTCAGATCTAAACTGTTTTTCCATTGTTCTCATATCATTTTTAATTCAGATCCCAAAGTTCCCATCTCAGTTTTAATTGTTCCTATCTCTGTTTTTAATTCAGATCGAAACTGCTCCATTGTTCCCCTATCTGTTTTTAATTCAGATCGTAAATTTAATATTGCACTCATCAACTGCTCCAGATTAACTTGTTCGAAATTCTTTTCGCCCCTAACATTTCCCGTAAAACTAACTTCCTTCGTCATAGCAGTAAAGCTATCTGAGTTCGATACTATTCCAGAATCTTCTGTCGTTAATCTCGGATTCATTGAATTTTCTGATTGAGAAAAATTTTGAAATGGTTCCGGACTATTTTCCCGACTTATTACATTGTTTTCCACTTCATTATCCATCATACTGTTTTCCTCTGTTGGCGAGTTCGCCATGTTAACAATTTCGTCATTCTCACTATTCATCATTTTTGCCTTTTTCATTGATCGCGTAATCATTTACAAAATATACAAAACTCGTCACTATATGAAAATTGCACACAATGACACTTTATCTCCAACAATATCAATCACACGAAATGTTTCCTTCAAACACGATTAACGAACAATAGAAGAATAACAATCACCAAATCTACACATGCAAAATAGACTACAATTACTAAACTACAAATTGCTACTACAATACTACTGTCTACTATTTTTACAATCAGAAGAATTCCAAGGGACGATCCGAAGCAGCGGTCGCCACGTGCATGGGTGCTTAATTAAAATAAAGATATAAGAATGCAATGCAAATACTTTTTAATTTTCTGTCGCTGTATGTCCGATTACGCTATTTCGTAACCGGCTGGCCCTGGCTAGTTTTTTGTACGCACTCTGACTGCATGTAACAACCACAAAGAATGAAATGAAAATTTCAGTTAATACAATTAATTAATTAAGTCCCCAGCAACTATAAAACCTACGAAACCAACAAAGCACAAGTGTAGCTGTTCTGTATGTGGTAGTATGACTCAACGCACATCTGGCACGGTTCTTCTTCAACAAGACAAGAATTTTTAAATACCAATTATACTGACGTGATAAAAGAAAATTACAAATACTATAATTGTGCAAGAAAACCAAAATTACACTCTAATACAAGAACACACGCCAGATGCTTGTTGACTGAACCTGTAATGACACATTATCCAGGTCACTGAAATAATGAGAGAGAAGAATAAAAGTAGTTTGTTACCTTAATTTATATTGACGAAATGCACTCTGATCATTACAATGTCTCCATTAGAATAACATCTGCTATCTCTCCCATCACATAGCTGCATAAAACATGGAACAAACACTCACTACTACCCCATCTCACTCCAACTTCAGCTACAAGCAGTGTCCACCACAACTTCTCGGTAAGAACTGCCTGTCGCTGCGTCTCAATAATCACTGCCAGTGGAGGCGGCGGAACAATACTCTCTGGCGCGATTTCTGGCGCTGTGGCTCAGTGTAGCCACCTTTCAAACGATGAGAAACATTTCACGGCTATTGTCTTGCTAGATGAGAAAAATGCCATATGGCTTGCTTTATGTATTTATTTACACATTTTGTTTAATATCAAGTTTCTAGCTGTACTGCAGCATTGGTTAAAATAAAATTTAATATATGTACTAATATAGTTATTTTATGCCTACAGATCCAGTCACTAAGAAATTTATGATCTACTTCCAAGAAAACGAGGGCACATAAATAGACATTTCCCTTCACAGGAATTGCATAAATAATTTCTTTACGATTTGGTAACTTATCTGCTAGTGTAAGTTCTCATGATGCATCACTCTAGTGTTAAGATGCGACATAGGTATTAGATATGGCCATTTTAGTGTAATATTTTTTCTGCTTGAGCTATGTCATGTTTAGATATAAGTTTTGTTATTTGGTGCTGCTGTTTGCCAGGCATAATATTACAGAATTTGACTTTGTATTACGCTGTTAAGCCAGTTTTACTACGGATTTAGTTTTCTTTTTTGCTGCACAGTGCCTTATATTAGTTGTAATATTGCAATTGCTTTGCCAATTTGAATTTTTTTGTCATTGATGTTTGTGTTAATTGTTTTGTGCTGCTACATTGCTTCGTCCCTTAGTTTAGCATCTGAGCTCAGTAGATTTAAGTTAGCTTAAGAGGGGGTAGTCTATATAAGAGAATGAGTTGCGATGAATTGGAAGAAATGCATTGAGAAGTTATAGGAAAAAAAGTACAGAAAACAGGTTTAGGTAGGATTTTCTTGGAAATAAATGATGAGGTAAGAAATTTGTGAACATATAAATACAGAAAGCATGCTTAGATAGAATTTTTTTGGTGGAAACAAAGGATGAAATAAGAGGAAAGATATATGGAATGAAGTTTTGGGATGGACTGCAGTACCAAATGTTACACCGAAAACAAACCCTGTCCTTTCCTTTTGTGTTATCCCACTATGTGTTTGTGTACCCTTGTGTAGTTGTTTTCTTCCTGTCTCTGTGTAGTTTCATAGAGTTTTTTCTTCTTCTAATACTAAGCTATATTCACTATGATGAGGAATACTGGGCCATATAATTGGCATTAATAATCTGTTATTTACCTTGTAAAGATGCTTAGACATTATTTATTCTGTTTTGTTTTAATGCTCATGTGTAAAGTTGGTGTTTCAAAAATTATTCTGATCGTTTATGTATTTACTTATGTCATAATTCCTGTAACACTGATGTATATGTTTATTTCTATTCTGTTGTAAAGCCTGTACTACAAATGTTATCTGTATTGTTATGTTCTTTAATGATGTATTTTGTACCTTTGTAATTGTATTCTCATGTTATAATATTGTAATTGACACCAGTTAATCAAATTAAGTAACTTGTAAGCATTCATTTCACTGCACACATTTCTATTGGTCACAGTAATGCACAAAATGTGAGAAGTAGGGACTGTTAGTGTTTGCACGTGTGTTAATAATTCAGCAAGGGACTGGATAACAGCATTGCTGGTTCTAAGGATAATTCCAAAAACTTTGTGAGTGCACAAGTGGTGGTTATGGACTTGCTCTATTATCCGCAAGACTCTTCAATGGTGATTGTGCACCTGCACAGTTGCAACAGATGGCTGCTGGCCGTCTCTACAAGGACTACAGTGCGTCTGCATCTTTGATGGCCCACCAATACCATTATTTCTACAAGGACTGCAGTGGGTCTGCGCCTCTGGTGGCCCACCAATACCATATTCTCTACCAGGACTACAGTGGGTCTGCTCTGTGACGACCTACCTAACAATCTTCTTCAAAACGTCGAATGACTCTCTGTGGGTTTGCTCTGTTGTGGCCCATTACCTGTCAGCATGTCAGGAATCAGCACCGTCTTTCCGTTGGAAGGACAACACTACATCTTCAAGACTGCATGGAAATCCACTACTTCTGTGTGCAATTTCTTTTACTAATGAGACTTTGTGAAAAAAAAACTGTAATTACTATTATGATGAATGATCAGGACTGTCTTTATGGACTGTGAGAAAATTTTAGCTTTTGACCAACATTGTATCAATAAGTGTGTGAATTGGATATCTTTGTTAGTGTAATTATGAAAAATTTTATCAAATCATTATTGGCCACTGCCCAAAATAATTTGTCAAATTTTTTGTGGGGAGCAAGGGGGCTATGTAAGTAGGCTGTTTATGTTTTCTTTATGTAAGTAGGCTGTTTATGTTTTCTTATTGGCAACGTTACGTAGCGCTCTGTATGAAAATCACTGGCTGTACTGTGTGCAGTCTGTGGCTAGTTTGCATTGTTGTCTGCCATTGTAGTGTTGGGCAGCGGCAGCTGGATGTGAACAGCGCGTAGCGTTGCGCAGTTGGAGGTGAGCCGCCAGCAGTGGTGGATGTGGGGAGAGAGATGGCGGAGTTTTGTAATTTGTCATGAACTGCTATATATATTATGACTATTAAGGTAAATACATTGTTTGTTCTCTATTAATATCTTTCATTTGCTAACTATCCCTATCAGTAGTTAGTGCCTTCCGTAGTTTGAATCTTTTATTTAGCTGGCAATAGTGGCGCTCGCTGTATTGCAGTAGTTCGAGTAATGAAGATTTTTGTGAGGTAAGTTATTTGTGAAAGGTATAGTTTAATGTTGCTCAGAGCCATTCTTTTGCAGGGATCTTTGATAGTCAGATTGCGTTGCGCTAAAAATATTGTGTGTCTGCTTAAGCATAGTCTTGTACAATTGTTCTAAGGGGACGTTTCACGAACTCTTGTTCACCCACTGCTTGAATACTGCTCACCGGTGTTGGATCGGTATCAGATAGGGTTGATAGAAGATATAGAGATGATCCAACGGAGAGCAGTGCCCTTCGTTACAGGATCATTTAGTAATCG
This sequence comes from Schistocerca cancellata, assembly GCF_023864275.1. NCBI lineage: Eukaryota > Metazoa > Arthropoda > Insecta > Orthoptera > Acrididae > Schistocerca > Schistocerca cancellata. The sequence goes on from NC_064635.1 coordinate 129,385,920, forward strand.
CGAAAGCGTTACGGAGATGATAGATAAAATCCAGGGGAAGACTCTGCAGGAGAGACGCTCAGTAGCTCGGTACGGGCTTTTGGTGAAGTTTCGAGAACATACTTTCACCGAGGAGTCAAGCAGTATATTGCTCCCTCCTACGTATATCTCGCGAAGAGACCATGAGGATAAAATCAGAGAGATTAGAGCCCACACAGAGGCATACTGACAATCCTTTCCACGAACAATACTAGACTGGAATAGATGGGAGAAGCGATAGAGGTACTCAAGGTACTCTCCGCCACACACCGTCAGGTGGCTTGTGGAGTATGGATGTAGATGTAGATTTAGATTAGTTGTAGAATCAATACTGCAACACTCAAGTAACGTTTGAACGTTCACATCAACCGATAGAACCCAAAAGTGCACATTTACGTCGTAAATGAAATGTAGAATCAAATGCGTCGTATCTTAGTTGCAGTAACAGGCATACTTGAGATCTGTTAATTACAGCGCCATCTATCACTAACGAGAAATAATAGTTTGAGTAAACATTACGTATTTTTTGACGTATAATCCGAATATGCTATAAAAATGGTGGGGGGTCCACGTTGAAAAGTATAAAGTTGACTCCGCTGACGCAGGAGGGCCGATTGGGAGGTGGCTGGTTGTAGTACAGAAAGATGTCCTCTTTACTAGTACTACCTTTTCAAAGAAATATTTGTTTCGTACTTTGCGTCGTTTTCGAGATACGTGTCTAGTTGTCTCGACTTAAAACAAACGTCCTGTATAAAGCTACACGGTCGTGTTGCTAGACAAGCCAAATTTCAAAGGAATTACTTCCAGAACGGTATTTAAAAACAAGGCTCTCTTTGAGTAACATGATTTTAATTCACCGTGCCCTGAAAAATTAGATTGTTACTTTGAAAACTGCCGTAATTATAAAGAATATTAACAAAGCCGTTTTTCCCATATTACTCTTCCCTAGCTATTGAGTACTTGAACTGAGTCCTTTTCCTCTCAAAACTTCAGTGCGATTACTTACAACTGCGGCAGGAACAAGCTGTAAATCTGTCTTTTGATATTTGTAGTCACAAATACGATGTTGATTACCTTATGCTGTAACCAGTCAATTGTCGTTATTTTCAAGACATATCGAACACTTATGTTTAAAGAATGATGTAACTCCGAAATTGCAACTGCGTTATAAAGGCTTCTATAGGCACAGTAGGGAAATTGTGTGTTTTGCTCAAAATTATATCTTGAGGTTAAGGGTGAGGGCAAATACAGAACAAGCTTAACTAATATGACTCAACCAAAAAAGTTGAATTATTTAAAATAGAACACTTCTTCTCTTACTATTACCTTAGATGCTAACATTATGCCGAAAAATATTAGTTAGTCAACGCCTGCTCTCTCTCTCTCTCTCTCTCTCTCTCTGTCTCTCTGTGTGTGTCTGTGTGTGTGTGTGTGTGTGTGTCTGTTTCTTTTCTTTCAGGAAAAGGTCAGCCTTCTGACTGGTTTGATGAGACACGCCATAAATTCGTCTCCTGGAGTAGGAGTTGCAAAATAAACTCTCATTTATTTACTGGATGTATTCCAATTTATGTCTTCCTCTAGAGTTTTTACCCTCTACAGTTCCCTCTAAAGCCATGTCCTTTCTTCCGTGATGTCGTAACACATCTTCTATCACTCTCTCCAAATGTTCCAGTCTTCACCGATTCCGAGGAAAACCTCCTCATTCCTAATCATATAATGCGCGCAGCTAATTATCAACGTTCTTCTGTGGCAACACGTCTGAAACGCTTCGATTCTCTTCTGTTCATGAGTAACTACCACAAAATACTGTGCTCCAAACGTACATCCTCAGAAATACCGTCCTCAAATCAAGGACTATGTTCGACACTAGTAGACACCTCTTCGCCAGGAAACCCAGTGTTAGTCCGTTTTTTATGTTTTCCTTGTTCCGTCCGTCATCGGTTATTTTACTGCCTAGATTTAAATGTTAACTTCGTCGACACCAGTCCCAATGTTAACGTTCACAATGAATTCTCATTGTTACGTAATTTAGAAATATCTCTGCATCATCCTAAGAGAGAAGCTCGTAATGATGTAATTCCGTACATGTCTTTTTTCACCTTTAAATTACGAGGGACGCTCAGTTAACGAAGCAACACGTCTTGACCAATATCGGTCGAAAAAATGCGGAATCTGTTGTGGGACATCGTAGAACATTCGAGCTTCAGCCCCTGTCGTTTCATGAAGTTCCGATAGATGGCGTCCCTATAAGTAGTCCTCGAAATAGCGTCTCCAAAAGTGGTGTGTTCCAAGTAGAGAGCTGTCACTGAGTTCGTTTGACAGCAAACCAGCGCATCACACATACTCATAGGCACTTGCCTAATGTCTACGGAGACATGGCAGTGAACAAAAGCACGGTGAGTCGTTGGGCGAGACGCATTGTCGCTAAATAATAACGTAAACCATTCCGATCTCTCATGCGCCGCAGCCATCTGTGGGTTCTGCGATGTGTCCGTCGCCAAAGAATGCAAACGAACTTACCCTTCCCCATGACAACGCAAGGCCACACACAAGTCTGCGCACCCGAGAGGAGCTCACAGAACATCCTTCGACTGTTTTTCCTCCACCCACCTTAAAGCCAGGATCTGGTGCCTTCAGACTCCCATATATTTGGCCCAATGAAGGAGTCAACCCGCGTAAGCAATATGTGAATGATAGGGAGATTGCTGACGCAGCAAGATTTTGGTCCGATGTCGACCAGTAGAGTGGTACCACACGCCCTCCCAGTAAGGTGGCCTAAGGCCGTTGCACTGAACGGAGTAGGGTGCTGTAGACAAAAGAGTGGGGAATAATATGGTCTATTGAAAGCCTGAATAGAGCAAACCCGCTTTCAGAGAAAATAATGTTGTGTTACTTATTGAACTCCCCTCGTACTACAGCTAGATAGTTTTAGTAACAACATCAGTGGTGGAATCAGAAGTTGTGATAAGCATTTTATTAATTTGTTTGGAAATTTTTCCCGTACAGTACCGAGTGACCACATAGTGTTTCAACCTGATGTTGGATGTAAACGGCCGGAGGATGAGTGAGCGGTGACGAAAACACAGCAATAAACTAGACCGCATGGTGTGTACAGACGTTAATGCTCCGTAAAGATGTAACAATAGCTTTTAACGCCTGTCTTACTGATGAAGTACTTTTATACGCGGCAGGTCAGTATTATTGATTGAATCTCGCTTGAGGTACGACGGACAGATACTACGAGGCGCAGTGAATGTAGTTCTGGTTTCAGAATATCAGCAGACTTGCTTGTTCACCAAACCAAAATGAATAAATATATTAATCTGCGGTTTGCGTGAAGCTATAGTGGACAATGTGGGGAATTTATTAACTGTGGCAAGTAATTTTTATCGTTTGTAGTCGCCGAAGTATGAAAAGTATAAAAGTGTTGATGAGTGAGCAGACCACTTTGAGTTCCCTCAACGAATATTCCAGTGCTCGCCGTATGTTCTCTTAACAGCTTCTGTCAATACACGCGTAGAATCAGTGCGACATCTGGCATGTTGGTACCAAACTGATTGCCTTATGACCAGTTGGATGTCTTCCAATAACTGAAGCAGCAGCGTAATTTAGGAGCTCGAGGTACTTGAGTGTGCTTAGATTTACGTCAGTATACAGAAGTGACGGCCAATAATTCATACATTGGAAAGTACAGACCGAAAGTAGCTAAAAATGTCCAATAAACACGGGTCAGCAAGTGAAACGTTGTCGAAGTACATTTTCTGTTGCGGCTCATCTACATCTACATCTACATCTATACTCCGCGAGCCACCTTACGGTGTGTGGCGGAGGGTACTTATTGTACCACTATCTGATCCCCCCTTCCCTGTTCCATTCTCGAATTGCGCGTGGGAAGAACGACTGCTTGTAAGTCTCCGTATTTGCTCTAATTTCTCGGATCTTTTCGTTGTGATCATTACGCGAGATATATGTGGGCGGTAGTAATATGTTGCCCATCTCTTCCCGGAATGTGCTCTCTCGTAATTTCGATAATAAACCTCTCCGTATTGCGTAACGCCTTTCTTGAAGTGTCCGCCACTGGAGCTTGTTCAGCATCTCCGTAACGCTCTCGCGCTGACTAAATGTCCCCATGACGAATCGCGCTGCTTTTCGCTGGATCATGTCTATCACTTCTATTAATCCAACCTGGTAAGGGTCCCATACTGATGAGCAATACTCAAGAATCGGACGAACAAGCGTTTTGTAAGCTACTTCTTTCGTCGATGAGTCACATTTTCTTAGAATTCTTCCTATGAATCTCAACCTGGCGCCTGCTTTTCCCACTATTTGTTTTATGTGATCATTCCACTTCAGATCGCTCCGGATAGTAACTCCTAAGTATTTTACGGTCGTTACCGCTTCCAATGATTTACCACCTATGGCATAATCGTACTGGAATGGATTTCTGCCCCTATGTATGCGCATTATATTACATTTATCTACGTTTAGGGAAAGCTGCCAGCTGTCGCACCATGCATTAATCCTCTGCAGGTCTTCCTGGAGTACGTACGAGTCTTCTGATGTTGCTACTTTCTTGTAGACAACCGTGTCATCTGCAAATAGCCTCACGGAGCTACCGATGTTGTCAACTAAGTCATTTATGTATATTGTAAACAATAAAGGTCCTATCACGCTTCCTTGCGGTACTCCCGAAATTACCTCTACATCTGCAGATTTTGAACCGTTAAGAATGACATGTTGTGTTCTTTCTTCTAGGAAATCCTGAATCCAATCACAAACCTGGTCCGATATTCCGTAAGCTCGTATTTTTTTCACTAAACGTAAGTGCGGAACCGTATCAAATGCCTTCCTGAAGTCCAGGAATACGGCATCAATCTGCTCGCCAGTGTCTACGGCACTGTGAATTTCTTGGGCAAATAGGGCGAGCTGAGTTTCACATGATCTCTGTTTGCGGAATCCATGTTGGTTATGATGAAGGAGATTTGTATTATCTAAGAACGTCATAATACGAGAACACAAAACATGTTCCATTATTCTACAACAAATTGACGTAAGCGAAATAGGCCTATAACTATTCGCATCTGATTTATGACCCTTCTTGAAAATGGGAACGACCTGCGCTTTCTTCCAGTCGCTAGGTACTTTACGTTCTTCCAGCGATCTACGATAAATTGCTGATAGAAAGGGGGCAAGTTCTTTAGCATAATCACTGTAGAATCTTAAGGGTATCTCGTCTGGTCCGGATGCTTTTCCGCTACTAAGTGATAGCAGTTGTTTTTCAATTCCGATATCGTTTATTTCAATATTTTCCATTTTGGCGTCCGTGCGACGGCTGAAGTCAGGGACCGTGTTACGATTTTCCGCAGTGAAACAGTTTCGGAACACTGAATTCAGTATTTCTGCCTTTCTTCGGTCGTCCTCTGTTTCGGTGCCATCGTGGTCAACGAGTGACTGAATAGGGGATTTAGATCCGCTTACCGATTTTACATATGACCAAAACTTTTTAGGGTTCTTGTTTAGATTGTTTGCCAATGTTTTATGTTCGAATTCGTTGAATGCTTCTCTCATTGCTCTCTTTACGCTCTTTTTCGCTTCGTTCAGCTTTTCCTTATCAGCTATGATTCGACTACTCTTAAACCTATGATGAAGCTTTCTTTGTTTCCGTAGTACCTTTCGTACATGATTGTTATACCACGGTGGATCTTTCCCCTCGCTTTGGACCTTAGTCGGTACGAACTTATCTAAGGCGTACTGGACGATGTTTCTGAATTTTTTCCATTTTTGTTCCACATCCTCTTCCTCAGAAATGAACGTTTGATGGTGGTCACTCAGATATTCTGCGATTTGTGCCCTATCACTCTTGTTAAGCAAATATATTTTCCTTCCTTTCTTGGCATTTCTTATTACACTTGTAGTCATTGATGCAACCACTGACTTATGATCACTGATACCCTCTTCTACATTCACGGAGTCGAAAAGTTCCGGTCTATTTGTTGCTACGAGGTCTAAAACGTTAGCTTCACGAGTTGGTTCTCTAACTATCTGCTCGAAGTAATTCTCGGACAAGGCAGTCAGGATAATGTCACAAGAGTCTCTGTCCCTGGCTCCAGTTCTGATTGTGTGACTATCCCATTCTATACCTGGTAGATTGAAGTCTCCCCCTATTACAATAGTATGATCACGAAACTTCTTCACGACGTTCTGCAGGTTCTCTCTGAGGCGCTCAACTACTACGGTTGCTGATGCAGGTGGTCTATAGAAGCATCCGACTATCATATCTGACCCACCTTTGATACTTAGCTTAACCCAGATTATTTCACATTCGCATTCGCTAATAACTTCACTGGATATTATTGAATTCTTTACTGCTATAAATACTCCTCCACCATTGGCGTTTATCCTATCCTTGCGGTATATATTCCATTCTGTGTCTAGGATTTCGTTACTGTTCACTTCCGGTTTTAACCAACTTTCCGTTCCTAATACTATATGCGCACTATTTCCTTCAATAAGAGATACTAATTCAGGAACCTTGCCCTGGATACTCCTGCAGTTTACCAATATTACGTTAACTTTTCCTGTTTTTGGTCTCTGAGGACGGACGTTCTTTATCAACGATGATAATGTCCTCTCTGGTAAGCCGTCAGGTATTTTATCGTTTCGCCCAAGGGGGGGTCCCTCTAACCTAAAAAACCCCCGTGTGCACGCCACACGTACTCTGCTACCCTAGTAGCTGCTTCCGGTGTGTAGTGCACGCCTGACCTGTCTAGGAGGGCCCTACAGTTCTCCACCCAATAACGGAGGTCGATGAATTTGCAACCATTATAGTCGCAGAGTCGTCTGAGCCTCTGGTTTAGACCCTCCACACGGCTCCAAACCAGAGGACCGCGATCGACTCTGGGCACTATGCTGCAGATATTAAGCTCAGCTTGCACTCCGCGTGCGATGCTGGTTGTCTTCACCAAATCAGCCAGCCGCCGGAAGGAACCAAGGATGGCCTCAGAACCCAAGCGGCAGGCGTCATTCGTTCCGACATGTGCTACTATCTGCAGCCGGTCACACCCAGTGCGTTCAATAGCTGCCGGAAGGGCCTCCTCTACATTACAGACGAGACCCCCCAGCAAGCACACCGAGTGCACACTGGCATTCTTCCCCGACCTACCCGCTATTTTCCTGAGGGGCTCCATAACCCGCCTAACGTTGGAGCTCCCTATAACTAATAGGCTTGCCCTCTGTGACTGTCGGGACCTTGCCGGAGAATCGGCCACTGGCCCAACAGGCGAGGCATCCTGTGGTGGCTCGGAAACGATGTCATCACCACTAGGAAGCACCCCGTACCTGTTGGAAAGGGGTAAGGCAGCTGCCACGCGGCCAGATCCCACCTTCGCCTTTCGGCCAGGCACGCGCGAGCCCACCACTGTCCGCCATTCACCCTGGAGTGATGGCTGACCGGTAAGATGCTCACTGCCGGAAGACGCAGCGACATCAGGGGTTCCATGTGATTCCGAGGCCACCGAAGTAGGCATAGGTCTCACCACAGTTGCCCCAACGCCACTACGAGCCGACGCCTGCGCCTCGAGCTCGATGAGCCTAACAGACAAAGCCTCCACCTGCCCGCGAAGAGTGGCCAATTCTCCTTGCGTCCGCTCACAACAACCACAGTCCCTACACATGACTATGTTTACCCTACCCTATACGGTGACAAATTCTCAAGATAATCTTCTGATGAGCTACTCTGATAATCAAGAAACACTCACTGAAATACGAGACGCGAAAACTACGCTAGGTTTTCCCAGAAAAACTATTTAAAAGCTAAGCGCAGCAAATAAGTACAAAAACGCTTTATACAAACAGTACTCGCTGCTGCTGGTGCTCTCGCTCTGGCTGTCACAAGACAACTGCTGATTCAAGTGACTAGTGGCTAACGGCCGCGAAACAAACAAAGACGGTTTTAGGGCGCTTTCTGTTCTAAACGATCAAGAAAACACTAAGAAATCTAACACGAAAACTACGTAAAGTATATAGGAACACATGACATCTCTAAACGTTAAAGTATGTGCTCAAAATCTTGTCCATGCGTCTGAATGAAACACTGAGCTCGTCTCCGAAATGAGTTGCGAACCCTCTCAGGCAGTCCTGGGGAATTCTGTAAATGCTGGAAGGCTGCTTCAGTTCCTCAAGAGACTTGACCTCGGTAGCACAGACGAGGCTTCTGACATGACCCCGCAGACTGAAATCCATGGGATTTAAATCCAGAGACCTTGGATGCCGTGGCTCAGGCACCCCCCTACCTATCCAATATTGGCCATACGTCCAAGTTAGAAACCGAGCACTCGTAAATTAAAATGTGGTGGAGCATCGTCATGCACGAACTACATGTTCAAGCGTTCGTGCACTGCGACATCATCATGTACATGTGTGGTTCAGTCATGCTATCTCCATGCAGTCCTGCCCAGACGTTCTCCGCGTAACTACGTTCCACCATACGTGTATTGCATTAGGATTGGCATCGACCCAGATGTGACAGTTATGGTAGTTAAAATTCTGTCGTAGGTAAATCGAACCTTATCCGTGAACAGAATACTGCTTACAAACAGGGGTTGCAGGGAACTCTGTTGTTGCTCCCCATTAGCAGAATCCCCCCCCCCCCCCCCTTTCCTGTGAGGGAAGTCTGCATTGTTGAGGGCTTCCACTCTCTGGAGATGATAAGGACGGCGTACTTGATTTTCCATTCTCTGACATCGATCTGTTGTAGAATTTTAGAAAAAGTTTTTTGCTCGAGTATCATGTCGTTTCTGGAAACCCAGAATCTACTCTGTAGGAATCAACATGGATTCACACGGATTCCGGAAACAGCGATCGTGTGGGACCCAACTCGCTTTATTTGTTCATGAGACCCAGAAAATATTAGATACAGGCTCTCAGGTAGATGCCATTTTCCTTTACTTCCGGAAGGCTTTCGATACTGTTCCGCACTGTCGCCTGTTAAACAAAGTAAGAGACTACGGAATATCAGACCAGCTGTGTGGCTGGATTGAAGAGGTTTTAGCAAACAGAACGCAACATGTTGTTCTCAATGGAGAGACGTCTACAGACGTTAACGTAACCTCTGGCGTGCCACAGGGGAGTGTTATGGGACTATTGCTTTTCACAATATATATAAATGACATAGTAGATAGTGTCGGAAGTTCCATGCGGCTTTTCGCGGATGATGCTGTAGTGTACAGAGAAGTTTCAGCATTAGAAAATTGCAGCGAAATGCAGGAAGATCTGCAGCGGATAGGCACTTGGTGCAGGGAGTGGAACTGACCCTTAACGTAGAGAAAAGTAATATATTGCGAATACATAGAAAGAAGGATTCTTTATTGTATGATTATATGATACCGGAACAATCACTGGTAGCAGTTACTTCTGTAAAATATCTGGGAGTATGCGTGCGGAACTATTTGAAGTGGAATGATCATATAAAATTAATTGTTGGTAAGGCGGATACCAGTTTGAGATTCATTGGGAGAGTCCTTAGAAAATGTAGTCCATCAACAAAGGAGGTGGCTCACAAAACACTCGTTCGACCTATACTTGAGTATTGCTCATCAGTGTGGGATCCGTACTAGGTCGGGTTGACGGAGGAGATAGAGAAGATCCAAAGAAGAGCGGCGCGTTTCGTCACAGGATTATTTGGTAAGCGTGATAGCGTTACGGAGATGTTTAGCAAACTCAAGTGGCAGACTCTGCAAGAGAGGCGCTCTGCAACGCGGTGTAGCTTGCTGTCCAGGTTCCGAGAGGGTGCGTTTCTGGATGAGGTATCGAATATATTGCTTCCCCCTACTTATACCTCGCGAGGAGATCACGAATGTAAAATTAGAGAGATTCGAGCGCGCACGGAGGCTTTCCGGCAGTCGTTCATCCCGCGAACCATACGCGACTGGAACAGGAAAGGGAGGAAATGACACACCCCGATATGTGGCTTACGGAGTATAAATGTAGATGTAGGTAGATGCATATGTGTTAACTTTCAGCTATTTTTAGAAAATACACAAACCCTATTCGGCTATAGTGAACTTCCAAAATGAGAAAATACTTTGCACCACCGAATGGCATAATTCCCTTGGTCCACAGAGGTAGCTTCAAGTGCCTTAGTAGCTCAACTGCCTTCATGTGGATAAGGCAGTCTCCTTTGCTTACCTTCATTGCATACCACACGAATCTGCTTACTAATATTAATGCTAACATATTTTTAACAACCTTTGCATTTAAATGTGCTAATGTTTTATGCCAGCAAGATGCAGTACCCATTCCTAAAAGAATTACTTTCTCTCTCAACGTTGCCGGCCGATGTGGCCGAGCGGTTCTAGGCGCTACAATCTGGAACCACGCGACCGCTACGGTCGCAGGTTCGAATCCTGCCTCGGGCAAGGATGTGTGTGATGTCCTTAGGTTAGTTAGGTTTAAGTAGTTCCAAGTTCTAGGGGACTGATGACCTCAGATGTTAAGTCCCAGAGTGCTCAGAGCCATTTGAACCATTTTTGAACCTGTCAGTGTTCAGCTCATAAACACCATAAATAAAATCTGCAGCTGTATCTAATTCTTGATTCATACTAAAAATATTGAAGTGATTTTTATTAAATCCAACTGAGTTTCCTTGTTCACTCAACCTGATCGAAGAAAATAGCTTTGTAACATACCAGTCACCTCGATTAACCCTTATACGGGCGATTGGAACTGCACTTACCAATAACAGTGTATCTTTACTGCGTTCATGAGAATACGTCGTGCCACTTCCGTGTGCTCCTGGAATATATTGGCGGTCCTCTGCACCAGGCCGCGGGGAGTGGCCGCGGGGTTTGAGCCGCCATGTCACGGTCTGCACGGCCCCTCCCGTCGGAGATTCGCGCCCTCCGTCGGGCACGGGTGAGTTCTTAGCGTAACTTAATTTAACTTAGTTTAAGTAATGTGTAAGTCTAGGGACCGATGATCTCAACAGTTTGGTCCCTTAGGAATTTACAGTCACACTCTGCAGCAGCTGTAGTTTGTTGGAAACTATGGCGTTTAGGACCGTAGGAGTATACAAAGTTGTTTTAAATGCTGTTGGGAACTTAATATTTTTGTGGAATCTAAAAATTTAAAAACCTCTCCCACACCGGCCTGATTTAGCTTCACTGATCAGGATAGTAAAAACATGCGTATGTTAAGGGAATTTTCATTCACAAAGCAGGCTTATCACATTCACACAGTTCAATACTGTTATATCCTGATTAAATTGAGCTTAAATTAAATTCCATAAGGCAGTGAAGAAATTTAGAAGTCTCGGTGCGACGAAAATTGTCAGTCGATCTCCTGGAAACATTTGTAATAATTATTAACTTTCGGTGATCACATGGGGAAGACCGGAGATCTGCTGGTAATAGCGTGTTAACCTATTTATTTGAAATAACTGGATATCTTGAGCGTACAAAACGGCAGGTTCGTCCAGTGTAAAACAGACGTTCCCCACTGATCCCGTGCAACACAGCGTAGTAAGCAGACACTGTCAATAATAACCATTTAAATAATACGCGAACACACTTACTTTTGTTTACTTCATGTATTAAATTCCTTGTCATACAGAATCTCATCAAGATGGCGACTAGCTCAACAATACATACATATACATCCTCCTTCTTTCACGACTAATCGGCAAGAAGTCCCTCATTCTTTTCCTAAGAGAAAACATAGATAGCAGAGAAGCTATTCCATGGAGTAAATGGACGCTCCAAGGAATAATTGGGCTTGAAACTACTTTGCATTGATAATCGGTAAGATAAGAGATATTTCGAGATATGTGCTGAGTTATATAATTTATAAAATTTCTGAAAATATCGCGGAGAGATCGCTGCAAGAGACATTACAGGAAGTATGCTTACCCCCTTTTTTAGAGACAGGGAAAGTATATCTAACACATAATGAATATTTGTTTGGTGGACCTTGTGAAGTATCCTTATTGATAAGTTAGGATGTGCTCGACTACTTGGGATAGTATGCTGTAACAGCTGTATAAAAGTTACTACAACAGTTAGTTTCGGTTTTTCGTGACATCACTGATGTAATTTGTGAAGCTGGAACACATTGCTTCTTACCTGCAACATATATTATTGTGACGTGCACCAGCTCATTTCTCTATTTTGTGATAAGCGAAGTTTCTGGGATTGTTTTCACGTTGTGGTAACTAAAATGTAATGACAACACACAACTGCTCACAAAAGAGAGGTGGCAAATACACTTACCATCATAGTTTTACACGCTCATAAAAGAACTGTGGAAGATATTCATACCACCATAATTTTTTGTCCTAAAAACACTCTACTGAGGACACCTGATGTTCTGTTTTGTTCGATGCCATTAACCTCGCTACTAGGGAACTTCGTTTAAAATGTCCTGGTCTTTTGCAGTTACATGGAATAGCCGGCCGCTATGGCGGTGCGGTTCTAGGCGCTTTCCGTCCGGAACCGCGCGACTGCTACGGTCGCAGGTTCGAATCCTGCCTCGGGCATGGGTGTGTGTGATCTCCTTAGGTTAGTTAGGTTTACGTATTTCTATGTCTAGGGGACTGATGACCTCAGATGTTAAGTCCCATAGTGCTTAGAGCCCTTTGAAGCATTTTTTACATGGAATAACTTCTTTCGTGCTCCGATGTTCGCGTCCCATACGATTACACAATACAGGTTCAGTATTATTTCTGAACGACGATACAGAAGACCCTTTTCGGTAAAAATACAGTAGTTTTGTTTCCTTTGTCAAGTTTCTACTCTAAAGGCGATGACATTGGTGACCTCTTCCGCCATATTGAAAAGCTGCTGTTATAATAGGAATTCCTGAATGTTTAGTGGCCATAATCATCGGAGAGTATTTTTATAGTAATCCTGGCAACAATGATGAGCCAATTCATTAACCACTAATCGCAAAGCTAGTTCCACGCAGTTTCTGACTATTTTCCACTACTTGATTTACATAGTTTTCTAGACGTACTGATATTAATTTTCCCAATTAGATTCTTCCGCAAACAAAGATTTCAGTTTCCGCCACAAGTCTACTACCGTTACTGCTGTGACAGGGCTTCGCGTCTTCGGATACAACTACATCTGAGACATTTCGCTAATCCTCTACTGCAAAAGCCCAATCTTGTAGTTTCCACGTTGTTCCGGCTTCGACATGTTAATCTAATAATTCATCTCCATCTTTGAACGACAATATTCCTGGACAGTGCCCATAACCTGTTGAGAGTTCTGCGCATGTGGACACTGCCAGCAAACCGCTTCTATTGAGAACAACAATGGTAGACTTATTACTGTACACTTTACGCTGCTCTGACTGCTACATGACATAGTGTACGGGAGACATAACATGACACACGATAAGACATGACGCAATAGCAGGTACACACTGGCAAGTGGGGGTCGTTCTGGTACACAGCAAATGAAACGCACTGGTACGTACTTGCAAAGGCATACAAAGATCGCAGCTCGCACGAGATCACACATATTGACTTGAATGCTTTTGAAGAAATCACAGTCTGACACACACACACACACACACACACACACACACAAACACACACACACGCGCGCGCACACACACACACACTACACTCTCTGATGCGAAAGTTGCCACCGTTTGACAGCTGGATCGACACTCGCGCTCCAAGCGGTGAGGAAGCAGAAACATACATCGAACGGATATTTCTTTTTAATAATTTTCTACTTACTTAATGAAAGCGTTGTTATATTTTTGAGTTCTGTGCGTTAGCAAATTGCCAAGAGAAATGAATTATTGTGAAATACATGTAAAAGCAGACGAATTGCACTGATTCAGTGTCATAAGCTACATCTTATTGATGAATACATACTTTCTAATGTGTATATACCGGGTGATCAAAAAGTCAGTATAAATCTGAAAACTTAATAAACCACGGAATAATGTAGATAGAGAGGTACAAATTGACACACATGCTTGGAATGACATGGGGTTTTATTAGAACCAAAAAAAAAAAAAAAAACACATTGCTAGACGCGTCAAAAATCTCTTGCGCGAGTCGTTTGGTGATGATCGTGTGCTCAGCCGCCACTTTCGTCATGCTTGGCCTCCCAGGTCCCCAGACCTCAGTCCGTGCGATTATTGGCTTTGAGGTTACCGGAAGTCGCAAGTGTATCGTGATCGACCGACATCTCTAGGGATACTGAAAGACAACATCCGACGCCAATGCCTCACCATAACTCCAGACATGCTTTAGAGTGCTGTTCACAACATTATTCCACAACTACAGGTATTGTTGAGGAATGATGGTGGACATATTGAGCATTCCCTGTAAAGAACATCATCTTTGCTTTGTCTTACTTTGTTATGCTAATTTTTGCTATTCTGATCAGATGAAGCGCCATCTGTCGGACATTTTTTGAACGTTTGTATTTTTTTTTTGTTCTAATAAAACCCATGTCATTCCATGCATGTGTGTCAATTTGTACCTCTCTATTTACGTTATTCCGTGGTTTACTAAGTTTTCAAATTTTTACTGACTTTTTGATCACCCGGTATTTGCAGATTACTCCACCGAAGTGAATAAAATATTAACACATATTTCATCCATGAGAAGAATATATTTCTGTTGTCTGTTTTTATTATTATACGAACTTTCCTTGAAATTAAAAAAATCTTTTATGGGGTCTAATGATTCGCCCATTCCTTCACTAAATGTGATTACTTTCGCTTCAAAAGCGAATAAGCTGAGTCTTGCCGTTTGTTGCTCAGATTTAGCAACAATTGTGGTCTGGGTTTACTCTGTGTTGGGAAACAGTTTTATAGCTTTTGACGATTTATTATCATGTCTGTGTGGTTTTCCTTTAAGCTACAGGTGTGGTGGCTTATTTGGCACGTTAAATAATGTGGGTATTACATTGCATTAGGTTTCCTGCGTTCCACATTCACTAATTTGGATGAGAGTGTAAAGAACAAAACCGTTCTTTGTTGGGTAAATATACGACGAGTTTCTGCAAAAGGCCAGGTTTCTGGTGTTTACTGGCAATTTTTCGTTACTAAACGAAAACACTATTATACAGTAAATATCCACACGTTAAACCGAATCGTTCTTAGAAAACTAAAGGAGAAAAAGTGTAGTGTCATTCTTTAGTTATTGCCGATTTTTGTAAGAGTACAGATACTACTTATTGTAAAAACTACGCCACGAGTCAATATAACCGTTAGTATTCGCATTCACAACATATTCTACTGAAAATTGTGTCTTGTTGGCCTTTTACTATCGCTGTCGGTCACAAAAACGAGATGTAGAGTCGCTACTGTTATGCTAGACTGTGACGCGTGACCGCTACGGTCGCAGGT
This sequence comes from Schistocerca cancellata, assembly GCF_023864275.1. NCBI lineage: Eukaryota > Metazoa > Arthropoda > Insecta > Orthoptera > Acrididae > Schistocerca > Schistocerca cancellata. Next base: position 129,401,307 of record NC_064635.1, read on the forward strand.
TCGAATCCTGCCTCGGGCATGGATGTGTGTGATTTATAACATTTTACATACACAACAAGACATAATAACACTTTATGAAAATACTAGAACAGTTTATAAGAAACATTCAATTACTTTAGTGCACTCTACTGTGCAGAATCGAAACTAAATCAGTCCCCTATCCAATACTGTCCCCTATCGGCTGAAACACATTCCCACATAACCGCCTCCAAGGCAGGATCGTTATACGGCGCTACGCCTCAACATCTACGCGAAATGCACCTTGACGCGATCGTCTAACAGTTCTTTTCAGTTCCCCTCTGTCGTTTAGAGCTCGTGTGAAATACAGAATAAAAACGAGGCAAAGTGGATCACAGGGGAAGTATGTATCGTAGACAAATTGGTGCACTGAACCACTTCCATCTGGTTGACGTGGGACAGAAACACAAAAATGGCGACGTATTCAGAAAGGCATGGCCTGTATGTTTGTTATCTGCGTCGTAAGCAGCACGAGGAACGAAACTTGTGGCAAACCAGAAGCAATTACTATCAACGGTGTCTCCAAGGATTTCGTGATTTCCACGAAAACAAACAGCTGCAGCACCCACTGGTGACAAGCTACATGTAAACTACTGGCCATTACAATTGCTACACCACGAAGATGAAGTGTTACAGACGCGAAATTTAACCGACAGGAAGAAGATGCTGTCATATGCAAATGATTAGCGTTTCAGAGCATTCACACAAGGTTGGCGCCGGTGGCGGCACCTACAACGTGCTGATATGAAGAAAGTTTCCAACCAATTTCCCACACACAAACAACAGTTGACCGGCGTTGCCTGGTGAAACGTTGTTGTGATGCCTCGTGAAAGGAGGAGAAATGCGTACCATCACGTTTCCGACTTTGATAAAGGTCGGATTGTAGCCTATGGCGATTGCGGTTTATCGTATCACGACATTGCTGCACGCGTTGGTCGAGATCCAATGACTGTTAGCAGAATATGGAATCGGTGGGTTCAGGAGGGTAATACGGAACGCCGTGCTGGATCCCAACGGCCTCGTATCACTAGCAGTCGAGATCAGGCATCTTATCCGCATGGCTGTAACGGATCGTGCAGCCACGTCTCGATCCCTGAGTCAACAGATGGTGACGTTTGCAAGACAACGCCGTTTGCAGCAGCATGGACTATCAGCTCGGAGACCGTGGTTGCAGTTACCCTTGACGCTGCATCACAGACAGGAGCGCCTGCTATGGTGTACTCAGCGACGAACCTGGGAGCACGAATGGCAAAACGTCATTCTTTCGGATGAATCCAGGCTCTGTTTACAGCATCATGATGGTCGCATCCGTGTTTGGCGACATCGTGGTGAACGCACATCGGAAGCGTGTATTCGTCATCGCCATACTGGCGTATCACCCGGCGTGATGGTATGGGGTGGCATCGGTTACACGTCTCGGTCACGTCTTGTTCGCATTGACGGCACTTTGAACAGTGAACGTTACATTTAAGATGTGTTACGACCCGTGGCTGTACCCTTCATTCGATCCCTGCGAAACCCTACTTTTCAGCAGGATAATGCACGACCGCATGTGGCAGGTCCTGTACGGGCCTTTCTAGATACAGAAAATGTTCGACTGGTGCCCTGGCCAGCACATTCTCCAGATCTCTCACCAACTGAAAACGTGTGGTCAATGGTGGCCGAGCAACTGGCTCGTCACAATACGCCAGTCACTACTCTCGATGAACTGTGGTATCGTGTTGAAGCTGCACGGTCAGCTGTACCTGTACACACCATCCAAGCTCTGTTTGACTCAATGCCCAGGCGTATCAAGACCGATATTACGGCCAGAGGTGGTTGTTCTGGGTACAGTTTTCTCAGGATCTATGCACCCAAAGTGCGTGAAATTGTAATCATATGTGAGTTCTAGTATAATATATTTGTCCAATGAATACCCGTTTATCATCTGCATTTTTTCGTGGTGTAGCAATTTTAATGGCCAGTAGTGTATTTTTCAGCTAAATTGCATCCGAACAATACAGTATCTGCAATGTTTTTGAAACTCATTGCTTAGCGTAGTTTTCCGTTTTCTTTATTATGACAAAGAAGATTTTTTGTAATTTCAGGGGTCAGATGTATCATGCCCTGAAGATATAAAGAATGAGGCATATTCTGTTTGCCGGAATATTGGGCAAAGTATACATCGGATTAAAAAAAAGTGGTAATAAACGTTGTTCTCCTCGAAGAGTGACATCCATTGACATAACGCTCGACCCCCTGCACCACTCCCAGGGGTGGGAGGGGGTGGGTGACTTTGAAATCTTCAATAGGAACCCGTATTATTTATTTCGTTTTGGATTCTCCGTGAAAAAAATATGTAACTTTTGTATGAAGCATTTCTTTCTTTTCAAGATAGATGGCGGTGTAATAGGCACTCATGAATATGGGGTGACACTTGTTGCAAAACAGTAATATCTCACAAAAATTATCATGCGATTAGGAAAATCGAAGCACGTTGTTTTATATTTGGGAAACAGCTATCATGTGAGACCTCCCACATTGCATTCATAGACTACATTTAGCGTTACCTAGAAACAACGACGTGAACGTAGTAGTAATGTGTTCCCTTCGGGCTGCTTGATTGTGGTGAGTACCCTTGCCTCCCACTATCTCGGGGTGCTTGATTACTATGAGTTTCCTTGCCTCTTACAAGTGTTTCGGTACAAATGTATGAAATGGCATCCGTAGTTTCTAATGCTCTTTTCAACTCAGTGTCTGAATGACAGTATATGTATTAACGTCTCTGCGCTAGTTTGCACATTAATTCAGAATTCGCTGCCACATATCTTCGGGGTTGTTGGTACAGCCGTGTGAACCCTCTCTTTCAGCCACCTTACAGCAAAAAATCGGCAGAGGTTTGAGGACATCCTTTCTCAGTCCATCGACCTCGATAGTATCGATTCAGAGCTTCTTGAGCTAGTCGTGAAAAACGCGTTAGGCATCCATCGCGTTGAAACCATATTTCCAGTCTCATTTGAAGTGGAACATCGTCCATTAATATGGGTAAAACATTATCAGCAGCGTCGCTGTACATTTGACGAGCCAGAGTACCTTCTATGAAGTATGGGCCAATTCCCTGTGTACCTAAAATACCGCACCGAACTTTGACACTCCAGGGGCGTTGATGTTCAACTTTCCGTACCCAATGGGGAATTTCCACTGACGAATAATGTATATTATGTCGATTCACTTGACTACGATACTTAAAATTTGATTCATCCGAGTAAGGTATCCGTGAAATGAAATTGTCATTGACTGCCAATTCTTCCTGTATCCAGTTGCAGAAATTCAGACCACTGTGAAAATCGGCACCATGCAGTTCTTGATGCAGCAATAAATGAAATGGATTTCATTTGTGTGCATGCAGTATGCCTAGAACACTTCTTTGCAAAATTCCTGAACCTCGCGCCATTTGCCGAGAACTAATGTGAGGATTTTCAGCAACCGCAGCTAAAACATTCACTGTGATATTTTCGTTTGTCACAGGCAGCGGTCGGACTCTTTCTCTATGTTTAACACTTTCTGTTTCAGTAAACAGGTGGACAATACTGCCGTTGCAGATGGAGTATTTCCACCGTGGAACAGGGTACCATATCTTTGGCGAACTTTGTCAGCGTTTCTGTGAGCCTCAAAGTACGCGGCAATGGTATCGACCCTCTCTGCAACTGTTAACATCGTCGATCAATAGCGGCGAGACCTGGTAGTGTATAAAAGGGGCGTGAACATCATCAGATTTTATTGTCCGCCACCCCGATCCCCCTCAAACCCTGGTGTCTCCCTTCCTCCCCAACCCCAGCCCATTGCCGCCCATTTACCATTGTGTCCCACCCCCTCTCCATCTCCACACCCCCTACCCCCTTTTCCAACGCAACTTCCAGCATCTACTCCTCCCAGATGATGAGCTTCGCCCTGACGTCTACCCTTCCTAACAACTGTAACCCCACTTTCCTCTTGCCTCCTCCTCAAGGCTCCCTCTACTCCCCCTCCCTTGTCCTGAGTGGCTTTCCCACTCCTATGCTCGCTCCCTCTCCTGTGCCCCCTTCGATGTCTCTGCACTCCCTCCTGCCTTGTCTTCCCTCTTCATCTCCCACCCCACCTGTCCTGCCTCTTGGTGCACCCCCTGATGCTCTTACTCTTTTCATCCCGCCCCCTCCCCTGCTGCACCTTGCTCTCACCTCCTTTTGCATCCTCTCAGGCCTCTCCCTCGGCAGGTCCTTCCTGCCAATTTTATCCTTCGTCATGTGTGCTTCATCTCTTCAAGTGGTTTTAATGTGTTTTGTTCTGGAGTGTTTCCAACACTGTGGCCAACTTTAATGCTGTACGTGTGACTTCAGCGATCATTTTGTGCTCTACAAATCACCAACAGTGTTTTTTAACTTTGTTGACATTTTTAATTGTCCCCCCAGAAATATCTCCATTCAATGTACTTTTACCTCCATTACCTCCCTTTACTCTGTTTTTCTACATCTTCATCTACATCTACATTTATACTCCACAAGCCACCTAACTGTGTGCCACTGTCATATCCTCCCTTTTCTGTTCCAATCGCGTATGGCACGTGGGAAGAACGACTGCCAGAAGCCTTCGTGCACACTCGAATCACTCTAATTTTACAATCGTCATCTCCTCGGAAGCTGTAAGTAGGGGGAACCAATATATTCGATAGCTCATCCAGAAACGCAACCTCTCGGAATCTGGACAGCATGCTACACCGCGATGCAGAGCGCCTCTCTTGCAGAGTAACGCTATCACGCTTACCAAATAACCCTGTGACGAAACGCGTCGCTCTTCTTTGGATCTTGTCTATCTCCTCCGTTAACCCGATCTGGTACGGATCCCACACTGTTGAGCAATACTCAAGCATAGGTCGAACGAGTGTTTTGTAAGCCACCTCCTTTGTTGATGGACTAAATGTTCTAAGGACTCTCCCAATGTATCTCAACCTGGTACCCGCCTTACCAATAATTAATTGTATATGATCATTCCATTTCAAATCGTTCCGCACGCATACTCCCAGACATTTTACAGAAGTAACTGCTACCAGTGTTTGTTCCGCCATCATATAATCATACAATAAAGGATCCTTCTTTCTATGTATTCGCAATACATTACAGTTGTCTATGTTAAGGGTCAGTTGCCACTCCCTGCACCAAGTGCCTATCCGCTGCAGATCTTCCTGCATTTCGCTACAATTTTCTAATGCTGCAACTTCTCTGTATACTACAGCATCATCCGCGAAAAGCCACATGGAACTTCCGACGCTATCTACTAGGTCATTTATATATATTGTGCAAAGCAATGGTCCCATAAAACTCCCCTGTGGCACGCCAAAGGTTACTTTAACGTCTGTAGACGTCTCTCCATTGAGAACAACATGCAGTGTTCTGTTTGCTAAAAACTCTTCAATCCAGGCACACAGCTGGAGAATGATCCCATAGCACTCCCCTGTGGCACGCCAGAGGTTACTTTATCGTTTGTAGACGTCTCTCCATTGAAAACAATATGCTGTGTTCTGTTTGCTAAAAACTCTTCAATCCAGCCACACAGCTGGTCTGATATTCCATAGGCTCTTACTTTGTTTATCAGGCGACAGTGCCTAACTGTATCGAATGCCTTCCGGAAGTCAAGGAAAATAGCATCTACCTTGGAACCTGTATCTAATATTTTTTGGGTCTCATGAACAAATAAAGCGAGTTGGGTCTCACACGATCCCTGTTTCCGGAATCCATGTTGATTCCTACAGAATAGATTCTGGGTTTCCAGAAACGACATGATACGTGAGCAAAAAACATGTTCTAAGATTCTACAAACGATCGACGTCAGAGATATAGGTCTATAGTTTTGTGCATCTGCTCGACGACCCTTCTTGAAGACTGGGACTATCTGTGCTCTTTTCCAATCATTTGGAACTTTCTGTTCCTCTAGAGACTTGCGGTACACGGCTGTTAGAAGGGGGGCAAGTTCTTTCGCGTTCTCTCTGTAGAATCGAATTGGTATCCCGTCAGGTCCAGTGGACTTTCCTCTGTTGAGTGATTCCAGTTGCTTTTCTATTCCTTGGACACTTATTTCGATGTCAGCCATTTTTTTTATGTCCCCCTTTATATTTATAATTTTCTTCTTGTGTTAGCTATCATGTAACTCGGCTGAAGACCGGCGGATTGTGCCGCTGACAACCCTCCCCTGTCCATATGGGTCACGGGAATCAAACCACAATAAAGAAAAAAAATCACATATTACCACTGTCGAGGACACGGAAAAACTGCGCACTCGTGTGAGACAATGTTGTCAGTACGTGACAGTGGTTGAAAGTGGCCTCACTGTGGGTCATCATTTACTCGGGTGCTCGAATCGTGTAACACCCATATCTGCGTTAGAGTCGTACGTAACAGCAGCCCAATGCTGCCCTGCATGGAAATGTGAGGGCTGGCACATCCATCATCAATGTTCTGGCCAACCACGTACCACCACCACTGCCACCAGAGAGGACCACTACATTCTGCACCGAGTACATTGTAGCTTCTTCTCATCTGTACACGTCATCTGAGAGCGAGTGATGCACTCCTTGCAACATTCTGCTCCATTGATATGAGACTAGCAGCAGCCGAACTAGATAATTACCTTTCCTTTCGTGGGCTGCTGTCAACATCTCAACAAGGACAGCTAAGGCTGGAGTGGTGGTGTGCCCAGGAAGCACAGACTGCCAATGAAGAGTGTAGCTTTGAGTGGAACGATGAATCGCGGTTCTCCACTACCCCTGATGATCATCATCAGTGAGAGACCCAATTCAATGTTTTGAAGAGGCACAGTGGCTGTGTGATCGGGTATGACTTCAGGTCATTGGCGGTAGTGATTGAGGGAACACTAACAGTAGAGCGGCATGTCACAGAGATGTTAGTGCCTCACGTGTTACCTCTCATGCGACGGTATCATGGTGCCACTTTTTAAAAGAACAAGTATCTTTACAAAGACGTGACATGTCTATATGACCTGTCTACGTGATGTTGAGGTACTCTTGTTGCCAGCAAAATCCCCAGATCTGTGCCCAAAAGGATATGTGTGGAATGTCAACTCAGTCTCACTGTCAGTACCCGGGTATCAAACACGATTTACAACAGTTGTATGCCAGCTTCACTCAGGAGAGGGTACAACAGCCTTCCCAACCGAATCAGTGCATGAATCCAGTCCAGAGGGGGTATACTGCTAAATGAGCTCTTACTGCCTAGTTCTTTCTACTAAATTTGATTCGATATTGTAATATCGATAAGAATGGAAAAGAAAATTGAGAATGCGCTAGGTGACGATCAGTTTGGCTTTAGGAAAAGTAAAGGGACGAGAGAGGCAATTCTGACGTTACGGCTAATAATGGAAGCAAGGCTAAAGAAAAATCAAGACACTTTCATAGGATTTGTCGACCTGGAAAAAGCTTTCGACAATATAAAATGGTGCAAGCTGTTCGAGATTCTGAAAAAAGTAGGGGTAAGCTATAGGGAGAGACGGGTCATATACAATATGTACAACAACCAAGACGGAATAATAAGAGTGGACGATCAAGAACGAAGTGCCCGTATTAAAAAAGGTGTAAGACAAGGCTGTAGCCTTTCGCCCCTACTCTTCAATCTGTACATCGAGGAAGCAATGATGGAAATAAAAGAAAGGTTCAGGAGTGGAATTAAAATACAAGGTGAAAGGATATCAATGATACGATTCGCTGATGACATTGCTATCCTGAGTGAAAGTGAAGAAGAATTAAATGATCTGCTGAACGGAATGAACAGTCTAATGAGTACACAGTATGGTTTGAGAGTAAATCGGAGAAATACGAAGGTAAAGAGAAGTAGTAGAAATGAGAACAGCGAGAAACTTAACATCACGTTTGATGGTCACGAAGTCAATGAAGTTAAGGAATTCTGCTACCTAGGCAGTAAAATAACCAATGACGGACGGAGCAAGGAGGACATCAAAAGCAGACTCGCTACGGCAAAAAAGTCATTTCTGGCCAAGAGAAGTCTACTAATATCAAATACCGGCCTTAATTTGAGGAAGAAATTTCTGAGGATGTACGTCTGGAGTACAGCATTGTATGGTAGTGAAACATGGACTATGGGAAAACTGGAACAGAAGAGAATCGAAGCATTTGAGATGTGGTGCTACAGACGAATGTTGAAAATTAGGTGGACTGGTAAGGTAAGGAATGAGGAGGTTCTGCGCAGAATCGAAAGGAAAGGGAAGTGTGGGAAACACTGATAAGGAGAAGGGACAGGATGATAGGACATCTGCTAAGACATGAGGGAATGACTTCCATGGTACTAGAGGGAGCAGTAGAGGGCAAAAACTGTAGAGGAAGACAGAGATTGGAATATGTCAAGCAAATAATTGAGGACGTAGGTTGCAAGTGCTACTCTGAGATGAAGAGGTTAGCACAGGAAAGGAATTCGTGGCGGGCCGCATCAAAACAGTCAGTAGACTGATGACAAAAAAAAAAGTGTCATTCAGTGACATTTCGGTTCGAATGGTTCAAATGGCTCTGAGCACTATGGGACTTCTGAGGTCGTCGGTCCCCTAGAACTTACAACTACTTAAACCTATCTAACCTAATGACATCACACACATCCATGCCCGAGGCAGGATTCGAACCAGCGTCCGTAGCAGTCGCACGGTTCCGGACTGAAGTGCCTAGAACCGCTCGGCCACTGTGGCCGGCTGACAATTCGGGACCCTAGGTTTGTTCCTTACGACACTCTCTAAAATTCCTGAAAGTTCTTCACAGTATTTCTGGGTTACACTGTAAACTTATTTTTCATTAGAATGTTTTCATTAGAATAATTTTATGAATTTTCATTTCTTTAAAAGCTTATCATAAATTTTTTTATCCAGTGATAGTTGTTATAGTGCGTGGGCGCACCAAGCACAAGGAAAAGAGGGAGGGTGTGGGAAGGTGTCACTGTCATTTCCCACAGATCAATCCTCATCTCACATGCAGACATATCAGTTCTATATCAGTTCAAATCAAGATGGAACATGTAACGAGTAGGATCTGGCAGCAAGTGTATTCAGAGCCATTTGTCATGACACATAAAAAGTTATCCGCCAGTCACTGGAAAACTGACATTCCCCCCCCCCCCCCCCCTCCAACCCCATCTTACCGAAACCACAGATCTTGGATAGAATCTTGTTATTGGGTGCAGTGCTTACAGTTTTCCATTTCGACTATTTGTAATACAGGTACACTATGAGACAACTACATAAAGAAAAGGAAAACTGTACAGTTACAAACGAGTGCATCCAAAAAAGAAACAATCATCTGTGAACTACCCGCATGTCCAAAATTAAAGCAACAAACTGAAATTTTGCAAGGTTGACACAAAATAGTATAAACAGGTGGTAGTAAAGTACAAACACTGTAAAGAACACAGAACGCAATCAACTGCAACATGAACAACGGTAGACAAAAATGTTTTTCGAGATTTTCACTCTGCAGTGGAGTGTGCGCTGATATGAAACTTCCTCGCAGATTAAAACTGTCCGGACCGAGACTCGAACTCGGGACCTTTGCCTTTCGCGGGCAAGTGCTCTACTCACTGAGCTACTCAGGCATGACTCACGCCCCGTCCTCACAGCGTAACTTCTGCCAGTACCTCGTCTCCTAATTTCCAAACTTTACAGACGCTCTTCTGCGAACCCTGCAGAACTAGCACTCCTTAAAGAAAGGATATTTGGGAGACATGGCTTAGCCACAGCCTGGGGGATGTTTCCAGAGTGAGATTTTCACTCTGCAGCGGAGTGTGCGCTGATATGAAACTTACTGGCAGATTAAAACTGTGTGCCAGACCGAGGCTCGAACTCGGGACCTTTGCCTTTCGCGGGCAAGTGCTCTACAAACTGAACTACCCAAGCACGACTCACGCCCCCTCCTCACAGCTTTACTTCTGCCAGTACCTCGTCTCCTACCTTCCAAACTTTGCCCGCGAGAGGCACACTCCACTGTAGAGTGAAAATTTCGTTCTGGAAACATCCCCCAGGCTGTAGCTAAGCCATGTCTCTGCAATATCCTTTCTTTCAGGAGCGCTAGTTCTGCAAGTTTCGCAGGAGAGCTTTTGTAAAGTTTGGAAGGTAGGAGACGAGGTACTGGCAGAAGTAAGGCTGTGAGTACCGGACGTGAGTCGTGCTTCGGTAGCTCAGATGGTAGAGCACTTGCCCGCGATAGGCAAAGGTCCCGAGTTCGAGCCTCTGTCGGGCAGACAGTTTTAATCTGCCAGGAAGTTTCACTGCTTGTCTCTGGTTGCCAGTTGTTAATAGATGAACGAGTCTGCACGTGCTTGGCTGACCAGTTAACATCCCGAGCCTGTCCCAGCTTTGCTTGTAGCGGGCTCCACACCGCTACGTGGAAGCTGCCGGCTGTGTGTGCACTGGCCTCGGAGCAGTAGCGCCTACCGCAGGCGACCACACAAACAGGTGGCCCACCGCGACCGCCAAACCGCCCGCTGTTTAGCGACAGTTTAGGGGAAATTTACGATGCGTAATGAACGGCTGCCAACGCGTGCTGACCCACAATTACTTCACCGCAATCTGCGGCATGTACTGATCGTTTCCACTAGCACGAGCACGCCACTCTTTGGCAGCCACCGTTTTTTTGTTCGTAGGACACCGCCAGCCGCAATCAAAGTAAATACTTTGCAGTTGCATTGCCGTACTTCAGATTCCTGTCTGCCTCGAAAGGACTGGAAAGATAACAACCCACGTAGTAACCATTTACATTGTGTGAGAAAAAGCTGTAATCACCCAGATGACATGGTCAGATGGCAGTGTAGCTTCGTACAATGACAGACCATCGGAGATACAGGGTGATATTGAATTGCGCGTCATTTACGACGGCCGTCGAGTTTAGGTTCGTTCCGCGCATCTGACGTCACAAAAACAGTCAGCCACTGAACAGAGAACGACGTTGCCAGAGGTCGACTGTTGTGCAGAGCACGGACGATTGTCTTCAGCCGGCCGGAGTGGCCGAGCGGTTAAAGGCGCTACAGACTGGAACCGCACGACCGCTACGGTCGCAGGTTCGAATCCTGCCTCGGGCATGGATGTGTGTGATGTCCTTAGGTTAGTTAGGTTTAAGTAGCTCTAAGTTCTAGGGGACTTAAGACCACAGCAGTAGAGTCCCATAGTGCTCAGAGCCATTTGAACCATTTGAGTGTCTTCAATTTTAGAAACGTTCAGTCATAAATAAAGTAATTGAACAAAAGCAATGTCTTGATAGCAGACTTTCTATGAAAGAAAGTTTGGAAAAAGCATTCTTTATACCAGCTGCATCATATTCTATTAATTAATTAAACCAAACAAGTAATAGGCCTCCTAATTCAGGCGATAGCAAGTAAATTCTCACCAACCACTTTTTCGCAATAAAGAACAGCGGTAATTGTTTATTTCCTGTTGTACTTCGACGAAACGTGAGTAATTCATACTCATACTAACAGTGTCTGTCGGTATTTTGCGTGAATTTTTAAAGTACTCCAGGACTTCCGTTAAAGAGCGAGGTGCCATAGTGTAACCAACCCAGCACGGTAGCTCAGCGTGTTCGGTCAGAGAGCTGGATGGCCTCTGTAATAAAAAAAACTGAGTACAAGGATGCACAAACGAACTTTAACGGATGTCATGTGACGTCCGCAACGACCAAACACAACGATCAACAAAGAAAAAAATGTAAGAAAAGAAAAAAAAAAGAAAGGGCTAAAGTGTTTCGTTGTTAAGCAAAAGGTTACGAGTTCAAATCTTGTTCGGTGCTTAGTAATTTATTTATTTAGAAACAATATTGAAGTGTCTTACTTCATGAATTATATTTGTTTGAATGTAATTTTTATAAATTTCTAGTAGCAACTAAAATACGGAAAGTATACGCCGTGGACTTTTACCTCTGCTAACTTTCCAAAATTTCGTGGAATGGTTTACTACATTTAACGCTGCACAATAACTGCTTTGAACACCGAAACAAAATTAAGTAACCTATGGGGGAAGGTATCAGTCAAGAAGATGTGTAAAAATCAAATATTTGAGTCAAATAGTTTTTGTGAAATCGAATGATAAGTGTGTCAAAGCAGTCGGAACACCATGTGTCTGCACAGGCGAGCAGTGCAGTGATGACAAAGTTGCGCACAGCGCGGAATGCGGGGAGGACGTCTCTGTAGCAGCGAAAGGGTTAATGCGGCCGTGGTGGCTTTACTTCATTTACTGCGCGCTCCCCCCTAAACGTAGGTTCAAAAATGGCTCTGAGCACTATGGGAATCAACATCTTAGGTCGTAAGTCCCCTAGAACTTAGAACCACTTAAACCTAACTAACCTAAGGACACCACACACACCCATGCCCGAGGCAGGATTCGAACCTGCGACCGTAGCAGTCCCGCGGTTCCGGACTGCAGCGCCAGAACCGCTAGACCACCGCGGCCGGCCCCTAAACGTAGGTTTGCGAACTATACTATACTATGGCGCTGCTTCTCTTGGCGCGTGCAACTGGCAACGCAGCAATCTCCCGCATCTGGGCGGGCATGCGCGAGCCGCCAAGATAAAAAAATTGAACTATAGTTGAAAGTACAGTTTTATAACGCTGTAAAACTTTGTGGAAATTATACGGCTTAACTAAAATTTGACCACTAAATGTCCCTGTAAACGGGAGAAAATGAAAAATAAGCGGGGTACACGGCTGTACCTCAGTTTGCTTCTCAGACGCTCAGCGTGACTGTGCCAATGGAGGGGCGCACAGTGTAATTCCAATGTGTTCGAAATCGTATGGGACTTAACTGCTTAGGTCATCAGTCCCTAAACTTACACACTACTTAACCTAATTATGCTAAGGACAAACACACACACACAGCCATGCCTGAGGGAGGACTCGAACCTCCGCCGGGACCAGCCGCACAGTCCATGCTCGGCTAATCCCGCTCGGCGCACAGTGTTGGTGAAGTCCTTTTACAAGAACGGTTGCGAGGTGCCGGGGCAAGCAGTGTATTTAACACTAAATTCTTCTAGAATCTCCATATGTAAATGATGCTCTAAGCCCCCCCTATTCTAACTCCGACTTTTGCTGTTGCACATGGAATAAAAAATATACGCGAATTGACTGTAATCAACCCTGCAAGTGGAGCAGAAAAGAGTTTGGCACCTGCAATAATTTAATTTCATAAATAAGTTAAATAAAGGAAGGTTTCATTAACGTAGTGAGAAATGATGGGTTGCTCTACCGATTAACAGAATGAAAGTTCTGTCCAAAATAACAATATGATTTATTAAGACTAAATACAAAATAATAAACAAAAACACATGAAACATTTATAATACATCAAATTGGCTCAAATTGGATACTCAAACAAACGCTTTGAAGGTGAAGTTGTCCCTAAACTAGATTGTGAGGTTTAAGACGAAGTGGTATGTGGAGCCAATTCGTTGCCACTCAAATCTTAAGAGAGACACACAGCTAATCCAACATTAATTGCTGCTACTCAAGACAGAACAAAGTTAGAAAAAGACGAACAGGCGCGCTCTGCTGAGCTCTGATTATCACCTAGGAAAATCCCTATCTGCCGGTTCTCCGGACATACATTACCAAACGGTCTTCTTAACTGCCAGAACACGATCTGGCGTACCGGAGGCGATGGCTGGTTGTTTCGACGTCCTCGACCGAAAGGCGAGAGCCGACTCTCTACAGCACACGTACAGGCCGAACACACAACATTCCCGCCCCCACGACAGTGGCCGTGGTTAAACGTTCCAATCAGCAACTCGAAAACCGGCGGAAAATTCCACTCTATTGCCGGAGCACTACCATTCCACCAATGGAGATTCTTGGCGCCAATTTCTGCTGTGATTTTGCTACGTCACGGAGCTATGCCCTGAGCAAGCCAATCACAGTTACTACACTCCTGCAAATGGAAAAAAGAACACATTGACACCGGTGTGTCAGACCCACCATACTTGCTCCGGACACTGCGAGAGGGCTGTACAAGCAATGATCACACGCACGGCACAGCGGACACACCAGGAACCGCGGTGTTGGCCGTCGAATTGCGCTAGCTGCGCAGCATTTGTGCACCGCCGCCGTCAGTGTCAGCCAGTTTGCCGTGGCATACGGAGCTCCATCGCAGTCTTTAACACTGGTAGCATGCCGCGACAGCGTGGACGTGAACCGTATGTGCAGTTGACGGACTTTGAGCGAGGGCGTATAGTGGGCATGCGGGAGGCCGGGTGGACGTACCGCCGAATTGCTCAACACGTGGGGCGTGAGGTCTCCACAGTACATCGATCTTGTCGCCAGTGGTCGGCGGAAGGTGCACGTGCCCGTCGACCTGGGACCGGACCGCAGCGACGCACGGATGCACGCCAAGACCGTAGGATCCTACGCAGTGCTGTAGGGGACCGCACCGCCACTTCCCAGCAAATTAGGGACACTGTTGGTCCTGGGGTATCGGCGAGAACCATTCGCAACCGTCTCCATGAAGCTGGGCTACGGTCCCGCACACCGTTAGGCCGTCTTCCGCTCACGCCCCAACATCGTGCAGCCCGCCTCCAGTGGTGTCGCGACAGGCGTGAATGGAGGGACGAATGGAGACGTGTCGTCTTCAGCGATGAGAGTCGCTTCTGCCTTGGTGCCAATGATGGTCGTATGCGTGTTTGGCGCCGTGCAGGTGAGCGCCACAATCAGGACTGCATACGACCGAGGCACACAGGGCCAACAACCAGCATCATGGTGTGGGGAGCGATCTCCTACACTGGCCGTACACCACTGGTGATCGTCGAGGGGACACTGAATAGTGCACGGTACATCCAAACCGTCATCGAACTCATCGTTCTACCATTCCTAGACCGGCAAGGGAACTTGCTGTTTCAACAGGACAATGCACGTCCGCATGTATCCCGTGCCACCCAACGTGCTCTAGAAGGTGTAAGTCAACTACCCTGGCCAGCAAGATCTCCGGATCTGTCCCCCATTGATCATGTTTAGGACTGGATGAAGCGTCGTCTCACGCGGTCTGCACGTCCAGCACGAACACTGGTCCAACTGAGGCGCCAGGTGGAAATGGCATGGCAAGCCGTTCCACAGGACTACATCCAGCATCTCTACGATCGTCTCCATGGGAAAATAGCAGCCTGCATTGCTGCGAAAGGTGGATATACACTGTACTAGTGCCGACATTGTACATGCTCTGTTGCCTGTGTCTATGTGCCTGTGGTTCTGTCAGTGTGATCATGTGATGTATCTGACCCCAGGAATGTGTCAATAAAGTTTTCCCTTCCTGGGACAATGAATTCACGGTGTTCTTATTTCAATTTCCAGGAGTGTATTTTGCAGAAAGCGCGGGAATTTTTCCGCCCCAACTGCCTGGGTACACAAGTCATTCTCACGCCTCGCTGGTAGCCCGTCAGAAAGTGTTTTTGCTAAGTTTTTGCGAAGTAACGGAACCTCTAGCCCAGCCGCTACTTCAGACCCCTCCGGGCGTGTCTTTTGACGATGTCGGCGTCTGCAAAGCATTCACTCGACTTCCTCACACCCGTCGGCTTAACCCATTCCAGATCAGCAGAGCCCGCCTGTCACCGGACGACCCGGGTGACGAGAGACGCTGCGTGGAAGTCCGCGTGTGAAGGAATAGCGACTTTTCACTGCATGCAATTAGAGAGGAAAATCGTAAGATAGAAATATGAGAGGGGGCTCATGCCACCTCTCACGGTCACTGTGTGTCAGTAGCTCTGCAAAAATTGCGGACACTTAAGGGACGAAGAAAGGCGTTGTTTGGTTGTCTTGCCAAGGATCTGTAGAAAATGATTACGAAATTTGAAAAAGACAGGTTCTTTCGATGTGCAACGTAGCAGAGGTAGAAGAGCTACTGAACCGATGTCAGTAGGAGATGCAGCCAAAGCGGTGCAGGAGGGGTCGAGCGGCGGCGTGCAGAGATGCAGTGCACGGGGAACTGACCGGTGCATACAATAATTGTAAACATTGACAGAACTCACCTTAACCGACACTGAATCAAAAGTCAATGAGCCGTGGTAAAATTTGCAGTTTTGAAGAGCGCGCCACAGCGTGTAGTGTGAAGCAGTCGCCTTCCATTTCTGGCGGTGGCGCCGCTGTGGCACTCGCAGCTTTGGTGTCTCCCTCTGCTGGGAAATGGGGAAAGTTGCCTGTTCACGTGCATTTAAGGGGTGCTATGAGCTTGGAGTCGGCATCTCCGGCGGTACCTCGTAATGAGTACCACCCTTTGATTCGTGATTTCTGTAACTAATCGAAGCGTTAGGTTTGCAGGTGCCTGCCAGCCAGCCAGACAGCCAGCCAGCCAGTAGCAGCAACAGCAGCGTCCGCGGCAGCAGCAGCTGTGGCGTTCCTGCCAGTCAGCATTCCTGCCAGCAGTGGCCAGCGCCAGCAGCGTGGGACTTTGGCCCCAGTTGTCATCCATCTTCGTCCGTCTTCGTCCATCCCCGGTTTCCCTCCCTCGTTTTCGTCCTGTACTGTCCTAGTTCCTACTTGTCATCATGTCAACCCCCACCACCACTACCACTACCACCACCACCACAATAGTTTATACCTCCCCCTCTGCCACCACCACCACCATTACATGGTGTGCCCAGTCGCCTTCCCCTCTTTCCATCCCTCCTCTTCTCACTCTCCCTTCATCCTCACTCTTCGTTGACCCCTCCCCAGCTTCTTCCTCCCGCACCTCCACCTCTGATCCTTTCCCCCCACTACCCCAGCCTGTCACTACAGCTCCTGCTAGGGTGGTGGCCCGATGGGCCACTGCCTGTGCCCAGCTCTCCCACCTTCGCCATTACCATCATCGCTGTCGCCGTCGCCTTCCCCATCGCCATCTGTGGCGCCGGCTCCTGTGTCCACACTGGGGCCAGCTACTTCCCGCCACCTCCCTGTTGCTCCCGTCCCGCATGTCACCACTCACCCTTCCATTGCCATCAAACGCCCTAGTGGCACCACCACCTCCTCAGCTCCCAAAAAGTCCCCGCCCCATCCTCCTTCCCCCCGGGATGCCATGGATGTCTCCCCACCTGGCCCTGCTCCCTCTGCCCCATCCTCCTCCTCCCCCTCTTCCTAAAAATACCTCCTCTCTCATCCCAATCCCCTCCTTGAGGCCCAGAACCTCCTCCGCCAACACTTCCCTGGAGCCCCTGTCTCCCTCCTCACTCCCCAAAGAGATTCCGTTCTCATCTCCTCCCCAAGCCCCACCCTTCATACTGACATCCTTTCCCACATCCAAATCACCCGGCTTTTCCCCAACGCCTCCCTCACCCCTGCTCCTTCCCCGTCTCCTACCCGCCAACCCCAACCCCCACGTCACCCGCCGACCCTCACTGCCATGATCACTCTGCTTAGTCTGACGATCACGGAGGAGGAGGTGTTGGCAGAGCTCAAGGTGCATCCCTTATTGGAGGTCCGGGCAGTCCGTTGCATTTTTAACTCTGCCGGCCCCACCTGCCTTATGCAGGTTTTTTTCGGAAGACGCCCCCTCCATTGACCACCTCCTGAAGAAGGGTGCCTTCCTCTTCAACCAAAGATACAAAGTTGACTCCTCCCGTTCCCCTCCTCAATCCCTCTGAAGCCAGAGGTGTCTGTGCTACAACACACACACAACATCAAAGTGCCGCGAGGCTCCCAACTGTCCGCACTGTAAGCAAGCACATTTCCTCCGGCAGTGCACTAACCTTCAGTCCCCCCCATCCTGCAATACCTGTAATCTCCCACATCCCACATACTCCCAAAAATGTAAAGCCCGACCCCCTCCGACCACTCCTGAACTCACCATCCTGTCCGCCCTCTGGACGCCCTCACACTTCCTGGCAATTCCCTTCGTCCCCCCCACCACTGAGGACATCATCAGGCTCCTCACCATCGTTCTACAGAATGTCCACTGTTTCTAGTGCCCTCACACCCTCCAGCAGATATCCCTTGCCGCCCGTTCCATCTTCCACCTTAAAATGTATGCCATCTACTCCCACAACCAGGCCCATTTCACCTTCTCCCGTCTCGACTCCCTCCTCTAAATCCCTGCCCTGGCGCGACAGCACCGTATCCTGTTCAACAACATCTGTTTCCTTCCTGCAACAAGAACCTCTTCATGCACACCCTCGCCACCCACCGCGTGGATGCCTTCCTCCTCAATGAAACCTTTCTTCAGCCCCACCACACCATTCACACCTCGCCCTACCTCCATCACCGCTCCAACAATCCCTTCCCGATAGCACATGACAGAGTTGCCATTGGTCACCATCGCCAGATCCCAGTTCGGTTCCAACCTCTCCTTCCCGACCCAACAGAAAAACCTGATCCTTAGTCTCTTCTTCCCTGGCCTTAACATCACCTGCGCCACCACCTATGTCCGCCCTCATGCCCCTATTTCTTTTGATTTCCTCTCCCGCACTGAATGTACCTTCTCCTCCTACGTGATCGCCGCCGACCTCAACTTCCATAGTCATTCCGCCACCCAGTTACGGCGTTAGCATCGGTTCCTCTCCTCCCTTCAAGGCGACCTCGTCAACATTCCCCAGCACACCTGCCCCGAAACCAACTCCACTCCTGATGTCGTCCTCTCCTCCCCTAACCTCCTTGGCCGCTTAATGGTGGGTGTCCTGGACCCCACTAGTAGTGACAATCTCCCTGTCCTACATACCGTTTCGGCCGGCCGCGGTGGTCTAGTGGTTCTGGCGCTGCAGTCCGGAACTGCGGGACTGCTACGGTCGCAGGTTCGAATCCTGCCTCGGGCATGGGTGTGCGTGATGTCCTTAGGTTAGTTAGGTTTAAGTAGTTCTAAGTTCTAGGGGACTTATGACCTAAGATGTTGAGTCCCATAGTGCTCAGAGCCATTTGAACCATACCGTTTCAGACAGTCATCGCCACTGCCCCGACCCCCATCATGACCCTCCACTGAAGTTTTTTTTTTTTTTTGGTCATCAGTATACTGACTGGTTTGATGCGGCACGCCACGAATTCCTTTCCTGTGCTAACCTCTTCATCTCAGAGTAGCACTTGCAACCTACGTCCTCAATTATTTGATTGATGTATTCCAATCTCTGTCTTCCTCTACAGTTTTTGCCCTCTACAGCTCCCTCTAGTACCATGGAAGTCATTCCCTCATGTCTTAGCAGATGTCCTATCATCCTGTCCCTTCCCCTTGTCAGTGTTTTCCACATATTCCTTTCCTCTCCGATTCTGCGTAGAACCTCCTCATTCCTTACCTTATCAGTCCACCTAATTTTCAACATTCGTCTATAGCACCACATCTCAAATGCTTCGATTCTCTTCTGTTCCGGTTTTCCCACAGTCCATGTTTCACTACCATACAATACTGTACTCCAGACGTACAAGCTCAGAAATTTCTTCCTCAAATTAAGGCCGGTATTTGATATTAGTAGACTTCTCTTGGCCAGAAATGCCTTTTCTGCCATAGCGACTCTGCTTTTGGTGTCCTCCTTGCTCCGTCCATCATTGGTTATTTTACTGCCTAGGTAGCAGAATTCCTTAACTTCATTGACTTCGTGACCATCAATCCTGATGTTAAGTTTCTCGCTGTTCTCATTTCTACTACATCTCATTACCTTCGTCTTTCTCCGATTTACTCTCAAACCATACTATGTACTCATTAGACTGTTAATTCCGTTCAGCAGATCATTTAATTCTTCTTCACTTTCACTCAGGATAGCAATGTCATCAGCGAATCGTGTCATTGATATCCTTTCACCTTGTATTTTAATTCCACTCCTGAACCTTTCTTTTATTTCCTTCATTGCTTCCTCGATGTACAGATTGAAGAGTAGGGGCGAAAGGCTACAGCCTTGTCTTACACCCTTCTTAATGCGAGCACTACGTTCTTGATCGTCCACTCTTATTATTCCCTCTTGGTAGTTGTACATATTGTATATGACCCGTCTCTCCCTATAGCTTACCCCTACTTTTTTCAGAATCTCGAACAGCTTGCACCATTTTATATTGTCGAACGCTTTTTCCAGGTCGACAAATCCTATGAAAGTGTCTTGATTTTTCTTTAGCCTTGCTTCCATTATTAGCCGAAACGTCAGAATTGCCTCTCTCGTCCCTTTACTTTTCCTAAAGCCAAACTGATCGTCACCTAGCGCATTCTCAATTTTCTTTTCCATTCTTCTGTATATTATTCTTGTAAGCAGCTTCGATGCATGAGCTGTTAAGCTGATTGTGAGATAATTCTCGCACTTGTCAGCTCTTGCCGTCTTCGGAATTGTGTGGATGATGCTTTTCCGAAAGTCAGATGGTATATCGCCAGACTCATATATTCTACACACCAACGTGAATAGTCGTTTTGTTGCCACTTCCCCCAATGATTTTGGAAATTCTGATGGAATGTTATCTATCCCTTCTGCCTTATTTGACCGTAAGTCCTCCAAAGCTCTTTTAAATTCCGATTCCAATACTGGATCCCGTATCTCTTCTAAATCGACTCCTGTTTCTTCTTCTATCACATCAGACAAATATTTACCATCATAGTGGCTTTCAATGTATTCTTTCCACCTATCTGCTCTCTCCTCTGCATTTAACAGTGGAATTCCCGTCGCACTCTTAATGTTACAACCGTTGCTTTTAATGTCACCAAAGGTTGTTTTGACTTTCCTGTATGCTGAGTCTGTCCTTCCGATAATCATATCTTTTTCGGTGTCTTCACATTTTTCCTGCAGCCATTTCGTCTTAGCTTCCCTGCACTTCCTATTTATTTCATTTCTCAGTGACTTGTATTTCTGTATTCCTGATTTTCCCGGAACATGTTTGTACTTCCTCCTTTCATCTATCAACTGAAGTATTTCTTCTGTTACCCATGGTTTCTTCGCAGCTACTTTCTTTGTACCTGTGTTTTCCTTCCCAATTTCTGTGATGACCCTTTCTAGAGATGTCCATTCCTCTTCAACTGTACTGCCTACGGTGCTATTTCTTATTGCTGTATCTATAGCGTTAGAGAACTTAAAACGTATCTCGTCATTCCTTAGTACTTCCGTATCCCACTTCTTTGCGTATTGATTCTTCCTGACTAATGTCTTGAACTTCAGCCTACTCTCTTCATCACTACTATATTGTGATCTGAGTCTATATCTGCTCCTGGGTAAGCCTTACAAACCAGTATCTGATTTCGGAATCTCTGTCTGACCATGATGTCATCTAATTGAAATCTTCCCGTATCTCCCGGCCTTTTCCAAGTATACCTCCTCCTCTTGTGATTCTTGAACAGGGTATTCGCTATTACTAGCTGAAACTTGTTACAGAACTCAATTAGCCTTTCTCCTCTTTCATTCCTTGTCCCAAGCCCATATTCTCCTCTAACCTTTTCTTCTACTCCTTCCCCTACAACTGCATTCCAGTCGCCCATGACTATTAGATTTTCGTCCCCCTTTACACACTGCATTACCCTTTCAATATCCTCATACACTTTCTGTATCTGTTCATCTTTAGCTTGCGACGTCGGCATGTATACCTGAACTATTGTTGTCGGTGTTGGTCTGCTGTCGATTCTGATTAGAACAACCCGGTCACTGAACTGTTCACAGTAACACACCCTCTGCCCTACCTTCCTATTCATAACGAATCCTACACCTGTTATACCATTTCCTGCTGCTGTTGATATTACCCGATACTCATCTGACCAGAAATCCTTGTCTTCCTTCCACTTCACTTCACTGACCCCTACTATATCTAGATTGAGCCTTTGCATTTCCCGTTTCAGATTTTCTAGTTTCCCTACCACGTTCAAACTTCTGACATTCCATGCCCCGACTCGTAGAACGTTATCCTTTCGTAGATTATTCAATCTTTTTCTAATGGTAACCTCCCCCTTGGCAGTTCCCTCCCGGAGATCCGAATGGGGGACTATTCCGGAATCTTTTGCCAATGGAGAGATCATCATGATACTTCTTTAATTACAGGCCACATGTCCTGTGGATACACGTTACGTGTCTTTAATGCAGTGGTTTCCATTGCCTTCTGCATCCTCATGTCGTTGATCATTGCTGATTCTTCCGCCTTTAGGGGCAATTTCCCACCCCTAGGACAAGAGAGTGCCCTGAACCCCTATCCGCTCCTCCGCCCTCTTTGACAAGGCCGTTGTCAGAATGAGGGTGACTTCTTATGCCGGAAGTCTTCGGCCGCCAATGCTGATTATTTATCAAAATTTATGCAGTGGCTGGGATCGAACCTGGGACCGAAGACATTTTGATTATGAATCAAAGACGCTACCCCTAGACCCCTAGACCACCCTGAAGTACGTACATGATTATTCCCGTGCCGACTGGAATACCTACCGGGATACCCTATCCATCCAGTTCGATGGCCACCCCTTCACCTACCGCCACCCTGATGATATTACCCATGCCTCCTCCTTTCTCCAGCAGAACTTGTCTGAGGCCGTGGAGGCCCACGTCCCTTCTGTCGCCATCCACCCCCACCGTCCTACCTTACCCCCACAGGCCGTCCTCCTCCATGAATCCCGCCATCTCTACCGTGCATTCCTCCGAATGTGTGAACCGGACACACTTCGACACACTGGCAACTCCAGAGACACATCTGTAACTTGCTCGCGGCTAAGAAACGCCGGGACTGGCGACAGGCATGCACCCATTTAAACGCTACCCTTCGTATCAACTCATCCAAGTAGTGGTCAGCCTTCCGCCGCCTTACCGGATCTAACCCCCCCCCCTACTATCCTCTCCATCATGACAACCAAGCCTTCCGTGACAACATTAGTAAGGCCAATCAGTTTGCCTCCTACCTCTCCGATGTCTTTACCATCCCTGGCGATCCACAGTTCGATTTCTCCCTCTTCCCAGATGTCTGCGATCGAACTGACACTTCTGTCCCTCCCCTCGCACCTGGTTTCCAGTACTTGGACAACAATGCACACACAGAACTCAATGCCCCTATCACTACACAGGATCTCTTCGCTACACTCCGCACGAAATGCAACATTGCTCCTGGTCACGATCTTGTCACTTTTCGCCACCTTCGTGAAGCTCCTGCCTCTTTCCTCTCCACCCTGGCCTGGCTCTAGAATGTTGTCCTCTCCACTGGCTACTACCCCGACCTGTGGAAAACCTCCCATATCCTGATGTTCCTTAAACCCAGTAAACCGCCATCCGCTGTCTCCTCCTACCGTCCCATCAGCGTTACCCTGGTCTTCAGCGAGGTCCTGAAATCCATCCTCACCTGACGCATCCACCACCATCTCCGCCAGAACCACCTCCTTCCCGTTACCCAGTGTGGCTTTCAGCCGTCCTTCTCTTCTGATGACCTTCTCTTTCACCTCACTCATCTCCTCTCTGAACAGCTTAATTCCCGTCGTTCCGCTATCTTCCTCTTCCTTGACCTTGAACGAGCCTATGATCATGGGTGGCATTCCGGTCTCCTCTTCAAGCTCCAAGCCTTCGCCCTTCCTCTTAACTACGTCCGTCTGATCGGCTCCTTTCTTTCCCAACGTCCTTCCTACGTCACCATTCACAACACGGATTCCTACACCTTTTTCCCCTCCGCCGGTGTGCCCCAGGGTTCCGTCCTCTCCTTTCTTCTGTACCTCTTGTATACGGCGGGTATGCCGCCGCCTTCACCCCCCATCCACCTTCTCCAGTACGCCAATGACACTGCCTTCCTTGCCCTTGCCCTCACCCAGCAGCGCTCCCAACACCTTCTCCAATCCCATCCTGACCGGTTCATCGCTTGGTGGAACCAGTGGTTGCTCAATGTCAATCCTTCCAAAACCCAGGCAATCATTGTAGGCAAAACCACCCCCCTCCTTCCGCCTCCTTGATTTCTACATCACCATCTATGGCCGTCCTATCGCCCTCACCCCCACCCTTAAGTACCTTGCTGTCACCCTCAACCGTCGCCTCTCCTGGACCCCACCTCCGGATGATCCAAGCCAAGGCACACTCCCGACTCTGTCTCCTCAAGCTCCTTTCTGGCTGTACTTGGGGTCTGGACCCCTCCACCATCCTCCATACCTATAAATCACTCATTGCCCTATCCTTTGCTATGCCCGCCCTGCCTGGATCTCTGCTCCCCCTACCTTTTACAAATCCCTTCAGATCCTAGAGCGGCATGCTCTTTGCCTCGCCTATTGCATCGGTCTCCCCTCCCCCATGCGGATCCTGTACGACCTTATACCCTTCCCCCACCTCTTCCTTTTCCTCCAATGGATACGGATACTCTACACCTCCTGTCAACTCGATCCTCCTCACCCGCTGGTCTCTCCCATCCTCTCCCGCCCCCGTCCGCTGCTGCGCCTGTACTTCCATGTCCCACCTGCTCTCCATCCACTCTCCCACCCTATTCCAAGGTGGCTTCGGCAAGCTCCCCCTCCCTGATGATGCCCTTCTCCCCTCCATCTACCCCTCCTACCAACTTTGATCCTCCCTCCCTCTTCCTGTGTTTGTTCCTTTGGGCACCCTCTCTCCCTTCTCTCCCCCTTCCCCTCTCTCCTCCCTTTCACCCACTCCTCCCTTGGGCTTCCCCCTACCCCTTCTCCTAGCATCTCCTCTGCCATTGGCAGCTCTCCCTCCCCCACCCCCCTTTTTCCCCTCTTGGCAGGTCCCCGGACTCGCACACACTACGTGGACATTAGCGCGCCGGGGATCATCGCCATCATTTTATCGTGTGTGTGCCATCATATTTGTGTTTAGTGTTCGCCATCACGCTCCTACGTTCACCGTGCCGTCGAAGTTGTCAGTGTTGTGCACCGTGCCAACGTATTTCAGTGTATTTTTCGTCGAGTGTGAACGGCTCGGTGGTTTGTATTCTGTGTCTACTGTTTTTTGCCCATCAATATGTCTATTATGTGTCTTCTTTATGTTTTCTCATTGTCCACTCTCAGGCTGAAGAGCAGCGTAGGATGCTGCTACCAGCCTACCTGATGTACAGGTATTCAAATTACAATAAAGGAAAAAAAAACTCGGAGTCGGTAAGTCGGAGGCAGTTGGTCAGCCAGGGCACTCCCTCAGTCTGGGCGAGTCTGGTCAGTTGGTCAGCCAAGTTAGTCTGGGTCTGTCTCTCGTCCGCACTGGTCAGGCGGTTAGTGTCCGTCTGTCGTCCGGAGTGCTAGTATGTGTCAGGCCGCCAGTCTGCTCGAGTGTCTTCAGACAATGGTCATTGGCAGTTGGATCGACCGGTTGGACGGTCGCGCACTGGGACACAAGATGACTTGTCCGCCTGGAGCGTCGGCGCATGTGAGGTCCCCACGTGAATCCAGTTGCCGCGCCGTATAGCGAGGCGTAGTGGCTTCGCGGCCAACACAAGAGCAACAGGAGTCAACCCATGACATCGGTCTGGCCGGGGCGAGCTGTGACGCCGTGAGACGGGAGATCAGCGCGCCTTCCTGCGTCTGTTGAAGCGGCTGGCAGCGGACGGTTCGGGGGAGCGTTTTGGGCGTGCTGCGCCAGGTCTTCGCCAGACATCGCAGTTTATTAAAGGTTAAGTGATTCGTCATATGCTGTCCCTAGTCCGTATTTGTTAGGCAGTTAGTCTCTGTTTGTATGTCTGTCGGTCTGCCGTACGTTAATAACTGCCTCTGTCATGTTTGCCGGATTCGGTGTTAACGAATTTATTGCTTAAAGGCCGAATTATTGAAATATGTTTTTATCTCGCCTATCATCTTGCGAGGTGGTATATGTGTAATGTAGAGCATGTTGTACATTCTATGTAAGTCTGCATTTTATGGGTTTTATTTAAATAGTCATTCTAGGTTATAAAGTTGCCACCTATCCACCGTAAGAGTCCTTTAAAAAATGCACTTTCGGTGGCAAATAAATTGAGTGTTGTACCATTTCCATCCCTCTTACGGGGTGCATAGTTTACGTGTATGTGTGAGTTGTTAGAAACTTTTTAGTTTAAAGTAATCTGGTGTGTTGCAGATTTGCACCAGTGTACTCTTTCAGAGGTGGTTGTGAGCGGTCATGACTACGGCCGTGTTGAAAGGGAGCAGGCGAACTCCTCAGCCCGAAGGTTCATACTGTTAATATTGTTCTCTCTGCCTCTAAATAAAATTGTAACTTGATATTTCGAGGGTGCTTTTCTGCTTATAATTTTAAATTTGTTTTTGAAAAGGCTTTTAGGAGTAAAATTTACATTTGTTAAAAGTAATTTCATTTTCCATGAGATTGCTTTTGTTCTACAATATTACTTTTATTGTTAACCGGTTTTCGGCTTACAAGACCATCTTCAGACATTGTGTCTAAAGATGGCCTTGTAAGCCGAAAACCGGTTAACAATAAATGTAATATTCTATAACAAAAGCAAACTGGTACTTTTCATGTATTATAATGTTGTTCTACCAAGAGCCGACGGAAGATCCAGTTAATATCATTTTCCATCAGTTACTTCCTGGCAACTACTTCCACGCTCACCTAGTGTGATTAAATGTGTTAATGTACGTGATGAATCGCTAGTAAATAAAGTAAATTCTTTAAGAAAAGATTTTGAAAGTAAATTTACGGTTCAACTATCATCATAAAAACACGTTTAAGACAAGGAGATTGCTTGGCGCCCCTGCTGTTAAACTGTGCTTTAGAATACATAATAATAGAATGGTACAAGACTAACCCAAAAAACATCCAAATTGGAAGACCCAATGACAACATAAGTTTCAACTGTCTAGGATATGCTGATAACCTTGCTCTCTTGTCCAACAGTATTCAGGAAACCAAACAACAAGTTATCTCACTACAGGAAATAGTACAGAAAATTGGTCTTGGAATATCCTTTGAAAAACCAGTTATCATGTTAACTAACCCACCACTTGTAAACATAATTTGCCATAGGAAATCAAGAAATCGAAATTGTAGATAAATTTAAATATCTGGAAGAAATTATAACATATAACCTCAATGAAAAGCCAACATGGCATAACAGAATAAACAAATTGACTAGAGCACAATATATCACCAAGAACACCTACAACAAAAAGAGCCTGTCAGTAGCAACAAAATTAAAACAATACAAAACAGCCACTCAACCAGAAACAACATACACAAGTGAAACCATCTTCAAAACAACTAACACTGCACAAATAGACAAAATACTCAGAATAAAGAGAAGAATCATCAGAATGTCCGTAAACAAATCGTACCAGAAAGATGGTCACTAGAGAGTAGCTACAAATGAAACAGTCTACTAGAAAATACAACCTGTAATGAGCACAATCAGGAAGAAACGCTCTTCATTTTTCGGACGTCTAATCAGAACACAAGATAACACGATCATCAGGAGAATAATAGAAAAATTTTGAAATGCTAATTGCAACACTAAGTGAATTACAGAAATCAAGGAAGATGTGGATGCGCTATAGATTACATTGGAAGACCTAAGAAACAAAACTGACAAAATCAGGAAACTCACAGACAAGAAAACCAGACTGAAAACGAGAATCAACAAACCGACAGTGGGAAGGGTGATTTCTGATGAAGAAAGAAGGATGAGATCCGAGAGAAAGTATTGGCCTGACAGGAAACTGAAAAATTCTTTGTATAAATTTGGCTAGAGTAGTCCAATAAAGGCGATAAGTTGTAAATAATAATAATAATAACTGTAAACATCGCGATTTGCTATCCATACAATATTACCCATGTTCAGGAGTTGCTTCATGCTGACCTGCCTATAAGAGAAACCTTTCCTCTGGAATTTCTTCCTCGCAGAAGTGGTCAATGAATGGCCATGCACATTCCGTAGATACACGAAGCCTATTTGCATCTCCTAGGACCTTACGACTTATCTTAGAAGAAAGATTAAGGAAAGTCAAACCTCCGTTTCTAGCATTCGTAGACTTAGAGAAATCTTTTGACAATGGAATACTCTCTTTTAAAATTCTAAAAGTGGCAGGGGTAAAATACAGGGAGCGAAAGGCTATTCACAATTTGTACAGAAAGGAGATGGCAGTTATAAGAGTTAAGGGGCATGAAAGAGAAGCCGTCGTTGGGAAGGGAGTGAGACGGTTGTAGCCTCTCCCCGATGTTATTCAATCTGTACATTGAGCAAGCAGTAAAGGAAACAAAAGAAATATTCGGAGTAAGTATTAAAATCCATGGAGAAGAAATAAAAACTTTGAGGCTCGCCGATGACACTGTAATTGTGTCAGAGACAGCAAAGGACTTGCAAGAGCAGTTGAACGGAATGGACAGTGTCTTGAAAGGAGGATATAAGATGAACATCAACAAAAGCAAAACGAGGATAATGGAATGTAGTCGAATTAAGTCGGGTGATGCTGAGGGAATTAGATTATGAAACGAGACACGTAAAGTAGTAAAGGCGTTTTGCTATTTGGGAAGCAAAATAACTGATGATGGTCGAAGTAGAGAGGATATAAAATGTAGATTGGCAATCGCAAGGAAAGCGTTTCTGGAGAAGAGAAATTTGTTAACATCGAGTATAGATTTAAGTGTCAGGAAGTCGTTTCTCAAAGTATTTGTATGGAGTGTAGCCATGTATGGAAGTGAAACGTGGTCGATAGTTAGTTTGGACAAGAAGAGAACAGAAGCTTTCGAAATGTGGTGTTACAGAAGAATGCTGAAGATTAGATGGGTATATCACATAACTAATGAGGAAGTATTGAATAGAATTGGGGAGAAGAGGAATTTGTCGCACAACTTAACTAGAAGAAGGGATCGGTTGGTAGGACATGTTCTGAGGCATCAAGTGACCACAGATTTAGTACTGGAGGGCAGCGTGGAGGGTAAAAATCGTAGAGGGAGACCAAGAGATGAATACACTAAGCAGATTCAGAAGGAAGTAGGTTGCAGTAGGTACTGGGAGATGAAGAAGCTTGGACAGGATAGAGTAGCATGCTGAGCTGCATCAAGCCAGTCTCAGGACTGGAGACCACAACAACAACAACAACAACAACAACAGGACATCTGAAACACAATATTTCAGAGTATGGGCAAGGCGAAATCCGCATGTATATCAACTGACACAGCTTGTAAATCGCAAGGGTAACTAACTGTGCTGTATATGTTTCCGGCATAGTTCGCCATAGTGGCACATGTTTTCGAGCAGATGGGTCATGCAGGTCCTAATACCTGTACCGTCAATGCTAAACGCTATGAGAGTCTTTTGCACAGGAATATCACTTCAACAGGATATATGAGTGAGGGTGGGATTATTTTTATGGAACATGGTGCTCCTCCGCACATTGCACAGCCAATGAATCGGCTGCTACAGAGACATTTTTGATACACCAGAATTCTCCTACAGCCTGGCCGTCCAGAACACCTGATCTCAATACAGGTGTCTTGTGGCTGCTGGATTATGCAATAGATGTGAGACCTGAGTTTTTCCTGGCGTATACAACTTTCAAATAACTTCCGGGAATTCAGCCAGGTAACACTTTCAGCAACCGCCGATATTTCGGCGGGAGAACACCCCGCCATTTTCAAGGCAAACTACAACGGACAGCGGCGTACATGCAAATTTAAAACCTCGGTTCTTGGACTGAAGCAGGAAAGATAACACACACACTGAACACTAGTGCCACCAAAGATGACCAAAGTCAGAGCTATCGATAGTGAGACTATGAATTCGCAGGTGAGGTAGCATTGAGTCTGTCCCTCTGTTTTTTGACAAGGGAGAGAGCCGGATTCCAAACAGGGTTAACGAGGCTGCTCGCTAATTTAATCTCAACTGCCTCCCTAGTTGTCACCATCCGGCTCAGCGTGAAGGGGTACTTCGTACCTTGGTACAGAGGGCACATGTCGTTTCTGACGGCGAGACTTTGCCAGCTGAGCTGTCCCATCTTGAAGTTACATTTCGTCAAAATGGTTGTAGTGATAGACAGATTGAACGTGCGTTGCGCTATCGACCAACTGTACATCGGGTGATTGATGATAGAATTATCAACACCTAAGTCTACTGCCTTTTTGCCTTACGTAGGAAACACGTCCAACAAGATCGGTCGTATTTTACGGAAATACGATGTGAAATGTGTTTTCCGACCTCCATCTAAAATTAGAGCACTTTTGAGTTCCGTTAAGGATGATCTTGGACTGCGTAAGGCGGGTGTATATCGTATTCCTTGTAGCTGCGGCATGGCATATATTGGTCAAACTATCAGGACCTTGGAGGACCGATGTACTGAGCATAAACGGCACACGCGATTACAGCAGCCAAGTAGATCTGCTATTGCCGAACATTGCTTGGATACTGGTCACCCCATGTTATATAATAACACCGAGATATTGTCATACATGTCCAGCTATTGGGACAGTGTTATTAAGGAGGCAGTTTAGATGAAATTAGCGAGCAACCTCGTTAACAGGGATGGAGGTTTCTGTTTAAACTCTGTTTGGAACCCGGCTCTCTCCCTTGTCAAAAAAACAGAGGGACAGAGTCAGTGCTACCTCCCCTGTGAATTCGTAGTCTCACTATAGATAGCTCTGACTTTCGTCATCTTTGGTGGCACTAGTGTTCAGTGATGTGTGTTATCTTTCCTGCTTCAGTCCGAGAACCGAGGTTTTAAATTGGCATGTACGCCGCCTGCCGTTGCAGTTTGCCTTGAAAATGACTGGTTGTTCTCCCGCCGAAATATCGGTGGTCGCTGAAAGTGTTACCTGGCTGAATTCCCGGAAGTTATTTGAAATATGCGATGGATGCTGTGTTCAGAGCTGTGGTTTCAAACGCAGCTGACTTCAGGGCATGGACTGCGCAACGCATTCTGAACGTGATCCCTGGTCGCTTCGTTCTCTTGTGGAAGATGCTGTTTCTCGATTTCAACTTGTGGCAGAAAACGGTGGACAGCATACTGAACATGTCTTGCAACAGTCTCATGCAAATCAAGAACAATGTCACTGTAGGTTTTTACGCCGTTTTGGAATCAGAGGAACTGAAAACCGATTTCATTTTCGCTTTTAAGGCTGTTTTTGACCTCATGGCAGCTAAAAACAGATTTTTCCCGTCCGATGTGGTACGACCTTGCCGTGGATGATGGGCTAAGACAAGTAACACTGCCAAAGTCCAAAGTTGATAACTGCTGAAGTTGTGCGGTCACGCACACAGCAGTACAGTTGGTTTAGTGTGCAACTCACGCCAGGGCCGTCGTATAGCAGTTGATCTGTCATTTGTAGCTGAACCCATCACCGTTGAATGACCCCCGTACAAACCCTGTACAAGGAGCTGAAGCAGTTGTTCATGGTTTTTAGTGCAACTTCCACTCGGCGGAGTGACGGAGCTATATGGCCAGTGCTAGAGCGGTGTCGAAAGTTTCTCAGTCCTTGGAGACCGACTATCTGTACTGCATCTCTCCCCTCTCCCTTTCGCCGTCTGCGTGCAACCGTGCAGAACAATAGCGCGCTCTGCAGCGAGTATCACCGCAACTGCAATATGTCGCCTTCTCGCTGTCCTTTCCCCGCCCACTGTTTACTGTTACCTGGCAACCAGTGTCGTGAAGTAGGCTCCACACTTCGAGACTGGCCCTTTTGTTCGTTTTATCTCTCCTTCTCGATCTGTAGGTCAAGGAGCTGATCCCCTAGTTTGGCTCGCGAACCCTGCGCTGTCTACGTCCAGTATTGCAACGCCCACTGCGTTGTGTATAACATTAAAGGAAGATCTGTCCGGACTACGTAAAATTAGCCACCGCGTGAGAGAAGGACGCTGGCCGCTTTGTAGCGCCGCATTTGGCGTGGAACTGCCGTTGGCGTGGTCACGTGACCCACACTGCTGCCGTAAGCCACAGCAGTGAAGTTGTGTGTATTTACAGGTTTCCAGCATGCTGGGTTAGTAGCGGGGTAGAAAGTTTTGTTAACCAGTTTCACGTAGAAAACTACCAATGTTGGAAGATACAGTGTTTTATTTATTTAAATGATGACTAGTTTCAGGTTAGCTCAACTCGTTTTCAAATCATCCTATGAGAGGGAAAGTTGAAATTATAATTAGTCCAACAAATTCTTATAAAATCTGAGTGCATATTAAAGGATACAGACCATGTTGTATCAGGATATACGAGACAGAATGATATATTAGGTTATAGCGTGGCCGGCCACTGTGGCCGAGCGGTTCTAGGTGCCTCAGTCCAGAACAGCGCAGCTGCTACGGTCGCAGGTTTGAATCCTGCCTCGGCCATGGATACGTGTGATGTCCTTAAGTTAGTTAGTTTTAAGTAGTTCTAAGTCTAGGGGACTGATGACCTCAGATGCAAAGTCCCATAGTGCTTAGAGCCATTTGTTATAGCGTGCAAACGGTGTTAAGGCTGCTCGTAGACGTATATCAGAGTAACGTTTTTCTGTGAACATTGGTAGGGAAAAAATACAACTGGTAGTCCACGTCCTCCGCTGTCGCAAGAAAACCTTAGGCCGGGGGCGCCCTATCAGGAAGCAGGGAATTTCTTTATTGCAGTTTCCACTCATCAAGGACAAAAAATTAGTACGATAAAAGTACAAGTCACCTATCACATTTCAGCTTTTTAAATTTGTTTCCTAGAAACAGCAGGAGACTTAAAACCTCTTCAAAGTTTCGCAGAAAACAGCAGGACTTTAAAAGCAGTGAACGGTAAAAAACAGCAGTGTTACAAATGGCGTATACAAATAAAAGGCGTGTGCTATAGTGACACATAATATCTCTCATTGTTAACCGTAAATAATGTGGAAAGAAACACAGTATTACATCGAAAAAAAGCACCTTTCCAATTACTTCATACTCATAAAACACTTAACTACGAACAAACCTAAAACCTACGAAATCCTTTTTGCCGGCCGGAGTGGCAGAGCGGTTCTAGGCGCTACAGTCTGGAATGACGTATCTATTTAGTCCAACAATAAGTTAGTTGTGTCAGATGAGTAAAATCCTGCCTGGGGCATGGATGTGTGTGATGTCCTTAGGTTAGTTAGGTTTAAGTAGTTCTAGGTTCTAGGGGACTGATGACCTCAGATGTTAAGTCCCATAGTGTTCAGAGCCGAGCCAAAATCCTTTATAATGACACTTCATGGGTAAAACAGAAATTGAAACGGCAAATTGTCTCTTCCACTGTACAAACACAAGGGCCTATAACGTCACATGACAACATGACGTATCTATTTAGTCCAACAATAAGTTAGTTGTGTCAGATGAGTAAAATATATGACGCATTGAAGCCAAAGAGCAATGGACATCTGAGGAACAAATGAATCTACTCTTGAGGAAAAAGGGAAGGGGTGGGGAGGGGGAGGGGGGATGTAGGATGCTAGGAATTTCTTTATTACTACTGTATTTACCCAGATAGGTGGCCCCAACCTGAGCTTTCCTTGTGACAGGGAAAGAGATAAACCACCAGTTATACACTGAAGAGCCAAACAAACTGGTACACATGGCTAATATCGTTTAGGGTACCCACGAACACGTAGCAGTGCCTCAACAGGACGTGGCTTGGACTCGACTAATGTCTAAAATAGTGCTGGAGGGAACTGCCACCATGAATCTTGCAGGTCTGTCCATAAAACCGTACGACTAAAGCAGGTTGCAATGCATTCCAGATATGCTCAATAATGTTCACGTCTAGGGAGTTTGGTGGCCAGCGGATGTATTAAAATCCAGAAGATTGCCCCTGGAGTAACTCTGTAGCAATTCTAGACGTGTAGGGTGTTACATTGCCCTGCTGGAATTGCCCACGTACGTCGGAATGCACAATGGACATGAATGGATGTTGGTGATCAGACAGAA
Source organism: Schistocerca cancellata (assembly GCF_023864275.1). Taxonomy (NCBI): domain Eukaryota; kingdom Metazoa; phylum Arthropoda; class Insecta; order Orthoptera; family Acrididae; genus Schistocerca; species Schistocerca cancellata. The sequence continues at coordinate 129,435,008 of NC_064635.1, forward strand.
TGCTTACGGACGTGTCGCCGTATCTAGACGCATCAGGGGTCCCACTGCACACGCCCCACACCATTTCAGAGCCTCCACGAGCTTGATCAGTCCTCTGCTGACATACAGAGTCCATTGATTCGTGAGTTTGTCTCCATACCCGTACACGTCCAACCGTTCGATGCAATTTGAAACGAGACTCGTCCGACCAGACAACACGTTTCGAAAGATCAACAGCGCAATGTCGGTGTCGAACGAGCACAGGTGAGGCGTAAAGCTTTGTGTCGTGCAGTCATCAAGCGTACACGAGTGGGCCTTCGGCTCCGAAAGCCCATATCGGTGATGTTTCACAGACACTTGATGATAACCCAGCATTGAAATCTTCAGCAATTTGTAGAAGGGTTGCATTTCTGTCACCTTGAACGATTCTCTTCAGTCGTCGTTGGTCCCGTGTTTTCAGGATCATTTTCCAGCCGTAGCATTGTCGGAGATTTGCCATTTTACCGGATTCCTGATATTTACGGTTCTCTCGCAACGGGAAAATCACCACGTCATCGCCAACTCGGAGATGCTGTGTCCCATCGCTCGTGCACCGACTAGAACACCACGTTCAAACTCACTTAAATCTTGATAACTTGCCATTGTAGCAGCAGAAACCGATCTAACAACTGCGCCAGACACTTGTCTTATATAATAATTGCCGACCACAGCGCCATATTTTAACTGTTTACATGTAACTGTTTTTGAATATACATGCCTCTAACAGTTTCTTTGGCACTTCAGTGTACGTTTGTGCTGCCAACGTTTATAGGAAAACTTGACTTTGATATACGAAATCTGTTGAAAAAATTCCGAAACTTTCGCAATTTCGCGCCAATTGTGTGTTGGACCGCAATGCACAACCTATGTTTCATGTGCAACTGCCGTAAGTTTCATTGTCGTACGTCTGTTAGTTATTGTTCAGTGCTGTATTGAGTTGTGTCGCTCAGTTTGCAAATCTCGAGATGGCAGAGTTAGAGGACCAACGCGTCTGCATTAAATTTTGCGTGAAACTCAAGAAAAGCTTAACAGAGACACACCGAAATAAGCAGGACTCCTACGGCGATGAGTACTTAAACAGTATAAGATGTTACGAACGGTACACACTGTTTAAAAATGGCCGGACGGAGGTTAGAAATAACACTCGTTTAGGACTACCTTTGATGTCTAAACTCATGTCAGGAAGGTCAACGAAATGCTGTGTATCGTCGAAGAAAGAGTGCAGTACAATGTAACACTTCTGTTGGATCATGTCATGAAATCCGGCATCTTGGAAAGCATCGTATTGTTGCCAAGTTCGTCTCATGGGTCATGAGTCAAGAGCAGAAAGACCTTCGCCTCGCAATATGTGAAGAGCTTTTGAATCGCGCAAATGAGAGCGAGGTATACCCTAAGACAGGGCCTCCCAACCTTTTCAGCTGGCGGTCCCCTTCTTCAGTCGAAAATCCATGGCGGACCCCTAGTCACTCAAAAGCACAGTAACTTTAAATTTCAGAGAAAAACCCATGGGAACTGAAAGCTTCTTAATGCAGGTGCCATGTTCCCAATGACCCCCCCCCCCCCCCCCCCCGAAGTATCAATAGTCTTTGGTTTAGAGATATATGAAAACAACTTGAAATTAACGATCCAATTTGAATTCCCACTGTATCCACTAGTGGATTTACTCCCTTTGTTCGACACACTATAGCCTGATAAATATTACTTGGTAACTGACGTTTCACACGTTGGAGCTGCCTTCCTCCAAGAGCAGTCGACGTCACGTCCAAACTGTTCGCTGTTGACAAGCTGCCGCCTGAGGTCTGTTCACCTCCACTGTTTGGCAACTGTTTGTAAGGAGCATGCATATTTCGTAACAGTCGTGTGTGTGTGTGTGTGTGTGTGTGTGTGTGTGTGTGTGTGTGGTTTTTCGTGAAATCCGAAGAAAAATGTTCAAATGTATGTAAAGTCTATGGGACTTAACTGCTAGTCTCACACACTATTAACCTACGTTTAACTTCCGCCAAGGACAACACACACATACACATACACACACATGCCCGAGGGAGGACTCGAACCTCCGACAGCGGGAGCCGCACCAATGTTGTGGTTTGTGTTGCCGACTGTCAAATATTATTGCCAAAGATCGAATGTTATTGCCAACTTTCGAATGCTATACACATATTTTTCATAGGAAAAAAATAGTGATGAATCTGATTTTCACATTTTTATTCAATAATTTTACTCATTATTTTACACAATTTGGTGAAATGTGGCCGCGGACCCCCTAGAAAGAGCCGGCGGACCACACGTTGGGAAGCCCTGCCCTAAGAGAATCGTAGCTACTGATGAGACATGCGTGTACGATTATTGTGTTGAGACCAAGATTCAATCTTCACAACAGGTCGTGAAAGGTTCTCCAAGACCCAAAAAAGTTCGTCAGATGAGGTCAAATATCAAAGCCTTGCTAATGATTTTCTTTAACTTTGAAGGCTTTGTTCACCATGAATTCGTGCCTCAGGGAGAAGCTGTTAATCGATGGCACTATCGGGACGTGTTGCGATGCCTGTGAGAAAATGTGGGAAGGAAACTCCGTGAAATGTGGCGAGATAATTCACGGCTCTTACATCACGATAACGCCCTCGCACATTCGTCGCTGTTGGTGGGTGACTGATGCTAAAATGTAGACTTTCACGGCCGGAAATGTTATGTCCATTATAATTATCCGGGCTGTTATGCCGTGGTCGGTTGATGAATTGTGTGTCAATTCCCAACGTTTCGTCCCTGTCTGCGGGAGACATCTTCAAGGGTGGGGGGGGGGGGAATACGAAGTGGAATATCACCGTAATTTACAAGCCCACCAGGAAGATACAGGAATACCTTAAGCCTGCCAAGGACGCTCGCAAACCATTGGAAAAAGCTGGAGTGTATAGGATCCCACGCAGCTGTGGAGATGTGTATGTGGGTACCACTAAAAGAACGGTTCCAAAACGTTTGGAAGAGCACAAGGGCAATTGTAGAAGAGGAGAAACGGAACGATCAGCTGTTGCGGAGCATGCTTTCCAGCCAGGGAACCACCATATTCGTTTCGAAGAGACGCAAGTACTAGCAGCCACAAGCGGACATTACGAAAGGCTCTACAGGGAGGCTTTCGAAATCGCTAAAAACCCAAATTATTTCAATCGTAAGGAGGAGGGCGTGAAATTAAACGGTATATGTATGCCGGTGTAAAGATGACGTGTACCACCCGTCCACTGCTGGGTGATGGCAACGGCGATCGGCGGCAATGGACAGCAGCCAATTGCACTGACGTTTTCAAAACACGTGACGTCACGCTGCGGCGCGGGAGCGCGCGGACACGGAATTTAGCGGCAGTCAGTAGAGAGCCAGTGGGTGTGTTGGACCTTCCATCGAGCTACGGACCCCCTTGAAGATGTCTCCCGCAGACGTGGACGAAACGTTGGGAATCGACACAGAATTCATCAACGGACCACGGCATAACGGCCCGGATAATTATAATGGACATGGTGGGCGACTGTTGCACAAAAAACGAAATCACTGAGCTGCCCCGTCCTTACTCTCCAGACCTGACCCCTGCGTACAGTTTTTATTTCCAACTTTTAAAACCCCTTTTGAAAAGATTTGCAACGATGGACGAGATAAAAGTACAATTGCAGAGGGCGCTTCGCGCGATGCAGCAAGGGGCGTACCAAAACTGCTTCCAGAAGTGGAAACGGGGTTGGAAGCTGTGTATCAATTGTGGTGGAGAGTATTTCGAAGAAGACCTAGCACAATAAGTAAAAGGTTTAGTGCAGAAAAATTTTGTAAACAAAGTTACGGAATTTTTTGAAGAGACCTCTGACGTTTATGTTCAATCTTAACATGATTTGCATGATACAGCAGAGTGTATCTCTCTGTCTGTTGTGTATATCCTGGTACGGTATGGTCTGTATCCTATAACATGCACTCCATTTTTGTTACAGGTAATTGGATTAATTTAGTTTTAACTTTCGGTCTCACAAGATGACTTGGGAATTGGTTCAGGTAACCCGAAACTAGTGATAAATTAACTAAGAAATCTGGATATTACAACTCCGGTTTTCTGTACCAGACTGGCGTTTATGAGACGGTCGGAAGTCTGTAGTTAGCACAGCAACACGCGTCGATGGGTAGCAGTGACAGAACGGCAGACAGGGGTACCGTGTTTGGACCTGTCAGTGACTACACCGGCGGAGGTTCGAGTCCTCCCTCGGGCATGGTTGTGTGTGTTTGTCCTTAGGATAATTTAGGTTAAGTAGTGTGTAAGCTTAGGGACTGATGTCCTTAGCAGTTAAGTCCCATAAGATCTCACACACTGATACGTGTTACAAACCGGACACAATGGGAAGGACCAAGCCCCTTTGCTTTTTTCTTTTATCACTCGTTTATTACATCAGAGAAATACACATTTTAAGACAAAATTTAACTACATGAAATATTGCCCCCAGTAAAGGTTAACATAAGCAGTGACAAAACTTGGTTGTCTTAAGGGTTTCTGCTGGCAACAGATTTTAAGGAGACAATGTAAGGTTTATATCAATTTAGCTCAAACACGTAGCTAGTGACTGAATCACGATACAGACACTTTAACAATTTCGGCAACAAATAAATAGCGTGAATGTGTACTCACAGTAACCAACTAATCAACAGCCTTGCCATTGAATAAGTAGTAGGCCATTTGGAACGAATTAGCAACACCCAGCAACTAGGGGAGTTAATACCAACAGTCTTTAAATGTCTTGCTCCCCATTAAATAAACAAACTTACAGTAATTAAATGAATAACAAATCAAACACACTACGCTCCACTTAAACTCTTCAGTGGAAGCCATGTCAAAATGAAGATTCCATTAACTGACTAGCACTGAAGTCACACTAAAGCTCATGTCTGTGTTCGCAGACACACATGGGGCAAACTTATACAAGACAAGATTTTGAAGGGAGCACATCAGTAAAACCGGTAGTGGACCTAACTCGTGCCACTGAAAATTAAGGTACTAGACCGGGCCACAAGTTGGTATACAGTGAGGTTGCCTTAGTGCTATACTGCGCTCCAAAATATTAATTCAAATGGCCAATTCAAAATGAAGTATACATAAACCAGCATTAATTAACGAGGAGTGGCACCAGGTCGCTCGAAGGGATGACAACACTTAATTGAAAAGATGAATGCCACAGGCGGCAGTAACATCAAACACCTTCTACGAGTTTTAACCAGGAGTCACTTCCCACTATACAAGTAAACTAAGCACAAGGAAGGAACCCTAACGAGAAAATTCAAGTAAAACCCACAAAAGATTATAAACGACAGGGAACCCCAACTATTTAAATTTAAAAGAATTAACTTTCCCCAAAGGCAGTGAAACGCGAAGGCCACACTTAAGAGGCCACCAACATTGGTTAGAAAAGGTCTTATACATTTGCTCCTTTTCTTTAAAAGAAACACAAGGCTGCTTCACTTCTGCTGGACGTCCGGTATGGCTCGTGTAGGATACACCAGGCAGCAACCCAAGCTAGGCGGTCGCAAGGCACGGCGAGCAAAATCAGGAGAGCAGACAGGCAGGCAGCCAACACATATCCTCCATGCTGAACCAGCAGACCGCGTGCAACCAACTCCACATATACGTGGTTGCTTCCACCTGGTACCTCGCGGCGTCCCACTCGCCCCGCGAATGCGGAAAACAACCAGGCAAGCAAAGATAAGAAACGTCGAAGGATCAATAATGGACATGCAAGAGACTGGCGCGCCAGTAACGAGTGCCACGGCTCACACACATCTGAACATTTTTGACTACACCGTGAATGAAGCTACCCGATTTGTTGATATATCAACGCGCACTGCACAGTGTCTACAAGGAATGCCGTACACAGAAATACAGGGTGTGTATAAATGAATATCGGGGTTTTAACGTTTTATAATATTTATTACATTAAGCTTACAGTTATAAATGGTACGTCAAATGAAAGAGCAACTCATACAGCTGTGTTTGGCACCTCACTGGCGTAGCGAAGTACGCGATTGGTGGAACTACAATGTACCCAAGCGCTGGGTAGGCCGCAAGGGGCCCAATGACAGGGCTTGCTTTGCATGGCCTCCACGTTCACCCGACCTATCGCCATGCGATTTTTTCCTTTGGGGCTTCATCAAGGATCGTGTGTACGTGCCTTCGCTACCAGCAGACCTCCTAAATTAAGAAACCGGATTGAAGCAACTGTTGCTATAATCAGTGAAGACACACTTATCAACGTTTGGGAAGAACTCGGCTATCGACTTGATGTAAGCCGTGTGACAAATGGTGCTCACACAACATTTATAAGGTTCTTCGTAAAACTGAGTTGCTCTTTCATTTGATATATCATTTATAACTGTAAGTTTAATATAATAAATATTACAAATATTACAAATATTATAAACACCCTCGGCAGAAGAACAGCGGTCGTAATGCGTTCATAGACGACAACAAACCGGAGATGAGTCTCAGACCTTGTAATTGACAATGAATTTCAAACCTAACAGAATTTGCTGCTGTCCGTGAATGTATGAGGGGCTTTCAGTAAGTAACGCAACATACTTTGTTTCTGAAAGCGGGTCACTTTTATTAAGGATTGCAATGTATCATATTATTCCCCACTGTTTTGACTTTAGAACCCTGTTTTTCAACATATTCTCCAGCCGACACGAAGGCCTTACACGGCGTTACTACGAAGGCCTGTATGCCCACAGAGTACCGCTCTAACTGGTCGACGTCGAAGCCAATGTGTCGTTGGATCAACAACCTCCCCACCAGCCACTTACTGCTTCCAACGCAGTGCATCCTTACTGGGCTAGGCGGATGGAAGGCGGAAAGTGCGAGATCCGGGCTGTAGGGTGGATGAGGAAGAACAATCCAGTCTGGATTTGTGAGCTCCTTGCGGTTTCGCAGGCTTGGGTGAGGCCTTGCCTTATCATGCAGAAGGAGAGGTTCGTTCGCAATTTGTGGCGACGAATACGATGAAGTCGTTTGTTCAATTTGCCGAGAGTAGCTCAATAAACTTCAAAGTTGATCGTTGCACCATGATGGCGGCCATCAAACAGAATAGCCCCTCCAGACTCCCAGAAAACCGCCGCCATCACTTTACAGGTTGAATGTTCGGCTTTGAACTTTCCTTCGGAGGAGAGGCGGTAAGGCACCATTGCAGGGACTGTTGCTTTGCTTCAGTTTCGAAGTGATAAACCCATGTTTCATCCCTTGCGAAGATGTTCGAAAAAACAGTCACGATGTGCCACGTAAAGCGCAGGCAATTCCGCGAGGATGCAGTTACCTTCGCAGTGTTCGCAGGGAAATTGAGAGCAACAATTCCCGTTGGGATTGAAAATTATTGTCATTTAAAAGGCGTGGGAATAGTCTGTGATCCCTGTCAATTAGGAACTTACTGCGATCGCTGTTCTTATGCCGAAAGAAACTGGTACAGGCATGCGTAATCAAACACAGAGATACGTAAACAGGCGGAACACGGTACTGCGTTCGGCATCGGATGTACAAGACAACAAGTGTCTGGCGCGGCTCTTACAAGTGAACCTCCCCATCACACACCCCTCAGATTTAGTTATGAGTTAGCACAGTGGATAGGCCTTGAAAAACTGAACACAGATCACTCGAGAAAACAGGAAGAATTTGTGTGGAACTATGAAAAAATAATCAAAATATACAAACTGAGTAGTCCATGCGAAACATAGGATAGTCAGAGGTCAGGAGCGCCGTGGTTCCGTGATTAGCGTGAGCAGCTGCGGAACGAGAGGTCCTTGGTTCAAATCTTCCCTCTAGTGAAAAGTTAACTTTCTTTATTTTCGCAAAGTTGTGATCTCTCCGTTCGTTCATTGACGTCTCTGTTCACTGTAATAAGTTTAGTGTCTGTGTTTTGCGACCGCAACGCAAAACCGTGCGATTAGCAGACGGAAGGACGTGCCTCTCGAATGGGAACCGAAAACATTTGATCCCAAGGCCACAGGTCAACTGATTCCTCCACAGGAAAACACGTCTGATATATTCTATACGACACTGGTGACGGCACGTGCGTCACATGACAGGAATATGTTGTCGACCCACCTGACTTGTACACTTGTCGAATGGGTAAAAAGATCCTTCTACCTTGCCCGATTTAGATTTTCTTGTAGATGTGAAAGTGATGATAACATAAGAGTTTGTCACATAAACTGCAACAAATGAATGCAACAGTTTCATAGTCGGACAGATAATAATTGTCTGAAAATAAAAAATAAAACTTTTCACTCGAGGGGAAACTTGATCTAAGGACCTCTCATTCCGCAGCTGCTCACCCTACCCACGGGACCACGGCGCTTCTGATCTCACACTGTCCTTGATGTTGGACATCTTACGCATGGACTACTCAGTTTGTATATTTTGCTTTTTTTCATACTTCCACACAACTTCTTCCTGTTTTATCGATTGAGCTGTGTTCAGTTTTTCAAGGCCTATCCACTGTGCCAACTTATAACTAAATCTGAGGGGGGTGCGATGAGGAGGTTCCCTTGTTAGATCTGTTACTGCTGCTACAATGGCACTTTATCAATATTTTGTTGAGTTTGAACTTGGTCAAAGCACGAGCGAGGGGACACAGCATGTGGGTGTTTTTCCGCACGACCATTTCACGAGGGTACCGTGAATATCAGAAATCCGGTAAAACATCAAATCTCCGACGTCGCTGCGGCCAGGAAAAGATCTTGCACGGAGGGGACCAACGACGACTGAAGAGAATCGTTCAACGTGACAGAAGTGCAACCCTTACGAAACTTGTTGCAGATTTCAATTCTGGGACGTCAAATAGTGTGAGCGTGCGAACCATTCAACGAAACATAATCGATACGGGCTTTCGGAGCCGAAGGTCCATTCGCGTACCCTTGATGGCTGCGACACGAAGCTTTACGCCTTGCCTGCACCTGTCAACACCGACATTGGACTGTTGACGACTGGAAAAATATTGCCCGGTCGGACGAGCATCGTTTTAAACTGTATCGAGTCGATGGACATATGACGGGTAGGGAGACAACCTCTCGAATCCAGTGACCTGGCATGTCAGCAGGGGACTGTTCAAGCTGGTGGATACTCTGTTATGGTATGGTGTGTGTGCAGTAGATTGACATGGGACCCGTGATACGCCTACATACGTCTCTGGCTTGTGACACGTACGCAAGCATACTATCTGATCCGCTGCACCCGTTCATGTCCATTGTGCAATCCGATGGAATTGGGCAATTCCAGCAGGACTATGCGACACACCACACGTCTACAATAGCTACGGAGTGGCCCAATAACATTCTTCTGAGTAATAAACGCTTTCGCTGGCCACCAAACTCTCCAGACATAAACATTCTTGAGCATATCTGCGATGCCTTGCAATGTGCTGTTCAGAAGAGATCTCCACCCTCTCACACTCTTTCGGATTTATGGACAGCCCAGATATATTGATTCAATTCCCTACAGCACTACTTCAGATATTAGTCAACTCCATGCCTCATCATGATACCGGCACTTCTGCATGCTCTTCGATTTTAGGCAGGTGTACCAGTTTCTTTGGCTCTTCAGTGTATATGCGTGCGAGTGGAAATTAAGACCCGTGTAGCTTGTGAAAGGCGGTGGCTCACAGAGCCACTTAAAAGTGCAGGACTTCAATAGGCCAGACATCACACCAGTTCAACATTAGGTTACGGGAGGCGTGTAGTGTGGTCTTGCGAGTCGTGATTTTGTCTCTTTTTCGAATGTTACTGGGCACTGAGTGGACCATTGCACTGGGGGCCAACTCACTTCAAAAAACTGTCCATGAGCTAGTGAGACCCGCCCGCTGTGGGACATTTGAAAAATTATGTAGGTAGACAGTTCATCCATTCCGGGATCCTACATCTACAGCTGCATATATACTCCGGTAGCAACCAAGCGTTTTGTGGCGGAGGGCACAATTCGCGCCATAGTCCCCCCCCCCCCCTCCCTCACCACTGTTCCGCTCGCGGATCACGCGAGAGAGAAACAACTGTCTGAACGCCTCAGTACGAGCTCTTATTTCCCTTATCTTTGAATGGTGATCATTGCGCGATTTGAAAGTAGGTGATAATAATATATGCTCTACATCATCGGCGAAGATCGGATTTCGGAATTTAGGGAGCAGCCCCTTCTGCTTAGCCCGCCGCCTATCTGCAAGTGCGTCCCACTTCAAACTTTCTATGAGATTTGCAACCCTCTCGCGATGGCTAAATGTACCAATCATGAATCTTGCCGCTCTTCTTTGGACCCGCTCAATCTCTTGAATCAGACCAAACTGGTATGGCTCCCCTACTGACATATTGCGTATTGTAAGCTATTTCCTTAATTGAAGAACTGCATCGCTTCAGGATTCTACCAATAAACCGCAATCTAGAGTTCGCCTTACCCGTTACTTGTGTAATCTGATCATTCCATTTGAGATCATTTCGAAGAGTCACACCCAGATACTTGACGGACGTTACCGCTTCCAAAGACTGGACATTTATTTTGTACTCGTACATTAATGGGGATTTTCGCCTTGTTATACGCAGTAGGTTACACTTACTAATATTGAGAGATAACTGCCAGTCATTACAACACGCATTAATTTTCTGCAAATCCTCATTGATTTGTTCACAACTTTCGTGTAATACTAATTTCTTGTAGACTGCAGCATCATCGGCAAACAGTCTCAGGCCGCTGTCAATAACATCAACCAGTTCTTTTATGTAAATCGTAAAAAGCAGAGGACCTATTACGCTGCCCTGGGGCACACCTGAAGCTCCGCTTGTTTCTGTTGAAGTCACCCCGTTCAGGACGACATACTGCTCCCTGTATGTTAGAAAACTTTTTATCCAACCGCATATCTCATCGGATAGACCGTAAGCGCGCACTTTTTGTAGCAAGCGACAGTGCAGAACTCAGTCGAACGCCTTTCGAAAGTCGAGAAATATGGCACCAACCTGGGAGCCGATATCTAGAGCCTGTTGTATATCATGCACAAAAGAGGCCAGCTGTGTCTCCCATGACCGCTGTTTCCTAAAACCGTGCTCGTTTCTGCAGATGAACTTCTCACAGTCTAGAAAGGTCATTATGTCTGAACACAAAAAATGTGCCATGATTCTACAACAAATCGATGTCAATGAAATTGGCCGGTAATTATGTGCATCCGATTTTCTACCCTTTTTATAGATTGCTATGACCTGGCCTTCTTCCAGCCTCCTGGAATCGAAGACCTCGACAATTTTTTTCTGTTATCGACATTGTTACTGGCAAGATATCTGTCCCAAGGATTCGAAGACTTTCGACAGTATTTAATTTTCAAGTCTGAAGTAGGATTATCAGTGACAAAAGAATTTCATTTTTCGTTTCATATAATCACAGATCAACAGTCTTCTACTTTTTTGCGTAGACTGTTCTGTTAAATCTTGGTTTCTGGCAAATTTCAGGTTTCTATATCAACGGAAAGCACTCTGTAGGTTTTAATAAGTGTATCAAATATGTGACATAAATGGCCGTGTCTTTTAATTGTATTTACTTAGAAGCATATATTTGACATAAACTGCAACATGGTACGTGTCCCCGTTCTTGAGAAAAAGGCTTTCAAACAGTCGCACGGACAGAAAGGCAGACATACTGACGACGAAGTGGTCATATTAGGCTAGAGAACCCTACACATGGATGTAAAATCCTACAAAACTGTGTTCTTTTTACGTTACTTTGGGTCGTCCATTATGAATCTTATGGCGGTATTACAAAATTTGTAATGCCGGATCAAAAGTTGTCAGTTCAGCAGAATCGAATAAAACATCGGGTGTAAAGTGGTGTGAGGTCGCCGACAACGAATTACAAGTATAAATTGCCGCACTGAAATGTTTAATTCTATATTTTCATTTTTAAATCGAAGACATAGTCACATTCGTCGCTTGTGTCGCTATTCCTTTCAGAAGAGTTCGCTATCGGTTTGTCCACTGCGACATGGTTCCAAAAGCAGTTGTTTCACCTTACGTGGTATCTGTTTGCCTTCTTCAGTATTCATTTTCTGGACTCTCAAGATAGATGGATGGCAAACTGCCAGAAGCCTATGGAATTCGGCGTGCCTCGTTATCTCTCGGGAATATCTGCGTGTAAAACCTTCTAGGTGACGCACATTATCCATATTCCGAGCTTCCTAAGAATCTTGAGATATCCGACCATTCGCCAACGGAGCAGTTTCGGTTATGGCAGATCCGAGCATCAGAAGTATCTGGACCGATGTCGGCATCGTGCATTATTGCAGAATATCATGAGTCCGGTGAAGCTGACACTCGATTTCCGAGAAATACACTACTGACCATTAAAATTGCTACATCAAGAAGAAATGCAGATGAGAAACGGGTATTCATTGGACAAATATATTGTAGTAGATCTGACATGTGATTACATTTTCACGCAATTTGGGTGCATAGATCCTGAGAAATCAGTACCCAGAACAACCACCTCTGGCCGTAATAACGGTCTTCATACGCCGGGGCGTTGAGTCAGACAGAGCTTGGATGGCGTGTACGGGTACAGCTGTCCATGCAGCTTCAACACGATACCATAGTTCATCAAGAGTAGTGAGTGGCTTATTGTGACGAGCCAGTTGCTCGGCCACCATTGACCAGGCGTTTTCAATTGGCCAGGGCAGCAGTCGAACACTTTCTGTATCTAGAAAGGCCAATACAGGACCTGCAACATGCGGTCGTGCGTGCCGTAGTGGCCGTGCGGTTCTAGGCGCTTCTGTCTGGAAGCGAGCGACTGCTACGGTCGCAGGTTCGAATCCTGCCTCGGGCATGGATGTATGTGATGTCCTTAGGTTAGTTAGGTTTAATTAGTTCTATGTTATAGGCGACTGATGACCTCAGAAGTTAAGTCGCATAGTGCTCAGAGCCATTTGAACCATTTGAACCATTATCCTGCTGAAATTTAGGGTTTCGCACGGATCGAATGAAGGGTAGAGCCATGGTTCGTAACACATCTGAGATGTAACGTCCACTGTTGAAAGTGCCGTCAATGCGAACAAGAGGTGACCGCGACGTGTAACCAATGCCACCCCATACTATCACGCCGGGTGATACCCCAGTATGGCGATGACGAATACACGGTTCCAATGTGCGTTCACTCCGATGTCGCCAAACACGGATGCGACCGTCATGATGCTGTAAACAAAACCAGGATTCATCCGAAAAAATGATGTTTTGCCATTCGTGAACCCAGGTTCGTCGTTGAGTACACAATCGCAGCCGCTCCTGTCTGAGATTCAGCGTCAATGGTAACCGCAGCCATGGTCTCCGAGCTGATAGTCCATGCTGCAGCAAACGTCGTCGAACTGTTCGTGCAGATGGTTGTTGTCTTGCAAACGTCCCCATGTGTTAACACAGGGATTGAGACGTGGCTACACGATCCGTTACAGCCATGCGGATAAGATGCCTGTCACCTCGACTGCTAGTGATACGAGGCCGTAGGGATCCAGCATGGCGTTCCGTATAACCCTCCTGAACCCATCGATTCCATATTCTGCTAACTGTCATTGGATCTCGACCAACGCGAGCAGCAATGTCAAGATACGATAAACCGCAACCGCGATAGGCTACAATCCGACCTTTATCAAAGTCGGAAACGTGATGGTACGCATTTCTCCTCCTTACACGAGACATCACAACAACGTTTCACTAGGCAACGCCAGTCAACTGCTGTTTGTGTCTGAGAAATCGGTTGGAAACTTTCCTCATGTCAGCACGTTGTAGGTGTCGCCTTTGGCGCCAACCTTGTGTGATTGCTCTGAAAAGCTAATCATTTGCATATCACAGCATCTTCTTCCTGTCGGTTAAATTTCGCGTCTGTAGCACGTCATCTTCGTGGTGTAGCAATTTTAATGGCCAGTAGTGTATACATCTTTTTTCAGACTTCTTGATACATATAGTGTAGTTCTACTGTACGAAATTTGTACACTTCTGCAGCATTTCGCGAAAACATATTACTCGGAAAGAGTTTAATGTTGTAAAGAAATTATTTGCCTGTTTGCGAAAGAAAAAAGAAATATGATTACAATTCCGAGTACATCCCGAAGAATTCTACAGAAAACCTTAGTGACATTTTTTGTTTTCAGATAAAAGTTTATGAGATAATTGGAATAATAAGGGACACATTTTTACCACATGGCACGGCCGCACGGTAGAGAATTGACCGTCCACTGAAAACATGCAAATATGTGCGCGAAAATACATTTTAAAGCGTCAACTATTCAACTGATGTGGTAGGAGAGGTATTTACATAAGTGGAGCCACGCACACGAAATTTTTTAGCCATTTATTTTGGAAAAAATTGGAAATTTGTGGTAAGGTCTTACGCCACCAAACTGCTGAGGTCATCGGTCCCAAAGCTTACGCTCTACTTAATTTGACTTGAACTAACTTACCCTAAGGACAACAGACACACCCATGCCCGGGGAGGACTCGAACCTCCGACGGAGGGAGCCGCGCGGACCGTGACAAGGCGCCCGAGACCGCGCGATTACTTCGGATAATAAAGGTAGTAGTTCAGTTTTAATACGTCGTTAGACCTATTAAAAACTCATAAACGTGCCTTCTGGAGTGCTTGCCCATCTAGTTTTATCCTGACAACTAGGCAGTATTTTTGATTTTATCCATACTGGATGAGAGGTCGTGGTTGTGAATGTCAATGTTAAAAAAGAAGAGAAAAATGGTGAACTGCAATTTCTCGACCTAAGTATTAGGAAACAAAATGGTAGGCATGTTTTTAAAAAGATTTAGGAAACCAACAACTGATGTGTTGATACAAAATAATTCCTGCCATCCTAATAGCCAGAAACTTTCTGCTTTTAGATCTTTGATAGATAGAGCCTTTAGAGTCCTTATGAAAGAAGAAGACAGAATGACTGAGCTGAACATCGTGCAACAACTAGCCAGAGCTAACGGATATCACCAAAACGTTGTCAATAAATTAATGCGACAGAAACAGCGCGCGAATGCAAGGAAGAATACCGATAATAATATTACGAGAGTCACAATAGCGTACTTCGGCGATATTTCGCAAAATGTGGCTAACATTTTCAAACCTTTTAAAGTTGATACCGCTTTTCAGACCAATAATACGTTGCGGTTTAATCTAAGAAATAATTTACAGAAGGAAAGCGATAAATATGAGAGAGCGTGAGTCTATAAAATTCAGTGTAACACGTGCAAGGCAAGCTACGTAGTCCAAACTGGTAGGTCCTGTACGTTACAAAGAGCACAGCGATGCTTTTCGGCTTAATAATTTCAAAAAGTGAGCTGTAGCCACGCATATTTGGGAAACGGGACACCCCATGTTGGGAATAGCTCAGGATCTCATTATGTTACATAGACAGGACAAAGGCCAAAAGCTGGATCTACACTCCTGGAAATGGAAAAAAGAACACATTGACACCGGTGTGTCAGACCCCCCCCATACTTGCTCCGGACACTGCGAGAGGGCTGTACCAGGAACCGCTGTGTTGGCCGTCGAATGGCGCTAGCTGCGCAGCATTTGTGCACCGCCGCCGTCAGTGTCAGCCAGTTTGCCGTGGCATACGGAGCTCCATCGCAGTCTTTAACACTGGTAGCATGCCGCGACAGCGTGGACGTGAACCGTATATGCAGTTGACGGACTTTGAGCGAGGGCGTATAGTGGGCATGCGGGAAGCCGGGTGGACGTACCGCCGAATTGCTCAACACGTGGGGCGTGAGGTCTCCACAGTACATCGATGTTGTCGCCAGTGGTCGGCGGAAGGTGCACGTGCCCGTCGACCTGGGTCCGGACCGCAGCGACGCACGGATGCACGCCAAGACCGTAGGATCCTACGCAGTGCCGTAGGGGACCGCACCGCCACTTCCCAGCAAATTAGGGACACTGTTGCTCCTGGGGTATCGGCGAGGACAATTCGCAACCGTCTCCATGAAGCTGGGCTACGGTCCCGCACACCGTTAGGCCGTCTTCCGCTCACGCCCCAACATCGTGCAGCCCGCCTCCAGTGGTGTCGCGACAGGCGTGAATGGAGGGACGAATGGAGACGTGTCGTCTTCAGCGATGAGAGTCGCTTCTGCCTTGGTGCCAATGATGGTCGTATGCGTGTTTGGCGCCGTGCAGGTGAGCGCCACAATCAGGACTGCATACGACCGAGGCACACAGGGCCAACACCCGGCATCATGGTGTGGGGAGCGATCTCCTACACTGGCCGTACACCACTGGTGATCGTCGAGGGGACACTGAATAGTGCATGGTACATCCAAACCGTCATCGAACCCATCGTTCTACCATTCCTAGACCGGCAAGGGAACTTGCTGTTCCAACAGGACAATGCACGTCCGCATGTATCCCGTGCCACCCAACGTGCTCTCGAAGGTGTAAGTCAACTACCCTGGCCAGCAAGATCTCCGGATCTGTCCCCCATTGAGCATGATTGGGACTGGATGAAGCGTCGTCTCACGCGGTCTGCACGTCCAGCACGAACGCTGGTCCAACTGAGGCGCCAGGTAGAAATGGCATGGCAAGCCGTTCCACAGGACTACATCCAGCATCTCTACGATCGTCTCCATGGGAGAATAGCAGCCTGCATTGCTGCGAAAGGTGGATATACACTGTACTAGTGCCGACATTGTGCATGCTCTGTTGCCTGTGTCTATGTGCCTGTGGTTCTGTCAGTGTGATCATGTGATGTATCTGACCCCAGGAATGTGTCAATAAAGTTTCCCCTTCCTGGGACAATGAATTCACGGTGTTCTTATTTCAATTTCCAGGAGTGTATTAGAGCAGCTGGAGATTACGATCCATAGCGTGGATAATCAGAACACACTCAATGAACAGCTAACTGGTGATACAAATAACTTTTTCAAACATTTTACTGGTTTCTTTTAGTAACTACATTTTTAGCAATTGGCAGTATACCATCATTTCATGAGGTCCTTGGAACATGTATACGTTATCTGTTTGTATGGACATCTCTGTGACTTCCTTGTTTACTTGCGCGTGAGCTCACTCGCGTTTCAGAGTCGTGTTTGGCTACGTGGTGTGTGGTGTCAACGAAGACGCACGGGCGGTTTACCACGATAGAGGAGAGAGCCATGTGGTTAGATGTTGAACACCATAGCCGAAACCATTTTAGAGTTTTTTATATTTTCACGACTATGTGGAGATGCACCTTGGAAAACACGGCTGCAACAAGGGAAGTAGCCACGATGTTTTAATTTTATTATAAATTTGATTGTGCCTGGGGCATGTTCCATTTTTAGCGAGTTTTAACAGGTTCTTTTACTTTTCATTATTCTGATGATGGAAGCGTGACTTCCGAAACGTGTCAATCTTAGTGTTTTACACTATAAACAATTGGTTGAGCCGATATATTTTTTAACACTAGGTAGTATCAATGTTGGATATTAAAAAGGCCACACAAACAATATCCGAAAAAAATGTGTCGTTGTTCGATTGACTGCTAACCGTGAACTCTTACGGCACGTATCATATCAACTTGAGACACCTATGCCCTGGGCATATATTTACAATTACAATCCATACAATATTTCGCGGGGCTAAAAAACGGAACACGAACCTTTTTTCTCCCATTCTGTACAGGTTTTGAAGCGACTTGGCCCACTGTGCGACGGTCCCGTGATGTGTTTAAACTAAAATGGACTGATTGTGTAATAAAGGGCGGGGATGGTTATGTGATGTTTTGGCAGTGTTCTGTATTTCGCCAGCAAACCAGTGGTAGATGTAATCATGTATTCGTCCTAGTATACCGACTTAGAGAAAGCTTTTGACAATGTTGACTGGAATACTCTCTTTCAAATTCTGAAGGTGGCAGGGGTAAAATACAGGGAGTGAAAGGCTATTTACAAATTGTACAGAAAGCAGATGGCAGTTATAAGAGTCGAGGGACATGAAAGGGAAGCAGTGGTTGGGAAGGGAATGAGACATGGTTGTAGCCTCTCCCCGATGCTATTCAATCTGTATATTGAGCAAGCAGTAAAGGAAACAAAAGAAAACGGAGTAGGTATTAAAATCCATGGAGAAGAAATAAAAACTTTGAGGTTCGCCGATGACATTGTAATTGTGTCAGAGACAGCAAAGGACTTGGAAGAGCAGTTGAACGGAATGGACAGTGTCTTGAAAGGAGGATATAAGATGAACATCAACAAAAGCAAAACGAGGATAATGGAATGTAGTCGAATTAAGTCGGGTGATGCTGAGGGAATTAGATTAGGAAATGAGACGCTTAAAGTAATAAAGGAGTTTTGCTATTTGGGAAGCAAAATAACTGATGATGGACGAAGTAGAGAGGATATAAACTGTAGAGTGGCAATGCCAAACAAAGCGTTTCTGAAGAAAAATTTGTTAACATCGAGTACAGATTTAAGTGTCAGGAAGTTGTTTCTGAAAGTATTTGTACGGAGTGTAACCATGTATGGAAGTGAAACATGGACGATAAATAGTTTGGACCAGAAGAGAATAGAAGCTTTCGAAATGTGATGCTAGAGAAGAATGCTGAAGATTAGATGGGTAGATCACGTAACTATTGAGGAGGTATTGAACAGAAATGGGGAGGAGTTTTTGGCACAACTTGAATAGAAGAAGGGATCGGTTGGTAGGAGATGTTCTGAGGCATCAAGGAATAACAAACTTAGCATTGGAGGGCAGTGTGGAGGGTAAAAATCGTAGAGGGAGACCAAGAGATGAATACACTAAGCAGATTCAGAAGGATGTAGGTTGCAGCAGGTACTGGGAGATGAAGAAGCTTGCACAGGATAGAGTAGCATGGAGAGCTGCATCAAACCAGTCTCAGGACTGAAGACCACAACAACAACAACAACAACAACAACAATAGCGACTACTCATAACAACTATAATTTCGTTATTTGGTATGTTCCCTGGCGTTTTAATTCCAATAGCAGCGTACTTGACATTAAGAGCAACTAGCGAAATCCGTGAAAATTTCCGAACTGTACTGGCGAGCGGTACGAAAGACTCGTGCATTAATCTTAACGGGCTATGGAACGGCTCCGTGTTTGTTGCGATTCGGAGCGAGGTCGGTCACGCCCTCCGGTCTTGGAAAACGCGCAAGGTCGGCACGAAAACTGGGCCGATAGCAGTTTGGCGGATACAGCCGTCCGCTGGTGCCATAAATCCTGCCGTCGCCGTTTATTTGCTGTGAAAGTCTCTGCGATCCCTATTAATAACAGCCCAGCGTCGCTCAAACCGCAGACGATTTGGCGCGTCATCACCGAATGAGGCTGTACGTACTTCACTGCCAGGGCCGAAATCTGCAGTTTATTACAGTACACAAGCTAGGCCGGTATGCTGTTCTACCGCTGTCTGAACAGAGTCACCCACAGCTGATGGTATCTGACATACGTTAAATGGCGCACTGATTAGTTCCAGAGAAACTTCTGTGAGCATTACTTAACAGTAACACGATTAAAATACATCTGCATCTACATTTATATTCCGCAAGCCACCCAACGGTGTGTGGCGGAGGGCACATTACGTGCCACTGTCCTTATTTCCCTTTCCTGTTCCAGTCGCGTCTGGTTCGCGGGAAGAACGACTTCCGGGAAGCCTCCGTGCGCGCTCGAATCTCTCTAATTTTATATTCGTGATCTCCTCGGGAGGTATAAGTAGGGGGAAGCAATATATTCGATACCTCATCCAGAAACGCACCCTCTCGAAACCTGGACAGCAAGCTACACCGCGATGCAGAGCGCCTCTCTTGAAGAGTCTGCCACTTGAGTTTGTTAAACATCTCCGTAACGCTATCACGCTTACCAAATAACCCTGTGACGAAACGCGCCGCTCTTCTATGGATCTTCTACACTCCTGGAAATTGAAATAAGAACACCGTGAATTCAGTGTCCCAGGAAGGGGAAACTTTATTGACACATTCCTGGGGTCAGATACATCACATGATCGCACTGACAGAACCACAGGCACATAGACACAGGCAACAGAGCATGCACAATGTCGGCACTAGTACAGTGTATATCCACCTTTCGCAGCAATGCAGGCTGCTATTCTCCAATGGAGACGATCGTAGAGATGCTGGATGTACTCCTGTGGAACGGCTTGCCATGCCATTTCCACCTGGCGCCTCAGTTGGATCAGCGTTCGTGCTGGACGTGCAGACCGCGTGAGACGACGCTTCATCCAGTCCCAAACATGCTCAATGGGGGACAGATCCGGAGATCTTGCTGGCCAGGGTAGTTGACTTACACCTTCTAGAGCACGTTGGGTGGCACGGGATACATGCGGACGTGCATTGTCCTGTTGGAACAGCAAGTTCCCTTGCCGGTCTAGGAATGGTAAAACGATGGGTTCGATGACGGTTTGGATGTACCGTGCACTATTCAGTGTCCCCTCGCCGATCACCAGTGGTGTACGGCCAGTATAGGAGATCGCTCCCCACACCATGATGCCGGGTGTTGGCCCTGTGTGCCTCGGTCGTATGCAGTCCTGATTATGGCGCTCACCTGCACGGCGCCAAACACGCATACGACCATCATTGGCACCAAGGCAGAAGCGACTCTCATCGCTGAAGACGACACGTCTCCATTCGTCCCTCCATTCACGCCTGTCGCGACACCACTGGAGGCGGGCTGCACGATGTTGGGGCGTGAGCGGAAGACGGCCTAACGGTGTGCGGGACCGTAGCCCAGCTTCATGGAGACGGTTGCGAATGGTCCTCGCCGATACCCCAGGAGCAACAGTGTCCCTAATTTGCTGGGAAGTGGCGGTGCGGTCCCCTACGGCACTGCGTAGGATCCTACGGTCTTGGCGTGCATCCGTGCGTCGCTGCGGTCCGGTCCCTGGTCGACGGGCACGTGCACCTTCCGCCGACCACTGGCGACAACATCGATGTACTGTGGAGACCTCACGCCCCACGTGTTGAGAAATTCGGCGGTACGTCCACCCGGCCTCCCGCATGCCCACTATACGCCCTCGCTCAAAGTCCGTCAACTACACATACGGTTCACGTCCACGCTGTCGCGGCATGCTACCAGTGTTAAAGACTGCGATGGAGCTCCGTATGCCACGGCAAACTGGCTGACACTGACGGCGGCGGTGCACAAATGCTGCGCAGCTAGCGCCATTCGACGGCCAACACCGCGGTTCCTGGTGTGTCCGCTGTGCCGTGCGTGTGATCATTGTTTGTACAGCCCTCTCGCAGTGTCCGGAGCAAGTATGGTGGGTCTGACACACCGGTGTCAATGTGTTCTTTTTTCCAGCTCCATCAGACCTTACCTTCCAAGTACGCCTCGTATATTGCATATGAAGCATTTAAACTGAATTTATTTATTTTATTTACACGTCAAGTTCCGTAGGACCAAATTGAGGAGCAAATCTCCAAGGTCATTGAACGTGTCAGTACAGGACATAAAAATAAATGCTCATGAACCTGAAAAATGTCTGAATATGTTTAAGTAAACGCTATCAGCAATACAATAAGAATCAGCTTAATTTTTCAAGGAACTCCTCAGCAGAATAGAAGGAGTGACCCATGAGGAAACTATTCAGTTTCTATTTGAAAGCGCGTGTTTTACTGCTAAGATTTTTGAATTCGAGTGGCAGCTTATTGTAAATGGATGCAGCAGTGTATTGCACACATTTTTGCACAAGAGTTAAGGAAGTCCGATGCAAATGGAGGTTTGATTTCTGCCGAGTATTAACCGACTGAAAGCTGCTTATTCTTGGGAATAAAGTAACATTGGTAACAAGAAACGACAATAAGGAATATACATATTGAGAGGCCAATGTAAAAATACACAGACTCGTGAACAGAGATCGACAAGAGGTTCGTGAACTCACACAACTTATTGCCCGAACCGCCCGTTTCTAAGCCAAAATTATCCTTCTAGAATGGGAAAAGGTACCCCAAAACATAATACCATACGACGTAAGTTAATGAAAATAAGGAAAGTAGACTAATTTACGACTCGAAGTATCACTCACTTTTGATACCGTTCGAATAATAAAAATGGCAGTATTAAGTATTTGAACAAGATCCTGAACGTGTGCTTTCCACGACAGCTTAGTATCTATCTGAACACCTAGAAATTTGAACTGATCAGTTTCGCTAATCATATGCCCGCTCTGTGAGATTAAAACGTCAGGTTTTGTTGAATTGTGTGTTAGAAACTGTAAGAACTGAGTCTTACTGTGATTTAACGTTATTTTATTTTCTACAAGCCATGAACTGTGGTCATGTACTGCACTATTTGAAACACAACATCCTTTACTACCAAACTAGTGTCATCATCAAACAGAAACATTTTAAAGTTACCCATAATACTAAAGGGCATATCATTTATGTAAATAAGGAACACTGATCCCCCACTTGACAGTACCCCACTCATATCCCGTTATCAACATTGTGAATAATGACCTTTTGCTGCCTGTTGCTAAAGTAAGAGGTGAACCAATTGTGAGCTACTCCCCTTATTCCGTAATGGTCCAACTTCTGGAGCAATATTGTGAGATCAACACAGTCAAATGCCTTTGTTAAATCAAAAAATACGCCATGCGTTCGAAACTTTTTGTTTAGCCCATCCAATACCTCACAGAGAAAAGAGAATATAGAATTTTCAGTTGTCCAATGACTTCTAAAGCCGAACTGTACATTTGATAGCAAATTGTGTGATATAAAATGATCAATTAACCTTACGTACACAGCCTTTTCGATAACTTTTGCAAACACTGATGGCATAGAAATAAGTCTAAAATTATCTACATTATCCCTTTCTCCCTTTTTATAAAGCGGCTTTACTACTGAGTACTTTAATCGCTCAGGAAACTGACCATTCCTAAAGGAAAAATTACAAATATGGCTAAATGCATGGCTAACATGTGCAGCACAGTACTTTAATATTCTGCTAGACACTATTATAAGCATAATATGCCGTACCATCACTTCAATGTGACCACACCCTGTGTTTGTTTGATGTCATCGATGACAACGGCGGCAAGTGGAAACATTAGCAGTGGACGATATATGAAGCGTGTTGGGTTGTGCTGGGGGACGGAGGTGGGGGGGGGGGGGGGACAGGAAACAGTACAGTCGTTGTCGTAATGCAACGATTCATCTGCGTCCAAGAAGGCATGGTCACTGGATTTTGGGCCAAGGGTGGAAGCATTTCCAAAACGGGCAAGTTTGAAAACTGTTCGCATGCAGCCTTGGTTAAAGGGTTAAAGAATACCGTGCATGGCAAAATAACCAATGACGGACGGAGGAAGGAGGACATCAAAAGGCAATTACGAGCAACTTAAATTGGAAAGACCACATAGATAATATTGTAGGGAAGGTGAAACAAAGACTGCGCTTTGCTGGCAGAACACTTAGAAGATGCGACAAACCCACTAAAGAGACAGCCTACATTACATTTGTCCGTCCTCTGCTCGAATATTGCTGCGCGGTATGGGATCCTTACCAGGTAGGATTGACGCAGGACATCGAAAAAGTGAAAAGAAGGGCAGCTCGTTTCGTGTTATCGCGCAATAGGGGTGAGAGTGTCACTGATATGATACGCGAGTTGGGGTGGCAGTCACTGAAAAAAAGGCGGTGTTCTTTGCGGCGAGATCTATTTACGAAATTTCAATCACCAACTTTCTCTTCCGAATGCGTAAACATTTTGTTGACACTCACATACGTTGGGAGAAATGATAATCATAATAAAATAAGGGAAATCAGAGCTCGAACGGAAAGATTTAGGTGTTCCTTTTTTCCATGTGCCATTCGAGAGTGAAATGATAGAGAAGTGGTATGAAAATGGTTCGATGAATCCTCTGCCAGGCACTCAAGTGTGAATTGCAGAGTAACCATGTAGATGTAGATGTAGATTTGAGATTTGGTGCTACAGACGAATGTTGAAAATTAGGTGGACTGATAAGGTAAGGAATGAGGAGGTTCTGCGCGGAATCGAAAGGAAAGGGATATGTGGAAAACACTGATAAGGGGAAGGGACAGGATGATAGGACATCTGCTAAGACGTGAGGGAATGACTTCCATGTTACTAGAGGGAGCTGTAGAGGGCAAAAACTGTAAAGGAAGACAGAGACTTCAATACATCAAGCAGGTAATTGAGGACGTAGGTTGCAAGTGCTACTCTGAGATGAAGAGGTTGACAGAGAAGAGAAATTTGTGGCGGGCCGATCAAACCAGTCGGAAGACTGCTGACTCAAAAATAAAACCGTCCACAGCAGGCGCCTAGCTCACGCTTCCATGCTGACTGCTTTTCATGGTGACGAAGACTGGCAACTGCACCCCCTTACCGCATCTTGGCTTCCACTGAGTGGCCACAACTGGCCTATTCAGATAAATAACGTTTTGTGCTCCTTCAGGTAAATAGCTGTTGGCGTGCTCTGCCTGTACGCATGAAAGCATGCACCCTGCTATCAGGTTCAAATTGGTTCAAATGGCTCTGAGCACTATGGGACTTAACATATGAGGTTATCAGACCCCTAGACTTGGAACTACTTAAGCCTAACTAGCCTAAGGACATCACACACATCCATGCCCGAAGCAGGATTCGAACCTGCGACGGTAGCAGCAGCGCTGTTCCGAACTGAAGCGCCTAGAACCGCTCGGCCACAAAGGCCGGCTGCTATCAGGAGGGAGCATCATTGTCTCAGGAATGTTTTCGTGGAACTCCATGCATGATCTCGTTGTAACTTTGCATAAAAATGAAAAGAAAATCTTTATGAGCTAGTTGAATGAATGTCTAACTAATTATCATGTAGCGTGTTGTAACTACAAGTGGTGTGCTTACTCTGTGTTACTGTTAGCAAAAATTTATACGAAATGATTGGGCAATGCAACTCCCAATACCAATAAAGAAATACAGTCACTGCAAAAACACATTCTGCCCTTTAGGCACTGAATCCCCTGGCCCTGTTTAAAACTGGCCCTGTGCGCGTAGCATATAAATTAAATTTTCTCTGTCTCTAAAGCAGCAACAGTGGAACCCGATATATTCTGGTTTATCATGAAAAAATACGTTAGCTACCAGCTTAGCAGTCTGGAATGCTAGCCATAATACTTGAAATGCACATGAAATTCTTTTGGCTGATAAACGATAAAATTAAAGAACATCCAACTTCTTTGAAAAATATATGCCCTGGACAGGGAGGCGGTACTGATTGTGGTAAATCAGTAACACTGATATTTTTGTGAAATCATATTGTAAGTCAAGTTTTGCTTTTCAGAAACATTTGACAACTGAAGTTCCTTTGATCAAAACAATACATCATATTTACTACCTGATTCACGAACAGTGAGGGCTATGAAGCAGCTATTACCTCATCTCACTAAACCAGCATTAATGCAAATAGTCAAAGTACATATAGGTCCGTTAACAGATTTTAGACACATTACAAAAGTTAAATATCTAACTAGCCTTTTTATCAAATCAGTTTACGTACATTCTGGGATTACTCAACAATTATAAATTATCAGTCTACTCATCATACCAACGCGCTGGCAAAACGAAGCTCATAATTATTTAACATCCGTACCCCGCTGATACATGGTGAAACAACACTCTGGTGGGCGGTTTGCGGGTTTAAATCACCTCGGGGTATGACCACGCGGTGCATTTGACCTGCGGTCGTCGCACGGTGGTGCTGGCAGCAGTCCACATACCCACAGGTGTGTTGGTGTGTGTCAGAGTACGTTGCAGCGAGTAAGTGTGCAGGCGTTTTCAGACGTGATAATGGTGGCTGTGTGTTGAAAATGGCTCAAAGAACACATCTTGATGACGTTATGAGGAGGAGAATCCTAGGGCGACTGGAGGCTGGTCAAACACAGCAGGTCGTAG
Organism: Schistocerca cancellata; assembly: GCF_023864275.1. Taxonomy (NCBI): domain Eukaryota; kingdom Metazoa; phylum Arthropoda; class Insecta; order Orthoptera; family Acrididae; genus Schistocerca; species Schistocerca cancellata. Next base: position 129,460,916 of record NC_064635.1, read on the forward strand.
CACGGGTCCTTCGTGTGCCACAAAGTGTGATCTCAAAATTATGGCAACGATTCCAGCAGACAGGAAACGTGTCCAGGCGGTACAGTACAGTACGTCCACAGAGCACAATACCACAAGAAGATCGATATCTCACCATCAGTGCCCGGAGGCGGCCACGGAGTACTGCAGGTAGCCTTGCTCGGGACCTTACCGCAGCCACTGGAACAGTTGTCTCAATGTACACAGTCTACAGACCACTGAACAGACACGGTTTATTCGCCCGAAGACCTGCAAGGTGTATTCCACCGATCCCTGGTCACGGGAGAGACCGTAAAGCCTAGTGTCAACAACACAGTACGTGGTCATTGGAACAGTGGTCCCAGATTATGGTCACGGACGTGTCCAGGTATAGTCTGAACAGTGACTCTCGCCGGGTTTTCAGCTGGCGTGAACCAGGAACCAGATACCAACTCCTTAATGTACTTGAAAGGGACCTGTATGGAGATCGTAGGTTTACGGTGTTGGGTGGGATTATGATTGGTGCACGTACACCCCTGCATGTTTTTGACAGAGGAACTGTAACAGATCAGGTGTATCGGGACGTCATTTTTCACCAGTATGTCGGCTTTTTCAGGGGTGTAGTAGGTCCCACCTTCCTCCCCACGGATGATAACGCACGGTCCCACTGAGCTGCCATTGTGAAGGAGTACCTCGAAACAGAATAATCAGGCGAATGGAGTGGCCTGTCTGTTCTCCTGCCCTAAACCCCATCCAGCACGTCTGGGATACTTTCGGTCGACGTATCGCTGCACGTCTTCAAACCCCTAGGACACTTGAGGAGCTCCGACAATCACTGGTGCAAGAATTGGAGGCTATATCCCAGCAGCTGCTCGACCATCTGATCCGGAATACGCCAACCCTTTGTGCGGCGTGTGTAAGTGTGAATGGTGATCATATCCCATATTGATGTCGGGGTACATCCACAAGAAACAGTGAAGATTTGTAGTACATGTGTTTCGGGACACTTTTCTCGACTTATTACCAATACCGTGGACTTACAGATCTTTGTCGTGTGTTTTCCCTATGTGCCTAGGCGTGACATATCAGCCAACAAGTGAGTAAATTTATGGATATTTACCGATGCTTTTGAAGCACTCGTCTTCACAGTGGGTTTAGCGTTCAGCCAGTATTTGTCACCCGTGGATTTATCCGTCTGATGTCTTCTTATATAAACGACGGTAAGTAACATTTCCTACATCACAAAGTGTAAAATCAGTACGGGGGTCGGTTTTAAGCATATTTACAGCTACTTATCTCCCGCGCCGTACATATAAGCCAAACGACTGTTGTGAATTCACTTCGTAGTCAAATTCTATCTTACTGATTATACACGCCTCACAAAAAGTTTGGAAAACTGTAGAGTTGACATCAGTCATTTTTATAGTACACCCATTGAGGTTTGTACACTATCTAATCATCAAAATAAAAATAAAAATAATTCTTTGTGGAAACAAGGACTATTTTAGTTAGATACAACAAATTACTAGAAAACAAAGTAGGCTCTAACCGTGTACATCTCGAAAATAAAAATAGTGAAAATGTCATGAATATGATTATCGGTCTTTAGTAGTGAGCATGTCTTCTTCGCACACGGATGAGTTCTTCCACAATGCGAGGCTTGCTCTGGATGAAACCATGAAGTTTATCCTGGGATATGAGGTCACACTGCCGGCCGCAGTGGCCGAGCGGTTCTAGGCGTTACAGTCTGGAGCCGCGCGACCGCTACGGTCGCAGGTTCGAATCCTGCCTCGGGCATGGATATGTGTGATGTCCTTAGGTGGGTTAGGTTTAAGTAGTTCTAAGTTCTAGGGGACTGATGACCTCAGAAGTTAAGTCCCATAGTGCTCAGAGCCATTTGAACCATTTTTTTGACGACATACTCCTCAATGACAGCTTCAATGAGGTCCTCAAGAATGTCAGGTGAATTCGGACGCTGTACCAATGGTCACCTTCAACAGGTTCCATGCATGCTCAATTGCAATCATGTCTGGGAACTGTGCAGGCCAATGCATTCGGTTGACATCGCTACTTTGAAGATACTGAGACACTACTAGAGTATGATGATGCCTTGCTTTGTTATCGACTAGGATTAAGTTGTTACCGTAAGATTAAGTCTGCCAGCCGCTGTAGCCGAGCGGTTCTAGACGCTTCAGTCCGGAACCGCGCTGCTGCTACGGTCGCAGGTTCGAATCCTGCCTCGGACAAGGACGTCTGTGATATCCTTAGGTTAGTTAGGTTTAAGTAATGCTAAGTCAAGGGGACTGATGACCTCAGATGTTAAGTTCCAATACTTAGAGCTATTTGAACCATTTGAACTTCAAGTCTGCAGGACCTTACAGCCGTTTGTAGAACCGCTTGGAGGTACTGGGGACCAATCAAATTGCCTCAGATGGGAATTAGACGGGTCTGCCGTCCCATCATTATTGCCGCCCAGAATATTACACTTCCACCCGCAAACGGATGGACTTCCTGACCGTATCAGCGTTCCTGGTGTCGTCTAGAGTTTATCCATACCCTAAGAAGTCTAGTGCCCTGGTATCGTCAACAAACATGAGATTGCTCCGTTCTGAAATGGTCGGATGTTGATATGCGAAAGTTGGTTCAAATGGCTCTGAGCACTACGGGACTTAACTGCTGAGGTCATGAGTCCCCTAGAACTTAGAACTACATAAACCTAACTAACCTAAGGACATCACACACATCCATGCCCGAGGCAGGATTCGAACCTGCGGCCGTAGCGGTCGCGCGGTTCCAGACTGCAGCGCCTAGAACCGCTCGGCCACTCGGCCGGCTGATATGCAAAAGTCCACGTTCTTCCACTGCAGCCGGCCGGTGTGGCCGTGCGGTTCTAGGCGCTTCAGTCTGGAATCGCGTGACCGCTACGGTCGCAGGTCCGAATCCTGCCTCGGGCATGGATGTGTGTGATGTCCTTAGGTTAGTTAGGTTTAAGTAGTTCTAAGTTCTAGGGGACTGATGACCACAGATGTTAAGTCCCATAGTGCTCAGAGCCATTTGAACCAACCTTCCACTGCGTCGGTTCAGTTGATTCAATGTAGAACTTCTCATTGGTCCTCTGGAGTGAAGACCACCCTGATGCACTCTTCTACCCACTGTTTGGTCTGAGATACGAATCCCTGTTGCGGACAACACAAATCGTTTCCAATATTTATTGCAGCTGATATTGGGCGCCTGCGACCCGACTGTTGGAGGAAACGTTGCTGAATTGGTGTTGTCATATGAGGTCTATCGTTCACATTTCCCGTCTCTGTGTACTTTCTCCAGATCTTACAAACACCACTTTTAATGACATGTAATATATCAGCAACATCTTGCTGTGTACGACCTGCTGAAAGTAGATTCCATATCTTGACTGTATGCCTCTACTTGGCATTTTACTGCAGTGCTTAACACAAACTGATTGAAACTGTTGTTTATACTGGACCGCTCGCGGTATGCCATTGCGGCAGCGGTTTGTTTACATCACTGGAAATCGTCCACAAACCATGCCAGCAGTAAACATCGTCCAGTATATGGGCTCTACCAGGATAACGTTTGAAGTGTACAGGTCAGTGAGACCCCACGTACCGTAGACTACATTTTACGATACTACTCAAAACTTTTGTTGAGCAGCGTATACGCAGTAACATGCTTCTTCTCATCAAGAATGAACATTTTAGATAAAATTTCTTCACAAATTATCTCTAAAATGTTACCCATTAAGATAATATAAATTATTTACGCCGAAAGTGCACATGTAGGACGATTATTGACAATATGCAACAAAACGGACACAGTTTATGCACACACTTGATTATTATAGGTATACTTTTTACTTATTTTTGGTTGGTTTTTATGTTTAAAGCCATCTTACCGACATCCGAGAATATTTCTTTTAGATATATAGTAATGATTTGGTGTAGGCGGCACGGATCCGAGACAGGTGAAGTTATGGCTGATGGTGTAATGAACCGCTGGGAAAAGGTTGCAGGAGATTCAGAATCTGCAAGACACTGATGAAGATGATGTAGAGCTCATTTCTGTCGCGTAAAGTAGAGCCAAGAGGAATTAAATCTTAACAGTCTCTGCCTATGTACTTGCTGCGTGTAAGGACGAAGCTTGGCAAGAGATTCTAACTAGGCGTGCTGACACTGAGGCAGCCATTCATCCATCTCGTCTCTCCGTTTCGAAGAAAATCTCAATTACCTTTGCTAAAAACTGTACTTACCTTTCCAGTAGCTTTGAAAAAAGTATGTCATGTCATAAATCCCTTCACTACTTCCTGAGATTAGCCTTCGCACATAGAAAGAAGAACACAGTGAAGGACTAATTTATAATACGTATAGGACCACTCAAAAATTAATACCTTTTCCTTTTCTATTTTTTTTGTCAATAATTTTTTGTCAAGAATTCCAAATGCAACTTTTGAGAAATACAACACTGATGATTAATTTATGACTTGGCAATACAATCTCCGTCCATTTCCACAGTTTTGGTCCATCATTTGACACATGGTCCTGCTTCCGAAATCATTGACGCAAGGACGTTTCCATGGCCTCTTCATTTTCAAAGTTAATCTCGCGATGAGTTTCTTTTAGTGATCCGACTATATGGTCGTCTGATGGTGCCAGCTCAGTGCTGTATAGGCGATGATGCAAGATTTCCAACCCAGTTTTCAGTCTCTTCAGTGGTGTGATAACTGCTGTATGGTGTTCCATCGTCATGCAGATGAACAACATCTGCCATCGCTTTCGTTGGGAGAACTCACTAAAGTTGTGCTTTTAAGCGCTTCGATAGTTCTGACGTATTGAACTGAAGCTCCTAAAAGTGCACCACAATCACACCCCATGTTGCCCAGAATACTGCGGCCTTAACTTTCGGTACCAATCGCACAGTTTTGAACTTTTTCTTCTTTGCTGAATTCATGTAATGCCATTTCATTAACTGCCCTTTTGGATCCGTTATTTAAAAAAAAAGAATCCATGTTTAATCTCTGGTCAAAGAATTTCTCCCTACCTAGCAATCATATACAACCGCTCGCTCACCGATAGATCTGTACCCACAGATTGGAAAATTGCGCAGGTCGCACCAGTGTTTAAGAAGGGTAGTAGGGGTAACAGACCTATATCATTGACGTCGGTTTGCAGTAGGGTTTTGGAGCATATACTGTATTCAAACATTATGAATCACCTCGAAGGGAACGATCTATTGATACGTAATCAGCATGGTTTCAGAAAATATCGTTCTTGTGCAACGTAGCTAGCTCTTTATTCGCACGAAGTAATGGCCGCTATCGACAGGGGATCTCAAGTTGATTCCGTATTTCTAGATTTCCGGAAAGCTTTTGACACCGTTCCTCACAAGCGATTTCTAATCAAGCTGCGGGCCTATGGGGTATCGTCTCAGTTGTACTACTGGATTCGTGATTTCCTGTCAGGAAGGTCGCAGTTCGTAGTAATAGACGGCAAATCATCGAGTAAAACTGAAGTGATATCAGGTGTTCCCCAGTGAAGCGTCCTGGGACTTCTGCTGTTCCTGATCTATATAAATGACCTGGGTGACAATCTGAGCAGTTCTCTTAGGTTGTTCGCAGATGATGCTGTAATTTACCGTCTAGTAAGGTCATCCGAAGACCAGTATCAGTTGCAAAGCGATTTAGAAAAGATTGCTGTATGGTGTGGCAGGCGGCAGTGGACGCTAAATAACGAAAAGTGTGAGGTGATCCACACGAGATCCAAAAGAAATCCGTTGGAATTCGATTACTCGATAAATAGTACAATTCTCAAGGCTGTCAATTCAACTAAGTACCTGGGTGTTAAAATTACGGCCCGCATCTCGTGGTCGTGCGGTAGCGTTCTCGCTTCCCACGCCCGGGTTCGATTCCCGGCGGGGTCAGGGATTTTCTCTGCCTCGTGATGGCTGGGTGTTGTGTGCTGTCCTTAGGTTAGCAAGGTTTAAGTAGTTCTAAGTTCTAGGGGACTGATGACCATAGATGATAAGTCCCATAGTGCTCAGAGCCATTTGAACATTTTTTTTTAAAATTACGAACAACTTCAGTTGGAAAGACCACATAGACAATATTGTGGGGAAGGCGAGCCAAAGGTTCCGTTTCATTGGCAGGACACTTAGAAGATGCAACAAGTCCACTAAAGAGACAGCTTACACTACACTCGTTCGTCCTCTGTTAGAATATTGCTGCGCGGTGTGGGATCCTTATCAGGTGGGATTGACGGAGGACATCGAAAGGGTGCAAAAAAGGGCAGCTCGTTTTGTATTATCACGTAATAGGGGAGAGAGTGTGGCATATATGATACGCGAGTTGGAAGTCATTAAAGCAAAGACGTTTTTCGTCGCGGCGAGATCTATTTACTAAATTTCAGTCACCAACTTTCTCTACCGAATGCGAAAATATTTTGTAGAGGCCACCCTACATAGGTAGGAATGATCATCAAAATAAAATAAGAGAAATCAGAGCTCGAACAGAAAGGTTTAGGTGTTCGTTTTTCCCGCGCGCTGTTCGGGAGTGGAATGGTAGGGAGATAGTATGATTGTGGTTCGATGAACCCTCTGCCAAGCACTTAAATGTGAATTGCAGAGTAATCATGTAGATGTAGATGTTGAACTACTGACCCTACAAACTGTAACACTACAAGAGCCGGGAGGCAACCGTTTTTCTTGTCTCTTTGTTGTGATCAGTTACAATTCTTGGTACCGAAGTTGCCAAGCGGTTGAGCTCTTGAATAATCGTCAACACACTGCCTTTATTGAGCGAGGTAATGCGACACAAATCATGTGTAGTCACCTGGCGGTCACCACGACTGGGCCGGCCGATGAGGCCGAGCGCTTCTAGGCGCTTCAGTCCGGAACCGGGCGACTGCTACGGTCGGAGGTCTAATGCTGCCTCGGGCATGGATGTGTGTCATGTCCTTAGGTTAGTTAGGTTTAAGTAGTTCTAAGTCTAGGGGACTGATGACCTCAGATGTTAAGTCCCATAGTGCTCAGAGCCATTTGAACCATTTTCACCGACCGCATCTCGTGGTCGTGCGGTAGCGTTCTCGCTTCCCACGCCCGGGTTCCCGGGTTCGATTCCCGGCGGGGTCAGGGATTTTCTCTGCCTCGTGATGGCTGGGTGTTGTGTGCTGTCCTTAAGTTAGTTAGGTTTAAGTAGTTCTAAGTTCTAGAGGACTGATGACCATAGATGTTAAGTCCCATAGTGCTCAGAGCCATTTGAACCATTTGAGCCATTTTCACCACGACTGATGTCATCGACTCTCTGAATGTTGCGCAGAGTGACCGCAATCACCGGTCTGCCGCCCCACGTCTCGTCAACCGATTGTGTTTGTCCTTCAGCTTCGTTGAGGAATCATCGTCTAACACTGCTGATATCCATTGTTGTATCACCGCAGACATTTTTCAGTCTTCCACGAATGCGAACGACGTTTCACCTTCTGCAGTCACAGAACGCTGCATAATATGAATATGCATGTCAGCCAGCATCTGCAGGGACTGCAGAACCGGCATCTGTTAGCGAAGAAAGTTACTACTGCAGCGGAACGGAGGTAAATCTATATGGACTAGTACCAAATTCAGATTTTTCACTTAACGAATTTTAGTTAATAAGGAAAAAAATAGGAGACATTACTTTCCTACTGATCCTCGTAGATGATTGAATCCAATTTTTTTGTACTACCATTAACTGAATCCACTTCTTCGTACTACCATTCATTTTATATCAACGTGTCAGCAAACTCTGAGTTTTAGGGCTTCGTTCTTCTACCGTAAAAAAGGAACTCTTACAGGATCACTTTGTTGTCCATGTGACTGTCTCTCCGAAACTCCTTTTCTCAGGCAAGGTTAGACGTGTGAAGTTTAAATTCATGGCATATGCACTACTGGCCATTAAAATTGCTACACTAAGAAGAAATGCAGATGTTAACCGTTTATTCATTGGACAAATATATTATACTAGATCTCACATGTCATTATATTTTAACGCAATTTGGGTGCATAGATCCTGAGAAATCAGTACCCAGAACAACCACCTCTGGCCGTAATAATGGCCTTCATACCCCTGGGCATTGAGTCAAACAGAGCTTGGATGGCGTGTACAGGTACAGCTGTCCCATGCAGCTTCAACACGATACCACGGTTCATCAAGAGTAGTGACTGACGTATTGTGACGAGCCAGTTGCTCGGTCACCATTGACCAGACGTTTTCAGTTGGTGAGAGATCTGGAGAATGTGCTGACCAGGACAGCAGTCGAACATTTTCTGTATCCAGAAAGGCCCGTACAGGACCTGCAACATGTGGTCGTGCATTATCCTGCTGAAATGTAGGGTTTCGCAGGGATCGAATGAAGGGTAGAGCCACGGGTCGTAACACATCTGAAACGTAACGTCCACTGTTAAAAGTGCCGTCAATGGGAACAAGAGGTGACCGAGACGTGTAACCAATGGCACCCCATACCATCAAGCCGGGTGATACGCCAGTATGGCGATGACGAATACACGCTTCCAATGTGCGTTCACCGCGATGTCGCCAAACACGGATGCGACCATGATGATGCTGTAAGCAGAACCTGGATTCATCCGAAAAAGTGACGTTTGGCCATTCGTGCACCCAGGTTCGTCGTTGAGTACACCATCGCAGGTGCTCTTGTCTGTCCTGTCTTTGATGCAGCGTCGAGGGTAACCGCAGCCATGACCTCCGAGCTGATAGTCCATGCTGCTGCAAACGATGTCGCACTGTTCGTGCAGATGGTTGTTGTCTTGCAAACGTCCCCATCTGTTGACTCAGGGATCGAGATGTGGCTGCACGATCCGTTACAGCCATGCGGATAAGATGCCTGTCATCTCGACTGCTAGTGATACGAGGCCGTTGGGATCCAGCACGGCGTTCCGTATTACCCCCCTGAACCCATCGATTCCATATTCTGCTAACAGTCATTGGATCTCGGCCAATGCGAACAGCAATGTCGCGATATGATAAACCGCAATCGCGACGGGCCACAATCCGACCTTTATCAAAGTCGGAAACGTGATGGGACGCATTTCTGCCCCTTACACGAGGCATCACAACAACGTTTCAACGCCGGTCAACTGTTGTTTGTGTATGAGAAATCGGTTGGAAACTGTTCTCATGTCAGCACGTTGTAGATATCGCCACCGGCGCCAACCTTGTGTGAATACTGTGAAAAGCTAATCATTTGCCTATCACAGCACCTTCTTCCTGTCGGTTAAATTTCGCGTCTGTAGCAATTCATTTTCGTGGTGTAGCAATTTTAATGGCCAGTAGTGTATTAATGTATACGGTCCCTTTGCGATGTAAAAATGTGAAACTGCTAAGCCAGTGAAACCGAGAGATACTTATGCTACATATTTTGATACAAGCAGACCTATAGGATACTTCCCTTTCGTCTACTTACATTAAACTAGGGAAGTACAGGTAAAAGTCCGAAAATTTTGACTTCGTTATGACAGAAAATGAAAAAAGTTTTTGTCTTTTGCTATCGGGCTGTGTGTTTGTCAGTTCCGTCCGTTAAGCCCCCATTTGCCTCATGAATGGGTAGTCCTACCAATTTGAAACTTATGCCATATACTAAGATCTCTGGTGCCTTGGCGATATGACAAACGTTAGCTTCTAAGTCAATCCAATCAAAAGACATGGCAATGTATGTCACATATTCTGATCCTCGTAAACATAGACATTAAAACTTAGAAGCCACTTCTCTTTGATGTAGACTTATGGGATTTCGCAAGAAGCAAGGTTTCACACTTTAGCAAAAGGAAACATCCGAAATTTTAATTTCTAATTTCCATTTGTTATCGGACTGTCTGCTAACCTCCTTATTTCTCAGGAACTGCAGCCGCATGAGTTTGAAATTTGCGCCGCATACTGAGGTCTATTGTCCTTCAGTGGGGTAAGAATGTTAAGCATCCAAATCAATGTTTTTTGGTTTATTTTACACGGCAGGTTTCGTAGGACCAAATTGAGGAGAAAATCTCCAAGGTCATGGAAGGTATCATTGCACGAAATTACAACAGAGAGGTGATAAAATAAATTGTTCATGAATCCAAAAAAATAAACGACAAGCGATAATTTTATGTAAACCAGGTTTCAGCTTAATAGTTTGCGAAACTGCTGGATTACTCCTATTTTTGAATTCTAGAGGTAGCTTATTGAAAATTGATGCAGCACTATACTGCACACATTTCTGCACAAGAGTCAAGGAGGCGCGTAGCGAATGAAGATTGGATTTCTGCCTAGTATTAACCGAGTGACAGCTGCTAATTCTTGGGAATAACCTGATATTGTTAACAGGAAACGGTGGTAAAGAATATATGTATGTTGAGAGGCCGATGTCAGAATGCCCGAACTAGTGAACAGGGGTCGTCAAGAGTTTCGAAAACTTACGCGGGGGAGTTACCCCAATACGTAATACCATACGGTATAAGGAATTAAAATAAGCAAACCAGACCATTTTTCGTGTGGAACGATAATTTACTCCAGATACGGTTTTAATAGTAAAAATGGCAGCATTAAGTGTTTTAACAAGATTCTGAACATGGTATTTCCACGAAAATTTACCACTTTTTTTTTTTTTTTTTTTTTGCGGACGTCACAAGGCATCTGTTTAAGTTGATCGTTGATTCCTTGACTCAGTTTTTTTTATTACAGAGAGCATGATGCAGCCCTCTGACCGAACACGCTGAGCTACCGTGCCGTCTACATTCTCGCTTCCCGAGCACGGGGTCCCGGGTTCGATTCCTGGCGGGGTCAGGGATTTGCGCCTGCCTCGAGAAGACTGGGTGTTTGTGTTGTCCTCATCATTTCATCATTCATTCATGGAAGTGGCGAGATTGTGCTGAGGAAAGATAGGGCATTTGTATGTGCGCTGCTAACCACGCAGTTGAGCACCCCCAAACCAAACCAAGTATCGTTATCACCTAGAAATCTGAACTGTGCAGTTTCACTAATCATATGCCCATTCCGTGAAATACAAACGTCAGGTTTTGTTGAATAGTGTGTTACAAACTGCAAAAACTGAGTCTTACTATGATTTAGCGTTAGTTTATTTTCCACAAGACGTGAACTTGTCTTGAACTACACTATTTGAAACAGTACCAACGTTGCACACAACATCCTTTACTACCAAGCTAGTGTCGTCAGCAAACAGAAATATTTTACAATTAACTGTAATACTAGGTGGGATATCATTTATACAAATAAGGAACAGTAGTGGCCCCAGCACTTATCCCTGCGGCACTACAAATTTAATCGTGACACACTCGGACCCCACACCATTGTCATTCTCTATATTCTGGAGAATGATCTTCACCTGTCTGTTGTTGAAGTAAGAGGCAATACGGACCCTACGACTTATTTTAGAAGATAGATTAAGGAAAGGAAAACCTACATTTCTAGCATTTGTAGACTCAGAGACAGCTTTTGACAATGTTGACTGGCATACTCTCTTTCAAATTCTGAAGGTGCCAGGGGTAAAATACAGAGAGCGAAAGGTTGTTTACAATTTGTACAGAAACCAGATGGCAGTTATAAGAGTCGAGGGACATGAAAGGGAAACAGTGTTTGGGAAGGGAGTGAGACAGGGTTGTAGCCTCTCCCCGATGTTATTCAATCTGTATATTGAACAAGCAGTAAAGGAAACAACAGAAAAATTCGGAGTAGGTATTAAAATCCATGGAGAAGAAATAAAAACTCTGAGGTTCGCCAGTGACATTGTAATTCTGTCAGAGACAGCAAAGGACTTGGAAGAGCAGTTGAACGGAGTGAACAGTGTCTTGAAAGGAGGATTTAAGATGAACGTCAAGAAAAGAAAAACGAAGATAAAGGAATGTAGTCGAATTAAGTCGGGTGATGCGGAGGGAATTAGATTAGGATATGAGACACTTAAAGAAGTGAAGGAGTTTTGCTATTTGGGGAGCAAAATAACTGATGATGGCCGAGGTAGAGAGGATATAAAATGTAGACTGGCAATACAAGTAAAGCGTTTCTAAAGCAGAGAATTTTGTTAACATCGAGTATATATTTAGGTGTCAGGAAGTCGTTTCTGAAAGTATTTGTATGGAGTGTAGCCATGTATGGAAGTGAAACATGGAAGATAAGTTGTTTGGACAAGAAGAGAATAGAAGCATTCGGAGTGTGGTGCTACAGAAGAATGCTGAAGATTAGATGGATAGATCACATAACTAATGAGGAGGTATTGAATGGAATTGGGGAGAAGAGGAGTTTGGCCCAACTTGACTAGAAGAAGGGATCGATTGGTAGGAAATGTTCTGAGGCATCAATGGATCACCAATTCAGTATTGGAGGGCAGCGTGGAGGGTAAAAATCTTAGAGGGAGACCGAGAGATGAGTACGTAAAGCAGCGGATTCAGAAGGATGTATGTTGCAGTAGGTACTGGGAGATGAAGAAGCTTGCACAACATAGAGTAGTATGTAGAGCTGCATCAAACCAGTTTCAGGACTGAAGACCACAACAACAACATTGAAGTAAGAGGTGAACCAATTGTGATCTACTTCCCATATTGCTTAATGGTCTAACTTATGGAGCAATATTTTGTGATCAACACAATTAAATGCTTCAGTTAAATCGAAAATATTCCCAGCATTCATAATCTTTTGTTTAATCCGTTCAGTATCTCACAGAGAAAAGATAATACAGCTCATTTAGTTGTTAAACCACTTTTAAAACCAAACTGTGCATTTGATAGCTGATTATTTGAAACAAAATGATGGATTATCCTTACATGCACATCCTTTTCAATAACTTCAGCAAACACTGATAATATAGAAATAGGTCTAAAATTGTCTACACTATCCCTTTCTGTCTTTTTATAAAGTAGCTCTACAACTGAATACTCCAATCGTTCAGGAAACTGACTTTTCCTAATGGAACAATTACAGCTTTAGCTAAGTACAAGCCAAGATGTGCAGCACAGTAGTTTAATATTCCGTTGCATACTCCATAATAACTGTGAGAGTCCTTAGTCTTCAGTGATTTAACTTTTTTTTTTTTTTTTTTTTTTTGGTCATCAGTCTACTGACTGGTTTGATGCGGCCCGCCACGAATTCCTTTCCTGTGCTAACCTCTTCATCTCAGAGTAGCACTTGCAACCTACGTCCTCAATTTTTTCTTGACGTATTCCAATCTCTGTCTTCCTCTACAGTTTTTGCAATCTACAGTTCCCTCTAGTACCATGGAAGTCATTCCCTCATGTCTTAACAGATGTCCTATCATCCTGTCCCTTCTCCTTATCAGTGTTTTCCACATATTCCTTTCCTCTCCGATTCTGCGTAGAACCTCCTCATTCCTTACCTTATCAGTCCACCTAATTTTCAACATCCGTCTATAGCACCACATCTCAAATGCTCCGATTCTCTTCTGTTCCGGTTTTCCCACAGTCCATGTTTCACTACCATATAATGCTGTACTCCAGACGTACATCCTCAGAAATTTCTTCCTCAAATTAAGGCCGGTATTTGATATTAGTAGACTTCTCTTGGCCAGAAATGCCTTTTTTGCCATAGCTGCTTTTGATGTCCACCTTGCTCCGTCCGTCATTGGTTATTTTACTGCCTAGGTTGCAGAATTCCTTAACTTCATTGACTTCGTGACCATCAATCCTGATGTTAAGTTTCTCGCCGTTCTCATTTCTACTACTTCTCATTGCCTTCGTCTTTCTCCGATTTACTCTCAAACCATACTGTGTACTCATTAGACTGTTCATTCCGTTCAGCAGATCATTTAATTCTTCTTCACTTTCACTCACAATAGCAATGTCATCAGCGAATCGTATCATTGATATCCTTTCACCTTGTATTTTAATTCCTCTCCTGAACCTTTCTTTTATTTTCATCTTTGCTTCCTCGATGTACAGATTGAAGAGTAGGGGCGAAAGGCTACAGCCTTGTCTTACACCCTTCTTAATACGAGCACTTCGTTCTTGATCGTCCACTCTTATTATTCCCTCTTGGTTGTTGTGCAAATTGTATACGACCCGTCTCTCCCTATAGCTTACCCCTACTTTTACCAGAATCTCGAACAGCTTGCACCATTTTATATTGTCAAACGCTTTTTCCAGGTCGACAAATCCTATGAAAGTGTCTTGATTTTTCTTTACCCTTGCTTCCATTATTAGCCGTAACGTCAGAATTGTCTCTCTTGTCCCTTTACTTTTCCTAAAGCCAAACTGATCGTCACCTAGCGCTTTCTCAATTTTCTTTGCCATTCTTCTGTATATTATTCTTGTAAGTAGCTTCGATGCATGAGCTGTTAAGCTGATTGTGCGATAATTCTAGCTCTTGCCGTCTTCGGACATGTGTGGATGATGCTTTTCCGAAAGTCAGATGGTATATCGCCAGACTCATATATTCTACACACCAACGTGAATAGTCGTTTTATTGCCACTTCCCCCAATGATTTTAGAAATTCTGATGGAATGTTATCTATCCCTGCTGCCTTATCTAACCATATGTCCTCCAAAGCTCTTTTAAATTCCGATTCTAATACTGGATCCCCTACCTCTTCTAACTCGACTCCTGTTTCTTCTTCTATTACATCAGACAAATCTTCACCCTCATAGAGGCTTTCAATGTATTCTTTCCACCTATCTGCTCTCTCCTCTGCATTTAACAGTGGAATTCCCCTCCTCCGCCCTCTTTGACAAGGCCGTTGGCAGAATGAGGCTGACTTCTTATGCCGGAAGTCTTCGGCCGCCAATGCTGATTATTTATCAAAATTTAGGCAGTGGCGGGGATCGAACCCGGGACCGAAGATGTTTTGATTATGAATCAAAGACGCTACCCCCCCCCCTTTTTTTTTTAAATCTCATTTTGTTCGCTTTAGTTCGGTCCATCTGCTCGGAGCGGACGTCGTCGTTGATCGATTAACTCTGTTTTTTTTTCTTTTTATTACAGAGGGCAGCTAACCCTCTGACCGAACACGCTGAGCTACCGTGCCGGCACCCCTAGACTATTGCCTCAATTTCCCTGTTGGCGGTATGTAATTAAGAGCTACAGATATTTATCTCACATATTTTAATGCTCGCAGACTCAGTTATTAAAACAGGGTACTTCCCCTGGACGTGGAATCATGAGATTCGGCAATAAGAAAGGTTTTACACAATAACTAAAGGAAAAATTAGGAAATTGTTAATTTGTAATAATATCACACGGAAAAGAATATTTTTTGGCATTTGTTACCTGACTTCAGACTTGAAATTAAAAAATTCTCTAAATTTTTGGCACCTTTGGGATCGACATCTTGCCAGTATCAGTGTCAGTAACAGGCAAAAATTGTCAAAATCCTAGGTTACCAGGATGGATGAACTGTCTGTATACACAATCCTACTCGCGCCTGCATACTTCTTTTTTTTTAAAAAAAAAGAAAGAAAAAAGAAAATACCAGCTCTCTTGATTTACGTATAGAGGCTATCGGGCAGGCGACGTACGCCCTAGTATTTGCTATGTGGACCAGCGCTTGCCGTCATTAGCACACATTCTCCCTCGTAAGGTTGAGTGACGTCAAGAACAAGTGACTGTGGCGGCATGTCGTACAGGGAAGGACGCCACGAGATATTGGTGAGTGGCTGGAGAACCGGTTTCCAGGCGCGAAGCCAAGGCGCGCTCCAGAAGGACGGCTCATAACACACGGCCAGGCGGTTCTGGAACGGCCTCGACAGTCCTTTCACCCTGCTGGACTGCAGGAGACCGATGTTTCTCAGCTGACGCCCAGTTGCATTCCTGCAGTTCCCAGCCTTCAGGACGAGAATGGCAGACGTCGCTGTTTCGTCAGGTGTGAATACGCGCGAAGGTCGACGTCTAGGTCGTCAGAGACCGAAGTTTGGCACAACCGAATAAATAAGGCAAAACGGTTCGGCAGCAGGCTCGAAAGTTACCTTGCATCATCTCAAAATATTTGCAGAAAAGGAGGTTAAGAGTGCTGGAGAGTGTTCTACTTAGAGGGTAGTGTGCCTAGGACCACACCAATTTTTCTACATCTGCCTCCTATCCCGGAAGCCATCTAACAGTGTGTGGGGTCCTAACCGCTAGCAGGTGAATAGCACGTGGGAAGAATGACTGTCGGTAATCCTCTGTGTTAGCTCTAATTTTCTGAATTTTCTCGTCCTGATGATTTCGTGAGATGTACGTGGGAGTAAGTAATACATACGAGGTGCATTCAAGTTCTAAGGCCTCCGATTTTTTTTTCTCCGGACTGGAAAGAGATAGAAACATGCGCATTGTTTTAAAATGAGCCGCGTTCATTGTCAATACGTCCCAGAGACTGCAGCACCGTACGGCAATGGAATTTTACCGCCAGCGGTGAGAATGAGAACTGTTTTAAATACTTAAAATGGTGACGTTTTCCTTACTTGAAAAACGTGCAATCATTCGTTTTCTGAATTTGCACGGTGTGAAACCAATTGAAATTCATTGACAGTTGAAGGAGACATGTGGTGATGGAGTTATGGATGTGTCGAAAGTGCGTTCGTGGGTGCGACAGTTTAATGAAGGCAGAACATCGTGTGACAACAAACCAAAACAACCTCGGGCTCACACAAGCCGGTCTGTCGACATGATCGAGAAAGTGGAGAGAATTGTTTTGGGGGATCGCCAAATGACTGTTGAACAGATCGCCTCCAGAGTTGGTATTTCTGTGGGTTCTGTGCACACAGTCCTGCATGACGACCTGAAAATGCGAAAAGTGTCATCCAGGTTGTAAGTAGGCTGTTTATGTTTTCTTTATGTAAGTAGGCTGTTTAGGTTCTTATATTGGTAACGCCGCCGCCACGTAGCGCTCTCTGTATGAAAATCACTGGCTGTGCTGTGTGCGTGCAGCCTGTGGCTAGTTTGCATTGTTGTCTGCCATTGTTGTCATGAACTGCTATAGCTGGATGTGAACAGCGCATAGCGTTGGGCAGTTAGAGGTGAGCCGCCAGCAGTGGTGGATGTGAGGAGAGAGATGGCGGAGTTTTGAAATTACATATATTATGACTTGTGATGATATTAAGGTAAATACATTGTTTGTTCTCTATTAATATCTTTCATTTGCTAACTATCTCCATCAGTAGTTAGTGCCTTCAGTAGGTTGAATCTTTTATTTAGCTGGCAGTAGTGGCGCTCACTGTATTGCAGTAGTTCGAGTAATGAAGATTTTTGTGAGGTAAGTGATTTCTGAAAGGTATAGTTTAATGTTACTCAGGGCCATTCTTTTGCAGGGATCTTTGATAGTCAGATTGCGTTGCGCTAAATAATATTGTGTGTCAGTTTAAGCACAGTCGTGTATAAATTGTTCAAAGGGGACGTTTCAAGGTGGGTGCCACGGATGCTGACAGGCGACCAAATGGCTGCCTGTGTGGCATGTTGCCAAGCAATGTTGACGCGCAACGACAGCATGAATGGGACTTTCTTTTCGTCGGTTGTGACAATGGATGAGACGTGGATGCCATTTTTCAATCCAGAAACAAAGCGCCAGTCAGCTCAATGGAAGCACACAGATTCACCGCCACCAAAAAAATTTAGGGTAACCGCCAGTGCTGAAAAAATGATGGTGTCCATGTTCTGGGACAGTGAGGGCGTAATCCTTACCCATTGCATTCCAAAGGGCACTACGGTAAGAGGTGCATCCTACGAAAATGTTTTGAAGAACAAATTCCTTCCTGCACTGCAACAAAAACGTCCGGGAAGGGCTGCGCGTGTGCTGTTTCACCAAGACAACGCACCCGCACATCGAGCTAACGTTACGCAACAGTTTCTTCGTGATAACAACTTTGAAGTGATTCCTCATGCTCCCTACTCACCTGACCTGGCTCCTAGTGACTTTTGGCTTTTGCCAACCTTCAAAGACGCTCTCCGTGGCCGCACATTCACCAGCCGTGCTGCTATTCCCTCAGCGATTTTCCAGTGGTCAAAACAGACTCCTAAAGAAGCCTTCGCCGCTGCCATGTAATCATGGCGTAAGCGTTGTGAAAAATGTGTACGTCTGCAGGGCAATTACGTCGACAAGTAACGCCAGTTTCTTCGATTTCGGGTGAGTAGTTAACTAGAAAAAAAAATCGGAGGCCTTAGAACTTGAATGCACCTCGTACATCAAAAGAGGTTTGCATCACCCCGGTTCCCAGAACTCTTGAAGACAGACACTCACAGTGGATATTGTACGACAGACACAGCCTTTGATTGTTCAGAGATGTCAAAGATGTAAAACCATATATGAGCAGCGCCTATTAGACAGAGGGGGCGCAACAGCCGATCAGTTGCAGTCATTCCCCCACGAATGAGGTACACGGCTCATGTTGTCTGTAGTTCAACCATGCCTAGACGGTCGGTACGGCGATTCGATCGCGTCCGCATTGTTACTTTGTGCCATGAAGGGCTGTCAACAGGGGAAGTGTAAAAAATTTATGGGAAGATCTTATGGGACCAAACTGCTTAGGTCATCGCTCCCCAGCTCACACACTACTTAATCTAACTTTATGGTCAACACACATACCCATGCCCGATGGCTGACTGGAATCTCCGAAGTGGGGGGGGGGGGGGGGGGGGAGCCGCGCGGAACTGACAAGACGCCCTAGACCGCGTGGTTACCCCGAGCGGTCAAGAGAAGCGTCCAGGCGTCTCGGAGCAAACCAAAGCGATGTTGTTCAGACATGGAAGAGATGCGGAGAGGCAGGAACTGTCGATGACATGTCTCGCTCAGGCCGCCCATGGGCTACTACTGCAGTGGATGACCACTACCTAAGGATTCTACTGTCTCACGGTGTCTAATGACTACTGAGGTCACTGATATGGAGTTCCTGGCAGTAGGTGGGAGCACCATGCACCTAATATGAAAAACGTATGCTTTTGTGGGTGTCCAGATCTTTTGATCACATAGTGTATTTTCTTTCTTTTTTCATTTAACCAGACTGAGCCACAGTAACGCGTGGCCAGGAACAGCTAGGAGAAGAATAAAATGCAGCTAATGGTCACGGGTCTTGGAACGCTTTATTTCCTTCTTCTTTTCATAATCGCATTAATCATGGCAAACACACTGAAACAGAACGTACCTTCATTACACGAAACATATCCTTTATACGACATGTTCACATCATCTTCTTGGTTACGGTCGTTTGGAATGTACAGTAAGTAGGTTCCCCGACAGTAATCGTTGTTCCAGTGGAACGAAGGTAATGTTGACCTGAGACTCACTTCATTGCTGTCGTTAACACGATACTAACCTCATTCTCCTGCAAGGGTACGCTTATGCGAAAGGTTCATTCAACAACGTGCCAAGCCTCATTGTCGTACAGATCCGATCTTCTCGGATGACGCTTCGTTTATACGTGATAAAATTGAAAAATTTCACAATCAGGGCATGCGGACTGTCGGGAATCCTCACAAAATTATGCAATGACGTCATCACGTTTGGGTCGGAATTGTTGGTAACGGTTCGTTAGGACCACAGGCTCAACGGAGAACCTTATCCGCTGTGCTTCAACATGTTTCTTTATGAGCGCGAGAAAATATGTACTTCATGCATGGTGGCACTGCTCCTCATTGCAGTTCGTAGGCTTCTAAATAACAGATTCTGTCAGAGATGGATAGGCAGAGGTGGCGCAATTCCTCGGTCTCGACGCTCTTCGGACCTACAACCACTAAACTTCAAGTTGTGGGGGCATTTGAAAGCTATTGTGTACGGAACACCGGAACAAGATGGACAGAGTCTTCATGCCCAAATAGTGGAACAATACACAATCATCGAGCGATACATCACGTCGGCGATTCAATGCGATGACAGGTTGACGCATGTGTCCCTGCTAAAGGAGGGGATTTTGAAAAGTTAATTTACGAAAGTAATAGCGAAGAGAAGCAATAACTGTGCTCTAATATGAAAATAAAGCTTTTCCGGGCCCATGGCCTTGTAACAATTTTCTTCCTCCACGTGCCTAGAAATGTTTCTTGAAAGTTTCGCCATATCTTTCTACTGTTTTACTTGTGTATACTCTTTTCCTCTTCGTAGGCCAAGAGTACACAACGGACAATTTCGTTACACCAAAGTGACTTCTAAAAAGTTAACAATACTTTGTGGTGTTGTTCATTTTTCTTTTGTTGTGTATTTGAACTTATTTACCACTTTCTTACCTTCTTTTGCTCTCAGTATCTCTTCATTCGTTCACTGCGTTTCATTTTACGTTCTACTGCCCGTCCTGAATGTCGTCGGTTAGCCTTCTCAGCACATAGCGCCACGAATTATTAATACCTCTCAAAATGACAGTAGTCGAAATCTGTTCGTATCGGTTCATTTATATGACGGGAATTATTTACAATTCTATTTTCGTCTCTCATATTACTTTAAGCTTTTACTCGAAATAAAATTGATACGAAAACTGTGAATGCAGCAGCAATTTGCTCGGCACGAAAGATCCAAAATTTGTCATCTGGCTTAATATTTACTGACTAATTCTCGAGAGTCAGGATTTAAAAGGGCGCTGGAAGACTTGAGATCAAATAAGGCTTAAGGACAGGAAACATTCCACCGGAATTCCCAATATCACTGGGGGATGCGGCAGCCAAACGACTATTCAGGTTGGTGTGTAGCATCGGTGAGACTGGCGACATAAGATCAGACTTTCGGAAAAATATCATCCTCCCAATTCCGAAGATAGCAAGGGCACATAACTGCGAAACATATCGCACAGTCAGCGTAACAGCTTATCAATCCACAGTTACTATCGTGAATAACATAGAGGAGAATGAAGAAGACGAGTTTAGCTTTAAGAAAGGTAAAAGCAGTTCTCAATTTGCACTCGATAATGGAAACAGGGCTGAAGAAACATTAAGACACGCTCATAGCAGTCATCGACCGAGAAAGAATGTTCGACTATGTAAAATGGTGTAACTTCATTCTGCCATATAATATTGTAGTATGCTCCGTTTTTTTAAGCCACACGTTCGCGACGTTTACACAGTACGCGTTTGGAAATTATCAACATAACACGTTCCTAGCCCTTATGTTGACATAAGGCCATAACGAAATGTAATGGATCTGAATATGACAAGAATAACAGACGGTACTAACTGATAGGACCATTGGGTGAGGGTACACAGAAAACAGGTGGTGTGAAAGAATTCTCGTCCACGATCTACAAAAGGCTTCTTTCAAAGCTGACCAGTGAAAACGGTTGTACTTTCATTTCTGTGTTCGTAATATGTAAGTGCGAATGTTCTGTAGACCCACTGTAATAGCTGTATGACGATTCAGACATCACGCAGACTACATTTAGCAAATAAAAATAAGTACACCTCGACCCACAATCGAACCCTTGACCTGCATTCTAACCCAAAACGCTATACACTGCACCGACTGCACAGGGTCACTGCCATTTGCTAGCAGTTACTATACATGTGATTCCAGTGTCGCCGGCTTGCCAGTCTTTAAGATCCATTTACTGCCTGAAATATGCTCAGGACGTAATGTTACGAACATATTTGTATTGCGAGGAATCGCGCTGCGAAGTGCGAGAGCGTGAAGTTTTCTTCACCCTTTACATTAATATACAACAGTGAAACCTTGACCGCTTCTGATTACAGTACTACTTCAGAATCTGAATATTAGAGAGAGAAAAGAGATGGACAGAGCGCTGGAAGAAAATTGAGACAGAAAGCGGAAAGGAGGAGATGGACAGAGAAAGGGGGAGAGAAGGGCAAGAGGAGATAGAGAGAGGAGGAAGGAAAAGATGGACAATGAGAGGGGGGAGAGAGGGGCACGAGGAGATAGAGAGAGGAGGAAGGAAAAGATGGACAATGAGATGGGGGAGAGAGGGGCAGGAGGAGATGGAGAGGTGGGGAGGAAGGAGGAGAAGATGGACAGGTAGAGGATGAAGAGGAGATAGAGACAGGGAAGAGAAGGAGATTAGGACGTACATAATTCCCATACATACACAATGTGATCAAAAGTATATGGACAGCTGACTGAAAATGACCGAAAGTTCGTAGCGCCCTCCATCGGTAATGCTGGAATTAAGTACGATGTTGGCCCACCCTTATCCTTGATGACAGCTTCCACTGTTGCAGGCATACGTTCAATGAAGTGCTGGAAGGTTTCTTGGTGAATAGCAGCCCATTCTTCACGGAGTTCTTCACTGAGGAGTGATATCAATATCGGTCGGTGAGTCCTGGCACGAAGTCGGCGTTCCAAAACATCCCAAAGGTGTTCTATAGGATTCAGGTCAGGACTCTGTGCAGGCCAGTCCATTATATGGATGTTATTGTCGTGTAACCACTCCACCACATGCCGTGCATTATGAACAGGTGCTCGATCGCGTTGAAAAATGCAATCGCCATCCCCGAATTGCTCTTCAACAGTGGGAAGCAAGAAGGTGCTTAAAACATCCATGAGGCCTGTGCTGTGATAGTGCCACGCAAAACAACTGGGGGTGCAAGCCCCCTCCATGAATAACACGACCACACCATAACACCACCGCCTCCGAATGTTGCTGTTGGCACTACACACGCTGGTAAATGACGTTCACCGGGCATTTGCCGTCGGATCGCCACATTGTGTAGCGTGATTCATGACTCCACACAAAGTTTTTCCAATGTTTACGCTCCTTACACCAAGCGAGGCGTCGTTTGGCATTTACCGGCGTGATGTGTGGCTTATGAGCAGCCGCTCGATCACAAAATCCAAGTTTTCTCACCTCCCGTCTAGCTGTCATAGTACTTGCAGTGGATCCTGATGCAGTTTGGAATTTCATGTGTGATGGTCTGGATATATGTCTGCCTCTTACACCTTACGACCCTCTTTAACCGTCAGCGGTCTTTGTCAGTCGACAGACGATGTCGGTCTATACGCTTTTGTGCTGTACGTGTCCCTTCACGTTTCCACTTCACTATCACATCGCAAACAGTGAACCTGGGGATGTTTAGGAGTGTGGAAATCTCGCGTACAGACGTATGACACAAGTGACACCCGATCAGCTGACGACGTTCGAAGTCCGTGAGTTCCGCGGAGCGCATTCTGCTCTCTCAAAATGCCTTCATGGCCTTCATGGACGACAATTCGCGCCCCCATCCTGCACATCTTGTTAATGACTTCCTTCAGGATAAATGGCATCGCTCGATTAGAGTGGTCAGCATTTTCTACAGACATGAACCCTATCCAACATGCCTGTGATGGATTGAAATGGGCTGTTTATGGACGACGTGACCCACTAACCACTCTGAAGGATCTACGCCGAATCGCCGTTGAGGAGTGGGACAATCTGAAGCAATAGTGCCTTGACGAACTTGTAGATAGTATGCCACGACGAATAGAGGCTTGCCTCAATGCAGGAGGACGTGCTACTGGATATTAGAGGTTCCGACCGGTGTGTACAGCAATCTGGACCACTACATCTTAAGGTCTCGCTTTATGGTGGTACAACATTCAATGTGTGGTTTTCATGAGTAGTAAAACGATAAAAATGGCAGAAATTATGTTGATCTCTATTCCTATTTTCTGTACAGTTTCCTGAACTCTCGGAACCGAGGTGCTGCAAAACATTTTGATGTGTGTATATTTGGATTGGTAACATATGGTCTCTGAAGTCAATTTGTAATGTTAAGTGGTCATTCATGCAGATATACAGCTTGTCAGTTGTCACGCCCACACACAATGCAGCAGGGTGGTAGCAAGTATATTAGTGTATCATATGGATGTTTTCACAGATGGCCCTGCTTTTGATGGGGTAGGAGGGTGGCCAGTGACAGGATTGGAGCAGGTGGTAGTTGGAGGATGTATGACACACATCTTCCATCTAGGATTACTTCTGGGACATGAGCCATGAGGAAAAGGTTTGGAGCAGGAACAATGATATTGCATAGGTTGCGTGGGCAGTGGACTGCTACTGTGGGAGGATGTATTTTACTTCAGGACAGGGTGAGAGGTGATCAAAGTCCTGACGGAGAACGTGATTCAGTTGCTCCAGTCCAAGGTGGTATTGAGTCATGAGTGGACTGCTCCTTTGTTGCTGGTCAATGGGTAGGTGAGGGATGGTAGGTGACTGGTGAGACAAGGCACAGGGAATCTGTTGGCAATGTTGGGAAGGTAACTGCAGTCTGTGGCGTAGTGCAGTGGTGGTGGCGTAGGACGTTTTCTCCGAGGCGCTGGTTGAGAATCTGTACTGACACCCTACTCTGTGAGCGGATGGTTGGCACTGAATTCTGCTTGGAAACACACCGATTCCTTTGCTAGCATCGACGCCCTGTGACGACACCAGTGAACATGCAGCGGTTGACACACATCTGGTACACAGGTGTGTGAATGTAAATGGGAGGGTTGCCGTGGGTGGGTATCGGCAGCGCTTCCTCAACCGAAGGGACCCCACAGCACCAAACATTCGGATGTCTGTATCGCCTGGTACGTGAAGAAGCAATTTCCCTGCAAGTACGGGTGATACAAGTCAGAATCGTACAGTAAGAACTCGCGGAACAGAAGACGAGATTCCGTGACATGTTGAAGACACTGTCTACAGAACACGCCGTACTGCGCGTGCCATACACAGCCTAGTGCTGAATGTGTTACATGACCACCAGCTTCGTCCTTTCCGACTTCAGTGTGCGGCAGCTCTAGCTGCTGAAGATTTTCCCAGCACGTGCAGGCGTCACAGTGGTTTTTACAGCAGGGGACGCGGCACCTCTTACTTCCTGTCGAGGCTCTGTAGCCGTCGAGGCTTTGTTTACTCCTGAAGCCTATTTCACTGTCCGCACATTTGCGCACATGCAAACCCCACGAGGTACACAACCTCGCCCTCATCAATGGCGATTCGGTGTTAGTATGCGGCCGGCATTTTCGGTGAGCTGTTGTCGAGTCTTTGAAGGAAACACTCGAGTATCGAGTTCACGGTATCTACATATTGATGGCTCCACTATGTATCGCTACGTCTGACTGTCTGCATATGAACTGCATGACGATGTCATTAGTGAGATGCCGAAACTGGTTCCCTAAATAAAATAATTGTTCAAAACGAACCACTGTTTGGTAAAAATTCTAGGTTATTGGTTGATTGGACCGTACATTCTTCCATTCTGCCTAAATGTTCCTGACTTAACGTCTACGGTCACGAATTCTTTTGTCATCAGACTGCCGGTTTCGGTCTATAATGACCATCTTCAGATCTGCAGCAAAATATGGGGAAAATCATAACTTCACTAGCACATTTTCTACACCTTAAAATGATAAAATAGACCATACTGAAAAGTAATATTGACATACATGTGCATTTGTGCGCTTTAAGTATGAATAGGCATACCTGTTTTATAAAAACATGTCCTAATATACTGTGAAAGTAGGCTGTTTAGATGTAAGTAGGTTTTTATGTTGGTAACGCCACGTAGCGCTCTGTATGAAAATCACTGGCTGTGCTGTGTGCAGTTTCTGGCTGGTTGGCATTGATGGAATATTCGCCATTGTAGTGTTGGGCAGTTGGATGTGAACAGCGCGTAGCGGTGCGCAGTTGGAGGTGAGCTGCCAGCAGTGTGGAGTTTTGAGAGCGTATGATCTGGACGTGTGTCCATCAGAAACAGTAAATTTGTAAAACTGGATGTCATGATCTGATATATACATATATATTACGACTTTTGAACACTATTAAGGTAAATACATTTTTGTTCTCTATCAAAATGTTTCATTTGCTAACTATGCCTATCAGTAGTTAGTGACTTCAGTAGTTAGAATCTTTTATTTAGCTGACAGTATTGGCGCTCGCTGTATTGCAGTAATTCGAGTAACGAAGTTTTTGTGAGGTAAGTGATTCATGAAAGGTATAGGTTATTGCTAGTCAGGGCCATTCTTTTGTAGGGATTTTTGAAAGTCAGATTTCACTGCGCTAAAAATATTGTTTGTCAGTTTAGTGTTGATCAGAATAAGTAAAGAGAGAAATGTCTGAGTACGTTCAGTTTTGCTCAGCTGTTTGAAAATCAAATAATGTAAAAGATTTATCAGAACAGTAATTCACTAATTTTCTTAAGGGGACGTTTCAACTGGAACCAGAGCAGCATCGTCAAATTTTAGACGAAGGGTGATGGGGCGCCAACCCCTTTCAGAATTGCTGTGAGGAATCATCTGAGATCGATGGATCGCCCTTTGGTCACCTGGCCTCACGTTTCTTCTAGATTTCTTCATCTGGGGGCATACAAAACGGCTGATCTATGAAACTGTTGTGGAAACAGAAGAAAATCTCGTCGCTAGAATTGCCGTCGCTGCCTGAATCTTCGAAAGCGGAAGACTATCAGTGAGCTAAAAGCGTACTGCGTGCATACAGGCCAATGGTCGCTCATTCCTGCTATTCCTGTGAATGCCACTGTCGTAATTAAAATGCTAAACAATATTTTGCGTAAATCGTCCCTAGCATCAGGAACTGTCATCAGGACCCATATGTACCATTACTAAATATATTTGTTTTGATACTCTCTACCTCCTGTATTAATTTCAACGAATATTTTCGGAGCACCCTGTGTAAGTGCAGAATATCAAAACGTGTATATTGTTAAAACAATTATGAATGCGTATGTGCGTCAGCTGATGATATTGCTAAACTGAGTGAAAGTGAAGAAGAATTACACGATCTGCTGAATGAAATGAACAGTCTCATGAGTACAGAATGTGTACTGAGGTGAAACACGAATGTAATGAGAAGTAGCAGAAATGAGAACAGCGAGAAACTTGATTCATGATTGATGGCCAGGAAGTGGATGAAGTTAAGGAATTTTGCTACCCAGGCAGCAAAATAACCAGTGATGAACGAGCAAGAAGGTCATCAAAAGCAGTCTAATACTGGCAAGAAGCGATTTCCTGCCGAACAGACGTCTACTAGAATCAAACATAAGTCTTAATTTGAGGAAGCAATTTCCGCGAATGTACGTTTGGAGCGCAGCATTGTACGGTAGGAGAACATGGAGTTTGGGAAAACTGGAACAAAAGAGAATCGAAACATTTGAGATGTTGTCCCATAAGCGAATGTTGAAAACTAGGTGGAATGATAGGGCAAGGAATGAGGAGGTTCTGCGCAAAAGCGGAGAGGAAAGTAATATGTGGAAAACACCGACATGGAGAAGCGACAGGATGATTGGACAAGACATCAGGGAATGACTTCCATGGTACTAGAGAGAACTGAAGAGGGCAAAAACTGTAGAGGAAGTCAGAGACTGGAATACATCAAGCAAATAATAGAAGACGTAGGTTGCAAGTGCTACGCTGAGATGAAAAGGTTGGCACAGGGGAAGAATACGTGATGGGTCGAATCAAACCAGTCAGATGTCTGGCGACCAAAAAGAAAAGTGCATGAGGGTGTTAATTATGCGTTCATATTACTAACTATTTTCGAACAGAATTGCACGTGTTCTCGAGCCAAAACACATTGGGCACAAACGAAAGCTTCACTGGCAAATGAAGTCGCTTAAAATAAATGGAGTAAATCTGAGACCTGTTCAGCTGAGAGTATGATATACTTCAATGACAGTATTTGATACAGTTTTAGTCAGCATTGCGTAGGGCTACAACAAAGTTCCGTAATAACACTCTAATCCGTAGTAACATTCTAATCGAAAATTGGTCGGCCGAAAATACAACTTTCCCGTATTTCGTTAAGACCGACTGCAATAAAGAAAACGAAACCGCACGTTCTCTCAGCACAGCACAACAATTTCTTTCTCGCAGTTGATCCTCATAGAAAACGTGTACATTAACGTAACAAAATTCTTCGAAGTGTTTTTCAGAGTATTGTGTAAAAAATTGGAACTAAATCAATCAAGATATATATTACTTACTTATCGTACATATTTACAAATTGTAAATATTAAATTACACAACCTATGTCCTTCTGAATGTTGGATACAGTATCGTGTAAAACTCTGCAATACATCGGTTAAGAACATTTCGAAAGTTTTAGTAACAACGTTAAACGACGACTTCTCTTTATATAATAACATAAGACATAAAAAAAAACATGGCTAGTAGCAGAGAGGAACCAATCAACTGATGAGCCAAAATACACTACGGGCCATTAAAATTGCTACACAAAGCAGAAACGCAGATGATAAACGGGTATTGATTGGACAAATATACTAGAACTGACATGTGATTTCATTATCACGCAGTTTGGGTGCATAGATCCTGAGAAATCAGTACCCGTAACCGCCACCTCTGGTCGTAATAACGGCCTTGATACGCCTGGGCATTGAGTCAAACAGAGCTTGGACGGCGTGTACAGGTACATCTGCCCATGCAGCTTCAACACGATACCACAGTTCATCGAGAGAAGTGACTGGCGTATTGTGACGAGCCAGTTGCTTGGCCACCATTGACCAGACGTTGTCAATTGGTGAGAGATCTGGAGACTGTGCTGGCCAGGGCAGCAGTCGAAGATTTTCTGTATCCAGAAAGGCCCGTACAGGAACTGCAACATGCCGTCGTGCATTATTCTGCTGAAATTTAGGGTTTCGCAGGAATCGAATGAAGAGTAGAGGCACGGGTCATAACACATCTGAAATGTATCGTCCATTGTTCAAAGTGCCATCAATGCAAACAAGAGGTGAGTGAGACGTGTAACCAATGGCAACCCATACCATCACGCCGCGTGATACGCCAGTATGGCGATGACGAATACATGCTTCCAATGTGCGTTGACCGCGATGTCGCCAAACACGGATGCGACCATCATGATGCTGTAAACAGAACCTGGATCCATCCGAAAAAATGACGTTTCGCCATTCGTGCACTCAGGTTCGTCGTTGAGCACACCATCGCAGGCCCTCTTGTCTGTGATGCATCGTCAAGGGTAACCGCAGCCATGGTCTCCGAGCTGATAGTCCGTGCTGCTGCAAACGTCGTCGAACTGTTCGTGCAGATGGTTGTTGTCTTGCAAACGTCCCCATGTGTTAACACAGGGATTGAGACGTGGCTGCACGATCCGTTACAGCCATGCGGATAAGATGCCTGTCATCTCGACTGCTAGTGATACGAGGCCGTTGGGATCCAGCACGGCGTTCCGTATTACCCTCCTGACCCCACCGATTGCATATTCCGCTAACAGTCACTGTATCTCGACCAACGCGAGCAGCAATGTTGCGATACTATAAACCGCAGTCGCGATAGGCTACAATCCGACCTTTATCAAAGTCGGAAACGTGATGGTACGCATTTCTCCTCCTTATACGAGGCATCACAACAACGTTTCACCAGGCAACGCCGGTCAACTGCTGTTTGTGTATTAGAAATCGGTTGGAAACTTTCCTCATGTCAGCACGTTTTAGGTGTCGCCACCTGCGCCAACCTTGTGTGAATGCTCTGAAAAGCTAATCTTTTGCATATCACAGCATCTTCTTCCTGTCTGTTAAATTTCGCGTCTGTAGCGCGTCATCTTCGTGGTGTAGCAATTTTAATGGCCAGTAGTGTATGTTGACCATGTACTCAAAAGGTTGTTGGTCCACTTCTGGAAAGCAATTCAGCAATGATTCTGCGTACCACGGATTCGACAAGTACTAGATAGGGTTCCAGAGGTTCGTGGCACCAGATGCCCACGCGCAGGTCACACACTTCCCGTAATTTTCGGGCGGTCGGTTTGTGCAGGCTGAGTTGGATTTATAGGATTCAGATAAGACGAAATTGATGGCCACGACGTCAACGTGAGTTCACTATCATGCTCCTCAAACCACTCCAGCAGGATTCTGGCCTTGCGAGACAGGTAGTTCTCGTGCCAGCAGATGCTATCGCTGTCATGGGAAACACGAAGCGTAATCTGTTACAGGCGGTCCCCAATAGGTGCAATTCCCACAGGACTGCGCCCGTGGCGCGCTGCGTGTTTCGAGCAGGCGTCTGTCTGGATGACGGCGTATCTGGACCCGGTCTAACATTAAGTGGGATCCATCCGACCGGGCGACTCGATTCCACTCATCCGCGGTCCACTCTCTAGGATTCTCTGCCCACCGTAACCGTGATTGACGGTGTTGTTGGGGACACGTAGGGATGCTCTCCTACACAGCACCATGGTCAACAGTGTGCGCTGAGTGGTGTGCTGTAGAGATGGGCAGACTCGTTCATCCTCGGGAACTAGTTCACTGCTGATCGTTCTTTTTTGGGAAACGTTCTTATTTACTCGTTCACCGTTCATTTGTGCTTGGTCTACGGTTCTTATGAAAAACTGAAAACTAGTAGTGTAGGTGATTGAAGGATGGATGGAGGGCACCGAGAGGGTGCACTTGCCTCCCCCCAGGAGTATAGAGTTTTTACTCGTTACAGAATTCTTACACACTTTTAGAAGTAATTTCTGTGATTCTGCAGAACCTCTCGTTTAGCCAACTGTAGCCTTGTGTGGCTGATCGCAGGGAAATAGTATAGGGTGGCGCACGGAAAACCGGCCCCGAGTACAGACAGCTCGCCAATTATGGACGATGTGTTGGCCGTTACGAGCAGATACAACAAACAGACAAACATGTAATAATTAGGCAGCGAAGAAATAACAAGCTAATACAAGCAACAACTGCAAAACAATCGATGACGATGTGTAGAGAGCTGGAGAAGAGAACACGAAAATCTCACGCGACGCGCATGGGCTATAGCTCATGTAGTCTTGTAAACCTGTTGGTGGCTGTTTCCCAACTTAGTAGACCACCAGTGTCTAGTATAAAATTCTTCGTTTCGACTTCCACTACATATCTATGCTACGTTGTAAACAATAATCGTTTACACCCTATATGTACTTCACGTTGTCTCTGAGTTCGTAGGCGAAGTAGAGACTTCATGGAAGCATAAAATAAAATGTGGTTTTCTCATACTTGCGTCACACGCTTAGTAAAAATTAGGTTTTTATGTTGCATTATTAAAGTTAATGCAGCAATAATAATAATAATAATTAAGTTCGCAGTAATAAAGTTTTTAGTTTGAAAGCTCCTTCTGAACAAATGTTTGAGATAATGACTAAATACGATTATATGGCAATCTATGTCTTTTCAAATTGAGAGCCACCGCTTTCCCTACTGAGCCAAAATGACCCACTTTCCCATTTTTTTTCTCTTCAAAGAAACCAAACTAGCAGTCAATGCAAATTGGAAAAAACCAAACTTAAAAATAATTAGAGCGTTCCTAAATGTAATGTTTTGTGTATGAAAGATACACGAAAATAGTTTTATATGAATTTTCTTACACTAAAAATTAAGCAAATTATTGAAAGTTAACTGCTAAATCAAGTCGCTGAAACCAAAAAATACATGGATAACAAAAAGCTTGCCTTGTATGTCTTATGCCGTTCATCGATATAATGAAGTGAGATGATATGCCCTTTTGTTACCTGAAAAGACGTACCTATTACATACAACGTAATTTTTATGTAATTTACGTAACTATAAAATACTTTTTGATTACCGGTCGTGGACGCTGAATAGCCAGAGCCAAGTGCAAGAAGAGTTTGGAACACATGTAAAGTAGGCGAGCGCAGTGAACGAAACGAACAACTGGATACTGAACTAACTAGGAGCAGTCGGCAGTGGAACTGAGACAGGTGGTCATGCGAAGAACGACGAGTGCGGCCGAGGGAGACCGAGACTGAGACGAGCACGCGACCGAGGCTGGAACGAGGACTGCCGAAGTGACCGCCGCGACAGAAGTGAACTAGTGAACTATGAACCGATCGTCCCCCTTTCCCGGGAACTATAAGTAAACCGCCGCGACCGAAGTGAATAATGAACCGATCGTTCCTCGTTCTCGGGAACTATAAGTAGGCCGCCGCGACCGAAGAGAACTATGAACCGATCGTTCCTTGGAATTCGTTCCTCGGTCCTTTCGTTCATCTTGGTGAACCGTTCCTATGCATCCGTTCGTTGGCGAACTACCCATCTCTAGTGAGCTGGGCCTGCTGCTGGGCCACAAATCGCCGCCTGTCCTGCTTTAGAGAGCGCGAAGCCCCGATCCCTTGAACAGCAGACAAGCTTGGCCGTTTCGGGGACGCTCGATCCCAGCCACTGGGCCACAACAATCTGGCTTTTGTCAAAGTCTCTCGAGTCGGCGGATTTCCGCATTTGCGTCCCCTGTTCCCCATTCGTCTCTTCTCCGCTCATGTTGTTGTTGTTGTTGTGGTCTTCAGTCCTGAGTCTGGTTTGATGCAGCTCTCCATGCTTCCATGTGCAAGCCTCTTCATCTCCCAGTACTTACTGCAGCCTACATCCTTCTGAGTCTGCTTAGTGTATTCATCTCTTGGTCTCCCTCTACGATTTTTACCCTCCACCCTGCCCTCCAGTACTAAACTGGTGATCCCTTGATGCCTCAGAACAGAACCAACCGGTCCCATCTCCTAGTCAAGTTGTACCACAAACTACTCTTCTCCCCAATCCTATTCAACACCTCATTAGTTATGTGAAATACCCATCTAATCTTCAGCATTCTCCTGTAGCACCACATTTCGAAAGCTTCTATTCTCTTCTTCTCCAAACTATTTGTCGTCCATGTTTCACTTCCATACATGGCTACATTCCATACAAATACTTTCAGAAACGACTTCCTGACAAATCAATACTCGATGTTAACAAATTTCTCTTCTTCAGAAACGCTATCCTTGGCATTGCCAGTCTCCATTTTATATCCTCTCTACTTCAACCATCATCAGTTATTTTTCTCCCCAAATAGCATAACCCCTTCACTACTTTGTCTCATTTCGTAATCTAATTCCCTCAGCATCACCCAACTTAAATCTACTACATTCCATTGCCCTCGTTTTGCTTTTGTCGATGTTCATCTTATACCCTCCTTTCAAGACGGATTTTCTCTGCCTCGTGATGACTGGGTGTTGTGTGATGTCCCTAGGTTAGTTAGGTTTAGGTAGTTCTAAGTTCTAGGGGACTGATGACCATAGATGTTGAGTCCCATAGTGCTCAGAGCCATTTGAATCATTTGAACCTTTCAAGACACTGTCCATTCCGTTAAACTGCTCTTCCAAGTCCTTTGCTGCCATAGGCGAACCTCAAAGTTTTTATTTCTTCTCCATGGATTTTAATACCTACTCCGAACTTTTCATTCATTTTCTTTACTGCTTGCTCAATATACAGATTGAATAGCATCGGGGAAAGGCCAACCCTGTCTCACTCCCTTCCCAACCACTGCTTCCCTTTCATGTCCCTCGACTCTTATAATTGCCATTTGGTTTCTGTACAAATTGTAAATATCCTTTCGCTCCCTGTGTTTTACCCCTGCCGCCTTCAGATTTTGAAAGGGAGTATTCCAGTCAACATTGTCAAAAGCTTTCTCTAAGTCTACAAATGCTAGAAACGTAGGTTTGCCTTTCCTTAATCTTTCTTCTAAGATAAGTCGTAGGGTCAGTATTGTCTCTCGTGTTCCAACATTTCTACGGAATCCAAACTGATCTTCCCCGAGGTTGGCTTCTACCAGTTTTTCCATTCGTTTGCAAAGAATTCGCGTTAGTATTTTGCAGCTGTGACTTATTAAACCGATAGTTCGGTAATTTTCACATCTGTCAACACCTGCTTTCTTTGGGATTGGAATTATTATATTCTTCTTGAAGTCTGAGGGAATTTCGCCTGTCTCATACATCTTCCTCACCAGATGGTAGAGTTTTGTCAGGACTGGCTCTCCCAAGGCTGTCAGTAGTTCTAATGGAATGTTGTCTACTCCCGGGAACTTGTTTCGACTCAGGTCTTTCAGTGCTCTCTTCATGCAGTATCATATCTCCCATTTCATCTTCATCTACATTCTCTTCCATTTCCATAATATTGTCCTCAAGAAGGTCGCCCTTATATAGACCCTCTATATACTCCTTCCACCTTTGTGCTTTCCCTTCTTTGCTTAGAACTGGTTTTCCATCTGAGCTCTTGATATTCATACAAGTGGTTCTCTTTTCTCCAAACGTCTCTTTAATTTTCCTGTAAGCAGTATCTATCTTACCCCTAGTGAGATAAGCCTCTACATCCTTACATTTGTCCTCTAGCCATCCCTGCTTAGCCATTTTGCACTTCCTGTCGATCTCATTTTTGAGTCGTTTGTACTCCTTTTTGCCTGCTTCATTTACTGCATTTTTATATTTTCTGCTTTCATCAATTAAATTCAACATTTCTTCTGTTACCCAAGGATTCCTACTAGCCCTTGTCTTTTTACCTACGTGATCCTCTGCTGCCTTCACTACTTCATCCCTCTAAGCTACCCATTCTTCTTCTACTGTATTTCTTTCCCCCATTCCTGTCAATTGCTCCCTTATGCTCTCCCTGAAACTCTGTACAACCTCTGGTTCTTTCAGTTTATACAGGTCCCATCTCCTTAAGTTCCCACCTTTTTGCAGTTTCTTCAGTTTTAATCTACAGGTCATAACCAATAGATTGTGGTCAGAGTCCACATCTGCCCCTGGAAATGTCTTACAATTTAAAACCTGGTTCCTAAATCTCTGTCTTACCATTATATAATCTATATGATACCTTTTAGTATCTCCAGGGTTCTTCCATAGATACAACCTTCTTTTATGATTGTCGAACCAAAATTCTACCAAGCGGCTTCCTCTTTCATTTCATACCCCCATTCCATATTCACCAACTATGTTTCCTTCTCTTCCTTTTCCTACTATCGAATTCCAATCACCCATGACTACTAAGCTTTCATCTCCCTTCACTATCTGAATAATTTCTTTTATTTCATCATACAGTTCTTCAATTTCTTCGTCATCTGCAGAGCTACTTGGCATATAAACTTGTACTACTGTAGTAGGCGTGGGCTTCGTGTCTGTCTTGGCCCCAATAATGCGTTCACTATGCTGTTTGTAGTAGCTTACCCGCACTCCTATTTTGTTATAAATTATTAAACCGACTCCTGCATTAGCCGTATTTGATTTTGTATTTATAACCCTGTATTCGCCTGACCAAAAGTCTTGTTCCTCCTGCCACCGAACTTCACTAATTCCCACTATATCTAACTTTAACCTATCCATTTCCTTTTTTAAAAAATTTTCTAACCTACCTGCTCGATTAAGGGATCTGACAATCCACGCTCCGATCCGTAGAACGCCAGTTTTCTTTCTCCTGATAACGACGTCCTCCTGAGTAGTCTCCGCTCATATACTTCTGTAATCGCGTCACGTGCCCTTAGCGGCAGCAGCCAGCATACATCCTCGCGGTGTGCAATGGTCGTAATGTCTCAGCTCATCAGTGTAATTGTCTCCACGTCACTCTCCCCGTTGGTTACTGGGACGAGTGGATTCCCAGGGATCCCCACCGGGCGGGTGAGGAGCCCCCTACATTGAGCTCGCTTCTCAAGCACGCGCCGCGGAGGCCGCGCCGGGCGTGACTGCAAGGTCCCTGCAACGCCATTGGTTGGCGGCCAGCCCGGCCTCCACGAGTCACGGACGCGCCGTCCACGTGATGCATGCCGGGTAGCGCTAACCAGCACACGCGTTCCTTTCTCTCCCAGGCTGCACCTACACTACTGGCCATTAAAATTGCTACACCACGAAGATGACGCGCTACAGACGCGAAATTTAACCGACAGCAAGAAGATGCTGTGATATGCAAAAGATTAGCTTTTCAGAGCTTTCACATAAGGCTGGCGCCGGTGGCGACTCCTACAACGAGCTCACATGAGGACAGTTTTCAACTGATTTCTCATACACAAACAGCAGTTGACCGGCGTTGCCTGGTGAAATGTTGTTGTGATGCCTCGTGTAAGGAGGAGAAATGGGTACCGTCAAACTCAATGGAGAGAAGGCTTCCGAAGTAAGAGTGATTTCAGGTGTGCCGCAGGGGAGTGTCGTAGGACCGTTGCTATTCAAAATATACATAAATAACCTTGTGGATGACTTCGGAAGTTCACTGAGGCTTTTTGCGGATGATGCTGTATTATATAGAGAGGTTGTAACAATGGAAAATTGTACTGAAATCAGGAGGATCAGCAGCGAATTGACGCATGGCGGAGGGAATGGCAACTGAATATCAATGTAGACAAGCGTAATGTGCTGCGAATACATAGAAAGAAAGATCCCTTATCATTTAGCTACAATATAGCAGGTCAGCAACTGGAAGCAGCTAATTCCATACATTATCTGGGAGTACGCATTAGGAGTGATTTAATATGGAACGATCATATAAAGTTGATCGTCGGTAAAGCAGATGCCAGACAGATTCATTGGAAGAATCCTAAAGCCGTCGGCACACGGACCGTGCATCCGAACGTTGAGCGTTGAGTGTGTCGAGTTTCTGACGTCATAGCGTGGAATAGCACGCTCGGGAGTCTTTCCGAACGTGCAGAGCAATCAATATCTGGCATGTCAGATATTCTGAGCGTGCGTCTGAGCGTTGACCAATGAGATGGCACAACGCCACCCACGGCACAACCACGCCGTCTGCCTTCAGTACAGAGTTGTGAGGCGCCATATTGGCGTTCATTTCAAGCCTATATGTATAATGCAGTTTCTGAGCACCAGCAAATTGAGAATCACTGGAAAACCCGTTGTTAATTGTGTGATTCGTTCCAATAAAATGATGAGAAACATCATATTCGTGGCAAAAGAATTATTGTAACTTGCGTATTATGAGAGTAGGCTATTTGAAGGCAGCGACACACTGAAGATTCACCCAAAACGTATTGTTCTTGATACAGTTTGTTATAATTAAATTTCAATTAGTAACATATCTAAGGTTTTCAGCAAGCCGTATCATACCATGATTAGATGTATACGTTGTGATGTTGGTTTAGCGTAATGAGTAGAGTCCCTGAGCAATAAGGAGTTTGATGGTGGGACAGAGGTTCGCGTCTTGACCCTTCCAAATTTTTTTCCTAACATTCGCCTTTTTATTAGGTTCTGATACTTTATTATTAGTTTAATATAAGCATATACCATAATATTTGATGTTATGTAAATATAAGTTCACCTTTTTTTATGCTGACTTTGTTGGTTTGGCTTAAGCTACAGGACAGCTTGCGCTACTTGTATAAACATATTTTGCTCCTTTTTCTTTTACACTTCCTAATTCACATGTTGCAAAGATTCTGCTGCTGTGTAGGAACAGTGGTCAAGAAAGACTGACCTTGGGCTTTTACTAAAATGTGGGAATGATGAAATAATGTTTATCTTATGCGGAGAAGTATTTCAAATTTGTAATGCACTGTTTGTAATGGAACTTTTATAGGTCTGTGTCCTTATTAATTGGACATGTTACTTTCCTTTTCGTGGACGATGGAGGAAATGTGCGTTTTAATAGAGCTAGCGTGAGAATTTTACGCGCGCCCGTTGAGTAAACAGTGTGATTTACGAACTAGAAACATCCCTCAACTGCCGCTGGAGTGCGTTGCGATCACGTATACAACGTTGGGGCCCACGTACCGTATGCACGAGTCGCATCGTTTCCGAGCGTTCAGCAGCACGTTGAACTTGGCACGCTCAACGTTAACATTCGACAGCACGGTCCGTGTGCCGACGGCTTAAAGAAATGCAATCCGAAAACAAAGGAAGTAGGTTACAGTACGATTGCTCGCACACTGCTTGAATACTGCTCAGCAGTGTGGGATCCGTACCAGATATGGTTGGTAGAAGAGATAGAGAAGATCCAACGGAGAGCAGCGCGCTTCGTTACAGGATCATTTAGTAATCGCGAAAGCGTTACGGAGATGGTAGATGAACTCCAGTGGAAGAGTCTGCAAGAGAGACGCTCAGTAGCTCGGTAAGGGATTTTGTTGAAATTTCCAGAACATACCTTCACCGAGGAGTCAAGCAGTATATTGCTCTCTCCTACGTATATCTCGCGAAGAGACCATGAGGATAAAATCAGAGAGATTAGAGCCCATACAGAGGCATAACGACAATCCTTCTTTCCACAAACAATACGAGACTGGAATAGAAAAAAGAACCGATAGAGGTACTCTAGGTACCCTCCGCCACACACCGTCAGCTGGCTTGTGGGGTATGGGTGTAGATGTAGATGCAAATCACGTTTCCGCCTTTGATAAAGTTCGGATTGTAGCCTATCGCGATTGCGGTTTATCGTATCGCGACACTGCTGCTCGCGTTGGTCGAGATACAGTGACTGTTAGCAGAATATGCAATCGGTGGATTCAGGAGGGTAATACGGAACGCCGTGCTGGATCCCAACGGCCTCGTATCACTAGCAGTCGAGATGACAGGCATCTTATCCGCATGACCGTAACGGATCGTGCAGCCACGTCTCGATCCCTGAGTCAACAGATGGGGACGTCTGCAAGACAACAACCATCTGCACGAACAGTTCGACGATGTTTGCAGCAGCATGGACTATTAGCTCGGAGACCATGGCTGCGGTTACCTTTGACGCTGCATCATAGACATGAGCGCCTGCGATGGTGTACCGCCGGCCGTTGTAGCCGAGCGGTTCTAGGTGCTTCACTCTGGAACCGCGCGACCGCTACATTCGTAGGTTCGAAACCTGCCTCGGACATGGATGTGTGTGATGTTTTTAGGTTAGTTAGGTTTAAGTACTAGGAGACTGATGGCCTCAGATGTTAAGTCCCATAGTGCTCAGAGTCATTTGTACCATTTGATGGTGTACTCAACGACGAACCTGGGTGCACGAATAGCAAAACGTCATTTTCTCGGATGGATCCAGGTTCCGATTACAGCATCATGATGGTCGCACCCGTGTTTGGCGACATCGCGGTGAACGTACATTGGAAGCGTGTATTTGTCAAAAAATGGTTCTAATGGGTCTGAGCACTATGGGACTTAACTACTGTGGTCATCAGTCCCCTAGAACTTAGAACTACCGAAACCTAACTAACCTAAGAATATCACACACATCCATGCCCGAGGCAGGATCGAACGGGTGACCGTAGCGGTCGCGCGGTTCCAGTCTGTAGCACCCAGAACCGCTCGGCCACTCTGGCCGGCCGTGTATTTGTCATCGCGATACGGGCATATCACCGGGCGTGATGGTATGGGGTGCCATTGGTTACACGTCTCGGTCACCTCTTGTTCGCATTGACGGCACTTTGAACAGTGGACGTTACATTTCAGATGTGTTACGACCCGTGGCTCTACCCTTCATTCGGCCCCTGCAAAACCCTACATTTCAGCAGGGTAACGCACGACCGCATGTTGCAGGTCCTGTACGGGCCTTTCTGGATACAGAAGCTGTTCGACTGCTGCCCTGGCCAGCACTACTCTTGATGAACTGTGGTATCGTGTTGAAACTGCATGGGCAGCTGTACCTGTACACGCCATCCAAGCTATGTTTGACTCAATGCCCGGACGTATCAATGCCGTTATTACGGAAAGAGGTGGTTGTTCTGGGTACTGATTTCTCATGATCGATGCACCCAAACTGCGTGAAAATGTAATCACATGTCAGTTCTAGTATAATATATCTGTCCAATGAATACCCGCTTATCATCTGTATTTCTTCTTGGTGTAGCAATTTTAATGGCCAGTATTGTATTTGTGTGCGAGTAGCACTGAAAGGAAGGTAGAGCTCCTATTCTCCTTTTAGCGCCGCTTCTCCACCTCCAGTCGCCATCTTGTTCTGTCTTGTCTTTCCTCGGTGCTGTTATTCCTTACTTACGTCGCCCCCTCCATAGCATCTTCCCTTGTCAGATTACATCGTTACCCTTAGGCTGCGTTCTCAGTGGCGCCGCCAGAGATCGCCCTATAATATCGGCCGATAGAGATCCTGTATAGAGAAAGAGAGATATATAGAGTGGCCATAGGTGAAGTTTCCCGTGATTGGTTGATTAGCTTTGGCGCCATTTTCTGCGAAACGTCTCTCGCGCTTCCTATGTTAG
Organism: Schistocerca cancellata; assembly: GCF_023864275.1. Lineage (NCBI taxonomy): Eukaryota > Metazoa > Arthropoda > Insecta > Orthoptera > Acrididae > Schistocerca > Schistocerca cancellata. The sequence continues at coordinate 129,500,725 of NC_064635.1, forward strand.
TCGTGCTTTTGAGTTGAAATTCAGAGGACTTTTGGAAACGATTGAAAGGTATCTAAATTATTGAGACACTTGTTATGCATTGTGCATTCATCTTCGATTTAGTTGTATATCGTTTTTAGTACGTAATTAGCGTTTGCGATATTAAATACGAGTTGAAATAATAAACGTGTGATGAAGTCGGTAGGCCTACATGTTTGAAGTAAACACGTTAGTAATTGTACAGTATTGTTTATTGTTTTTGACATCTGTAATTCGTTCTGCCCACGTTCGCAAACGATGCCAGGTTGTGCTGCAGGCAGGTTGTAAGCACGTTTTCCGCAGTTGTCGTGGTTGCTGAAGCTTTATTCGTAGTAAATAATTGTAGGTACTCTTGACTACAGTTTTTAATAGGCCTACTTACTGTGGGGTAGAAGGGATACGGTAGTTTTCTTGTTATATTTGGTCGTTATTACAGTAGCCTACATTTAAGATTAGCTGATTTCTACAATCTTTTTCGTTTGTTATCTACGAGAGGTATTCAAAGAAAGTCGTAAGCAGTTACGGAATGTGAAGTTACCTCTCAAGGATAGGATTCGCTAATCAAATTTCTATACACAGTTTAAGATTGTTGTTGACTTGGCAGAATGGATGAGAGGCGCGCCTACTCAACTTGAATAATTATCCTTTAGAATGTTGCTAGATACGGTCGAGGCTGTCGCGTGTGAAATGCAGTGAAGTGTACTGTTGTGGAGGAAATATGGGGCTCGCAATAGCTGTAGCGCACAGTACTATAAGCTGCGATGACGGCTGTCTGCGCCACTCACTGCTGACAAATAAGATAACTCTCGTTCTATCTGGATTGACCTACGCCAATTAAACTCTCCCTACGCCTTGATGTAGTCAAGAATTCCTATTCGCCCCTAGTCTAACTATTGGCGTGGTATACCGGTCAGATAACCAGTCCACCGCAATGCCACTCAAAAATTCGCTTGCAGGCGTTTGACTGTAACTCTGTCCATTCATACCACACAATAAGTGTGTCAGTCAACACAGTGAACAACGCTTAGTCGCAAGGACTCAGTATAGAGTCTCACTTCGATTCGCTCTCGACAGAGGTGCTCTCCCAGTGAAGTACTGAGGAGAGACTTGTTTGTCACTCCAAGAGCAACAACGGAACGGCGCCTCTCCACGCCAGATGTGAAAGGGTATATCTTTTGGTCTCTTCCATTACTCCTTCAGCTCAAGGCGTCAGAAATATCGTCTGCCAATCAGCATTGCTCTTCTAAAACGGGAGAATGACGTTTCGTTTAAGGTGACCAATCCGGAAATCTTTAGTATCGGCGTTTGGCATTTTCTGTATCCCTGTGAAAATCTGTGAAACTGCATGCTATGTTTAAAGAATGCATAGGCTCGACACTCCCACACAATGTAGCGGAATTGGCTTTTAAGCCGAATGTGGGGTTGTTCCCCCTTTCACTCAGGCACACGTTGTCTGCACCATGGGCCGCCGAGGTTGACTTGTCCTCTGAAGGGACCGGCCTCCCTGTGTGTGGTCTGCCTCTCTCGAACTAAAAGATCCTGTGACTGTCGTGTCTGGAATGTTCGTGTGTACGCCAGCCTCGAGTATTTCAACTACGTTGCACTTACTTGTTATTCGCATATCGTTTACATGAATTCATACAACATTGTCTTTATCATCCCAGTTCGGATTTGAATGAAGCGTCTTGATGTGCGGAATATGATTGTGAGGGCAGAATATGTAAGCAATGAAGGTCGGGAGACCACGACGGCTTACACTGCTTTAAAATATTATACATTCTCTTGTTTGTTGCTCTTTTGTTCCACAGAACACAGGTCTTTCACCTCATAACAGCTTATCCTTTGTTAATTCTACTTCATTATTACTCGTATCCTACTTATTAAATAATACCCCAAGGTCATTTCTGCACCTACAATTACTTCTCCACCGGAGTCCAAATTCTTTTCGCGCTTCAGCAGCCTATTATTTCTATATATTCACCTTGAGGCCAGCCTTCATCTTTAATCTCCTTTGTCACATAACTCAGATCATCATCTTCTGCTAGTATAATCTCGCTCTGCAATATAGAGGCTAAACATCTTGCTGCCTTCTACTGTCACTTCCATATCCTTGCATTTTCCACGCTAAGTCGGCAAGACTGCTTCTAGACACCTAAAGGGGTCGGTGGCAGCCCACATTCCCACCGCAGATCCCTCTTCAACTCCAATTCTTATATCCACCTATTCCCGATAATTATTCGCGCTTTTGTATGAACTAGATGGAATTAATACTGATTTAACCAAATACGGACGAATCATTTTAGAATTTTGCTTTCACCATTTTTAAACATGTTTCAAAAATGGTTCAAATAGCTCTGAGCACTATGGGACTCAACATCTTAGGTCATAAGTCCCCTAGAACTTAGAACTACTTAAACCTAACTAACCTAAGGACATCACACACACCCATGCCCGAGGCAGGATCCGAACCTGCGACCGTAGCAGTCCCGCGGTTCCGGACTGCAGCGCCAGAACCACTAGACCACCGCGGCCGGCGAACATGTTTCGGAAGGAGTATTCCGTACCTGAAGAATGGAACACACGTAAACTTATTTCTATATTTCAAAACAGCAACACGAAAGATGCAAGTAATTAAGCAGAAGTACGCCTACTAAATGCAGAATATAATATTTACGGGAAATTCTCAAAGTTTAGAGCTGATTCAACAAACTTAGAAGAACAATAAGGCTTCAGAAAGGGAAGTTCGACTAACCATAATATATTTACAATAAGGTAAATTACTCGAAAACGTCGATTTTTGGCTTAGAAACGTATTTATTGATAAGGAAAGAAAACCTTTTGTGGAAAATATCGGCTGGCCGGGGTGGCCGAGCGGTTCTAGGGGCTACAGTCTGGAACCGTGCGACCGCTGCGGTCGCAGGTTCGAATGCTGCCTCGGGCATGGATGTGTGTGATGTATTAGGTTAGTTAGGTATACGTAGTTTTAAGTTCTAGGGGACTGATGAGCTCAGCAGTTAAGTCCCATAGTGCTGAAAGCCATTCTTTTGGAAAATATTGGAAATAAAAGGTCTTCCTAAAAGCCTTCTTTACGTCGTAAAGAGCCTATATGTAAATTCTAAAATAGTTATAACTTCAGGTTAGAAAATGTCTTATGAAATTCTAGTAAATGAGGGATTTAGTCTATCGGCTACTTTATTTAACTTGTATATTGACGACCAAGTTATCAAGCGCAGATGAAATACAGTAAGAAATTAAAATAGGACCTAGCATACCATTACATACTCTGTTTTATGTAGTTGACCACACAGCTGTACGAGAAACGGAAGATAATTTACAGAGAGACATACATAGACTGATCCAAAACGCAGTATATTACAGCTTAACTATATGTGCAAATAAGCTTAAGATAATGGATTTCAAAGGGAAGAATACATCAGGTAGAAAATAAATGAGAAACTTTTAGAACATGTATATCTTGGATGTGATATTAGTTTTAACTAGGTCAAAGACATGGAGAAGAAGGTTAATAAATATCACGCTATCTGCGGAACAGTTGTAAGAACGTTGGAAAGGAAAACAAGGAAGAAACACAAATGAAATTTTATAAGTTATGGCCGTATTACTCTTGTATATGGCTCTGAATCACGAACAGTATCAAAAAAAGAAAAATGTATAGAGGCAGCAGAGATGAAATTCATGCGGTATCTATGTTGCTGTAATACAACAGATAAAGTAAGAAACGAAATAATAAAATCGCATTCAGAAACCTTTCCAGTTATAACAAGATGGAAGAGAGTACAATGAAATAGAAAGACCACGTTAGAATGATAGAAGAGTGCCAACATAGATTATGAATTATCGGCCGACTGGAAAGAGTATTAGACAGACCTACTAAGAGATGGCTGGATGACAGAGTCCAGAACAGGTGGCTATAATACGTAATCCTTGGAAGAATATGATTTTTATTTTCATATAATTTCGAAGGAGCCCTTAGCAGATTTTGATATAAATCTCTTTCAACTTTTTCCAGGCGCTTTTGGTGGGTACATCATCATATGCTTTTTCTGGATCAATCAGTACAACATGTGTCTAGTCCGACTTTGTGTGTTTCTCACACATCGGTTTCACAGTGAAGACGTTGTCCATTGCCGACCTTCTTTTCCGCATTCCTGCTTGCTCTTCTTGCTGCTTCTGACTTGTTCATTTCTGCATTAGTACCTTCCAAGGAAAGGGATCACTGATAATCCCCTATAAATATTTGGGTCATTGTGTAACCTTGTACTTTGAAGCGGTGCTTCACAAAGTTGTTCTTTCCCAGCCGGAGGTACAGCGTGTTCAGAAATTTATTAAATCTTATTGCAAAACGAAAGCTACGAAAGTTTTTGAAACTATCCACGATTGCGCGATTCACAGGCGCACTCGGCAATTTTTAGTGGCCTGCGATGTTCGCATGTCTCCGTGATCTTGAAACAACCAAACGTCAAATAACAAGAGTTTTGTCGGTTACTGTAGTGGCTGACCGTCCAATGGCTTACGAGGCATAGCAAGGTAATCAAAACGATCACCAAGACCTCTGCCCAAGGCTGTGAGACCTTTGTGATACGTCGTGGTATAGGAAAACTTAAGCAAAACGTAAGGTAAGCAGAGCTCAAAGGCTGCAGGGAGTGAAAGCGTAGATCCAAATGAAGTTACAGTTTCAAACACAATTTAATTTTATTAAACATTAAAAAACACTTTTTCATTTGTGTGATCAAAAAATCAGTATAAATTTGAAAACTGAATAAATCACGGAATAATGTAGATAGAGAGGTTCCTCCCGAAACCATCTGAAGATGTACCTGAAAAGTTTCGAAAACCGGTTCATGGAATAAAGCATTATTATTAAAAAAAAAGTGACTGGTTGCAGTTTTATATAACTTATTTACATTCAATATACAGTCACAGACACACACAAAACACACACACACACACACAAAACACACACACACACACACACACACACACAAAACACACACACACACACAAAACACACACACACACACAAAACACACACACACACAAAAACACACACACACACACACACACACAAAAACACACACAGACACACAGACACACACACACACACACACACACACACACATATATATATATATATATATATATATATATATATATATCACTTTTGATTAATTATTGACCAATACAATAAGTTACTGAAAGGAATGACTTAAATCATTCGGCCAGAAGAGCCAATCAAATACAACCACAAATGCTGTTTTGATAATGATACAAGAATGCAAACAGTTACTTTACTTCGTCCAAAGGAGCAGTAAAGACCATAAGACAAATTCATATACCAAACGTTTTTTTTAATGAAACAAGTTAACAAGATAAAATTAATAACCAAAAAGGGGTAGTGACGTCGCCACTCGGCCTGAAGGGCCTGAATATCAATAGTAATAAATATTTGAGAGTGGTTGAAGTTAGTGAGTTAGCACTTAAAACCAGCCCGTGCTCCTTACCACTAGGAATAATTTACAATCAGCTGTGCTAGGACTGCCTGCTTTAGCAATATGGCACAAACCAGCAGAACAACTAGAAACTTCACCAACGTGGCGAATCGTCCACATAGGGCATGACAGCAACTCTCTATAACACATAAAATAAAAATTACCACACATTGAAACACATGGTTCAAAATATGACACCTATCTAGGCAGGAACTGTTAATGACGCCCACTGGCCTTCGTAAATCTTCGACTTAGTAAATGTGACGGCCAATACTAAACAATAATACCACTCAACAAATTGTAAAATACAAGATCGTTATTGCACTTGGGTCAGAATAAAATTTCAACCACAGATAACGTTTTAGGTTCAGTTATTAAGGCACAGAGAGTTAACACTGTTTTCTAGTGATAGTTACACATGACAATATAACATCACATCATTGAATCGGGATTTCGGGCACGCCTGAGCCTACAAAAATTGCGAAACACCATGGCACACGACCTTAGAGCAAAACACCCGACGACATGGCCAGAAATTGAGTGAGACACATCAAGTCAGGAAATTCTCCCCGTTAGTCCAGAAGGCAGGCAAGCATTCGGCGACAGGTTGCAACCGGCACCACACAGCCCGTCCAGAACAACTGCCGCCGTCCCGAGTACACACGCTCGTAGCAATCACGTGCGTTCGCAGGAAGTCATACCACCTTTCCCGCAACATTGCGCTGCCACACAACCGGAAACTAAACTCCCCGTCTCACTCCGGCAGCAGCACTCGATACTCTCGTCGTCAGCAAGTCTCTCCCGGAACGCAGCGCCCTCCGAAAGTTAAAAGCAAACGGACCAATCGCGGCAGAGCAAAGCCAAAGCTCCGGAAGACGACACACCACACCTAAGCAAAGATGAAGATGATACGGTTGACTTTGTGTTGACTTAGCACTGAAATACAATTCGCTGGTTCACTCAGACAACTCTTGTTCCGCCTGTTAGCAAACAGACTCTACCCCTCCCATGTAACCAGAATTCACGGAACCAACACATTGTACGAATAACACCACAGAACTCTTCAAACCTGAACAGCACTTCCATCCATTATGGGTTAATCGACTCACTGGGTCATTCGTGCATTCGACTCATTCTGTAACGACGGCAGACCGAATGTTGGATCAGAATGGTGACTAGGTTCAGGATTTTAGGTTTGTGACTCAGTTCAGTGCTTCCTGGAAGGTAGAGTTCAACACATCGTTCTAAACGGAAGAAAAGAGAAAGATGTAAATGTAACTTCCGTGGTACCCCAACGACTTGTGATAAGGAGGTTATTGACTGCAGTATATACACTACTGGCCATTAAAATAGCTACACCACGAAGGTGACGTGCTACAGACGCGACACCTACGCGACACCTACAACGTGCTGACATGAGGAAAGTTTCCAACCGATTTCTCATACACAAACAGCGGTTGACCGCCGTTGCCTGGTGAAACGTTGTTGTGATGCCTCGTGTAAGGAGGAGAAATGTGTACCATAACGTTTCAGACTTTGATAAAGGTCGGATTGTAGCCTACCGCGATTGCCGTTTATCGTATGGCGACATTGCTGCTCGCGTTGGTCGAGATCCAATGACTGTTAGCAGAATATGGAATCGGTGGGATCAGGAGGGTAATACGGAACGCCGTGCTGGATCCCAACGGCCTCGTATCACTAGCAGTCGAGACGACAGGTATCCGCATGGCTGTAACGGATCGTGCAGCCACGTCTCGATCCATGAGTCAACAGATGGGGACGTTTGCAAGACAACAACCATCTGCACGAACAGTTCGATGACGTTTGCAGCAGCATGGACTATCATCTCGGAGACCATGGCTGCGGTTACCCTTGACTCTGCATCACAGACGGGAGCTCCCCCAAAATGGTGTACTCAACAACGAACCTGGATGCAACAATGGCAAAACGTCATTTTTTCGGGTGAATACAGGTTCTGTTTACAGCATCATGATGATCGCATCCGTGTTTGGCGACATCGCGGTAAACTCACATTGGAAGCGTGTATTCGTCATCGCCATACTGGCATATCACCCGGCATGATGGTATGGGGTGCCATTGGTTACACGTCTCGGTGATCTCTTGTTGGCATTGACGGCACTTTGAACAGTGTACGTTACATTTCAGATGTGTTACGACCCGTGGCTCTACCCTTCATTTGATCCCTGCGAAACCCTATATTTCAGCAGGATAATGCACGACCACATGTTGCAGGTCGTGTACGGGCTTTTCTGGATACAGAAAATATTCGACTGCTGTCCTGGCCAGCACATTCTCCAGATCTCTCACCAATTGAAAACGTCTGGTTAATGGTGGCCGAGTAACTGGCTCGTCACAATACGCCAGTCACTACTCTTGATGAACTGTGGTATCCTGTTGAAGCTGCATGCTCAGCTGTACCTGTACACGCCATCCAAGCTCTGTTTAACTCAATGCCCAGGCGTATCAAGACCGTTATCACGGTCATAGGTCGTTGTTGTGGGTACTGATTTCTCAGGATCTATGTACCCAAATTGCGTGAAAATGTAATCACATGTCAGTTCTGGTATAATATATTTGTCCAATGAATACTCATTTATCATCTGCATTTCCTCTTGGTGTAGCAATTGTAATGGCCAATATTGTATAAAGGATGCACTTGGTGACGTTGAAAGAACGATAAGGCTTTTCGCAAACGAGGCATTTTCCAACGCAACGCTTGTCCACATGCAGGATAGCAATATCAGAATTCACTCGTAAAGAACACAAAACATACCTCTCTGCTGCTGTAATGCTATTTTTAAGTAGGGTCAGCGATGGGAATGACGAAGTGGCACAAAAGTCCACGTCTTCCTTGCCTTACGCAGATAGTGTTTTTAACGGTCGTATTCGTTGGAAATCAAGGTTGTTTGGTTGATTGGCTCGGGGGAGGGGACCAAAATGCTAGGACATCGGTCCCATCGGATTAGGGAACGAAGTCGGCCGTGCCCTTTCACAGACAGCATCCCGGCATTTGCCTGAAGCGATTTAGGGAAATCTCGGAAATCTGAAATCAGGATGGCCGGAGGAGGGTTTGAGCCATCGTCCTCCCGAATGTGAGTCCAGTATGCTAACCAGTGCGCCACCTTGCTCGGTCGGAAGCGTGGAGCGAGGAGTGTTACTCGACCACCTTCTAGGATTAAGTTCTGTAAAGGATTATGTTTGTTTGCGTAAGGCGAGTTTTCACCGTACTCCTTACAGTTGTGACACGTCATATTAGTGACCAGTCATCAGCGCCGTGTATGAAGCTTAAAGGGAAGGACAGGGTACGGTCGAAAAAAAAACTAGAACTTTTTTATTACGGAAATCTACATCTACATGTACATACATACTCCGCAATCCACCATATGGTGCGTGGCGGAGGGTACCTCACACCACAACTAGCATCTTCTCTCCCTGTTCCACTCCCAAACAGAAAGAGGGAAAAATGACCGCCTATATGCCTCTGTACGAGTCCTAATCTCTCTTATCTTATCTCTGTGGTCTTTCCGCGAAATGTAAGGTGGAGGCAGTAAAATTGTACTGCAGTCAGCCTCAAATGCTGGTTCTCTAAATTTCCTCAGTAGCGATTCACGAAAAGAACGCCTCCTTTCCTCTAGAGACTCCCACCCGAGTTCCTGAAGCATTTCCGTAACACTCGCGTGATGATCAAACCTACCAGTAACGAATCTAGCAGCCCGCCTCTGAATTGCTGCTATGTCCTCCCTCAATCCGACCTGATAGGGATCCCAAACGCTCGAGCAGTACTCAAGAATAGGTCGTAGTAGTGTTTTATAAGCGGTCTCCTTTACAGATGAACCACATCTTCCCAAAATTCTACCAATGAACCGAAGACGACTATCCGCCTTCCCCACAACTGCCATTACATGCTTGTCCCACTTCATATCGCTCTGCAATGTTACGCCCAAATATTTAATCGACGTGATTGTGTCAAGCGCTACACTACAAATGAAGTATTCAAACATTACAGGATTCTTCTTCCTTTTCATCTGCATTAATTTACATTTATCTACATTTAGATTTAGCTGCCGTTCTTTACATCAATCACAAATCCTGTCATCTTGTATCCTCCTACAGTCACTCAACGACGACACCTTCCCGTACACCACAGCATCATCAGCAAACAGCCGCACATTGCTATCCACCCTATCTAAAACATCATTTATGTAGATAGAAAACAACAGCGGACCTACTACACTTCCTTGGGGCACTCCAGATGTTACCCTTACCTCCGATGAACACTCACCATCGAGGACAACGTACTGGGTTCTATTACTTAAGAAGTCTTCGAGCCACTCACATACATCGAAGAACTATTTCACAAAATATTATGCGCGAACTCCAAAAAGTAACCATTCTATAACCTTTTGAGGCCGAGCGTGCACGACGCCCCGGCGTTATAGAATCGGTCCGCCCGCATGCTCTCCATTTATACCGATTTGAGTAAACTCTTTTTTCTGCATCGTTGTTTTGGCGACTTAAAATGTGAAGGAATGTTTCAATAGTCTCATTTGGAGACACGCTTACAAAAATAGCATCCAGCCGAAGTGAAACTGTCAATTTTGCTTCATATTTGGCCGTATGTCTATTCAGTGTAGGCCATACTGCATTAATTCACGTGGCTAATGCCCGCAAAATCAAAATCTGCGATAAAATGTGCCGATCTCTCTGAAGATAGAGATGACAGCGGCAGTGCGTTCAGCGACGAAAATGAGGGCTTAGCAGGTCAAAGTAGCAGAAAGCGGCCATTGACTACCCGGTGTGACGGTTATTATGGACCAGGCTTCGACGATATGCCGTTAGTTTCAAGTTTTGTCGCTTTTTCACAAAATCATGTCTTTTAGCATGATTGTCGTCACCCACAATTTTCATCCGATTTTAATTATTTTTGGTCTCCCTTGAAGCAAACTCAATTCTCTTCAGGTTTCGTAGCCGATTTTTTTTATGTTGATATTTAGAATTTTTCTGCCAAAAAAAGGGGTAAAAATGGTCTTTTCTTAAAATATCTATAATTTCGTCAAAATTTTTTTCTTTTTTTTTTTTTTGCACATGCTTACGATGAACTAAATTACATCTGTAAGGATCAGTGTGATATGTTGGTTTCATGTTCCAGACAACTACAAACGGAGTTACACCGAGAACCTTCAATCTACCTCCTTTCAGAGCTACGTCGGAAAAATGCGAGTTACGTAGTGAAGACATTAATATTTTTCAATAAAAATAAAAACTTCAATGTATTCTTTATTCATTACAGCAAACCACCTTTGACTACTACGCACCAGTACAGAGAACACTGCCTCGACACCCACCATCCTATGGAGGATGGATTGGCCTGAACGTACAGCTATTCTGATAGTGTTATTGAGGAAGCAGTTGAGATTTAATTAGCAGGTGACGTTTTAAACAGGACGTTTCCGCTTAGATTGGGCTCGAAATCCTGCTCTCTCTTGTGGAACTAAAACGTTTCCCACGAACTGGAAGAACAACCGGTGCAAACATCATAAAACTGACTCCTCGTCTAACAAGATATCCTATATCCAAAGTGATATGAATCCTATTTTCAAGCTCTTATGAAGAATAATATTCAGAGAATTGTGGCAGAAATGGCTAATATTAAAACATAACGCCGTCCGAACAGGCCTTGTAAAGCTCAACTGTACCGACCGACCGCCGTGTCATCCTCAGTCTACAGACGTCACCGGATGCGGATATGGAGGGGCATGTGGTCAGCACACCGCTCTCCCAGCCGTATGTCAGTTTACGAGACCGGAGCCGCTACTTCTCAGTCAAGCAGCTCCTCAGTTTTCCTCACAAGGGCTGAGTGCATCCCGCTTGCCAACAGCGCTCGGCAGACCGGATGGTCACCCTTCCAAGTGCTAGCCCTGCCCAACAGAGCTTAACTTCGGTGATCTGACGGGAACCGGTGTTACCACTGCACGAAGGCTGTTGGCAATGACTAATATTGAGGGTTAAAAAAAATTTATGGTGGCAATTGAGAAGAATTATATAATTTATACTCGAAGCCTATATTAGTTTGTTACTACTGGTGTGTATAAATCTTATGGTGAAATGGTATCAAAAAACAGGTAGAGCCATCATTCCTGTAGTAAAGGCGCAGAGAAGATAATGTAGCATCTTACATGTGTTACACTTCGATTGTAAGTCTGATCGTCTGCACAAAGAGCAAATTATTAAGCAGCACTCATAAAACTGCCGTGGGAAGAGTAGGTGGAAATCATTTCGAAGCTTTGTAAGCACGGGACAAATGTAACTGTATGTTAGTAAATACAACATGAATCTAAAGTTACAATAACTTTGAATAATTAATGAGTAGCGTGAAACAGCAGTCGGGTCATTATGAACTGAAAGTCCACTTGCGTGTAGCTTTTTTAAGGAAAGGAGCAGGATTAAGCTGCAACCAACTAATGAATGCAGGTTGGTGTTGGATAAGATTCAGGTTACAGGAATGTTTGTTCCACAGCCGGCCGGAGTGGGGGTGCGATTCTAGGCGCTACAGTCTGGAGCCAAGCGACCGCTACGGTTGCAGGTTCGAATCCTGCCTCTAGCATGGATGTGTGTGATGTCCTTAGGTTAGTTAGGTTTAAGTAGTTCTAAGTTCTACGGGACTGATGACCTCAGAAGTTAAGTCGCATAGAGCTCGGAGCCACTTGAACCATTTTTTTGTTCCACAGTGGAGAAGGAAATTTAGTGTTATTGAAAGGTACAAGCAACATGATAGATGTATCTGATCTGCTATTGCGGTTGTAACATTATGGTAGGTATGTGATATGTGACGACGATATCGGTGACTAAGAAACAGATGAAGTAAAAAAAGCATGTTGAAAGTAGCGTCGTCTAAGTTGGTGGCAACGAGCCTAACTGAGAACAGGAAGGAGTAACGCGATCAACCCACTGAATGGAAGAACAGAGTCACGCGAACATTCACAGGTAGTTCCAGTAGTCAGGAGTTTTTCGCTGCTTGTTCCGTGTTGAACTACGTGACAGTAGCACAGATTTGCGAGGACTTAAGAGTGGAGATGGAAAACGTGTTTTCAGTGTTGCTGTATTCTCGGTACTCTGTTGACTTGCCCGACGTGCCAAACCATGGAAAATTCTTCCAGACATGTGTTAGTTACAGTTGGTTGTAATAAACTGACTGTGTTCTGAAGGCTGCAGTGCGGGCTGTATACATCGCAGGAGGCTGAAATATCGTAAGCATGTTCATATTAATGAGTTTCACGTTTCTCCACCAGGTGAAAATATGAAACGGTAAGCAGTCAGAATGTGGCTTAGGTGCAGGAAAAGGGGAGGAACATTCAAAAACATGACAACGTTGTTTCTCACTCGTATGCTAGGATATGGTCGAGAGCTTTTTCGATGTTCTTCGTCAATCCTACATGATAAGAATCCCACACCGCACACCTAAACCAGAGAAGAGAGCTGACAAGCGTAGTATAAGTAGTCTTTTTAGCAGACCTGTTGTATTTTCTAAGTGTTCTGCCAATATATGGCAGCTTTTGATTTACTGTCCCCAACGTTATCTATGTGACCGTCGCAATTTCAGTTAAGTCTAAGAAAGTCTAAGAAAGCTGCTCAGATTCTCTCTTACGGCATTCATGTTACAGCAGAGCGCCTATGAAGCTTCCTTGGGGAACGTCGGATATTACATCTGTTAGGTTCGATGGTTTTCCGCCAGTTACTAGGAACTGTGACGTTTCTGATAGGAAGTCATGAATCCATTCGCAGAACTGAGACGATACTTAGTAAGCATACAATCTGATTAGAAGTCGCCTGCGAGGATCGGTCTCAAAAGCCATCTTGAGATCTAAAAATAGGGAATCAATTTGACTTCCCCGTCAATAGCAGTCATTAGTTAGTGAGATTCGTGTTGGCTATTTGTGAAAAATCGTTTTCTTTGATGTAATGCATGATGTTCTAACAGAGCATATGTACGAAAACCCTACTGCAAATCTACATTTGTGACACAGGTCAGTGATTCACCAAATTGCTGCTGTTTCCTTTCTTGGATATTCGTGTTACTTGTGCAACTTTTCAGTGTTTGGGCATTGGTCTTCCTAAGAGCTAGGGGTTGTATATGATTGCTAAGTATGGAGGTATCGTATCAGCATACTCTGAAAGGAGCCTGGCTGCTATGCAGTCTGGATCGGAGGTTTTGCCATAATGAAGTCATTTAAGCTGCTGTGCTACACCTAGGTAATCTAACCTGAGTTACTCGTGTTGCAGCTGTTCTTGATTCGAATTCTGGAATATTTACTTCGGCTTCTTTTGTGAAGGAATTTTGGAAGATCGTGTTAGTGACTCTGCTTTAGTGCCACTGTGGTCGGTAACAATACCATCGCTATCCCCGAGTGAAGGTATCGATTGCACCTTGCCGCTGGTGTACTTAACGTACGACCAGATTTCAAAAGAGAGTTTCGTTGTGGAAAGAGAGTTTTGTTTTGGCATTGAAAACTTTGAACATAGCTGCTAAGGTTCAGTGACCGTGTCAGAATTATATTAGAACAAATAAGCCCTCGCTCCCAAATATTAAGTCAAAATTGACCAGGTTTCGCCGCTACTATGAGCGTCGTCTTCAGAATTAAACTAACTGCTCTAAAACATATTAGCTGTATAATACATTAATAAAGTTTGCACTGACTGTAAAGAGATGCAGTACTTACAAGTCAACATCTAAGCCGGAAAGGCGACGTCATGAATAGTTGTAAATAAGATGGCGAGCTGCTAAGGGCTGCTCGTACTTGAGTGAACAAGGGTTGTAACAAGACTGCCCACGTCAGAAAGTGTAGGCAAGTAAACATGGTGTTGCTATGAGCGCCATCTAATTTCCGGAGAAACAACTAGGCTACTGTACATTCAAAATTAGACACATGAAATTGTGATGCAGCTGATTCAGGCATAACGTAACCACTAATAATAATAGGATGAAAGTACATATTTATCTGCTTTAATCAGAGATACATTTAATAACGTAAAAAAGCGTCAGTTATGACATATAAGAAAACGGCAAAGATGTAACAGGAAAAAAAACATCGTTTCGGTAAACTGCATAAGGAAATCTGAATCAAGCAATGGCTTTATACAGTCGAAAAATGTTTTTATTTCGCAGCTGAAGCTGTTCGTTGAGAATGAGACCATCATGATGAGAGAGATGTTTGAAAATGAATTCCTCTAAAAAGCCATAGGCGATAGCAATATTCTGCATACCGAAAAGAAGGGGTGTAGGTTAGATGTTTTAGAGGAATTGGAGATTTTCAAACATCTCTCTCGACATGATGGCCTCATTCTCAACGAACAGCTGCAGCTGCGAAATAAAAACTTTTTCGACTGTATAAAGCCATTGCTTGATCTTTGATTCAGATTTTCTCATGCAGTTTACCGAAATGTTGTTTTCCTGTTTCATTTTTGCTATTTTCTTGTATGTCGTAACTGACGCTTTTTTACGCTACATAATGTATCTCTGTTTAAAGCGTCATCCTATTATTATTAATGCTTACGTTATGCCTGAATCAGCTGCATCACAATTTCGTGTGTCTAATTTTGAATGTACAGTAGCCTAGCTGTTTCTGCGGCTACTAGATGGGGCTCGTAGCAACACCATGTTTACTTGCCCACACTTTCTAATGTGGGCACCTCAGTCTTGTTGCAACCCTTGTTCACTCAAGTACGAGCAGCCCTTAGCGGCTCGCCATCTTATTAACTTTCCGGCTTAGATTTTTTAAAATGTGACTTGTAAGTACTGCCTCTCTTTCCAGTCAGTACAAACTTTAATTTTATTAATGTATTATATACCTAATACGTTTTAGAACAGTTTAATTCTGAAGACGACACTCATATCTAGGCGCTCAGTCCGGAACCGCGGGACTGCTACGGTCGCAGGTTCGAATCCTGCCTCGGGCATGGATGTGTGTGATGTCCTTAGGTTAGTTAGGTTTAAGTAGTTCTAAGTTCTAGGGGACTGATGACCACAGATGTTAAGTCCCATAGTGCTCAGAGCCATTTGAACCATTTTTTGAACGACGCTCATAGTAGCGTCGAAGCCTGGTCAATTTTGACTTAATATTTGTGACCGAGGGCTTATCTGTTCTAATATAAACTCGCATTGAAGTTCGCACTAAATTTCGAGCTTCGGTAAGACTTCGGCAATCCTGGGGATTTTGTGTTTCATTTGTGCTCCGAAAATGACAGACTGTTCAGCTGTCGAAATATCGGTGGCTGTTGACGAATATGCCCAGCTTAATGGACGGAAGTTATTCTACCTTTTCCAGTGTCGACCGGAATACAGTCGGCAACATTCGGAAGTTATCAAGGGTAGAACACAAGGAGTCGCGATGTGTCGCAAGTGGATAAATTTGGGCTTCCTGTTTTCCAGGATGTCGAGTTCGGTAGTTGGCACGTAGCCTGCTGCCTGTTGCGCGAGAATAGCGAGAGAACGCTTCCACGTGCGGCTCATGACGCAAGGGACCAGGGCGACTGTCCTCAAGGAAATCACCTCTCAGCTCACTCATTAACGATGTGTTCAGTGAACTTGTTTCCGCTTTTCTGCTCAGTGCCCCGAGCATAAACCCAGGCGACTTCTTCAAGTACTGCATGTTTTGCTGTTAGGTATACCTACTGTCTGGAATCCATCCAGACTGCGGCTAATGATACTGACACACAGAGTGGTTACCGTTACTACAAGCCACACCACAAACTGGGAAACGGGGCCAAATTTCTAGTAGTTTACTGTCGAGTTGAGATTATCACACACAAATGTTTTATTCATATCTTATAAAAACTAGCAGTACGGCAATAAACAGCCTTTTAAACACGCCGCTAACGGCAATCAAGTAATTTAAAGCAATACCACAATTTAAAAATTTCTTTTTTAAAAAAACACAAGCTAGCAGTATGGCAATAACAGCCTTTCAAAACGCGCCGCTAACGGCAATCAAGTAATTTATAGCAATACAACAGTTTTAAAAAATTTAAAGAACATTAGTAAACAGGCAACTAAAGTAAATACACAATTTTGTTAATAAGGTACGGTGAGGTAGTGAAGCTACCACCGCCATTAGAAAAATCAAAGGTCTCAGCAAACACACGATTACTGGTTATAAACGAATGGAGGAATTTAAAAAGGTTTTTAAACAAAGGTGTCATGGAATCATTAGAACATAACAGATATGACGGACGTGTAAGGCGGCCACAAATCACCCAGTCAGGGATGCTCAGGCTAGACAGAATACTGACCAATTTAAATACGCCCGTAAACACAATTGTCACTCTCAGGCTGGTCACTGCACCGACTTTTAGCCAGATAAAACTTGTAATAAGATGGCTTAACTTGCTGACAGAATTAGAGCTAACCTCGTGCAAGGAAACATTACACCACACAGTCCTGAATAAGCGACCACATGATCAACCAACAAGAAGCATGATTTTACTCTTAACACACGACAGAATAGCGAAACAATTAAACTGCCAAAACTACACCTCCCATCGGGCAGTAACGAGAAGAGGGGGAAAGATCACTACCTTCAATTACAACGGTGCCGGGGACAGGAAACCCGATCGCCGGAGGCCACAAGGCAGAAGAGACACTGGTTACGCAAACTTGTTACTTAATGATTAAACCTTCCACTAACTTAACTTGGAATTATGCTCGAACAGGCAGTACACGACCTCCGATGGCAAGGATCCACACATCCGACCGCGCACGCGTCGCCAGCGTACCCAACACGCCACGGTCACGCGACAACACGCTCTGTCACCGGAGTTCACGTCTTCTCTGCCACGTTGACGTGTAGTGACCCCTCTTTGATGTTAGGTGTCTCCTTTTAAACTCCAGTGTTGAAACGGAGGATTTAAAGAAGCTTGTTAACATTCCACCAAGGCGAAATGAACAGCAACTACTCGTGGGGCGATTCTGTATAAAACCAACAAGCGGGGAGCTCTTCCGTCAACTCGACCCGCTCGTTACACACAACCGACATACATCACGTGGCGACTCGGTACAACCGACCACGCCTAGTCCGCGCTGGAGAGCCACACTGCCCTCCCGTGTCCACCACACTCTCGGCGCACATCGCCCCTACTTCCGCGCCACCACACAAAGATACAACCGGTCAAAGACCTCACTTCCTCCATAGCAGTTTCCCGGAAGCAAACGCAGATATCGATAGCACAGAGAAAAGACAACCAAGCAGCCACTTAATGACAGACAACATATCAAACAAACATGTCAGGGGAAGAAAAGGAAAACCAATGCAATCTAAATACAAGGTGTAGCACGGCTCAGATTTCAACCAGGTATTTACCCAGAAGCGCACTTGTGGTCTAGGAGTTTGCCAGCACGGTAGCTCAGCGTGTTTGGTCAGGGGGTTAGCAGCCCTCTTCAATAAAAACCTGAGTGCATGGATCAACGATGAACTTGAACAAGCGTCGCTGGACGTCCGCCTCAAACAAATACAACGACCAATAACAAAAGAAGGAGATTAAAAAAGGGGGATAGCGTTTTTTATTAGTAATCAGACCTTCCCGGGTCCTGGGTTCAATTTCTGCTGAAGCTTAAATTTTGATTTATAATTAGCATTGCCGGTCGAAAACTTCCAGCATGGGGCGTCATCCTGACTCTGCCAGCGGCCTTGTCAAAAGAGGGCAAAGGAGCGGACGAGAGGTTCAGGGCACTTTCTTGTCTTTTTGGATGGGAAACTACCACACTACCACCAAAGACGGATGAATCCGCAATGACCAACGGCATGTGGATGCGGAAGGCAATGGAAACCATAGCATTACAGACACGTAACTGTATCCACATGGCACTGTGACCCGTAACTCATACAGTGTCATGATGATCTCTCCATTGGTAAAAGATTGCGGGATAGTGCTCCATTCGGATCTCTGGGAGGCGACTGCCACAGGGGAGCTGACCATGAGAGAATGTTGTGTACAAAAATCCGCGTAGTCAGCGTGTACACAAATTTCCCACTAGACCGCGCCCCGCTAAGCGCAACAGCGCAGGCGCAGCGCTCGTCTGTCTCCACACTATGAGATGGCGCTGCCTTAGAGACGGACCAAATTCTGCTTCCGCCGATCCGCGTATTAATATGTAACGCAGCCAATCAGATTGCTGCTAACGTAGAACCTTTTCTCCTCGCGGATCACACTCACGCAGTGATACATCAAATGCGCGAGGTATTATAACGAGTGTACAGACCTCTGATTACCAGTCTGCATTTGTCTACACCAGTCTGTACCTGCCTGCATTAGTCTGTACCAGTCTGTACGAGTCTACATTTGTCTGTACCAGTCTATAGTCATGTTTCAGTCTGCGCCTAATAAGATTACCATATTCCTTTACATAGCCAGGAAGATAAATGTATAGACACTTTTGTCAAGTATCAGAGATATACGTGAGAATACGATTAACGTACCAGTACCAAAGGAACTTCAGTTTGTCAATTGTAAATAGCATCCAGAACCAAGGTAAGTAATTTTTGTGCTTGTTATTATTTTAATAAATGTGTGTGACAATTAATCAAGTTCTGTTTAAAGTTGGTCGCCGTCAATCTGCTACTCTAAGCGTGCAAGTGGCACTTATATCGTCTGACCTAACGGCAGAAGATAAACACGCCACAATAAGACCATGAGACATATTGCTGACACTCGCCTACTTCGTTAGAGCGACGAGTCAAATAATCTGATGGTGTGTGTACTGAAGGTCTTACAGTACGCACACCACAAAGGATAATGTTCTACGAGTCGGGGTGTGGAATGTCAGAAGCTTGAACATAGAAGGGAAACTAGAAAATATGAAAACGGAAATGCAAAGAGTCAATCTAGATATAGTAGGGTCAGTGAAGTGAACTGGAAAGAAGACAAGGATTTCTGGTCAGACGAGTATAGCGTAATATCAACAGCAGCAGAAAATGGTATAACAGGAGTAGGATTCATTATGAATAGAAAGGGAGAACATAGAGTGTATTACTGTGAACTGTTCAGTGATAGCGTTGCTCTTAACAGAACGACAGCAAACTAACAACGAAAGTTTGGTATAGATACCGACGTCGCAAGGTGAAGATGAAATGATGGAGAAAGTAGATAAACTTTTTTTTTTGTCATCAGTTTACTGACTGGTTTGATGCGGCCCGCCACGAGTTACTTTCCTGTGCCAACCTCTTCATCTCAGAGTAGCACTTGCAACCTACGTCCTCAATTATTTGCTTGACGTATTCCAATCTCTTTCTTCCTCTACAGTTTTTGCCCTCTACAGCTCCCTCTAGCACCATGGAAGTCATCCCCTCATGTCTTAGCAGATGTCCTATCATCCTGTCCCTTCTCCTTATCAGTGTTTTCCACATATTCCTTTCCTCTCCGATTCTGCGTAGAACCTCCTCATTCCTTACCTTATCAGTCCACCTAATTTTCAACATTCGTCTATAGCACCACATCTCAAATGCTTCGATTCTCGTCTGTTCCGGTTTTCCCACAGTCAATGTTTCACTACCATAGAATGCTGTACTCCAGACGTACATCCTCAGAAATTTCTTCCTCAAATTAAGGTCGGTATTTGATATTAGTAGACTTCTCTTGGCCATAAATGCCTTTTTTGCCATAGCGAGTCTGCTTTTGATGTCCTCCTTGCTCCGTCCGTCATTGGTTATTTTACTGCCTAGGTAGCAGAATTCCTTAACTTCATTGACTTCGTGACCATCAATCCTGATGTTAAGTTTCTCGCTGTTCTCATTCCTACTACTTCTCATTACCTTCGTCTTTCTCCGATTTACTCTCAAACCATACTGTGTACTCATTAGACTGTTCATTCCGTTCAGCAGATCATTTAATTATTCTTCACTTTCACTCAGGATAGCAATGTCATCAGATAAACACACTGAAAGGTTAATACAGTACCCAAATTGTCATGGCGGACTGGAATGTAGTTGTAGGGGAATGAGTAGAAGAAAAGGCTACAACAGACTTGGGGCAGGGAATGAGAGAGGAAACAGATTAACTGAGTTCTGTAATAAATTGCAGCTGGTGATAGCGAACAATCTGTTCAGGAATCACAAGAGGTGAAGGTATACTCGGAAAAGGCCGAGTGATGCGACAAGATTTCAGTTACATTCGTTACATTCCGTCATGGCGAGACAGAGATTCCGAAATCAGATACAGGATTGTAATGCCTTCTCAGGAGGAGATATAGACTCAGATCACAATATAGTAGCGATGAAGAGTAGGCTGAAGTTTAAGACAGTAGTCAGGTAGAAGCAATATGCAAGGCAGTGGGAAATAGAAGTACTAACGATTGACTTGATACGGTTCAAGTTCTGTAAAGCTATAGATACAGCAATAAGGAACAGTTCAGTAACCAGTACAGCTGAAGAGGAATGGACATCTCTAAAAAGGTCCATCACAGAAGTTGGAAAGCAAAATATAGGTACAGTGAAGGTAAGAAGCCATGGATAACAGAATACTTCAGTCGATCGATGAAAGGAGGAAGTACAAATATGTTTCGCCAAACTCAGAAAGAAATTTCTAAGGATGTACGTCTGGAAGACAGCAGTGCATGGTACTGAATGACTGACAGTGGGAAAACCAGAACAGAAGAGAGCCGATGCGTCTGAAATATCCTCCTACAGTAAAAAATGTTCAAAATTAAGTGGACTCTTAAGATAAAGAATCAGGAGGTTCCCTGCAGAATCCGCGAAGAAAAGAACATATAGAAACTAAAACTGACAGAAAGAAGGAAGCGCACGATATGACATCTGTTAAGACGTTGGTACGAGAGGGAGCTGTAGAGAGCAAAAATTGTACAAGAAGACAGAGATCAGAGTGCATCCAGCAAATAATTGGCGACATAGGATGTAAGTGCTACTTCCTGACGATGAGTTTTAACGTAGGAGTGGAATTCTTGTCTGGCTACATCTACATCTACATTTACATTTATACTCCCCAAGCCACCCAACGGTGTGTGGCGGAGGGCACTTTACGTGCCACTGTCATTACCTCCCTTTCCTGTTCCACTCGCGTATGGTTCGCGGGAAGAACGACTGCCGGAAAGCTTTCGTGCGCGCTCGAATCTCTCTAATTTTACATTCGTGATCTCCTCCGGAGGTGTAAGTAGGTGGAACCAATATATTCGATACCTCATCCAGAAACGCACCCTCTCGAAACCTGGACAGCAAGCTACACCGCGATGCAGAGCGCCTCTCTTGCAGAGTCTGCCACTTGAGTTTGCTAAACATCTCCGTAACGCTATCACGCTTACCAAATAACCCTGTGACGAAACGCACCGCTCTTCTTTCGATCTTCTCTATCTCCTCCGTTAACCCGATCTGGTGCGGATCCCACACTGATGAGCAATACTCAAATATAGGTCGAACGAGTGTTTTGTAAGCTACCTCCTTTGTTGATGGACTAGATTTTCTAAGGACTCTCCCAATGAATCTCAACCTGGTACCCGCCTTACCAACAATTAATGTTATATGATCATTCCACTTCAAATCGTTCCGCACGCATACTCCCAGATATATTACAGAAGTAACTGCTACCAGTGTTTGTTCCGCTATCATATAATCACACAATAAAAGATGCTTCTTTCTATGTATTCGCAATAAATTACAGTTGTCTATTTTAAGGGTTAGTTGCCACTCCCTGCACCAAGTGCCTATCCGCTGCAGATCTTCCTGCATTTCACTACAACTTTCTAATGCTGCAACTTCTCTGTATACTACAGCATCATCCGCGAAAAGCTGCATGGAACTTCCGACACTATCTACTAGGTCATTTATATATATTGTGAAAAGCAATGGTCCCATAACACTCCCCTGTGGCACGCCAGAGGTTACTTTAACGTCTGTAGACGTCTCTTCAATCTAGCCACACAGCTGGTCTGATATTCTGTAGGCTCTTACTTTGTTAATCAGGCGACAGTGCGGAACTGTATCGAACGCCTTCCGGAAGTCAAGGAAAATGGCATCTACCTGGGAGCCTGTATCTATTATTTTCTGGGTCTCATGAACAAATAAAGCGAGTTGGGTCTCACACGATTGCTGTTTCCGGAATCCATGTTGATTCCTACAGAGTAGATTCTCGGGTTCCAGAAACGACAAAATACGCGACCAAAAAACATGTTCTAAAATTCTACAACAGATCGACGTCAGAGATATCGGTCTATAGTTTTGCGCATCTGCTCGACGACTCTTCTTGAAGACTGGGACTACCTGTGCTCTTTTCCAATGATTTGAAACCTTCCGTTCCTCTAGAGACTTGCGGTACACGGCTGTTAGAGGGGGGGGGGGGGGCAACCAGTCAGAAGACTGATGACTCAATAAAGAAAGTATCGACCAAAACAAAACAAAATTGACTAGAAAACATAGGCTCTAAAATGTATACCATAAGAACTACAAGCGCTTGTTCAGTACAAGGGATATGCCTCACTAGCGATTATGTGCAAATACTCACAGCTCTTAATGTACGCATTTTAGATTGCATATTCATTTCCTTATTTTAGCCTATACCGCCACTTGGTTCAGTCTGTATATCAAAGTTCGGAAACATCGGTGACAGTGAATGTCTCAGTGACGCTTAGACGCTTGCTCAGATGCAGTGGTCGCTCGCGACAAATTGAGAACGTACATTCGAGTCTCACCAGGAAAGTACTTGGGCTCTAACAAAACAAAAATACACCAAAATCGTGTGAGAAATAATGTAAAGGTCTCTTATTGCACTAGTGATACTCCCGCATCTGCAAAACTCTGCAGTCGTCCGTTAGAGGCCTCTGCGTATGCCGTGCCGCATTGCACACTGACCTGCCGGTACGCCAGTCGGAACCAGTAGGGACGGCGCAGTGTGCCTCTGAAGTTGCGTTTTGTGACATTATTTGTGTACTGAAGCGTCAGATGGCTCGGCGATTGGTAATCAATCCTGTTAATGTATTGCGATTGGTTGAGATGAAGTTACGAAGAACCCTTCTTCGTGAAGATGGTATTGGTGTAGAAGACGAATCATTTGCATGTTTTCTGGTATCTATTATAGTGCAGAAATATGAGTATGAGTTAGAAACAGCTACTGTTGTAACACTAACACATAATGATGATGATAGGGATGATAATGACGAACAACTCATTGCAAATGGTAGTGCTACGGGAGGTGCGGGAAGAGGCGATGGAAGCAGTGACAGTGAATACCAACCGTCTCCCAAGAAGAAGGTTAAAGTTGCAAGTATCATTACGGCGTTTGATGAGAACACACTGGAGAACATGTACGATGATTATTACGTAAGAGGTTTCGACACATACGACAAGCTTCTGAAAAGATACCCTAAACTGAAGTCTAAAAGCAATATTAAAAACATACTAGATTACGTGGCAAAGAAAAGAGAAGGAAATACAGTTTTCAAAGGAAATCGTACATTGCTGTTCAAGACCATCAAGGAGCGTGTAATGGCGAAATTTGATAAAGCCCGAAATGCGGTTCCGCTGTTCATTATTGGCATTTACAACATTGGTCATTGGACGTAGCCAGAAATCTCGGGTGTACAAACTTTACAGCTTTACTAGGATTTATTACTAATTTCAAAAAGGAGTTTAGGATAACATCACGCCGTATCACTATGCTCCAAGCACGAAAAGATAAGGATGACAAAGAAGAGCTGATTGACAGAGCTCAAACGTTTGTTGCTCACGTCAGTGAGCATATCACGAGAGAAAACATCGATATTATTTCTGTATGGAACTGTGATCAGAGTCAGTTCAACTATGAACTTTCTTGTGACAGAACACTATCCATGAAAGGGGGGAGAAACATTGTCGCGATGTTGTAATCAGTTAACTGCGCAACACATAGTTAACACGATCGATGTTGCTATATCAATGAACGGACGATTGGCAGACAAACTCTATATTTGCTTCCAAGAATCCAGTGGAAAGTTTGGACCCGGCGTGTCAAGGGAAATAGAAACGCGGTGCCCTCCAAATGTCGTCCTCGATGCAAGTGTGAGTGGGAAGATGACGAAACAACGTCTGAAGACGTTTTTTCTGTCAGTTTTGAATCCACATTTGTCGAGAAAGTCACTAGTACTTGTGACTCCTGGTCTGGACAGAAGGATGAACGAGTACTACTGGAAGCATCTGGCGGAAAACTTGCAGATTTAAAAATCATTCCGCCTAAAACTACAAAATATGCACAACCTCTGAATGTGTATTTCTTCAGGCAATATAAAATATATGCCAAGAGAATAACAGACTTCATTAAACTACGTTCCAGTAATGGTTCAAATGGTTCAAATGGCTCTGAGCACTATGCGACTTAACTTCTGTGGTCATCAGTCGCCTAGAACTTAGAACTAATTAAACCTAACTAACATAAGACATCACACACATCCATGCCCGAGGCAGGATTCGAACCTGCGACCGTAGCGGTCGTTCGGTTCCAGACTGTAGCGCCCAGAACCGCACGGCCACTCCGGGCGGCACGTTCCAGTAATATGCAGCCGAAATTGCACGACAGATTCTTTATCACGAATATGAATTCTGTCATTTACAATCAGTTATCTGCGGGAGTATACAGACCAATGCTTACTTACGCGTGGCAGAAAGCTGGCTACGATATTGGTGAACCAGTGAACAACTTCAAAAGTGTCATTGACGTGGCGTTCAACACTGATATTATAGAATGTGCAAATACGCCATGCGATCAACTTGCATTTCTTTACTGTGCGTTTTGTAGTCAGTCGTATTGCTCGGGGCATTTTATTGACATTCGGCATTTACATTTATAGTTAAGATTGCTGCATTGCGTATGGCGTCTACAATTACATGTACAGTGATATCTAGAGCATGACTGCAGAGTTTTGCAGAAAAACGACACCCATCAGCACATTCAGAGGTACACAATGCTCCTGTAACCGAACGTTCATACAGATCTGTTTGTTCGAGCCCAAGTACTTTCTTCGTCAGTGTGAGACAGACCTTTCATCAGCGGCAACATATTAAGGGTCTCCGGAAAGGCTCAAAATCATGAAAAGTTCAATTTTTACTTTTTTGCGTTTTCTGAATCTGCAGACCCTTTTAATAGATATATAATTTATTCAATTCCGAAGACTACAACTATTTTTAAATTTTTTTTTGAAATGTGTTCTACATGGGCGTGACCCACTGTGGCGCTGTTAAACTGCTATCAAATGGTGTTATTATTAACGTCCGTGTTTATCAGGTACATTTTAGTGATGTGAGATAAAGTATGTGTTGTGGCTAACCTATTTTCAGAGACTTAGCAGCACCTGAACAGTTGAAAAAGTGTGTTCACGGAAAAACTCAAAACCCCAATGAAAGTGTAAATAGTGTTATATGGTCGCGAATCCCCAAGACTGTATTTGTTGGAATAGAAACACTTCACTTTGGTGTGTATGATGTTGTTGCGACTTTCAATGATGGCAACATTGTAAGGCGCAAGGTATTTAGAAATATGGGAATGAAGATAGGTTCTAACATGGCACGAGCGATGCTTGCTTTAGACAAGGAACGTCTTCGGGCTGCAGACAGGGCTGTAAAGAGTCTAGAAATACAAGCAAGAGTAAACAGGAGGAGGAACAAGAGGAAGCTGGAGGAGGAGTTTGCAGAGGATGAAGATAATCCATCCTATGGACCTGGAATGCACTAAAAAGTTAATCCAATCTTTGTCGCTCGATTCCCAAAACTTTTATTTTCTCATACTGGAAAAATTACATGTTTTCTAAGAATCTTCCAAACATATTTGTTTCAAACTTTCAGTAAATGTTACACAGTACCTTCTGCATAATTTAACACAGCCTTTTTCCAAAAAACTGTATATTTTTGAATATATAAATAAAAAATTGCAAAAAAATGTTGTGAATTTTCATTACAATTGAAAAAAATCATCTTTAATAACTGAACAAAAATTTTGTAAAATCCCTGTGTTAAGTTGTAGCCCATATTCCAATAAATAATCTGTAAAAAGTTCAACTTCCTACCTCAAATACTTTGTGAGGAAAGATGTAATTTATAAGCGTTATTTTAACATTGCAAGTATAGGGCGTTCCGGAGCCCCTTAATGAGTAGGATTATTTTCTTGGGGCTAACAGCTAGTGAGCAACCTCTTACTGAAGACCCGTACACCCGAGTACCTGACATGGAAGCAGCAGGGGGGCCGGTTGGGGTCTTTTCGCTTCCGGTGACGTCAGACCCGGTTCCGGCCTTGCCGTCTGAAGGCCGTCTGGGATGTGTTGTGGTGGGTGGGGAAGCAGGCCGGCGGCAGCCACCTTGCAGCAGGCGGGATAGCGCAGCCTAATGCCCAGGATCACCTTGCGGCACCGAGGCTGAGGAATGCGATACCCATCGGGCGCTGCCGCGCTGCTCGAACACGGAGGGAGCGAGCGCTCAACACGCGCGCTTGCAGCGAATTACGACACGCGGGCTAGAAACGTGGCCTTGGTCTAGATGCCAATATGACTCACACCAACCAACAACAATGTCTCAAAAAGAAATTAAACTGGTGTTCATAAGGAGGAGTATCACTTTCTCGTCCTCTACCACAGACGAATGGAAAAACTGGTAGGAGCCGACCTCGGGGAAGATCAGTTCGGATTCCGTAAAAATATTGGAACACGTGAGGCAATACTGCCCCTACGACTTATCTTAGAAGCTACATTAAGGAGAGGCAAACCTACCTTTCTAGCATTTGTAGACTTAGAGAAAGCTTTTGACAATGTTGACTGGAATACTCTTTTTCAAATTCTGAAGGTGGCAGTGGTAAAATACAGGAAGCGAAGGGCTATTTACAATTTGTACAGAAACCAGATGGCAGTTAGAAGAGTTGAGGGACATAAAAGGCAAGCAGTGGCTGGGAAGGGAGTGATACAGCGTTGTAGCCTCTCCCCAATGCTATTCAATCTGTATATTGAGCAAGCAGTAAAGGAAACAAAAGAAAACGGAGTAGGAATTAAAATCCTTGGAGAAGAAATAAAAACTTTGAGGTTCGCCAACGACATTGTAATTGTGTCAGAGACACTAAAGCACTCGGAAGAGCAGCTGAACTGAATGGACAGTGTCTTGAAAGGAGGATATTAGATGAACATCAACAATAGCAAAACGAGGTTAATGGAATGTAGTCGGATTAAATCGGGTGATGCTGTGGGGAATTAGATTAGGAAATGAGACACTTAAAGTAGTAAAGGAGTTTTGCTATTTGGGGAGCAAAACTGATGATGGTCGAAGTTGAGAGGAAATCAACTGTAGACTGGCAATGGCAAGGAAAGCGTTTCTGAAGAAGAGAAATTTGTTAACATCGAGTACAGATTTAAGTGTCAGGAAGTCGTTTCTGAAAGTATTTGTATGGAGTGTAGCCATGCATGGAAGTGAAACATGGACGATAACTAGTTTGGACAAGAAGGGAATAGACGCTTTCGAAATGTGGTGCTAGAGACGAATGCTGAAGATTAGATGGGTAGATCATATAACTAATGAGGAGGTATTGAATAGGATTGGGGAGAAGAGAATTTTGTGGCACAACTTGACTAGAAGAAGGGATCGGTTGGTAGGACATCTTCTGAGGCATCAAGGGATCACAAATTTAGTATTGGGCGGCACCGTGGAGGGTAAAAATCGTAGAGGGAGACCAAGAGATGAATACACTAAGCAGATACAGAAGGATGTAGGTTGCAGTAGGTACTGGGAGATGAAGAAGCTTGCACAGGATAGAGTAGCATGGAGAGCTGCTTCTATTCTCTTGTTGTCCAAACTATTTATCGTCCATGTTTCACTTCCATACATGGCTACACTGCATAGAAATACTTTCAGAAACGACTTCATGTCACTTAAATCTATACTCGATGTTAGCAAATTTCTCTTCTTCAGAAACGCTTTCCTTGCCATTGCCAGTCTACATTTTATATCCCCTCTACTTCGACCATCATCAGTTATGTTGCTCCCCAGAGAGCAAAACTCCTTCACTACTTTAAGTGTCTCATTTCCTAATCTAATTCCCTCAGCATCACCCGACTTCATTCGACTACATTCCACTATCCTCGTTTTGCTTTTGTTGATGATCATCTTATATCCTCCTTTCAAGACACTGTCCATTTCGTTCAACTGCTCTTGCAAGTCCTTTGCTGTCACTGACAGAATTACCATGTCATCGGCGAACCTCAAAGTTTTTATTTCTTCTCCATGGATTTTAATACCTCCTCTGAATTTTTCTTTTGTTTCCTTTATTGCTTGCTCAATATGCAGATTGAATAACATCGAGGAGACGCTACAACCCTGTCTCACTCCCTTCCCAACCACTACTTCCCTTTCATGCCCCTCGACTCTTATAATTGCCATCTGCTTTCTGTACGAATTGTAAATAGCCTTTCGCTCCCTCTATTTTACCCCTGACACCTTTAGAATTCGAAAGAAAGTATTCCAGTATACGAACATACGGAATAAATTCACAGATATGTGACTTGAAGGCTTCTTAACTAGCAGAACCAAGTATGCTGTACTCGACGGCGAGTGTCCATCAGAGACAGGGGTATCGTCAGGAGTCTCCCAGGGGAGCGTGATAATACCGCAGTTGTTCTCTGTATACATAAATGATTTGGCGGACAGGGTGGGCAGCAATCTGCCGTTGTTTGCTGATGATGCCGTGATGTACGAGGTGCATTCAACTTCTAAGGCCTCCGATTTTTTTTTCTCCGGACTGGAAAGAGATAGAAACATGCGCATTGTTTTAAAATGAGGCCGCGTTCATTGTCAATACGTCCCAGAGATGGCAGCACCGTACGGTAGATGGAATTTTACCGCCAGCGGCGAGAATGAGAACTGTTTTAAATACTTAAAATGGCGACGTTTTCCTTACTTGAACAGCGTGCAATCATTCGTTTTCTGAATTTGCGTGGTGTGAAACCAATTGAAATTCATCGATAGATGAAGGAGACATGTGGTGATGGAGATATGGATGTGTCGAAAGTGCGTTCGTGGGTGCGACAGTTTAATGAAGGCAGAACATCGTGTGACAACAAACCAAAACAACCTCGGGCTTGCACAAGCGGGTGTGACGCCATGATCGAGCAAGTGGAGAGAATTGTTTTGGGTGATCGGCGAATGACTGTTGAACAGATCGCCTCCAGAGTTGGCATTTCTGTGGGTTCTGTGCACACAATCCTGCATGACGACCTGAAAATGCGAAAAGTGTCATCCAGGAGGGTGCCACGAATACTGACGGACGACCACACGGCTGCCCGTGTGGCATGTTGCCAAGCAATGTTGACGCGCAACGACAGCATGAATGGGACTTTCTTTTCGTCCATTGTGACAATGGATGAGACGTGGATGCTATTTTTCAACCCAGAAACAAAGCTTTCGGGTAACCGCCAGTGCTGAAAAAATGATGGTGTCCATGTTCTGGGACAGCGAGGGCGTAATCCTTACCCATTGCGTTCCAAAGGGCACTACGGTAACAGGTGCATCCTACAAAAATGTTTTGAAGAACAAATTCCTTCCTGCACTGCAACAAAAACGTCCAGGAAGGGCTGTTTCACCAAGAAAACACACCCGCACATCGAGCTAACGTTACGCAACAGTTTCTCCGTGATAACAACTTTGAAGTGATTCCTCATGCTCCCTACTCACCTGACCTGGCTCCTAGTGACTTTTGGCTTTTTCCAACAATGAAAGACACTCTCCGTGGCCGCACATTCACCAGCCGTGCTGCTATTGCCTCAGCGATTTTCCAGTGGTCAAAACAGACGCCTAAAGAAGCCTTCGTCGCTGCCATGGAATCATGGCGTCAGCGTTGTGAAAAATGTGTGCGTCTGCAGGGCGATTACGTCGAGAAGTAACGCCAGTTTCATCGATTTCGGGTGTGTAGTTAATTAGAAAAAAAATCGGAGGCCTTAGAACTTGAATGCACCTCGTACGGTAAGGTGTCGAACTTGAGTGACTGTAGGAATACACAAAATTTCCAGTTGGTGTGATGAATGGCATCTACCCTCAAATCTGGAGGAGTGTAAGTTCACGTGGATGAGTAAGAAGCTCAAACCGGTAATCTTTGGACACTGTATAACTAGCGTGCTGGTGTCAAGCAGGACTATTCGTGTAAATATCTGGGCTTGACGTTGCAAAGCGATGTGAGATGGAACGAGCATACGAGAACTGTGGTAGGAAAGGCGAGTGCTAGACTTCGGTTCATTGGGAGAAGTTTGGGAAAGTTTGGTTCGCCTGTAAAGGAGACCTCATATAGGACGCTGGTGCGACCTATTCTTGGGTACTCGTCGAATGTTTGGGATCCGTTTGAGCTGGGATTCAAGAAGGACATCGAAGCAGTTCAGAGGCGGGCTGTTATATTTTGTAAGTAGGCTGTTTAGGTTTTTATATTGGTAACGCCACGTAGCGTTCTGTATGAAAATCACTGACTGTGCTGTGTGCAGTCTGTGGCTGGTTTGCATTGTTGGAATTCGCTATTGTAGTGTTGGGCAGTTGGATGTGAACAGCGCGTAGCGTTGCGCAGTTGAAGGTGAGCCGCCAGCAGTGGTGGATGTGGGGAGAGAGATGGCGGAGTTTTGAGAGCGGATGATCTGGACGTGTGTCCATCAGAGACAGTAAATTTGTAAGACTGGATGTCATGGATTGATATATTATGACTTTTGAACACTATTAAGGTAAATACATTGTTTGTTCTCTATCAAAATCTTTCATTTGCTAAGTATGCCTATCAGGAGTTAGTGCCTTCAGTAGTTAGAATCTTTTATTTAGCTGACAGTAGTGGCGCTCGCTGTATTGCAGTAGTTCGAGTAAGGAAGGTTTTGTGAGGTAAGTGATTCATGAAAGGTATAGGTTATTGTTAGTCAGGGCCATTCTTTTGTAGGGATTATTGAAAGCCGGCCGCGGTGGCCGTGCGGTTCTAGGCGCGCAGTCCGGAACCGCGCGACTGCTACGCTCGTAGGTTCGAATCCTGCCTCGGGCATGGATGGGTGTGATGCAATTAGGTTAGTTAGGTTTAAGTAGTTCTAAGTTCTAGGGGACTGATGACCACAGATGTTTAAGTCCCATAGTGGTCAGAGCCATTTGAACCATTTGATTATTGAAAGTCAGATTGCGTTGCGCTAAAAATATTGTGTGTCTGTTTATTGATGATCAGAATAAGTAAAGAGGGAAATGTCTGAGACCGTTCAGTTTTGCTCAGCTGTTTGAAAATGAAATAACGTAAGGGGTTTACCCGCACAGTAATTGGCTCTGAGCACTATGGGACTCAACATCTATGGTCATCAGTCCCCTAGAACTTAGAACTACTTAAAGCTAACTAACCTAAGGACAGCACACAACACCCAGCCATCACGAGGCAGAGAAAATCCCTGACCCCGCCGGGAATCGAACCCGGGAACCCGGGCGTGGGAAGCGAGAACGCTACCGCACAATAATTCATTTACTTTTTTTCTGAGGGGACGTTTCAATTTGTTACCGGTAAGTTCGAACAACACGTAAGTGTTATAGAGATGGTGCCACCCACATAAATTGCGCGTTGAGACCACGAAGATAAAATACGAGAAATTAGGGCTCATACCGAGGCATATAGAGAGTCATTTTTTTTCCTCGCTGTGCTTGCGACTGGAACAGGAAAGGAAATGACTAGTAGTGAGTGGTGCAGGGTACCCTCCGCCACGCACCTTACGGTGGCTTGCCGAGTATCTATCTAGATGCAGATGTAGATCACGGAGAGTTTTACCACTGAAATTTCGCGACAGCACTTTCCGGAAAGAGTCCCACAACATATTAACTCCTCTCACATACCAGGTGATCAAAAAGTCAGTATAAATTTGAAAACTGAATAAATCACGGAATAATGTAGGTAGAGACGTACCAACTGACACACATGCTTGGAATGACATGGGGTTTTATAAGAACCAAAAAAATACAAAAGTTCAAAAAATGTCCGACAGATGGTGCTTCATCTGATCAGAATAGCAATAATTAGCATAACAAAGTAAGAAAAAGCAAAGATGATGTTCTTTACAGGAAATGCTCAATATGTCCACCATTATTCCTCAACAATAGCTGTAGTCGAGGAATAATGTTGTGAACAGCACTGTAAAGCATGTCCGGAGTTATGGTGACGCATTGGCGTCGGATGTTGTCTTTCAGCATCCCTAGAGATGTCGGTCGATCACGATACACTTGCGACTGCAGGTAACCCCAAACCCAATAATCGCACGGACTGAAGTCTGGGGACCTGGGAGGCCAAGCATGTTGAAAGTGGCGGCTGAGCACGCGATCATCACCAAACGACGCGCGCAAGAGATCTTTCACGCGTCTAGCTATACGGGGTGGAGCGCCATCCTGCATGAACATCGTACATTCCAGCAGGTGTTTATCAGCCAGGCTGGGGATGATGCGATTCTGTAACATATCGGCGTACCTCTCACCCGTCACCGTAGCAGTTACAAAACCAGAATCACTCATTTTCTCGAAGAAAAAAGTCCCGTTAACGGTAGATGTGGTAAATCCAACCCATACCGTGACTTGCTCGTCGTACAATGGAGTTTCCACGACAGTTCGGTAGCCCAAATTCTGCAGTTGTGGGCGTTGACAGACCCTCGGAGCGTGAAATGAGCTTCGTCGGTCCACAACACGTTACTCAACCAATCGTCATCTTCCGCCATCTTTTGAAACGCCCGCACCGCAAATGCCCTCCGCTTCACTAAATCGCCAGGTAACAGTTCATGATGCCGATGCATTTTGTACGGATAGCATCGAAGGGTACGCCTCAGTGCCAACCAAACAGTAGCGTATGGAATGCCGGTGCGACGTGCGACTGCACGAGCGCTGACTTCCCCGGGCATAGACGAACCCGCTACAGTCTCCATTTCTTCCTGAACTGTCTCAGCAGCATTACGCCTTGTGCTCGGTCGGCCACCACGGGGTATATCGTCTAAACAACCCGTGCCTTCGAACTTCGAAATCTTTCTCGCCACAGCTGCATTTGTCAACGGACTACTCTTTCGAATCCCCTTCCTACGGCGATAGGATCGTAACGCTGAACTAGCACATTTCCCATTCTGATAATACAGCTTCACTAAAAGTGCCTTTTCGGGTAACGTCAACATGCTGCGACTTCTGGCGCATCTGATTCTCTCTCTCATTACAGCTCCTTTTATACACGATTGTCATGCGCGGTCACTAACGTTTTGCTGTCCAGCGCCATCTGTAGGACATATTATAAACTTTGTTTTTTTTTCTCTTGGTTCTAATAAAACCCCGTGTCATTCCAAGCATTTGTGTCAATTTTTACCTCTCTATCTACATTATTCCGTGGTTTATTAAGTTTTGATAACCCGGTACATCTGGCGTAATGGCTACGAAGAGGAAATTCGAAAAATTACAGCGAATATGGAAGCTTACCGACAGTCAGTCTTAACAGGCGCCATTCGCTAATGGAACAGGGTAGTGGTACAAGCAGAACCTTCCGCAACTCACCATTAGGTGGCTTCCGGAGTGTGATGTAGATGAATGTTGTTGTATTTTGTGCTTATTTCACGGCTTTGTGCAATAACAGCTTTATTCCATTAACATACGTGAAACAAAACGTATTTCCATAACATGTTATGAAAGAAAATAAGAAAAATTGTTCAACTCACCGATTCGTTTCTCCGCTGTATGGTCAACGACAGGAATCGGGGAACGGCAGAAATTCGCTTTTTGGACAGGTCAAGAACCATCTTTTTCTTGTTTTGAATTTAAATTGTTGACAATATCCACTCAAAATTCTTTTGCTTATGTGCGTTTATGGCTCCAGCTGAATATGCTGTAATTTTCTAATTAACACTGAGTCAGCTTTTACTAAGTCACTTACTAATTCCTTTAGCTACTTTCTTTACACTTTCTCCTTTAGTACTAGTTCTCTTATATTATTCTCATCATCGACTAAATGCAACTAGCTCTGCTTTGTATGTATTAAATGGAAGGTCGTATACATGTAAGAGAAATAATAGTGGACCTAAACATGATTCTTAAGGAACTGCATCTACTATTTATTTATTTATTTATTATTATTTCTTTCCTTTCTCAGACGTTATGTCTGGTTAAAAATGGAAAGTGACGCGGACCTTGATCAAGCGTGACTTCCTTTTAACTGTATGGTATATGTTACATTGCATTTAGGAACTTTTGGGTAATTGAACATGTATCAGTAATTACAGATTTCTGTAGCTGTATATATACGGTTGGATGTAGCTGTATTGCGTTGATGTACTGGTGGATATTGTGTGGTATGAATCCTGTAGTAGATAGTATAATTGGTATAATGTCAACTTGATCCTGATGTCACATGTCCTTGACTTCCTCAGCCAGTTGCATGTATTTTTCAATTTTTTCTTCTGTTTTCTTCTATATATTTGTTGTATTGGGTATGGATATTTCGATTAGTTGTGTTAATTTCTTCTTTTTATTGGTGAGTATGATGTCAGATTTGTTATGTGGTGTTGTTTTATCTGTTATAATGGTTCTGTTCCAGTATAATTTGTATTCATCATTCTCCAGTACATTTTGTGATGCATACTTGTATGTGGGAACGTGTTGTTTTATTAGTTTATGTTGTATGGCAAGTTGTTGATGTATTATTTTTGCTACATTGTCATGTCTTCTGGTGTATTCTGTATTTGCTAGTATTGTACATCCGCTTGTGATGTGATCTACTGTTTCTATTTGTTGTTTGCAAAGTCTGCATTTATCTGTTGTGGTATTGGGATCTTCAATAATATGCTTGCTCTAATATCTGATGCTTATTGTTTCATCCTGTATTGCAATCATGAATCCTTCCATCTCACTGTATATATTGCCTTTTCTTAGCCATGTGCTGGATGCGTCTTGATCGATGTGTGGCTGTGTTAGGTGATACGGGTGCTTGCCATGTAGTGTTTTTTTTCCAATTTACTTTCTTTGTATTTGTTGATGTTATGTGATCTAAAGGGTTGTAGCAGTGGTTATTAAATTGCAGTGGTGTAGCCGATGTATTTATATGAGTGATTGCTTTGTGTATTTTGCTAGTTTCTGCTCGTTCTATAAAGAATTTTCTTAAATTGTCTACCTGTCCATAATGTAGGTTTTTTATTTCGATAAATCCCCTTCCTCCTTCCTTTCTGCTTAATGTGAATCTTTCTGTTGCTGAATGTATGTGATGTATTCTATATTTGTGGCATTGTGATCGTGTAAGTGTATTGAGTGCTTCTAGGTCTGTGTTACTCCATTTCACTACTCCATATGAGTAGGTCAATATTGGTATAGCATAAGTATTTATAGCTTTTGTCTTGTTTCTTGCTGTCAATTCTGTTTTCAGTATTTTTGTTAGCCTTTGTCTATATTTTTCCTTTTAGTTCTTCTTTAATGTTTGTATTATCTGTTCCTATTTTTTGTCTGTATCTCAGATATTTATTATTATTATTATTATTATTCCACTCACGATAAATCTCCGTCCTCAACTCTCTTGAAACACTTGTACCTCTAAGGTTTTACCCTAGTGTAACGCTGCCCATATAAATCTCCCATGTGAAGACAGAGCTACGGTACTGAAATATGGACTTGTTATGAGTGCAATCGAGTAACGCGCACACGTTTGGGTACAATAACTGCCAGGAAGTTTGTTTCACCGGTCACCAAGATCTGTCGACGCTTCCCGTCGTGACACCGACAAGTTTCCGCCAGCGACCTGAGTATTTTGCTTTTTATGTTTTCTAGGACCAGCAAGTGTTTAGCACCGGAGGAAACTGCTAATTAAACGTGCTAACTTCCCAAGTGCCAGGTAGCCGCTCACCCTGTTAATAAGCGAACCGGGCGCTATTATCTGATTATCTCGTGGGAGCATCCAGCTATTCCAGGACACATGTTTGTTAGAGGCCGTCCGGCCGTCAGATCGGAGCAAGAGCTCTTGCGATAACGAATGTATACTACCTACAATTAAAAAGACCGCAGATCAGACTCCTTACCTATTCGTATGATACTCGCTCTATGCTATCACCTCTCAGTATGTTAAATACTAGCTGGCTGTCTGGCTTCGCTCAGGGACGT
Organism: Schistocerca cancellata; assembly: GCF_023864275.1. Classification (NCBI taxonomy): domain Eukaryota; kingdom Metazoa; phylum Arthropoda; class Insecta; order Orthoptera; family Acrididae; genus Schistocerca; species Schistocerca cancellata. Next base: position 129,537,368 of record NC_064635.1, read on the forward strand.
GGCTTGAAATTGTGTGCTTCTTGCATTAAAAGGATAAGCTTTAAAGTATAAAAGATAAATTTTTTTTATTGAAAACATAATCAATTTCATCTCTGTCATTGTTGCTCGGAGTGACATCATAGGAAGCAATTTGGAAAAAAGGCGTTTTACGCTGTTATATTTTGAAGAAAGTGTTTTTATTCTAGAGTTTCCCCGGTTATGTAATGTAAAAATCCCTGCGGAGGTGCTTCCATTGGTGGTAGTCGAATTTTTCCATTCCTGCAGCAGAGTCCTGGTGTTTCTCTAATAAGTTTCTTCGGGTTGTAAAATTGGCAGATGTTATTAATTTTTCCGTTTACGGCGTGTTTGTGTTTTTTATATTCTTTCGTCGGGCCATAATGGAATGCTTCATTTGTTAGGCGGTACTGTTTACTTGTCCTCGTCCGTGATTCTCGTAGGGTGATGTTTTCACGGCTGGCTTGAATCGTAGTCTTTTATTATAAGATTGTAAAACAAAATTCTTGATTCTTCAAGCTGTTCATTTCGTCATTCTTCTGTTTCTCTGCTACTCTCGGCACTCACTGTCGTTCGTTGGAAGTGCTTAGCGCTCTTCATCTATTTTGTTTTCTCGCCTTTTTTTCACCGTTTTGCTTCAGAACTGGCTAGATCTTCTCCTCTTTTGCGTCTGCCTATTGTCTAAAATATAAATCAAATCCAGTTCTTATTAACAAATAGACTACGAACATTTCACACACTTTTCACTATTTTCTAGCTATATTCAGCCACTGTATCACTTTGACTACTCACACTTCAGTCTTTGTTTTTACTCACTCACTGCACTATTTTTTAGGTTCCTCCTTTCGTCATTTATAAGAAACTGACGTTCGAAACCACGGTGAGTCCTGCTTTGTATACCTCCATCAGTGTCGAATTCCAGAACATACCGAAAATCTTCGAATGGTCCACTATGTTCCAGAACATTCCACAACATTCGAGAGTGATCTGAGATGTTCCGAATGTTCCAGGCTGTTCCCTAGCATTCCAGAACATTCCGGATCATTGTGGTAAATTCAGGAACATTCTTGGATGTTGTGGAATGTTCTCGAATATTCTCGAATGTTGTAGAATGTTCTAGAACAGTCTCGAATGTTGCGGTATATTCTAGAAATTTCTAGAGGGCGAAACATCCCAGCCCTTATGCCTTGAAAAGTATGCCCTTCAGGTTAAAACGGGAACCGCTTTCGTGGATAGGGGCTAGGGCTACCACACCATATAACTGCCTTGGTCCTAACAAGAATAGCTTCTGAGTTATGGCGGCACGAACATCGTACTCTTACTTTTATAATAAATACTGATTATCAAATAATCAAATGTCTTCGCAAACCTCGCTTTTACAACAAACTGCATCCGTCAACTTTCTTGAACTTCTTAAACCAGTTCAAATGATTCAAATGGCTCTGAGCACTAAGGACTTAACAGCTGTGATCATCAGTCCCCTAGAACTTAGAACTACTTAAACCTAACTAACCTAAGGACATCACACACATCAATTCCCGAGGCAGGATTCGAACCTGCGACCGTAGCGGCCGCGCGGTTTAAACAAGCAAAGAACAGGAAATTTCTATATCGTTTTCAATACGAAATTTGAAAGAAATTAGGTTGACTTATCTTGGTTTTTCAAGTGTATTTCATTTTCTTCATTTTGTCAGCACAGCAGTCTTGAAAGTTGTAATATCACTGATTGGTGCAGAGAGATTGTGGGTGCTGCTAATGCTGGGTATTAATATAAATAATAAAAGTCGTAGGTGTTCGTATTCAATATTAACACAGTTATTCCTTATTTCATATTTTCCAAACGCTTACACTTCTTATAAACAATTACAGTCAAAACGCTACGCGTGCGTAATACAAAACCAACTTTCCTACAGCATTTCCCACCAACTTGCATCTAAAAAAAAAAATAAAAAAACATACAAACCGGAAATAAAGAATATTAGGTCTACAACATTATTTCCGCCGTTTTTTCCTAAAAAAAATTGGAAAAAATTAATAACTGACTATATCTTCTCTATAATTTCGCACACCTTTCACTGTTTGTTGATATTCTTTGAAATAAAATTGAAAAATTTGGGCGATATTCAAAAGAAAAGAAGAAAAACACTTGCAGGATTCGAATACGGTACCTCCAGCGTCAACCCTCACCGCTGCGCTACGCTGATTTTCTCGGAATATATGTAATGTTACGGACATAGAAAGCGCGAAATGAACTTCAAAATCGATTTTCTCTAAAACAAAGGTCCGTCGTTAAGAAACGGGATAGCCAGTTACTCAGGGTAAATGCCTCTACAACATATTTGAAGCGCATCAAAATCCGTGATTTACAGTATGGAAGGTCCCCTTGCCACTACAAGTGTGTTTCTAAAATTCTCAATAAAGATGTGTGGGTGCATTCAAGGGGTCGTTTTAAGGGACGCTTTGCCTGTTTATTCAGACATGTATCATTGTTACACTTCCCCTATGATCGCGCCAAAGAAGTTTTGGGAACAGGAGGGCTGAAAATGCATAAGTACCCTTTGACGCTTCGGATCGCACTCAAATTTCATCGAGATTTTTTGAACGGTCCCTTGTGGCTCCAACCTTTACACCAGAACAGGAATTGGCGTCGCATTGCACTCCAGAGGGGTACGATCATGTTCAAGGGGGGGGGGGGGTGCTGCTAGCCCAGGATTCCCTTAAAGAAGTGTTGAAGTGTCAGAGAGATGTCAGCAGTATTAAAGATCGTCAGTAACGTATTCCCTTGCTCATGGCACTGCCAACTCTTGGTTCAAGTGGTTCAAATGGCTCTGAGCACTATGGGACTTCACATCTGAGGTCATCAGTCCCCTATAACTTAGAACTACTTAAATCTAACTAACCTAAGGACATCACACACATCCATGCCCGAGGCAGGATTCGAACCTGCGACCGTAGCGGTCGCACGGTTCCAGACTGAAGCGCCTAAAACCGCTCGGCCACCCCGGCCGATACCAACTGGTGTTTTCGACGACGAAATGGCTTCACAGCCTCAAGGAAAGTGGTAGTTTCATGGACGCCCTTAACACCACCCTCTGAAGCCTTTCTATGCCGAATATGAGCGCCGATGTGTCTGAAATGTATTCCTCGGCCACCCATAAGAAAACAGCGCGGTCCTTACTTCCATCCCAGAGACGTCAAAAGAAGGGCTGCAACGCTGATAAGTGGGGGTGTGACGACCTTTTTATCGTGTAACCCGTCCGCGGTGGAATTGGGTGGAATTTTGGTGCCAGTGCGACATCGTTAGCCCAGAATAAGATTTTTCAACCTGCAGCGGAGTGTGAGCTGGTATGAAACTTCCTGGGAGATTAAAACTGTGTGCCGCACCGAGACTCGAACTGAGGACCTTTGCCTTTCGAAGGCAAGTGCTCTACAATCTGAGCTACCCTACCGTGACTCACTCACCGTCCTCAAAGCTTTACATCTGGCACTTCCTCGTGTCCTACCTTCCAAACTCCTGGAAGAAAGGTTCGGAGGAGAAGTTTTGTGAGGTTTGGAAGGCAGGAGACGAGGTACTGGCAGATGTAAAGCTGTGAAGAGGGGCAGTGAGTCGTGCTTGGGTAGCTCAGATGGTAGAGCACTTGCCCGCGAAAGGCATTGGTGCCGAGTTAGAGTCTCGGTTGGGCACACAGTTTTAATCTGCCAGGAAGTTTCATCGTTAACCCACCTCACACGACACACAAACTTCTGAGACTTGACATTCTTTTCGCTTGTGTCGACACGCTTTTTCACCAATACAGGGGAAGGTTGCAAGCACCTTTGAGCCAAATTTCAAACTTATGATTCGCAATGGGAAACAGTTATAGAGTTTCGAAAAAGTAATCCTTTCCCTAGCGCTGTGATGTTTTGTTGCAAATGTTGCTTTAAACTTCTTTATTGAATTTGGTTGTATTCCGGAATCTATTCGCTCGCGTTCACGAAAGTTATTTTCACGCACTGTAACTGGCTTGAAACGGAAATAATAAACATGTGTTCTGTGGTGTCACAGCCAGACATCACACTTGCTAGGTGGTAGCCTTTAAATCGACCGCGGTCCGTTAGTATACGTCGGACCCGCATGTCAGTGAATTGCAGACCGAGCGCCGCCACACGGCAGGTCTAGTCTAGAGAGACTCCCTAGCACTCGCCCCAGTTGTACAGCCGACTTTGCTAGCGATGGTTCACTGTTTACATACGCTCTCATTAGCAGAGACGACAGTTTAGCATAGCCTTCAGCTACGTCAATTGCTACGACCTAGCAAGGCGCCATATTTAGTTCCTATGTCTTCTGAACGGATAATATTGTGACTCATGTACCGTCAAGAGCGACGTTCATCATTAATGGATTAAAGTATGAAACTAATTACGTCCGCTTTCTGAATTCTAATTCCTTGTCATGTTTCAGACCTCACGTCAGTATATTCCCTCCCTCAGCTAAAACGCGTGCATTTCGGCCTCCTCTAGTAACACGGTGTTGGCTCTTACGCCAACACAACATGTTCCCTAGTCACTGCCTGTCGGAGCTTGATTGCGTCACGCGCTATGTAACACGGCCAACATTACGGAAACCAATTAATGTGTCTTACTTAAGCGCTAAAATGATCTGTGTGGTGTGCTGAATATCAGCAAGCAGGCCGGCCGACAAACTGCTGAATAGCACTAATAAACCGACGGGTTCCTACCGACGCAGCCAGGCCTAGAACGAACGCAGCAGCTGCAGCCGAACAAACATGGGGTCCCTATCAGGGACACCCTAGCACAACGAACCCTAGTTACGAATTTGGCTATTACACAACGAATGAATATTAAAAGGGTTCTCGTACGTGCCGTGCTTTCCTTCTCATTGTTGTGCAAGTGTGAAATGATTTCCAATTTACACTACTTGCCAATAAAATTACTACACCAAGAAGAGACGTAGATGATAAACGGCTATTCATTGGACAAACATATTATACTAGAACTGACATGTGATTACATTTTCACGCAATTTGGGTGCATAGATCCTGAGAAATCAGTACCCAAAACAACCACCTCTGGCCGTAATAACGGCCTTGATACGCCTGGGCATTGAGTCAAACAGAGCTTGGATGGCGTGTACAGGTACAGCTGCCCATGCAGCTTCAACACGATACCACAGTAGTGACTGGCGTATTGTGACGAGCCAGTTGCTCAGTCATCATTGAGCAGACGTTTTCAATTGATGAGAGATCTGGAGAAGTTGCTGGCCAGGGCAGCAGTCGATCATTTTCTGTATCCAGAAAGGCCCGTACAGGACCATCAACATACGGTCGTGCATTATCCTGCTGAAATGTAGGTTTTCGCAGGCGTCGAATGAAGGGTAGAGCCACGGGTCGTAACACATCTGGTCACCGAGACGTGTAATCAATGGCACCCCATATCATCACGCTGGGTGATACGCCAGTACGGCGATGACGAACACACGCTTCCAATGTGCGTTCACCGTAATGCCGCCAAACACGGATGCGACCATCATGATGCTGTAAACAGAACCTGGATTCATCCGAAAAAAAGACGTTTTGCCATTCGTCCACCCAGGTTCGTCGTTGAGTGCACCATCGCAGGTGTTCCTGTCGGTGATGCAGCATCAAGGGTAACCGCAGCCGTGGTCTTCGAGCTGATAGTCCATGCTGCTGCAAACGTCGTCGAACTGTTCGTGCAGATGGTTGTTGTCTTGCAAACGTCCCCATCTGTTGACTCAGGGATCGAGACGTGGCTGAACGATCCGTTACATCCATACGAATAAGATGCCTGTCATCTCGACTGCTAGTGATACGAGGCCGTTGGGATCCAGTACGGCGTTCCGTATTACACTCCTGAACCCACAGATTCCATATTCTGCTAACAGTCATTGGATCTCGACCAACTCGAGCAGAAATGTCGCCACACGATAAACCACAATCGCGATAGGCTACAATCCGGACTATATCAAAGTCGGAAACGTGATGGTACGCATTTCTCCTCCTTATGCGAGGCATCACAACAACGTTTCATCAGGCAACGCCGGTCAACTGCTCTTTGTGTATGAAAAATCGTTTGGAAACTTTCCTCATATCAGCACGTTGTACGTGTCGCCACCGGCGCCAAGCTTGTGGGAATGCTCTGAAAAGCTAATCATTTGCATATCATAGCATCTTCTTGCTGTCGGTTACATTTCGTGTCTGTAGCACGTCATCTTCGTGGTGTAGCAATTATAATGGCCAGTAGTGTAAAATGTCGAATAACCCAAGTAAGTTCAGTAGATAATAGGAGCGCGCGCTGAAAAGTGATGCCTCCACAATTTTTATTCTCTTTCCAATATGGACTGATGCATTACACGTCATACTTTTCACTCGGTGGGCTTTTCCATTTGGTTGACGCTGGTTCCAACACTCTGCCACTGGAAGACGCATGTTTGCAGCGCGTAAGACGGTAATATGTCTACATCTACATCGACACCTACATGGCTACTCTGCAATTCACACTTAAGTGCCTAGCAGAGGGTTCATCGAACCATTTTCATACTACTTCTCTACCATTCCCGTCTAGAATGGCGCGCGGGAAAAAGGAACACCTAAACCTCTCCGTTCGATCTCCGATTTCTGTTTATTTTTAGTGGTTTTGGTTGATATGGTATTGAGCCTCGCTACAGTGACCTTGTGTTTACTAATTCCTATATTCGTCATGATGCTATGTGACATACATAACTATACTGTCCAGTCACATTAATGTGGCCACCTGTCAGATGCCTGAATAAACACCTTCTACCGCGCGGACTGTTGCGAGACTCTGAAAGATACCAGTAGAGATGTGGAGACATACTGACTGCAGTGCCGCGGCCAGATGGGCTAGGTTTCGTAGCTGAGGATCCGTGAGACGAACACACCTATCGAGGTGGTCGATCAGATTCCCAGTTGGGTTTTAATCCGAGGAGTTTGGTGGCCAGGGCAGTACACTAAACTTATCCTGGTGCTGTTACAACTACGTCCGCGCACTGAGTGTCGTATGATACGTTGCATTGTCCTGCTGGTAGGTTTCATAGTTGAGGATCCATAAGACGAACAGACTCATCAAGGTGGTCCAGCAGATTCCCAATTGGGTTTCAATCCGAGGAGTTTGGTGGCCAGGGCAGTATGCTAAACTTATCCAGGTGCTGTTGCAACTACACTCATACACTGTGAGTTCTATGACACGTTGCATTGTCCTGCTGGTACGTTTCATAGTTGAGGATCCATAAGACGAACAGACTTATCAAGGTGGTCCAGCAGATTCCCAATTGGGTTTCAATCTGAGGAATTTGGTGGCCAGGGCAGTACACTAAACTCATCCGTGCTGTTGCAACTACATTCGTACACTGCGAATTGTATGACATGTTGCACTGTTCTGCTGGTAGGTTTCATAGTTGAGGATCCATAAGACGAACAGACTTATGAAGGTGGTCCAGCAGATCCCCAATTGGGTTTCAATCCGAGGAGTTTGGTGGCCAGGGCAGTACACTAAACTCATTCTGGTGCTGTTGCAACTACACTCGTACACTGCGAGTTGTATGACACGTTGCACTGTTCTGCTGGTAGGTTTCATAGTTGAGGATCCGTAAGACGAACAGACTTATCAAGGTGGTCCAGCAGATTCCCAATTGGGTTTCAATCGGAGGAGATTGGTGGCCAGGACAGTACACTAAACTCATCCTGGTGCTGCTGCAACTACACTTGTACATTGCGTGTCGTATGATATGTTGCATTATCCTGGTGGTAGATGCAGTCTTGCTGAGGAGAAACAAACTATGTAGGAGTGGTCATGGTCGCCAAGGATGTATGCATACTTGTGTTTATCCATTGGGTCTTCGGATATAGGGCGAGTTATTGTTTCCATTGTATGCACAATATTTCGACGACCGAACACGTCGTCTTCTTCAGGCACTGCGATCTGTGCTGTTGTGCGTACTCGTTGTTCGGGGCTCTACCTGACTGTGAACTACTGTTGGTCTCACGCCGCTGTTTGTAGCTGATTTTGAGTTCGGGCGCCCCTTATTCTTCTTGATGTTCTTTTGATTTTCACAGGCAGTACTGATATTCCCTGTAACGCACATTCTCTTGGCGTTTGTGTGTGTGTGTGTGTGTGTGTGTGTGTGTGTGTGTGTGTGTGTTTGGCTGGTTTAGGGGGCTCTAAACGGCGAGGTTATCATCGCTCTTTCGAAAATTGGGAGAAACGAATATGGTGAAATCTTCGAAAATGTGGTAAAACAAGTATGAAGCAATCTGATATAAAACTGCACACGCTCTCTCCCAATATCGCATTTGATCAGTCACACAATCTCACTAGTTCACATCCTGTAAGATATCGTTAAAAGGATTACCTGGTCTAAAACTGCCGTTTGAAATACAAGTAATACAACAGGAAAACTGAAGTAGATACGCAGTAATACGTGATTCGTTTCCACATACCTAAACATGGATGTGTCAGCCGTCCTTACAATACAGTAAAAAATTACCCGTAAAAATGTCGGGAATAAGTTAGGCATTTCACAGAACTGTAATAAACGAAACATGTGTTTAAATGATAATTAATTGAAACCCTTAGCTGCCGACACGTGTTGTTGATATACCTCGAGTGGGACAGCTGAAAATGTGTGCCTCGACCGGGACTCGAATCCGGGATCTCCTGCTTACATGGCAGACGCTCTATTCATCCGAGCAACCGAGGACACAGATAAATAGCGCGATTTCAGGGAAGCGTGCAAAAGTCCCTGCAGTCGCGCTGTTTATCTGTGTCTTCGGTGGCTCAGATGGATAGAATGTCTGCCATTGAAGCGGAGATCCCGGGTTCGAGACCCGGCCGAGGCACACATTTTCAGCTGTCCCAGTCGAGGTGTATCAACAACACCTGTTGGCAGCTGAGGGTTTCAGCTAACTATCATTTCTTCTAGAGAAGCTGCACGGTCATCAACTGTATAGGTTCTTTCGAGAACAGTTCCTATCTTGCAAACATATGCGTTTGAGTGTTATTTAAATACCGGGTACATCTGTAGGTAAGTAAGCTGTTTCTCTCTTTTCTGAATGTAAAGCACAGACTATTAAGATGTGGTTTACCGTGTTGCGTACTCCTCGAGCGCCACGAATTGGAGGGTCATCTCGCCAGAAAGTCCTTCCCCATGAGGCAGTGTCCTAAGCGAAGGTGCATCAGAAGTATCTCATCTGGTCTGTGTGCCTGGAAAGGGTTACGCGACAGCCGATCTGTTGACTTTACTACACACAGTTTATTGTCTGCAACTTGCAGGTACTCTACGCATGAATCTGTAGCTCAACAGATTATCTGAACCTTGTAAGCCAATATCATAATAATACAACATTTTATATGAGGTTTAACATGTACTGTGATGATTACTTCCAACAGATATCTTTACTTTTACTGCATACAATAAATTTTAAGTTCACAGAAGAGCCTATCTTCTAACCTTAGCCGGCCGCGGTGGCCGAGCTGTTCTAGGCGCATCAGTCCGGAACCGCGCTTCTGCTACGGTCGCAGGTTCGAATCCTGCCTCGGGCATGGATGTGTGTGATGTCCTTAGGTTACTTAGGTTTAAGTAGTTCCAAGTTCTAGGGGGACTGATGACCTCAGATGTTAAGTCCCATAGTGCTCAGAGCCATTTGAAACATTCTAACCTTAGCAGTTGCCGATCCAATTGCTACGCTTACAACACAGGCTCTTCTGTACATCTTGCACCTCATAGTAAATGTTGTGCTATTATGATATGGGCCTACAAGATTCGAATGATTTGCTCTGAAGATGGTCACACAGTGATCGAAATCGATCCGTAAAATAAAGGTTTCCTTCTGTTACGTTCTCTACGTGCTACACCACCTCTTTCAAGTAACTGGTTGAAGAGGTTGATAAATAATTCCCGAGATGGTTGACGTCAGTTGGGATACCTTTCCGCATACACCGTACAAGAACGAACTGCATTCTCCCTAAACTCTCCATACACCAGAATATGTCAGCTTTTTCTGCACTGGTAAACCTGATCGTCCACTCATGACCTACTACTTGCACACAGTAACTAACAAGTCGCATTCGCTCAAGGAATACTATAAGGAAATATAATAACGTTGTGCCTTCCAACTACGTAGCATGAATCGCACAAACGACTGTCGGTGTGGAAACTTTCCAAAATGGTACTTGAATCCTGTAACAAACACCACTGACATACTAATTTCTACATCTACATCTACATTTATACTCCCCAAGCCACCCAACGGTGTGTCGCGGAGGGCACTTTACGTGCCACTGTCATTACCTCCCTTTCCTGTTCCAGTCGCGTATGGTTCGCAGGAAGAACGACTGTCTGAAAGCCTCCGTGCGCGCTCGAATCTCTCTAATTTTACATTCGTGATCTCCTCGGGAGGTATAAGTAGGGGGAACCAATATATTCGATACCTCATCCAGAAACGCACCCTTTCGAAACCTGGCGAGCAAGCTACACCGCGATGCAGAGCGCCTCTCTCGCAGAGTCTGCCACTTGAGTTTGTTAAACATCTCCGTAACGCTATCACGCTTACCAAATAACCCTGTGACGAAACGCGCCGCTCTTCTTTGGATCTTCTCTATCTCCTCCGTCAACCCGATCTGGTACGGATCCCACACTGATGCGCAATACTCAAGTGTAGGTCGAACGAGTGTTTTGCAAGCCACCTCCTTTGTTGACGGACTACATTTTCTAAGGACTCTCCCAATGAATTTCAACCTGGTACCCGCCTTACCAACAATTAATTTTATATGATTATTCCACTTCAAATCGTTCCGCACGCATACTCCCAGATATTTTACAGAAGTAACTGCTACCAGTGTTTGTTCCGCTATCATATAATCATATAATAAAGGATCCTTCTTTCTATGTATTCGCAATAATTACATTTGTCTATGTTAAGGGTGAGTTGCCACGCCCTGCACCAAGTGCTTATCCGCTGCAGATCTTCCTGCATTTCGCTGCAATTTTCTAATGCTGCAACTTCTCTGTATACTACAGCATCATCCGCGAAAAGCCGCACGGAACTTCCGACACTATCTACTAGGTCATATATATATATATATATTGTGAAAAGCAATGGTCCCATAACACTCCCCTGTGGCACGCCAGAGGTTACTTTAACGTCTGTAGGCGTCTCTCCATTGAGAACAACATTCTGTGTTCTGTTTGCTGAAAACTCTTCAATCCAGCCACACAGCTGGTCTGATATTCCGTAGGCTCTTACTTTGTTTATCAGGCGACAGTGCGGAACTGTATCGAACGCCTTCCGGAAGTCAAGGAAAATAGCATCTACCTGGGAGCCTGTATCTAATATTTTCTGGGTCTCATGAACAAATAAAGCGAGTTGGGTCTCACACGATCGCTGTTTCCGGAATCCATGTTGATTCCTACATAGTCGATTCTGGGTTTCCAAAAACGACATGATACTCGAGTAAAACCTTCCTTTTAGTTTGTTAATGTCAACAGTCATTGTTCCATTTAAAAAAGTGTATGTTTCCACAAGAACTATACTTTCTAAGTATTATCCCAATCTAGTTTTGGTTAACGGTACGAGACCCTTAGCACCAATGCATTCTCTGAAAACTGCACATCAATAGCACATTCCACTTCCGTAGTAAATATTCATAAACTTTTGTAACTTATTCCCTTGAATATTATTGATCTCTCAACTTTTATACCGTATATTTACAAGTTTGTATGTTAACTTGAGTATTGGTTCAAAAGGCTCTGAGCACTATGGGACTTAATTGCTTTGGTCACGCCGGCCGGTGTGGCCGTGCGGTTCTAGGCGCTACAGTCTGGAACCGCGTGACCGCTACGGTCGCAGGTTCGAATCTTGCCTCGGGAATCGATGTGTGTGATGTCCTTAGGTTAGTTAGGTTTAAGTAGTTCCAAGTTCTAGGGGACTGATGACCATAGATGTTAAGTCCCATAGTGCTCAGAGCCATTTGAACCATTTATTTTGCTATGGTCATCGGTCCCCTAGAACTTAGAACTACTTAAACCTAACTAACCTAAGGACATCACACACATCCATGCCCGAGGCAGGATTCGAACCTGCGACCGTAGCGGTTCCAGACTGTAGCGCCTAGAACCGCTCGGCCGTTCCTGTCGTCTAACTTGAGTATGTTGTCATTGTTGTTTTTTACACAGGGGCTTGAAGATGCTGTAATGGAACATATAGGCTGGCCGCATAGATAAGTTAATTGCAAAAGAGACGGCAGCAGGTGTTTTAATTTTTATTCGGATACTGGCTCGGCCACCACACTGCTCAGCCTCTCGACAGGTAATTAAACTCTAATGAAATGAATGTTAGTGTATCGTCGGCACTTCGACCACGCCCTACTGCATTTATGCTAGAAATACTAATGAAGTGCTCACTCGCGGAATATTCGCTACACGTCTTTGCTCGGAGCCGCTCGTTTCCACCTCGTGGGTGATGAATGGCCTCGTTATCGGCCGTCTACAATGAAGAGAGCGGCAGTATGTTGCGACCTTGTGGTGGCGGGCAGTTTGCCTGCCTGGGTCGTTTATTTGTCTGCTCCGCTTCTGTATATGGAAACCTGCAGGCGGTCCTGATAAAACACTGGCGGCGCGATGGAATTTGCTGTACACGTGACACCGGAACAGCTGGGCGTTTCTCGATACTCAGGTAGAACGAGGCGCTCCTAAGTTGCAGCAACTGTGGGTGAATGCAAGACTTGGAGATTGTGTGGAACACCCGTTGCGGGTTGTCCTGACCTGTCCAACAAGTGGAACCAGAGGAGAAGGAGAGTCCATTTCTTGAATCCTCTGTAGCGTCTTACTCAGTCCTACGTAAGAACGGGGGAAGAACCTAATTCACAGCATCCACATAATTCTGTACTCCGCAAGCTACATCGTTGTGTGTGACGGAAAGTAGTTTTGTACCACTGTCACTTGTGATTTCATCGAGCCTGACACGCATTTCAAATCTGCCAACATCCATGGATATCGATATGCACATTTGAAAGTGAAAAAGCTCAGATGAAACTATGCTTACTACCCTTCATAATTCCATGCATTTTTGTTGATATTTTTATTTGCTTATGATAATTTCAATTACAACACGAAAATATCTTAACTTATTTTCACTAATAAACCGTAAATTCACTTTAAAAACCTTTTCTTAAGAATTTACTTCATTTACTAGCGATTCATCAAGAACATTAACCATTTAATCACACTATGTGAGCGTGGAAGTAGTTGCCAGTGGGTAACTGATGAAAACAAATCAAATTTCTTTCAACAATTGAAAATTTTATTCCTAAAAGTCACTTTTTTCATTTTTTTTATGAAACAGATATAAAATTATAATCAGAAAGCACCCTCTACATATCAAGTTACAATTCATTCAGAGGCAGAGAGAACAAATTTTTGACTGTATGAGCTTTTGGGCTGAGAATCTTGCCACTCCCTTTTGACACGGCGGTAGTCACGACCGCTCACAACAACCTATGAAAGACTATACTGGTGCAAATCTGCAACACACCAGATTAAAAATTTTAACAACTCACACAAGCACATAAACTATGCATCCCGTAGGAGGGATGGAAATGGTACAAAACACTAACATTAAAAGATTAACTTGCCACCGAAGGTGCAACTTGATTTTTGTTAAAAAAAGTCTTACGGTGGAAGGGTGGCAACCTTATATACTAAAATGACCACTTAAATAAGAAACCATGAAATGCAGTCTTACATAAAATATACAAGGTTGGCCAAACATGCTCTACATTACACATATACTGCCTCTCAAGATGATAGGCAAGATAAAAACATATTTCAGGAATTTGGCCGTTACATTTCACGCAATAAATTCGTTAACACCGAAGCCGACAAACATGACAGAGGCAGCTATTAACGTACGGCAGACCGACAAACAGACAGACAGCAACTGCCTAACAAATGCGGACGAGAGGCAGACCAGCAACCTGGGGACGAGAGACTGACCAAGAAAACAAGTAGAATTTAACAAGTAAATGAAACAACATATCACGAATCACTTTTCTAATAAACTGCGATGTCTGGCGAAGACCTGGCGCAGCACCCCCAAAACGCTCTCCCGAACCGTCCGCTGCCAGCCGCTTCAACGGACGCAGGAAGGCGTGCCGATCTCCCGTCTCACGGCGTCGCAGCTCGCACCGGCCACACTGATGTCGTGGCTTGACTCCTGTTGTTCTCGTGTCGGCCGCGAAGCCACTACCCCTCGCTATACGGCGCAGAGTACTGGACTGACGTGGCGACCTCACATGCGCCGACACTCAAGACGGACAAGTCATCTTGTGTCTCAGTGCGCGACCGACCAACCGATCGATAATGACCATTGCCTAAACAAACTCGAGCAGACTGGCGGCCTAACACATACTAGCACTCCGAACTACAGACAGACACTAACTGCCTAACAAATGCGGACGAGAGACAGACTAGGAAGCTGGGGACGAGAGACTGACCCAGACTGACCAACTGGCGAGCTCATAGCGCCCCTTAAATGCACGTGAACAGGCAACCTTTCCCCTTTCCCACCAGAGGGAGACAACAAAGCTGCGATTGCCACAGCGGCGCCACCGCCAGAAACGGAGGGCGACTACTTCACACGACGCACTTCGGCGCGCTCTTCAAAACAGCAATTTTTACCACGGCTCAACTAAGTTTACTTCAACATGTAAACTCATTTAAATAAAATCTTTAACAAAGGTGTAAATAATTAAGTTCTTTGTAAATTATACAACTAAAAAGTTGTTTCCAAAACTCTGCAAAGGTTCTTGACCAATTTACTTCAAATTTTTATACGATACTCAAACATTTGGACGTAGATGGGCAACATATCTTTTTAAACAACAGTCTGAAGATTATCTGTTAAAAGTGACTGTAAGAAAGCAAATACTGTGTTGTGAAAATACATGGTTTCCTTTTTTTCACCGTCACTATTTACTGGGACAACAGGGAATTTAAACCAGTGGACAAATTGATTCCCTCATATACGAGGTGTGCTAAAAAAAATACGGTAAATGAATTTTTTAGCAGCAACTGCTGGCGCTAGTCTGATCCGTTGAGACAGTCAGCGTCAACTTAGAATACGTCCTTATTTGTTAGTCAGCGTTCAGAGACGCTGGAGTAAGGTTATCTTTACCGTTACCGCATCATGGATTTCGAACATCGTGTGAACATTAAGTTCTGTTTCAAGCTGCAAAAAAGTGTCAAAGAAACTTATGAAAAATTAAAATTGGTGTATGGCGATAATGCTGTTATTATAAAGACTGTTTATAAGTGATTATGAGTACATTTCTAAAACCATACATTTTTTAATGAAAATAATATTTCGGAACTGCATGAGGATCCGACTCCGGAATTACAAAAAGAAGTCAGGTAAGGTATCATTGACGCAAAATTGTTAATCAAACCTCTCCATAAGAAAATGCTCATCAACATGAACCCTCAGCCCCCAAAACTTGGTTCTCAATTAAAAATTCACAAACCTAACAATCCGATACACCCGATTTCTAATACTATGAATAACGTGTACCATGATTCAGCCAAATTCCTGCATGAAACTCTGAAAAAAAATCAGTCGTTTTCGAGAACAATTGTTCCATCCCCAATAGTCACGCCTTAGTCCATAAAATAAAAGATTTAGAATGCAGCCCTGATACCAAGTTGTTTGCACTAGACATCAAAATTCTTTATACAAACGTTTCTGTACATGAAACGCTTAGGATCGTACAAAAAAAATCCGTCATTTCAAAAAAGAATTTTCAGATGAACAATTCACTGACCTTATGATTTACTAATTATAGTAGTAGTCAAATACAACTATATTGAATTTAATGAACAATTGTATCAGCAAACCGACGGTCTCGCTATGGGAATTCCGTTAACTGGTATCCTTGCTGACATTTTCATTAACTCTCTAGAGGAAAAGTTCTTGAACTGTTTCTGAGCTACAGCATTCTCTCCTATTTCGGATATTTAGATGATATTCCAGTCATCTACAAAGGACCTGTTGATGGCACTGACCGTATTTTCAATCTCTTTCACGAGAAAATATCCTTCAATAGCGAACTCGAAAACGAGGCCCTTCAATTGAATTTTCTTGACTTGACGCTTACAGAGAATAAAATAAAATCTCATTTAACTTCTTTCGTAGTGAAGCATATACCCATCAGATCGTACCTGCATCTTTTTTGCACCCACAATCTCATAAAAACCCTTTCTTTCGCTCTGCTATTCACAGAGCTACTTCTATTCCACTCTAGAAGGAAAATTCGAGGAAGAAATTAATTTAATCAAAACAATAGCAGTTAATAACGAGTACGAACTTGCCATAGTGAAAAACATCCTTAAAAAGAAAACTGTGAAAAGATTAACTACACTCGGCACCTCTATCATTGAGACCAGCCTAAAGAAGAAATTTTTTCTATTCCTTTCTTGGGGTCCATCTCCTATCAGATTCAACGCCTTCTTCGTAATAAATGCAACTGTAATGTCGCCTTTTCAACTAATAATAGTTTGAAAAAAAAAAGAATTCATAATTTAAAATCGACCCGTTCACCCTTGAAAAAGTCTGGTGTCTACAAGATTTTTTGCGACACTTCCTCTTCTTACTACATAGGACAAACTGGACGTGCCTTTACAGTCAGATACAAAGAACACCTTTTAACAAAAAATGGTACTAGCACCCAAAATTAGTCTTTTGCCGACCACCTTCTGATCACAAGTCGTGCTAAAGCTGTTCACGATATCAACATTTTGCACACTGAGAAGAAAGGGCGTAGATTAGATGTTCTCAAAGAATTAGAAATTTTTAAATATCTTTCTCGAAATGACAGCCTCATTCTTAATGAGCAGCTAGAATTACGTAATAAAAGCTTCTTTAACGGTATAAAGCCGTTACTTGATATTCGATTTCGTGTTCCCTCGTGCAGTTACCGAAATATTCTTCTACCTAAATCGATTCATAACTTTTTGTTCATTAAATGGTTCACACTAACTACATTTCATGTTACACCGTTTTTCTACTCGCTGAGCTATTCAGCATCATTTTTAATTGTGTAATGCCGTTTTTAGCCTTTAAACTGAACTTCTAAGCTCTTATGTAGGCAAATAGTTACCATGTCTGCTGCTGTCATGTAAAATTTTCCTCTCACTTCAAGTATGAAATAATGTTCGTCATAATATTCGTCTCCACCCCAATGAACCATGGACCATGCCGTTGGTGGGGAGGCTTGCGTGCCTCAGTGATACAGATAGCCGTACCGTAGGTGCAACCACAACGGAGGGGTATCTGTTGAGAGGCCAGACAAACGTGTGGTTCCTGAAGAGGGGCAGCAGCCTTTTCAGTAGTTGCAAGGGCAACAGTCTGGTTGATTGACTGATCTGGCCTTGTAACAATAACCAAAACGGCCTTGCTGTGCTGGTACTGCGAACGGTTGAAAGCAAAGCGAAACTACAGCCGTAATTTTTCCCGAGGGCATGCAGCTTTACTGTATGGTTAATGATGATGGCGTCCTCTTGGGTAAAATATTCCGGAGGTAAAATAGTCCCCCATTCGGATCTCCGGGCGAGGACTACTAAAGAGGACGTCTTTATCAGGAGAAAGAAAACTGGCGTTCTACGGATCGGAGCGAGGAATGTCAGATCCCTTAATCGGGCAGGTAGGTTAGAAAATTTAAAAAGGGAAATGGATAGGTTAAAGTTAGATATAGTGGGAATTAGTGAAGTTCGGTGGCAGGAGGAACAAGACTTTTGGTCAGGCGAATACAGGGTTATAAATACAAAGTCTAATAGGGATAATGCAGGAGTGGGTTTAAGAATGAATAAAAAAATAGGAATGCGGGTAAGCTACTACAAACAGCATAGTGAACGCATTATTGTGGCCAAGATAGACACGAAGCCCACGCCTACTACAGTAGTACAAGTTTATATGCCAACTAGCTCTGCAGATGACGAAGAAATTGAAGAAATGTATGACGAAATAAAAGAAATTATTGAGGTAGTGAAGGGAGACGAAAATTTAATAGTCATGGGTGACTGGAATTCGATAGTAGGAAAAGGGAGAGAAGGAAACGTAGTAGGTGAATATGGATTGGGGGGAAGAAATGAAAGACGAAGCCGCCTGGTAGAATTTTGCACAGAGCATAACTTAATCATAGCTAACACTTGGTTCAAGAATCATAAAAGAAGGTTGTTTACGTAGAAGAAGCCAGGAGATACTAACAGGTTTCAGATAGATTATATAATGGTAAGACAGAGATTTAGGAACCAGGTTTAAAATTGTAAACAATTCCAGGGGCAGATGTGGACTCTAACCACAATCTATTGATTATGAACTGTAGATTAAAACTGAAGAAACTGCAAAAAGGTGGGAATTTAAGGAGACGGGATATGGATTAACTGAAAGAACCAGAGGTTGTACAGAGTTTCAGGGAGAGCGTATGGGAACAAATGGCAGGAATGGGGGAAAGAAATACAGTAGAAGAAGAATGGGTAGCTTTGAAGGATAAAGTAGTGAAGGCAGCAGAGGATCAAGTAGGTAAAAAGACAAGGGCTAGTAGAAATACTTGGGTAACAGAAGAAATATTGAATTTGATTGATGAAAGGAGAAAATATAAAAATGCAGTAAATGAAGCAGGCAAAAAGGAATACAAACGGCTCAATAATGATAACGACAGGAAGTGCAATATGGCTTAGCAGGGATGGCTAGAGGATAAATGTAAGGAAGTAGAGGCTTATCTCACTAGGGGTAAGATAGATACAGCCTACAGGAAAATTAAAGAGACCTTTGGAGAAAAGAGAACCACTTGTATGAATATCAAGCGCTCAGATTGAAACCCAGTTCTAAGCAAAGAAGGGAAAGCGGAAAGGTGGAAGGAGTATGTAGAGGGTCTATACAAGTGCGATGTACTTGAGGAAAATATTATGGACATGGAAGAGGATTTAGATGAAGATGAAATGGGAGATACGATACTGCGTGAAGAGTTTGACAGGGCACTGAAAGACCTGAGTCGAAACAAGGCCCCGGGAGTAGACAACGTTCCATTAGAACTACTGACGGCCTTGGGAGAGCCAGTCCTGACAAAACTCTACCATCTGGTGAGCAAGATGTATGAGACAAGCGAAATACCCTCAGACTTCAAGAAGAATATAATTATTCCAATCCCAAAGAAAGCAGGAGTTGACAGTTGTGAACATTACCGAACTATCAGTGTAGTAAGTCACGGCTGCAAAATACTAACACGAATTCTTTACAAACGAATGGAAAAACTAGTAGAAGCCGACCTCGGGGAAGATCAGTTTGGATTCCGTAGAAATATTGGAACACGTGTGGCAATACTGACCCTACGACTTATATTAGAAACTAGATTAAGGAAGGCAAGCCTACGTTTCTAGCATTTGGAGACTTAGAGAAAGCATTTGACAATGTTGACTGGAATACTCTCTTTAAAATTCTGAAGGTGGCAGGGGTAAAATATAGGGAGCGAAAGGCTATTTACAATTTGTATAGAAACCAAATGACAGTTATAAGAGTTGAGGGGCATGAAAGGGAAGCAGTGATTGGGAAGGGAGTGAGACAGGGTTGTAGCCTCTCCCGGATGTTATTCAATCTGTATATTGAGCAAGTAGTGAAGGAAACAAAAGAAAAATTCGTAGTACGTATTAAAATCCATGGAGAAGAAACAAAAACTTTGAGGTTCGCCGATGACATTGTAATTCTGTCAGAGACAGCAAAGGACTTGGAAGAGCAGCTGTACTGAATGGACAGTGTCTTGAAAGGAGGATATAAGATGAACATCAACAAAAGCAAAACGAGGATAATGGTATGTATTCGAATTAAGTCGGGTGATGCTGAGGGAATTAGATTAGGAAATGAGACACTTAAAGAAGTAAGGAGTTTTACTATTTGGGAATCAAAATAACTGACGATGGTCGAAGTAGAGAGGATATAAAATGTAGACTGGCAATGGAAAGGAAAGCGGTTCTGAAGAAGAGAAATTTGTTAACATCGAGTATAGATTTAAGTGTCAGGAAGTCGTTTCTGAAAGTATTTGTATGGAGTGTAGCCATGCATGGAAGTGAAACATGGATGATAAATAGCTTGGACAAGAAGAGAATAGAAGCTTTCGAAATGTGGTGCTACAGAAGAATGCTGAAGATTAGATGGGTAGATCACATAACTAACGAGGAGGTGTTAAATAGGATTGGGGAGAAGAGAAGTTTGTGGCACAACTTGATCGGTTGGTAGGACATGTTCTGAGGCATCAAGGG
The DNA here is from genome assembly GCF_023864275.1 of Schistocerca cancellata. Lineage (NCBI taxonomy): Eukaryota > Metazoa > Arthropoda > Insecta > Orthoptera > Acrididae > Schistocerca > Schistocerca cancellata. The sequence continues at coordinate 129,557,703 of NC_064635.1, forward strand.
ATCACCAGTTTGAGTATTGGAGGGCAGCGTGGAGGGTAATAATCGTAGAGGGAGGCCAAGAGATGAATACACCAAGCAGATTCAGAAGGATGTAGGTTGCAGTAGGTACTGGGAGATGAAGAAGCTTGCACAGGATAGAGTAGCATGGAGAGCTGCATCAAACCAGTCTCAGGACTGAAGACCACAACAAGAACAACAATATTCGTCTATGTATATTTTGAATATTAAGTACCCTGCTTGTATTATGCGGCTACTAGGTGGCAGTCTTAGTGTAATGTTCACCTGCCCGCAATTGGAAGCACGGGCGCCTCATAATGATGCTACAGTAGCTCGACTCGTGAGCAGCCCATAGTGGCTTGCATTCTATATTTTCTATTTTAAAATTTTGTGCCTAAAGCTTTATCGCTTCATATTATTTTATATGTGACATGTAGCTACTGTTTCGTTTTTGTAGTGCTAGTCAGTAATTACACTTCAAAAAAAATTTTTTTTCAAAATTTTGTGCTTATGTTGTAGGCCAGTTTGAATGTTTTACCTCTGATGGAGGCACTCATAGTAGTGCGGAAACGTAAGTCAAAAGACTTCTTTTTTGTGACCGAGGACTGTTATTGTTTTAGTTTCAGTTTTTCGTATTTTGATATGGACGATTTAAAAGCGGAAATGAGTCGGCAGAAGACGAGAAACGGTATAGACGCCCACTGACCTCAAAAAACAGAAGAACACTTGCAAAAACTGACAAAAATCCTTCTTTCGAATAGGTGAATATTAAAGAACTTACCGAAGACATTATCATCTTGTACAGGACTCTGCAAAGCATTTTAACCAACAGTTGGCAAAATTCATTCCCAGGCTTTTGAGTGATGAATAGAGGGCTAATCGTGTGTCGCTTTTCAGAGTTGAAGGATTGTTTGCGGTCAGATCCGGTCTTCATGCTCAAAACTGTACTGGAGATGAAACTTGAGTTTGTGGGTATGAGTCTGAGACGAAAATTCAGTCTCCAACAGAAAACAAGTGAATCTCCTCCTTCTAAAAAGTCATACTCATTGAGTTTTTTTTTCGATATCGAGGGCATAGTACGATCAAAGTTCGTTCCAAAGGGAAGAACTGTAAATGCCTAATTTTACAAGGGCGTACTGCAACGTTTGCGAAACAATGTACGAAGAAAGAGAGGAGAAAAATGGGAAAAAGTCTTCCTTCTGCATCAGTAAAATGCGCCGTGACAAATCTCGCGTTTCATTCGGGAGTTTTTGGCCGGAAAAGTGTTCTCGTCTATCAAAAGCAGCCTTACTCACCAGATTTTGCGCCATGTGACATCTGGCTCTTCCCAAAAATTAAAACAGTTCTTAAAGGGAGACGTTTTGATACCATTTCTGAGACTGAGAGGTCCATGAGAGACCAGCCGAAAGCCCTTCCAAAAGAAGCCTTCCATAAATGTTTCCAGACACAACGTTGCGTTAAGTTCATTGCTAGACAAGGACAGTATTTTCAAGAATATTAAATCAAAATTTTTCTATGTTTATTACTTCGTTTCTAATATCAGCGTATTTTTTATCGCATCTTGTATGTTGTTTTTTCCATATGTTGTTGTTGTTGTTTTGATGCAGCTCTCCCGGCTACTTTTCATCTCAAAGTAACTACTGCAACCTACATCTTTCTGTGTCTGCTTACTTTATTAATCTCTCCCCCTACGATATTTACACACTTCACTTCAATGCTAGACAGGTGACCTTCATCTATATCTACATAGATACTCTGCAAGCCACAGTACGGTGCGTGGCGGAGGGTAGCCTGTACCACTAATTCCCATTTCCTTTCCTATTCCAGTCGCAAGTACAGCGAGGAAAAAGTGATTGTCTACATGCCTCCGTATGAGCTCTAGTTTCTCGTATCTCATCTTCGTGGTCCTTATGCGCAATGCATGCTGGTGGCAGTAGTTCGACAATCAGCTTCAAATGACGGTTCTCTAAATTTTCCCAACAGTCTTTCTCGGAAGAACGTTGCCTTCCCTCAGCGGATTCCCATTTGAATTTCCGAAGCATCTCTGTAATACTTCCGTGTTGTTCAAACCTACTGGAAACAAATCTAGCAGTCTGCCTCTGAATTGCTTCGATGTCTTCCTTCAATCGGACGTGGTACGGATCCCAAACACTCGAGCAGTACTCAACAATAGGTAGCACCAGCGTCCTATATGCGGTCTCCTTTACAGGTGAACCACCCTTTCCTAAAATTCTCCCTACGACAGTTCTAACATACTCGTTCCACCTCATATCACTTTGCAACGGGACACCCAGATAGTTAAATAACTTGACTGTGTCAAGCCGGAGACAATTAATACTGTACACCTTGATGTCTCATAATGTGTCCTATCAACCGATTCCATCTTTTGCTCAAGTTGTGCCACAAATTTCTTGTCTCCCCAATTCAGCACTCCGTCATCAGTTACGTGATTGACCCATCTAACATTCAGCATTCTTCTGTAGCACCACATTTCGAAAGCTTCTATTTTATTTTTACCTTAGCTGTTTATAGTCCACGTTTTGCTTCCATACATGGCTACACTCCATACAAATACTTTCAAGGAACACTTCCTCAGCCCTGAATCTATACTCGACGTTGACAAATTTCTTTTCTTCATTAGTGCTTTTCTTGCCATTGCCAGTCTACATTTTATGTCCCCTCCACTTCGACCATCATGAGTTATTTTGCTTCCCAAATAGCAAAACTGATTTACTACTGCAAGTGTCTCACTTCCTAATCTAATTCCCTCATCAACACCTCATTTCATTCGACTACATTGAATTATCCTTATTTTGCTTCCGTTAACCTTCATCTTTTATCCTCCTTTCCAGACATTGTTCATTTCGTTCTGTTGCTGTTCCAAGTCCTTTGCTATCTGTGGCAGAATTATAATGTTTTTATTTCTTCTACCTGGACTTTAATTCCTACTTCAAATATTTCTTTCGTTTCCTGTAATGGTCACTCAATGTGCAAATCGAATAATATCTGGGATAAGCTATAACCTTGTCTCAGTCCCTTCCTGCCCCTCGATTCTTACAACTGCCAGCTGATTTCTGTACAAATTGTAGATAGCCTTTCGTTCCGGTATTCTACCCTTGCCACCTTTAGAACTTGCAGGAGAGTATTCCAGCCAATTTTGTCAAAAGTCTACAAATGTTATAAATGTAGGTTCGCCTTTCCTTTACCTTTCCTCCATGACAAGTCCTACGGCCAGTTTTGCCTCGCGAGGTCCTTCATTTCTCCTAAATCCAAATTGATCTTCCCCGAGGTCGGCTTCTGTCAGTTTTTCCATGTTGCTCTAAAGGATTCGTGTTAGTATTTTGCATCCGTGACTTACTAAACTCATAGCTCGGTAAAATTCACCCCTATCAGCACCTGCTGTCTTTTGAATTGGAATTATTATAATCTGGTTGAAGTGAGAGGGTATTTCGCGTGTGTCATACACGTTGCTCACCAAATGGAAGAGTTTTGTTGTGGTTGGCTCTCCCAAGGCCATCTGTAGCTCTAAGGGAATGTTGTCTGTTCCCGGGGCCTTGTTTAGAAGAAATGGTTCAAATGGCTCTGAGCACTATGGGACTTAACATCTGAGGTCAGCAGTACCCTAGAACTTAGAACTACGTAAACCTAACTAACCTAAGGACATCACACACATCCATGCCCGAGGCAGGATTCGAACCTGCGACCGTAGCGATCGCGCGGTTCCAGACTGAAGCGCCTAGAACAGCTCGGCCACAACGGCCGGCGGCCTTGTTTCGACCTATGTCTTCCAGCCCTCTGACAAAGTCTTCTTATAATGCTACTACGGAATCTGAATGATCCGAAACGTTGTAACGCTACTCATTTCCAACTGTGACTGTCGATACGATGTGTAAAAAATGCCACGCTGATACTTCTTGGTGTGCGCCGCCCTCTCTTGATGAAGCTGTGTATCGCATCTGACGGAGTCACACAAAGAATAGGTCGTAAAAGATGTTAGTGATAGGGATGCGGAAATAAAAATACCAGCGCAAAGTACAAGGGCCTGGAATGGTGCCATCAAGCCAGAGGAACGGGCGTGAAGGCCGTGCGTGCGTCAGTATCCCCACGCGCCGCGCTTTAACCAGCTCCGCTCTGCGGCCGTATTGAAGAACACAGCATTCACCGTAGTTGGATGAGATTTACGGCACAGTGCCCGGTGTTTTCTTTGCGGTCTCCTTGTGGCCGTGAAGGTATTTACGGACACAGGCCAAGCACCGTGCGTTGTGCACCTGACAAACCTACCCAGATTGCTTTTTATGTACCTGATACGGATACCAATCATGTGCGGCTTACTTACAGAACTGCTGCTGCCCCTTCGTGTACGACGTACAGCTTTACAGTCTCTTGAATTGCCATCCCATAAAATGCCACGCTGTTTGAACTACCCCTTTGTCTGGGCGTAAGGCAAATAACTTATCATCGTAGTTATTTTACTGGCTACGGATCTAGATACGTAAAATACACTACTGGCCATTAAAATTGCTACGCCACGAAGATGACGTGCTACAGACGCGAAATTCAACCGATAGGAAGAAGATGCTGTGATATGCAAATGATTAGCTTGTCAGAGCATTCACACAAGGTTGCCGCCGGTGCTGACACCTACAACGTGCTGACAGAGGAAGTTTCCAACCGATTTCTCATACACAAACAGCTTTTGACCGGCATTGCCTGGTGGAACGTTGTCGTGTAAGGAGGAGAAATGCGTACCATTACGTTTCCGACTTTGATAAAGGTCGGGTTGTAGCCTATCGCGTTTGCGGTTTACCGTATCGCGGCATTGCTGCTCGCGTTGGTCGAGATCCAATGACTGTTAGCAGAATATGGAATCGGTGGGTTCAGGAGGGTAATACGGAACGCCGTGCTGGATACCAACGGCCTCGTATCACTAGCAGTCGAGATGACAGGCATCTTATCCACATGGCTGTAACGGATCGTGCAGCCACGTCTCGACCATTGAGTTGACATATGGGGCCGTTTGCAAGACAACAACCATCTGCACGAACAGTTCGACGACGTTTGCCGCAGCATGGACTATCAGCTCGGAGACCATGGCTGCGGTTACCTATGACGCTGCATCACAGACATGAGCGCCTGTGATGGTGTACTGCCGGCCTTGGTGGCCGAGCGGTTCTAGGCGCTTCTGTCTGGAACCGCGCGACCGCTACAGTCGCAGGTTCGAAACCTGCCTCGGACATGGATGTGTGTGATGTCCTTAGGTTGGTTAGGTTTAAGTAGTTCTAGGGGACTGATGACATCAGATGTTAAGTCCCATAGTGCTCAGAGTCATTTGAACCATTTGATGGTGTACTCAACGACGAACTTGGGTTCACGAATGGCAAAACGTCATTTTTTCGGATGAATCCAGGTTCTGTTTACAGCATCATGATGGTGTACTGCCGGCCGTGGTGGCCGAGCGGTTCTAGGCGCTTCCGTCTGGAACCGCGCGACCGCTACAGTCGCAGGTTCGAAACCTGCCTCGGACATGGATGTGTGTGATGTCCTTAGGTTGGTTAGGTTTAAGTAGTTCTAGGGGACTGATGACATCAGATGTTAAGTCCCATAGTGCTCAGAGTCATTTGAACCATTTGATGGTGTACTCAACGACGAACTTGGGTTCACGAATGGCAAAACGTCATTTTTTCGGATGAATCCAGGTTCTGTTTACAGCATCATGATGGTATAATCCGTGTTTGGCGACATCGCGGTCAACGCACATTGGAAGCGTGTGTTCGTCATCGCCATACTGGCGTATCACCCGGCGTGATGGTATGGGGTGCCATTGGTTACCTCTTGTTGCCACTGACGGAACTTTGAACAGTGGACGTTACATTTCAGATGTGTTACGACCCGTAGCTCTCCCCTTCGTCCGATCCCTGCGAAACCCTACATTTCAGCAGGATAATGCACGACCGCATGTTACAGGTCCTGTACGGGCCTTTCTGGATACAGAAAATGTTCGACTGCTGCCCTGGCCAGCACATTCTCCAGATCTCTCACCAACTGAAACTGCTCTTTGTGAACTGTGGTATCGTGTTGAAGCTGCCTGGGCAGCTGTACCTGTACACGCCATTCAAGCTCTGTTTGACTCAATGCCCATGCGTATCAAGGCCATTATTACGGCCAGAGGTCATTGTGCTGGGTACTGATTTCTCAGGTTCTATGCACCCAAATTGCGTGAAGAAGTTATTACATGTTTCGTTCTAGTATAACATATTTGTCCAATGAATACTCGTTCATCATCAGCATTTCTTCTTGGTGTTGAAATTTTAATGGCCAGTAGTTCATTTCGAGGAACGACGTACACAAGGCAAAAATTCATCAACTTCGGGAGATTTTACGGTAATAAGGTCTTAATTAGTACAAAATTACTTAAAATGTAAACGTCAGTAAATCCTCTCCAAGTAACGGGCATTATACGAGGGCTATTCAGAATGTAGACGACGTTTTGGCATTAAAAAAACTGAGTGCAAGAAATACATTTTACTATATACATCTGAAAGGGCAACTACCATATTACTTTTCCACATAGTCACCAGACTGAGACACTTATCATAACGGTGGACAAGCTTCGAAAGGCCTTCGTCGTTAAATTCTGCCGCCTGAGGCTTCAGGCATTGAGTCGCTCCCGCCTGTAGTTCCGCGTCGTCGTCAAAGCGCTGCGTTGCAAAACCAGCTCTTCCTCTTTGGAAAAAAGTGGAAGTCGCTTGATGCACGATCGGAGCTGTAGGGCGGATGAGGGAAAATTTCCCGTTTGAATGAATTAAAGAGTTATTTTGGGCGGTTTGCCGTTGAGGTGGGGCATTGTCGTGCAAAAACAAAATTTTGGACGTCAGCTTTCCTCGGCGTTTGTTTTCAACTGCTCTTCTAAGGCTTGACAGTACCGGGCAGAATTTATGGTTGCTCCACTTTTGAGAAAATCGATAAGTAGCACACCTTGCCTACCCCAAACACTGTCGCCATCAACTTTCTTGCAGACAAGGTTTGCAAACATTTTCTTGGTTTTTGATAGGACCTTGCGTGCCCCCCACTGCTTGGACTGTAATTTTGTCTCGCAGTTGACGTGTTTCACCCAAGTCTCATCACCGATTACGATTCGATGCAGTAATGGATCAGCATATTTGTGGTAGGCATCCAGAAATGTCAACGTTGCCCCCATTTGCTGTTCTTTACGGCGCTCTGTAAGCATTTTGGGCACGTATCGTTCACAGTATTCGTGGTTGTCTAGCATTTGAGTGACAATTTCAAACAACAAAGTCCGTGAAACTTGTGGCAAAGAAAGCGAAAGCTCCGTTATCGTGAAGCGACGGTTTTTACGAATCGTTTCATCAACTTTAGCGACAAGATCGTCAGGCACAAAGCTCGGGCGTCCACTCTTCTCCCCATCATGAAAGTTGGTTCGGCCATTTGAAAGGTCTCTGTTGGATTCCTTTCATGTTCATTTCTGAAATCTGTTGTCATTTACGGCATAAAATCCTCTTCTAAATTTACTGTGGCGTTTCTGACTATCTGAGAGGAGACTGAGTAGTGGAACGTGTTACTTTTACACATAAACATGAACGATCTGTCACACTACTACACTTTAAAACACAGTTTTTATGTAATTCATGTCACACAGTCTCATACGGAACCTACATCCGCTTTCTTTCATATACTGTATATGATAAGATACTGTTATCCCCCTTCCCTTCTGTGTGAGAGGATGAATGAGCAAATGTATTTCTAGTTGCATGCTTGATGGTAGCGGACAAGCCTGTCTGCTAGAGAACAGTAGGACCAACGTCGGAACAGGTAGCTACGCTTTCTAAAAGCAGAGAGGTTTCTATCCTTAGTGTGGTCCTGTCCGTCCCTTGTCATGTTGGTATAGGAAGCTGCCCCTCTGGCCACTTCCGTTTGTATTTGTGAGCCACCCTCAGGAAGGGACCAGGTCAGTCTGTCCGTGGCGAGCGTCTGAAGTGGCTAAGCGCATGTCTGCTAAGTCCGTAGGACAATGGATTTCTTAAGTTCAGCCTAACTGAAAATTTAATCACCTTTATTTCAGGTTTAGCTCTAAAATATCTAATGTTATCTTAAATTGCAATGCAGTGTAATTCGCATGTGAAGTTCAGAATATCTTCCGGTAGTTGCTTTGTCACTACTTTGTGAGTAAAGTGGAACCACGTGTTGATCAGTAACTCTAACTAGCATCATAAATCTTCAGTGCGAATGTGCATGAGATTATAACGTTGCAATATAGCAACTTTTCTTTATGTTCAACCGACGTGGGGTGTACTTTGTGAGACCAGTACCACGTGCTTATACAATTGTTTGACCCATCAGGTTAATAGTAAGACGATAGTAACCAGTTTGAGGTTTTTCTTTTGTAAATTGCTTTTCGATCTAATGTATTTTAATTATCAAAATTATTGTGGAGTTACACTCTTTGTGTAAACCAAGTTGACCACGTGAAGCATGTGGTGTAATCATCAAAGTAGCCCCCAACTATTCTTTTCGGGAAGATTTCACAGAGAGTTAGTATGCATTTAGTATACCAGTGTGTGGTACTTACATGACGGACAGGATTGCGCTACGAACGTAACTTCTTTGGTTGAAAATTGAATCGGTTGGCTGTGATTAATTTCCTCTTGCATATGTTTCAACGTTCTTCGTGTGTTATTTTATGAATGCAGTGTTGTATGTAGTCTCCCAATCTTGGCTCGCTATTTGATGTGTTCCGTAAGATTACAAACTCACATTTACACAATCCTAAATAAGGCAACAGCTTAGTTATGACTCAAGTTTAATATGCTGAAATTTCAATGATCAATGTTAGAATAAATTTCCAAATATAAACTGATGTATAGCAAATTGTTTGTCATCCGAGGATCACCTCAAATGAGAGTGTCCGCACGTTCCAACATTGTAAGCGTCACAGCTATTTGCGGCCGGCCGAAATGCGGGGCATCAGACAGGCTTCCGCGACCTCTTTATGATTGTGGCAGACACCTCGTCCGACTCAGCGTGCTTTTGTCGACTGGCAGGTCTACGTAGGCATTTTGTAAGCACCTATGTACATCTGCGAAGCTCGCAAGTAAACAGTGTTTAGATGCGTCCTTTAACATTATATACCCGAAATTACTTGACAATGTGATGCCAACAATGTTAAGGACTGGTTAACACTACATACTTGCCGTAGTAAGAAATCCAGATTAGTTTTCTATGCCGGCACGGTAGCTCAGCGGGTTCGTTTACAGGGTTAGCTACCCTCAGTAAAGTTGTTGTTGTTGTGATCTTCGGTTCAGAGACTGGTTTGATGCAGCTCTCCATGTACTCTATCCTGTGCAACCTTCTTCATCTCCCAGTACCTACTGCAACCTACTTCCTCCTGAATCTGCTTAGTGCATCGATCTTTTGGTTTCCCTCTACGACTTTTACCCTCTACGCTGCCTTCCAGTGCTAAATTGGTGATCCCTTGATGCCTCAGAACACGTTCTACCAACCGATATCTTCTTATAGTCAAGTTGTGCCCGTATATCTCTTCTCCCTACTATGCAATACCTCTTCTTTAGATATGTGATTTACCCATCTAATCTTCAGCGTTCTTCTGTAGCACCACATTTCGAATGCTTCTATTCTCTACTTATCCAAACTATTTATCGTCCACGTTTCACTTCCATACATTGCTACACTCCATAGAAATACTTTCAGAAACGACTTTTTTTTCCTGACACTTAAATCTATACTCGATGTTAACAAATTTCTCTTCTTTAGAAACGCTTTCCTTTGCATTGCTAGTCTGCATTTTATATCCTCTGTACTTCTGCCAGCATCAGTTATTTTGCTCCCCAAATCTACTCTCGCCATCTACTACTTTAAGTGTCTCATTTCCTAATCTAATTCCCTCAGCATCATCTGATTTAATTCGACTACATTCCATTATCCCCGTGTTGATTTTGTTGATATTCAAGACACTGTCCATTCTGTTAAACTGCTCTTCCAGATCCTTTGCTTTCTCTGATAGAATTTCAATGTCATCGGCAACCTCAAAGTTTTTAGTTCTTCTCCATGGATTTTAATTCCTGCTCCGAATTTTTCTTTTTTATGCTTGGTCAATATACCGATTGAATAACATCGAGGATTGGCTACAACCCCGTCTCACTCCCTTCCCAATCACTGCTTCCCTTTCATGCCCCTCGACTCTTATAACTGCCATCTGGTTTCTGTACAAATTGTAAATAACTTTTCGCTCCCTGTATTTGACCCCTGCCACCTTCTGAATTTGAAAGAGAGTATTCCAGTCAACGCTGTCAAAATCTTTCTCTGAGTCTACAAATGCTAGGAACGTAGGCTTGCCCATCCTTAAACTATCTTCTAAGATAAGTTGTAGGATCAATATTGCCTCACGTGTTCCAACATTTCTACGGAATCCAAACTGATCTTCCCCGAGTTTTGCTTCTACCTGTTTTTCCATTCGTCTGTAAGGAATTCGCGTTAGTATGTTGCAGCCGTGACTTATTAGAATGATTGTTCGACAATTTTCACATCTGTCAACATCTGCTTTCTTTGGGATTGGAATTATTATATTCTTCTTGAAGTCTGAGGGTCTTTCGCCTGTCTCATACATCTTGCTCACCAGATGGTAGAGTTTTGTTAGCACTGGCTCTCCCAAGGCTATCAGTAGTTGAGATGGAATGTTGTCTACTCCCGGGGTCCTGTAATAAAAAACTGAATGAACGGATGAACGAAGAATCTGAACGGGTGTCATCAGACGTTCGCCCCGAACAAATTCAACGAACAATATAGAACAAAATGAGATACTAAACCTCTATGGTTTTCATCCAAAATCAACTCATTGCTTAAAACGCCCTTCCGTTACATAAGTCATTTCGAACGTTATGTATAGCACCTTCCCCTATCGGAACTTCATGAAACTATAGGGGCTGAAGCGGGAAAATTTCAGGTTATTCCACAATAAATTCATTACATGTCTTCGGAATTCCGAATACGGACAACCATCAGTTGCAGGAAGGAATGACAATAATGAAATTTGTGTCGGACTCAGACTAGAACCCGGTTATCACCAGCGGTCAGTTACCATTCGGCCATCCGCACACATCTCAGAGACAGGCTCAAGCTTCCATATGCCGTCAACCTGTACTCTACAGCCATTATGTATATTTCTGTACAGGTGAGGCATTTTACTTGAAAGTCGCTTGCCCGATGTCGGCGGATAAATACGGTGTTACAGTGCCTGCGTTATTCTGAATTACTACGCAAAGTCTCTTCGGACATGCATACATGCAAGCATAAAGGCACTGCGATGTTGCACAACAAATTCCCCGTTTTTTCAACGAAAATTGACCGAGAAAAAATGCTTTGCGTAACTTTTTGAACATCCCTCGTATTTTCCTAATAGAAGCGGTTCACCTGAGACAGACAATAACAAATCAGTTTAGAGATTACGATCCAATTTCTAATTTACTTATTTCTTTAAAAAAAAGTCTCCAAAAATCGCGTATATTTTGGTACGTGCGTGCTCGGCAGTTCAGTCGGCATCCATGCGTGACAGCGGGAACGCCTCTGCGCGTCTGGTTTTTTCGATATTCGAATTTGAAATGTGTGCTGAAATCGAAAATGCCACCAATTGTGAGGTGCGGTATATGATACGGTTTTTCTTGGCAAAAAAACTAAAACCTACAGAAATTTATCGTGAACTGTGTGAAGTGTACGGAAACAACGTAATGAGTGAATGTTCCGTCCCGGAAATGGTGCATTTGGTTAAAAAATGTGTAACGTTGTTGCTTTAATTTTCTTTGAAAGCGGTGCTGATAGACAATAAAAGTGGTTTAAAAGCTGTGAGCTGTCTGGGGAAGTTAACCTTGCATTACTGAGCAACCTTTTCACCAGGTATCCAGTCTAGCTCACCAAATTCCCAACCAGACTAACATAAATTATAATCTTTTAATAGTCATACGACAACCGGTGATATATATATATATAAGAGAATTTAAATAAAAAGAAATACATCAGTTTATATTTGGAAATTTATTCTAACATTGATCAGAGGGACCACCTGCTCGAAACTGCTTTTGTGTTACGATGCTGATCGTGACAGTTTTTGTCGAACACCGTCACAGGCTATGAAACGTGGACTCTTCGAACTGGAAACAAATCGGTGATCTAACGTGTGGTGCCACACCATCTCACCTCTGCAGAAACACTTCAAAGGCACACCCCCGGCCTGTGTGTCATGGTCTTATGGGAGTGTGTAGGGGTATTCTATTTTGTCCTCCCTCATAGTGCAACGAACAACTCGGACCTTATTGTGGTATCCTCAGGATATTTCAGAAACGACTTCAGCGCGTTTGTAACCATAAAAATGCAAACCAACTTCTGCTTCCCCTTGAAAATGAAACGCTTCTCACGAGTGTGCGAACCTGACAGGAGCTCACAAAACTTCATTCGACCGTTCTTCCTCACCCACCCTACATCCCGGATCTCCCACCTTCCGCTTTTCATCTGTATGGCCCAATGAATGATGCTCTCCACGGGTAGCAGTACGAGATGGAGAGGTCACTGATGAAGAAGTGCATAGGCTCCGACGTCGACCTATAGAGCGGTACCACGCGGACGTACAGGTCCTATTCGGAAGTTTGTGTAAGGCTGTGGCATTGAACGGAGATTGTATTGGAAAATAGGCTACGTACAGCCAAAAGAGTGAAGAATAATTTGTTGTATAGGAACCATGAATAAAACCAACCTACCTCCACACAAAAAAAAAAGTCTAGCATTAGTCACTGAGCCCGCATCTCGTGGTCGTGCGGTAGCGTTCTCGCTTCCCACGCCCGGGTTCCCGGGTTCGATTCCCGGCGGGGTCAGGGATTTTCTCTGCCTCGTGATGGCTGGGTGTTGTGTGATGTCCTTAGGTTAGTTAGGTTTAAGTAGTTCTAAGTTCTAGGGTACTGATGACCATAGATGTTAAGTCCCATAGTGCTCAGAGCCATTTGAACCATTAGTCACTGAATACCCCTCGTAAAAATAAAATGCACCTGGTAAAACTAATTTGCCATTATAGAAATCATAACTGGGGCCCTAGAACATGTATGCGACTGAGGAGAAGCCATACTCACTAAAACTCTGCAGAGATGTGATGTCAAAAAAGAAAAAAAAAGTATTTTCCAACAAAGAAAAAACCTCGAGACACCATAATGGTTTTTGTATTTAATCGACTTATGTGTTATGACAAGAAAATGGTGCAGTGAAGATTTAGCATAAATAGGCCACTCTTCGTGTGACTGGTTGTAATTAATATCAGTTAATGACAAATCATGGGTAAAAGCCTTCAGAAGGTCCTTAGATGAAGATTAATTTCTTGTCCAGCATTTTGAAACACCTTGGCGGCGATTCCGCAACTGTGGTGATGGTTTCGAAGAAAATTTCAGCACCAGTTGCATTGGAACTTACATATTATTTAGAATGAGAGATGTTCTAATGCATCCTGCAAAATAAGAAATGAATGAATAAAATGAAATTCTTAATGTTAATTGTTCGGGAGGTGGCACACATTACATTGATAGTGGTAGGAAGACATTAATGACATCGTCAAATAGAATTTTTGAGATGGAAAGAAATTAAGAACTCCTACTGTAGAAGACTAACCTACTTGCTGGATACGTTAAGGCACAGAGGCAGGGAGAGTGGAGAAGCTTGGTGATACCAGAGCGTGAAAATATGAAATCCAGTGTAATAAATTATCTGCATTATTAACCGGACTTCTAAAACGGAATTTAGACTGCAGGACAGACTTATGAGAATATAAACGTGCATTCGATACTACCCCGGAGGGAAGGAGACGTCCTTTCGATGGGACACCATTGAGAAAATTTAGAGAACCGACATTTGAAACTGACTACAGAACGATTCTACTGCCTCCAACATACATTGCAAGTAAAGACCACTAAGATAAGATTCGAGAAATTAGGACTCATACGCAGGCATATAGACAGTCGTCTTTCCCTCGCTCTATTTTCGAGTGGAACGGGAAAGGAAATGACTAGTATTGGTACAGGCCACCCTCCACCACGTGCCGTTCTGTAGCTTGCGGAGTGGCCGGCCGCTGTGGCCGAGCGGTTCTAGGAGCTTCAGTCCGGAACCGCGCTGCTGCTACGGTCGCAGGTTCGAATCCGGCTCGGGCATGGATGTGTGTGATGTCCTTAGGTTAGTTTGGTTTACGTAGTTCGAAGTTATAGGGGAGCGATGACCTCAGATGTCCCATAGTGCTCAGAGCCATTTGAACCAGGTGAGGCGTAAAGCTTTCTGTCGCGCAGTCAAGGATACACGAGTAGGCATTCAGTTCCGAAAGCCGATATGGATGAAGATTCGTTGAATGCTTCGCACACTGACACTTGTTGATGGTTCAGCACTGAAATCTGCGGCAATTTGCGGAAGGGTTGTACTTCTGTCACGTTGAACGATTCTCCTCAAACGTTGTTGGTCTCGTTCTTGCAGGACGTTTTTCCGGTCACAGCGATGTCGCAGATTTGATGTTTTACCTGATTTCTGATATTCACGGTACACTCTTAATGATGAAGATGCAATGGGAGATACGATACTGCGTGAAGAGTTTGACAGAGCACTGAAAGACCTGAGTCGAAACAAAGCCCCGGGAGTAGACAACATTCCATTAGAACTACTGACGGCCTTGGGAGAGCCAGTCCTGACAAAACTCTACCATCTGGTGAGTAAGATGTATGAGACAGGGGAAATACCCTGAGACTTCAAGAATAATATAATAATTCCAATCCCAAAGAAAGCAGGTGTTGACAGATGTGAAAATTAGCGAACTATCAGTTTAATAAGTCACGGCTGCAAAATACTAACGCGAATTCTTTACAGACGAATGGAAAAACTGGTAGAAGCCGACCTCGGGGAAGGTCAGTTTGGATTGCGTAGAAATGTTGGAACACGTGAGGCAATACTGACCCTACGACTTATCTTAGAATCTAGATTAAGGAAAGGCCAAGCTACGTTTCTAGCATTTGTACACTTAGATAAAGCTTTTGACAGTGTTGTCTAGAATACTTTCTTCCAAATTCTGAAGGTGTCAGGGATAAAATACAGGGAGCGAAAGGCTATTTACAATTTGTACAGAAACCAGATGGCTGTTACAAGAGTCGAGGGACATGAAAGGGAAGCAGTGGTTGGGAAGGGAGTGTGACAGGGATGTAGCCTCTGCCCAATGTTATTCAATCTGTATATTGAGCAAGCAGTGAAGGAAACAAAAGAAAAATTCGGAGTACGTATTAAAATCCATGGGGAAGCAATAAAAATTTTGAGGTTCGCCGATGACATAGTAATTCTGTCAGACAGCAAAGGACTTGGAAGAGCAGTTGAACGGAATGGACAGTGTCTTGTAATGAGGATATAAGATGAACATCAACAAAAGCAAAACGAGAATAATGGAATGTAGTCTAAATAAATCGGGTAATGCTGAGGGAATTAGATAAGGAAATGAGACACTTAAAGTAGTAAAGGAGTTTTGCTATTTGGGGAGCAAAATAACTGATGATGGTCGAGGTAGAGAGGATATAAAATGTAGACTGGCAATGGCAAGAAAAGCGTTTCTGAAGAAGAGAAATTTGTTAACATCGAGTATAGATTTAAGTGTCAGGAAGTCGTTTCTGAAAGTATTTGGATGGAGTGTAGCCATGTATGGAAGTGAAGCATGGACGATAAATAGTTTGGACAAGAAGAGAATAGAAGCTTTCGAAATGAGGTGCTACAGAAGAATGCTGAAGATTAGATGGGTAGATCACATAACTAATGATGAAGTATTGAAGAGAATTGGGGAGAAGAGGAGTTTGTGGGACAACTTGACAAAAAGAAGGGACCGGTTAGTAGGACATGTTCTGAGACATCAAGGAATCACAAATTTAGCATTGGAGGGCAGTGTGGAGGGTAAAAATCGTAGAGGGAGACCAAGAGATGAATACACTAAGCAGATTCAGAAGGATGTAGGTGGCAGTAGGTACTGGGAGATGAAGAAGCTTGCAGAGGATAGGGTAGCATGGAGAGCTGCATCAAACCAGTCTCTCGACTGAAGACCACAACAACTCTTGAAATGGTCGTACGGGAAAATCACCACTTTATCTCTATCTCGGAAACGCTGTGTCCCATCGCTCGAGTGCCGATTATACCACCACGTTCAAACTCAGTTAAATGTTGATAACCCGCCACTGTAGCAGCAGTAACCGATCTAACAACTGCGCCAGACATAGTCTTACTTAGGCATCACCCACCGCAGCGCCGTATTCTGCCTTTTACATATCTCTGTATTTGAATACGCATGCCTATTTCTTTGGCGTTTTAGTGTAGATTAGATGCTTCGACCAGACTCAGTGATATGTTTTTTGAGTAGAAAAGATGGATTGCTGATGCAACTAATTAGGTCTGAAGACGATCCAGTTTGATCAGGTCATTGAATCTAATTACAAACTACACAAATGAGAAGAACAATAAACGAAAATTATCTTAATTATCTAAGCAGTGGCTGAACTTCTCATGATGAGTATGTTGAAATGATTTTTTGGTTGGTCTGATTGACAATCTTTATTCCCAAATCGATTTCTTTATAAATTGACCCCAAGCCACTCAGGACCATGTCGCATTTCTAAACGCTTCACGTAACCTCGTGGCCACAGACGCCCTGGATCGGATTCTTCTTGGCGGCTAATGCTCAGGTCACCGCCCTCACCCGGTGACGTCTCCCTTTAAAAACTTGTCCATCCCTCAGGAGGCGCACGGCTTCCGAAAGTGTTAGTGGCTCGGTATTCACAATAATTATTATCATTACCACAGATAGCATTATACAGGTTCCTATAAATCGGAGGAATTAATGAGAAAGAAGATTGAGCTGATTTCCGGCTCGGGTTGGTGCCGTTGTTAGGTTGGCATCGTGTAATAGGGATAGTGGCGTCCTGTATTCTTCTTGTGTTTACTGGCGCCACTACGGTTCCTAGCGTTGTCTGTCCACGAGTGGCAGCAGCAGCGGTTATCGATATCTGGTACCGTGGTACTATCTTTGCAAGGACGTCAGATTACCAAATGAGCAGCAACCAGTCGCAAGATGACATTTTCTTTATGTCTGACGTCTGTTAGTGTTATTACTCAGGGAACCAGGGAACATACACGTTGAAAGCACCGATGATGGCAGTTGAAATCGATTTGCAAAAGTAAATGAAGAAAACATGATCTTGCGACTGGTTGCTGCTCATTTGGTAATTTTGAAAGTATCTAACCAAAATTGTATCCTTTTATTCTGTGAAAGTATCAGTGACAAGATTGTTCTATATTAATTATTCAGCAAATCTGCATCTGACTGCGTCTGTGAACTTGTTTCTTGCACTCCTCCAGTTTGCCAGAAATAGAACGTGTATTTGACTCAGCAATAAAATTTAAGAGAATAATGCCGTTTGTGCAATGGCATTAAAATGGTACTGGAAAATTAACTTTTGGCCCTGATGTTTACTTGGTTCTTTCATTGGTACTCTACTGCTCATTTTCATATTCAGTTTAAGCAAAGGATTTGGATTATGATTCAGGCTGTTAGATATCAACACATTGTTGACCCCAATATATATATATATATTACACAAAACCTATCGTAGTATGAAACACTCTTACAACAAAATTATACCAAACGCTTACTGTGCCAAACCTTGGACATACAAATCCTAACTCTGAATGTTATCTAACAAAAACAATTTGAAATCATTATGAATCTTCTCTCATTTACGTGCTAAAGTTTGGTCTGGGGAGCGAGCGCGACCTACCTTACAGCTGTCACCACACGAAGGCTTCCTTCGGGCACCTACCTGCGACTCCTCGGTTTTTTACTGCACGCGCCCGTCTCTCTTAACCATCAAAGAACCTCCTACTCAAAGATATTATACTCGTTCCACCTTGCGGTTGGCGACTACCAACTATATTCTGGAGCTACCCTGATCAGACCTTAGCACATACCTTCCAATTTTATGGTTTACAGTCGCTGCACACCTTGGGATCCATATGGAGCCCCCCATTCAGAAGGACGTTAAATGTTTTCTGGGTCGGTGTGTGTCGTAGAGTTCGGCTAGGACAGAGCAGCAGTACGACGACATCCTGGGACTGCTGGCGGCACGCAGGCACTGCCGGATCGAGGGGCTGTGGGTGCGAGGGCGACAACCTCGTACTCCACCAGCCCCAGGATGTCTGAATTCAGTGAACATTAACCCAGTAGTGAAACCTCCACTATTTTGAGATCACGCCGTTTGTTCGTGCGTTGCTCCTCGCAGGGTCGCTGAGACATAGAGCAACGAGTGGAGTGCTTGGAGTTGGCGAAATTAGTTAGCCGTCCTCCACTTCTTATTATTAATCAGTGAATCTCTTGCGTTTATTGATTATATTCAACCAGCGCATTTTTCTGCCTAGTGGCCGCTAACGCCATGGGAGTTAGCGTATTTTCGCGACAGTGTACCTTTCCTCACCTTGCGTGTAGTTCGACGGCCTCCTTGATTGTGGTTCGGATATTTGGTTTCATTTGGACTACTTTGGTCGTAGTGGTTCCTTCTGCTTCTGGATGTTCTAAACACCGGATTCAGAAGACGCAGTGCTGTCCACCGGTTCCGCCTTCCCTGGGTTATACCATCGTTGTGTTGGTTATCAGACATTAGGTAGATTTTGCAAGAGTGTTGGCCGGCGTTTCAGCTGTCACTAGTTTGAGTTGCCATCCGGTTAAGTGCACACAACTCTTGGCTGCCTGTCTCATCGGTTACGAAGTTGAGTAACTTTCCGAGGCCGATCCTTGGAGCAATGTCTGAGGTCCATTTCTCTCTTGATTTGGTCAAATTGTGACGATTGTTTTCTTTTTAAATATATTTTAATTTCGTATTATGACTATTGGGGCCATTAGCCGACAAGTAACTTGAATTTCTTGTCAATAAGGCTATCCGCCGTGAATACAATTGGTCTTAAGAATTTTTAATTAGATATTGTCTCTTAATAGAGAAATTTTGATGATTGTCCTTTTTAGCCGGCCGGTGTGGCCGAGCGGTTCTAGGCGCTTCAGTCTGGAACCGCGGGAGTGCTACGGTCGCAGGTTCGAATCCTGCCTCGGGCATGGATGTGTGTGATGTCCTTAGGTTACTTAGGTTTAAGTAGTTCTAAGTTCTAGGGGGACTGATGATGATGACCTCAGATGTTAAGTTCCATAGTGCTCAGAGCCATTTTTTGTCCTTTTTAATTTTAGTATCTCTTGAAAAAGTTTAACTGCTTCTTAAGAATTTGCTATCCAGGCCTTCAGTCGTCAAATTGTTTGAGTTATTACTATTGGGGTCTTCAGCCGTGAGTGCAACTTGCTTACAAATGTTTTTATTAGATATTGTGTCTTAACAGTCAAATTTGATAATTGTTCCTTATTGTCAACCTTATTTGCAATTGTTTCCAAATAAAGTCTACGTGATTTTTTTTAAAAAAAGAAACTGAACAACCAACGGTAACAGAGTACGGACCCGTCCACACCGAATCCTACCTTTCCCTAAGTCCCAAGTCTCAACGTAACATATCCTCGCAACATTTGGCAGAAGTGTTTCGCCTTGCTTTTCAGATGGCAAGTTGTAACTCGCGTGCTCGCAAGTTACTTGGTACGAAAATTTTTTCATTTACTATTCAAACTCGACTGTGAAAATGGCATTTAAGCGAGTATAATGAAAAAGTAAAACATTTTCTGGGATGAATTGAAATAAATTAAGGTTACCTTTTGTTGAGAAGTCGTATTTTCCAGTAAACCTTAATGAGCAGGTGCGATACCAAGTAATCGAGCAAATCACTTTCGAACATCTGTGGTTTCTTCGTACCTCAAATGGAAAAAATACTGACACGAATTACTCGTATTTACAGAATACTGGGGAAACTGGTAGGCGCTCTCATCGAAACTCAGTTTGGTTTCCGGAGACATATAGCAACATGTGAGGCAATACTGAGCCAAGGACTTAGCTTATTAGACAGAGTGCAGAACGGCAAACCTACACTTATGGCACTTTTAGATCTCGGCAGAGCCTTTGACATTGTTGAATGGAGTATACACGTTGAAATTTTGATTGTAGGAATAAAATATAGGGAACGAATATACTCTGTCCAATATGATAAGGAGGAAGCGAGTATCAACGTCCAGTATGTTAAATCTATTTTGATACAGGTTCTACGAGTAGTGTTTCTGCATGGGTTGAGATCTTCGCTTTCGATGTAGGCAACAATTAAAATCATTAGCTATCTATTGGCTGTGTTGCGCATTACAGTGATACGTGGCCCCTCAGAAGGAGGTGAATACTGGTGTCATAGTGTTTTCTAGTGAGGTACAAAGGCGGCAGTCACCGTTTATCAAAGTAGTATTCAAACGAGCACATGCAGTGCAACACCTTAATACAGTTCGAGTTGCAGGGGCAGTGCGTAGGACCCAAGACGGATGGACTTTCATGTGGCCGATCGGTTCTAGGCGCTTCGGTCTGGAACCACGAGACTGCTACGGTCGCAGGTTCGAATCCTACCTCGGGCATGGATGTTTGTGATGTCCTTAGGTTAGTTAGGTTTAAGTAGTTCTACGTTCTAGGGGACTGATGACCTCAGATGTTGTCGCATAATGCTCAGAGCTATTTGACCCATTTGAACGGATGGACTTTCAGTCGCTGCAAATGCCAGTGAGTCTCCAAATGCCGTGTATAAACTGTGGACACGCTATAGCGAGACAGGTCAGTACACGATACGAGTTGGAAAAGGTCGCCGACGCATTACAACCCCACGTCAAGAGCGATATCTGGCAATCTCTGCTTCGCGGCGTCTTATGGATACAGCTGGAGCACACTTAGACGTCTCAGAAGGGCCAGTGTAATGAAGACTGTAATGAACGGGTCACCAGAAAGGACCTTGTGATCCAAACGTCCTGTTCGAGTAGCCCGCAAGATACGACAACATCTTCCAGCTCGCCTTCAGTTGTTCTGTCCCCAAGTCAACTGGGAACTTCTTCACTGGCAAAACTTCAAGACGAATCCAGGCATTATTCCATGCGAGATATGGTGGCTGTGTTCGTGTGCGGAGACTCATGGTGAGCAGTACTTGCCAAATGTTGTTCAGGAAATCGAAAGATTTCCAAAGTTCTGCGATGCTGTGGGGAGGCTTCAGTGTTGACAGTCATATGGTTCTTGTCGTTGTCTATGGTCGCCTTAGGGTCAGGCAGTACATCGAACAGATCCCGTTAGATCAAACGGTGGCTGCTGCATATGAATTCCTTGTAATGCCATGGCCCATATGCGGGTGTCAGCGAAGCGTAAGTGCTGAAGCAATGGAGTGGCTGGTCCCATCGTGCTTACCTGGGACATGGTTGATGGACGTCTTTTCGGTCACCCTATTTCACCGCAGACTTTAAGAACTCTCATGGGCTCTCATTGAAGAATGTGAACGGATACGATAGGGTGACCTCCGCAGACTTATAAAGAGCAAGCCACGTAGGTGTGAGGCAGTGATAAACGCTCACAGAGGGGATACAGGTTACTGAAGTTCTCGAATGAAAAGTACGTAGGGTGGCTGCATAATGATTGTTGTGTTGGCAGAAGAGCCAAAACCGTGTTACTAGTGGAGGCCGAAATGCACGCGTTCTAGCTCACGCAGGCTGGAGTGAGGAGGAAAGAACTATACTGACGTGAGGTCTGGAACATGTCAAGGAATTAGAATTCAGAAAGCGGACGTAATTACTTTGATACTTAACTTTAATTCATTAATGATGAACGTCGCTCTTGACGGTACATGATTCACAATATTATCTGTTCAGAATACATTCTTGAAGTAATTATAGGAACTGAATATGGCGTCTTGCTGGGTCGTAGCAAATGACGTAGCTGAAGGCTATGCTAAACTGTTGTCTCTGTAAATGAGAGCGTATGTAGACAGTGAACCATCGCTAGCAAAGTCGGCTGTACAACTGGGGCGAGTGCTAGTGAGTCTCTGTAGACTAGACATGCCGTGCGGCGGCGCTCGGTCTGCAATCACTGATAGTGGCGACACGCGGGTCCGACGTATACTAACGGACCGCGGCCGATTTAAAGGCTACCACCTAGCAAGTGTGGTGTCTGGCGGTGACACCACAGTTTCCACTTTATTTTCGACACCTGTCGGACATTTCAGATATTTTTATATAACCAATCGAGGATGTAATAATGTTTTGTTGTTTACTGAATTTGTGAGAGATAAAGGTGTAATTCAGTAGCATACCAACTCCTCGACTATTGCTCAATGGAGTATGATAGACGCCCAAGGTCATGTCCCTCTACGTCGTTTGAGGAGTGTCCAAGTACAGAAACCAGACAGCAGTTATAAGAGTCAAAGGACATAAAATAGAAGCCATAACTGAGAAGGGACTGAGCGAGGGTAGTAGCCTATCTCTAATGTTACTGAATCTATAAGTCGAAGAAGCAATGAAGGTGTAAAAGATCGTCTATGAATAGGAATAAAACTGTGCGTGAAAGGATATCAATATAACATTCCCTGATGGATTGCTATTTTCAGCGAACGTGAAGAAGAATTACAGAATCTGTTGAACGGAATCAAGAGCCTAATGAGTATACAATATGGATTGAGAGCAAATCCAAAAAGACAAAAGTAATGAGAAGCAGCAGAAATGAGGACAGTGAGAAACGTAACATGAACAATGGAACATCAAAAAATGTGGCCAGGAAGTAGATGCAATTAAGGAGCTCTGTTATCTTGGAAGCAAACTACTCCATGGGGGATGAAGCAAGGACGACAGCATTGTAGCAGAGGCAAAGAGGGCATTCCAGGCGAAAAGAACTCTACTGGTGTCAAAAATACGCCTCAATTTGACCAAGAAATTTCTTGTAGAGGGAACTGCAGCGAGTAAAAACTGTAGAGGAAGGCAGAGACTGGAATACATACAGCAAATAACTGAGGACGTAGAATGGAAGTGCTACTGTGAAATTAAGAGGTTGGCGCAGGAAAGGAATTGGTGGTGGGCCACTGGTGGTGGCAAAACTTCAAGACGAATCCAGGCATTATTCCATGCGAGATATGGTGGCTGTGTTCGTGTGCGGAGACTCATGGTGGGTGGTACCTGCCAAATGTTGTTCAGGAAATCGAAAGATTTCCAAAGTTCTGTGGTGCTGTGGGGAGGCTTCAGTGCTGACATTCATATGTTTCTTATCGTTGTCCATGGTCGCCTTAGGGTCAGGCAGTACATCGAACAGATCCCGTTAGATCATACGGTGGCTGCTGCATATGAATTCCTTGTAATGCCATGGCCCATATGTACGGAAAGGAAACAGGTTGCAAGGTGAATATCAACAAAACTAAACCAGGAGTAATGGAATATAGTTGAATTAACTTGGGTGTTATTGAGGGAGTTAGATTAGAAAATGCGACGATAAGAGTGGCAGACGAGTTATGCTATGCGCAGAAAAATAATGATGGCTGAATTTTTCTTCGGAAAAGAGGAATATGTTAACCTCTAATATAAATTTAAATTTAATTAATTTTAGTTAATTAGTTACATGTTCCATAGATCTTTTGAATGATTCTTTTAGCGAAATTATCTCGAACATGTCAGTTTTGCAGCATACGTGTACACTATTAGTGTTAAAATTAATGAATAGATAATCATATTTAGTCCTACTAATGCAGCTGCACTTAATTTTGTTTTCTGGGTACCAGTTTTTAAGTATAAATTCGTTAATGGAATAGAAGGAATTGACCAGGAGGAATTATTTTAAATTAGATTTAAAAACTGCTTCGCTCCCTGTCAGCCATTAGATGTTATTGGGAAAATGATGAAACATTTTTGTTACTTCATATTGAACTTCTTTCAGAGCCGCTGATAGGTTTAACAGTGGGCAATGAAGTTCATTTTCCCCTCTAGTGTTGTAGACTGTTCTGTTCAAATTGTGATGGATTATTTATGACGAATTTCAGGAGCGAATATATGTATTACGAGGGCGCAGTTAAAATGCATAGCTTCTTGAAGAGGTACCTACATGGCGCCCGTGGGTGAGGGCCACTTACTCCTAATACTCTTTGCGAAAGCAAAGAGAGCTTCACTGCAAGTTTAAACGCAGCCAAAACCTCTCAGACAAACAGAAGCTAAACGATGTCAAAGTTATCATAAGGAGGGCTATGCGTGAAGCGTTCAGTAGATTCGAAAGTAAAATTCTATGTACCGACTTGACAGAAAATCCTAGGAAGTTCTGGTCTTTCGTTAAATCAGTAAGTGGCTCGAAACAGCATGTCCAGACACTCCGGGATGATGATGGCATTGAAACAGTGGATGACGAGCGTGAAGCTGAGATACTAAACACCTTTTTCCAAAGCTGTTTCACAGAGGAAGACCGTACCGCAGTTCCTTCTCTAGATCGTCGCACGAACGAAAAAATGGCTAACGTCGAAATAAGTGTCCAAGGAATAGAAAAGCAACTGAAATCACTCAACAGAGGAAAGTCCACTGGACCTGACGGGATACCAATGCGATTCTACACAGAGTACGCGAAAGAACTTGCCCCCCTTCTAACAGCCGTGTACCGCAAGTCTCTAGAGGAACGGAAGGTTCCAAATGATTGGAAAAGAGCACAGGTAGTCCCAGTCTTCAAGAAGAGTCGTCGAGCAGATGCGCAAAACTGTAGAAATATATCTCTTACGTCGATCTGTTGTAGAATTTTAGAACATGTTTTTTGCTCGCTGTGTCGTTCCTGGAAACCTAGAGTC
Source organism: Schistocerca cancellata (assembly GCF_023864275.1). NCBI lineage: Eukaryota > Metazoa > Arthropoda > Insecta > Orthoptera > Acrididae > Schistocerca > Schistocerca cancellata. The sequence goes on from NC_064635.1 coordinate 129,582,513, forward strand.
TACACTGCATGGATACCGTAAACAGCGATCGTGTGAGACCCAACTCGCTTTATTTGTTCATGAGACCCAAAAAATATTAGATACAGGCTCCCAAGTAGATGCCATTTTCCTTGACTTCCGGAAGGCGTTTGATACAGTTCCGCACTGTCGCCTGATAATCAAAGTAAGAGCCTACGGAATATCAGACCAGCTGTGTGGCTGGATTGAAGAGTTTTTAGTAAGCAGAACACAGTATGTTGTTCTCAATGGGGAGACGTCTACAGACGTTAAAGTAACCTCTGGCGTGCCACAGGGGAGTGTTATGGGACTATTGCTTTGCACAATATATATAAATGATCTAGTAGATAGTGTCGGAAGTTCCGTGCGGCTTTTCGTGGATGATGCTGTAGTATACAGAGAAGTTGCAGCATTAGAAAATTGCAGCGAAATGCAGGAATATCTGCAGCGGATAGGCACTTGGTGCAGGGAGTGGCAACTGACTCTTAACAAATGTAATTATTGCGAATACATAGAAAGAAGGATCCTTTATTGTATGTTTATATGATAGCGGAACAAACACTGGTAGCAGTTACTTCTGTAAAATATCTGGGAGTATGCGTGCGGAACGATTTGAAGTGGAATGATCATATAAAATTAATTGTTGGTAAGGCGGGTCCTAGGTTGAGATTAATTGGGAGAGTCCTTAGAAAATGTAGTCCATCAACAAAGGAGGTGGCTTACAAAACACTCGTTCGACCTATACTTGAGTATTGCTCATCAGTATGGGATCCGTCGAGGTTGGGTTGACGGAGGAGATAGAGAAGATCCAAAGAAGAGCGGCGCGTTTCGTCACAGGGTTATTTGGTAAGCGTGATAGCGTTACGGAGATGTGTAGCAAACTCAAGTGGCAAACTCTGCAAGAGAGGCGCTCTGCATCGCGGTGTAGCTTGCTGTCCAGCTTTCGAGAGGGTGCGTTTCTGGATGAGGTACCGAATATATTGGTTCCCCCTACTTATACCTCCCGAGGAGATGACGAATGTAAAATTATAGAGATTCGAGCGCGCACGGAGGCTTTCCTGCAGTCGTTTCTTCCCGCGAACCATACGCGACTGAAACAGGAAAGGGAGGTTATGACAGTGGCACATTAAATGCCCTCCGCCACACACTGTTGGGTGGCTTGCGGAGTGTAAATGTAGATGGAGATGGAGATGTAGAAGGTTCCCTTTTGCGCAAGCAATACTTTCTTTCTAAGCGAGGAGTTATCACAGACAATTATTCCGTACAACATTACTGAGTGTAAATGTAGAAAATACGTCAGCAGGTTAACACGTTTGTCTCCAAGACTAGCACTGATGTTATGTTATATTAACTGGGGACCTAGAAATGACGGAAAGGCTCCGTCCCCGCCGCAGCCGCAGTGGTCCGCAACCCCACGACAGATACCGCAGTCCACTTCACCCCTCCGCCGCCCCACACCGAACCGAGGGTTATTGTGTGGTTCGGCCCCCGGTGGACCCCCACGGAACGTCTCACACCAGACGAGTGTAACCCCTATGTTTGCGTGGTAGAGTAATGGTGGTGTACGCTTACGTGGAGAACTTATTTGCGCAGCAATCGCCGACACTGTGTAGCTGAGGCGGAATAACGGGAACCAGCCCGCATTCGCCGAGGCAGATGGAAAACCGCCTAAAAACCATCCACAGACTGGCCGGCTTACCGCACCTCGACAGGAATCTGCCGGGCGGATTCGTGCCGGGGACCGGCGCTCCTTCCCGCCAGGAAAGCAGTGCGTAAGACAGCACGGGCATACGAGCGGGCTTAGCAATGATACGTAGAGCGAAAGTGGCTGAACTCAGTTTCTTGAGAAGTTCAGTAATATGCTTCTTCCAGTTCAAGTTTTCATCAATACACACACCTAAAAAATTTGGAGCATTCTCCCTTACTTGCTCGTGTGCTACGTTAATTATAGGTATGTCTCTGTTTCGTGTGAAGAACTGAATATAGTGAGTTCTTTTCTCAAAATTTAGGGAGAATTCACTCCATAATTCTTTTGAAAATATCATTTGCCTTCTCTCCTGTTGCTTTCTCTCTATTGGGATTTATTATAACACTAGTATCTTTTGCAAAAAGTACCAATTTTGCTTTCTGCATGTAAGTGGAAGCTCATTCACTTATGTAAGTACTAGGAGTGGCTCAAAATTGGACCCTCTTTATGACTTTTTTCCCAGTCACTATAATTTTCTATCTTTGCGACATCGTCTAATTTATACTAAAATGTAGACTTTCACGGCCGGAAATATCACGTCCATTATAATTATCCGGGCTGTTATGCCGTGGTCGGTTGATGAATTCTGTGTCGATTCCCAACGTTTCGTCTCCGACTGCGGGAGACATCTTCAAGGGGTCCGTAGCTCAATGGAAGGTCCAACACACCCACTGGCTCGCTACTGACTGAGCGAGCCAGTGGGTGTGTTGGACCTTCCATTGAGCTACGGAACCCCTTGAAGATGTCTCCCGCAGTCGGAGACGAAACGTTGGGAATCGACACAGAATTCATCAACCGACCACGGCATAACAGCCCGGATAATTATAATGGACATCGTCTAATTTGTTCAGCACAGCCTTTGGCAGTCCGTTTATTAATTATGATTCAAGTCAGCTATGCTTAAAGCCATCAATTCCCAAAAACATTTGTTTTTCTAAGAGCATGGCAGGATCTACACAATCAAATGCCTTGAAAAGATCACAAAATGTATCAACTGGAGTAATATTTTCATTTATGGCTTGTACTATTTGACGAGTGAATGTATAAATAGCATTCCCACCCGAGCAACCCTTCTGGAATCCAAACTATGACTTGCTAAGTAAATCTTGAGTACGTTACGTTTATGAATATTTTGGAGAAAGATTTCAGTAAGGAAACTGAACGATAACATGACGTGTGCCGAGAAAAATGGCAACAGAAAAAGCACAAAAAATACACGCAAACAGCAACAACAGTTCTTAAGAACATCCTGTAACATACAATAAATAAGGTAGTATGAATGTATCCGCAAAGAACTATATTCAAAAAGCAAACAGTACAAATGTAATAATGTCTTACAGTGTTTATATAACTATGCTATTATCTGTATGTTTCAGATTTGAAGAACCCACTGCTGCCGGCGATATTTGTCGCTGAAACTAGTTTGAGGAATAAATAAATAACAAAATGTGTTTTGCATCAAGGCGGACACACAATTCCCATACCGTTGTGGACGATAATTGTGTACGTCTCTCTTCTCACTTTTCTTATTAAGTGGTTTAACAAATGTTAGGAAGTCTTTTCTTATCTCAGGTAAAAGGAATTAGAAGTTTTTGAAATGTCATACTACAGAGGACTGTTGAAGGTCATATGGTTTGGACGGACTGCTAGTGAGGAGGGACAAAATCAAATTTGTGAGAAAAGAAGTTTGTGGTACTATTAGACATTTTTTCAGTTTGCGGAAGTTTTTGAAATGTCATGCTGAGGCTTGAAGGAATCATCGCTTTCTTGATGGAGGAAAGACTGTGTGTAGGGGGAGGGGAGAGGGGGAGGGTTTTGGTATTATTGAGGTAATTCAAAGACTTAATACATTTATCAGGTTCAAATGGCTGTCGGATGTAGCAGTTATGGAACGATGAAGAGGCTTCATCACCACATGAAACCAGCCTTAAACTGAAGAACGCAACATCCCGAATGGTTTCACGTACCACGTTTGGCATTGCTTGTGCGTAGTAATGGATCGTAAATGGTGTAAAACGAATCTATTGTGCGGCAAATTATTAATTAAGAGAGTAGTATAAACTGTCTGCGAGAATTGGACGTTCCGTGCTATGCACGCATCTCTTTGGAATAAGTATCCAAAGATGTATATTTGAGGACTCTGTGTAAAGCGATTACAGAGATCGGACGAGTTTTATGTTGCAAAGGATTTGCTATTGTTGTGCGACGCTATTAAGGTCCATTGTGAATTTAAGTTAGTCGAGGGCACAATAAACAAATTCAACAAAGTAATACGCATTCAAAGTGTGTATTTATCAATTTATAAAAAAATCAGGAATACAGAAATACAAGTCGCAGAGGAATGAAATAAATACGAAGTGCAGGGAAGCTAAGACGAAATGGCTGCAGGAAAAATGTGAAGACATCGAAAAAGATATGATTGTCGGAAGGACAGACTCAGCATACAGGAAAGTCAAAACAACCTTTGGTGACATTAAAAGCAATGGTGGTAACATTAAGAGTGCAACGGGAATTCCACTGTTAAATGCAGAGGAGAGAGCGGATAGGTGGAAAGAATACATTGAAAGCCTCTATGAGGGTGAAGATCTGTCTGATGTGATAGAAGAAGAAACAGGAGTCGATTTAGAAGAGATAGGAGATCCAGTATTAGAATCGGAATTTAAAAGAGCTTTGGAGGACTTACGGTCAAATAAGGCAGAAGGGATAGATAACATTCCATCACAATTTCTAAAATCATTGGGGGAAGTGGCAACAAAACGACTACCATCTAACTTTCGGAAAAGCATCATCCACACAATTCCGAAGACGACAAGAGCTGACAAGTGCGAGAATTATCGCACAATCAGCTTAACAGCTCATGCATCGAAGCTGCTTACAAGAATAATATACAGAAGAATGGAAAAGAAAATTGAGAATGCGCTAGGTGACGATCAGTTTGGCTTTAGGAAAAGTAAAGGGACGAGAAAGGCAATTCTGACGTTACGGCTAATAATGGAAGCAAGGCTAAAGAAAAGTCAAGACACTTTCATAGGATTTGTCGACCTGGAAAAAGCGTTCGACAATATAAAATGGTGCAAGCTGTTCGAGATTCTGAAAAAAGTAGGGGTAAGCTATAGGGAGAGACGGGTCATATACAATATGTACAACAGCCAAGAGGGAATAATAAGAGTGGACAATCAAGAACGAAGTGCTCGTATTAAGAAGGGTGTAAGACAAGGCTGTAGCCTTTCGCCCCTACTCTTCAATCTGTACATCGAGGAAGCAATGATGGAAATAAAAGAAAGGTTCAGGAGTGGAATTAAAATACAAGGTGAAAGGATATCAATGATACGATTCGCTGATGACATTGCTATCCTGCGTGAAAGTGAAGAAGAATTAAATGATATGCTGAACGGAATGAACAGTCTATTGAGTACACAGTATGGTTTGAGAGTAAATCGGAGAAATACGAAGGTAATGAGAAGTAGTAGACATGAGAAGAGCGAGAAACTTAACATCAGGATTGATGATCACGGAGTCAATGAAGTTAAGGAATTCTGCTACCTAAGCAGTAAAATAACGAATGACGGACGGAGCAAGGAGGACATCACAAGCAGACTCGCTATGGCAAATAAGGCATTTCTGGCCAAGAGAAGTCTACTAATATCAAATACCGGCCTTAATTTGAGGAAGAAATTTCTGAGGATGTAAGTCTGGAGTACAGCATGGACTGTGGGAAAACCGGAACAGAAGAGAATCGAAGCATTTGAGATGTGGTGCTATAGACGAATGTTGAAAATTAGGTGGACTGATAAGGTAAGGAATGAGGAGGTTCTACGCAGAATCGGAGAGGAAAGGAATATGTGGAAAACACTGATAAGGAGAATGGACAGGATGATAGGACATATGCTAAGACATGAGGGAATGACTTCCATGGTACTAGAGGGAGCTGTAGAGGGCAAAAACTGTAGAGGAAGACAGAGATTGGAATACGTCAAGCAAATAATTGAGGACGTAGGTTGCAAACGCTACTCTGAGATGAAGAGGTTAGCACACGAAAGGAATTCGTGGCGGGCCGCATCAAACCAGTCAGTAGACTGATGACCAAAAAAAAGAAGATTTGATAAACATTCTTCAGATATCACGTGACGTAGATCGATCGGAGGTGCAGTGTGGAATGATAGTGGGAGCCTGCATCTTCTCGTGGTCAATATTCTTCGAGAGAATATCTCACAAGCAATAAACTTTTAGTTAAAAAAAAGTTGGGCACATCAATTCTAGTATGATAAAAGAAAAAATATGTTTAATATATTTCATTTTTTAAAATTTTAATCATAAGAATGTCGTGTTCCCAGTTTGGCACAGCTTTGCCACAGGAAACAGGAAAGCGGTCGAAGACGTCCATCTTCTGGTCGGCTCCTGATCGTTGTCAGAAGGAGGCTAGTTATTGATTACGCAAAGACTTCTATTATTCGGAAAAGAACAACCCGGATTTCTTTACGTAATCAGTATGAATTTTATAATTACCTAAGGGACCTTTAACAATGAACAATAAAAAAATTGCATTTTCAAATGAAATCATTAATAAATGGATCAGCTATGAGTTGTACAGAAGACAAGGAGCGGCCTTCTGTCTACGACCAGGATGCTGCAGTATTCTCTGCTGTAGTAAAGGCTGTTTGACATTTATAAAAATAATATGACATGGAGGTAAAAAAAAAAAAAGGAAAAGAATAGAATAAGAGATCTGATAAACAGTAAATACATTCAAACAATTCTCACAAGCAATTAGGGCTTATTTATAAACATTATAACTTACATAAGTAATTTTCTAACTGTATGGTGCGATCAGATTTCAGCCTCTCCTGTGCTAGCTTCTTGGTTCACGTTTTTGTCACAAGTTATTGTCATTACTTTCCTCCTTCCTTGGAGACATTCCTTGCACCGTTCAACACCTTCATACCAATAACTTGCCGGTTTACAGTATCGAACATAAATTACTTGAATTTTATTAATTAATTACTGTTGTCTGCATGCTGGCAAAACCGCTCACTTTTATTGGCTTAAAGGCGACCTTCTTTACGCTTTCACATTACAAGCAGAAGTACGATAAAATGTGAAGATCTACAAAGGTTTTTACTGTCATCTTTTATTTAGATCGAAGCGGAACGTTCAGCTTCTTTGACTGCGCAATCGATGTATTAGCGTCCGCGCTAGATGCGCATCTTTACAGTTACGTAAAGTATATAAAACAAGTGTCTTTCAAAGAATAGGTCTCATCTCATAAGTTGATCATTTAATACACAGATAATGTTTTTTATTTCAGTCTTTGATCACAATATGAATTCTTTAGACGATGGCCAGTTTCAGTCCGTAATGACCATCCTCAGATCCTTTTTACACCATGACCTAAAGTTATAAGGCCATAATGGCATAGGACATGGTGTAAAAAAGATCTGAGGATTGTCATTAAGGACTGAAACCGGTCATGGTCTAAGGAATTCATGTTGTGATCAAAGACTGAAATAAAAAACATTTGACAGTATTGGATCACTGTTTGTATACGCGACCATGTCGCAGTTGGTGACTACACAGATAGGTGGTACCCTTTCCAAGGGTACTCACAGCTTTCATACGACGGAAATCCCAATAATATTACACAATCCATACGCATCATACAACATAGCACCTAGTTGTGCCGAACGATCTTCGTAGCGAATAAACATTTTAGAGATTTCTGGTGAAGCAGTTCCGACGAGGAGTATCAGCGAGAACGACGCTGCGGGATATACAGGCCTATTTACCTCTCCTGTGGTATTTAAAACCGAAGACTTACATTCTTTAGATTTTAAAAGACTGAAGCTAAAACCTAAATAAAACCACTGGAAATCATAACTAAAAATACCAAAAATAAATAAGAAGCAGAGAATTTTCTGAAACAAATTTCTTAAATAAATAAATAAGTACATAATAAACAATGCATCGAATGCGTAGTATGTTAATTCCCAGTACCACGATGACTCTATTATTTTGTCAGTCCGCTACGTTCGACTGTGTAGCTTCGTAGTCCGCTTTCCCCGACGCATTTACGTCTCTCTAAAAATTGCTGGCAATCAAGACCACAACGGCTGCTTTGTAACGACAGCGTGGTCTCGACACCGAGACAAATTGCCTCGCTGTTTGTCCCTCGGGTCCCGCATGACAGCAGTAATAGAGTCGGCCTCACGTCAGACTGCGATGTCAGGACATATGTCAGTAGCCAGCTACGGAGCTCTTTAAGGAACGCCAATGTCGCAAACTGCTTTGAGATTAATACCTTACAATTACTTACAGCGGTCTCCTTTTCTGAGACGAGTCGTAACGCGTAATTCAAGTTTTGCAAGTGAAACACATCGGTGCCTTGCGCTCGGTCCTTCTTCGTAATTCCCATGGAGGTAAGAATAGAGGGAGACGCCGTGACGTCACAGCTGTGAAGGTATGTGAAGCCGAGGGTAGACATCTCAATCCGACCAAAACATTGCTGCTGTGAGCTTGTGTGCATTGGCTTGTCGCTCGCTTTTGGAAGGATTTTGCGCTATTATGGTGACTTGTGTGGTGTTCGGATGTACGAATCGTTCTGATTGTGATGCGAAATCGAAGGGAATAACATTTCATGTGTACGTTGTCTCGTTAAGTGTGATTTTACAACTTCATTGTGAATGAACGTGTGCTACATCGGTACTTGTACTATAGCGCGTTTTTCTCCTGTATGATTTTAGATTTCCTAAAAATGAAAGTCGGAAAGCTCTTTGGGAGAATGCCGTGAGGAGGAAGAATTGGCGTGCGTCTAAATGGAGCACTATATGTTCTCAACATTTCCGAGATGAGGGCATAGACCGAACTTCCCTTTCAACAGTAACGCTCCGAGAAAATGCTGTACCATCAGTTTTCCCTACACACCCAAAACATTTGCAAAAGGTATGTTAATTCAAAGAATTAAATTCTTAGCTTTCAAGTTCACGTTTCAGTATAATACGTACGTATCGTCGATAATCGAAGTGTTGAGTAACTCACTTTGTCTTCATCATGTACCAAATTAAAAGCTAACACTACATTCACTGGCGTAAAGTATAGGCCTAAACGGGACACTGTGTAGATTTGCCATTCTATGTATCGTATTTCAGTAAATATTGGTGGTAATGAACAATGTTTCCCAGTAGTGTAACGTAACTGAAATGTCCCAGTACGTATTACAAACAAGATGTATTTATGGGGCTTTGGAGGGAGGGTATAGCTAACTTAGTTTTCAGTTTCTATTATTTAGTTTGTGATACACGTTTATTACTGAATTAACAAAATTGTATCGTTTACATTGAAGGCTAGCGATTCGTAATATTACATTAAAAACTATTTTTAATCAGAAGAAACGCGGAATTTCGCCTTTACGAGATTTTATTTTAAACAAAAACTTTGAAACAACCAATCTGATGACGTTACATGCGTATATGGTGCAATTAGCGACTGTAATACACGCAGCGCTATAGCACACTGGCAATGTTTTGGTCAGAGTGTCATGGCAGCGAACCACGCCCCCATGGCTTCAAAACGTAGTACGGCTGGGATACGTAGCGCCATCTCCACTTATTCTTACCTCCATGGTAATTCCACTTGCTCCGCAAAAGCGCGCCCAGCGAGAGTCACTTGTTTGCAAAGCACCGAGTACATAGCTAGTCGATAGGTCAGCGGCAAATATCTTAACGCTGCTCCGTGTGTCATATTTCCGTCAGTTCAGAAACTTTGACCATTTCCGATCAATTGGAGCTCACTCCACCATGGGGAAATTTTTACACTGGCTCCTCGGTACAGCTCTGGTGTGCTTTAAACGTTCGGGCAAATGACAGTGGTGTTTCCGTTCTTCAGTATGCTATATAAGGCAAATGGGCGAGGTTCCTGAGTCGATTAGGTTGTAGCGCTGCAGTTTATTCGAAATCCACATACGGTCTTGTGTTTCAAGTATATCTTCAAGTGATTTTTATTCGGAATAGCCTCTCGTTGAGCGTATTTGTCGATTTTTACAATGGAACTTCTTTAATCCTTTGCGACCTGTCCGAATCCAAGAGCACACATCGTTCGCTGCAGCTCTAATTATTTCATCCATGAATGTACACTGATCAGCCAGAACGTTATGACCACCGACCTACTATTGTTGTAAACCCGTCCAGGGGCAGCAGCATCACATGCCGAGGAATGACTGCTGCTCAGACACGGGCACGGTGCGTGTAGTATCAGTGAATGTGCTCTCCGTGTGTAGAATGGGAAACGTGCACGATCCACTGGCCATTAAAATAGCTACACCAAGAAGAAATGCAGATGATAAACGGGTATTCATTGCACAAATATATTATACTATAACTGACATGTGACTACATTTTCACCCAATTTGGGTGCATAGATCCTGAGAAATCAGTACCCAGAACAACCACCTCTGGCCGTAATAACGGGGCATTGAGTCAAACAGAGCCCATGCAGCTTCAACACGATACCACAGTTCATCAAGAGTAGTGACTGGCGTATTGTGCCGAGCCAGTTGCTCGGCCACCATTGACCAGACATTTTCAATTGGTGAGAGATCTGGAGAATGTGCTGCCCAGGGCAGCAGTCGAACATTTTCTGTATCCAGAAAGGCCCGTAAAGGACCTGCGACATGCGGTCGTGCATTATCCTGCTGAAATGTAGGGTTTCGCACGGATCTAATGAAGGGTAGAGCCACGGGTCGTAACACATCTGACATGAAACGTGCACTGTTCAAAGTGCCGTCAATGCGAACAAGAGGTGACCGAGACGTGTAACCAATGGCACCCTATACCATCACGCCGGGTGATTCGCCAGTATGGCGATGACGAATACACGCTTCCAATGTCCGTTCACAACGATGTCGCCAAACACGGGTCCGACAATCATGATGCTGGAAACAGAAACTGGATTCATCCGAAAAAATGACGTTTTGCCATTCGTGCACCCAGGTTCGTCGTTGAGTACACCATCGCTGGCGCTCCTGTCTGTGATGCAGCGTCAAGGGTAACCGCAGCCATGGTCTCTGAGCTGATAGTCCATGCTGCTGCAAACGTCGTCGAACTGCTCGTTAAGATGGTTGTTGTCTTGCAAACATCCCCATCTGTTGACTCAGGGATCTAGACGTCGCTGCACGATCCGTTACATCCATGCGGATAAGATGCCTGTCATCTCGACTGGTAGTGATATCAGGCCGTTGGGATCCAGTAGGGCGTTCCCTATTACCCTCCTGAACCACCGATTCCATATTCTGCTAACAGTCACTGGATCTCGACCAACGCGAGGAACAATGTCGTGATACGATAAACCGCAGTCGCGATAGGCTACAATCCGACCTTTATCAAAGTCGGAAAGGTGGTGGTAAGCATTTCTCCTCCTTACACGAGGTATCACAACGACGTTTCACCAGGCCAGGCCGGTCAACTGCTGTTTGTGTATGAGAAATCGTTTGGAAACTTTCCTCATGTCAGCACGTTGTAGGTGTCGCCACCAGCGCCAACCTTGTGTGAACGCTCTGGAAAGCTAATCATTTGCATATCACAGCATCTTCTTCCTGTCGGTTAAATTTCGCGTATGTAGCACGTCATCTTCGTGGTGTAGCAGTTTTAATGGCCAGTAGTGTATTTGAGTTCGACCGAGGGCAGACTGTGGTGGCTCAGAGGCTCGCCACAAGTATTTCGGAAACAAAAGGATCTGTCGGGGGTTCGCGGAGTGTTGTGGTTAGTGTCTTCAACACGTGGCGAAACCAAGGTGACACCGCGTCCAGACGTCGTGGGGTTCGGTGGCCATAACAGGTACCGGATGTTGTGGCTGAGCAGACTGGTAAAACAGAACGGTCGGCGTACTGTGGTGGAACTAACTTCGGGCTTCAATGTTGGGCGCAGTAAGAGTGTGTATAAACACACAGTGCACCAAACACTCCAAACAACTTGCCTCAGCAGCCGACGACCCATGCATGTGCCAATGCTAGGACGTTGACAACACGAACTACGACTGACATGGGCTCTTGACAATCGGTTCTGAACGTTGGCGCAGTGGCAGATCGTAGCATTGTCTGATGAAGTCCGATACCTTCTTCACCATGCGGATGGGAGGGTGCAAATTTGTCGTCTTCCAGGGGAACAGCTCCTTGACACCTCCACTCCGGCACAGAGACAAGCTGTTGGCCACTCTGTTATGCTCTGGGGAACATTCACGTGAGCATGCATGGGGCCAGTGGAGTTGCGCAAGGTACCGTGACGGCCAAGGAGTATTGTACACTGGTTGCAGACCATTTATACCCCCCTTCATGATGATCATGTTTCCCGACGGCAATGGCATTTTTCAGCAAGGTAATGCGCCATTTCACAAGACCAGAAGTGTGATGAAAGTGGAGAGTCCTAATTGATGTGCCGGCCTCCCCAACTCGTCAGATCTGAAACCGGTCAAACACATCTGGGATGTGACTGAACTTGGCGTCAAGGAGCTCATCGTCTCCCTCCCCGTAATTTGCGCGAATTAGGTGACATGTGTGTGCCGATGCGGTGGCAACTCTCTCCAGCGACCTACCAAGGCCTCATTCCTTCCACGCCACGAAGCCTCATCGCTGTTATCCGTGCCAAAGTTGGAGATACCGGCTGTTAGGAAGGTAGCCATAATGTTATGGCTTGCAGTACATGTCTCCTTCTCTCGTGGAAACCATGGGAAATCTTTGTAGCATTTATTATGTGTTTTGTCAACTTGTACTGAGTATTTGTGCAATCCATGAGGGATTACCATTTATAAGACATCTCAAAATGAGATCGACAGGAAAAATGGCTAAGCAGGGATGGCTAGAGGACAAATGTATGGATGTAGAGGCTTATCTCACTAGGGGTAAGATAGATATTGCCTACAGGAAAATGAAAGAGACCTTTGGAGAAAAAAGAACCACTTGTATGAATATCAAAAGCTCAGATGGAAACCCAGTTCTAAGCAAAGAAGGGAAAGCAGAAAGGGAGAAGAAGTATATAGAGGGTCTGTACAAGGGGGATGTACTTGAGGACAATATTATGGAAATGGAAGAGGATGTAGATGAAGATGAAATGGGAGATACGATACTGCGTGAAGAGTTTGACAGAGCACTCAAAAACCTAAGTCGAAACAAGGCCCTGGAAGTAGACAACAATTACAGCTACGGACAGCCTTGGGAGAGCCAGTCCTGACAAAACTCTACCATCTGGTGAGCAAGATGTATGAGACAGGCGAAATACCCTCAGACTTCAAGAAGAATATAATAATTCCAATCCCAAACGCAGCAGGAGTTGACAGATGTCAAAATAATCGAACTATCAGTTTAATAAGTCACAGCTGAAAAATACTTACACGAATTCTTTACAGACAAATGCTTCAACTGGTAGAAGCCTACCTCGGGGAAGATCAGTTTTGATTCCGTAGAAATAGTGGAACACGTGAGGCAATACTGACCCTACGGCTTATCTTAGAAGCTAGATTCAGAAAAGGCAAACCAACATTTCTAGCATTTGCAGACTTAGAGAAAGCTTTTGACAATGTTGAGTGGAATACCCTCTTTCAAATTCTGAAAGTGGCAGGGGTAAAATACAGGGAGCGAAAGGCTATTTACAATTTGTACGGAAACCAGATGGCAGTTATGAGAGTCGTGGGACATGAAAGGGAAGCAGGAGTTGGGAAGGGAGTGAGACAGGGTTGTATATTCTCCCCGATGTTATTCAATCTGTATATTGAGCAAGCAGTAAGGGAAACAGTGGAAAAATTCGGAGTAGGTATTAAAGTCCATGGAGAAGAAATAAAAGCTTTGAGGTTCGTCGATGACATTGTAATTCTGTAAGAGACAGCAAAACACTTGGAGGAGCAGTTGAACGGAATGGACAGTGTCTCGAAAGGAGGGTATAATATTAACATCAACAAAAGCAAAACGAGGATAATGGAATGTAGTCGAATTAAGTCGGGTGATGCTGAGGGAATTAGATTATAAAATGAGACAAAGTAGTGCATGAGTTTTGCTATTTGGGGGGCAAAATAACTGATGATGGTCGAAGTAGAGAGGATACCATATGTAGACTGGCAATGGCAAGGAAAGCGTTTCTGAGGAAGAGAAATTTGTTAACATCGAGTATAGATTTAAGTGTCAGGAAGTCGTTTCTGAAAGTATTTGTATGGAGTGCAGCAATGTATGGAAGTGAAAGATGGACGATAAGTAGTTTGTACAAGAAGAGAATAGAAGCTTTCAAAATGTGGTGCTACAGAAAAATGTTGAAGATCAGATGGGTAGATCACATAACTAATGAGGAGGTATTGAATAGAATTGGGGAGAAGAGGATTTCGTGGCACAACGTGACTAGAAGAAGGATTCTGTTGGTAGGACATGTTCTGAGGCATCAAGGGATCACCAGTTTAGCGTTGGAGGGCAGCGTGGGGGGTAAAAATCGTAGAGGGTCACCAGGAGATGAATACACTAAGCAGATTCAGATGGATGTTGGTTGCAGTACTGCACTGGGAGACGAAGCAGCTCGCATAGAGTAGCATGGAGAGCTGCATCAAACCAGTCTCAGGACTGAAGACCACAACAACACCAACAACATTAACTTCTCACATTTCTGTACACATATCTAAGATAGCAAAACATTTTACTTCTCTCATATATACCACTACAAGGCTTTGTTCATTCATATTCGTATGAGGTGTCGTCGTGGTACCTAGTTTCATTCTTTTGCACAATTTGTCTCGGAAACAACGCACCTACTCACCCGACAATGAGCGCACACCATATCTTCCATAAGATTAAGCAGCGGTCAGGTTAGAAAGCCGCAATGTATTTCCTGTAGCAATTCTCGACGGGTGTCGCATTGTCCTGCTGGAATTGTCTAAGTCCGTCGGAACGCACAATGGTCATAAATGGATGCAGGTGATCAGACAGGATGCGTACGTACGTGTCACCTGTCAGAATCGTATCTAGACGTATCAAGGGTCCCAGATCACTCAAACTGCACACCCCCTACGCCATTACAGAGCCTCCACCAGCTTTAACAGTCCCCTGCTGACATGCAGGGTCCATTCATTCATGAGATTGTCTCCATACCCATACGTCCATCCACTCGTCCGACCAGGCAACATGTTACGAGCTATCAACAGCCCAATGTTGGTGTCGACTGGCCCAGGCGAGGAGTAAAGCTTTGTGTTGTGATCAACGATACACGAGTGGGACTTCGCCTCTGAAAGCTCATATGGATGATGTTTCGTTGACTGGTTCGCACGCTGACACTTTATGATGCCCCAGCTTTGAAATCTGCAGTAGTTTGTGGTAGGGTTCCACTTGTGTCACGTTGAATGAGTCTCTTCAGTCATAGTTGGTCCCGTTTTTGGAGCATCTTTTATCGGTCTTAGCGACGTCGCAGATCTGTTGTTTTACCAGATTCCTTATATTCACGGCACAGTAGTGAAATGGTCGTACGGGAAAATCCCCAGTTCATCGCTACCTCGAAGACGCTTTGTCACATCCCTCGTGAGCCGACTATAGCACCAAACTCACTTAAATATTGTTAAGCTTTAATTAAACAGTCTAACAACTGCGCCAAACACTTGTCGTCTTATATGGGTGTTGCCGGCTGCAGCACTTGATTCTACCTGTTTTCGTTCTAGGATTCTTTCAATTGTAATCAAGACTTTCGTAAACCTTGCTCACCAGATGGTACAGTTTTGTCAGGACTGGCTCTCCCAAGGCCGTCAGTAGTTCCAATGGAATGTTGTCTACTCCCGGGGCATTGTTTCGACACAGGTCATTCAGTGCTCTGTCAAACTCTTCACGCAGTATCGTATCTCCCATTTCATCTTCAACTACATCCTCTTCCATTTCCATAATATTGTCCTCAAGTACATCTTGTATAGACCCTCTATATAGTCCTTCCACCTTTCTGCTTTCCCTTCTTTGCTTAGAACTGGGTTTCCATCTGAGCTCTTGATATTCATGCAAGTGGTTTTCTTTTCTCCAAAGGTCTCTTTAATATTCTTGTAGGCGGTATCTATGTTACCCCTGATTAGCCATTTTGCACTTCATGTCGATCTCATTTTTGAGACGTTTGTATTCCCTTTTGCCTGCTTCATTTACTGCATTTTTGTATTTTTTCCTTTCATCAATTAAATTCAGTATCTCTTCTGTTACCCATGGATTTCTATTAGCCCTTGTCTTTTTACCTACTTGATGCTCTGCTGCCTTTACTACTTCATCTCTCAAAGCTACCCATTCTCCTTCTACTGTATTTCTTTCACCCATTCCTGTCACTTGTTCCCTTATGCTCTCCCTGAAACTCTGTACAACCTCTGGTTCTTTCAGTTTATCCAGGTCCCATCTCCTTAAATTCCCACCTTTTTGCAGTTTCTTCAGTTTTAATCTACAGTTCATAACCAATAGATTGTGGTCAGAGTCCACACCTGACCCTGGAAATGTCTTACAATTTAAAACCTGGTTCCTAAATCTCTGTCTTACCATTATATAATCTATCTGCTGCCTTCTAGTATCTCCAGGGCTCTTCCATGCATACAACCTTCTTTCATGATTCTTGAACCTAGTGTTAGCTATGGTTAAGTTATACTCTGTGCAAAATTCTACCAGGCGGCTTCCTCTTTCATTTCTTACCCCCAATCCATATTCACCTACTACGTTACCTTCTCTTCCTTTTCCTACTGTCGAATTCCAGTCACCCATGACTATTAAATTTTCGTCACCCTTCACTAGCTGAATAATTTCTTTTATCTCATCACATTTCATCAATTTCTTCATCACCTGCAGAGCTAGTTGGCATATAAACTTGTACTACTGTAGTAGGTTTGGGCTTAGTGTCTATCTTGGCCACAATAACGCGTTCACTATGCTGTTTTTAGTAGCTTACCCGCACTCCTATTTTTTTATTCATTATTAAACCTACTCCTGCACTACCCCTATTTGATTTTGTATTTATAACCCTGTATTCACCTCACCAAAAGTATTGTTCCTCCCGCCACCGAACTTCATTAATTCCCACTATATGTAACTTTAACCTCTCCATTTCCCTTTTTAAATTTTCTAACCTACCTGCCCGATTAAGGGTTCTGACATTCCACGCTCCGACCCGTAGAACGCCAGTTTTCTTTCTCCTGATAACGACGTTCTCCTGAGTAGTCCCCGCCCGGAGATCCGAATGGGGGACTATTTTACCTCCGGATTATTTTACCCAAGAGGACGCCATCATCATTTAATCATACAGTAAAGCTGCATCCCTTCGGGAAAAATTATGGATGTCGTTTCCCCTTGCTTTCAGCCGTTCGCAGTACCACAACAGCAAGGCCGTTTTGATTAGTTGTACAGGGCCAGATCAGTCAATCATCCAGACTGTTGCCCCTGCAACTACTGAAAAGGCTGCTGCCCCTCTTCAGGAACCACACGTTTGTCTGGCCTCTCAACAGATACCCCTCCACTGTGGTTGCACCTACGGTACGGCTACCTGTATCGTTGAGGCAAACAAACCTCCCCACGAACGGCAAGGTCCATGGTTCATGGGGAAGGTAAATAACAATATCTTTATTTATTCATAACATCAAAACACACAAATTGACTCTGTGACTTGGCTATGCATGACGGAATATGTCAAATGTTTAGACGTCGTAACTGCCGCCTGCGTCACGTCTGCTGTGCAGCGAGCTACGTCAATTTAAGTTGTTGTTGCTGTTGCTGTGGTCTTCAGTCCTGAGACTGGTCTGATGCAGCTCTCCATGCTACTCTATCCTGTGCAAGCGTCTTCATCTCCCAGTACTTACTGCAACCTACATCCTTCTGAATCTGCTTAGTATTCGTCTCTAGGTCTCCCTCCACGATTTTTACCCTCCACGCTGCCCTACAATGCTAAATTTGTGATCCCTTGATGCCTCAGAACATGTCCTACTAACCGGTCCCTTCTTCTTGTCAAGTTGTGCCACAAACTCCTCTTCTTCCCAATTCTATTCAATACCTTCTCGTGAGATATGTGATCTTCAGCATTGTTCTGTAGCACCACATTTCGAAAGCATCTACTCTCTTCTTGACCAAACTACACTCCTGGAAATTGAAATAAGAACACCGTGAATTCATTGTCCCAGGAAGGGGAAACTTTATTGACACATTCCTGGGGTCAGATACATCACATGATCACACTGACAGAACCACAGGCACATAGACACAGGCAACAGAGCATGCACAATGTCGGCACTAGTACAGTGTATATCCACCTTTCGCAGCAATGCAGGCTGCTATTCTCCCATGGAGACGATCGTAGAGATGCTGGATGTAGTCCTGTGGAACGGCTTGCCATGCCATTTCCACCTGGCGCCTCAGTTGGACCAGCGTTAGTGCTGGACGTGCAGACCGCGTGAGACGACGCTTCATCCAGTCCCAAACATGCTCAATGGGGGACAGATCCGGAGATCTTGCTGGCCAGGGTAGTTGACTTACACCTTCTAGAGCACGTTGGGTGGCACGGGATACATGCGGACGTGCATTGTCCTGTTGGAACAGCAAGTTCCCTTGCCGGTCTAGGAATGGTAGAACGATGGGTTCGATGACGGTTTGGATGTACCGTGCACTATTCAGTGTCCCCTCGACGATCACCAGTGGTGTACGGCCAGTGTAGGAGATCGCTCCCCACACCATGATGCCGGGTGTTGGCCCCGTGTGCCTCGGTCGTATGGAGTCCTGATTGTGGCGCTCACCTGCACGGCGCCAAACACGCATACGACCATCATTGGCACCAAGGCAGAAGCGACTCTCATCGCTGAAGACGACACGTCTCCATTCGTCCCTCCATTCACGCCTGTCGCGACACCACTGGAGGCGGGCTGCACGATGTTGGGGCGTGAGCGGAAGACGGCCTAACGGTGTGCGGGACCGTAGCCCAGCTTCATGGAGACGGTTGCGAATGGTCCTAGCCGATACCCCAGGAGCAACAGTGTCCCTAATTTGCTGGGAAGTGGCGGTGCGGTCCCCTACGGCACTGCGTAGGATCCTACGGTCTTGGCGTGCATCCGTGCGTCGCTGCGGTCCTGTCCCAGGTCGACGGGCACGTGCACCTTCCGCCGACCACTGGCGACAACATCGATGTACTGTGGAGACCTCACGCCCCACGTGTTGAGCAATTCGGCGGTACGTCCACCCGGCCTCCCGCATGCCGACTATACGCCCTCGCTCAAAGTCCGTCAACTGCACATACGGTTCACGTCCACGCTGTCGCGGCATGCTACCAGTGTTAAAGACTGCGATGGAGCTCCGTATGTCACGGCAAACTGGCTGACACTGACGGCGGCGGTGCACAAATGCTGCGCAGCTAGCGCCATTCGACGGCCAACACCGCGGTTCCTGGTGTGTCCGCTGTGCTGTGCGTGTGATCATTGCTTGTACAGCCCTCTCGCAGTGTCCGGAGCAAGTATGGTGGGTCTGACACACCGGTGTCAATGTGTTCTTTTTCCATTTCCAGGAGTGTATTTATCGTCCATGTTTCACTTCCATACATGGCTACACACCATACAAATACTTTCAGAAACGACTTCCTGACACTTAAATCTGTACTCGATGTTAACAAATTTCTCGTCTTCAGAAACGCTTTCCTTGCCATTGCCAGTCTACATTTTATATTGTCTCTACTTCGGCATCATCAGTTATTTTGCTCCCCAAATACCAAAACTCCTTTACTACTTTAAGTGTCTCATTTCCTAATCTAATTCCCTCAGCATCACCCCACTTAATTCGACTACATTCCATTATCTTCGTTTTGCTTTTGTTTATGTTCATCTTATATCCTACTTTCAAGTCACTGTCCATTCCGTTCAACTGTTCTTCCAAGTCCTTTGCTGTCTCTGAAAGAATTACAACTTCATCGGCGAACCTCAAAGTTTTTATTTCTTCTCCATGGATTTTAATACCTACTCCGAATTTTTCTTTTGTTTCCTTTACTGCTTGCTCAATATACAGATTTAATAACATCGGGGAGAGGCTACATCCCTGTCTCACTCCCTTCCCAACCACTGCTTCCCTTTCGTGCCTCTCGACTCTTGTAACTGCCATCTGCTTTCTTTACAAATTGTAAATAGTCTTTCGCTCCTTGTATTTTACCCCTGCCACCTTCAGAATTTGAAAGAGAGTATTCCAGTCAACATTGTCAAAAGCTTTCTCTAAGTCTACAAATGTTAGAAACGTAAGTTTGCCTTTCCTTAATCTTTGTTCTAAGATAAGTCGTAAGTTCAGTATTGCCTCACGTGTTCCAACATTTCTACGGAATCCAAACTGATTTTCCCCGAGGTCGGCTTCTACTAGTTTTTCCATTCGTCTGTAAAGAATTCGCCTGAGTATTTTGCAGCTGTGACTTATTAAACTGATAGTTCGGTAATTTTCACATGTGTCAAACCTGGTTTCTTTGGGATTGGAATTATTATATTCTTCTCGAAATCTGAGGGTATTTCGCCTGTCTCATACATCTTGCTCACCAGATGGTAGAGTTTTGTCAGGACTGGCTCTCCTAAGGCTGTCAGTAGTTCTAATGGAAACTCTTCACGCAGTATCGTATCTCCCATTTCATCTTCATCTACATCCTCTTCCATTTCCATAATATTGTCCTCAAGTACATCCCCCATTGTATAGTCCCTCTATATACTCCTTCCACCTTTCTGCTTTCCCTTCTTTCCTTAGAACTGGGTTTCCATCTGAGCTCTTGATATTCATACAGGTGGTTCTCTTTTCTCCAAATGTCTCTTTAATTTTCCTGTAGGCAGTATCTATCTTACCCCTGGTGAGATAAGCCTCTACATCCTTACATTTGTCCTCTAGCCATCCAAAAATGGTTCAAATGGCTCTGTGCACAATGGGACTTAACTGCTGTGGTCATCAGTCCCCTAGAACTTATAAGTACTTAAACCTAATTAACCTAAGGACATTACACACATCCATGCCCGAGGCAAGATTCGATCCTGCGATCGTAGCGGTCTCGCGGTTCCAGACTGTAGCGCCTAGAACCGCACGGCCTCTTCGGCTCTAGCCATACCTGCTTAGCCATTTTGCACTTCCTGTCGTTCTCATTTTTGGGACGTTTGTGTTCCTTTTTGCCTGCTTCATTTTCTCCTTTCAACAATTAAATTCAATATTTATTCTGTTACCCAAGGCCGGCCGCGGTGGTCTAGCGGTTCTAGGCGCGCAGTCCGGAACAGCGCGACTGCTACGGTCGCAAGTTCGAATCCTGCCTCGGGCATGGATGTGTGTGATGTCCTTAGGTTAGTTAGGTTTAAGTAGTTCTAAGTTCTAGGGGACTGATGACCACAGATGTTAAGTCCCATAGTGCTCAGAGCCATGTGAACCATTTTTTTGTTACCCAAGGATTTCTACTAGCCCTCGTCTTTTTACCTGCTTGGTCCTCTGCTGCCTTCACTACTTCATCCCTGAGAGCTACACATTCTTCTTCTACTGTACTTCTTTCCCCCATTCCTGTCAGTTGTTCCCTTATGCTCTCCCTGAAACTATGTACAACCTCTGGTTTAGTCAGTTTATTCAGGTCTTATCTCCTTAAATTCCTACCTTTTTATTAATTTAAGTATTAGCTGTACTTTTCTTACTTCTCAATTCTTCTTCTTCTGTTTGTTTTTGCTTTTAGGAAGCTTTAATTTTCGAGTGCTACTAATAGTGTTCCATATATTTCGTGTTTGTTTTGAATACAGTCAGAGAGAGTCCATTTAGTCAGCCATAGTGCTAGTAGTGCTAGTGTTTGTTTTCAATACAGTCCAGAGACACGTAGTGCTATTTTCATTGTTTTCTACAAGAAGTGGCTAGCAACCACAGTTTAGTCAGTTTAGTCAGCCGCCTTTAGTGAATTAGCAGTCTAGTTAAAAGTTGATTAACTCTCTACAGTAAATTGATTTCTTAGGATGGATAGGATGTGTGGCTGCTGTGTACAGACGCAGGAGGAGCTGGCCACCGTTCGCAGACAGCTGAACGTGCTGATGGCCGCGGTCAGCCGTCATCAGACTGCTGCCTCGGAGTGTAGCGGCAGTGGGGAGTCTGGTGCACCGCATGGCACACCCCGTGTTACATTCTTCACCCACGGTCCCTGCTGTCGAGACATCTTCGCGTGTACCCTGCGTGGTTGGGCCACCCTCTCCCCAATGGGAGTGGCGGGTTCAGTTTCGTTTGCGGCGCACGAAGCGGAGGGTCAATGTGGAGGCTGGCCGTGTGGCATCGCCCGCTCTGCCTGTGAGTGGACATGTGGCCACTCCTTCAGCAAGGTCTGAGCAGGCACACGGGGGGAGGTGTTTATTAGTGATTGGGAGCTCCAATGTTAGGCAGGTGATGGAGCCCCTTAGGGAAATAGCAAAAAGGTCGGGGAAGAAGGCCAGTGTTCACTCTGTCTGCTTGCTGGGGGGTCTCGTCCGAGATGTGGAGGAGGCCCTGCCGGCGGTGATAGAGAGCACTGGGTGCACCCAACTGCAAATTGTTGCTCATGTCGGCACCAATGACTCCTGCCGTCTGGGTTCAGAGATCATCCTAAGATCATACAGGCAGTTGGCGAAGTTGGTGAAGGCGGAACGCCTCACTCGCGGGGTGGAATCAGAGCTAACTTTGTAGTATCTTTCCCAGAACCGATCGCGGTCCTCTGGTTTGAAGCCGAGGGGGAGGGTTAAACCAGAGGCTCAGACGATTCTGCGGAGATCTGGGGTGCAAATTTCTCGACCTCCGCTATCGGGTGGAGAAATGTAGGGTCCCCCTGAATAGGTCAGGCGTGTACTACACGCAGGAAGCAGCTACAAGGGTAGCGGACTATGTCTGGAGTGCACATGTGGGTTTTTTAGGTTAGAGAATTCCCTCCCTAGGCCCGTCAAGACGTCTCCTGAGACGCGGCAAGGTAGTCTTAGGCAAAACGCAACAGGGAATAACAATATTAATGTGCTAATAGTAAACTGCAGGCGTGTCTATAGAAAGGCCCCAGAACTGCTCTCGTTAATAAACTGTCACAATGCCCACATAGTACTAGGGACAGAAAGTTGGCTGAAACCAGATGTAAACAGCAATGAAATTCTAAACTCAGATTGGAATGTATACCGCAGGCTGGACAGTGAAGGGGGAGGCGTGTTTATAGCGATAAAAAGTGCCATAGTATCGAAGGAAATTGACGGAGATCCGAAATGTGAAATAATTTGGATGAATGTCACGGTTAAAGCAGGCTCAAATATGGTAATTGGATGTCTCTATAGGCCCCCTGGCTCAGCAGCTGTTGTAGCAGAGCACCTGAAGGAAAATTTTGAAAATATTTCGATTAGATTTCCCCACCATGTTATAGTTCTGGGTGGAGATTTCAATTTGCCGGGTATAGTATGGGAGACTCTAACGTTTATAACGGGTGGCAGGGACAAAGAATACAGTGAAATGTTTTTAAGTGCTTTATCTGAAAACTACCTTGAGTAGCTAAACAGAGAACCGACTCGTGGCGATAAAATATTAGACCTTCTGGTGACAAACAGACCCGAACTATTTGAAACAGTTCACGCAGAACAAGGAATCAGCGATCATAAAGCGGTTACTGCATCGATGATTTCAGCCGTAAATAAAAATATTAACAAAGGTAGGAAGAATTTTCTGTTTAGCGAAAGTGACAAAAAGCAGATTTCAGAGTACTTGTCTCCAGTACAGATAGTGTTGAGGACAAAGTTCAAAACCATCGTACAATACGCATTACATGAGTATGTGCCAAGCAAGATCGTAAGAGATGGAAAAGAGCCACCGTGGTAAAACAACCGAGTTAGAAAACTGCTGCGGAAGCAAAGGGAACTTCACAGCAAACATAAATATGGCCAAAGCCTTGCAGACAAAAATTACGTGAAGAGAAATGTAGTGTGAGGAGGGCTATGCGGGAGGCGTTCAATGAATTCGAAAGTAAATCCTAAGAAATTTTGGTCTTATGTGAAAGCGGTAGGTGGATAAAAACAAAATGTCCAGACACTCTGTGACCAAAATGGTACTGAAACAGAGGATGACAGACTAAAGGCCGAAATACTAAATGTCTTTTTCCAAAGCTGTTTCACAGAGGAACACTGCACTGTAGTTCCTTCTCTAGACTGTCGCACAGATGACAAAATGGTTGATATCGAAACAGACGACAGAGGGATAGAGAAACAATTAAAATCGCTCAAAAGAGGAAAGGGACCTGATGGGATACCAGTTCGATTTTACACAGAGTACGCGAAGGAACTTGCCCCCCTTCTTGCAGCGGTGTACTGTAGGTCTCTAGAAGAGCGTAGCGTTCCAGAGGATTGGAAAAGGGCAGAGGTCATCGCCGTTTTCAAGAAGGGACGTCGAATAGATGTGCAGAACTATAGACCTATATCTCTAACGTCGATTAGTTGTAGAATTTTGGAACACGTATTATGTTCTAGTATAATGACTTTTCTGGAGACTAGAAATCTACTCTGTGGGAATCAGCATGGGTTTCGAAAAGGACGATCGTGTGAAGCCCAGCTCGCGCTATTTGTCCACGAGACTCAGAGGCCCAAAAACACGGGTTCCCAGGTAGATGCCATGTTTGATTCTTGATTTCCGCAAGGCGTTCGATACAGTTACCCACAGTCGTTTAATGAACAAAGTAAGAACATATGGACTATCAGACCAATTGTGTGATTGGATTGAAGAGTTCCTAGATAACAGAACGCAGCATGTCATTCTCAATGGAGAGAAGTCTTCCGAAGTAAGACGGATTTCAGGTGTGCCGCAGGGGAGTGTCGTAGGACCGTTGCTATTTACAATATACATAAACGACCTCATGGATAACATCGGAAATTCACTGGGGCTTTTTGCGGATGATTCTGTGGTATATCGAGAGGTTGTAACAATGGAAAATGTTGCTGAAATGCAGGAGGATCTGCAGCGAATTGATGCATGGTGCAGGGAATGGCAATTGAATCTCAATGTAGACAAGTGTAATGTGCTGCGAATACATAGAAAGAAAGATCCCTTATCATTTAGCTACAATATAGCAGGTCAGCAACTGGAAGCAGTTAATTCCATAAGTTATCTGGGAGTACGCATTAGGTGTGATTTGAAATGGAATGATCATATAAAGTTGATCGTCGGTAGAGCAGATGCCAGACTGAGATTCATTGGAAAAATCCTAAGGAAATGCAATCCGAAAGCAAAGGAAGTAGGTTACAGTACGCTTGTTCGCTCACTGCTTGAATACTGCTCAGCAGTGTGGGATCCGTACCAGACAGGGTTGATAGAAGAGACAGAGAAGATCCAACGGAGAGCAGCGCGCTTCGTTACAGGATCATTTAGTAATCGCGAAAGCGTTACGGAGATGATAGATTAACTCCAGTGGAAGACTCTGCAGGAGAGACGCTCAATAGCTCGGTACGGGCTTTTGTTGAAGTTTCGAGAACATACCTTCACCGAGGAGTCAAGCAGTATATTGCTCCCTCCTACGTATATCTCGCGAAGAGACCATGAGGATAAAATCATGAGAGATTAGTGCCCACACAGAGGCATACCGACAATCCTTCTTTCCACGAACAATGGAATAGAAGGGTGAACCGATAGAGGTACTCAAGGTACCCTCCGCCACACACCGTCACGGCCACAAACTCCCTAAAAGCCTCAGGCCTTCACAAATGCGTTTTGTAGCAGAGTCTGGACGTCTTGACCTATTCCACGGAAATTCGCAGAAATAGTCTTCTCATCAGCTTCCTTCCTCTGCTTTATTGCCAGTCATCGATGCTCTCTGCACATAGCAGCGCCGACACCTCAGCGCTAGTTAGCCTACCTGGACTCGGCTGTCGACCAACCGGCGCCATCCAACGTGCCTGCACAATGAGACCGAGGAGCTGGGCAGTCCGCAAACGTTTTCACCCAGGTTCAAATGGTTCAAATGGCTCTGAGCACTATGGGACTTAACAGCTGTGGTCATCAGTCCCCTATAACTTAGAACTACTTAAACCTAACTAACCTAAGGGCATCACACACATCCATGCCCGAGGCAGGATTCGAACCTCCGACCGTAGCAGTCGCGCGGTTCCGGACTGCGCTCCTAGAACCGCGAGACCACCGCGGCCGGCCTTTCACCCAGGCTCCACAGAAAGAAAATAAACGCTCCCCTCGGCGCACAGCCGCCGTACACTTTTACTGCAGTCGTTCCAATCGGCACTCTCTTAATATGAATGCAGGTAAAGCTTACCGCTATTCTGTTACTAGAGCACACGAGCAACCATTTCAGCGTATTAATGAAGTCAGATCGTATCCAGTATAGCAACCAAGTAATAACGATAAACTTCTCCAAGACCATTACAAAGCATAACACCGTATCAGAAGTAATAGTGCCTTCTGCATTTGAATATGGCTATACCAGCTGGTTTGGCGCCGAGGACGTAGCGTGCAATCGTTACTCTGAGATGAAAAGAATGGCACAGGAGAGAAATGCATGTCATGGTGCATCGAACCAGTCAGAAGACTGATGACTGTAAAAGAACGAAACCATATGAAAATAGTATTGAAAAGACAACAGTTTAGGACTAGATCGAAGTCCACGGTAGGTCTTACACCAATGGCCATTATAACTGCAGAACCATGAAGGCAACACGCAATAAAAGTCAAACCGGCATGAAGTGTACTATGTGCTTGGATACGAAAATGATCACCATTTTTGCACAACTGCATAAATGCGTAAGAATTACGCCATGTAAATTCTGTATATAAGGTAAGATCATGTAGTGCGTTTCTTATTGAAGTATCA
Source organism: Schistocerca cancellata (assembly GCF_023864275.1). Classification (NCBI taxonomy): domain Eukaryota; kingdom Metazoa; phylum Arthropoda; class Insecta; order Orthoptera; family Acrididae; genus Schistocerca; species Schistocerca cancellata. Next base: position 129,609,045 of record NC_064635.1, read on the forward strand.
GTGAATAGCCTTTGAATGCACATTTCTTATGAGCGAATCGTGTCATGGCTTGGGTAAGAAGTGGAAACATCTTGAGTGAGGCCAGATTGCACCAAGAGACGTGTGGATCATCAGACAGCGACCACGTTTCCCTCTTCAGTTCCAACCACTCCATCTCTTGCAGCCAACAGGCTCAAAAATTAGTTGAATACACAGCAGGCTATCGAAGCAAGTAAAAAGGGTTCAGATAAGTGATTTTTCGGACAATCCATCTTTTATACAAATGTATTGCACCAATGTTCACTTGAATATGAAATAAATAAATACTGGATTAAACACATCTACAGGTTTTTTCTGGTTATAAGGGCAGATGTTTTTATATGTGGTACCTTAATATGTACGCACATCGGCGTTGTTTGTATTTTCTGCGTCAAACAGTCACCCCACAAACAGCTCACAAACTTTACGGCCAGATGTTTCCTGTACGGTCATAACTGCACCACTAAGTGCACTACGCCTCTCAATATAGACTACCCGTTTTCTATCCAGGCGTTCGCGCTTCCACATCTGCCCTGCTGCTGGGCGGGGTAGCCGCGCGGTCTCAGATGCCTTGTCATGGTCCGTGCGGCTGCCCCCGCGGGAGGTTCGAGTCCTCCCTTGGGCATGGGTGTGTGTGTGTGTATGTGTAGAGCAAACTAAGTTTTTGGTTGTACATATAGATGAGAATCTTAATTGTAAAATTCATATTTTGTATCTCCTAAAGCGACTAGGTTTAGCAGCTTTTGCAATCAGAATAATTGCCATTTTTAAGGATACAGAAATCAGTAAACTAACATACTTTGCATACTTACACTCTCTTATGTCATACGGAATAATATTTTGATACAACTCAACACTTAGGCGAAAGTTATTCACTGCTCTAGTGGTTAGAATAATGTGTGGGCCTCATAGTCGCACATCGTCTAGTCACCTGTTTAAAAGTTTATGAATTCTTACAACAGCCTCCCAGTATATTTACTCAGAAATGAAATTTGTTCTTCTCAACGACATGGACCAGTTTGAAAACAACAGTGACATTCATGATTATAAAAGCAGAAGAAAGAGGGACTTACACTATTCTCTATTTAACATATCTTTGCCGGCCTTAGTGGCCGTGAGGTTCTAGGCGCTACAGTCTGGAGCCGAGCGACCGCAACGGTCGCAGGTTCGAATCCTGCCTCGGGCATGGATGCGTGTGATGTCCTTAGGTTAGTTAGGTTTAATTAGTTCTAAGTTCTAGACGACTGATGACCTCAGAAGTTAAGTCGCATAGTGCTCAGAGCCATTTGAATCATTTGAACCTATCTTTGGTACAGAAAGAGATAAAATATGCTGCTGAAAAACTTTTCGGTAAATTACCGGATGAAACAAAGTGACTGACAGCAGTAATAGTTTCAAAAATAAATTGAAATCATATCTACTTGACAACTATTTCTGTACCATAGATGAACTCTTTAATAGGAATAAATAAATGTGTTGGTATAATATATGCATTTTGTTCCATTTAAGGGAGTAGGGTAGATATAAAAAGGTTAAACTAAAAAAAAAGAAAAACCAATTGATTCATGTGTGTATTTCTTATGCACTTGACACGTTCCACATCATAATAATTACGGTGAGATTGATCAATTGAACATATAACCAACTAACAAACTATGGAAACCATCTGGGTCGCTATTGGGCGCCATCATAGCGTACGCATATCTGTGGGTCGTTATTTACCCATAGCACATGACCTGTGCGGTCAAATCTAATGCCACATATCTCCACAAACCCACCAACAAATTTTCGGATCTCTGATACATAGTCAGTGACGAATTTCGTTCCAAACAAGCTGTTAAGCTGGTGGTGATGATTTTTTTGGCTTATCTGTCTAGACGACGTACAGTTTTAAGTGATTTCCAAATAAAGGACGTTATGGTGCAAGGTAATGTTTATACATTCAAGAAGTTTTTTTCTTGTGCTTTATTTTACAAAAACTATGAAACATTAATTATGTCGAGCCGGAGTGGCCGAGCGGTTAAAGGCGCTACAGTCTGGAACCGCACGACCGCTACGGTCGCAGGTTCGAATCCTGCCTCGGGCATGGATGTGTGTGATGTCCTTAGGTTAGTTAGCTTTAAGTAGTTCTAAGTTCTAGGGGACTTATGACCACAGCAGTTGAGTCCCATAGTGCTCAGAGCCTTAATTATGTCGCTCCAACCCGAGTTCCCTATTATCCGCTGGACAAGGTCTCACTATTTATGTTTTTAGAGGGAATGTCTCGTCAGCCACAATAACGTGCTGGACTTGAGTACGTTTGGAGGGTGAGTTCGTTGGCACATCTTCTTAATTTAGTAAGAGCTGCTTTTGCTGATAACCGGACATCAACAGAAATACAAGCCCTGTCACGTCGTGTTTTCATCACCTCAAAGGGACGCGGCGATCCTTTCATCGAGCAGAGCATGTACGACTTCCTTCCGTGTTCTCATCCAGAGAGTTCAGCGCTGCGTCGTTCGTGACCTCGACGGTCTGCCTTAATGTCCCGTCGTTTTTGTCTTGTTCTTAGAACTTCAGCTCTCCCACACCTTTTGTTTGCGTAAAACCGTAGCTGCAGCTTATTCGGAGTGACAGGAAATTGTTTGAAGCGTTGCGTTCTGCGAAGCACTCAAGCAAATTGCGAGTCGCTTTTTCTGAAAGCAACGCGGCTACAGAAGACGGCACGGCGTTCCCATGCATTTCCTTTCTCCGAAAATTCACAGTGATGGTTCGCCGAAATAGAAATCGCACTTCAATAGTCGCCTTTACACCAGAGAGAATGGAAGCAAACGCAATCGAATGCCTATCTGCATACAATTTGCTAGTGTTCACTACCCTTCGCTTGCATTTGGAGCAATCGTTTACACTAGAGAGACGATAAACAACAGGACATAACACGAGAACACGTGATCTGAACGCTGAGTTATCATTTTTTTCGTTTGGTTTGTGGTAAGTTGCTATGGAACCAAACTACTGAGGCATCGGTTTCTAGACTTACACACTACTTAATGTAACTTAAACTAACTTACGCTAAGAGCGACAAACACACACACACGCGCGCGCGCGCGCACCAGCCGGAGTGGCCGAGCGGTTCTAGGCGCTACGGTCTGGAACCGCGCAGCTGCTACGGTCGCAGGTTCGAATCCCGCCTCGGGCATGGATGTGTGTGATGTCCTTAGGTTTCAGTATTTCTAAGTCTAGGGGACTGATGACCTCAGATGTTAAGTCCCATAGTGCTCAGAGCCATCTACAACACTAGGCTGAATGGTTCAGCTACCCATGTCGATGTCGTTTTATTAAACCTGCAATGTAATTTCCGGCCTTCATGAATCAAGAGCGCGATTTTGATATTCTCTTGACATTAGATCCACAAGATCAGAACGACTAAGAGAAGACAAGTTTGCTTTGGTATCAGAAATCTGGAATGAGTTCATTGCGAATGCACAGTCTAGCTACATACCGGGTCCAACCGACGAACAGTTTTTTCCTTCAAAGTGCCGTTGCAGATTCACGCAGTTTATTGCCTCAAAACGGGACAAATACGGGCAAAAGTATTGTATGGCGATAGATAAAGACTCAAAATATATTGTGAATGCTATCCCTTATCTAGGAAAGGATGACACTAGGAGGAGTGATAAGCGTCTTGGTGACTTTGAAGCAGTACAAAAATGATCTTCCAACACTTACCCGCCAGCAGCCAGGATCTCTAGTACGTTGCTCATGGTACTCCCACCTACCACTGTACGAAGACACCACGGACGATTCCCAATATTCTACCGTTTTGGTCTCTATTGATTTGACTACTACAACACCAGCATTGTCGGCTACTTTGTTAACATTATTAACTGAAACGTGCTCGTAAGGATAATGAACGGAAAGCGATTTTTGTAAACGTTATGCTAAAATTAACTACGCTGACAGTTCAAGTTAACTTATCACAGTTGTTTCGAGTCAGAAGGCCTGACCAACACAGCTATGTAATTGTTTACTTTATCCCGTCAAAATTGTCAAACATGTTAGGTAATTTACACTAACTTCAGTTTTACAATTTATTTGCAACTCTTCGACTAAGCTGGTGGCGTAATAATACCAGTCAGTGTATACCAGAAAAGGTCGAATGCGGCGAATAATTTGTGCAGTGGTAAATATTTGCACAGTAGTAGGAGGGAGTGCCATGAATAATATAAAGAGGGGTCCAAAAAAATGTATCCACTGTTTAAAAGTCCATAACTGTCAAAGTAATTGACGGAGTTGTCTCATCTTTGGTAGTGTAATAGTTTGTAGTTCCGGCAATCACCACACAAGCGTTGTATTGCGTTGTTTTGTTTTGTCAGATGACAGTCGCCAGATAGTCAGTGCTTTGTTCTTAGTTGCACCTAGTTACTCGAGTAAACATGGCTTGCGCAAGGCTTACATTCGATGAAAGGAAGTCAGTTTTGAAGTGGTATTTTAAGTACAATAATATTAATGAGGTTCAACGGCAATGGCGAAATGAGTGTCAAACAGATCCCATGTTTAACGATTCGGCGCATTCGAGACAAATTTGAAGCCGAAGGCTGTGTTACATATGTACACAAACAACGATCTGGACGACCTGTAACAGTAACAAGTCCATCTAACTCCCGGCGTGTGGTTCAACAATTCACTCGCTCACCACGGAAGTCTGTAAGACAGTGCGCCCGTGAAATTTGCCAGGAGTAAATGTGTGGTGTGGGTTGTCTTACCGGGGCTTGATTGGGCCATTCTTCTTTGACGGCACAGTTACCGGTGAGGTGTACCTTCAGAAGCTTCAGACACCCATTTTACCTGCCATCTGAGACTTGTATGGAGACGGAAGAGCTAACTTTCAACAAGATGGTGACCCAGCCCACTACCAAAATCGTGTTAGGGCTTATCTCGACGAAACTCTGCCGGCCGGTGTGGCCGTGCGGTTCTAGGCGCTTCAGTCTGGAACCGCGTGACCGCTACGGTCGCAGGTTCGAATCCTGCCTCGGGCATGGATGTGTGTGATGTCCTTAGGTTAGTTAGGTTTAAGTAGTTCTAAGTTCTAGGGGACCGATGACCACAGATGTTAAGTCCCATAGTGCTCAGAGCCATTTGAACCATTTTGAACGAAACTCTGCCAGGAAGATGGTTAGGCCGTAGAGGTGCTGTGGAGTATCCACCACGTTCAAAAATGGTTCAAATGGCTCTGAGCACTATGGGGCTTAACTACTGAGGTCATCAGTCCCCTAGAACTTAGAACTACGTAAACCTAACTAACCTAAGGACATCACACACATCCATGCCCGAGGCAGGATTCGAACCTGCGACCGTAGCGGTCACGCGGTTCTAAACTGACGCGCTTAGAACCGCACGGCCACACCGGCCGGCCCACCACGTTCCCCAGACCTAACTGCTCTGAACTTTTACCTGTGGGGAACACTAAAGGACGTCGTTTATCGACAAAAGCCACGCACATTGGAAGAACTGCGAGAATCCATCGTACATTCATATGCAAATATCCAACTAAACACGTTGCAGTCAGTAGTTCGTGCTGCAGTTCGGCGGCATCGTTTGTATGTGGATGTTAATGGTGACCATTTCGAACACCTACAGTGATATCTTTAAGTTGCACTTTAAGCTACACTTTCACCAAAAATGAGACAACTCCGTCAATTAGTTTGCAAGTTATGGACTTTTAAACAGTGGATACATTTTTTTGGACCCCTCTGTATTATAAATCCTGGCATGGAAGCTGAGTGTGGGAGTGGAGGTGCGTTTGAAGGTCACTTTGAAACGTCCCCTTAGAAAAATTTATGAATACTGTGCTGGTAAACCCCATACGTTATATGATTTTCAAACAGCTGAGTAAAACTGAACGTGCTCAGACATTTCTCTCTTTACTTATTCTGATCATCAATAAACTGACACACAGTATTTTTAGCGCAACGCAATCTGACTTTCAATAATCCCTACAAAAGAATGGCCCTGACTAACAATAACCTATACCTTTCATGAATCACTTACCTCTCAAAAATCTTCGTTACTCAAACTACTGCGTAACAGCGAGCGCCAATACTGCCAGCTTAATAGTGTTCAAAAGTCAGGACACACGTGTAGATCATCCGCTCTCAAAACTCCGCCATCTCACTCCCCACATCCACCAATGCTGGCGACTCACCTCCAACTGCGCAACGCTATGCGCTGTTCACTTCCAGCTGCCCAACACTACAATAGCGGCTATCCCAACAATGCCAACCAGCCACAGACTTCACACAGCACAGTCAGTGATTTTCATACAGAGCGCTACGTGGCGTTACCAACATGAAAACCTAAACAGCCTACTTACAACTTTTCTACGTTTTTCTTGAATAACTGGAAAAGTATGGTCTATGGCGGAAACGTATGCCGGTATAAAATTCAACTACATTACATTTCCTACAAAAAGGTCCTGTTCATTTTTTTCTGTAGGGCTAACAATTTGCGCATAGCGAGCGAGAGAACTTCATTTCTTGCCCGTGCTTTATGAATGTTAGATATACCATTTGTGAGCTGTATAAAACCGCATCGGTACGGACAGCTAACTCACCTTATGTACACTGATAAGTAAAACTTAAGGATGAAAGTAACTTCCACATGATGTGTCGCTGCCAAATAAGAGAAAGATCTGTCACGTATAGTTCAGTAGATAGCTGGTGGAAATACACGTTGAGGAGAACGGAAATTAGTCTTCTACTGAAAACCAATTATTACCTTGGAGTCACCGCGATTCACGTTTGTCCTTTCTAAGGTGTGTGATCACCATGGACGGCAACGCATGCAGAGCAACGAGCTCCCTTTCTGGCCACAATGTTGGTAAAGACTTTTTATGATCGGGTGTTCCGTTCCATCGCAGTTGGCAATTGCTGTTCTGTCGTTGCTGCATGTCGACGTTCTGCAGTACGTCGTCTCAATGAATCCCACACATTCCCAATGGGATTTCAATCATGGAAGCGAGTATACCATTCCCTTCTCACTAACAAATGGGATCATAATTTGGCCGGGTATAGTTCCATCATTACCTGATGAAGAAAAGACATTGTTCTGTAAATTCTGTATCTGTGCTTTGTGTGGTGAGCTAAACGGCCACAATTTTGCTGTTCTCAGGGCATGTGATCAGTCTAAAGTAAATAGATAGTTATGAATAGACAAATATTTTTTGTTGTATGTTAAAAAAATTGAATCGGCTCTACCGGAATATGGATACGTATACAATTCAATAGTTTCATTAAATGCTTATATGTGAAACAGAACACAAAAGTCGAATATCCATGGTGTTCGGGGAGGAAAGGTCAATACTTTACACAGTGATAGGATAAGTAATTCTGAACAAAAAATGTTATATGAATATACGTCTGCAAACGCTTCGTTAGGGAGGTATTGGCATTGAAAGTAAATTTAAAGCTGTAAAACTGATGCACACATCGTGAACGTATAAGCAATACAATTGGATCGTAAAGTGATTTTCTTGCATACAGTGCACGGGTACATGTCATATTTACGCTGTCCAATCTACATCTACATACATTCTCCGCAATCCACCATACGGTGCGTGGCGGAGGGTACCTTGTACCACAACTAGCATCTTCTCTCCCTGTTCCACTCCGAAACAGAACGAGGGAAAAATAACTGCCTATATGCCTCTGTACGAGCCCTAATCTCTCTTATCTTATCTTTGTAGTCTTTCCGCGAAATATAAGTTGGCGGCAGTAAAATTGTACTGCAGTCAGCCTCAAATGCTGGTTCTCTAAATTTCATCAGTAGCGATTCACGAAAGGAACGCCTCCTTTCTTCCAGAGACACCCACCCAAGTTCCTGAAGCATTTCCGTAACACTCGCGTAATGACGAAACCTACCAGTAACAAATCTAGCAGCCCACCTCTGAATTGCTTCTATGTCTTTCCTCAATCCGACCTGATAGGGATCCCAAACGCTCGAGCAATAGTCAAGAATAGGTCTTATTAATGTTTTATAAGCGGTCTCCTTTACAAATGAACCACATCTTCCCAAAATTCTACCAATGAACCGAAGACGACTATCCGCCTTCCCCACAACTGCCATTACATACTTGTCCCACTTCATATCGCTCTGCAATGTTACGCCCAATTATTTACTCGACGTGACTACACTACTAATGGAGTATTCAAACATTACAGGATACTTTTTCCTGTTCATCTGCCTTAATTTACATTTATCTATATTTAGAGTTAGCTGCCATCCTTTACACCAATCACAAATCCTGTCCAAGTCATCTTGTATCCTCCTACAGTCACTCAACGACGACACCTTCCCGTACACCACAGCATCATCAGCAAACAGCCGCAAATTGCTATCCACTCTATCCAAAATATCATTTATGTTGATAGAAAACAACAGCGGACCTACCACACTTCCCTGGGGCACTCCAGATGTTACCCTCACCTCCGATGAACACTCACCATCGAGGACAACGTACTGGGTTCTATTACTTATGAAGTCTTCGAGCCACTCACATATTTGGGAACCAATCCCATATGCTCGTACCTTAGTTAGGAGTCTGCAGTGGGGCACCGAGTCAAACGCTTTCCGGAAGTAAAGGAATATGGCATCCGTCTGATACCCTTCATCCATGGTTCGCAAGATGTCACGTGAAAAGAGGGCGAGTTGCGTTTCGCAGGAGCGATGCTTTCTAAAGCCTTGCTGACGCATGGACAGCAACGTCTCTCTCCTAAGGAAATTCATTATCTACCGCGTATTGTGGTCATGTGACGTACTTAGTACATAGTACAATAAAGCGTTGTATGCGCAGTTGTGCCGTGTAAGCCGCATTGTGTAGTGTACCGGCGACTTATTGGTTATCTGTGTAGTGTATGGTGTTAACTACGTTCCTACAAGCGCTGCTAACAGTGCTACACGTCTGCAGTAGTGAGGAGTAGGCAGATATGGTGTATGTTTACGGCTTCTGTGACGGTAGTGCTACCGCTGCATGTTCCGTAGATTCACTGCCCCGTGGTTTGTGAAACCCGCTTCATCGGTAAACAGGTAGAACTGCAACGCATTCTCTGTTAATACCCATTGACAGAATTGCGCTCGATGATTAAAGTTATCGCCATGTAATTGCTGATGTAGCGACACATGAAACGGGTGAAAGCGGTGGGGATGCAGTATGCGTATGACACTACTTTGACTCAGTCCACCGGCTCTCGCAACTGAACGTCGGAGGTTTCAAGCGTCAACTTTAGGTTACAATATCTCCGGATGTAATTAACATTTTACAATGCAACAAACGACACTGATCACGTATTTGTTTATATGTTCAGATGTGCTAACAAAACTAACGGGGTTCCATTTAAAAAAACATAGGTTTGTGTTACTAAACATACTTCCGTGCATTTTTTTGTGGTTTCTATTAACGAATTACACTAGCCCCTCTCCTCACGTTCGGTCTGTGGAATCGGTTCGTCAGTATTTGATGTGGTTTACGAAATATATCCAGCGGTAACGTTAGGTGACTAACCCTGGGGAGGGGAGGGGGCAGGAAAGGTCAATATTTTACACAGTGATAGTACAAGTAATTCTGAACAAAAAAATGTTACATGAACATAGTCCGGAAATGCTGCGTTAGGGAGGTATGGGTATTGAAAGGAACTTTAATTCTGCAAAACTGTTGTGCACAACGTGAACGTATACGCAATACACCTGGACCGTAACGTGAGTTTCTTGAAAAAAATGTTACAGGGAAGTACAGTTATGTTACACATTTTTACATAATGTTTATTTACTTTGCATTTAGTACATAATGCATTACAACATCCGTGTGACATGTATTCAGTTGAAAAAGACGTACCAAGCCTTGTACAAATGGCTTTAACCTTATCGTACAGATGTTGAACCGTTCACAGAACAATATCTCACCATGAACGTCAATGCATTTAGCGGTCTAGCGATAACGTCTTGTGTTGCTTGTTCAGTTGCCTGTGATTGGTTCCTAATCAATTCCGCAGCGTCCATTATGCGACGAAGCAGTTCATCTCATGTATTTACCTTCACTTTGTGCACCTCTGATCACATATATATACGTGACTCACCCGTTCCGCCAGTCCACTGTATATACGTGACTCACCCTATATATATATATATATATATATATATATATATATATATATATATATATATATAGGGTGAGTCACGTGTGTATATATATATATATATATTGCAGTTAGAAGTGTACTGGGTTGCTGCGTAGCGCTCAGCTCGTTGATCGACATGTTAATCTTTATTAAGGAGATGTTGCAGTAAGCGTGGCCCATTCAGCAGCAGAAGTGAGGGGACAGCTCTGGTCCTCTCTGTTGCCACTGTCAATCATCAACCCAGGATTAGCAGACATCGCGACAGACTCACTCGCCGCCAATGCTGACAGCATCAGTGAGCCGTCGTCAAGATAGTGCGGGGTCTAGGCCCTGTGCATCCGCCGTCACAACCGGGTGAGCCGACGATGCTGAGGGACTGCAGCCCGTTCCGCCAGTCCACTGTGGACGAGCCACCAGGAGGAGCAGGGAAGAAGACGGGGTGGGATAGAGCACACATCCGCACTACGAGAACGCTTCTCGTGCCGACAGTGCTAGGACTCCAACCCGGAGCCTCCTACCCACAGCAGCTTGCTGTCCGCAGCCGAGCCAGCCGGCCAGCCAGCCGGGCGCCACCAGCCACGCGCTACCAAAGTACGAAGTAAGAACATTCCTCCGCTACGTCACAGCACGCGCGCTGCGCTAGCAAGACTTTGCGGCTGGAGCTGGTGTCATCGCTACGAGTCAGCGAGGACTCGGAGAAGGTCGTTGATATTACCAAGCCACATTGTACTCGGCAGGAATAGGTATTATTATGAACTAATAATGTTTCTTTGGCGTTTCTGACGCGTCCACAATCATTTCCTAGCACCCTGACAACTGGAGAGGTCACCGCTCGGCCATCCAGTCCACTGTAGGCGACCGGGACCACTGGGGCGCCTACAAACGTGGTGCTGAAGTCGTCTTGCCATCTCATTGGCTCTAATCTGCCATCGTCCTTAGTAACAGGCTGGGTAGAGCGGGAGAGGAATATTTCCATATACTAACCTGACACTGGCTTCCCGTGGCGTATAGGTTCCCTTTCTAGAACACCTCTCTCACCTTTCGTAGTCCTGCTATCGCTGTTACTTCGGAAAACTTTCCGTTCTCTTTTTTTTTTTTTTAAATAGATAGACATCTAGAGTATACTAGACAATAGTGGTGTATTTACATAGCATCCAGTGGTCGCTGCCAACACAGCGTGCGGCTCTGTATCGCCTGCCACACTGCCGATTCCTGCTGCTGCACTGAATATGATTTACCGTATTTTACAGGCGTTGAAAAATTGCCTTCAGAATTCATGTGCGTCTTATACTCGAAATTAATATAAAAATTTCCAGAGGTTGGCTTAATATTTCCGCCAGACTTAAATATGGCCACATATTTGATGCCACGCGAAACATATCTCTGCCAGCTGGTGTGGCCGTGCGGTTCTAGGCGCTTCAGTCTGGAACCGCGTGACCGCTACGGTCGTAGTTTCGAATCCTGCCTCGGGCATGGCTGTGTGTGATGTCCTTAGGTTAGGTTTAAGTAGGTCTAAGTTCTAGGGGACTGATGACCACAGATGTTAAGTCCCAAAGTGCTCAGAGCCATTGGAACCATTTGAACCAATCTCTGTCTGGCAATACTGGATTCTACTGACAGCAGCAGTGAACCGATGCGACTAACGTCAGTTGCAGGGATTTTAGCTCGTAAATACTGCCTGCCGCCTGCCCAGCCATGAAAACCCAGAACACAGTCTGGCCTGTGTCGTGTCATTGCAGTCTACAGTGCCAGTAAACTTGCATTGAAACTGATTTGTGTTGTCAGTAAAAGAATATTTCTGATAGTAACTAGTTTCGTAATGAGGAAAAGAAAATATATTTGACACACAGTGGTTATGGTTAGTACAAGCCACACCCCAATTTGGGAAACGGGGCCAAATTTCTAGTAGTTTACAGTCGAGTTGAGATTTTCACAAATGTTTTATTCGTATCTTACAGAAACTAGCAGTACGGCAATAAACAGCCTTTTAAACACGCCGCTAGTGGCAATCAAGTAATTTATAGCAATACAGCAATTTAATTTTTTTAAACACAGAAGCTAGCAGTACGGCAATAAACAACCTTTTAAAACACGCCTCTAACGGCAATCAAGTAATTTATAGCAATGTAAATTAAAAAAAAAACACATGCTACCAGTACGGCCATAAACTACCTTTCAAAACACGTCGCTAACGCCAATCAAAGTAATTTATAGCAATATAACAATTTTAAAAAAATTAAAGAACATTAGTAAACAGGCTACTAAAGTAAATACAGAACTTTGTTAATAAAGTACAGTGAGGTAGTGAAGCTACCAACACCGCCATTAAAAGAATTAAACAGGTCTCAGCACACGATTAATGGCAATAAAAGGAATTTACAAACGTGGAGGAATTTAAAAAAATTCTTAAACAAAAGAGTCCTGGAATATCATTAGAACATAGTAGATATGACGGACCACTGTAAGGCGGCCACAAATCACCCACTCAGAGATGCTCAGGCTAGACAGAGCACTGAGCAATTTAAATACGCCCGTAAACACAATTGCCACTTTCAGGCTGGTCACTGCACCGACTTTTAGCCAGCGGAAACTTGTTATAAGATGGCTTAACTTGCTGACAGAATTAGAGCTAACCTCCTGCAAGGAAACATTACACAACACAGTCCTGAATGAGCGACCACATGATCAACCAACAAGAAGCATGAATTTACTCATAACCCACGACAGAAAAGCGAAACAATTACACTGCCAAAAGTACACCTCCCATCGGGCAGTAACGAGAGGAGGACGAAAGATCACTGTCTTCGATTACACCGGTGCCAGGGACAGGAAACCCGGTCGCCGGAGGCCACAAGGCAGAAGAGACGCTGGTTACACAAAAATTATTACTTAATGATTAAACCTTCCACGAACTTAACTTGCAATTATGCTCGAACAGGCAGTACACGACCTCCGATGGCAAGGATCCACACATCCGATCGCGCACGCGTCGCCAGCGTACCCAACACGCCACGGTCACGCGACAACACGCTCTGTCACCGGAGTTCGCGTCTTCTCTGCAACGTTGACGGGTAGTGACCGCTCCTTCATGTTAGGTGTCTCCTTTTAAACTCCAGTGTTGAAACGGAGGATTTAAAGAAGCTTGTTAAAGTCCCACCAGGGCGAAATGAACAGCAACTACTCGTAGGGCGATTCTGTATACAACCAACACGCGTTGAGCTCTTCCGTCAACTCGAGCCGCTCGTTACACACAACCGACATACATCACGTGGCGACTCGATACAACCGACCACGCCTGCTTTGCGCTGGAGACCCACACTGCCCTCCCGTGTCCACCACACTCTCTGCGCGCCATGCCCCTACTTCCGCGCCACCACACGAGGTTACAACCGGTCAAATATCTCATTTCCTCCATAGCAGTTTCCCGGAAGCAAAAACGCAGATATCGATAGCAGAGGGAAAAGACAACCAAGCAGCCACTTAATGACAGTCAACATATCAAACAAACATTGTAACCTCCCCACAGAAAATAATAATTAAATGAATTTTAAATATTGTAACCTCTGAACAAAATTGGCTCCTATTTATAGTCTGTGTTCAGAAATGCATTCACATTTAATGTTCCCACAAAATTCTTTTCTCATTTAATGTCAAGTTCGAAACAGAAAAATTCCTAAACACCAAAATAATAAAAAAATGTTTTGTAACCTGATGAATTTTATAAGTACAGCAGCCCTGTATTCTGAATAAAAAAAGCAAAAATTCTTACCTCAATAAAAACTGCAATTATATCTGCTCTTAATTAGACATTTTTCGACACAGCTTCGTGCAATGCTGGCGTATATTTTTTTTATTCTTGGAAGAAATGATAATGCATTGGAAATATTCTTTAAATTGAAATGAATGCTTTTCTTTAAAAGAGTTACTTTATATTATAAAAATTATTATTGGGGCATTTTTTGGAACAAATTAAATTACAATTAACATACATTATTAAATATGCGCAAGGCTGCTTCTTTACCTTCTACAACAATACTCATCCTCCAGAGTCGCGAGCAGAGCACACAGCCGACACATGCCGTCTCCACCAGACTACTCCAGACTACTGTCGACTCGCGCAGACAAGCGCAGACTAGCGAAGCAACAACAAACTACTCTCTGGTCAGAGATACTGTCATGCCTCGCCCATCGCCGGCAAAGCATACGTCTTACGACATGTTAGGGGAAGAAAAGGAAAACCAATGCAATCTCAACACAAGGTGTGGCACGAGTCGATACACGGTTCAATATTCATTTGATCGGAGCTATAAATAGGAAGTTTTTGCATATGTAGAAGAACATAGAAACAGAGAAACTGAGCGACATTTCGGCCCTCCACCAACAGAATAAAGCCGTTCTCGAATGTCAGGCTAGTAAACAAGAACTGAAAAAAAGGGGGAGACTATTTGTGCAGATAGAGGATTAATGAAAAATGGCTAAAACTAGATGACATATTGAAATAGGTTTAAGGACATCTTCAAAATGTCTTTGGAATTAGTGAAAAAAATATTCAAATACAAGCTCGTAAGCTAGCCCTACTGTTGAACTTAACAGAGTTTAAGGGTGGAGTTGATTGGTGCTACGCGTTTATGAAGCGTCATGGACGCAGCATGTGAGCTAAAACCAAAATGTCCTACAAAATGCGACAACAATATAAAAAAAAATTCTCTTTCCATTCAACATAGAAAGACAACCAGTGTGGAACTAAGCCAAACAGCGAACATGGACGCAACTCCTCTGACATTTGATATGCCGAGTAACAGTACTGTTGCCATAAAAGGTGCTAAGAAAATGGTTCAAATGACTCTGAGCACTATGTGACTTAACTTCTGAGGTCATCAGTCGCCTAGAACTTAGAACTAATTGGATCTAACTAACCTAAGGACATCACACACATCCATGCACGAGGCAGGATTCGAACCTGCGACCGTAGCGGTGGCGCGGTTCCAGACTGTAACGCCTAGGACCGCACGGCCACTCCGGCCGGCAGGTGCTAAGACTGTAACTATAAAAACAAGTAGACATGAAAAAATGCACTACACTGTTGTCCTTTCATGTTGTGCTGACGATGTTAAACTTAATCCAGTGATCATTTCCAAGCGCAGAAAAATGCCAGAACGTTCTGAAATACAGCCGGATGCTGTTGTTCATGTACTAGACAAGTGTTGGATGGACGAGTCTCGTATTAAATTATCGATTAACAGGGTGCGGGAGAGGGGGACAGGCGCTTTATTGAAAAGCTGTTCTGTTCTTGTGCTAGATCAGTTTAGTAGTCATTTGAAAGATGCTTTGAAAGAGAAACTGAGACAGGTAAATGCAGATCTCACTTCACAATTGCAACCTCTTGATTCGATGAAACCCAGCATGAATTCAGACCGATGGTAGCTGTAAAACGACCTAAAATCTAACAAGTCTGTCAATGGATAAAATAGTCGTTGTCTATAGGGAGAGAAGGCATTATGGTTAAATCTTTCAAAAAGTGCGGCATAAGTAACGCTCTCGATGGCAGTGAAGACTATCTTATATACGAAGAAAACAACCATGACGGCAAAGAGGGAGAAGGAGAAAGTTCAGATAACGATTTTCAGGGATTTTAAAGGTCAATCGGTCTCGAAAATTCAGTTCGGAATGAGACTCACCTGGTTGGTAGTATACCTCAAGGGTGTCCACTCCTAGAAATCTTCAAGCGCACTATCCAGAAAATTCCGAGAAAAAGGGCTCTAAAGTTTTAAGTGTAGTGCATATGCACCTCATATAGGTCAGAAATAGCATTTCATTATGCAAGTGAAATAGCTCATCTAGTAGCTTGCTAGAACATCATACGGCCTTTCCGCGTTCGATTCTACCTGCGGACTCGACTTTCATTTTTTTTTAATGTTTTAAACATTATCCCAAGTTTTAAGTAATACGAATATAAGAAGATGGTATCTGTTCTTTCGGACATAAACAGATACCATTGGTAATCTTGCGGCTCTCGAAGAATGAAATTATAATGAAATCCAGACCATTAGCGTCTTACACGCGTTGATAAATTTCAACAGCGACAGTTCAAAATGTGTGCCCTGACCGGGACTCGAACCCGGGATGATCTGCGTACGTGGCAGACCCTCTATCCGACTGAGTCATCGAGGACACAGAGACAGGTGGGACTGCTGGGGCTTACTTCTGGCACGCTCCCCGAGAGACCCACATTTCGAACTTACCGTCCACACACTACATTTGTAGTGCCCCTGGCTTACGTGCCAATGATCTTCAGTGTGGATGCACCCACATTGCTCAAATTCTTACGGGAATCAGTAGATTGACTGCCGCGAGTAATGAGTATAGTGGGCAGGGGCACTACAAATGTAGTGTGTGGACAGTAAGTTGGAAATGTGGGTCTCGCAGGGAGCATTCCAGTCCCTACAGTCGTATTATCGTCTCAGTCCGATAGAGCGTCTAACAAGGGAACCACCCCATCGCACCCCCCTCAGATTTAGTTATAAGTTGGCACCGTGGATAGGCCTTGAAAAACTGAACACAGATCAATCGAGAAAACAGGAAGAAGTTGTCTGACCTATGAAAAAAATAAGCAAAATATACAAACTAAGTAGTCCAAGTGCAAGATAAGCAACACCAAGGATGGTCTGAGCTCAGGAGTGCCGTGGTCCCGTGATCAGCGTGAGCAGCTGCGGAACGAGAGGTCCTTGGTTCAAGTCCTCCTTCGAGGGAAAAGTTTACTTTCTTTATTTTCCCGAAGTTATGATCTGTCCGTTCGTCCATTGACGTCTCTCTTCACAGTAAAAAGTTTAGTGTGTGTTTTGCGACCGCACCGCAAAACCGTGATATTAGTAGACGAAAGGACGTGACTCTCCCCCCTGGGAACCGAAAACATTTGATCGCGAGATCATAGGTCAACCGATTCCTCCACAGGAAAACACGTCTGATATATTCTATACGACATTGGTGACGGCATGTGCGTTACATGACAGGAATATGTTGTCGACCCACCTAACTTGTACACTTGGCGAATGGGTAAAAAGATTCTTCTACCTTGCCCAATTTAGGTTTTCTTGTGGATGTGATAATCACTCCCAAAAAATTAAATTTTCCACTCCAGGGAAGACTTGATCCAAAGAACTCTCGTTGCGCAGCTGCTCGCACTAACCACGTGACCACGACGCTCCTGAGCTCGAATTATCTTTGATGTTGCCTATCTTGTGCATGGACTACTCAGTTTGTATATTTTGCTTATTTTTTTCATAGTTCCACACAACTTCTTCCCGGTCGGTGCACATTTTCAACTGTCCCCGTTGATATTTATTAACGCCTGTAAGCAGCTAATGGTATGTATTTCATTGTAATTTCATTCACTTTTAAATAAAGTTAATGACCTAAAGTATTATCAGTTAAATCACCAATAATTTTGTTTTCTTTATGAAATAGTTGTCACAGGCTACTTAAAATGTGAATTAATGGATCAAATGGCTCTGAGCACTATGCGACTTAACTACTGAGGTCATCAGTCCCCTAGAACTTAAAACTACTTAAACCTAACTAACCTAAGGACATCACACACATCCATGCCCGAGGCAGGTTCAATGTGAATTACATTCGTCAATACTTATGACGCTTATACGAGGTGTGTATGAGCTACGTTTAAACCTTTAGGGTCGTTTTCTCGGAAGTTTCGAGCCCGAAGGTCTCCTTCTGAAATTATTTGTAGTCTGGCTTAGCAATCTAATAATAAAAATGGTAAAAATGTTATTTTTTAAGTACTTAAAAATTAAGTCCCGTCTCATAGTCCCTAGCGTCTTATAGCCCGAAAAATACGATTCTTTTTTTCACAATACTTCAACCTTTTCGGTCTGTGCATACGACACTGAGAGCTGCCATCTTCTTCTGGACTCAGGCTGAACACACTATCCGCTCTCCGAGTAGACGGTGTCCATGTACAGGTGCCGGCGTCCCGCGTTGACCATTTGATCCCTCCATACCTTGCCACCCGTCTCCACGCAACACCGACTCAAAGGAAGGCCTCGGCGCTTGTTGTTGACGTCACGTCAGCTAGGCACGGCGAACGACAGGTCTGTTGCAAGCAGAAACGCCTGGGCGTGCTTATCACTATAAATCTCTTATTTTTGGACAAACTGTGTGGTATTGTTTTGGATTCTGCAGTTTTATTTAGATGAAAGTTTTTCTTACTATCGTAAAGCTACAAATGAAGATCATAGTTCTGTATTACTGAATCCTGTAGATCAATATGAGAAGATGCTTTGCCACATTGCAAGCTTCGGAAATTTTACATTCAAGTAACTATATTTATTTGATCCATTTTGCTATCGAAACGTACCCCAACCCCCTTACAATTAACTCGTTTCTTTTATTTATTTATTTTCGTTTGACATCGTCACTGGAAATGTGAACTAATTAACATGTGTGGATGTCCAACTGTTGCCAGTCATTAGATTACAGTCGTTTTCAACGAAAGGAATTCTAAACAGGAAACAAAATAGATTCATACATCGGAAATATTGCCGAGGTTAGACTTTTTTAAACATGCACATTAGAAAAGATAAATATTCCCCGCTTGCAACTGAAAGGAGGAACTTTATAAAAAAATTTTATTTGATAAAACAAGTATCTCTCTTTTGCCACTTTTGCTGTCCCCCACCCCCTCCCCCAGCGTGTACAATCGGAAGATATTTCATTAACATTCAGTGCTCCTCACCCCATAGTCAACCAAGATACCTAAAGAAGAGCACCAATATGTTCACAGTTTCTTGTAAAAGCAACCCAGTACACACGTAACTACCTCAAATTTACAAATAAGGTAAAGTAGCACGAATTCTGTTGCTGCTGGACCATGAAGTTGTTTTTGTATGTCAATCCTTAAAACAGGTCGAAATTTAAATTCAGCAGTACACTATTTGTTAAGAAGTGCAATGAATTGCACAATTAATTGACTGCAGAAATCTCTCAGAACAATGTGTGTTGGTCAACTACCGCCAATAGTTTCACATTTTCCTGTGTCAGGGAGGGAGACACCACCATTGTGAGTATGCCTGCAACAGACCTGGCGTTCGCCGTGCCTAGCTGACGTGACGTTACGAACAAGCGCCGAGGCCTTCCTTTGAGTCGGTGTTGCAGTGAGGCGTGTCAGGGTCTCTTTTTCGCCGAGCGTCAACAAACGCTCCCGCCCTAGGACGCCTGCAGAGATCGGCCAGAGGGCTGCTAGCATCGCAACGACTGCAAAGCAAGTGCCAAGCGCCCTCTCACGTAGTGTTCCACCACAAACAGCCGGAAAACTCGATACCAGCGGCGGTAACTACAAATTACGCTGCAATGCGCAACACAGTCAGAAATTATGGTCTCGCAGAGAAAGACAAACCAGTAATTTATGTTACACCAGCTACACAACGCACTTGGGTGTTCGCATCATATGTACGCTCTTCTACATCTACATCTACGTACACACTCCGGCAGCCACCATACGGTGCGTGGCAGAGGGTACCCTGTACCACAAGTAGTCGTCTACTTTCATCTTCCACTCGCAGAAAGAGCGACAGAAAAACGACTGTCTATATGCCTCTGTATGAGCCCTAATTTCTCGTATCATATCTTCGAGGGCCCAGCGCGAAATGTACGTTGGCAGCAGTGGGATCGTTCTGCAGTCAGCTTCAGTTTCCGGTTCTCTAAACTTTCTCGGTAGTGTTCTTCGAAATGAATGTCTTCTTCCATCCAGAGGTTCCCATTTGAGCTCCCGAAGTATGTCCGTAGCGCTTGCATGCTGATTGAATCTAGCTGTAAGTTCGCCTCTGAATTGCTCGATGTCTTCTTTCAATCTGACCTGGTGCGGATCCCAAACATTCGAGCAGTACTCACGAATTGGTCGGACTAGCATCCTGTATGCAGTCTCTGTTGCAGATGAACTACACTTCCCCAAAATTCTTCAAATAAACAGCAGTCGACCATTCGACTTCCCTACCACAACCCTCACATGCTCGTTCCATTTCATATCGCTTCGCCCAGATGTTTAAACGACTCGACTGTGTCAAGCAGGACACAGTTATTGCTGTATTGTTTTTCCCACTCATCCGCAACATCCTACATTTTTCTGCGTAAACAGCCAGCTGCGATTCATTACACCAACTGGAAATCTTGTCTAGGTCATCTCGTATCAGTCCACAGTCACTTATCTTCGACGACTTCCTGTACATTGGAGTATCATCAGCGAACAAACGCACATTCCTCCCACCCTGTCTGCCAGATGATTTATGTAGGTCTATACAGAAAATAGCCAACGGCATTGCCGCAGTGGTAACACCGGTTCCTGTCAGATTACAAGAGTTAAGCGCTGTCGGGCTGGGCTGGCACTTGGATGGGTGTCCATCTGGTCTGCCGAGCGGGGTGCACTCAGCCCTTGTGAGGCAAACTGAGGAGCTACTTGATTGAGAAGTAGCGGCTCCGGTCTCGTAAACCGACAAACAGCCTGGAGAGCGGTGTGCTGACCACGTACCCCTCCATATCCTCATCCAGTGACGCCTGTAGTCTGAGGATGACACGGCGGCCGGTCGGTTCCGTTGGGCCTTCAAAGACCTGTTCGGCCCGAGTTTAGTTTAGTTTAGTGCACATAAAATAGCAAAGGTGCTACCATAGTTCCGTGGCGCTCTCCTGATGCTATCCGTGTCTTCATCCAACTTATGACGAATTTTAGAAGCCCAACCTTGATTTGGACACTGGGCCCGCTTTCGGGAGGACGACGGTTCAATCCCGCGTCCGGCCATCCTGATTTAGGTTCCTTTCAAAGGGCACGGCCGACTTCCTTCCCCGCCCTTCCGTCATCCGATGAGACCAATGACCTTGCTGTCTGGTCTCCTTCCCCAAAACAACCAACCAACCCAACGTTGATTCTACCGCTAGTTCACATATTTCGGTATTTGCAGCCATGCTTCATCTGAAAAACAGAACATCATTTGCATTACTGATACTGGGCAACAATTACTTAATTGTTCAATATTGTTACGGTGCTCGCTTATTTCCAAGTCCGTATCGATGCTAGTGCTGAGTTTTCACTCGGATGGCGCTTTGGCGTTAGGCGGTTGTTTCCGTGTGTGATCGCTGGCCGGAGCTTAGCTGGAGGCGTGTGAGGAGGGAAGAGGTGGCTGTCTTGGCGTGGAGACACTTCGGCTCGGCTGCGGATGTTTGGGTCTGGACGCCGAGTGGGGCCCGATGGGAAGACCGGACTGTGATTTTACGGTTAATAGTGTGGACAGCGGCGTAGTGTGCCGTTTAACTTGATTCGAAAGGGGAGCGAAATCTCGCCTGTTGTAGTTTGTCGAGCCTGAGTTTGAAATACCTTCTACACTCCTGGAAATGGAAAAACGAACACATTGACACCGGTGTGTCAGACCCACCATACTTGCTCCGGACACTGCGAGAGGGCTGTACAAGCAATGATCACACGCACGGCACAGCGGACACACCAGGAACCGCGGTGTTGGCCGTCGAATGGCGCTAGCTGCGCAGCATTTGTGCACCGCCGCAGTCAGTGTCAGCCAGTTTGCCGTGGCATACGGAGCTCCATCGCAGTCTTTAACACTGGTAGCATGCCGCGACAGCGTGGACGTGAACCGTATGTGCAGTTGACGGACTTTGAGCGAGGGCGTATAGTGGGCATGCGGGAGGCCGGGTGAACGTACCGCCGAATTGCTCAACACGTGGGGCGTGAGGTCTCCACAGTACATCGATGTTGTCGCCAGTGGTCGGCGGAAGATGCACGTGCCCGTCGACCTGGGACCGGACCGCAGCGACGCACGGATGCACGCCAAGACCGTAGGATCCTACGCAGTGCCGTAGGGGACCGCACCGCCACTTCCCAGCAAATTAGGGACACTGTTGCTCCTGGGGTATCGGCGAGGACCATTCGCAACCGTCTCCATGAAGCTGGGCTACGGTCCCGCATACCGTTAGGCCGTCTTCCGCTCACGCCCCAACATCGTGCAGCCCGCCTCCAGTGGTGTCGCGACAGGCGTGAATGGAGGGACGAATGGAGACGTGTCGTCTTCAGCGATGAGAGTCGCTTCTGCCTTGGTGCCAATGATGGTCGTATGCGTGTTTGGCGCCGTGCAGGTGAGCGCCACAATCAGGACTGCATACGACCGAGGCACACAGGGCCAACACCCGGCATCATGGTGTGGGGAGCGATCTCCTACACTGGCCGTACACCACTGGTGATCGTCGAGGGGACACTGAATAGTGCACGGTACATCCAAACCGTCATCGAACCCATCGTTCTACCATTCCTAGACCGGCAAGGGAACTTGCTGTTCCAACAGGACAATGCACGTCCGCATGTATCCCGTGCCACCCAACGTGCTCTAGAAGGTGTAAGTCAACTACCCTGGCCAGCAAGATCTCCGGATCTGTCCCCCATTGAGCATGTTTGGGACTGGATGAAGCGTCGTCTCACGCGGTCTGCACGTCCAGCACGAACGCTGGTCCAACTGAGGCGCCAGGTGGAAATGGCATGGCAAGCCGTTCCACAGGAGTACATCCAGCATCTCTACGATCGTCTCCATGGGAGAATAGCAGCCTGCATTGCTGCGAAAGGTGGATATACACTGTACTAGTGCCGACATTGTGCACGCTCTGTTGCCTGTGTCTATGTGCCTGTGGTTCTGTCAGTGTGATCATGTGATGTATCTGACCCCAGGAATGTGTCAATAAAGTTTCCCCTTCCTGGGACAATGAATTCACGGTGTTCTTATTTCTATTTCCAGGAGTGTATGTGCGGCGGGATGTCATTTCGTCCTCCTGTCTCTCCGTCGCTGGATTGCTATCCTCGTCTACCGTCCCACGGATGTATGTCGATAGGCTACGCTGCTCTCCGTACTCTAGTAGACGCTGGTGATGGAAGTGCGTCGTTCAGCGGCACGTTAGTCTGGGTGCTTTATGTTTGATCTTCAAGTGCACAGTCTTCGAGTGGCACTCCTTAGAGTTTTCCTTGCGCAGTTAGACTGGAGTTTATTTTGTCTTGTGGTGCTTCCTCTTTCCGTCAGCGAATGTTAAGCTTGTTTCGGCACTCCGTACGACGCTTGGCACCTCAGCAGGCGGGTCGGAGCCACCTTCGCGACTAAACGGAGGCCTTTGGACTGAGAGGTCTTGTTTTGGTATTAAGTTGGCTTAGGTTTCTTATGGACTTCCCGGCATTCGGTCTGTTGCCCGGCCTGGGCTAGGTCTCGTTATTTTAAAAGTCGGTCCTTGTTTTGGCTTAGTACGATTTTGGTTTACTGCCTGGTGTTTCTGGTAGTACGCCGAGCCGCTGTGGTTGTGTTGCATTTTGTAGGGGGCTGTGTGCTCGGAGCCGGGGAGTACCATTTGTGTGAACTGCTTCACTGGGGAGTACTGATCGGGCCATTCTTGGTCTTCTTTTGTATGAAATAAATTTATTATTATTTTAAAGTAACATTATCAATTAAATGATTTAATTCTTGTTGCGTTAATTGCAACTTGGGTACTGAGAAATTTAATCTGTTAATTACCGGAAGACCTCAAGCTCATAGTCATATGATGTGATTTTCTTAAATTATTGTATTTTTTTGTCATGTTATTGTGTTCTTTTTTAATTTGCTGATCACTGGTGTACTGTTCCAAGCATTAAAATGTTTCAGGTAGCTATTACTTGGGTGGAACGCGCGGAACCGCAACGGAGAGAGTAGTTGCGTGCCTTACGTGTCCGTTGTTGGCACAGGCTGGTGACCGTTGTTTGTTTTGGTGCACCTGAGTTAAGTATTGTGTGGCCTCCTCCCTTGCGGACCCGTGGTGTTCTTCTCATAAACATTTCCTTCAAGGCATTTTAGTTAATTTTTTGCTAGTATTTTTTTAAATTCTTACATTGGTAAAATTGTTCGGCCTTCATTATGCACACTGTTTGTCATAGCGGTGTTGATGTGCCATTGTAATTTATTAAACTCCATTGTGTGCCCTTTGTGATACATATTGTTTATTGATTGAGTATGGCAATTATAATGTCTCATATATCGTGATGTGCGTGTGTAATGGCTCAATAAATGGATGATTGTTATTTCTGTTTTGGCGCCCTTCATGTCTCCTTTCTTGTCCCTATTGGTACGCTATCCTTGTGTTGGTAGTGAAACGTCCCCTTAGAACAATTATACACGACTGTGCTTAACCTGACACACAATATTATTTAGCGCAACGCAATCTGACTTTCAAAAATCCCTACAAAAGAATGGCCCTGACTAACATTAACCTATACCTTTCACAAATCACTTACCTTACAAAAATCTTCGTTACTGGAACTACTGCAATACAGCGAGCGCCACTACTGCCAGCTAAATAAAAGATTCAAACTACTGAAGGCACTAACTACTGATAGGGATAGTTAGCAAATGAAAGATATTAATAGAGAACAAACAATGTATTTACCTTAATATTCATAATTGACATCCAGTATTACAAATTATCAAAACTCCGCCATCTCTCTCCCCACATCCACCACTGCTGGCGGCTCACCTCCAACTGCGCAACGCTACGCGCTGTTCACATCCAGCTATGACAACAATGGCAGGCAACAATGCAAACTAGCCACATACTGCACACAGCACAGTCAGTGATTTTCATACAGAGTGCTACGTAACGTTGCCAATAAGAAAACATAAACAGCAAACTTACATAAAGAAAACATAAACAGCCTACTTACATAGAGAAAACATAAACAGCCTACTTACATAAAGAAAACATAAACAGCCTACTTACATAAAGAAAACATAAACAGCCTACTTACATAGCCCCCATGCTCCCCACAAAAAATTTTACAAATGGTGTTGGGCACTGGCCAATACAGATTTGAAAAAATTTTTCATAATTACAATAACAAAGATATCAAATGCACACACTTATTTATACAATGTTGGTCAAAAGCTAAAATTTTCTCACAGTCCATAAAGACAGTCCAGATTGTTCATCATAATAGTAATTACAGTTTTTATTTTTCACAAAGTCTCATTAGTAAAAAAAATTGCACACAGAAGTAGTGGATTTCCATGCAGTCTCGAAGAAGTAGTGGTGTCCTTCCAATGGAAAGACAGTGCTGACTCTTGACATGCTGACAGGTAATGGGCCACAACAGAGCAAACCCACAGCAGAGTCATTCGACGTTTTGAAGAATATTGGTAGGTAGGTCATCACAGAGCAGACCCACTGTAGTCCTGGTAGAGATGACCAGCAGCCATCTGTTGTGACTGTGCGGGTGCACAATCACCAGTGAAGAGTCTTGTGGATAATATAGCAAGTCCATAAACCACCACTCGTGCACTCACAAAGTTTTTTGAATTGTCCTTAGAACCAGCAATGCTGTTATCCAGTCCCTTGCTGAATTATTAACACACGTGCAAACACTAATGTCCATATACTATGACCAACAGAAGTGTGTGCTGTGAAATGGAACTTACAAGTTACTTAATTTGATGAATTGCTGTCAATTACAATTTTATAACATAATAATACAATGACAAAGGTACAAAATACATAATTAAAAACATAACAATACAGATAACATTTGTAGTAATATGGGCTTTACAAAAGAATCTAAATAACATATACATCAGTGTTACAGGAATTATGACATAAGTAAATACATAAAAGATCAGAAGAACGTTTGAAACATCACCTTCACATGTGAGCAACCAAACAGTATAAATAATGTCTAAAAATCTTTACAAAGTAAATAACAGAGTATTAGAAAATGTCTACAACATAGCTCTCATCAGCTAAACACATAAAGACAGGAAAAACACAAATATACAAGGGTACACAAACATATAGAGGGATGACACAAAAGGAGAGGACAGGGTTTGTTTTACTGCAGTATTTTGCATGGAGATCTCCCTTCGTTCATCAGTATTCCCAAAAGTCCTATTTAAGCTTGCTTTCTGTATTCTGTTCACATCCTCTGTCAAAAATAGTTTTTCTCCACTGTACACTACCTTTTTCTTGCCAAACCTTTTTCGTATAGCTGCTCAATGCATTTCTTCCAATTCATCATAACTCATTGTCTTATAGGCTACCCCCTCTTAAGCTAACTTAAATCTACTGAGCTCAGATGCTAAACTAAGGGACGAGGCAATGCAGCATCACATAACAAATTAACACAAACAGAAATGCAAAAAAATGGAAAATCGCAAAGCAAGCTACAGTAAATCTAAATTACCAAGCAATGCAACATTACAACTAATATGAGCCAATGTGCAGCAACAATAAATATAAGTCAGTAGTAAAACTAGCTTAGAAAAGTAACACAAAGTCAAATTCAGTAACACTATGCCTGGCCAACAGCAGCAGCAAATATAAAAAATATAAAACTTATATCTATACATGACAAAGCTCAAGCAGAAAAAATATTACACTAAAATGGCCATGTCTAATACCTATGTCACATCTTAACATTAGAGTGATGCATCACAAAAACTTACGCTAGTAGATAAGTTACCAAATCGTAAAAAAATTATTTATGCAATTCCTGTGAAGGGAAATGTCTTTTTGTGCTCCCTCATTTTTTTTTTTGGATAGATCATAAAATTATTTACTGGATCTGTAGGCATAAAATATTTATATTAGTACATATATTAAATTTTATTTTAACCAATGCTGCAGTACAGCTAGAAACTTGATATTAAACAAAATGTGTAAATAAATACATAAAGCAAGCCATATGGCATTTTTCTTAACTAGCAAGACAATAGCTGTGAAATGTTTCTCATCGTTTCATTAGGCATTTCAGTAAATATCATAAATTACGAGCTCCACAGTATGCTTTCAACAAGGAGATGTCAGTAGCGCGGACAATGGCCTTCCCTTTCTTTTTTTTCTACCTGTGCTTCTGACGAGGCACTCACACTAATGGCTTGTTCTCCAGGCGTCTGACACACCTGGGTGCCCACGACGCATTATGTGCAGGTGGTCACTTAACTTTCTTACGGAAATATTTACGACAGCAGTTTCCGCTACAGTGACAGTCTCATATACAAAATTTCACAGGTCAAGAATTTGCGTTGCAAATGTGTAGAAACAAAATCTTATGAATATAACAGTATCCAAAAAATTCTTCGCCGGCATTGTGATACCTTCACGCATTTACACACATTTCATAACTCTTAAAGTACGATTCTTGGTTTCCAACATCCTTTTTCACAAGTCAAGAGTCCCTAACTTCTATTCATTATTCATATACATATAAACACGTAATCACATTCCTCATATATGGTAGATCATCTTATTGACATAAACATACCTCAACAGCATAATACACATCGTCGTCGTAAAAATAACATCATAACACCTCAGTCACGTCTCAAAATCGTCGTAGCTTCCTCCAATAATTTCAAAACCTAAAAAAATTCTCTGCTCATGTCAAAAATGTCATCTGCCTCAAACGTACTTTAAAATCATACTCCCTTACCAAATACATCATTCAAAGCTCTCATAGTATCACAATGGTTCCGAAAAAATATGAAGAGTTCACACAGTACAGACAAAATACAATTTCTTAAGTGTGAAATAATCCAACTCTGTAATTGCGTAAACATGTGTCACTGATGTAGTAAAAAGATGTTTGTTTCTCTGTTAAATGATCAGATAGCTGTGTAATTTATGTATTGGAGAAATATGGTACCGATGTGTAAACTTGTATAAGCAAATACCATATTAGCTAGGGCTCCTTGTGCTTGCCAAACACATGGTACACAAAGTAGGCGTGTACCCCCCTGAGGTTTATTGTAATTATACCCTCAGGTGTTACAGATTACAGCAATGGAATGAAATGTATCACGAAAAACTTTCTTTGTAATTCAAAAATCTTTAAAAATAAATGTTTTAAGTACAAAATTAATCACTCAAATACATGTCCTGTAGCGCTAAATGTGCGTCTTGCTGTAAGATAATCTCTGTGGGAGTGTCGTAGTTATCGTCCTCCGAAAGCTAAGTTCAGCAGAAGCCAATGTACTTACCTCATGATAAACAAAAGTGAAATGCTTTGCGTATAGATTTCTTAGTTATTACGCTTATTGTTGTGATGAAGAAATTACTGTGCTGTAACGCATTCTTGTGCTACAGAAAAGGCTGTCTCTTTGTAGCTATACCACAAAAGTTACTACTAAAACATGTTTTACTTTCCAGAATAATACAGAAAAACTGTGCAGATATAAAACAGAAACACCGCAAAAGCAATATTGTAAATTGTCACTCATTAGTAGCGTCGTGATAAACTCGTGTAGCTGTCACATTAACTAACCACTGTGTCATCTGTTCACAATAACAATGCATTCGTAATTTCTGTTTGAATAAGTTCTCTTGGTTCTTGACTGGATATTTAACTTTAAACATTGTTGCATGGTAACAGTTTCTAAAGCATACTAGTAAATTGCAAAGACTAAGTTAAAAAGCAGATTATCTGTCAATAAATGGTTTTACATGAGAAATGTGGTGTACACCTTCACTCTTCCTAGTACGCAGAGTTTCAACTTCAACGCAATTATCATGTGGTATACGTCGGATTCTGTAAGGTCCATTGTAAACTAGAAAGAATTTGTGACTCAAGTGTTTCTTCTTATGCGACAATGAATGAGCTTTAATGAGAACTTTCTGACCAATACATAATTTCTTTGCATTTGCTTTACCGTGTAGTTTTCTCCTTTTGTCTGCTGCAGATTTTATATTTTTAAGAGCGAAATCAATTATGTCTTTGTGTCGAAGTTTACGTGTATTCGGGAAAGGTACAACCTCTCTGATTCTGTTCGGTGGTTCTACATTCTTCAGTACAAGAGTAGGTGGTAAAGCAGTGGAGTCATGAGGCATTTCATTCAGCACATTTTGAAATAAGTGTAAATATCTGTCCCATTGCTGATGCTTTCTGTGACAATAAAGTCTGCAAAGCTTATTGATTTCTTTCATAATCCGTTCGGAGGGGTTACAATGTGGTGAGTGCAATGAAATAAAAACAGATTTGATTTTATGATTCCGAAGCATGCGTGACCAAACAGCAGATCTGAATTGCGGTCCATTATCTGAAATGACTTTACTAACGTGTCCAACTTCACGTAAGAAATTTTTAACAAAGGCGTTGGATACAGACCGTCCAGTGGCTTTACGTAACGGAGTGAAAGAAACAAATTTTGAAGTAAGTTCAACAGCGACTAGAACGTACGAAAATCCATTCGATGTTCTGACAAGGGGTCCCAAAAGATCAACAGCAGCAAATTCTTTTAATTTAGAAGGAATAATTGGAAACAACGGAGCACGATGTGAGATAGTAGACGGTTTCGCCTTTTGACAAAGTTTACAAATAGACAAGACTCTTCGAATTCGCTTTTCCATATTGTTAAAATAACAAGTCGTTCGAAGAATATGATAACATTTTCGTGGGCCAAAATGTGCGTAGCTGAAATGAATGTACCAAATGAGCTTATTAACAAAATCGTCTGGAATGCAAAGTACCCATAGCTTGTCATCAACAGTGCAGCATTTGAAGAGTATGTTGTTTCTAACCAGGTAATAATGCCAAATCTGAGTGTGTGTCTTTTCATGCCATTTACTTTTGATGTCTTTCCAAATCGGATCTTTATCTTGTTCATGAGCAATGTCCTTTAAAGATGTGGTGATGAAGTTTTCAAAGGCGACTTTCTGAATGTAAAGAATACTGAAATTTTTCTCGAGGTTGCCTTCTGTGTTACTTTTCTCAAGCCCAGCCGGTGCGCGTGGCAGCGCGTCCGCAACAATGTTCTCCTTGCCGGGAATGTAGACTATTGTGAAGCGGAATTCTTGCAGAAACAATGCCCAACGTTTTAACCTATCATGATTTATTTTGAAGACATAAGAAATTGTAATGCACGATGATCACTGTATACTTTTACGTGCTTACCAGAAAGAAAGAAACGGAATTTGTTAAATGCCCAAACGATAGCTAAAGCTTTTAATTCAGTAACGGAATAATTTTTTTCAGATTTTGTTAGCACTCGGCTAGCAAAAGCAATGGTTTTCTGAACAGTAGTGTCATTTTCTATGGCTTCTTGAAATAAGTGGGCACCAAGACCGACTTTAGAAGAATCAGTGCTAAGGCAGAAATCTTGTGACAGATCTGGATGAGCTAGTATTGGCGCGTGAAGTAATGCTTCTTTCAAAGAATTGAATTCCAACTGTGCTTGTTCGTCCCAGTTCCAAATAGTATTTTTTCCAGTGAGAGAACAAAGTTTTGGTGTAACTAGAATTTGCATATTCAGAAAACGACGGTAAAAATTTACGAGACCTAGAAAACTGTGGACTTGTTTTTTTGTGGATGGAACTGGAATGGCTCTAATTGCTTCTAACTTTTCAGGATCCGGCTGAATGCCTTCAGAAGAAATAATATGTCCCAAAAACTTCACCTTTGACCTACCGAATTCAGACTTTTCCAAGTTAACTGTAATTCCAGATTCTGCAAAAATACGTAACAAACTATTGAGGATGCGGTTATGTTGTTCCCATGACGCTTCTGCTATTAGAATATCGTCCACATATAAGGTGATGTGACGTTTTAAGAACTCAGGTAATATGGAATTTAGCCCCCGAATGAATGCCGCTGAAGAAATGTTCAAACCAAAAGGAAGTTTCCGAAACTGATAACAAACGCCGAAACAAAGGAAAGCTGTGTCTTTTCTACATTCTGGATGAAGTTCGATCTGATAAATGCTGAATCTGAGATCAATGGAAGATAACACTTTTACACCATTAAAATTTTGAAGAAGTTCTTCCATCGTCTGCGGCCTGTCTGTTTCAGGAATGATGATAGTATTGATTTGTCTCGAATCTAAAACAAGCCTGATCGATCCATTCTTCTTCTCAACAACATGTAATGGGTTGTTGTATGAGCTTACTGCAGGCTCAATAATGCCCTCGACAAGCATAGATTGTATTTCTGTTCTAACACGGTCCCTATAATGGAATTACGTATGGTCTAACACAAAATTTAGTATGCTCACGAACACGACATTGGTATTGAAATCCCTTGATTGTTCCTGTTTTGTGAGTAAAAACTGTGGAATGTGCTTGTAAAATCTCAAAAAGGTCCTGCCTATCAGTGTCATTACAATTCTCAATTGTTTGAATTTTATTCTGAATTAACTCATTAATTTCAAATATGCTGTCGATGTCATCCCTGTCAGTACTTGCAGAGTGATTGTTAGTGTCTAGTTCCGTAGAAAATTCCGAACTGTTATCTAACAGAAGGTAAAGCCGATTAATTTCCTCATCATGGTTTGAGAGCCAGTCTTCAAATTTCAAAGCTATTGACTTACCTTCTTTCTCTAAACTTATTTCAGCATCGTGAAAGCTTAAGACTGCTTTGTATTCATTCAAAAAGTCTACTCCCAGTATAATTTTCGTCGACAATAATGGAACAATAAGAAAGTTCATAGAGAAGCTGTGGCTTTGGCAAAAGAATTCTAAATTGGTTTGTTGGCGTACATCTACACTTCTTCCAAAGATTGCACCTTGTAATTTAATCTTACGTAACGGAAGTGTGGGGCAGTCGTTCGATTTGTTGCATTTGCTAAAAGCTGTTTCACTAATTACTGAAATGGGACTGCCAGAGTCAAGTACTGCCGTAAATTTTACGTCATTTACTGTAACGTGAATCACAGGATATGCAATGTTGTTATGTTTTACGTCGTGTTCCTGGAGTAAGATGTCTCTAATGTCTTCCATTCTTACGTAATTACTAGCTACGGCAGCTGTATCGCCAGTTTCATAAGTACGTCTTGTGGCTCCCAGTGGTGTGAGTCATCGCCTATTGTCTCTTTGTTGGCGCTTGTCGTTATTGGTATTTGGAGACCTAACTTCTACAAATTCATCGTGACGAGAGTGCTCTGCTCTGTTTAAATCTCGCCAGTTCTGATGCAATTCAGGTCTGTCGTTACGATCATATCGTCTGTCGTCATGTCGGTAGATTCGATAGTTTCTTTCTTGTCGGTCACGTGGTGGAGAATTTCTCCCTGAGTCGTAACTGCGCGCTGGACCGTTGCATCTAAAGTTATTCTGTCTCCCTTGATAATAATTGTTTTGGTTCCCATGTTGTCTGTTTCTCTGATTGTCTCTGTGATAGTCATTACCGCGGAAAGGTGATATTTCCCTGTAACTATTACTCTGCCAGTGGTTGTCATATGGGTGGTGTCTGTTTTGGTCACGATTTACGTTGTAAGAATAGGTTTGTCGTGGCCATTTATTGTTTCTGTCGTCACGGAATTGTGACGGATGTGACCTGTAGTGATTGTTTTCCTGTTTTCGCATCCTGCGACTGTCTGTGTCAATTTCTAATTCTTGTAAGAGTCCCTGAAAAGCTTCAATGTCGTCTTTGCAACGTCCTGCCAAAATAATATGTCGTAAATGTTCAGGCAGTTTGATTAAGCAAATGCGGATGAGTTCTGAGGGGCTGTATGGGTTTGACAGGTATTGATTCTTGTGCAACATGTCTTCAAAATATTTGACAAGACTGGAAAATTCAGATTGTTCAAAGTGTTTCATCATCACGATGCTATGTTTTACGCGGTCTTGTGTAGCTTGAGACCAATATGCTGAGAGGAAGGCGTGGTAAAATTCTCCTTCACTGTGGCAATCGTGAATGACCGATCGCATTCTTACAGCTGGTTCATTCTCTAAGTAGCCACACATAAATTCTAACCTGTGCTCCAATGACCAGTTGGGAGGAAAACAATGAGAGAATTGATGGAGCCACGCTTGTGGATGAATGTCGTTGGCAGAATTCTTAAATGTTTTAAATTTACTTGTAGTAATGAACAGCTTATAATCAAAATCATCGTGTTGGCGAGTAGCATGTCGGTCATTGTTACGTCGTGTCGGCGGCTCGATCTCAAAATTCGGTGTACCTTGCCAATTTCTTTCATAATTACCGAAATGCCTTGTGTTATTATTTTGTGGCTGTTCCGTATTTCTATGTCCCTCTTCCCTTATTGGGGCGCGAGTGTCCTCTGAAATACGTAATTCTTGTATTACCTGTGTCAGCTGATCTTGTACTTCCCGCATTTCTCTTTTGTATTGCGTATTAATTTGATTCTGATTTTGTTTGAATTTTCTTATTTGTTCATACTCTTCTGTGTCAGTGAAGGCTACGGGTCTTGTGTCATTCAGATCATCATCTACTTTTGTAGATAAGTTAGTGACCTGATCCGAAAGTTCGGCTACTTTCTCTGATAATGAACTAATTTCCTCCATGTGTCTTTCTACTGTGTCCTTTAAGTTTTCCTGAGTTTTTGCAAGTTGCGTAACCGAATCGGTAGATGCAACTGAGTCCATTTTAGCTTGCAAGGTCTCATGATTTTCATGAACAATAGTTTGCAGTTCTTTTATGGCTGCTTCGTGATTCTGTAATGCATTTTCATGCCGCGAAAAAATAGGCTGAAAATGCTCACAAATTTGTGTTTTTACGTCATTACAGACTTTTTGACATTTCGATTCGATGTTATGTAACTCAGTAGTTAAATCTTCACGTGTTTGTTCAAGTGTGGTGTCTAACTTCCGAAGATTTTGTTCCATTGTGTCTAACTTTTGCTGTGTTTGTCTCTGGTGTTGTTCCATTGTGTCTAACTTTTGAAGATTTTGTTCCACTGTGTCTAACTTTTTAAGATTTTGTTCCATTGTGTCTAACTTTTGAAGATTTTGTCCCATCTGTCTCTGATTTTGTTCCATTTGTTGCATTAATTGCAATAGTAATGTATTAGTGTCTGGAATCTGTTTCTCTATGCTTTTTGGCAGTGCATTTTCACCGGCAACATTCACATTTTGACAAGCAGAAAATGTGTCTTGACTCATTTGAGAAAAAGGTGAGGACCCAAAACCGAAGTCTACAGTATTTGCAGTATTGTGTTCTGTCATTTCGGATTCCTGAGGCAAGCTGTTGCCGACCAATCGATCGATAATGCTTCCCTGTTCACTACCTGTTTCACTGCCTACGCCATTGTTTGACGCCCGCTCCCTTTCCCTATGCACAGTTACCAAATTACTACTTTGAATATTAGTTAATTCATTACATGGTGGGGCCAACACACTGCTTTCGTCTTCACTGTCATTTCTCAGTTTGCTTTGGAGCCGATTGTTACGTTTTTCACATGCCATTATTGTCACAATATTTCACACGATAACACAGAAAAGCACAATTTGAATAGCAAAAATAAGAGAACACATTAACATAGCACTGAAAATAATATGTAGTTAATTACAAGCGCAGCTGCGAAATACTTGGTGCAAATCTACATGCATGCCACAACTGTTTTATAGTACAACAATGAAAGACTGCAACTACAAAGGAGATTCTCTCTACAATTACGCGCTAGCAATAAACAAAAGCTACACTAAATACACAAACTACAAGAAAAAATCAGAAGATTCCAGTGAGGTATCCTAGGCTAAGGGTCGACATATGAAACGTCCCCTTAGAACAATTATACACGACTGTGCTTAACCTGACACACAATATTATTTAGCGCAACGCAATCTGACTTTCAAAAATCCCTACAAAAGAATGGCCCTGACTAACATTAACCTATACCTTTCACAAATCACTTACCTTACAAAAATCTTCGTTACTGGAACTACTGCAATACAGCGAGCGCCACTACTGCCAGCTAAATAAAAGATTCAAACTACTGAAGGCACTAACTACTGATAGGGATAGTTAGCAAATGAAAGATATTAATAGAGAACAAACAATGTATTTACCTTAATATTCATAATTGACATCCAGTATTACAAATTATCAAAACTCCGCCATCTCTCTCCCCACATCCACCACTGCTGGCGGCTCACCTCCAACTGCGCAACGCTACGCGCTGTTCACATCCAGCTATGACAACAATGGCAGGCAACAATGCAAAATAGCCACATACTGCACACAGCACAGTCAGTGATTTTCATACAGAGTGCTACGTAACGTTGCCAATAAGAAAACATAAACAGCAAACTTACATAAAGAAAACATAAACAGCCTACTTACATAGAGAAAACATAAACAGCCTACTTACATAAAGAAAACATAAACAGCCTACTTACATAAAGAAAACATAAACAGCCTACTTACAGTAGACCACATGAAATATACTATCATTGCTGCGTAAGTTTTCAGTTTGCACTCAGCTTTTATGAGATAATTGGGTCCCTTTTCACTTCTTTCCTAAAACGTTTTCCATATGTTTGTTAAAGACATCTTCTGCCACCTGTCCAAAAAGGTTCTACTTCGTTTCCTTCCTGTCCACCTGGTCAATGTTTCTTTTCTTTCTTTCTGTGTGTGAGAGTGTGTGTGTGTTTGTGAGTGTGTGTGTGTGTGAGTGTGTGTGTGTGTGTATGTGTGTTTTATCACTTCTTCTCCTGCGATCTTTTCATCTCAGAGTAGCACTTAAAATCTACGTCCTCAATTATTCGCTGGATCTATTCCAAACTCTGCCTTCCCTCTACAGCTCCCTTTAGTCCCATAGAAGTCATTCCCTGATGTCGTAACAGATGTCCTATCATTCTTGTCAATGTTTCCGATATATTCCTTCCCTTGGCCATTCTGTGGAGACCCACCTCATTCCTCACATTGTCAGTCTACCTGTTTTCTACATTCTTTTTCTGTAATACCGCAACTCAAATGTCTCGATTGCGTTCTGTTCCAGTTTTCCCACATTAGACGTTCCTTAAATTAAGGCCTATATTTCATACTAGTCGACTTCTCTTTGCCAGAGCTTGTCGGCTTTTTATGTCCTCCTTACTCCATCCGTCATGGGTTATTCCCCTTCCAAGATATCAGAACTCCAGCACTTCTTCGGTTTCCTGGTTCACAGTTTTTATCTTATCGTTAGCCGTCTTCAAAGCGGCAATTCTGAAGCTTCGAAGCTATTATCTGTCTGTCTTCTCCAAACACATCTTTGTACGATACAGACGAGTCTGTAGACAGACTGTTCTTTCCTTTCGTACCCTACAGTGTTTATTCACTGAAGGCGCTAATTTTTAGTGAAAGCACGCTTTAGTCTTCCAATTCCTGATTTAGTTGCGTATGTCCCTGTAAGCAGGTAGTCCAGTTGCGTTTCCACCTTCGATCTGACAAATATTCTTCATTAACGTGTGTAGATATTGCAATGTTACTACTTGTATTTATGATTCCATGTGGCTTTAATACTAGGTACATTGATGAAAACGATATCTTCTGTGCGTTATTACTGGAATAATTTGGAAGATGTAGTATGTTATACTGCAATCTCATTATTTTATTCTTGTTGTATCTACAGGACTGATGTTGGTCACGCAGTGATAGAAATCGATTTGAAACAGAAATTAAGATTTCTACTTCAATGACCAATGCTGACTCTTTTTTGCTACTTATCCAGATGTATTTGCTATGTAGGTCCTGTTAATGTTTGTGATGATAAAGCTAAAATAAGGCAAGTATCAAAGACCAACCTTTCGTAAACTAAGTTGTAAATCCAGGTATATGTTGCTCACCTTCAGTCTTCACACTTCATTCTTTTGCCCAAGTTTCATATTCTTCTATCTTTACGATGTATGTGTGCATCTTTGAAGATCGAGAAAAGTTACTTCCAGATATCGCATCCCAAATAGCTTTCAAACAGCAGTACCGGCCACTACGACTCTCTATTACTTAAAATCTTCTCTCTCACAAACCAATTAGAGACACGAAACACAGAGTTGTTATTAGAATGAAATTTTCACTCTGCAGCGGAGTGTGCACTGATATGAAATTTCCTGGCAGATTAAAACTGTGTGCCCGACCGAGACTCGAACTCGGGACCTTTGCCTTTCGCGGGCAAGTGCTCTACCAACTGAGCTCCCGAAGCACGACTCACGCCCGGTACTCACAGCTTTACCCGAGTTCGAGTCTCGGTCGGGCACACAGTTTTAATCTGCCAGGAAGTTTCATATCAGCGCACACTCCGCTGCAGAGTGAAAATTTCATTCTGGAAACATCCCCCAGGCTGTGGCTAAGCCATGTCTCCGCTATATCCTTTCTTTCAGGAGTGCTAGTTCTGCAAGGTTCGCAGGAGAGCTTCTGTAAAGTTTGGAAGGTAGGAGACGAGATACTGGCAGAAGTAAAGCTGTGAGTACCGGAAGTGAGTCGTGCTTCGGTAGCTCAGTTGGTAGAGCACTTGCCCGCGAAAGGCAAAGGTCCCGAGTTCGAGTCTCGGTCGGACACACAGTTTTAATCTGCCAGGAAGTTTCAGAGTTGTTATTGTTTGAAGCACGGACTGAAACTGCGGGAACACGTGGCGGCGAGGAAGAAGGGACACATTTTACAGACTCATCGCCGATCATCGAGAAGGAGGCCTTCAACAAATTTTGAGAGTTACCTGGAATTCTGGCGAATGGGACTGTGTCGCAGAGAGATATAAAGCCCCAATGTGACACTGCCAAGGCGTGTTTAAACAAGAGCGTTTGTCGAAGAATGCGGGTGGCTCAATGGTCGTAAAAATCCAAGACCAAATCGCCACTATCGTTCTCTCGCTCTTCAATTAATTCATGTAGAATTAATCTTCAGATCCAAAGTTACATCGAACAGTTACTCCTCTGACAAGCCGAGCCTACGAGCTTGGAAAGCGTTCTCTACAGCTACACACACTCTGTTGAGACAGGAATCTTTTACTTGAGTGTTGCTAGTGTGAAACTTAGCTGGAGTGTATCGATCGCGGAGCACTCAGGTAAATTACAGATTGCTTTATCTCTCAGGGCCGGGCAGCGGAGAACACCGCAGCTACTGTATTTATTTCCTTTTCAAAACAAACATCGGTCCTTGTACGAGGGCGTGCCGAAAAGAAATTGTATGTGAAAACTCTTAAAGCTTTTAAAATAGAGCAAATGTTATTACAGTTCTACACCTTTCTTCTTAGTGTTTACATATTTGCAGCCCTCTGCCGCTAGATGAATCTAAAAAAGAAAAAATGGTTCAAATGGCTCTGAGCACTACGGGACTTAACTACTGTGGTCATCAGTCCCCTAACCAACCTAAGGACATCACACACATCCATGCCCGAGGCAGGATTCGAACCTCTGACCGTAGCGTCCGCGCGGCTACAGACTGAAGCGCCTAGAACCGCTCGGCCACTACGGCCGGCGAGGAATCTGAACTGTAGCGTTCGTATAACATGGTAGTGTGTTGTTTTCTATCTACATAAATGATCTTTTGGATAGGGTGGATAGCAACGTGCGGCTGTTTGCTGATGATGCTGTGGCGTACGGGAAAGCGTCGTCGTTGAGTGACTGTAGGAGGATACAAGATGACTTGGACAGGATTTGTGATTGGTGTAAAGAATAACCGCTAACTCTAAATATAGATAAATGAAAATTAATGCAGATGAATAGGAGAAAGAATCCTGTAATGTTTGAATACTCCATTAGTAGTGTAGTCACGTCGATTAAATATTTGGGCGTAACATTGCAGAGCGATATGAAGTGGGACAAGCATGTAATGGCAGATGTGAGGAAGGCGGATAGTCGTCTTCGGTTCATCTGTAGAATTTTGGGAAGATGTGGTTCATCTGTAAAGGAGACCGCTTATAAAACACTAATACGACCTATTCTTGAGTACTGCTCGAGCGTTTGGGATCCCTATCAGGTCGGATTGAGGGAGGACATAGAAGCAATTCAGAGGCGGGCTGCTAGATTTGTTACTGGTAGGTTTGATCATCACGCGAGTGTTACGGAAATGCTTCAGAAACTCGGGTGGGAGTCTCTAGAGGAAAGCAGGCGTTCTTTTCGTGAATCGCTACTGAGGAAATTTAGAGAACCAGCATTTGAGGCTGACTGCTGTACAGTTTTACTGCCGCCAACTTACATTTCGCGGAAAGACCACAGAGATAAGATATGAGAGATTAGAGCTCGTACAGAGGCATATAGGCAGTCATTTTTCCCTCTCTGTTAGGCAGTGGAACAGGGAGAGAAGATGCTAGTTGTGGTCCGAGGTACGCTCCGCCACGCACCGTATGGTGGATTGCGGAGTATGTGTGTAGATGTAGATGTAGGGTCTCTATATCGATGGGTGAGAAACAGCATGCTGTAATCGAATTTCGAATTCGAAGAGTTGTCCTACACATGGAGCGCCCCCTCACCCAGCATGACAATGCTAGACCGAACACTAGCGCTGCGTTGTCTGCAACATTCCGACGCCTTGGGTTCACTGTTATCGAGCATCCTTCAAACAAAACTGGCTCCATCCGATTTTCATCCGCTTCCGAAACGTAAAGGATACCTTCAAGGACATTACTTTGACAGTGATGAAGCAGTGGAAGCAAATGTGAGGTTGTAGGTCCATCAACAAAGTGAAACATTCCACAGCGATGTTATCAACAGACTGGTCTCTCATTGGGAGAAATGTGTTCGTGACTATGTTGAGAAATAGAGATGCAGAATGTTTATAATGTCCATATTTCAGTTTCAGATTCAGTATGTCTTCTGAGCCGTGTTGCGGCTCTTGCCTTGGTGCCATTGGTAGGTTGGCATCGTGTAATAGGGATAGTGGCGCCTCGTTTTCCTCTTCTGTTTACTAGCGCCACTACGTTTGCAAGCATCGCGATAA
The DNA here is from genome assembly GCF_023864275.1 of Schistocerca cancellata. NCBI lineage: Eukaryota > Metazoa > Arthropoda > Insecta > Orthoptera > Acrididae > Schistocerca > Schistocerca cancellata. The sequence goes on from NC_064635.1 coordinate 129,648,858, forward strand.
TTCCGTTAGCATGGTGTCCCTCGCAGATGCTGAAATCGAATATACCAGTGATCGAATAGAAATAATTCAAAAGCCAAGATCGCTTACATACTGTTTACAGGATAACCTATTTCAACACACTAAAGGTGCCATCATCGGATCTGAACGTAGATTAACATTTATAAACCATTGTCACAAAAATTAAGAAACAACTGCTCTCCTGGTCATTCTTTTCGAAAGATACTTAAAACCGAAGTCACAAGATAAAACTATTCGGTTCACTGCAAAACAATGTTAGAGTGTTCAGCCTCCCGCCGGAAGCTGATGACACTATCTGAAGGACTGACTCCTTACGATAACGCGAGAAACATCCGTCGTGAACGCTGGTCTACTCAGCACAGATTACAGTGTTAACAATGGAAATCTTTCCGTGTAAAAGCATGTCAAACGTAATATTCCATCACATTAAATGAGCGGTTGCCGCGTCCGTGTCTTGTATACTGGTCAAGAGGGAACCTGCTTCCTACGTAATTAAAGTGGACATTATCGGTCTAATTGTCCGCCGAGGGATTTTGTATTAAGGCCGTCATTAGTGCAGCGCCGCAAATTGACGGTTGCTGATCTTTTTCCTGCTGCTCCCGCCGTCCGCCCTACTTCTGCTTCGGATTATAATCAACAAACAGTCAGTTCTGACAATCGTGTCAATGAATTTCCGCCTTTGCCTACGCAGCAGGTCCAGAATGCTATTGGCCCCCGCCGGCCGGTGTGGCCGTGCGGTTTAGACGCTTCAGTCTGGAACCGCGTGACCGCTACGGTCGCAGGTTCGAATCGTGCCTAAGGACATCACACACATCCATGCCCGAGGCAGGATTCGAACCTGAGACCGTAGCGGTCGCACGGTTCCAGACTTTAGCGCCTAGAACCGCTCGGCCACCAGTGGCCGGCTGCAATTTAAGTCATTAATCTACGTTTCGGGAGAAACACGAAATGAAAGTTTGGAAATTTTGTCCTCAATTAATATATTCTGAAACTTAGGTGAACAAGTATCACTGCCAAGCCTGTGCTTATTCTTAACACAGTCACTCACAATCCCTTTCACTCATGTTAGCAAGTTTATGGTGTTGCATTTCCCGAAAACGTAATAGCTACAAAAATACTGATTGTTTTTGATTGATAAAGCTAGCCAAATATTAAGTCTGTCGGTACCAAATGCAGTCACAGTTTTTTAACCACCGACCTGCTCAATACGCCACGCCGAATATATATCTTATCTCATGTCTTATCTCGTCACAAAATTCACTTAACAATTCCGAAATTTCTACACACACATCAGAATAATTATGCCGTCACATTCCAACACTTTTGATGTATGAAACACTGCTAGATCCGGCAACTTATAATTTCCATCGGAACTACTGCTGCACACGTCCGATCTCTTTCATGGCTAGGCTTCGACTCCTCTCTAGAATACTCTCAGTCTTCTCTACCAGCAGAGAAAGGCGCGCGACGAATATTGCTGTACCATTGGTCAGTTTACTCAACATCCAATAGCAAAACAACACTCTCCCGCGTCAGTCCGCGCTTTTCATCAATAACCAATGGCAAAATAATAAATCTAACGACTGCACCTTTTACCGACGTAATTATCTAACATGCTGAAGTTTTGTTTATGCATAAAATTATTTACTATTGTTATTTGTACATGAATTAACTTTCCCTTTTCCATAAACTTACAAATCTTTTCTACAAAAATCCCCTTTGTTCATATCCATACTTCTTCGAAATGTCCCCATACTAAATCCTACTGCATAACTCGTTAAACAATTATCTTCATATTAACATTAATCCACACTCACGTATCATTCATACTGCTCAAACACATTTATAACATTTTACATACACAAAAAGACATAATAACACTTTATGAAAATACTAGAACAGTTTATGAAAAACATTATATTACTTTAGTGCACTCTACTGGGCACAATCTAAACTAAATCAGTCCCCTATCCAATACTGTCCTCTATCGGCTGTCTCTATCCAGCTCTGAGACACATCTCCCACTTAACCGCCTCCAAGGCAGGATCGTTATACGGCGCTACGCCTCAAACTCGAAACACAAAGAAAGCCAAAGCAAGGCAGAACTTACGTACTGATGGACGGAGACCGTAGTGGATTGTGTAGTTGTAAAAAAGTCGTAAGTAAACAGCGGAAGACACCACTACTGAGTTCCGAAGCGCAAACAGCAGACCTACTAGCACAGTGACTCTACGTAGGTGATACAGTGGTCAAACAGCTCCTCATGCGGCACATACGCTATGTGATCAAAAGTATTCGGATACCTGGCTGAAAATGAGTTACAAGTTCTTGGCGCCATCGGTAATGCTCGAATTCAGTATGGTGTTGGCTCACCCTTAGACTTGTAACCTCCCCCTCACTTATCGACCTTAATGACAGTGAAAAATTAAACCGCGTGTCCCTAATGGAAATTTGGGAAAAGCAATCGTCACCGAAGTTAACGTGTCGGTAAAGAGGGAGGAAAGGGTTACATCTAAATGAGAGGAAAAGTGCTAATGAAACTGGTGGAAATTAATTTTGAAAAGGGGTAAAGTTAATAAAGAAAGTAAATGTGCGGCCGTTACGTTAACAATTAATTAGCGGTAATTAGGTATTTGAGATTTGGGGGAAATTACAGTCGCCAGTCCTAAGGACAATTACTATAGTAACTGAAAAAGAAAGGTTATTACACATATAATTAGCACTAGAAGCGTGGCAACTGAAGGTTGACACGTGTAGTGTGAAAACTGAAAGTTTGTCTGAAGTAATAAATTTCGCTACACTCTGACTTAATTTAGCAAAAGAATTAATAAAACCGGAAAATCGAAAGTTAATTTAGTGACTGAAGTTAATAGTGAGCTTTCTTTCTGAAGCACATCGAAATTCAGTAAAATACGGTTAGTCTTGGACTACCTCAACAATCATTTCAAAAGCTACTTGAATCTACGCAATTTAGAAAGAAGAGATTTAACTTTGAACTTGAATTAAATCATTCTGAACAATTAACAATAGTAAAATTTAGTACGTACCAAGCTGAGCTGCAGTCACAGGTAAGCTAAAATACGGTAACAAAACTCGCTCTCTTAATTCGTGCTTGTGTAATCTAAATATTGTAGCCAGCTATAAATACTTTAACTGAACTTTGAAATTAAAGCAGTGAAATGCTATAATATTACTTTAATGCTGGCGTTTGAATTTCAACGACACTCGGGTTCATTCCGGAAAAGGAAGGGACCCTGCTTGGTAATGCAATTGGGACAATGAGCAACAAATGTTCATGCTAAGTTGCTGTAATTATAATTACGAAAATGGTACAGTTTGAAAAGCTGAGGTCTGCCATACAGTTCTAAAACTTTACGTGCTTCCAGTCTTCCTTGTTGGTTGATTGAAGGTTTGAAGCCGTCGATCGAGGAGGTGGCGACAGTCACTCATTGTCGGCCGTCGCTGTTGCAGAAGCTGGATGTTGGCGCGCCTTCTTCTCGACACGGTCACCAGGCGAAACGGGCTCTTGATGTGCGCCAGCTAATGCTTCTCGTCCGCGACACCATGTCAGAAACTATCATAGCAAGTCGAGCGCAATTACATGCTGCCCAACCCCGAGAGCGCGGCAACTCGCGGGAGCTTCACACATCACACCTGCTCCACTGTACCACCCCAGCCAGACTCTCTCTGCTCTGCCCGCGCTCCACGAGGCAGAGTTAACACTCCCAAAGATCCTACACACTTTGGTTCTCCACACGACCTATCGATGTAATCGTTCGATAGCATAGTTTTCCCTAGGCCAGACCCAGCGTAAAAATATAAATAATATTTACAAAACAAACCAATTATACATCGACATAAATGCATCAATAAATATATACAAATAGTAAAACAATTACAATATATAAAGACACAGTAATGTCATATCTTCGGGTAACAAGGAGAAATCTATAGTACAATAGATGGAAATAGGAGGATATTCATTTCCGGCGTTAGAGACTTCATGACAGCTTCCACCCTCGCAGGCGTATGTTCAATCAGTTGGTGGAAGGTTTCTTGGGGAATGGCAGCCCATTCTTCACAGAGTGCTGCACTGAGGAGAGGTGTCGATGTCGGTCGGTGAGGCCTGGCACGAAGTCCGCGTTCCAAAACATCCCCAAGGTGTTCTATAGGATTCTGGTAGGACTCTATGCAATCACTCCATTACAGGGATGTTATTGTCGTGTGACCGCTCCGCCACAGGCCGTGCATTATGAACAGGTGCTCGATCGTGTGGAAAGATGCAATCACCATCCCTGAATTGCTCGTCAACAGTGAGTGGCATTAAAGTGCTTAAAACATCAATGTAGGCCTGTGCTGTGATAATGCCAACCAAAACAACAAGGGATACAAGCTCCCTGCATGAAAAACTCGACGACACCATAATACCACCGCCTCCGAATTTTACAGTTGGCACTACACACGCTGGCAGATGAAGTTCATCGGGCATTCGCCGTGCCCGCACCCTGCCATGGGATCGCCACATTGTTTACCGTGATTCGTCACTCCACACAACGTTTTTTCCACTGTTCAGTCGTCCAATGTTTACGCTCGTTACACCAAGCGAGGCGTCGTTTGCCATTTATCAGCTTAATGTGTGGCTTATGATCAGCCACTCGACCATGAAATCCATGTTTTCTCACCTACCGCCTAACTTGCCGTGGATCTTGATGCAGTTTGGAATTCTCATGTGATGGTTTGGATACATGTCTGTCTATTACACATTACGACCCTCTTCAAGTATCTGTCACTCAACAGACAAGGTCGGCCTGTATGCTTCTGTGCTGTACGTGTCCCTTCACGTTTCCACTTAACTATCACATCGGTAACAGTGGACCTACGGATGTTTACGAGTGTGGAAATCTCGCGTGCAGACGTATGACACAAGTGGAAATGCCGTGTGGCTAGGGCCTCCCGATGGGTAGACCGTTCGCCTGGTGCTAGTCTTTCGACTGAGCGGAGAAAATATGTGACCCAGCCGGGAATCAAACCCGGACCCTGACCACTCAGCTAGCAGGGGCGGACATGAGACAAGTGACACCCAATCGCCTGACCACGTTCGAATCCGTGAGCTCGGCGGAGCGTCCCATTCTGCTCTCTCACAATGTCTAATGACTCCTGCGCTTATATGGAGTACCTGGCAGTAGATGGCAGCACAATGCACCTAATATGAAATACGTATGATTTTGGAGGTGTCCGGATACTTTTGATCACACAGTGTATTTCTGCAGTCAATGCTAAGTGATGCTTGAGATGGTGTGAGGAATGGCAAGACTGAACACTCGATTACTGGAAACGAGCGACTTAATGAGATGAATCATGCACTCCGATGGAATGGTTTGAGGATTGACGAATTCCTGGAGAACGTTAGCTGTCATAATGTGCAGTGCCAACAGTGAAGTACAGAAGAAGTAGTGGCACGGTACGGGTGCACTTTTCCTTTTTAGTGTGATGTTCCCGTACTGGGCTTAGGAAAAAGCTAACAGTTGAAGGATACGAATACATTTTACAGCGTGTGTACTGTGAACAGTTTTTACTAGCATGACAATGCGTCCTATTATAAAGCAGAATTTGCGAGGCAATAGTTTGTAGACAACAGCATTCCTGAAATAGGTTGGCCTTCTCAAGGTAGCGACCTGACTGGAAACCCTTAGGGATGAGTCGACTTCGCTTCCAGAGAAACGAGTGTCGAACATCATTATCTTTTCTGGTTTGGCCCTTGAGGGAGAATGGGCTGCATTCCTGAAATGGGTTGGCCTTCTCAAGGTAGCGACCTGACTGGAAAACCTTAGGGATGAGTCGACTTCGCTTCCAGAGAAACGACTGTCGAACATCATTATCTTTTCTGGTTTGGCCCTTGAGGGAGGAAGATGGTGCTTTCAAATACAAAAGTTTTACATCTTTAACGTCACATTTTAACATATTTGTAATCAAACGTCTGTAGCTGTTTTACACACTCTACGACAAATAAAAGATGCACCACGAAAGTATAACCCAAATGGGACGGAAATCGGTAGATGTGGAATTCTTCCAATCCATCTGTGGCATGAATCAGCAAGCCAGTGTTTAATAGTAGTAGTTGGTTGCAACTACGGGTTTCACCTTACTTAGGCATCTTCAGGCTGATCTTAATTTGGTATTTCATGGGACGATCCATTTGGCAGTGTAGTTAAAGGGCATCATCGAGTACTTCAGGTCAACATTGCCTTACTTAACCTCAGTAAATACTTTCTAGATGGACGTGAGTTGACCTGATGTGCTCGACGATGCCCTTTAGCTACACTGTCTAACTATCGTCCTCAGAAATACGAAATTAAGATCAGCCTGAAGATGCCTAAATAAGGTGAAACGCGTAGTTGAGAAATATAAAAACTAAAATTGCAACCAAAACTTTTTCAACTAATACTCGGTAGATGTGATGTACATATACAAACGAACAAATTATTACAATTTTAGAAGAATTGGATTATTTATTGAAGACAAAGGGATTCACAAGTTGAGCAACTAAATAATCTGTTGGTCCACCTCTGGCCCTTATGCGAGCCGTTATTCGGTTTGGCACTGATCGACAGTTGTTGGATGTCCTCCTGAGGAATATTCTGTCAAGCTATATCCTATTGGCGAGTTGTATCGTCAAAATCCCGAGCTGGTAGAAGGCTTCAAACTTTTCAAGTGGGGAGAGAACCAGAGAGCTTGCTGTCCAAGAGAGAGTTTTCCAAGCATGAAGACAGGCGGTGAGGCATTGCTTCCTGAAAAGTAAGCCCAGAAAGGCTAGTCACGACCGTGAACGAAGAGGAGTGTACCAAATCGTCGACATACCACTGTGTTGTAAAGTTGCCACGGATGACAACCAAAGGGGTCGCGGTATGAAATTAAATGTCTCCTCAGACCATAACTCCTGATTGTCAGGCTGTATGGCGGCCCACAGACAGGTTCATATCTGACCGCTGTCTGGGGCGACTCCAGATATGTTTCCCTGCTTATTTTTTTCTATGTATTTACACGTCAGGTTCCGTAGGACCAAACTGAGGACCAAATGGGACGTGTCAGTACATGAAATTACAACGTAAAAGTAATAACAGATAAAAATAAATGTTTATCAGCCCCAAAAAATTCAGTCCATAAGTTTAAGTAAACGCAGTCAACAATACAACAAGAATCAGCTTAATTTTTCAATGAAATCCTCGACTGAATATAAGGAGTGACCCATGAGGAAACTCTTCAGTTTCGATTTGAAAGCGCGTGGAATACTGCTAAGATTTTTGAATTCGAGTGCTAGCTTATTGAAAATGGATGCAGCAGTATACTGCACCCCTTTCTGCACAAAAGTTAAGGAAGTACGATCCAAATGCAGGTTTGACTTCTGCCGAGTATTAACTGAGTGAAAGCTGCTTATTCTTGGGAATAAGCAAATGTTGTTAACAAGAAATGACAGTATGCAATATACATATATTGAGAGCCCAATGTCAAAATACCCAGACTCGTGAACAGGAGTCGACAAGAGATTCGTGAACTTACACCACTTATTGCCCGAACCGCGCGTTTCTGAGCCAAAAATATCCTTTTATAATGGGAAGAATTACCCCAAAATGTAATACCATATGACACAAGCGAAAGAAAATAAAGAAAGTAAACTAATTATCGTGTAGAACGATCACTCACTTCAGATACCGTTCGAATAGCAAAAATGGCAGCATTCAGTCTTTGAACAACATCCTGAACGTGGGTTTTCACGTCAGCTTACTATCTATCTGAACACCTAGAAATTTGAACTGTACAGTTTCACTAATCATATGCCCATTCTGTAAAATTAAAACGTCAGGTTTTGTTGAATTGTGTATAAGAAACTGTAAAAACTGAGTCTTATAGTGATTTAGGGTTAGTTTATTTTCTACAAGCCTTGAACTTACGTCATGAACTGCACTATTTAAAACTGGGCCAATGTTGCACACAACAACCTTTACTGCCAAGCTAGTGTCATCAACAAACAGAAATATTTTAGAGTTACCCGTAATACTAGAGGGCACATCATTTATATAAATAAGGAACAGGAATGGCCCCAAGACTGATCCCTGGGGCACGCCCCCACCTGACAGTACTCCACTCAGACCCCACATCACAGCCATTCTCATCATTGTGAATAATGACCTTTTACTGCCTGCTGCTAGTCAGAGGTGAACCAATTGTGAGCTACTCCCCGTATTCCGTAATGATCCAACTTCTGGAGCGAAATCTTTTGATCAACACAATCGAATGCCTTAGTTAAATCAAAAAATATGCCTAGCGTTCGAAACCTTTTGTTTAACCCATCCACACCTCGAAGAGAAAAGAGAATATAGCATTTTCAGTTGTTAAACGACTTCTAAAGCCGAACTGTACATTTGATAGCAAATCGGTGATAGAAAATGATCATGTATCCCTATACAAACGCCTTTTCAATAACTTTTGCAAACACTGATGGCATACAAATAGGTCTAAAATTATCTACATAATCCTTTTCTCCCTTTTTATAAAGCGGCTTTACTACTGAGTAACTTAATCGTTCAGGAAACTGACAATTCGTAAAGGAAAAATCACAAATATGGCTAAATACAGGGGCAACATGTGCAGCACAGTACTTTAATATTCTGCCAGGCGCTCCATCATATCCATAAGAGTCCTTAGTCTTCAGTGATTTACTTATTGACTCAATCTCCCTCTTGTCTGTATCACAGAGGAGTATTTTAGACATCAATCTCGGGGCTTTATTCCAAATGGGACTCATCAGTGAAGACAATTGTTCTGCAGTCACTGATATTCAAGGCCGACTGTGCCCAGCACACTGCAAATGTGCATGTTTATGTACAGAGATAGTTGGTAGTCGCCGTTATATCACTCCGCCTTTCCATGGGTCGCGTATCAACAGTCACTGAAACACCAGTTGGATCGGTGATGCTGATCAATTCAGGGCTCTGAGGGACCTCTCTGACGACTGATCGGTCCTCACGTTCTATCGTCTCTCTAGAGCGACCGCTTCCTTCGTGACGCCGTGTTCGGCAATCATTCCTACCACACCTTCGAATACTGGCACCACTCCTATTCAAATGCCCAGCTATCCGCCGATTACGCCAACCAGCATCTTTGATCCCAACTACACATCCTCCCTCAAATGACATGTGAGTATATTTCTCATAAGTCTCTCTGCGAGGCTTAGTTACTGCCCAACTGAGTACACAGAAAGAACTTCACAAATACTTCATGTTCTGGTATCGACAGATCCCTCGTTTACTATCCTTGCCAGATGCGCCGTAAATATTACGCTGTACATGCTCTCTCAGATGTTGTCATCTGTGTATATTCGTCACAAGTCGGTCTGCGAGGCATAATTACTGTCCAACTGAATAATGGAAGCCGGCCGGAGTGGCTCAGCGGTTCTAGGCGCTACAGTCTGGAACTGAGCAACCCCTACGGTCGCAGGTTAGAATCCTGCCTCGGGCATGGATGTGTGTGATGTCCTTAGGTCAGTTAGGTTTAAGTGGTTATGTTCTAGGGGACTGATGACCTCAGCAGTTAAGTCCCTTAGTGCTCAGAGCTATCTGAATAATGGAATGAAATTCGTAAAGATTTTATGCCCTGTTATCGACATGTCCCCCTTTCCTATCCCTTGCCAGCTGACTGCAGCTTCACACAGTCACACACTGACCGCCAACGTTTACAATTTTGCGTTTTTCGTAATTACCTGTATGAATATCAATTTGTGGCTGATTTACGTAGATCCTTAGCTCTTTCCGGTGAATCTTTTCTTCTCTTTAGAGTGTGTATGGGAGTCGATTGTTCAAGAATCGGTGATTGTGGGTTACTGGTGCAATACTAAATGGGGAAAATGGAGACAGGTCTTGTGGCGTGTAAAAAGTAGGTGCATAAATAGATAAATTATCGCGTGGCTTTACGACCAACTTTCGATACTCTAGAAGTAGAACAATGACATGAAAGGGCAAACAGTTACAGGTGCTGAGCTTTCAAGCAGTAGGAGAGTGTGTGTGAGGTTCCAAATGATTGGAAAAGAGCACAGGTAGTCCCAGTCTTCAAGAAGGATCGTCAAGCAGATGTGCAAAACTATAGACCTATATCTCCGACGTCGATCTGTTGTAGAAATTTAGAACACGTTTTTTGCTCGCGTATCATGTTGTTTCTGGAAACTCAGAATCTGTTCTGTAGGAATCAACAAGGATTCCGGAAACAGCGATCGTGTGAGACCCAACACGCTTTATTTGTTCATGAGACCCAGAAAATATTAGATACAGGCTCCCAGGTAGATGCCATTTTCCTTGACTTCCGGAAGGCGTTCGATATAGTTCCGCTCTGTCGCCTGGTAAACAAAGTAAGAGCCTACGGAATATCAGACCAGCTGTGTGGCTGGATTGAACAGTTTTTAGTAAACAGAACACAGCATGTTGTTCTCAATGGAGAGACGTCTACAGACGTTAAAGTAACCTCTGGCGTGCCATAGGGGAGTGTTATGGGACCATTGCTTTTCATAATATATATAAATGACCCAGTAGATAGTGTCGGAAGTTCCGTGCGGCTTTTCGCGGATGATGCTGTAGTATACAGACATTAGAAAATTGCAGCGAAATGCAGGAAGATCTGCAGCGGATAGGCACTTGGTGTAGGGAGTAGCAACTGACCCTTAACATAGACAAATGTAATGTATTGCGAATACATAGAAAGAAGGATCCTTTATTGTATATTTATATGATAGCGGAACAAACACTGGTAGCAGTTACTTCTGTAAAATATCTGGAAATTTGCGTGTGGAACGATTTGAAGTGGAACGATCATATAAATTTAATTGTTGGTAAGGCGGGTACCAAGTTGAGATTAATTGGGAGAGTTCTTAGAAAATGTAGTCCATCAACAAAGGAGGTGGCTTACAAAACACTCGTTCGACCTATACTTGAGTATTGCTCATCAGTGTGGGATACGTACCAGGTCGGGTTGATGGAGGAGATAGAGAAGATCCAAAGAAGAGCGACACGTTTCGTCACAGGGTTATTTGGTAACCGTGATAGCGTTACGGAGATGTTTAACAAACTCAAGTGGCAGACTCTTCAAGAGAGGCGCTCTGCATCGCGTTGTAGCTTGCTCGCCAGGTTTCGAGAGGGTGCGTTTCTGGATGAGGTATCGAATATATTGCTTCCTCCTACTTATACCTCCCGAGGAGATCACGAATGTAAAATTAGAGAAATTAGAGCTCGCGCAGAGGTTTTCAGACAGTCGTTCTTCCGGCGAAACATACGCGACTGGAACAGGAAAGGGAGGTAATGACAGTGGCACGTAAAGTGCCCTCCGCCACACACCGCTGAGTGGCTTGCGGAGTATAAATGTAGTTTTAGATGTAGGTGATACGCCGGGACGGCACCTGTTCAGCTCTTAGGTTGCTGGCGATGGGCTGGCGTTGCAAATGCATGTGCGCCGCTGCCACAGAGCACCCCCGTGACCTAAATCGGCTTTGCTGTCGGCTGGGAGCCGGCAGCTGTTTGTCGCGCCCCGCTAATGCTCTTTGCGAGCACGCACGCAGCAGGTGCTGGTGCTCCCGTGGGGAAGCTACTGCGCAGCTACAGGAGCCTGTTCCGCTGATCCCGTGGTGGTATCTGGGAAATTTGGGCCAGTCCGGGAATTCCCGTCTATCACGCCCAGTCGCTTTAACCTACAGTCCAGATCCAAGCCTTCACTGTGATCCATTCTGATTGTCACTACTATCCTCTGTTTTAAATTACTCTAGGATTCACAGTGCTGTGTTCTCCACAAGATACCAGACAGCATATGTACACCGACATGAGAGAAACCATCGTGTCGGACCTGCTTTTGAGTGGCGTAGAGCAGCATCTCGACATGGCATGGACTAAAGTCGTTGGAAGGCCTGTGAAGAAATATTGAACCGTGCTGTGTCTATGGCCAAAGTGTTGCTAGTGCCGGGTTTTGTGCACGAACTGACTTCACAATTTTGTCCCATAAATTGTCAATGGCTGACTAAATCATTCATGTTGAAGTGTCCAGAACCTTCTTCAAACCATTCGTGAGCAATTGTCGCCTGGTGACATGGCATCCATAAAAATTCCTCGGTCGCTTTGGAACATGAAGTCTATGAATGGGTGCAAATAGTCTCCGAGTACCAGAACTATTTACAACCAATGATCGGTTCAACTGGACCAAAGGACTCAGGCTGTTCCCTGTAAACACAGCCCACAACAATATGGAGCCACCACCGGCTTGCACGGCGCCTTGTTGACAACTTGGGTCCATGACTTCATGAAGTGAACGCCACACTCGAACCCTACTGTCAGCTCTTAGGAACAGAAATTGATTGAGACTCATCTGGCCAGCCCAAGATATTCCAGTCGTCTAGGGTCCAGCTGGTTCAAATGGCTCTAACCACCTTCGGACTTAACTTCTTAGGTCATCAGTCCCCTAGACATAAATAACCTAAGGACATCATACACATCCATGCCCTAGGTAGGATGCGAACCTGCGATCGTAGCAGCAGCGCGGTTCCGGACTGAAGCGCCTGGGACCGCTCGGCCACAGCGGCCGGCGTTACTGGAGGGATCAGGACTATACAGGGTGGTCCATTGATCGTGACTGGGCCACATATCTCACGAAAAAACTACAAAGAACAAAACTTGTCTAGCTTGAAGGGGGAAATCAGATAGCGCTATGGTTGGCCTGCTAGATGGCGCTGCAATAGGTTAAACGGATATCAAGTGTTCTTTTTTTAATACGAAGCCCCATTTTTATTACATATTCGTGTAGTACGTAAAGAAACATGAATGTTTTAGTTGGACCACTTTTTTCGCTTTGTGATAGTCACAAACAGATGTCTCACAATTTTAGACGAACAGTTGGTAACAGGTAGGTTTTTTAAATTGAAATACAGAACGTAGGTACGTTTGAACATTTTATTTTGGTTGCTCCAATGTGATACATGTACCTTTCTGAACTTATCATTTCTTAGAATGCGTGCTGTTACAGTGTCATTACCTGTAAATACCACATTAATGCAATAAATGCTCAAAATGATGTCCGTCAACCTCAATGCATTTGGAAATATCTGTAACGACATCCCTTTCAACAGCGAGTAGTTCGTCTTCTATAATGTTCGCATCTGCATTGACAATGCGCTGACGCATGTTGTCAGGCGTTCTCGGTGGATCACGTTAGCAAATATCCTTCAACTTTCCCCACAGAAAGAAATCCGGGGATGTCAGATCTGGTGAGCGTGCAGGACATGGTATGGTGCTTCGACGACCAATCCACCTGTCATGTTATATGTTATTGCTGCACTGTATATGACTCTCTGTATCCATTTCCTGCTACCCGTAACTCTCTCCATCCCCTGCGCTATCCATCTCACCCTATCGCTAGCCATGTTCATCAGCATATGTTGCCCCTATCATACACTTCAATAAAGTAGTTTGATATTACTCCCTGTAATACAGAGCAGGCTATATATCAGGGGCTGGAAATCGTTTATGTGCTGCTGATGAACAGTCTGCCCTGCAAATTAGGTTGATTTGGCAGCCAATACAGTCCCCACAGAACATACCTGTCATGCAGGGCAACATATAAGCAAGGAGCTGGAAAAAACGATTTTCTCGTACCCTTGAAGTTATTGGAATAGGAGGTTATTATCTGCACAGTGACGATACTCATGAGGCTGCCATTTCTATGTCAATGGCTTGGGAGAATATTCAGGACATACACATGTCATGGCCTTACACAATGGTCAGGAATGCATAAACAATAAAGGGCAACAAACACCACTTTAAACACAAAGGTCGGTCTTTTTTTTTAATTGCACATATATACTTTTTCTACAGAAATGAAGAGTAGAGGTACAGTTAGTGGTAGCAGACTTGGTTTAAACCTCATACATTCTGGAATATTTGACTTTAAAGAATGGCAACAGCACAGTGGTTTCTGCCATCTGCTATAAACAGATCACTATCAGAATTCACAATCTACCTACACTGTTCAATCTTGTAGTATCTGCTGCTGGGGCCTGCTATGCTGCTGACAGTTTCAAGCGCGATAATACACTGTGACGCATTTCACACACATTTCAGACAGTGCTTGCCCTGTTTTGTGTGACTAGTGACATTTCTGGTGACCTCGTGGATATTCCAGTCTTGTGTAATAGAGAAAACTAGATATGATGTTATTTTACCACATCTGTATCAGTGTATGCTGAATGCTAGCCAAATCGACAACATCGTTCCATCATACCATTTCCAAAATCTCCACAGTTCTCATCGAAACACACAGCTGGGCACCCAGAAGTCATCAACCTTCAAACAGAGCAGCGAACAATGACAACGAAGCTTCTGTTCTGGCTGCTGTGAGTGTAGGGGTTGACAGACTGCACACAGTTCTGCTGGAAGTTGTGGTAGTGTGTGGAGAAGTTCGTGCAGGCATACATTTCACCTGTATCATGTCTCACTCTACCAAGAACTGCACAAGAGTGACTTCGAATTCCGCATTGAAGTCTGTCGTTTTCGATTTCAGCGGCGGCAAGGTCATCCTGACTTCCTTGGTGATACATTGGTTACAGGTGAAGCTCTGTTCATGGTCATGCAAATCTGCTGGACATGCACTACTGATCCATGAAAAATCCCCACTGAGTTTTTGCAGTTGTTCGTCACTGAAATTGGGGTCACAATGTTTGATGCAGCATCATTGGCACCTGTGTTGTAGGTCTCTGTTTTTATGAGATGATGTTAACTGAATGGCGAGACACTCTACCCCTTCTGCTGGAGGCCATAGGATTGGAAATGTGTTTATCAATGCTGTTCCACAGAACTTGTGGATGCAATGTCTCCAAATAGGCAGATACATGACGTTCAGCGACTTGCGCAGCCTGGTCATCGGACTTGGCGCCATTCTGTGGGGTGCACTTTTAGCATCTGTTAAGGTGATGCACGTTCATCGGACGTCGTGCTGCCAGTTTCTTTTTTTTCTGAATGCAGTTTCTGTGCTGGATGCCATGCACGAATTCGAAGATACTGTGGGCTATATGCCACTAATAATTCTGTTTAGGACACTAAAACCACGTTTTATCATCGGTTTACGGCTCTAGTTTTCATTTCTGTAGAACAAAACATACGTATGGCATGTAAGAAACCTAGCTTTCTGTTGAAACTGGTGTACGTTAGCCTGTATGCATTATGCATTCCTGACCATTGTGTGAGCCTCTGACTTAGGTGCAGCCCTGTGCAGAAGGCGACTATTGGGAGACTCTCGCAGTTGCCGGCCGGAGTGCCCGTGCGGTTCTAGGCACTGCAGTCTGGAGCCGAGCGACCGCTACGGTCGCAGGTTCGAATCCTGCCTCGGGCATGGATGTGTGTGATGTCCTTAGGTTAGTTAGGTTTAAATAGTTCTAAGTTCTAGGCAACTGATGACCTCAGAAGTTAAGTAGCATAGTGCTCAGAGCCATTTGAACTCTCGCAGTTCGTTACGCGTCAGTTTCTCTTGTAAGGATGATACTGACTCGTGGTCGCCAGTAGGAGCAGTGACAGAAAATTAAGAATTATTTATTTCCTTAAAAATATACACTACTGGCCATTAAAATTGCTACACCAAGAAGAAATGCTGGTGATAAACGGGTATTCATTGGACAAATATATTGTACTAGAACTGACATGTGATTACATTTTCACGCAATTTGTGTGCATGGATTCTGAGAAATCAGTACCGAGAACAACCAGCTCTGGCCGTAATAACGGCCTTGATACGCCTGGCCATTGAGTCAAACAGAGCCTGGATGGCGTGTACAGGTACAGCTGCCCATGCAGCTCCAACACGATACCACAGTTCATCACGAGTAGTGACTGGCGTATTGTGACGAGCCAGTTGCTGGGCCACCATTGACCAGACGTTTTCAATTGGTGAGAGATCTGGAAAATGTGCTGGCCAGAGCAGCAGTCTAACATTTTCTGTACACAGAAAGGCCCATACACGACCTGCAACATGCGGGTGTGCGTTATCCTGCTGAAATGTAGGGTTTCACTGGGATCGAATGAAGGGTAGAGCCACGGATCGTAACACATCTGAAATGTAAAGTCCAGTGTTCGAAGTCCCGTCAATGCGAACAAGAGGTGGCCGAGACGTGTAACCAAATGGCACCCCATACTATCAGGACGGGTGATACGCCAGTATGGCGATGACGATTACACGCTTCCAATGTGCGTTCACCGCGATGTCGCCAAACACGGGTCCGACCATCATGATGCTGGAAACAGGACCTGGATTCATCCGAAAAAATGACGTTTTGCCATTCGTGCAACCAGGTTCGTCGTTGAGTACACCATCGCAGGTGCTCCTGTCTGTGATGGAGCGTGAAGGGTAAACGCAGCCATGGTCTCCGAGCTGATAGCGCATGCTGCTGCAAACGTCGTCGAACTGTTCGTGCAGATGGTTGTTGTCTTTCAAACATCCCCATCTGTTGACTCATGGATCGAGACGTGGCTGCACGATGCATTACAGCCATGCGGATAAGATGGCTGTCATCTCGACTGCTAGTGATACGAGGCCGTTGGGATCCAGTACGGCGGTCCGTATTACCCTCCTGAACCCACCGATTCCACATTCTGCAAACAGTCATTGGTTCTCGACCAATGCGAGCAGCAATGTCGCTATGCGATAAACAGCAATCCCGTTAGGCTACAATCCGACCTTTATCAAAGTCGGAAACGTGATGGTACGCATTTCTCCTCCTTACACGAGGCATCACAACAACGTTTCACCAGGCAACGCCGGTCAACTGCTGTTTGTGTATGAGAAATCGGTTGGAAAATTTCGTCATGTCAGCACGTTGCAGTTGTCGCCACCGGCGCCAACCTTGTGTGAATGCTCTGAAAAGCTAATCATTTGCATATCACAACGTCTTCTTCCTGTCGGTTAAATTTCGCGCCCGTAGCGCTTCAACTTCGTGGTGTAGCAATTTTAATGGCCAGTAGTGCAGGCAGCGCTTGAGTAGTGGTTGGCATAATCTGTCAATGTCCACTGAGGAATTATGTAGTAAGCGGCCTTCAGCCGACTCACGGCAGCTGGCAGCGCAGTGGCGGTTCGCCGCTTGCGTTGGCCGCTGCACCATCTGTAGCGTGACGCCACGACAGTGAGTGCAGGCGGCGCATGTACTGAACTTACACACGCCGACTTGGGAGGTGCTTTGTATTGTGTAGTATGTTAACCGGGGACCTAGAAACGACGGAGAGGCTCCGTCCCCGCTGCAGCCGCAGTGGTCCACAACCCCACGACTGCTACCGCAGTCCACTTCACCCTTCCGCCGCCCCACACCGAACCACTCTTTCATGGTTATTGTGCGGCTCAGCCCCCGGTGGACCCCCCGAGGGAACGTCTCACACCAGACGAGTGTAGCTCCTACGTGTGTGTGGTAGAGTAATGGTGGTGTACGCGTACGTGGAGAACTTGTTTGCGCAGCAATCGCCGACATAGAGTAGCTGAGGCGGAATAAGGGGAACCAGTCCGCATTCGCAGAGACAGAGTGAAAACCGCCTAAAAACCATCCACGGACTGGCTGGCTCACCGGACCTCGACACAAGACCGCCGGGCGGATTCGTGCCGGGGACCAGGCGCTCCTTCCCACTTCGGAAAGCCGTGCGTTAGACCGATTTTTTTTTTATGTCAATCCTTAAAACAAACCGATCGGCTAACCGGGCGGGCTGGGAGGTGCTTTGTCCCATCCCGCTCACCACCCTTCTTCGTCGTCTTTCCTACCACGATGACAGTTGCCGTGTGGCCGTGAAGTTGGATGTTATTGACCTGCCATCCAGGTAGGCCGCATCCAGTCCGTCAGAATGTGAGGAACGCTGGTGTCCTGATCGTGGTGTGAAGAGAAGACCTCTCTACCTCCTCCCATCTGCGACAGAGACAGACTGTGGTGCTGAACTCTGCCACTGGTGACTATGGCGAGGAAGCCATCTCTGCCAGTAGCAGCTGCTGTTGTCTGTAGCGTGCAGAAAATCGACAGCAGACTTGTTCCAAACGTCACTTTGCTGCAGTCAGAGAATGGAGTGCGAACATGATGTATCCCACTGGTCCGTCTGACCGACTGTCTTCCGAGCAAAAACACTGTGGTATTTATGGAGCGAAGTAGTGGCTAATGATTGCCTGACGTCATTCGTCATGATCGCATAACGCTTGCTATAATACAGGTATCAGAGGTTTTAGTTCCGCCACGCTTGCTTAACGGCTTTGTTATACTATAGAACTGGTTCATAACAGCTCTCGGTAGCGTTTGTTGCATTCGCCTCAGCCTTTCTTTCGCCACATAACGAAGGTGACGCGACGCTGTTTGCCTTCTCTGACCTACTGCTCTCTGCTGAAGTCTGCTGCCTAGTTCTCCAGAAACGCCGATGTTGTGTTTTGATGTTTTCATTGTGGCCGCCTCGTTTCGACATTGCCGTAATTTAGCAAGATAGCTTCACTTCGGAACTTTGAAAATTTTACCCGTTTTACTGCCCTGTACAAGGTTTCAAAGCAACACCTGGTGTCCCTCGTATTTTCCACATTTTGTGTCATTTCGGACATACAGTACATGAGAGACCAGAGTTAGGTGGGACAACCTGTATAAAGGGAAACATTTTCGTGACGTTCTACAAAATCTGATCATGGAACAGCTATCGCTTTCTTAGGCCACTGTCAGGTGACAAATGAATGTCACGTACACAGATAAAATGACGTGTGTCTTACGTCGGTATTACTGATAAAGATCCTAAATTTTAGGTTGACAAACCAGAATAACTCGAAAAATAAGCTTAATACGAAAAAATGTGTAGAATCCAAAGTTGGTTATTTTCGAGGTGTACATCTGTTGGTGCTAAAATTAGCCCGCCACCCCAGCCCCCTGGGGGTGCGGCGGGAGCAAACTTTAAAATTTAAAATGTGAACCCACATATTTATTGCACAATCAGGTTCTAAATAAAAAAAACTACGTGCATCTTGTCTTAAACATTTGTTTTGATTCTTGGTAGTTGGTTATGTAATTCAAGAAAATCCATGTTCTCATTTTTGCGTGGAAAATGGTTACGGGTACACAAAAAACACTTATTTACTTCGTAAATTTTGATGCTGTAAAACTAAAAAAAAAACTCTCTAAAAACGCCACCCTATGGGGAGAGAGGGAGAGTTTTAGTTTTAGCGAATCAAAATTTACGAATTAAATAAGTATTTTTTATTTATCTGTACCTAGTAGGCGTTATTAATACTAACCTCAAACTTTTCATACTTGATACAGTTATCTGAAATGAAGTACTATCCCAAAAAAAGCTGCATAAATATTCACTCTGATCTGGGTAAGGCTTCAAAGTAGTGCAAAGATTAAGAACTTGCTTTAAATGTTCAGAGATGTAAAACTGTGCACTACACAAAACGAGAAAACGTAGTATCCTATAACTATATCACCACGGTGCAAATGAAGTCGCTCAAAACACAAAAATGGTTCAAATGGCTCTGAGCACTATGGGACTTAACATCTTACGTCATCAGTCACCTAGAACTTAGAACTACTTAACACAGTCAGGACATCACACACATCCATGCCCGAGGCATGATTCGAACTTGGGACAGTAGCAATCTCGCGGTTCCGGACTGAAGTGCCTAGAACCGCAACGGCCACCACGGCCTCAAAACACACAAACAGATGTGTGTATCACTTTGCAAGGATATGAAATCGAACGATCAGGGAGTAAATAAAGCAGAATGCTTTGGAAATCCATCCCGCTTACAAAGAAGATTGCTTGTAAAAAACTAGTGTAACTAATCCTAAAATACTGCTCACCTGCGTAGGTCCTGCAGCAGATAGGACTAACGCTGGGTGCTTGCAAGTTACAACACCTCCGATTTTTTTCTCCCGGTTTAATCAAACTAAAACTGCGAAACTTGTTTTATTTCTCGACTTCATATCGTGCAGCCGTACACTTTTTTCACAACAATGCGAAAGATTCATTATGAGTCTGGTTTAACCAGTGGAATATCGCTGATGTAATTGGGGCACAGCTAACAAATGTGTGACCATGATGATTTGTTATGAACAGCCAATAGTGGCTGTGAGCTAGATAAACTGAGTAGAGAGCATGAGATGTGACTTCAGAGTTGTTATTACGAAGAAACCCCAGCACTGCTTTCGCCCTGTGCGCTGGTGCGTTGTCTTGATGAAAGAACATACATGCAGCCTCTACGAGCCGTTTTCCACGCGATGGCGGAAGGACGCTGACCTTCAAAACGTCTTTGTGGAATGCATCTTCCACCATGCTACATCTGCATCTACATCTACATACATACTCCGCAATCCACCATACGGTGCGTGGCGGAGGGTACCTCGTACCACAACTAGCATCTTCTCTCCCTGTTCCACTCCCAAACAGAACGAGGGAAAAATGACTGCCTATGTGCCTCTGTACGAGCCTTAATCTCTCTTATCTTTGTGGTCTTTCCACGAAATATAAGTTGGTGGCAATAAAATTGTACTGCAGTCAGCCTCATATGCTGATTCTCTAAATTTCCTCAGTATCGATTCACGAAAAGAAATCCCACCCGAGTTCCTGACGCATTTCCGTAACACTCGCGTGATGATCAAACCCACCAGTAACAAATCTAGCAGCCCGCCTCTGAATTGCTTCTATGTCGTCCCTCAATCCGACCTGACTGGGATCCCAAACGCTCGAGCAGTACTCAAGAATAGGTCGTATTAGTGTTTTATAAGCTGTCTCCTTTACAGATGAACCACATCTTCCCAAAATTCTACCAATGAACCGAAGACGACTATCCGCCTTCTCCACAACTGCCATTAAATGCTTGTCCCACTTCATATCGCTCTGCAATGTTACGCCCAAATATTTAATCGACGTGACTGTGTCAAGCGCTACAGAATAATGGAGTATTCAAACATTACGGGATTCTTTTTCCTATTCATCTGCATTAATGTGCTCATACGGCAAAGACTACCAAATCCACCGGTTAGTCCCTCAGCCGTTAGGGGTAAAACCCAATGGGACTCGGGGCAAGTAAGGCTAGCAACCTGCTTCCCTGGTACTTTAAATATGATGCTGGCAACAACCAGAGCAAAATGCCTCGGACCTTTGGAGGTGACGGAGTCCCACCTCTAACTGACATACCAGGGACTCCTAAGATACGACTTGGCAAACAAATGGTAATGAGATGGGGAGCTATTAATATCAATGGGGGCTACTCTGGGAAGAAGGTAGAGCTGGCAGAGGCTGCAAGTAAGATGGGGCTGGACGTTTTAGCTGTTAGTGACATTCGGGTAAGGGGTGAGAAAGAAGAGGAAGTGGGAGAATACAAGGTCTACCTGTCAGGAGTCAAAGCAGGAATAGCACAATGGGGTGTAGGGCTTTACATCGGGAAAGAAATTGAACCCAGCGTAGTTGCAATAATGTATGTAAACGAACGACTGATGTGGATAGATTTGACAGTGTCTAGCAAGAAAATTAGGATTGTGTCAGTATATTCGCATTGTGAAGGGACAGATCAAGATAAGATGGATAGTTTTTATGAGGCACTCAGTGATGTACCGTAGATGAAATATGGACGCCGTATTTTTTTTTTTGTTTTAAATTCTGGAACGAAGCGCCAGAACCCAGGGGAAGCGCACACACTCTTCGCCAGCAAAAAAATTTGGTTATGCGCCAGTGCTGAAGAATTGGTTTTTGGTTCCCAAGTATGTGAGTGGCTCGAAGACTTATTAAGTAATAGAGCCCAGTACGTCGATGGTGAGTGTTCATTGGAGGTGAGGGTATCATCTGGAGTGCCCCAGGGAAGTGTGGTACGTACACTGTTGTTTTCTATCTACATAAATGATCTTTTGGATAGGGTGGATAGCAATGTGCGTTTGTTTGCAGATGATGCTCTGGTGTACGGGAAGGTGTCGTCGTTGAGTGACTGTAGGAGGATACAAGATGACTTGGACAGGATTTGCGATTGGTATAAAGAATGGCAGCTAAATATAGATAAATGTAAATTAATGCAGATCATCATCATCATCATCATCATCATCATTTAAGACTGATTATGCCTTTCAGCGTTCAGTCTGGAGCATAGCCCCCCTTATACAGTTCCTCCATGATCCCCTATTCAGTGCTAACATTGGCGCCTCTTCTGATGTTAAACCTATTACTTCAAAATCATTCTTAACCGAATCCAGGTACCTTCTCCTAGGTCTGCCCCGACTCCTCCTACCCTCTACTGCTGAATCCATGAGTCTCTTGGGTAACCTTGCTTCTCCCATGCGTGTAACATGACCCCACCATCTAAGCCTGTTCGCCCTGACTGCTACATCTATAGAGTTCATTCCCAGTTTTTCTTTGATTTCCTCATTGTGGACACCCTCCTGCCATTGTTACCATCTACTAGTACCTGCAATCATCCTAGCTACTTTCATATCTGTAACCTCAACCTTGTTGATAAGGTAGCCTGAATCCACCCAGCTTTCGCTCCCATACAACAAAGTTAGTCGAAAGATTGAACGGTGCACAGATAACTTAGTCTTGGTACTGACTTCCTTCTTGCAGAAGAGAGTAGATCGTAGCTGAGCGCTCACTGCATTAGCTTTGCTACACCTCGCTTCCAGTTCTTTCAGTATGTTGCCATCCTGTGAGAATATGCATCCTAAGTACTTGAAACCGTCCACCTGTTCTAACTTTGTTCCTCCTATTTGGCACTCAATCCGTTTATATTTCTTTCCCACTGACATTACTTTCGTTTTGGAGATGCTAATCTTCATACCATAGTCCTTACATTTCTGATCTAGCTCTGAAATATTACTTTGCAAACTTTCAATCGAATCTGCCATCACAACTAAGTCATCCGCATATGCAACACTGCTTATTTTGTGTTCACATATCTTAATCTCACCCAGCCAGTCTATTGTTTTCAACATATGATCCATAAATAATATAAACAACAGTGGAGACAGGTTGCAGCCTTGTCTTACCCCTGAAACTACTCTGAACCATGAACTCAATTTACCGTCAGCTCAAACTGCTGCCTGACTATCCGTGTAAAGACCTTTAATTGCTTGCAAAAGTTTGCCTCCTATTCCATAATCTTGTAGAACAGACAATAACGTCCTCCTAGGAACCCGGTCATATGCCTTTTCTAGATCTATAAAGCATAGATACAATTCCCTGTTCCACTCATAACACTTCTCCATTACTTGCCGTAAGCTAAAGATCTGGTCCTGACAACCTCTAAGAGGCCTAAAATCACACTGATTTTCATCCAATTGGTCCTCAACTAATACTCGCACTTTCCTTTCAACAATACCTGAGAAGATTTTACCAACAATGCTGATTAAAGAGATACCTCTGTAGTTGTTACAATCTTTTCTGTTTCCATGTTTAAAGATTGGTGTGATTACTGCTTTTGTCCAGTCTGATGGAACCTCTCCCGACTCCCAGGCCATTTCAATTATCCTGTGAAGCCATTTAAGACCTGACATTCCACTGTATTTGATGAGTTCCGACTTAATTTCATCCACCCCAGCCGCTTTATTGCACTGCAATCTATTGACCATTTTTTCCACTTCCTCAAATGTGATCCTATTTCCATCATCATTCCTATCCCATTCTACCTCGAAATCTGAAACATTACTGATCGCATTTTCACCTACAATGAGCAACTCTTCAAAATATTCCCTCCATCTGCCCAAGGCATCCACAGGATTCACCAGCAGTTTTCCTGACCTGTCCAAAATACTTGTCATTTCCTTCTTACCTCCCTTTCGAAGACTGCTAATTACACTCCAGAATGGTTTTCCAGCAGCTTGACCCATAGTCTCCAACCTGTTTCCAAAGTCTTCCCACGATTTCTTCTTGGATGCTGCAATTATCTGTTTGGCTTTGTTTCCTTCTTCAACATAACTTTCTCTGTCTACCTGGGTTCTGGTATGTAGCCATTTTTGATATGCCTTCTTTTTCCTTTTACAGGCTGCCTTGACTGTATCATTCCACCAAGCTGTTTGCTTCATCCTACTTTTACACACTACTAATCCAAGACATTCTTTAGCCACTTCTAGTACTGTGTCCCTGCACCTTGTTCATTCCTTTTCCAATTACTGTAATTGACTACATTCAACTAACTGGTACCTTTCTGAGATCGCTGTTATGTACTTGTGCCTGATTTCCTTATCCTGAAGTTTCTCCACTCTTATCCTCCTACATATGGACCTGACCTCCTGCACTTTCGGCCTCACAATCCCAATTTCACTGCAGATTAAATAATGATCAGTGTCATCAAAGAATCCCCTGAATACACGTGTGTCCCTCACAACCTTCCTGACTTCCTGATCTGTTATTATATAGTCAATGACAGATCTGGTTCCCCTGCCTTCCCAAGTATACCGGTGAATGTTCTTATGTTTAAAAAAGGAGTTTGTGATTACTAAGCCCATACTGGCACAGAAATCCAAGAGTTGTTTCCCGTTCCTGTTGGCCTCCATATCCTCTCCAAATTTACCCATAACCTTTTCATACCCTTCTGTTCGATTTCCAATCCTGGCGTTAAAATCACCCATGAGCAGAACACTGTCCTTGTCCTTTACTCTTACAACTACGGTACTGAAAGAATCGATGAAAATAGAGTTCCATTATTGCCGTCACCACAATTCAACATTGCCTTTCGACATACCACGCGCGCCATCTTGTGGATGTCCATCAGCATTTGTAGCACCCACCCGGAGGACATATTTCACATTTTCAGATCTTCATCCAGGATCCCACACAAATGCCAACTCTGGAGGCAATGTGTTCGACAATCATTCGGCGAATCTGCAAGGCCACTTTCCCCTCTCACTCGGTTACGCCGTCAGACTGGCTGGTGCAAGGCCGAGATTGTCTTGACGTGTTGCGCAATGTATCCTTTGTCGGCCGATAAGTATCAAATACAAGTGATGGAGATAATTAGATCTTCACAGTGATAAGCAATGCACAAGTAAGTAAAGGTTTGCCATGCAAAGGACACGCCACAAAATCGACACCAAGATGTAAATCTTATCGACTAGTTACTAAATGCCCTATCTGTTGCTGATTCTGAAATATAAAATAAATATTCTCGCTGATCGTCGATTATATCAGATAACTTGTATGTCCTTACCTTGGATTTCCATCTAATTCAGTGTGCTCTGCGAGAAAAGGATCAAACTCGGCTATAAGTTCAAGAGACATCATAAATTGACCATCACGTAATGAATGGAATCTTTCAACGTGTCCACGTATGGAAAGTCCACGACCCGTTAGCTTCTTCACTGCTGCAAACTTCCTTATCAACACACTGCGCCAATACTTTTTTTTTCAACATATAACTCGAAATGGTTATCTGTTGTTTCAAGTGACTTTTTTCTTGTTAAGAGTGATAACTCAGAATATTTGTGTTCAAGTGAATTCTCGTGATGAGATAAAATATTAGAAATATTTCTCCAATCTGCAATACCATTAGTAGCAATCGAAAAATTTACATAGTGCACAAAAAAACAGCACCGGTGCTACAGGAGTATACTAGAAAATCACGGAAAGTTGATTCACCATTTAAAAGTTTACGGTGAAATACACTTTTGTTCAAATATCGAGTTTTATCGCCTATTGATCTTCTTGGATTTGAAAAATCATCCTTACAATTTTGATTAATGTCACGTTGTAAGAGAATGTCGATTGTTGATTCATCGACACACCATTGTGCAGGATCATCACTAACGAAGTAATTTCTTTTTGTAACGTCTGACTCGAAACTTAGTTTTTCGTGAAACTCGAAATCAGGAACAATTTGCTTTTCTTCATTTTTAACTTTTATTTCGTCCCTATTTACTTATTTTACAACAGTTGCAGTGTCAGAAATATCATCCGTACTACTTGAACTCGAAATAGAACCAGCAACACTTCGTGCGAAACGCTTATCTACTCTGCCCAGCGTTTTTAGAACATTGGCTTCGCGTTCTCGCCTTTCCTTCGACAATTTCCGAAATGCATCCACCATTTAATTTTGCACGTTTGCTTTTTTTCACTGTTATTCGTGTAAAGGCATTTACAAAATTGTCAACCTACAGTCAAAACGATAGAAAAAGATTTGTAAAAGGAAAGAAAGACTATATCCAGGTCCACCGCACATGAGGTCAAGTTTTTTACTTTAAACACGGTACACATTGGTTTCTTCTTCTGTTTTCGCCAAAAAAAGTAACTAAGTAAATAAATAAATAAAATTTTAAAACTGTTGTGAAGTGTAATTCAGACATTATTAGATCTTTTGCTTATGATTTTTTTGGCATAAACATGTGTTTAAAAATGTAAAACATTCCCAGTATCAATGTATTTTGTTAAATGGGTGTCATTAAATCAAAGCTCAGATTTTGAAGACCACAGAGCTTTCACATTAATTACAATAATGGAGGGTTGACCTGATACTTCACAGTAATTTCTATAAGAAATTGAAGTAGAATTGGTTTTTTGCATACTGAGGCCCACACATGTTATACTATTTAAGAAATTGCTGATTAGTTTATCAGCCAGCAGGGGTGGCCGAGCGGTTCTAGGCGCTACAGTCTGGAACCGCGCGACCGCTACGGTTATGGATGTGTGTGCTGTCCTTAGGTTAGTTAGGTTTAAGTAATTCTAAGTTCTAGGGGACTGATGACCTCAGAAGTTGTCCCATAGTGCTCAGAGCCATTTTAACCATTTGATTGATTTATCACAGCTTTCCAGGGGTCCTGGTATTTTCGCAGGGAAAATATGGTGGGGTTAAGTAGAAGCCGACAACATTCTCGGAATTGTATTGGACCTGACAGCTTACTTCAAAATATTTTGAACAATCATGAAGTGACACCAGACAGAAATCCAATGTTAAATTTCCATTCAGTCACCAAATAAACTATGTATATTTACAAGCTTGTACCGTCGAATTTCGTTATTAAGGCTTATCTAAACTACACTCATACTCATAAATTAAGGATAATGCTCATACATGGTGAAAAAACGCTCTGGCGGGCGTTTTCGGGTTTAAACCACCTCGGCATATGACCATGCCATGCATTTGACCTGCGGTCGTCGCACGGTGGCGCTGGCAGCAGTCCACAAATGCAGATGTCTGTTGGTGCATGTCAGAGTACGGTGCAGAGAGTAAGTGTGCAGACGTTTTCAGACGCGCTAGTGGTGACTGTGTGTTGAAAATGGCTCAAAGAACACATATTGATGACGTTATGAGGGGCACAATACTACGGTGACTGGAGGTTGGCCAAACACTGCAGGTCGTAGCACGGGCCCTCCGTGTGCCACAAAGTGTGATCTCAAGATTATGGCAACGATTCCAGCAGACAAGAAACGTATCCAGGCGCTACAGTACGGGACGTCCACAGTGTACAACACCACAAGACGACCGACATCTCACCAGCAGTGTCAGCAGAGGCCACGGAGTACTGCAACAGCCTTGCTGGAGACCTTACCGCAGCCGCTGGAACAGTTGTCTCCAGACACACAGTCTACAAACGACTGAAGAGACATGGTTTATTCGCCTGGAGACCTGCAAGGTGCACCCCTGGTCGCAGGAGAGCCCGTGAAGCCTGGTGACAAGAACACAGTACATGGTCATTGGAACAGTGGTCCCAGGTTATGTTCACGGACGAGTCCAGGTATAGTCTCAACAGTAACTGTCGACGGGTTTTCATCTGGCGTGAACCAGGAACCAGATACCAACCCCTTAATGTCCTTGAAAGGGACCTGTATGGAGGTCGTGGAGTGATGGTGTGGGGTGGGATTATGATTGGTGCACGTACACCCCTGCATGTCTTTGACAGAGGAACTGTAACAGGTCGCGTGTATCGGGACGTCATTTTGCACCAGTATGTCCGCCTTTTCAGGGGTGCAGTGGGTCCCACCTTCCACCTGATGGATGAAACACACGACCCCATCAAGCTGCCATCGTGGAGGAGTACCTTTAAACAGAAGATATCAGGAAAATGGAGTGGCCTGCCTGTTCTCCAGACTTAAACCCCATCGAGCATTTCTGGGATGCTCTCGGTCGCCGTATCGCTGCACGCCTTCAAACACCTACGACACTTCAGGAGCTCTGACAGGCACTGGTGCAAGAATGGGAGGCTATACCCCAGCAGCTGCTCGACCACCCAATCCACAGTATGCCAACACGTTGTGCAGCCTGTGTCCATGTGTATGGTGATCACATCCCGTATTGATGTTAGCGTACATTCTCAGGCAACAGTGGCGTTTTGTAGCATACGTGTTCCGAGACGTTTTTCTCAACTTACCACCAATATCGTGGATTTACAGATCTGCGTCGTGTGTGTTCTTATGTGCCTATACTATTACCGCCAGTTTTGTGTAGTGCCACGTTGTGTGGCACCACATTCGGAAATTATCCTTAATTTATGAGCATGAGTGTAGTAAGTTGTTTAACAATATTAAAAAAATTTCTCGTTTGTAACCGCAGTTATTTTAAAACGTAAAAGGATAAAATGAGTAAAGAACAAAAAAATGCAGATTAGTTGTGCCCTACGCCCGTACCTAGTGGGCCTATATGTACTGTGTGATCAAAAACTCAGTAAAAATTTGGAACCTGAATAAATCACGGAATAATGTACATAGAGAGGTACAAATTGACACACATGCTTGGAATGACATGGGGTTTTATTAGAACCAAAACAATACAAAAGTTCAAAAAATGTCCGACAGATGGCGCTTCGAGTGATCAGAATAGCAATAATTAGCATAACAAAGTAACACAAAGCAAAGATGATGTTCTTTACAGGAAATGCTCAGTATGTTCACCATCATTCCTCAACAATAGCTGTAGTCGAGGAATAATGTTCTGAACAGCACTGTAAAGCATGTCCGGAGTTATGATGAGGCATTGGCTTCGGATGTTGTCTTTCAGCACCCCCAGAGATGTCGGTCTATCACAATACACTTGCGACTTCAAGCAACTCCAAAGCCAATAATCGCACGGATTGAGGTCTGGGGACCTGGGAGGCCAAGCATGACGAAAGTGGTGGCTGAGCACACGATCATCACCAAACGACGCGCGCTAGAGATCTTTCACGCATCTAGCAATATGGGGTGGAGCGCCATCCTGCATAAACTTCGTACCTTCCAGCAGGTGTTTATCAGCCAGGTTGGGGATGATGCGATTCTGTAACATATCGGCGTACCTCTCACCAGTCATGGTAGCAGTTACATAACCCGAATCCCGTATTTCCTCGAAGAAAAAAGGTCCGATAACGGTAGATGTGGTAAATCCAACCCATATCGTTTACTTTCTCGTCGTGCAATGGAGTTTCTACGACAATTCTAGGATTTTCGGTAGCCCAAATACTGCTGTTGTGGGCGTTGACCGACCCTCGGAGCGTGAAATGAGCTTCGTCGGTCCACAACACCAACAACCAATCGTCATCTTCCGCCATCTTTTGAAACGCCCACACCGCAAATGCCCTCCGCTTCACTAAATCGCCAGGTAACAGTTCATGATGCCGACGAATTTTGTACGGATGGAATCGGAGGGTACGCGTAAGTGCCAACCAAACAGTAGTGTATGGAATGCCGATGCGACGTGCGACTGCACGAGCGCTAACTTCCTCGTGCATAGACGAACCCGCTACAGTCTCCATTTCTTGCTGAACTGTCTCAGCAGCATTACGCCTTGTGCTCGGTCGGCCACTACGGTGTCTATCGTCTACACAACCGTGGCTTCGAACTTC
Source organism: Schistocerca cancellata (assembly GCF_023864275.1). Lineage (NCBI taxonomy): Eukaryota > Metazoa > Arthropoda > Insecta > Orthoptera > Acrididae > Schistocerca > Schistocerca cancellata. Next base: position 129,678,682 of record NC_064635.1, read on the forward strand.
GAAATAATTCTCGCCACAGCTGCCTTTGTCAACGGACCTTTACTCGTTCGAATCCCCTTCTTATGGCGATAGGATCGTAATGCTGAACTAGCACATTCCCCATTCTGATAATACAGCTTCACTTAAACGCTTTTTCAGGTAATGTCAACATGCTGCGACTGCTGGCGCATCTGATTCTCTCTCTCATTACAGCTACTTTTATACACGATTGTCATGCGCACTCACTGACATTTTGCTGTTCAGCGCCATCTGTCGGTCATTTTGTGAACTTTGATTTTTTTTCCAAATAAAACCCCATGTCATTCCAAGCATATGTGTCAATTTTTACCTCTCTATCTGCATTATTACGTGGTTTATTAAGTTTTCAAATTTATACGGACTTTTTGATCAGCCGATAAATCCCCCGCCACTGTGGATGGATGTACATTCCACTATGGTAGTATCTATAAACAAAACAAAAGTCACATTATTTTATTTCTTGCACTTTAGTTATCACATCACGCTCTGTCGTGTTTCAACTGTCACACCAATGAACATACATTCCACACATACGTGACAACATCATCACATTTCTCGCTCAAGTAGCGATGAATTTCAGCCTGTGTCGCTCTGCGCAAATGGAGAAAATGAATGACTACATGTTTTCCTTGTAATGCAAATATCGCTTTTTTAAATATCAAAAAGAGTAGTTTGTCACGATTGCCGCTGCAGCTAGAGTTCTGTGTGCTGTACAGTCCTGCCAACTTTGTCATGCATTTACAAGTGCACGAGTACTTTAAAACAAAACGAATGTATATATCTACGTGTTTCCAGGTCTGAGAAGAAGAGCGTCGGAGGTATTATAACTTGAATGCGCCTTGTAGTGTTTTTAATTTTTAGAAATATCAAACAGGACACTAAAAAAACGTAGTGTCCTATAACTACAGTATCAACTAGCTACAATACTGGGATCAGCCAACTCATACAAATACCTGTGTGTAACATTTTGTAGGGATATGAAACCGGGCCCTCCCGCCGGAGGTTCGAGTCCTCCCTCGGGCATGGGTCTGTGTGTTGTCTTTAGCTTTAAGTTAGTTTAAATAGTGTTGAAGTCTAGGGACTGATGTCCTTAGCAGTTTGGTCCCTTAGGATTTCACCCACACTTGAAAATTTGGATAACATGGTCAAGCGGAATACTATACACTGAGGTTCAAATGGTTCAAATGGCTCTGAGCACTATGGGACTTAACATCTGTGGTCATCAGTCCCGTAGAACTTAGAACTACTTAAACCTAACTAACCTAAGGACATCACACACATCCATGCCCGAGGCAGGATTCGAACCTGCGACCGTAGCAGTCGCGCGGTTCCGGACTGCGCGCCTCGAACCGCTAGACCAGCGCGGCCGGCATACACTGAGGCGCCAAAAGTCATGTAAAAGCGGTATGCACGTATACAGATGGCGGTAGTATCGTGTGCACAAGGTATAAAAGGGAAGTGAATTGACGGAGCTGTCATTCGTGCTCAGGTGATTGATATGACAAGGCTGAACATGTCCTACCAACCATCCCTTCTTCTGGTCAACTTGTGCCACAAACTCCTCTTCTCCCCAATCCTATTCAATACCTCCTCATTAGTTATATGATCTTCCTATCTAATCTTCTATTCTCTTCTTCTCTAAACTATTTATCGTCCATGTTTCACTTTTATATATGGCTACACTCCATACAAATACTTTCAGAAACGATTTCCTGACACTTAAATCAATACTCGATGTTAAGAAATTTCTCTTCTTCAGAAACGCTTTCCTTGCCATTGCCAGTCTACATTTTATATCATCTCTACTTCGACCATCATCAGTTACTTTGCTCCCCAAATACCAAAACTCCTTTACTACTTTAAGTGTCTCATTTCCTAATCTAATTCCCTTAGCATCACCCGACTTAATTCGACTACATTTCAATTGATTAAGGCCCCATGACAGGAGTTAACAATCTCTGAATGCGGAATAGCAGATGGATCTAGATGCGTGGGAAATCCATTTCGGAAGTTGTTAGGGAATTCGATATATGGAGAACCACAGTGACAAGAGTTTGCCAAGCAAATTTCAGGCATTACCTCCCACCACGGACAATGCAGTGGCCGACGGCCTCCACTTAACAATCGAAAGCAGCGGCGTTTGCGTGTTGTCAGTGCTAACAAACAAGCAAAAACTGGTTGAAATAACCGCGGATATGAATATGGGATGTACGACAAGCATATCCGTCGGAACAGTACGGGCTATGGCAGCAGACCACCGACTCGAGTACCTTTGTTAACAGCACGACATTGGCTGCAGTGTCTCTTCTGGGGGACTGGAAAACACAGATCTGGTCAGATGCGTCCTGATTTCAGTTGGTAGGGATAAAGTGTGGCGTAGATGTCATGAAGCCATCTAGCCAAATTATCATCAAAGCACTACCCAAGCTAATGGTGGCTCCGTAATGGTGTGGCCTGTGTTTGTGTGGAATGATCTGGGTCCTCTTGCCCAACTGAACCCATCATTGACTGTAAATGGTTGTGTTCAGCTACCTGGGGACCATCTGCAGTCATTCATGGAATCCACGTCCCTAAACAACGATTGAATTTTTACAATGACAATGCACCACGTCATCGGGCCACACTTGCTTCCAATTGGTTTGAAGAACATTCTGGACAGTTCGAATTAATGATTTGCTGAGCCAGATAGCGCGACATCAATCCCATCGAAAACTTATGGGACATAATCGAGAGGTCAGTTCACACACAAAATTCTGCACTGACAACACTTTTGTACTTACGGACAGCTATAGAAGCAGGACGGCTCAATATTTCTGCAGAAGACTTCCAGGTCGAGTTGGTGCACTACGCTGGGCAAAACAAGGTGTAGAAAAGCGGTGTGAATGGTGGCAAGTTTGTTTGATCCATGGCAAAGTGTGTTGTTGGCACTGAAGAAAGTGAACTAGCTGTCGCATGCAGATGGAAGCAAACTGTCCCGAGAAAGCCTACTTACAAAATTACAAGAACTTGCTTTAAGTGACGGATCCTGTAGGGCCCGCAAACGACAGATTGGATTAATTGCAGCACACAGATTCATTTAAAAAAATCATTCTCCCCACGCACCACACATGGATGGAACGGGAAGAGATCCTTATAACTGGTACAGTGGGAAGTACCCTCTGCCACACACTTCACTCTGGTTTGTAGAGTATGGATGTTGGTGCAGCTATTTCCACCTTTATTCGCAGTGCTAGTTCAGAGTCTGTATGTGTACATAGTATGAAGTCGGCCACTTTATTTGCTGTGGGACTCTGCCTCTTTCCCTGAATATGCCTCAGCTCCCGAGCGTTAATCTCGCAGACGTCGGCTCCCCTCCATCTGCTGCGGTTTTCAGCCGAGGGAAGCGAAAACTTGGCACCACTGGCTGCACCTGAGCCCCCGTAATTCCGAGGGGATTCCCCCTACCCACTCTCTCTCTCTGCTCTCTCTCTCTCCCTCTCTCTCACCCTCTCCCTCTCGTCCCCTTCCTCTGGCGTTAATACCGTCCGCGGGAACCTCGCGTCTGTTGCGGTGCAAAGTTGGCAGAACTGCAGCAGGCACAAGCCGGAGAGAAACTTGAGCTGTCCCGTAGCACCGGCGTAAGTTGAGGAGATTACTGCCGCCAACGGTTGGCAGCAGCGGTTTCCATTGAACATGAGAAGAGAATTACTTCTGAAAAGTTCCTCCATTTGCATTTTGTTAGTTAGGTGCTAAGCTGTTTCCATTTTCACAGTTTGCTCGTTTCTTCTTCATTCCCTCTTCTACTCTTGTAGCTCCAGGTTTATCAGCTGCAGCAACTATTATGTGCTTCAAATAAACACTAAATACAGGATGTAGAAAAACTAAATACACAGAATTTTAGGATGTTTGGAAGAGATAAAAAGAAAAACTTTTTTTGTACAACATTTCCCCACTAGAGTTCCTTGACGCTACTTTTGTTGAAAGAAAGAACAGTTATATTGTTTTGGATATGTTGCTGAAACTGTCATCAGTTTACATTAATGCACAGCTAGAATCTACATGCTACTCTATATTACTACATGGCTAACCTAGTGCATGGGGACCCAAACCAGTTGCAGGCTGCCTATCTAACGGCGTTTAGGTGCAGCGAAAATTTGGTTTTCAATCCCTCATGTACTTACTGAACGAATTTAAATATTAAAATGCTCTGATAGTTTACTCATTAAGTGGAATAACCTTATATTCAGAGTTTAACACAATAACACAGGTGTCACAGTTAGAAAGAGTGTATAAGGCTATTTATGTGTTAAAGTGCAATTGGTCACCTAACCATAGCGAAAATGAAACTGGTTTTACTTGCAACAGTTAGCTACACCTTCCAGCTACTTTGACTTCGATATTTGTCGCAGTGTTGTGCCAGCTTCCCAACACCCCCATCATAGGAGGTAGCGACCTGCGCTTTCCACCAGTTCTCCATGCAGGACTGCAGCTCGTTGTCTGTGCCGAAACGTTGTCTTTGTAGTCAGTGGTTCATGTCAGCGGAGATGAAAATCAGGAGGAGCGTAGTTTGGGCTGCATGTTGACTGATGAAACATTTTCCGTCGAAAACGATGAAGGAGAGCCTTCGTTTCCCCTGCAGTGTGTGGCTGACAATTGTCATGAAGAAGGAAATGCAAGACATTTACGCTATGTGGGCTGAATGAAATAAGGCGAAATCTCATAACACGTAAGCTCTCACGACCGGCGTCTTCATTAATTAAAACTTCCGGGCTGAATTGCCATGGTCCATATGTAAAATTGCTTCTCCTTCCTGACGTTTCGTTGCCTACTGCAGGCAACATCTTCTGAGGTGAGTCGGCGACTGGCTGCGAGGCGCTGGAGGTCCCGCTTATATAGAGCGCTTAGATGGCGCCACCACTCGTCACGTGCTTTCGACTTTAAAACTATCTCTGGCTAGTGCCAGCTCTCTCGATCATAAGTAATCGATAGTCACTTCGTTGGTAAGTCCAGATGGGACTTTAGGACACAAGTTATATAGGAAAGACACACAAATCGATCGTTACCTACATAAGGATTCGAATCATCATCCTAGGCAGAAGAGAGGAGTCATAAAAACTTTAGTGGACAGGGCTAACAACATATGTGAGCCAATTTATTTGCAAGATGAATTAAGACATTTGCGAACGGCTATCAAGAGAAATGGGTACACTGACCACGAAATAGATCGAGCACTCCACCGTAGAAGAAAAGTGTCCGAAAATACACGACCACAACAACCGTCGGCTGGAAAAGTTTTTCTTCCATTTATTCATAAGACCACCGACCGTATTGGGAAAGTTTTGTCCAAGTTTCAAGTGGAGACCATCTTTCGACCTACTAAGAAAATTAGTGAAAGTTTAAGATCGGTGAAAGACGCACGACACCCCGTGGCCACCCCTGGTGTGTACAAAATTCAGTGTGGCTGTGGCATGGTTCGTATTGGAACAACTAAAAGGAGTGTTAATACCCGCCTAACGGAACACAAAAGGAAGTGTAGACTGAGACAAATTGACAAATCAGCTGCAGCGGAACACGTTTCAAAGACGGTGATCACGAAATAAAATTTAGTGAGACAAACGTGATAGCTAGGACCTCACATTATTATACCCGCATGTGTAGAGAAGCACGAAAATAATTTTAATAAAAAAGAAGAAGGATTGAAACTAGACAAGATATGGCGGTCGACTCTGTAGCAACGAAGTGACTATCGATTACCTATGATCGAGAGAGCTGGCACTAGCCAGAGATAGTTTTAAAGTCGAAAACACGTGTCGAGTGGTGGCGCTATCTAAGCGCACTATACAGGGTGTTACAAAAAGGTACGGCCAAGCTTTCAGAAAACATTTCTCACACACAAATAAAGAAAAGATGTTATGTGGACATGTGTCCGGAAACGCTTAATTTCCATGTTAGAGCTCATTTTCGTTTCGTCAGTGTGGCTTCATTCAAACGTGATCAAATTGTAAATTTTCTCAATCAACATGTGTGGGCTGACGAGAATCCGCACGCAATTGTGCAATCACGTCATCAGCGCAGATTTTCTGTGACCGTTTGGGCAGGCATTGTTGGTGATGTCTTGATTGGGCCCCATGTTCTTCCACCTACGCTCAATGGAGCACGTTATCATGATTTCATATCGGATACTCTACCTGTGCTGCTAGAAAAAGTGCCTTTACAAGTACGACACAAAATGTGGTTCATGCAAGACGGAGCTCCTGCACATTTCAGTCAAAGTGTTCGTACGCTTCTCAACAACAGATTCGGTGTCCGATGGATTGGTAGAGGCGGACCAATTCCGTGGCCTCCACGCTCTCCTGACCTCAACCCTCTTGGCTTTCATTTATGGGGGCATTTGAAAGCTCTTGTCTACGCAACCCCGGTACCAAATGTAGAGACTCTTCGTGGTCGTTTTGTGGACGGCTGTGATACAATACGCCATTCTCCAGGGCTGCATCAGCGCATCAGGGATTCCATGCGACGGAGGGTGAATGCATGTATCCTCGCTAACGGAGGACATTTTGAACATTTCCTGTAACAAAGTCACGCTGGTACGTTTGAGAGGTGGCATGAGCCCCCTCTCACATTTCTATCTTACGATTTTCCTCTCTAATTGCATGCAGTGAAAAGTCGCTATTCCTTCACACGCGGACTTCCCACGCAGCGTCTCTCGTCACCCGGGTGGTCCGGTGACAGGCGGGCACTGCTGATCTGGAAAGCGTTAAGCCGACAGGTGTGAGGAAGTCGAGTGAATGCTTTGCAGACGCCGACATTGTCAAAAGACACGCCCAGGCAGTTGTGGCGGGAAAATTCCCGCGCTTTCTGCAAAATAGTAACTGTGATTGGCTTGCTCATGACATAGCTCCGTGACGTAGCAAAATCAGCGCAGAAATTGGCGCCAAGAATTGCCATTGGTGGAATGGTAGTGCTCCGGCAATAGAGTGGAATTTTCCGCCGGTTTTCGAGTTGCTGATTGGAACGTTTAACCACGGCCACTGTCGTGGGGGCGGGAATGTTGAGTGTTCGGCCTGTCTGGGTGCTCTAGGTAGTCGGCTCTCGCCTTTCGGTCGAGGACGTCGAAGCAACCAGCCATCGCCTCCGGTACGCCAGATCGTGTTCTGGCAGTTAAGAAGACAGTTTGGTAATGTATGTCTGCAGCACCGGCAGATAGGGATTTTCCTAGGTGATAATCAGAGCTCAGCAGAGCGCGCCTGTTCGTCTTTTTCTAACTTTGTTGTGTCTTGAGTAGCAGCAATTAAAGTTGGGTTAGCTGTGTGTCTCTCTCTTAAGATTTGAGTGGCAAGGAATTGACTCCTCATACCACTTCGTCTTAAACCTCACAATCTAATTTACGGACAACTTCACCTTCATAGCGTTTGTTTGAGTATCCAATTTGAGCCAATTTGATGTATTATAAATGTTTCATTTGTTTATTATTTTGTGTTTAGTCTTAATAAATCATATCGTTATTTTGGACAGAACTTTCATTCTGTTAATCGGTAGAGCAACCCCATCATTCCTCACTATGTTAATGAAACCTTCGTTTATTTAACTTATTTATCAAATTAAATTATTGCAGGTGCCAAACTCTCTTCTACTCCACTGGCAGGGTTGATTAGAGTCAGTTCGCGTATTTTTTTAATCCTTGTGCAACAGCGAAAGTTGGAGTTAGAATAGGGGGGCTTAGAGCATCATTTACATACGTAGATTCTAGAAGAATTGAGTGTTAAATAGACTGCTAGCCCCGGCACCTCGCACGTTCTGTTGCTGTGTGTTTCCATTCCATGATTTGAAGAGAAGTAATAAAATGAGCTCTAACATGGAAAGTAAGCGTTTCCGGACACATGTCCACATAACATATTTTCTTTCTTTGTGTGTGAGGAATGTTTCCTGAAAGTTTGGCCGTATCTTTTTGTAACACCCTGTATAAGGGGGACCTGCAGCGCCTAGGAGCCAGTCGTCGACTCTCCTCAGAAGATGTTGCCCGCAGTAGGCAACGAAACGTCAGGAAGGAGAAGCAGTTTTATATATGGACCGCGGCAATTCAGTCCGGAAGTTTTAATTAATTAAGGTGAAATCTCTTACCGGGCCCCCGTACATGGCGGGAGACGCTATTTACCTGGGCATCTTTGCGTGCTCATTGTGCGCTCAGAACTGAAAAGAGCGACGTCACGCGATCGACGGCCGCATTAGACTCACTGTACAGCACACCTCTGCACAGCTTCACCAGATTTTCACTGTGGTTTCTGTTGTGGGTTGGCAGGAGAGCCAACACCGGTATGAGAGGAAGCCGAAAGGCACGCGTTTTAGCTCACGCAGGCTGGCGTGAGGTCTTTGTCAGTGAACCATCGCTAGCAAAGTCGGCTGTACAACTGTCGAGTGCTAGGAAGTCTCTCTAGACCTACCGTGTGGCGGCGCTCGGTCTGCAATCACTGATAGTGGTGACATGCGGGTCCGACGTATACTAACGGACCGCGGCCGATTTAAAGGCTACCACCTAGCAAGTGTGGTGTCTGGCGGTGACACCATAGTTTCCATCTCGAGATGGACTGGACCTCAATAAACGAATATTTCGCTTACGTCCTGAGGCAGTGTAGTTCACAGCGTGTTACACAGACTACTCAACCAGTATTTGAGAATGAGAACAGTCGCTGGCTTCCAACAAAGTGCTCACATAATTTCAAACCTTTTATAAACGTTTTCTCCTTTAGGTGCTTAATGAGAAATATTTAACAAATTAACTCAGGGTGTACTGGTGTCTGTCTAAAACACTCAAAACGAAAAGGGGTTTCACGAATAATGACTACAACTTCAGCCAAACGGATAATCAACTCTTCTACAGTGTCTGTCGGTGTTCACACACCAAACGCTTAACCTCTCCACAAAAAACATCCACAGGAGGTGAGCACCATTTCCAGGACAATATTTATCACATGGCAGCTTGAATATCATCTCTGACCATCAGTTATGAAAAAACCACCATAGACCCCTATAGGAAAAGCGCTACATCTCTTATATTTTTATGACATGAAAAAGTTTTTCTTTTCATTCCCTTTAAAGACTCTAAAATTTTGTATGCTTACGTTTCTTACAACGCCACCCACATGTTACAAGCCACACTAGAGTACATAACAAACGGCTCATCATACCAGTATTATCGAATTTTATTATCGAATTTCCTTCCTATTCTGTTCACGTATGGAGCGAAGAATCAAGACTGTCTAAACAGGCTGATTTTTTTTTTCCAGCATATACAAACTCTTGGGACTCATTGATGAAAGAATAGGGAACAAGGAGAGTCTACCGAACCTATGTCCAGAAATGTATGGTTCCATGCTAGAGACCATTTATTCAATCATGCACTGTTAAAGAGACTGTGCTCTTATACACTCTGTATCATGCAGCCACAGTTACAGTATGCATGGTTTTCTCCTGGAGGATGGTACTGATCCTCTAATATCAAGCCCTAGCACACTCTCCTGCCATAGTACGCTACTGGCCATTAAAACTGCTACACCACGAAGATGACGTGCTACAGACGCAAAATTTAACCGACATGAAGAAGATGCTGTGATACGCAAATGATTAGCTTTTCAGAGCATTCACACAAGGTTGGCGTCGGTGGCGGCACCTACAACGTGCTGACATGACGAAAGTTTCCAACCGATTTCTCATACACAAAAAGCAGTTGACCGGCGTTGCCTGGTGAAACGTTGTTATGATGCCTCGAGTAAGGAGGAGAAATGCGTATCATCACGTTTCCCACTTTGATAAAGATCGGAGTGTAGCGTATCGCGATTGCGGTTTTTCGTATCGCGACATTGCTGCTCGCATTGGTCGAGATCCAATGACTGTTAGTAGAATATGGAATCTATGGGTTCAGGAGGGTAATACGGAACGCCGTGCTGGATCCCAACGATCTGGTATCACTAGCAGTCGAGATGACAGGCATCTTACCTGCATGGCTGTAACGGATCGTGCAGCTACGTCTCGATCCCTGAGTCAACAGATGGGGATGTTTGCAAGACAACAACCGTCTACACGAACAGTTCGACGACGTTTGCAGCAGCATGGACTACCAGCTCGGAGACCATGGCTGCGATTACCCTCGACGCTGCATCACAGGAGCGCCTGCGATGGTGTACTCAACGACGAACTTGGGTGCACGAATAGCAAAAGTCATTTATTCGGACGAATCCAGGTTCTGTTTACAGCATCTTGATGGTCGCATCTATGTTTGACGACATCGCGGTGAACGCACATTGCAAGTGTGTATTCGTCATCACCATACTGGCGTATCATCCGCGGTGATGGTATGGGGTGCCATTGGTTACACGTCTCGGTCACCTTGTAAGGGATCCGTGATCCCACGAAGATAGATGCTAGTATCCGACGCCCAGGTCGATAGCAGACAGGAGTCAATTGTCGAGCGCTGCAGGAGGCAGTGAGACGAGTGTTGAGTGCGAGGTAGTACTAGAAAGTGTCGAGAGAGAAGTAGTGCGGGAAAGGCGGGCAAGAATGGTGGTCGAGTAAAATTCACCGGAGTATGACGAGTGAGCACGTCCCCCTGATCGTCGTGGGGTTCACCCTCACTAATACGCGAGTGATATGAAACAGAAAGTGACAAGTGCCGGATTACGTGTTTCGCGTCAACCGCGTCGGCCAGCAACAACCATGGATTAAAGTGAGGACTGTTATGAATGTTAACCATCAGCATTGGGTGTGACGAAGTACTGAAAAGCAACAACCAAGTAAAAAGATATAACTGTGATTAGACGTGTAAGGCGAAGGTAGCAACTGCCTCAGAATTTGTGTGTTAGTACAAAATATACAGATTGTACATCGCAAACTTTATGGTCCTTAATAATAGACAAACTTTCAATCATTCCACTATTCAGTTGCAAAACAGCCGCACTCGGTTGAAATACCCCTGAAACCACAGCAGGAAAACCGACAGCCTTTCATCCATTAAGCACACGGTCATATAATCATAATAATTAACCGTTTGGCGGCTTCGATAAATCACCCAAAACCCAACAAAGGAAATTAATTGGGGGTTGTTTCAACCTCTTGTTCGCATTGACGGAACTTTGAACAGTGGACATTACATTTCAGATATGCTACGACCCGTGGCTGTACCCTTCATTCGATCCCTGCGAAACACTACATTTCAGCAGGATAATGCACGACCTCATGTTGCAGGTCCTGTACGGGCCTTTCTGGATACAGAAAATGTTCGACTGCTGCCCTGGCCAGCACATTCTTCTGATCTCTCAACAACTGAAAACGTCTGGTCAATGGTGGCCGAGCAACTGGCTCGTCACAATACGCCAGTCACTATTCTTGATGAACTGTGGTATCGTGTTGAAGCTGAATAGGCAGCTGTACCAGTACACGCCATCCAAGCTCTGTTTGATTCAATGCCCAGGCGTATCAAAGCCGTTATTACGGCCAGAGGTGGTTGTTCTGGGTACTGATTTCTGAGGACCTATGCACACAAATTGCGTGAAAATGTAATCACATGTCAGTTCTAGTATAATATATTTGTCCAATGAATACCCGTTTATCATCGACATTTCTTCTTGGTGTAGCAATTTTAATAGTCAGTAGTGTATGTAGTTTATAAACACTTTATTAGTTCTTTAATAATGCTTATTTTAAAAAGGCTGTCACCGAGTATTTCACTCACCCACCCCCCCACCCCCCCAAAGGAGTTAAATTTCCAAAAATGCTGAAACACGTATTTGTTTACTTCTGACTGAGGAACCAAATATCGATTTCCGTAAGCCTAGCTTCAAATTTTATTTCAAACCATCTTCCAACCCTTATTTTTATAAATCTCTTTTTAAACGATGCCTACAGTACATCACCTTCTGCAAATTAGAAGATTCCCTCTTTAGCAGTTTGGGCTAGGCGGTGATGAGACAACTGAGTGAGTCTGTCAGTCAGTCTCTTTGATACAAAGAGAGAAGATCTGGACGGAAACCCTCAGTGCGCCGGTCCTACTAATATCTGGTGCATTTTTTCGTGATAGGATCACGGTCACAGGAATCGATGGAAACATACTGTGCTACGCAATTCTGCTTGTAGGCAGAGTACTGAAGGGAACACAATACAGGGTGTTACAAAAAGGTACGGTCAAACTTTCAGGAAACATTCCTCACACACAAAGAAAGAAAATATGTTCTGTGGACATGCGTCCGGAAACGTTTAATTTCCATGTTAGGGCTCATTTTAGTTTCGTCAGTATGTACCGTACTTCTTCCATTCACCGCCAGTTGGCCCAATTGAAGGAAGGTAATGTTGACTTCGGTGCTTGTGTTGACATGCGACTCATTGCTCTATAGTACTAGCATCAAGCACACCAGTACGTAGCATCTACAGGTTAGTGTTCATCACGAACGTGGTTTTGCAGTCAGTGCAATGTTTACAAATGCGGGGTTGGCAGATGCCTATTTGATGTATGGATTAGCACAGGGAAATATCCGTGGCGCAGTACGTTTGTATCGAGACAGATTTCCAGAACGAAGATGTCCCGACAGGAAGACGTTCGAAACAATTGATCGGCGTCTTAGGGAGCACGGAACATTCCAGCCCATGACTCGCGGCGACTGGGGAAGACCTAGAACGACGAGGACACCTGCAATGGACGAGGCAATTCTTCGTACAGTTGACGATAACCCTAATGTCAGCGTCACAGAAGTTCCTGCTGCACAAGGTAACGTTGACCACGTAACTGTATGGAGAGTGCTACGGGAGAACCAGTTGTTTCCGTACCATGTACAGCGTGTGCAAGCACTATCAGCAGCTGATTGGCCTCCTCGGGTACACTTCTGCGAATGGTTCATCCAACAATGTGTCAATCCTCATTTCAGTGCAAATGTTCTCTTTACGGATGAGGCTTCATTCCAACGTGATCAAATTGTAAATTTTCACATGTGTGGGCTGACGAGAATCCGCACGCAATTGTGCAATCACGTCATCAACACAGATTTTCTGTGAACGTTTGGGCAGGCATTGTTGGTGATGTCTTGATTGGGCCCCATGTTCTTCCACCTACGCTCAATGGAGCACGTTATCATGATTTCGTACGGCATACTCTACCTGTGCTGCTAGACCATGTGCCTTTACAAGAACGACACAACATATGGTTCATGCACGATGGAGCTCCTGCACATTTCAGTCGAAGTGTCCGTACGCTTCTCAACAACAGATTCGGTGACCAATGGATTGGTAGAGGCGGACCAATTCCGTGGCCTCCACGCTCTCCTGACTTCATCCCTCTTCACTTTCATTTATGGGGGCATTTGAAATCTCTTGTCTACGCAACCCCGGTACCAAATGTAGAGACTCTTCGTGCTCGTATTGTGGCCGGCTGTGATACAATACGCCATTCTCCAGGGCTGCATCAGCGCATCAGGGATTCCATGCGACGGAGGGTGGATGCATGTATCCTCGCTAACGGAGGACATTTGGAACATTTCCTGTAACAAAGTGTTTGAAGTCACGCTGGTACGTTCTGTTGCTGTGTGTTTCCATTCCATGATCAATGTGATTTGAAGAGAAGTAATAAAATGAGCTCTAACATGGAAAGTAAGCGTTTCCGGACACATGTCCACATAACGTATTTTCTTTCTTTGTGTGTGAGGAATGTTTCCTGAAAGTTTGGCCGTACCTTTTTGTAACACCCTGTATATCCGTAACAGGAGTGATGTGGTCCCTGTTGTGCAGGCGGGATATTGTGGAGACAGGAAAGACGGTGGCGCCAAATTAAATTGCGGGCTTCCCGCGGTGGGGGCCGGGACTGAGCGCCGCCCGTTCCCTGGCCTGGGTAGCGGCGCAGCGACGCCCGTGGCTACGGCGGAGGCGCCGAGCTGCTCCGCTTTTGTTTCCAGACCGCCGGAGATCGGCCGCAGGAGAGACAAAGGGTGCGCACACAATGGCGGGATCCGGCCCACGGCGGACGCCTGCTCCGTCCTGCGGGGAGGGGAGGGAAAAGGAGACTTCCCCCTGTCGCCTTGCTTGCTCAGATTCCCCTCTGGGAGCACACCTACAAACACGGGGGACGTCGCAGTTACGTTTGCCTTTGTAATGTCACAGCCGTAGCTGCAGTATAAAAGAAGTGTACTAGAGAGCGTTTCTATTGACCCACGTACAGCGTGAGGCGCTTAAGGCATTACAGCCTTCTGGCTTTGAGACCGCTTCAAGATATTGAAACGCGGTTTTTGGCGGGTTAAAAGCGCAGAGGGGCACATAATACTGTTGCAAACGGGCCGACTAGGAGCGGGAGAGGCACCACGACATTTTAATTTCCACTGTCTATACTTTTACAGATAAATTCATAAAACTTTAACAGCATGACCAGGAAGGTTTCAGGATTCATACTCATTGCAGTGGATGCTCAAAGAGGTAACAAAACACATTTTTTTTACATTTGAATTTTCATCATTTTTTCACTTACTACTGGCTGCATTTGTTGCTATAGGTACACTATTCTTCCTAAGTAAGAGAGATTCTTCGATGACTTTTGCACAGCATACAAACCATACTTACAGGTGTATGAAACTCTAGAAGTTATTTAATTTATGAAAAATTAATGAACTGCAACATTTTAAACATCATGTTTAGAAAAAATTCAAGTTTTATAGTTGTTAACTCAATTTTTTCCACAGTTTTTTAATAGATTTGGAAAATTCTAGAGTTTCATACACCTGTAACTACTGTTTGTATGCTATGAAAAATTCATCGAAGAATCTCTCTTACTTAGGAAGAAAAGTGTACCTATAGCAACAAATGCAGCCAGTAATAAATGAAAAATGATGAAATTTCACGTGCAAAAAAGGTATTTTGCTACGTTTTTGAACTTCCACTGCGATGAGTGTGAGTCCTCAATCCTTCCTGGTCATGGTGACAAAGTTTCATGAATTTATCTGTAAAAATATAGACAGTAGAAATTAAAATGTCCTGTGGTGACTCTCCGGCTCCAAGTCGGCCTGATTGACGTCCTACCCCCCCTAAGGACATTGGTTTCTGGCAGATTATAGAACGCAGAGGGACACCTAATATTGTTCCATGATTAATCGTCATAATGACACAGGGCACTTTTTCGGCTCCATATTATGTGAAAATCAGTACCTGTTTCTTTCGTCCACTATTTACTCTACTGGCCATTAAAATTGCTACACCAAGAAGAAATACAGATGATAAACGGGTATTCATTGGACAAATATATTATACTAGAACTAACATTTTCACGCAATTTGGGTGCATAGTGCCTGAGAAATCAGTACACAGAACACCCACCTCTGGCCGTAATAACGGCCTTGATACGCCTGGGCATTGAGTCAGAGCTTGGATGGCGTGTACAGGTACAGCTGCCCACGCAGCGTCAACACGATACCCCAGTTCATCAAGAGTAGTGACTGGCGTATTGTGACGAGCCAGTTGCTCGGTCACCATTGATCAGACGTTTTCAGTTGGTGAGAGATATGGAGAATGTGCTGGCCATGGCATCAGTCGAACATTTTCTGTATCCAGAAAGGCCCGTACAGGACCTGCAACATGCGGTCGTGTGTTATCCTGCTGAAATGTAGGGTTTTGCAGGGATCGAATGAAGGGTAGAGCCACGGGTCGTAACATATCTGAAATGTAACTGTGGTGTCACCGCCAGACACCACACTTGCTAGGTGGTAGCTTAAATCGGCCGCGGTCCATTAGTACATGTCGGACCCGCGGGTCGCCGCCATCAGTACTTGCAGACCTAGCGCCACCACATGGCAGGTCTAGAAAGACGGACTAGCACTCGCCCCAGTTGTACGGACGACATTGCTAGCGACTAGACGTACGAGGCCTTCCTCTCATTTGCCGAGAGACAGTTAGAATAGCCTTCAGCTAAGCACATGACTACGACCTAGCAAGGCGCCATTAGCCTTACCTACTTTGAGAGTTATAGTATAAATGTCTCAAGAAGAACGCTGTATTCATCAGAGAATAAAAGTTAAGTATAAAGCAACTACGTACTTTTCTTGCTACCATTCAATAGTTATCCTGTTTCAGACTTCACGATATTCTGGGTGAGCTTATAGCGTGCCTATTCGGCCCCTTCAAAATAACACTGTGTCGGCACTTCTGTCGACACATAACAGTAACGTCCACTGTTCAAAGTGCCGTCAATGCGAACAAGAGGTGACCGAGACGTGTAATCCATGGCACCCCATAACCTCACGCCGGGTGATATGCCAGTATGGCGATGACGAATACACGCTTCCAATGTGCGTTCACCGCGATGTCGCCAAACACGGATGCGACCATCATGACGCTGTAAACAGATCCTGGATTCATCCGAAAAAATTACGTTTTGTCATCTGTGCAACCAGGTTCGTCGTTGAGTACACCATCGCAGGTACTCTTGTCTGTCCTGTCTGTGATGCAGAGTCAAGGGTAACCGCAGCCATGGTCTCCGACCTGATAGTCCATGCTGCTGCAAACGTCGTCGAACTGTTCATGCAGATGGTTGTTGTCTTGCAAACGGCCCCATCTGTTGACTCAGGAAACAAGACGTGGCTGCACGATCCGTTACAGCCATGCGGATAAGATGCCTGTCATCTTGACTGCTAGTGATACGAGGCCATTGGGATCCAGCACGGCGTTCCGTATTACCCTCCTGAACCCACCGATTCTATATTCTGCTAACAGTTTCGACCAACGCGAGCAGCAATGTCGCGATACGAAAAACAACAATCGCTATAGGCTACAATCCGACCTTTATCAAAGTCGGAAAGGTGATGGTACGCATTTCTCCTCCTTACACGAAGCATCACAACATAGTTTCACCTGGCAACGCCGGTCAACTGCTGTTTGTGTATGAGAAATCGGTTGGAAAATTTTCTCATGTCAGCACGTTGTAGGTGTCGCCACCGGCGCCAACATTGTGTGAATGCTCTGAAAAGCTAACCATTTGCGTATACGAGCATCTTCTTCCTGTCGGTTAAATTTCGCGTCTGTAGCAGGTCATCTTCGTGGTGTAGCAATTTTAATGGCCAGTAGTGTATCTTGTACTGTGGTGGTACGGCAGTCTCGTAAAAAATAAAGAAGAACATAATCCTTTCGTAAACAACTCACCTCACTTCTCGATGTCGTCTCCTTTGAATTACAAACAATGAGGTGACGAAACGCGTGGGATAGCGATATGCACATATCAAGATGTCGGTAATATCGCGTACACAAGGTATAAAAGGGCAGTGGATTTGCCGAGCTCCCAATTGTACCCAGCTGATTCATGTGGAAAGGTTTCCTACGTGACGATGGCTGCACGACGGGAATTAACATACTTTGATCACTGAATGATAGCTGGAGCTGAAAATCGTCAGAAAATTCCGCATTCCGAGATCCAAAGTGTCCAGAGCCTGCCAAAAAAAAAAAAAAAAAGACAGTTACTTTTACGTAGAGTTGTAAGTGCTAATAGACAAGCAACACTGCGTGAAATCACCGCAGAAATCACTATGGCGCATACGACGAAGGTATCCGTTATGACAGTGGGGCGAAATTTGGAGTTAATGCGTTATGGCGCCAGACAACCGACTTGAGTGCCATTGTTAACAGCACGACAGACATTGACTGCGGGACCGAGCGAGGTGGCGCAGTGGTTAGCACACTGGACTAGCATTCGGGAGGACGACGGTTCAATCCCGTCTCCGGCCATCCTGATTTAGGTTTTCCGTGATTTCCCTAAAATCGCTTCAGGCAAATGCCGGGATGGTTCCTTTGAATGGGCACGGCCAATTTCCTTCCCCATCCTTCCCTCACCCGAGCTTGCGCTCCGTCTCTAATGACCTCGTTGTCGACGGGACGTTAAACACTAATCTCCTCCTCCTCCATTGACTGCGGCACCTCTGCTGAGGTCCCTGGCTTCGTAACCATTTCACTTGGACCGTAGACGACCGTAAAACCGTGGCGTGGTTCGGTGAGTCCCGATTTCAGAAGGTAAGGGCTGATAGTAGATTTCCAGCTTGGCGCAGTCCCCATGAGGACATGGACCCAAGTTGTCAACAGGGCGGTGGCTCCACAATGGTGTGAGCTGTGTTCTGTTCACATGGAACGGACTGCATTCTCTGGTCAAATCGAACCGCTCATTGACTAGAAGTGGTTATGTTCAGCTACTTGGAGACCACTTGCAGCCATTCATGGAATTCATATTCCCAAACAACGATGGAGTTTTTATGAATGACAATGCGCCGTGTTACCGGGCTATCATCGATCGCAGCTGGTTTGAAGAATTCTTCCGGGTTATAAGGCCGTGGTCCATGGAATACTTCTATTCCTAACGTTTCGTCCAATACTACGTTGGACATCCTCAGAGGTATGGCTGGTCCTGTTGAGTCCTGCCGACTGACGAGTCGGGCGTCGGAGAGCGGCCTAAATACCGAGGGAAGTGGGCGTGGTCCAGCTTGCAATAATAGCAGAGAGATAAAATGTAGCTATCGATAATAGTTCATCATAGATAAAAATCACTTATCAATTCTGTAACGCCACTGTCCATATCTCGCTTAATTTCAAGGCCTCTTCTTTTCTATTAAAATTATCTTCATGTTTATAAATTTCAATAGCCTCCCTATACAGTCGTGGTAGCACTTAAAACTGTAGTTTCATAAAACTTAACTACGTGGTCACCGGACTGAAGTGCATGTTCCGCAACGGCCGATTTATCTATTTTTCCCAGTCGGCAAACACTTATGCTCCTTTACCCTCGTATTCACACTTCTTTTCGTAGTACCAATATAGACCTTGCCAAAGGTACACGGAATTTTATACACTCCGCTAGATGATAATGGAGGCCTTCTATCTTTAACAGAACGAAGCACTTGTCCTATTTTCTGGTAGGTTTGAATACCGGTTTCACTTTATGTTTCAGCAAAATTTTGCCGATTCGATCTGTAACCTTACTAATGGAAGGTAAACGTGTTCTTCCATTGTTGTGTACCATCGTTGTCCTTTGGCCTGCTGTAATTAGGTCTTAAAGCTCTATTAATTTCTTTGTTTGAGTACCCATTCTTTTCGAAGGCCTGTTTCGGATGATTCAGTTCCGTATCCAGATGTTCCGGCGTACAAATCCGTTTTGCCCTGTCCACTAAACTTTTGATTACACCTCTTTTTTGTTGTGGGTGATGGTTGGAGTTGTTATGTAAGTATCTATAAGTATGTGTGCTCTTCCGAAACACTTTATGTTTTAGACTGCCATCGGTCTGTCTCATGACTAACGCATCGAGAAACGAAATAGCCTGGTCTCTTTCCATTTCAATGGTAAACTGAATTTTAGGGTTTATGCTATTAAGATAATCAAAAAATTCGTCTAAGGCTTTACCGTGTGTCCAAACCACGAATGTGTCGTCTACATAACGACACCAGCAACATGGTTTCTTATTTGCTTTATTCAACGCTAATTGTTCAAATTTCTCCATGTAAAAATTGGCAATCGCAGGGTTCAACGGGTTACCCATGGCAACACCATCCACTTGCTCATAAAACTCCTCATCCCACTGAAACTGATTAGATGTGAGACAGTGTCTAAACAGAGCGGTCAAATCTTTAGGGAAAACTTCCGTTATGTAAACCATAACTTCATTGACCGGTATCATAGTAAACAGAGTAAAATAGATAAATCGGCCGTTGCGTAACATGCACTTCAGTCCGGTGACCATGTAGTTAAGTTTTCTGAAACTACAGTTTTTAGTGCCACCACGAACTATTATCCACGACTGTATAGGGAGGCTATTGAAATTTATAAACATGAAGATAATTTTAATAGTAAAGAAGAGGCCTTGAAATTAAGCTAGATATGGACAGTGGCGTTACAGAGTCGATAAGTGATTTTTATCTATGACGGACTATTATAGATAGTTACATTTTATCTTTGACTAGTTTTCTCTCTGCTAGTATGTGCAAGCTAGACCACGCCCACTTCCCTCGGTATTTAGGCCGCTCTCCGACGCCCCACTCGTCAGTCGGCAGGACTCAGCAGGACCAGCCATACCTCTGAGGATGTCCAACGTAGTATTGGACGAAACGTTAGGAATAGAAGTATTCCATGGACCACGGCGTTATAACCCGGAAGAATTATCAACAACAGTACCATCCGGTCGTGAAAGCCTTCATTGTATGGTTTGAAGAACTTTCTGGACAACTCGAGCGAATGATTTGGCCGTCCTGATCACCCTGCGTGAATACAATCGAACATATACAGTACACAATCGAGACGTCATTCACTGCACGAATTCCTGCGCTGGCAACACTTTAGAAATACTGGACGGCTAAAGAGGCAGTGCGGCTCAGTGTTTTTCCAGGAGATTTTCCAACGACTCGTCGAGTCCATACCAAGTCGACTTGTTGCACTACACCGTGCAAAGGGAGGACCGACTCGGTAATAGGAGGCATCCAATTATTTATTTTTTTTTCACCTCTGAGCAGATTTCTTCCAGCAATCGTCCATCTTTTTCATCCCATCGGAAAAATAGGTTCTCTCAGTTTCGGCAAAATGCTTGTTCTCTGCAACCATCATTAGCTCATCTGATGAAAATTTCTTCCCAGAAAGAAAAGTTTCAAGTTAGGGAAGATGTCTCTTGGGGCTAAGTATGGTTGATGGGGTGTATGAAGAACCATTTCAAAACCCAAGTCACACACTTTCGCCATTGTTATTGCTGATGTTGGGGATGGTGCATTATCCTGGAGGAACAGCACATTTTTGCTTACCAACCTTACCAACAACAACCAAAATTAATGCACAAAGTGTCCTATAAGCTTCCTCAAACGCCTTCATAACACATATGTCAAGGAGACCAAATTTTTACGAGATATGTATGAAATGATGGCCGAGATACTAGACGTACTCAATCCCCCCAATTATGTAGGGCTATATTAACCGGAAAAAATATTATTATATCTCATAGAATTCTTTTTTCTTCTTAAATGAACCAACTAAGGCCGACGTGCCAATTTCAATTCCTCATTCGTTTCTTTCGCTTGCTTTCTACCGATGCTCTTTCACCTGCTCTATATGATCTATCTTCCTCTTCCCTGATCATATCATACCAGTTTTTTCACGCTTCTACCTTGGAATCATTCCATATTAAATACCTTTTCCCTAACAACTTCTCTGTCACTAGCTTCTTCAGCTTCTATATTACTTTTGGCTCAATCCTTCTCTAATTTGTGGATCCAGCTTGTTGGTGGCTTCGTATCACGCAAATATTTCAAGTTATTTCGGTTAGTCTATTGTCTTTTTCTTGTTATTTCTGGTATGTTCTTTGTGTTTCGATAAATTTCATCATTACAATGTAATTTCCAACCTTCCACAGTGTCTCGTGGACCTTATATGATTCGCCTTCCTATTATTTTTAGCTGCACTATATTTTAATGCCAGACATTCTCTTGCGCATAGAAATTCTGCATTCACTACTATGTCATAATGACTTACTTTTCCATTTTTATATAGGAATTTTTTGTTGTAAAAGTCTTTGGTTATACCTTATCCCTTTCCCATTTTATGTCTCCTTTCCTCCACAGAAGATTTTTCGAAACAATTTTCTTGGATTGTCTCCACTGGATACTTACTTTTTCTAATCTTTTCAGTTTGGCCAGTATCTGATTTCAGAAATTTTGGTGCATTTAAATGTTTGCAATATTTTTCCTCCCTCCATGAATTCATAAGCCGATTATATTGGCTGTTCCTTTTAGGAAATCAATTTGTGTTACAGCAAATGTCACTCTTTCAGTAAGTGTAGCAAAGTCATCTGTAAAAACGAGACAGTTCATTTCAATATTTTTGTTTCCTCTTTACACCTTTATTGATGATATATTTATTCAGTTTTTCATTCGACATTATCACTGTTTTTTCTAAACCATAACTGAAGGTAGGCCATCACCTTATTGTACATCCGTGTTTATTTGGAAGGGCGGATATACTTCTGCCATTAATTTCATTTTCGATACTGAACAGTATTGTACAAATTACATTTGCTACTATAGACTTAATACTGAACTGTCGGGTAATTTTGCCTACACTTTCTCTGTCAACGAAATATAAGGGCTTTTTGGAATCAACAAACATTAGTGCAGTAGTTTTTGAATTCAGTAAACTGGCGAATGACTGACTTCATAAGAAATATTTGTTCAGAACATGAGCTACCATTCCGAAAACCACATTGATAATCATCTAATTGATCGTTCAACGTTCGTTCTACTCTGTTTAGTAAAATCTTCGAAAATATTTCACTTGCAACTGTTAACAAAGTGGTTCTTCTCTAGTTGTTAACGTCTTGTTTGTTGGTATTCTTATGCAAAGGATGTATCAAGACTACCTTCCACGTTCATAAGATTTTTTCTCTTTTCCAAATTTTCTCAAAGATTAGTTTTAGCTCATTATTTATTTTTAGTACAGATAATTTAAAAGTACCAATCAAAGATCTTAAAATTTAAATTTTTAAAATATTTTTCCATTTAAAAATTTATTTATCCCTGAAATAAATATTAGGTCTACTGGAGATATATAAAAAATTGCAAGTTACAGAAAAAATAGTGCAATGCTTTATAAACTTAAGGAGATATGTAGATAAAATCTGAAAAATTCAACTTGTAGGAAACAGAACTAAACAGTCCCTCAGTAAACTTCTGAACCATAGTCTCCATTTTGTTCCATTTCTTCATGCTTCTAATTGGTATTTCTTTTTGCACTTCTGGCTTCTTTAGTGGCTTAGACAGCGAATTTCTCAGCTGCCTGTACCTGTAGTCTGTCACATGTAAGCAATTGGGTCTCTCACGTTAGAGCCACGTTTTATACCATAATGACTCAAAACTTCCAATGAAGCTACCACTCCATAGTTGAAACATACCTCTCCACACAAAAGAATATCTGCACCCAGAAATATCTGTAGAATATAGAAAATAACTTTCAGTAGGAAATAAACCAAACATTTCACCAAATCAAAACTAAACAGCAAAAATACTAAATAGTTTTCTATAATGACATACAGGGGCAAGGCAATGTACACGACCCTAACTCTAAAATTTCTATATAGCTATCATACAGATATATCAATATTATCAGAAAAGGCTGTAGAATTTGATAAAGTCATACAAAAATCGATCTTTCCATCACGTACGTAATATATATCAACTGAGATATTGAAAGAACTGTGGTTTCCTGAAGTAGAATAAGTTACTTTTCCTTGTGCTATCTGAAACCCATTGAAAGCCGAGTGCAGTCGTAAGGGATCCACGTTCCCTTGCTTGATATAAATTACAACTCGTTAATAAATTAAGTTGGGAGGGGCATACCCCAGAATTGCTTAAGTGTCTAAACAAGTCTGTATTAACCGTGAGAATAATTTCGGATGTAGGAGACATAAATACAACAAAAAATTGCATACTTTGCTTACTTTCATTCATTTACGTGATTTGGGGGCGTATTCTGGGACAACTCATCAAACCGAGCAAAAGTTTTTAGGGCGCAAAAGCGTGTGATAAGAATCATTTGTGGTGTAAATTCAAGAACATCTTGTAGAAGAAACGTGTTCGAGGAACTTTGTATTCTAGCCGGCCGGAGTGGCCGAGCGGTTCTAGGCGCTTCAGTCTGGATCCACGCGACCGCTACGGTCGCAGGTTCGTATCCTGCCTCGGGCATGGATGTGTCTTATGTCCTTAGGTTAGTTAGGTTTAAGTAGTTCTACGTTCCAGGGGACTAATGACCTCATACGTTAAGTCCCATAGTGCTCAGAGCCATTTTTTTTATTCTAACCAATGGTTCTCAGTATATTTATTCCTTAATGAAATTTGTTGCAAGTAATACATCTCCATTTCCAACCAATAGCTCAAAACATAGTACCAGTATTATAAATAAGAACAATGTACATAAATACCTAAAATGACTTACCTTGATCCAAAAAGGGGTCCATTATTCAGGAACACACACTTTCAATAAATTGCCAACAACCATTAAAAACTTGGTTCAGATAAATCACGGTTTAAACAGGGTTTGAAAGACTTTTTGATCAGCAACTCCTTCTACTCCATGGATGAATATCTTAACAGAGACTGTTAAGCTAAATTAAGTAAAAATGTCGGTTAGATTTCAGTTTTGACAACAATTGGCTAAAATTAGGTGTACTGTGTATGATAAATTTATTAATAGTGCATAACAGTGTTTCATTCTCACAGCGTGTTAATTCTATAAATATTAGCTGTTCCAGTTTGCTGCATGGTATTAACCTATTTCGACTATCTCCTGACAAATTATCAGGGCAGTAAGTATTATATCAAATGTTTTACGTTTTTATGTTATACTTTCTGACATGTTCCACACCATCGAGAATATCTCATTCTTTGGGTATATGGAATGAAAACTGACTCTAATCAAATTTAATCTGTTGTTAATTTACATATGGCACAACTACCCCAGCTATCGATAGCCGCTATTAGAGCGCCGAGTATGCTGTTGCAGTTAGCTTAGTTTTGATTATTGTGGTCCAAAGGCAACGGTTCAGCGCGTTAGTTTCTCCATGAGGAACCTCTCAACAATGGTCATTACATTAATGATTAGCGACAAGGTACATTTTCATTATGAGTGATCATAAAAGGAGAGTTGTGTGCATAGTATCTGAGCGAATATTACGGCAATGCTCGTGTCTATTGCATCAGTCAACCTGGATTGTAGTATTCTTAAATTGAAGTGGTGGATGTGTGTGCGTGTGGATCAGGTGAAGGTTAATATATTATTTAAGCCTCTTGTACGACTAAACGTCACTAGTGTGTGAGGCGAATGGGTGACTGCTTCATATTTTTGTTTAATTTGCCGTTCTTAAAGTCCAGTAATGACTTTGATTACACTGGAAATTTAATCCACTTGAGCATTAGTATGAAGCCCTGCCATACCAGTGTGACATTTCCGTTTCTGAACCAACCACCCTAGCCTACTAGGCACGATCATGAACTAACTTTAGACTACTTATTTCATTTCAGTTGTTGTTATTGTTATGGTCTACAATCCGAAGACAGGTTTGATGCAGTTCTCCACGGTACTCAATCCTGTGCAATTCTGTTCATCTCCGGATAATTACTGCAACTTATATCCATTTGAACCTGCCTACTGTATTTTTCTCTCTTGCCCCTCACACTACCCTCCAGTACTAAATTGGTGATCCCTTGGTGTCTTAGAAAGTGTCCCTTCTCTTAGACAACTTACACCACAAATTTTTTCCTCGAGTCTGATTAGTATCTCTTCCATTAGCTATCTAATCTTCAGCAGTTCCTGTAGCACCATATCACCGAAACTTTTATTCTCTTCCTGTCTCAGCTGCTTATCTTCCATGTTTCATATCCATGCAAGGTTACACATAGAGTTGCCAATGTTATTCACGGATATGCGGGGAACCAGAAATTTATATGCGGGAATTGATAGAAAAAGGGGAAGGGGGGATCTGCCTTCACGTGTACAGAAACGAGAGGAAAACAGTTGGAATAATTTTTGTCACTCTTGTTTCAAATTCGGAACAAAATTAACAAAATAAACTATTTCATAATACAAAGTAAAAATTCACAAAAAATTAAAAAAAAATTAGTAAATAAAGCACTTTGGTCGATTCATTAGTTTTTCTTTCTCATGGAGTACTTGTCTTATGATTCGGCACATTTGAGCAAATTTTTCTTCTTCGAAATACTATAAAAATAATTGTACACTCCTGGAAATGGAAAAAAGAACACATTGACACCGGTGTGTCAGACCCACCATACTTGCTCCGGACACTGCGAGAGGGCTGTACAAGCAATGATCAATGATCACACGCACGGCACAGCGGACACACCAGGAACCGCGGTGTTGGCCGTCGAATGGCGCTAGCTGCGCAGCATTTGTGCACCGCCGCCGTCAGTGTCAGCCAGTTTGCCGTGGCATACGGAGCTCCATCGCAGTCTTTAACACTGGTAGCATGCCGCGACAGCGTGGACGTGAACCGTATGTGCAGTTGACGGACTTTGAGCGAGGGCGTATAGTGGGCATGCGGGAGGCCGGGTGGACGTACCGCCGAATTGCTCAACACGTGGGGCGTGAGGTCTCCACAGTACATCGGTGTTGTCGCCAGTGGTCGGCGGAAGGTGCACGTGCCCGTCGACCTGGGACCGGACTGCAGCGACGCACGGATGCACGCCAAGACCGTAGGATCCTACGCAGTGCCGTAGGGGACCGCACCGCCACTTCCCAGCAAATTAGGGACACTGTTGCTCCTGGGGTATCGGCGAGGACCATTCGCAACCGTCTCCATGAAGCTGGGCTACGGTCCCGCACACCGTTAGGCCGTCTTCCGCTCACGCCCCAACATCGTGCAGCCCGCCTCCAGTGGTGTCGCGACAGGCGTGAATGGAGGGACGAATGGAGACGTGTCGTCTTCAGCGATGAGAGTCGCTTCTGCCTTGGTGCCAATGATGGTCGTATGCGTGTTTGGCGCCGTGCAGGTGAGCGCCACAATCAGGACTGCATACGACCTAGGCACACAGGGCCAACACCCGGCATCATGGTGTGGGGAGCGATCTCCTACACTGGCCGTACACCACTGGTGATCGTCGAGGGGACACTGAATAGTGCACGGTACATCCAAACCGTCATCGAACCCATCGTTCTACCATTCCTAGACCGGCAAGGTAACTTGCTGTTCCAACAGGACAATGCACGTCCGCATGTATCCCGTGCCACCCAACGTGCTCTAGAAGGTGTAAGTCAACTACCCTGGACAGCAAGATCTCCGGATCTGTCCCCCATTGAGCATGTTTGGGACTGGATGAAGCGTCGTCTCACGCGGTCTGCACGTCCAGCACGAACGCTGGTCCAACTGAGGCGCCAGGTGGAAATGGCATGGCAAGCCGTTCCACAGGACTACATCCAGCATCTCTACGATCGTCTCCATGGGAGAATAGCAGCCTGCATTGCTGTGAAAGGTGGATATACACTGTACTAGTGCCGACATTGTGCATGCTCTGTTGCCTGTGTCTACGTGCGTGTGGTTCTGTCAGTGTGATCATGTGATGTATCTGACCCCAGAAATGTGTCAATAAAGTTTTCCCTTCCTGGGACAATGAATTCACGGTGTTCTTATTTCAATTTCCAGGAGTGTAATTGTACTGAAAGTTAATTTTTACTTGTTGTTTCGCCTTTACGTGTTCAACACTCAGTCTGTTTCTTGAATTAGTCCACCTGCTCCCACAAGGTGAAAACATCTTCTCAGCAGCGGCATTAGAAGACACAATAAACTGGAAATCCCTTAATAAGTTCGGTATATTCGAATGCTGAAATAGTTTATGCCAACTTTCATAGATACTCGCAGATATTTTTTTTCACTTGACAATTGAGTTTGTTTACGATACTCAATAATTTTATACATAATTTCCTTAACACTGACATTCGTCCATATCTAGGAGTTTGGTGAATGATAACTTTTCGCGACACGTAGATTATTGTAAAGATTTTTGTAAATAAATGTATTTTCCAAAGAAAATATTCGCATTACTGCGAAACTATTGTCTTCTGATAAATCAAAGTGGTCATCCAGGTACTTCAATGCATTTTTGTAGCATGTGTTCAAACCAATTCTGATAGATTCTTGCCGGCCGAGGTGGCCGAGCGGTTCTAGGCGCTACAGTATGGAACCGCACGACCGCTGCGGTCGCAGGTTCGTATCCTGCCTCGGGCATGGGTATGTGTGATGTCCTTAGGTTAGTTAGGTTTAAGTAGTTCTAAGTTCTAGGGGACTGATGACCTCAGAAGTTAAGTCCCATAGTGCCCAGAACCATTTTTTTTTTCTTTTGATAGATTCTTGTTCATCAACTGGTGATAGCATTTAAGCAAATAAATCCAAAGAATATGTCGTTAATTTTTTACTGTATTTTTAGGCGTAAATGCGTCAGGATGTTGTAGGTTTCACTAAATGAAGCATTATCTATTTCCTAAAACATGATGACGTTGTGAAATATTTTTATAGCATTACCTAAAAATCCAAGTTAGCATTCTGTTTTCTTTGCTCCGGTCTCATCAAATTACGTATTTTCTCAATACAACTGAACAATTATCTCAAATAGTTGTAAAACATGACTTCAACGCGGCAAACCAGTGTAGAATTTTTCTAGTAGCAGGATGAAATGACAGCCACTTTATTCTGACGCGTCTTATAAAATTTTGGTATTCTATTCCAGCATCAGCAAAGAGTTCTTTTAAGGTCTGGACTCTCTGTACGTAATAGGATAACTGCCCATACACTTCAAGTACCAAGTTCTCCAAGTCAAACTCGCAATTTTTCTTAGCATTACGGTCGATATTTTGTACCATGTGCGCTTAACACCCTGCACCAAGATGTTCGCATTATCTTGAGAAAGTAGTTTGTGAACAGAATTACTTGGACCAAAATTAACGTTGGCGTTGCCGGCTGACTAAGCAGATACGTTTTTGAATTATAAATCCAGCGCTTTGAATCTATTTTTGTATTATTTTATATATCTATCGCTTTTTTATCCTGGTCTTCACAAAAATCAAGCAGGCAGGTGATGGTTCCATTCTGTGGAGAGTAAAGTCTGATAGTTACTGGAAATAATTTTATATGTCCATGATTTCACGCGTCTGACGAAATGCTGTAAAACACGCCTGCCCTTAGTTTTTCCACGCTATCTTTGATTGATGCTGGAGACAGAACACTATAAGTTAATCTCTCCAGAAAATTTGGAAATTTGTGATAAGGTCTTATGCGACCAAACTGCTGACGTCATCGGTCCCTAAGCTTACGCGCTACTTAATCTAACTTAAACTAACTTACGCTAAGGACAACACACACACCCATGCCCGAGGGGGGGCCTCAAACCTCCTACGGAGAGAGCCGCGCGGACCGTGACAAGGCGTCCCTGACCAAGCGGCTACCCCGCGCGGCCTTCTCCAGACTCAAGCAAAATTTTTCTGTTACTTTAATTATCTTTTGATAAGGGTGTAGCATATGGATGTCATCGATCAGCACTGTAATGGTAGTCTTTTGTTACTGTTCATCCGGATAGAGGTTGATCCACGTCCAGCTGACGGGGCACTAGCACTCAAAGCGACTGTTCATGATGCGAGCTAACATGCCAGAGATGTTCGGGCTCACATGCGGTTCCCCTTCATAAAAATGTCTTGGCTCAAACTCGTCTAGGGGCTGAACCGAACGTGTCGCATTACACGCTCTAAATTAGACACGTGTGACCCTTTGGTTAAATTGTCTGAATCACTGAAAATTTGCGAAATACAGTGTTAATAATAATATCGGGAACTAAATTAACGACCCATAAATGATGAAGGCCACACAGTTGCGATTTGGTTAGAATAATGTTTATTGCAACAGCAAACTAATAGCGAAAGTGGCCGTATTTAGAGTTACTGTTTCACTCGAGCGCATATCCATTTGACACAGTTCGATCATTGGAAATCTCATTGCGAAACACAAGTCCAGTACTCCACCTCGTCATTTACATGAAAGGTTAGAGTTCACACCGGGCGCGCGGCTGCTGACCTCTCAAAGAGTAAGTCCCGCGATACCACACAACGCGAAATTTTCTCAGTCGTTTCACTTCCTAGCAGAAGACGGACGGTCCGCTTTCGCGTCTTAATCGGAACTGTATCCTTTGGTGTCTCCAGCCGAACTGTCCTCTGCACGTCCCCTGCCGCGCTTCCCGCGCGCCGAGCAAATTCAAATGGCTCTGAGCACTATGAGACTTAACACCTGAGGTCATCAGTCCCCTAGACTTAGAACTACTTAAACCTAACTAACCTAAGGACATCACACACATCCAGGCCCGAGGCAGGATTCGAACCTGCGACCGCAGCAGCACCGCTGTTCCGGACTGAAGCGCCTAGAACCGCTCGGTCAGACCGGACGGCGCGCGCCGAACACACTCGCTCAACTGACTAGTGCAGTTCCCTTTCCTGAAGCCGTCCATCTGATTGGCTACAGCTTATTCTACATTATTTTACATTTTAACATACTTAAACGTTCTAAACAAGGTAACAATTATATCCATTGTTAAATTTTTTTACATAAAATCAATACAAGTACCGTCTTAACTTTGAATGTCACGGCCAGTAACCTCGCACCAATGTGCTTTCTCATCACAAATAAAGAACAAAAGTAACTATTATGCCCTAAACTTTACAACAAATATTCTATAACCTAATGATTCAATAAGGTGTCATGCTGTTATCGTTTTGTGTGGAAGACATGAAGATCGGTTCTAGATGCTACAGTCTGGAACCGCGTAACCGCTACGGTCGCAGGTTCGAATCCTGTCTCGCATGGATGTGTGTGTGATGTCCTTAGGTTAGTTAGGTTTAAGTAGTTCTAAGTTCTAGGGGACTGATGACCTCAGATGTTAAGTCCCATAGTGCTCAGAGCCATTTGAACCATTTCGACATGATGATCTGATCCTTGACTGAAAATACTGATAAATTACATTTACTGTATCTTTTAAACAAATGAAGTTACAGAGCTGATATTTACAACATTTGTCACTTTAATGATGCGTTTCTATACAAAATATCGATCGGTAAGATCGACTAAAGCGCTCAGATTTTGTTACAAAACTTGTGAATTCCACTTTATCAGTAAACTCTTAACTATTACAGATATGATCAACATTCAAGTTTTATTGGGATCACCATGAAAATTTATGAATGATGCTAGATTAAAATTACTGTGGCTTTATTCCCTGAATTGCTACAGAATTAAATAGTTTTCATAAATGGTTCCCTTTCTGGCCGATCTTAGGTGCGCCATATTTAACACTACCACATCTCCCTGGCCACAAACTTCTACTGGGTTTCCCTATGACGTACGTTCTCGTTTGTCTTTTAGGCAGCAATAGACAACAGACAACTGTGAGTTTCCCCATCACGTGGTGAATCTGCACCGTTTGTGGTACACAGTCCTGGACGACAGGGTTCGTTTCACAATTCCTTTAGGCTGATTCTTTCGGCCATATACTTAAATGAGAGCGAAATGCTCGTTAACTCTCAATGATATATGACCAAGAAAGTCATAACACAAATTTATGCTTTTCGATATTTATTTAACATTTAGATACATTACTTACACAATATTACTAAAGTATGCCACAAGAAAAGCAGTTCCAGTCATTAATATTTCTGAAATTCTGCTAGTACATCACAGTCACCTTTCAGTTGAGCAAGTCAAAGAAACAGTTTCTCTCATTAGTAACGTACAGATATACTTGGCTTTGGAAGCATATGAACTTGCTTTTAGCTTGGCAGTCCTTGTTTCAGTACCTCATCCAATTTATTTTCGTCTGTAATTGGGCAGAGAGGCAAATGTCGACTCTTACTTTTCGTAACACCTATGTTTGGAAACTTAATTATCTTCTAAGAGCTACTTCACGAGATTCACATTCAGAGTCTGCGGGGCAAATGTCCTGTCGTATTGCAGTTGCAGCTCAACTCACCAATATTGCTCTTAAAATGCAATAGATCCATGGTTCATTTCTTGCTAGCACCTAATGCCTGCTGATCTTTTCTGTATTCAGTCCACGAGTCACCAATCGCCAAGTTATTTCTGGAAGAAGACTCTTACAGGCCACTTTTCTGTGCAGCCATAAATCAGTGAACAGAACATTCGAGTGTAGCCAAAAGCAGAAACCAAGTATCACTGAGAACAAAAAATCCAAAGACGGCTTACTGAAAACATGGTTGCAGTGTCGGAGACTTGCATTTAAAAACAGAGAAGTAACGTCCAGATGGCTGGACGAGAGAAATAAGAAGGTTAAAGAGGACGCCTTAGTTCTATCTAGCGATATTTTTGCTGCGATTTTGGAACGATTAAATATTACGGGGCATAATTATGAATCACGCTCAACAGGACTGTACGACATGTTATGGTTTATGGCACGGTAAACTTCTGTCAATTCTGCAGCTATCACTTTTTCCTCGTCTGTCTTCAGTACATCGAGCTTTAAAAATCGCCGTAAAGTCTGAGTACTCTTTCGAGCTCTTTCACCCTGTTGGTGTTCGACGACGCTAACATGTCGTTTAACATCATTCAGACCTCCACGCGATACCATAATTGATTTCATACACACGCTGTACAAAGCTTTAAGCTCAATTATGACAACTTTTTTTTCAAAAAAGGATACCAGTTCTCCTCTCCTACATTATTTATTTTGTACGTATACAGCGTTCGGTCGCTCGCTCGCTGCCCTCCCTCCCAAGCTGCTTGGCTGCCTCGCGTTGCGCCGTCGCCGTGTGCTTGGCACTCACTACATGTCAACAGTGTTTAGTGTTATTTTTGAACAGTTTGTTTGGATTGTTTGAGTCATCTATGATTCAGAAACAATTGGTAGTCACAGTGGTAAAGTAAGACACAAAAAGCGTATATGGATGTGTTCCTACTGGCAAGAATGGGATAGGCAATAACCCTGTCTCATTCCCTTCTCACCAACTGCTTTTTTACGCCTTTCAACTCATCACTGCCGTCTGGTTTCTGTAGAAGTTGTAAATAACCTTTCACTCTCCTGTATTTTATCCTTGCTACGATCAGATATTTAATTCCACTCAATATTGTCAAAAAGCTTTCTCCAGATCTACAGATACTACACTTAACTCCGCCCGAACAGGCCATGAAGGCCCAACGGTACCGTGTCATCCTCAGCCCACAGTCGTCACTGGACGCGGATACAGAGAGTCATGTGGTCAGCAAACCGCTCTCCCGGCCGTATGTCAGTTTACGAGACCGTAGCCGCTACTTCTCAGTCAAGCAGCTCCTCAGTTTGCCTCACAAGGGCTGAGTGCACCCCGCTTGCCAATAGTGCTCCGCAGACCTTATGGTCACCCATCCAAGTGCTAGCCTAGCCCGACAGCGCTTAACTACGGTGATCTGACGGGAACAAGTGTTACCACTGAGGCAATGCCGTCAGATGTACGAATGGCATAAACTTACATTCGTTTACTTGCTTCAGTGTGGCGATTTGGGCACCGAATGTATTCTGGCCACGTCTCCGCTCCCCCTTGACGTCACTGAGGCCGTCATCCATCGCTGCCATATTATCGCGTAACTTTTTGAAAAAGTGAATGAAATAAAATATCCGTTTAAATTTGGAATGAAATGTTTTGTTAAAAAAATCTCTTTTATGTTCGTTAAAAGCCACGGCTAGATTTTCTCAGGGCGCTATCGCCAGAAATATCACACGTATTCCAACGTGAAGACATCCGTCTTACTCACGATGGATAGAAAAATATCTTTCTTTAATGTTACGCGATAAGCAAATAAAATCTAATACTCAATTAATCACTTATTTTTGTCTGTGTGGCTTCATGCTCCAGTATAGCTGCCTATGTGCAATGGCAGCGTATACAATTGAAATAATTATTTTTAATAAAACTGTACCTCTGGCCTACAAAAAGAAATGAAAAATATTACAAGTCGCCGTTCTGCATTTATTTAAATTATTTTCTTTTATACTTTTTGCAATTAAATGATTATTTAAATAGTTTTGTAATTTTTAATACTAATGGCGTCGCTGCAACAATGGGCTTACACAAAATGGCCAGGGCAATTATAATTATTACGTAAATGTTAATTATGGATCAGAGAAGGTACTTTTTGCTACTAACAAAAAACACATACTACCAAGCTATTCGCATATATATTTAACAAAAATTATCGTGGCATTATATGTAATTGAAATAATTATTTACAGACAGTGATCCATATGCGACCGTCAGATAGGACATGAGAACCAACCAGACAAGAGCGTGAAACAAAGAAATCTTTTTCTTATGTACTACAATACCGAGATAAT
The DNA here is from genome assembly GCF_023864275.1 of Schistocerca cancellata. Lineage (NCBI taxonomy): Eukaryota > Metazoa > Arthropoda > Insecta > Orthoptera > Acrididae > Schistocerca > Schistocerca cancellata. Next base: position 129,712,573 of record NC_064635.1, read on the forward strand.
AGTAATTACAATTATATGAGAGCGTTGTCATAAGTATAAATAGACAGCAAATTAAAAAAATCAAAGACGGAACTTTGTCATGCTGATGGGAGTAAGTCATCAACACTATTTATAAAGTCCAATATGCGTCACAAGGAATGCGGGCAAGCCCGCATTGTTGTAATATTTCCCACTCTCCCCCCCCAAGAGATGAAGGTTCGGGAAACAGTTAACGTGGTTCCCATTAAGCAATTGTTCACTCACAGGTGTATGATTATTTTAACACTATGCACACTTATAGAATTCCTGTCATTGCGCGCATCACACATGCTGCTTCTCCTAGCTCCAGTTTCTCTAATTTTGAATCTGTCAACTATTTTTTTGTCATCAGTCTTTGCACCGCTTTCTTTGATACCTCTATAACTCTCGTGTGACAACCATTTCATCTCAGAGTAGCACTGGCAAACTAAGTTCTGAGTTATTTTCTGGATTTATTTCACTTTCTGCTCTCTGGCTTCCTCTAGAGTTGTTTTTACCCTTTACAGCTCCCTCTATTACCATAGAAGCTATTCCTTGATGTCTTAACAGATCCTGTCCCTTCTTTTTGTCAGTATCTTCCATATGTGCCTTTCGTCGGCGATTCTTCGAAGAACCTCCTCGTACCTCATCTTATTTGTTCACTTTATTTTCAGCATTTTTCTGTAGCTCCACATCCCAAATTCTTCAGTTCTCTTCTTTTCCGTTTTCCCATAGTCCACGTTTCACTAACATATGATGCTGTACTTCGAATGTAAATTCTCAAAAATTTCGTCCTCAAATTATGATCTGTGTTTGATATTACATGACTTCTCTTGGCCAGGAATGTCCTTTTTGCCAGTGCTAATGTGATTTTTTGTATTCCTCGTCCTCATGGGTTATTTTGCTGCCTAGGCATCAGAATTTGTTAACTTCACCTACTTCGTGATCACCGGTTCTAATGTATAGTTTCTCATTATTCTCATTTCTTCTACTGTTCATTACTATCGCCTTTCTTCGATTTACTCTCAGTCCACATTCTGTACTCATTATATTGTTCATTTCATTCAACAGATTCGGTAGCTTTTCTTCACTTCCACTAAGGATGGAAATGTCATCAGCGAATGTTATCATTCATATCCTTTTACCTTGAATTCTGATTTCACTCTTCAACCCTTTTTTATTTTAGTCATTGTTCTTTCGATGTATAGATTTAACAGTTGCACCGAAAGGCTACATCCCTGTCTTACATCGCTTTTAATCCGAGCACTTCGTTCTTGGTCTCACCCTCTTATTTTTCCCTCGTGGTTCTTATACATTTTGTGCAGTACCAGACTTTGCATACAGCTTACCTCTATTTTTATCAGAATTTCGAACATTCATGCACCATTTTACATTGTCGAACGCTTTTTCCAGGTCGATAAATTCTATGTACGTGTCTTGATTTTTCTTGAGTCTTGCTTCCATTGTCAACAGCAACATCATAAGTGCCTCTCTGATGACATTACGTTTCTTAAAGCCAAACTGAACGTCATCTAACACATCCTTAATTTTCTTTCCCATTATTCTGTCTATTATTCTCGTCGGCAACTTGGATGCACGAGCTGTTAACTTGATTGTGCGATAATTCTCGCACTTGTTGCCTCTTGCAGTTTTCTGAATTGCGCGAATGACATTTTTCCGGAAGTCGGAGGGTATTTCGTCAACAAAACTAAAGCAGTGGCAGCTCTCAGTCGCAAAAAAGAAGTCTTTTGACCTAGGTTTCGGTACTGCTATGAGTGGCGTCAACAGAAATAAAACACTCACACTGGCCTGTAACATAATTAAGAAACTATAGCAAAAATATTTTTAAGTTTAAGTACTAACTAGGAGTACAAAAAAGAAACAGTACTTACATGTCGAGTATAAAACTGAATATAAGACTGATGCTACCGCAGCACGACAGCTGTGAGTAGCCCATAGTGGTTTGCCTTCTATATATTCTATTTCAAAAATTTTGTGACTAAAGCTTTATTACTTGATATTTTTGCTGTTTTTGCATGACAGTCAAAAATGGCTCAAATGGCTCTGAGCACTATGGGACTTAACATCTATGGTCATCAGTCCCCTAGAACTTAGAACTACTTAAACCTAACGAACCTAAGGATGTCACACAACACCCAGTCATCACGAGGCAGAGAAAATCCCTGACCCCGCCGGGAATCGAACCCGGGAACCCGGGCGCGGGAAGCGAGAACGCTACCGCACGACCACGAGCTGCGGACTGCATGACAGTCTGCACAGCCAATTTAAATAATGTTGGTTTCATGGTATCTCCTTCCTTAACTCCTTGAAATATTCGGAGGTTATTGTAATATTTGCTATTAGCTTTCATTCTGCTTTGGTGGTATCCCCAGCTTCCGTAATCCTGAAAAAGACCGTTTTTGTTGACACTGTCATAAGCTGCTTTAAAGTCCAAATACAGTTCATGCAGCGTTATATTGTACATGTAATACTTTAATAGTTTTCCGTTATTAACCTAAGGGTGAGCATCTCGTTTGTTATTCCTCTTTCCTTCCTGGAACCGCATTAGTATTCCCCAAACGTGATCTCTGCATGTAGCCGCACGGTTTAGTCGTGCGGTCTGGGGCGCCTTGCCACGGTTCGCGTGGCTGTCCCCGTCGGAGGTTCAGTCCTCCCTCGGGCATGGGTGTGTTTGTTGTCCTTAGCGTAAGTTACTTTACGTTAGATTAAGTAGTGTGTAAGAATAGAGACCGATGACCTCAGCAGTTTGGTCCCATAGGAACTTACCACAAATTGCCAAATGCTTCTGTATATGGTCGTAATTTCTCGTTCAGAATTCTACTCAGTATCCTTGTCAGTATTTTGTAGGCAGCATTCAGCAGTGCTATTCCTTTGTGGTTAAAGCAATTTGTCCTAACAACCTTCTTATGTTTTGGAAGTATGATGGATGTGTTCCAGTTTGTTGGTACCTTTTTCCTTCTCTACATTTGCTAAACCAGCTCACGCATTTTCCTTAATATATCTGTGCCACCATACTTGAAAATTGCACTTGGTGTCCTGTTTCTCCCATGACTCTGTAGTTCCTCATCTCCTTAAAAGCTACAATCACTTCTTCCAACGTTGGTTCCTCTTCATCGTCATAAATACCAGTTTGCTCCACCTCTTCCTGTTCTTCAAATTCTTGGATTTTTCCAGATTTCAATAATTGTTCAAAATATTCGTCCTACCTTTCAACAATTTTAGTTTCAACTGCAATCAACTTTTACTGCTTTATCCCTGCGTATCGTTGTCTGAGGCTACCATCACTTTTCATCTCTTTTATGTCCTTAAACATTCCTCTAACATCCCCCTCACTTCTGTTTCCTCGATGTTTTTCAATCTATTTTTTCTAAAATTCTCTCTTTTTCCTCCTGCAAATATTTGTTCGTTTCCATCTCATTTCATCATAATTTTGTCTGGCGGCCCGTGAATGTCTTGCAGCAACTTCTTCCTTACGCTATTTCATTTCTCAATAGCCTTCTTATAGTTATCACCGTACCACGTGGTCTTATTGTTTTCCAGTTCCAGATTACTGCCATCACCTGCTCTGCTGTTCTTTCCATTAGTTGCCACTGCTCTTCTGGGATAGCTTCCTCCTCAATGACAATGGCTGTCATCCCTTCATCTACTTATGTTTGGAATTCCGCTTTTTCCTTCTCGCTGGTAACAACTTGATCCACATTATACATCTTATACCTTTTTACGTGGTTACACATTTTTGTTGATGTCGCCCCCATATAAATGAGCATCACCATATAGTAGCCCAAATCTGCATGACCTGTGCCTCTGCATCTTAACATCCTTATTATCTGAGCCATGTTTTCTTAGGATGAGCACATGACCTGTCCAGTTGGCTGTGTCTCTATCTGGAGATTTCCATGCCTCTCATGGACATTCTTTTGTGGGAATATGGTGCCTGTTATAGTTAGGGTTTTGCTTAGAGTAAAATCAACCAGCATCAGTCCTTTGTCCTCATGTACAATGTACATTCTCACTTTTGGTCTAAGGAATCTCTTTCTTCGTACCTTGGCATTCGTAACTCCTAAAATCACTTTCACATAATTTTCCACTACCGCAACGTTGTATGTGCCTTCAAGCTGTCCATGAACGGATTCTTTGGCCTCATCATTCCCTTCCTCTGTTGGAGCATGGGCGCAAATCAATATCATATTGAAGAATTTCATTTTTATTTTCATTGATATCGTGGATTTCTATGTCCTGTGCACTAGGTAACTGGTTCCCAGATTAGCTGTTCCACTGCTGCTGCAAAACACTGTATAGTCAACAGAACTCTAAGTGCAGGCCTCCTTCCACCAAATCTTCTGTAACATCACCATTCCTATTCGGTACTTTTTCAGTTGATATTTCAAGTTTTTAAATGTCCTTGTTCTATTAATACTCAGTAGATTCCAAGTAGTCATTCCTTGATCAGTCTGTGTCCATTGCTTGGTCGTTATCATAGATACTGTCCGGTGTTCACATGCACTCGACATTTTCGTGACCATTTATACACTCCTGGAAATTGAAATAAGAACACCGTGAATTCATTGTCCCAGGAAGGGGAAACTTTATTGACACATTCCTGGGGTCAGATACATCACATGATTACACTGACAGAACCACACGCACGTAGACACAGGCAACAGAGCATGCACAATGTCGGCACTAGTACAGTGTATATCCACCTTTCACAGCAATGCAGGCTGCTATTCTCCCATGGAGACGATCGTAGAGATGCTGGATGTAGTCCTGTGGAACGGCTTGCCATGCCATTTCCACCTGGCGCCTCAGTTGGACCAGCGTTCGTGCTGGACGTGCAGACCGCGTGAGACGACGCTTCATCCAGTCCCAAACATGCTCAATGGGGGACAGATCCGGAGATCTTGCTGGCCAGGGTAGTTGACTTACACCTTCTAGAGCACGTTGGGTGGCACGGGATACATGCGGACGCGCATTGTCCTGTTGGAACAGCAAGTTCCCTTGCCGGTCTAGGAATGGTAGAATGATGGGTTCGATGACGGTTTGGATGTACCGTGCACTATTCAGTGTCCCCTCGACGATCACCAGTGGTGTACGGCCAGTGTAGGAGATCGCTCCCCACACCATGATGCCGGGTGTTGGCCCTGTGTGCCTCGGTCGTATGCAGTCCTGATTGTGGCGCTCACCTGCACGGCGCCAAACACGCATACGACCATCATTGGCACCAAGGCAGAAGCGACTCTCATCGCTGAAGACGACACGTCTCCATTCGTCCCTCCATTCACGCCTGTCGCGACACCACTGGAGGCGGGCTGCACCATGTTGGGGCGTGAGCGGAAGACGGCCTAACGGTGTGCGGGACCGTAGCCCAGCTTCATGGAGACGGTTGCGAATGGTCCTCGCCGATACCCCAGGAGCAACAGTGTCCCTAATTTGCTGGGAAGTGGCGGTGCGGTCCCCTACGGCACTGTGTATGATCCTACGGTCTTGGCGTGCATCCGTGCGTCGCTGCGGTCCGGTCCCAGGTCGACGGGCACGTGCACCTTCCGCCGACCACTGGCGACAACATCGATGTACTGTGGAGACCTCACGCCCCACGTGTTGAGCAATTCGGCGGTACGTCCACCCGGCCTCCCGCATGCCCACTATACGCCCTCGCTCAAAGTCCGTCAACTGCACATACGGTTCACGTCCACGCTGTCGCGGCATGCTACCAGTGTTAAAGACTGCGATGGAGCTCCGTATGCCACGGCAAACTGGCTGACACTGACGGCGGCGGTGCACAAATGCTGCGCAGCTAGCGCCATTCGACGGCCAACACCGCGGTTCCTGGTGTGTCCGCTGTGCCGTGCGTGTGATCATTGCTTGTACAGCCCTCTCGCAGTGTCCGGAGCAAGTATGGTGGGTCTGACACACCGGTGTCAATGTGTTCTTTTTTCCATTTCCAGGAGTGTACTTCCATACTCAGTTTCTGGACGGTTCACAGCTTCTGGTTTCTTGGGGAGTCTAGGGAGTAAGACAATCATGGTATGCGTGAAGAAAGCAATCGATATGCGGAAAGCCCACTAGGTATGCAACACAGCCAACAGGCCGACACTGCGGGTACGATCTTAACTGACCAAACCTGTCATCGTAGTCTACACTTAGTTAAGGTAGACTACGATAGCCTACGGTAGTTTTAATGCTCTAGTCATGGGTGACACATCTCTGTTGCACCGAATGGTCTGTAAGCAGTGCTGGCTACGGCTCTCGTGACAATAACCATGAGTTGTGCAACGTTTCTGGCTGAGAACGAAAAGAGCAATCCTTTCCAGGCGCTATGGCGAGCTCCCAGACTGCAGTTAAGCGTTCTCTGCACCCCCTAAGAATGGGAGCATTCGGTATTGTGTCGTCAGTCGGTGTCAGCAGAGGGCGTGGCAAAATAGATGATCTTTCTCCAAATGGCCGCTCGGACACGTCTAAACTCAAGTAATAGGAGAGACACTCTTTGTAGTTCTGACGTATTTACTGAGAGAACGAATCCTTCCTCGAAATTGGCGCTCTCTCAGTTGTTATAGTCTTTCCCTCTCTAGCCGTACCTAGAAATTCTCCATTCGAGTTTCCTATGAGGGGAGGTTGGGATGCTTGCTTTCTCCACCCTATTGGACGGACACTAAAAAGTAACGTGGAGGGGAGACAAACGACAAACTTTCTGTCATCCAAATGGCCCAACAGTTGTTCGTGCTACGTCACTGACCAGCGATCGAACGAACATACGCGTTTCCTAGACAGATCCAAAATGGAACTCAAATAGTAAGTGGGAGAACATTCTGTTTTTAGTTTCGAAAGAGGAAAGACTTCTGTGTTCGGGCATAAGGGTCTCAGGGGCAAGTCTCTGACGAGAGTTAGTTTCTGACGATGACAGCTGCACTAGAATATCTCAGGTCCAGATGGGTAGCCACGCTGACCTCGGAGGCGATCCCGTCTGTTTGGTGGTAAGCATTGCTCTGCCGGTAGAAAGGTTGAATTAGGCTTCGATCACTCCGATACGTGAACTCCTTGTTAGATAAATTTCCGTAATCCCATCGAATTTGTTATTCTTAGCTGACATATGGTTTGTACATTAGTCGCACGAGTATTCACGCTCTTCCCACCTGTACTGCTCCTACAAAAGCCCAATGTTGCCTGTGCCATAGCTGGAAGCACGGTACGCAGTACAGTCCACACCAATAGTTACTGTTTCAGTAGCAGCAGGTTCTATATTTTCTTTTACTGAAGCTACTTTTCTTAGTTAAAACATTACTATCTTGTTCTATCGTCGCAGGTACGTTACCCTTCAACGACTTTTATTGGTTTCTCATTTCACAGTTTCTTTGCATTTTATGTAGATGTAGTAACTTATATTTTGTTGTCGAACAGCACTGGCCCCATTTATATGCAAATTCGTTTCGTTCCTGTCCTATTGATCGGAAAATGGGCATAATTTATTTAAATTATAAATATAAAAACGTTAGGAGTCACAGAAATTACACACTCATTATTTTCGTTCCTGCACTGTCTACAAATGTGTGGACACGTTTATTTGTGGCAGTAGTATATATGGACATCATTTCTTAGTAAGGTATTGTGGATGATGATGATGATGACGATGATGGTTATCACTGGAGAAACCTACAAGAGCGTACTTGAAAGTAATGCCTCCGAATTTTTTATGTGGGAACTCTTTGGGCTTTTCCTACATCTGTATTTTTCATGTCTCTATGTTTGAGGCCCTCTGTCGCTGAAGACTCCGAATTGTGGCGTGTAACGTGGTGGTGTTCAAATAATTTAAATGGCTCTGAGCACTATGCGACTTAACTTCTGAGGTCATCAGTCGCCTAGAACTTAGAACTAATTAAACCTAAATAACCTAAGGACATCACACACATCCATGCCCGAGGCAGGATTCGAACCTGCGACCGTAGCTGTCCCGCGGTTCCGGACTGAGCGCCTAGAACCGCTAGACCACCGCGGCCGGCCGTGATGGTGTATAACACACCTTTGTCGATGGGGTGAGAAACAGCGTGCCGTAATCGAGTTTCGAATTCGAAGAGTCCGTCCACACACGCTGCACCTTCTCCTTCATCATGACAATGCCAGATCACATACGAGAGCTGCGACATCTGTAGCAATCCGACGGTTTCGGATCACTGTCATCCATCAACATCCATACCGGCTCGACTTGGCCCCATTTGAGACTGTTAAGCCCTGGTACCTTTCCTAATTTAGGACCACGTACTAGAGCGACGGTGACCCAGCCAATGCCATGCTGGGCGACATCATTATTAGTAAGCGTAAAATTAAATACACCACCACAGAACACTGACGGACCATGCAAAATCACTTGGGCGCCAACATAGTTCCGGTAGTAATAGCAATATTATCGATTGCTTTATACAGGGTGTTACAAAAAGGTACGGCCAAACATTCAGGAAGCATTCCTCACACACAAAGAAAGAAAATATGTTATGTGGACATCTGTCCGGAAACGCTTACTTTCCATGTGAGAGCTCATTTTATTACTTCTCTTCAAATCACATTAATCATGGAATGGAAACACACAGCAACAGAACGTACCAGCGTGACTTCAAACAATTTGTTACAGGAAATGTTCAAAATGTCCTCCGTTAGCGAGGATACATGCATCCACCCTCCGTCGCATGGAATCCCTGATGCGCTGATGCAGCCCTGGAGAATGGCGTATTGTATCACAGCCGTCCACAATACGCGCACGAAGAGTCTCTACATTTGGTACCGGGGTTGCGTAGACAAGAGCTTTCAGATGCCCCCATAAATGGAAGTCAAGAGGGTTGAAGTCAGGAGAGCGTGGAGGCCATGGAATTGGTCCGTCTCTACCAATCCATCGGTAACCGAATCTGTTGAGAAGCGTACGAACACTTCGACTGAAATGTGCAGGAGCTCCATCGTGCATGAACCACATGTTGTGTCGTACTAGTAAAGGCACATTTTCCCGTAGCACAGGTAGAGTATCCCGTATGAAATCATGATAACGTGCTCCATTGAGCGTAGGTGGAAGAACATGGGGCCCTATCAAAACAATGCCTGCCCAAACGTTCACAGAAAATCTGTGTTGATGACGTGATTGCCCAATTGCGTGCGGATTCTCGTCAGTCCACACATGTTGATTGTGAAAATTTACAATTTGATCACGTTGGAATGAAGCCTCATCCGTAAAGAGAACATTTGCACTGAAATGAGGATTGACACATTGTTGGATGAACCATTCGCAGAAGTGTACCCGTGGAGGCCAATCAGCTGCTGATAGTGCCTGCACACGCTGTACATGGTACGGAAACAACTGGTTCTCCCGTAGCACTCTCCATACAGTGACGTGGTCAACGTTACCTTGTACAGCAGCAAGGTCTCTGGCGCTGACATTAGGATTATCGTCAATTGCACGAAGAATTGTCTCGTCCGTTGCAGGTGTCCTCGTCGTTCTAGGTCTTCCCCAGTCGCGAGTCATAGGCTGGAATGTTCCGTGCTCCCTAAGACGCCGATCATTTGCTTCGAACGTCTTCCTGTCGGGACACCTTCGTTCTGGAAATCTGTCTGGATACAAACATACCGCGCCACGGCTATTGCCCCGTGCTAATCCATACATCAAATGGGCATCTGCCAACTCCGCATTTGTAAACATTGCACTGACTGCAAAACCACGTTCGTGATGAACACTAACCTGTTGATGCTACGTACTGATGTGCTTGATGCTAGTACTGTAGAGCGATGAGTGGCATGTCAACACAAGCACCGAAGTCAACATTACCTTCTTTCAATTGGGCCAACTGGCGGAGAATCGAGGAAGTACAGTACATACTGACGAAAGTAAAATGAGCTCTAACATGGAAATTAAGCGTTTCCGGACACATGTCCACATAACATATTTTCTTTATTAGTGTGTGAGGAATGTTTCCTGAAAGTTTGGCCGTACCTTTTTGTAACACTCTGTATAATGTAGGGCGGGTACGCCTTCTTCTGTAACAGGGGCATCTTCTGTGTGAGCGGTCCAATGCTGTTGCTCGAGCGACTGAATGAAGACTGACGCCTTCTTACCAAAATCATTACTTACACTGTCACAACCTTGAGCCGCCGGTTCTCGACGTACCCTTGTCCAATTAGTGGCTGACGCTAGAGCATTGGATCCCTCACAGACAAGATGCACCCATGTTATAGGAGAAGGCGTACGCGCCCTACAGTATATAAAGTAATCGATAATATTGCTATTACTACCGGAACTATGTTGGTTACAAGTGATTTCGTGTGGTCCATTAGTGTTCTGTGGTGGTGTTTTGAATTTTACGTTTAGTAATAATGATGTCTCACAGCATGGCAATGGCTGGGTTACCGTCACCCTAGTACGTGGTCCTGAAGTAGAAAAAGTACCAGGGCTTGAATCATTTACCAGTCGTGACGTCATTGCCTATCGAACATTTCATTTCAGATCCGTTACCGAAACTTAAAGAACATCTTCGAGGACGTCACTTCGATAGTGATGAAGCGTTGCAAGCAGAAGTGAGATTGTAGTCCCGTCAACAAAGTCAAACATTCCACAGTGATGCTATCAAAAAAACCAGTCTCACGTTCGGAGAAATGTGTTCGTGACTGTAGAGAAAAAACGACATGGGAAAATCTGTTCGTGACTATACAGCGAAAAAACTACATAAAGACTAAATATGTTAAACGTTAATAATGTCTGTTTTACTCTGAATATCACGTAGGGCCCGCGCGAGCACTCAGAAGTGCCGCAACACGACGTGGCATAGACTCGACTAGTGCCTGAAGCAATGCTGCAGGGAACTGACAACATTAATCCCGCATGGGTATCTATAAATCTGTATGAGTACTAGGGGGTGGCGGTCTCTTCTGAACAGCACGTTCCAAGGCATCCCAGTAATCCTCAAAAATTTTCATGTCTGTGGAGTTTGGTGGCCACCGGAACTGTTTAAACCCAGAAGAATGTTCCTGGAGCCACTCCGTAGTAATTCTCGACCTGTGAGGCGTCGCCTTGTCCTGCTGGAATTGTCCAAGTCCGTCGGAATGCACAACGGACATGAATGGATGCAGGTGATCAGACAGGATGCTTATGTACGTGTCACCTGTCAGAGTCGTTTTTTTTTTGGTCATCAGTCTACTGACTGGTTTGATGCGGCCCGCCACGAATTCTTTTCCTGTGCTAACCTCTTCATCTCAGAGTAGCACTTGCAACCTACGTCCTCAATTATTTGCTTGACGTATTCCAATCTCTGTCTTCCTCTATAGTTTTTGCCCTCTACAGCTCCCTCTAGTACCATGGAAGTCATTCCTGTCCCTTTTCCTTATCAGTGTTTTCCACATATTCCTTTCCTCTCCGATTCTGCGTAGAACCGCCTCATTCCTTACCTTATCAGTCCACCTAATTTTCAACATTCGTCTACAGCACTACATCTCAAATGCTTCGATTCTCTTCTGTTCCGGTTTTCCCACAGTCCATGTTTCACTACCATACAATACTGTACTCCAGACGTACATCCTCAGAAATTTCTTCCTCAAATTAAGGCCGGTATTTGATATTAGTAGACTTCTAATGGCCAGAAATGCCTTTTTTTACCATAGCGAGTCTGCTTTTGATGTCCTCCTTGCTCCGTCCGTCATTGATTATTTTACTGCCTAGGTAGCAGAATTCCTTAACTTCATTGACTTCGTGACCATCAATCCTGATGTTAAGTTTCTCGCTGTTCTCATTTCTACTACTTCTCATTACCTTCGTCTTTCTCCGATTTACTCTCAAACCATACTGTGTACTCATTAGACTGTTCATTCCGTTCAGCAGATCATTTAATTCTTCTTCACTTTCACTCAGGATAGCAATGTCATCAGCGAATCGTATCATTGATATCCTTTCACCTTGTATTTTAATTCCACTCCTGAACCTTTCTTTTATTTCCATCATTGCTTCCTCGATGTACAGATTGAAGAGTAGGGGCGAACGGCTACAGCCTTGTCTTACACCCTTCTTAGTACGAGCACTTCGTTCTTCATCGTCCACTCTTATTATTCCCTCTTGGTTGTTGTACATATTGTATATGACCCGCCTCTCCCTATAGCTTACCCCTACTTTTTTCAGAATCTCGAACAGCTTGCACCATTTTATATTGTCGAACGCTTTTTCCAGGTCAGCAAATCCTATGAAAGTGTCTTGATTTTTCTTTAGCCTTGCTTCCATTATTAGCAGTAACGTCAGAATTGCCTCTCTCGTCCCTTTACTTTTCCTAAAGCCAAACTGATCGTCACCTAGCGCATTCTCAATTTTCTTTTCCATTCTTCTGTATATTATTCTTGTAAGCAGCTTCGATGCATGAGCTGTTAAGCTGACTGTGCGATAATTCTCGCACTTGTCAGCTCTTGCTGTCTTCGGAATTGTGTGGATGATGCTTTTCCGAAAGTCAGATGGTATATCGCCAGACTCATATATTCTACACATCAACGTGAATAGTCGTTTTGTTGCCACTTCCCCCAATGATTTTAGAAATTCTGATGGAATGTTATCTATCCCTTCTGCCTTAGCCGGCCGCGGTGGCCGTGCGGTTCTGGCGCTGCAGTCCGGAACCGCGGGACTGCTACGGTCGCAGGTTCGAATCCTGCCTCGGGCATGGGTGTGTGTGATGTCCTTAGGTTAGTTAGGTTTAAGTAGTTCTAAGTTCTTGGGGACTTATGACCTAAGATGTTGTGTCCCATAGTGCTCAGAGCCATTTGAACCTTCTGCCTTATTTGACCGTAAGTCCTCCAAAGCTCTTTTAAATTCCGATTCTAATACTGGATCCCCTATCTCTTCTAAATCGACTCTTGTTTCTTCTTCTATCACATCAGACAAATCTTCACCATCATAGAGGCTTTCAATGTACTCTTTCCACCTATCTGCTCTCTCCTCTGCATTTAACAGTGGAATCCCCGTTGCACTCTTAATGTTACCACCGTTGCTTTTAATGTCACCAAAGGTTGTTTTGACTTTCCTGTATGCTGAGTCTGTCCTTCCGACAATCATATCTTTTTCGATGTCTTCACATGTTTCCTGCAGCCATTTCGTCTTAGCTTCGCTGCACTTCCTGTTTATTTCATTCCCTTGCGACTTGTATTTCTGTATTCCTGATTTTCCCGGATGTTTGTACTCCCTCCTTTCATCAATCAACTGAAGTATTTCTTCTGTTACCCATGGTTTCTTCGCAGCTACCTTCTTTGTACCTATGTTTTCCTTCCCAACTTCTGTGATGGCCCTTTTTAGAGATGTCCATTCCTCTTCAACTGTACTGCCTACTGCGCTATTCCTTATTGCTGTATCTATAGCGTTAGAGAACTTCAAACGTATCTCGTCATTCCTTAGTACTTCCGTATCCCACTTCTTTGCGTATTGATTCTTCCTGACTAATGTCTTGAACTTCAACCTACTCTTCATCACTACTATATTGTGATCTGAGTCTATATCTTCTCCTGGGTACGCCTTACAATCCAGTATCTGATTTCAGAATCTCTGTCTGACCATGATGTAATCTAATTGAAATCTTCCCGTATTTCCCGGCCTTTTCCAAGTATACCTCCTCCTCTTGTGATTCTTGAACAGGGTATTCGCTATTACTAGCTGAAACTTGTTACAGAACTCAATTAGTCTTTCTCCTCTTTCATTCCTTGTCCCAAGCCCATATTCTCCTATAACCTTTCCTTCTACTCCTTCCCCTACAACTGCATTCCAGTCGCCCATGACTATTAGATTTTCGTCCCCCTTTACATACTGCATTACCCTCTCAATATCCTCATACACTTTCCTTATCTGTTCATCTTCAGCTTGCGACGTCGGCATGTATACCTGAACTATCGTTGTCGGTGTTGGTCTGCTGTCGATTCTGATTAGAACAACTCGGTCACTGAACTGTTCACAGTAACACACCCTCTGCCCTACCTTCCTATTCATAACGAATCCAACACCTGTTATACCATTTTCTGCTGCTGTTGATATTACCCAATACTCATGTGACCAGAAATCCCTGTCTTCCTTCCACTTCACTTCACTGACCCCTACTACATCTAGATTGAGCCTTTGCATTTCCCTTTTCAGATTTTCTAGTTTCCCCACCACGTTCAAGCTTCTGACATTCCACGTCCCGACTCGTAGAACGTTATCCTTTCGTAGATTATTCAATCTTTTTCTCATGGTAACCTCCCCCTTGGCAGTCCCCTCCCGGAGATCCGAATGGGGGACTATTCCGGAATCTTTTGCCAATGGAGAGATCATCATGACACTTCTTCAATTACAGGCCACATGTCCTGTGGATACACGTTACGTGTCTTTAATGCAGTGGTTTCCATTGCCTTCTGCATCCTCATGTCGTTGATCATTGCTAATTCTTCCGCCTTTACGGGCAATTTCCCACCCCTAGGACAAGAGAGTGCCCTGTACCTCTATCCGCTCCTCCGCCCTCTTTGACAAGGCCGTTGGCAGAATAAGGCTGACTTCTTATGCAGGAAGTCTTCGGTCGCCAATGCTGATTATTTATCAAAATTTAGGCAGTGGCGGGGATCGAACCCGGGACCGAAGACGTTTTTGATTATGAATCAAAGACACTACCCCTAGAAGTATCTAGACGTACAAGTGGTCTCATATCACTCCAACTGCACACGACCCGTACCATTACAGAGCCTCCACCAGCCTGAACAGTCCCATACTGAAATGCAGGGTTCATGGATTCATGAGGTTGTCTCCATTCCCGTACACGTCCATCCACTCGATAGAATTTGAAAGATTCTTTCGGTTCCGAAAACTCATATCGGTGATATGTCTCAGAATGCTTCGCACAGTGAAACTTTTTGGAGGTGCTGCATTGAAATCTGCAGCAATTTGCGGAAGGGCTGCACTTCTGTCACGTTGAACGATTCTCTTCAGTCGTCGTTGGTTCTGTTCTTGCATGATCTCCTTCCGGTCGGAGCAATGTCGGAGATTTGATGTTTTACCAGGTTCCTCATATTCACCGTCCATTCGTGAAATGGTGGTACGGGAAAATCCCTACGTCATCGCTACCTCGGAGAAGACGCGTTCCATCGCTCGGGTGCCGACTGTAACACCACGTTCAAACTCCCTTAAATCTTGATAACCTGCTATTGCAGCAGCCGTCACCGATCTAACAACTGAGCCAGGCACGTATCTTATATAGGAGTTGCCGACCGCAGCGCCGTATTCTGCCTGTTTACATATCTGTGCATTTGAATACGCATGCCTATACTTTTGTTTGGCGCATCAGTGAATTACTTCTCAATGCAACCCAGTAATTTTTGTTTCATTACGTGCCGCATAGCTGAACACTGGTTCCTGTGTAAAGACCTTTCTGTTACTCCGTTCTAATGCCGCACTGCTAGCTCGTCCGTCTCTCTCTCTCTCTCTCTCTCTCTCTCTCTGTGTGTGTGTGTGTGTGTGTGTGTGTGTGTGTGTGTATGAGGGCGTGTGTGTGTTTTCAACTCTAGGCTTGGGCTCGCTTCTGGCGCCCTACTTTCTACTCTCCGATAGAAACTAAACAAAAAATAACTCAAGGTGGCTGGGGCCGAACTGCGTCTTTCAGCTGATGGATGGCGGCTATTAACTCGTGACTCCCACCGCATCTATTTATCTGTGTCGCCGAGCTCTCGCTGCTACACTATGCGCTCGCTAACAACGCGGCACTGAACCAACACCGACTCAAAAGGAAGGCCTCGGCGCTTGTTGGTGACGTCAAGTCAGCTAGGCACGGCGAACGCCAGGTCTGTAGCAGGCAGAAACGCTTGGGCGTGCCTCTTATTTTTGGGCCAAATGTTTGGTGGTGTTTTGGATTCTGCAGTTTTATTTAGATGAAAGATTTTCTTACTATCGTAAAGCTATAAATGAAGATCATAGTTATGTATTACTGAATCCTGTCGAAACAAACGTAGATCAATATGAGAAGATGCTTTGCCCCATTGCAAGCTTCGGAAATTTTACATTCAAGTAACTATATTTACTTGATTCATTTTGCTATCTAAACTTACCCCAACCCCCTTACAATTAACTCGTTTCTTTTATTTATTTATTTATTTTCGTTTGACATCGTCACTGGAAATGTGAACTAATTTACATGTGTAAATGTCCAACCGTTGCGAGTCATTAGATTACACTCGTTTTCAACGAAAGGAACTCTAAACAGGAAACAAAATAGCTTCATACATCGAAAACACTGCTGAGCTTAAACTTTTTAAAACAAGCAATTAGAAAAGATAAATATTCCCCTCTTGCAACTGAAAGGAGAAACTTTATAAGATAAAAAAATTTTATTTGATAAAACAAGTATCCCTCTTTTGCCTCTTCTTTTGTCCCCCACCCCCCTCCCCCAACGTGTACATTCGCAAGATATTTCATTAACATTCAGTGCTCCTCACCCTATAGTCAAACAAGATACCTAAAGAAGAGCACCAATATCTTCACAGTTTCTTGTAAAAGCAACCCAGTACGCGCTAATCATAGTATTAGATATCGGACGTATCGCATGGTGGGGTTTATGGATTTTAAATTGAGACCGAAGTTTTGGGGCCTGAGGGTTCATGTTAATAAGCTTTCTTCTGAAAAGGTTTGATTCGAAATTTTGCGTTATTGATTGCTGACCTGACTCCTTTTTGTAATTCAGCTCCGAAATATTATTTTCGCTAAAGAAATCTAAGGTTTTGGAAATATATTTAGAATTGTAAGCAATAACTTAAGAGCACCCTTTGTCAGACTTAGTTATTAGAGCATCTGCCTCTTTAAGTTTATTATTAATGCAATTAACCAATTTTCTATCGTTCTGCGTAACATTATGGAGAGAAGCTGCATTTTTTCTAAGAATGTAAGCTACATCATAAGCAATTCTAGTTTGACATGCGTTATCTATTTTTTAAATCAAGACCAATTTTTATTTCGACAAGCATTTTTCAATTACAATTTAGGCATGACATTGTACTGCAGCCCTTTTTCTACGAAGGCAGTATTCGTTCTGTCTAGAAGTAATAGTAGTTTTATTTAGAATTCTTTTATAAAAGACATGACTCCTTTTTTTAAAAACAGGTTTGTGGACATTTTTCACCAGGAAACAGACAAAATATTCAATATATTTGAATGTCAAGTAGCCAAGTTGTACCTGCAGCCACTAGATGGCACTCTCGATGCAATGTCATGTTCATCTGCAGCTCTTGTTAACGCGGGCGCCTCAGTCCGTTGCAACCTGTGGCTGGGAGGGTCTGAGCAGCCCTCAGAGGCTCGCCTGCTCACATTCCTTTTGAATTTTTTGTGACTAAACCCCTTCTGGCCTGTTATTTATTTTATACTTGACATGTCAGTACTGTCTCTGTCTGGTAATGTTAGTCAGTACTTACACTTTTAGTATACACTACTGGCCATTAAAATTGCTATACCAAAAAGAATTGCAGAGGATAAACGGATATTCATTGGACAAATATATTATACTAGAACTGACATTTCATTACATTTTCACACAGTTTGGGTGCATAGATCCTGAGAAATCAGTACCCAGAACAACCACCTCTGGCCGTAATAACGGCCTCGAAACGCCTTGGCATTGAGTCAAACAGAGCTTGGATGGTGTGTACAGGTACAGCTGCCTATGCAACTTCAACACGATACCACAGTCCATCAATAGTAGTGACTGGTGTATTGTGACGAGCCAGTTGCTCGGCCACCATTGACTAGACGTTTGCAATTGGTGAGAGATCCGGATAATGTGCTGGCCAGGACAGCAGTCGAACATTTTCTGTATCCAGAAAGGCCCGTACAGGATCTGCAACATGCGGTCGTAAGTTATCCTGCTGGATCGTGGGGTTTCGCAGGGATCAAATGAAGGGTAGAGCCACAGGTCGTAACACATCTGAAATGTAACGTCCATTGTTCAAAGTGCCGTCAATGTGAACAAGAGGTGACCGAGATGTGTAACCAATGGCACCCCATACCATCACGCCGGGTGATACGCCAGTATGGCGATGACGAATACACGCTTGCAATGTACGTTCACCGCGATGTCGCCATACACGGATGCGACCATCATGGTGCTGTAAACAAAACCTGGATTCATCCGAAAAAATGACGTTTTGCCATTCGTGCACCAAGGTTCGTCGTTGGGTACACCATCGCAGACGCTCCTGTCTGTGATGCAGCGTCAAGGGTAACTGCAGCCATGTTCTCCGAGCTGATAGTTCATGCTGCTGGAAACGTCGTCGAAGTGTTCGTGCAGATGATTGTTGTCTTGCAAACGTCCCCATCTGTTGACTCATGGATCGAGACGTGGCTGCACGATCCGTTACAGCCATGCGGATAAGATGCCTGTCATTTCGACTGCTATTGATACGAGGCCGTTGGGATCCAGCACGGCGTTGCGTATTACCCTCCTGAACCCACCGATTCCATATTCTGCTAACAGTCATTGTATCTGGACCAACGCAAGCAGCAATGTCGCGATACGATAAACCGCAATTATAGGCTACAATCCGACCTTTATCAAAGTCAGCAACGTGATGGTACGCATTTCTCCTCCTTACACGAGGCGTCACAACAACTTTTCATCAGACAACGCCGGTCGGCTGCTGTTTCTGTATGAGAAATCGGTTGGAAACTTTTCTCATGTCAGCACGTTGTATGTGTCGCCACCGGCGCCAATCTTGTGTGAATGTTCTGAAAAGCTAATCGTCTGCATATCACGGCATCTTCTTGCTGTCGGTTAAATTTCGCGTCTGTATCACGTCATCTTCGTGGTGTAGCAATTATAATGGCCAGTAGTGTAAATATATAAATTTTCAGTAAATTTGTAATTATGTTGTAAACCACTTTGAATGTCTAAATTGTGATGAAGGCACTCTTAGAAGTGTTGAAACATGGTTAAAAAGAGTAAAAATTGTGACCGAGGGCTCATTTGTTTCAATTTCAATTTATAAACGGTCATTGAACCAGGCAGCCATGTTTAAAACCGTTAAGACTTTTCACATAAGATTTTCGGAGACATTCCTTTTCAGCTTTACCTAATATCTGTCGTACAAATTATTTTGCAGGTACATTCAGCGTTATTGATGAACATTGCCCACCGCGAAATTCGATGCCCCGGTGGCTTCGGGGTCACGTCAGCCGGTAGAAAATGTATGTAAGAGGAGCAGACACTGACGAGTGATCACGATAGCGAAGATATGGGCTGCAAATGGGGAAAATCGATG
The DNA here is from genome assembly GCF_023864275.1 of Schistocerca cancellata. Taxonomy (NCBI): domain Eukaryota; kingdom Metazoa; phylum Arthropoda; class Insecta; order Orthoptera; family Acrididae; genus Schistocerca; species Schistocerca cancellata. The sequence continues at coordinate 129,731,845 of NC_064635.1, forward strand.
GAATTAAACGACTTTGACAAAGCAAGACTATTATAACGCAGAGCTTGTGAACGAGTATCTCGAAAACGGTGAACTAGTCGAAAGTTTCCGTGGTGTTGTAAACATCTATGAAAAGAGGCAGAAGGATAACGAAACAACCACTAGGCGATCAATGGTTGGACCTCTACAGCTCTTTACTGAACGTAGGGTTTGGAGGCTTGCATTTATGGTAGATTGTGATCTGTGGAATCTCTGCCGAAATGGTGGACGTACAAGTGTTTCGGAGCACACCTTTGATTACAAATGATTGAAGCGATTTCATAAATTCACTGTAGCTCCATTCATTGACATATGGTCACGACACACTACAGATACGTAGAAAAACTCATAAAGTTTTGTTCGGCTGAAGCCGCACTTCAGGTTTCTGCCGCCAGAGCGCTCGAGAGCGCAGTGAGACAAAATGGCGACAGGAGCCGAGAAAGCGTATGTCGTGCTTGAAATGCACTCACATCAGTCAGTCATAACAGTGCAACGACACGTCAGGACGAAGTTTAACAAAGATCCACCAACTGCTAACTCCATTTGGCGATGGTATGCGCAGTTTAAAGCTTCTGGATGCCTCTGTAAGGGGAAATCAACGGGTCGGCCTGCAGTGAGCGAAGAAACGGTTGAACGCGTGCGGGCTTTCACGCATAGTGATGTGAAAGATTCAGTGTTTAAACCTCCTCTACCAGGAAACGTGCCAGAACTGCGAGCTCGCATCAACAATGCTTTCGAAGTCATTGATGGGGACATGCTGCGCCGAGTGTGAGAGGAACTTGATTATCAGCTTGATGTCTGCCGAATCACTAAAGGGGCACATATCGAACATTTGTGAATGCCTAAAAAAAACTTTGAGTTTTTGTATGTGTGTGCAAAGCATTGTGAAAATATCTCAAATAATAAAGTTATTGTAGAGCTGTGAAATCGCTTCAGTCATTTGTAATAACCCTGTATTGTTGAACATGGAGCTTCGCAGCAGCCCATCCCTATCTGTCCACACGTTGACTCAACAACGTCTTCAAGTACGATTCCAGTAGGCGCGGGACCATTGGGATTCGACCGTCGATCAATGGAAACGTATCGTCTCTTCGGGTGAATGATATTTTTGCTAGACCAGATGGAAAGTCGGCTCGACAAACGCCGTCATGGAGATGAATGGCGGCTGGAAATGTGCAGCGCGCTACGGACGCAGACTAGTGGGAGCAATACAATGCTATAGGAAACACTGTCCTGCGCTTGCACGGGGATTTGTGGTAGTAATGAAAGACACGCTGACAGCTGCGAACCACCTGTATGCCTTCATGCTTGAGTCGTCTTCATAAGCGATGTCAGCTTTCAGCAGTATAATTTCCCGTGTTTGTGTGCCAGAACCGTGCTACAGTGGTTTGAGGAGCTTATAGTGAACTTATCTTGATGTAAATGATTAGCCTTTCAGAGCATTCACACAAGGTTGGCGCCGGTGGCGACACCTACAACGTGCTGACATGAGGAAAGTTTAAAACCTATTTCTCATACACAAACAGCAGTTGACCGGCGTTGCCTGGTGAAACGTTGTTGTGATACCTCGTGTAAGGAGGAGAAATGCGTACCATCACGTTTCCGACTTTCATAAAGGTCAGATTGTAGCATATAGCGATTGCGGTTTATCGTATCGCGACATTGCTGCTCGCGTTCGTCGAGATCCAATGACTGTTAGCAGAATACGGAATCGGTGGGTTCAGGACGGTAATACGGAACGCCGTGTTAGATCCCAACGGCCTCGTATCACTAGCAGTCGAGATGACAGGCATCTTATCCGCTTGCTGTAACGGATCGTGCAGCCACGTCTCGAACCCTGAGTCAACAGACGGGGACGTTTGCAAGACAACAACCATCTGCACGAACACTTCGACGACGTTTGCAGCAGCATGGACTATCAGCTCGGAGACCATGGCTGCGGTTGTCCTTGACGCCACATCACAGACAGGAGCGCCTGCGGTGGTGTAGTCAACGACGAACCTGGGTGCACGAATGGCAAAACGTAAGTTTTTTGGATGTATCCAGGTTCTGTTTACAGCATCATCATGGTCGCATCCGTGTTTGGCGACATCGCGGTGAACGCACACTGCAAGCGTGTATTCGTCATCGCCATACTGGCGTATCACCCGGCGTGATGGTATGGGGTGCCATTGGTTATACGTCTCTGTCACCTCTTGTTCGCATTGACGGCACTTTGATTAGTGGACTTTACATTTCAGATCAGTTACGACCCATGGCTCTACCCTTCATTCTATCCCTGCGAAACCCTACATTTCAGCAGGATAATGCCATTTGAAAACGTCTGGTCAACGGTGACCCAGCAACTGGCTCGTCACAATACGCCAGTCACTACTCTTGATGAACTGTGGTATCGTGTTGAAGCTGCATGGGAATTTGTACCTGTACACGCCATCCAAGCTCTGTTTGACTCAATGCCCAGAGGTGGATGTTCTAATGTTTGTGAAATCTTATTCCTGTCATGTGACGCACATGCCGTCACCAGTGTCGTATAGAATATATCAGACGTGTTCTCCTGTGGAGGAATCGGTTGACCTATGACCTTGCGATCAAATGTTTTCGGTTCCCATTGGAGAGGCACGTCCTTTCGTCTACTAATCGCACGGTTTTGCGGTGCGGTCGCTAAACACAGACACTAGACTTAGTACAGTGAACAGAGACGTCAATGAACGAACGGACAGATCATAACTTTGCGAAAATAAAGAAAGTAAACTTTTCACTCGAGGAAAGACTTGAGCCAATGACCTCTCGTTCCGCAGCTGCTCACGCTAACCACGGGACCACTCTTTTTTTGTTTTTAGCATTTTTTTGTTTTTTGTTTTTATTTTTTTATTTTTATAATGTTTTTTTATTATTATTTCTTTGAGGAGGGCGGGAAGGGCAGAGCGATCAGGGGTCATAACCCGAGGCCTGGCCTCAGTGTGGTAAGAGGAAATCTTTTGTGGGAATTTTTTTTTTATTTATTGTTTTTAATATATTCTTATTTTGGTTTTACTTTATACCAGAACAAAAATAAATGTACCTAGCACCGCATCGTGCTCTGAGTAAAGAAAACAACATCTTGGCCGGTTCCTACACTGAGGTAATGTATATGGAAAAAAAAGTGCTGCGTACATGCTGCAGAAGGGTGTGTCACTACTCTCCTTACGCTTCATCATCCAGGTACGTCTTCACGCATGTCGTATGTTATTCCACCGAGAATCAAACTTAGTCTTGTCAGCTCTCTCAATGGGTGTCTTCTCCAACCTGTTGATAATCCACCTGCATGGAGCGTCGCGTAGGGCACTCCCTAAGTAATTAGAAAAATACTGTTACTGTTCGTATATTAGGGTTCCGTACGATCTTGCAATGACGTTCTTGTAGGTAGTTCCCAAAGTCGAATACAAGGTGCATTCAAGTTCTAAGGCCTCCGATTTTTTTTCTCCGGACTGGAAAGAGATAGAAACATGCGCATTGTTTTAAAATGAGGCCGCGTTCATTGTCAATACGTACCAGAGATGGCAGCACCGTACGGCAGATGGAATTTTAGCGTCAGCGGCGAGAATGAGAACTGTTTTAAATACTTAAAATGGCGACGTTTTCCTTACCTGAACAGCGTGCAATCATTCGTTTTCTGAATTTGTGTGGTGTGAAACCAACTGAAATTCATCGACAGTTGAAGGAGACATGTGGTGATGGAGTTACGGATGTGTCGAAAGTGCGTTCGTGGGTGCGACAGTTTAATGAAGGCAGAACATTGTGTGACAACAAACTGAAACAACCTCGGGCTCGCACAAGCCGGTCTGATGGTACGATCGAGAAAGTGGAGAGAATTGTTTTGGGGGATCGCCGAATGACTGTTGAACAGATCACCTCCAGAGTTGGCATTTCTGTGCACACAATCCTGCATGACGACCTGAAAATGCGAAAAGTGTCACCCAGGTGGGTGCCACGAATGCTGACGGACGACCACACGGCTGCCCGTGTGGCATGTTGCCGAGCAATGTTGACGCGCAACGACAGCACGAATGGGACTTTCTTTTCGTCGGTTGTGACAATGGATGAGACGTGGATGCCATTTTTCAATCCAGAAACAAAGCGCCAGTCAGCTCAATGGAAGCACACAGATTCACCGCCACCAAAAAAATTTCGGGTAAACGCCAGTGCTGAAAAAATGATGGTGTCCATGTTCTGGGACAACGAGGGCGTATTCTTTACCCATTGCGTTCCAAAGGGCACTACGGTAACAGGTGCATCCTACGAAAATGTTTTGAAGAACAAATTCCTTCCTGCACTGCAACAAAAACGTCCGGGAAGGGCTGCGCATGTGCTGTTTCACCAAGACAACGCACCCGCACATCGAGCTAACGTTACGCAACAGTTTCTTCGTGATAACAACTTTGAAGTGATTCCTCATGCTCCCTACTCACCTGATCTGGCTCCTAGTGACTTTTGGCTTTTTCCAACAATGAAAGACACTCTCTGTGGCCGCACATTCACCAGCCGTGCTGCTATTGCCTCAGCGATTTTCCAGTGGTCAAAACAGACCCCTAAAGAGGCCTCCGCCGCTGCCATGGAATCATGGCGTCAGCGTTGTGAAAAATGTGTACGTCTGCAGGGCGATTACGTCGATAAGTAACGCCAGTTTCATCGATTTCGGGTGAGTAGTTAATTAGAAAAAAAAATCGCGGGCCTTAGAGCTTGAATGCATCTCGTACATCGTTCTTGAGCTCGGACTACCCTTGATGTTGCATATCTTGCGCATGGACTACTCAGTATATTTTGCTTATTATTTCATAGTTCCAAATAACTTCTTCCTGTTTTCTCGATCGATCTGTGTTCAGTTTTTCAAGGCCTATCCACTGTTCCAGCTTATAACTAAATCTGAGGGGGGGGGGGGGGGTGCGATGGGGAGGTTCCCTTGTAGGTGTACCCTCCACCACTCACTGTTCAGTGGCTCACAGAGAGCGGACGTGTGCCGCAGGTGTGAAGAGAGACTCAGTGAGCGTTGCAACACTCAGGCCGAGCTGTTGGTTATCTCGGGACGATACGGAGCGGCTCTTCTCGTTGTCGGAGGCAGGCGGTTCTCCTTGTTGGTCGCTGCCATTGCGTGTGGTCTCGGCAGTAAGCGTGTCCCTGCCGTTAGTAAACTGTCTTGGCGACAAGTTTCCTCAGCTGCAGCCGCGCTGTACGACAGCCGCGGCGTTTTCCGGTTGTCGAACAGGTCCTCCCCCATCAAAAGTCCCACGCTTATCGTGTAGCAACGAGATGAGAACAGCCACGTCTTGCAATGTACCTGGTACAAGTACAGCAGTTGGGCAAAGACATCTACATCTACATCCACACACATACTCCGCAGTCCACGATGCCGTGCGTGGCGGAGGTTACCTCGTACCACAACTAGCATCTTCCCTCCCTGTTCCACTCCCAAACAGAACGAGGGAAAAATGACTGCCTATATGTTTCTGTAAGTGCCCTAATCTCTCTTATCTTATCTTCGTGGTCTTTCCGCAAAATAAAAGTTGGCGGCAGTAAAATTGTACTGCTGTCATCCTGAAATGCTGGTTCTCTAAATTTCCTCAGTAGCGATTCACGAAAAGAACGCCTCCTTTCCTCTAGAGAGTCCCACCCGAGTTCCTGAAGCATTTCCGTAACACTCGCGTGATGATCAAACCTACCAGTAACAAATCTAGCAGCCCGCCTCTGAATTGCTTCTATGTCCTCCCTCAATCCGACCTGATAGGGATCCCAAACGCTCGAGCTGTACTCAAGAATAGGTCGTATTAGTGTTTTATAAGCGGTCTCCTTTACAGATGAACCACATCTTCCCAAAATTCTACCAATGAACCGAAGACGACTATCTGCCTTCCCCACAACTGCCATTACATGCTTGTCCCACTTCATATAGCTCTGCAATGTTACGCCCAAACATTTAATCGACGTGACTGTGTCAAGCGCTACACTACTAATGGAGTATTCAAACATACTTTTTCGTATTCATCTGCATTAATTTACATTTATCTACCTTTAGAGTTAGATGCCAATCTTTACACCAATCACAAATCCTGTCCAAGTCATCTTGTATCCTCCTACAGTCACTCGACGACGACACCTTCCCGTACATCACAGCATCATCAGCAAACAGCCGCTCATTGCTTTCCACCCTATCCAAAAGATCATTTATGTAGATAGAAAACAACAGCGGACCTACCACACTTCCCTGGGGCACTCCAGATGATACCCTCACCTCCGATGAACACTCACCATCGAGGACAACGTACTGGGTTCTATTACCTAAGAAGTCTTCGAGCCACTCACATACATGGGAACCAATCCCATAAGCTCGTACCTTAGTTAGGACTCTGCAGTGGGGCACCGAGTCAAACGCTTTCCGGAAGTCAAGAAATATGGCATCCGTCTGATACCCTTCATCCATGGTTCGCAAGATAACGCGTGAAAAAAGGGCGAGTTGCGTTTCGCAGGAGCGATGCTTTCTAAAGCCGTGCTGATGCATGGACCGCAACTTCTGTGTCTCAAGGAAATTCATTATATTCGAGCTGAGAATATGTTCGAGAATCCTGCAACAAACCGATGTTAAGGATATTGGTCTGTAATTTTGAGGATCCTTCCTTCTACCCTTCTACACTGAAACACAGCGAGAAAAGTGTGCTTCAACATAAATGTAGATGCTAGCCAAGCCTGCAGGTTGCATTGTTCTACATTTTAAGACCAAAAAAAATAATAATAAACATGCACCACGAAGGAATTGTCCGACTATAACGGAAAACGGTAGATGTGATGTACCAGGTGATCAAAAAGTCAGTATAAATTTAAAAAATTAATAAACCACGGAATACTGTAGAAAGAGGTAAAAAATTGACACTCATGCTTGGAATGACATGGGGTTTTATTAGAACAAAAAAAAAAACAAAGTTCACAAAATGTCCGACAGATGGCGCTGGACACCAAAGCGTCAGTGACTGCGCATGACAATCGTGATTAAAGGAGCTGTAATGAGAGAGAGAATCAGATGCGCCAGCAGTCGCAGCATGTTCACGTTACCTGAAAAGGCGCTTTTAGTGAAGCTGTATTATCAGAATGGGGAATGTGCCAGTTCAGCGTTACGACCCTATCGCCATAGCAAGGGGATTCGAACGGGTAAAGGTTTGTTGACAAGTGCAGCTGTGGCGAGAATGATTTCGAAGTTCGAAGCCACGGGTTGTGTAGACGATAGACCCGGTAGTGGCCGACCGAGCACAAGGCGTAATGCTGCTGAGACAGTTCAGGAAGAAATGGAGACTGTAGCGGGTTCGTCAATGTAAGGTGTAGTCAGCGCTCGTGCAGTCGCACGTCGCACCGGCGTTCCATACACTACTATTTGGTTGGCACTTAAGCGTACCCTCCGATGCTATCTGTACAAAATCCATCGGCATCATGAACTGTTACCTGGCGATTTAGTGAAGCGGAAGGCATTTGCGGTGTGGGCATTTCAAATGATGGCGGAAGATGACGATTGGTTGAGTAACGTGTTGTGGACCGACGAAGCTCATTTCACGCTCCGAGGGTCTGTCAACCCCCACAACTGCAGAATTTGGCCTCCCGAAAGTCCTAGAACTGTCGTGGAATCTCCATTGCACGACGAGAAAGTCACGGTATGTGTTGGATATACCACATCTACCGTTATCGGACCATTTTTCTTCGACGAAATGCGTGATTCTGGTTTTGTAACTGTTACCGTGACGGGTGACGGGTTCGCCGATATGTTACAGAATCGCATCATCCCCAGCCTGGCTGATAAACACCTGCTGGAACGTACAATGTTTATGCTGGATGGCGGTCCACCCCATATTGCTAGACGCGTGAAAGATCTCTTGCGCGCGTCCTTTGGTGATGATCGCGTGCTCAGCCGCCACTTTCGTAATGCTTGGCCTCCCAGATCCCCAGACTTCAGTCCGTGTGATTATTGTCTTTGGGGTTACCTGAAGTCGCAAGTGTATCGTGATCGACAGACATCTCTAGTGATGCTGAAAGACAACATCCGACGTCAATGCGTCACCACAACTCCAGACATGCTTTACAGTGCTGTTCACAACATTATTCCTCGATTACAGCTATTGTTGAGGAATGATGGTGGACATATTTAGCATTTCCTGTAAAGAACATCATCTTTGCTTTGTCTTACTTTGTTATGCTAATTATTGCTATTCTGATCTGATGAAGCGCCATCTGTCGGCCATTTTTTGAACTTTTGTATTTTTTTGGTTCTAATAAAACCCTATGCCATTACAAGCATGTGTGTCAATTTGTACCTCTCTATCTAGATTATTCCGTGATTTATTCAGTTTTCAAATTTATACTGACTTTTTGATCTCCCAGTACATGTACAGAAAAACAAATTATTAAAATTTTAGGAAAACTGGATAATTTAGTCAAGGGACAGAGATTCAACAAATGAGCAAGTCAATAACATGTTGGCCCTCCTGTGGCCCTTATGGAAGCAGATATTCAGCTTGGCATTTATTGATGAGTTGTTGGATGTGCTCCTGAGATATATCGTTCCAGATTCGCGTGTTAGATCGTCACATTCCCGAGCCTGTTGGAGAGCCCTGCCCATAATGCTCTGAGCGGTCTCGTTTGAGGAGAGATCCGGCGACATTGCTAGCCAAGGCAGGGTTTGGAAATGATGAAGACAAGCAGTAGAAACTCTCGCCCTGTTCGGGCAGGCGTTATCTTGCTGATGTGTAAGCCCGGGATGGCTAACCACGAAGGGCCACAAAACGTGCTGTAGGGTATCGTCGACGTAGCGCTCCGCTGTAAGGCTGCCGCGGATGCCAACTGAACTCAATTCACCGAAAATAATTAAAAGCGTGAAGTCTCCTACATGATTACTAAACGTAATCCATTAAGTTATTGTACCACATTTCGCCGCTTGTTTAGCCGTTTACCTACATCGATTTTTTTTTATGTTTCGTGGGCAATAGTTCATATTTCCACGTTCTCTCTCGTTACAGGAGACCCTCGGATACCCATACGCACGGAACATGTTTACGCAGAGCACATTTCTTGGGAATCGTTCTTGCTAGAGCATTATCGGCAGTGCTGGATTAGTACAGGCATCTACTGCTGTGGTGTGCGTACTGTAAGACCTTCGGTACACACACCATCAGATTATTTGACATGTCGCTCTAACGAAGTAGGCGAGTGTCAGCAATATGTCTCGTGGTCTTATCGTGGCGTGTTTATCTTCTGCTGTTAGGTCAGACAATAGAAATGCCACTTGCACACTTAGAGTAGCAGGTTGATGGTGACCAACTTTAAACAGAACTTGATTAATTTTCACACACATTTATTAAAATAATGAAAATCATAAACCTTACTTAACTTGATTCTGGATGCCATTTACAATTGAAAATCTGAAGTTCCTTTGGTCTTGTTATGTTACTCTTATTCTCACATATCTCTGATACTTGACAAAGTGTCTATTCTAATACCTCGTGCGTTGAGGTATCACTGCGCAAGTGTGATCCGCGTGGAGAAAAGGTTCTACATTAGCAGCAGTCTCATTGGCTGCGTTACATATTAATACGCGGAATTTGGTCCGTTTCTAAGACAGCACCATCTCGTAGCGCAGAGACGGATGAGCGCTGCGCCTGCACTGTTGTGCTTAGTGGGGCGCGCTGACTACGCGGAACTATGTACACAACTCCTCTTACAAACGTCACAGCATGAGCTGACAGAACGTCTTAGTGCAAAGAACGTACACTCATAAATTAAGGGTAATTGCAGAATGTTGTGCCACACAACGTGGCACTGTATAAAACTAGCGCTAATAGCATAGGCACATAGGGAACACACACGAGACAGATCTGCAAGTCCATAATATTGGTGATAAGTTGAGGAAAACGTCCCGAAACACAAGTGCTACAAAACGCCACTGTTTCCTGCCCATGTGCCCCGACACCAATATGGGATATGGTCACCATGCACAAGTACACAGCCCACACAACGCGTTGGCATACTCTGGATCAAGTGGTCGAGCACCTGCTGGGGTATAGTCTCCCATTCTTGCACCAGTTCCTGTCGGAGCTCCTGAAATGTCGTAGGGGTTTGAAGAAGTGCAGCGATACGTCGACCGAGAGCATCCCAGGCGTGCTCGATGGGGTTTAGGTCTGGAGAACAGGCAGGCCATTCCATTCGCCTGATATCTCCTGTTTCAAGGTACTCCTCCACGATGGCAGTTCGGTGGGACCGTGCGTTATCATCCATCAGGAAGAAGGTGGGCCCCACTGCACCCTTTAAAAACCAGATATACTGGTGCAAAATGACGTCCCGACACACCTGACCTGTTACAGTTCCTCTGTCAAATATATGCAGAGGTGTATGTGCACCAGTCATAACCCCACCCCACACCATCAAACCACGATCGCCATACAGTGTCCTTTCTAGGACATTAAGGGGTTGGTATCTGGTTCCTGGTTCACGCCAGATGAAAACTCGACGACAATCACGGTTCAGACTATATCCAGACTCGTCCGTGAACATAACCTGGGACCATTGTTCCAATGACCCTGTACTGTGTTCTTGACAGCAGGCTTTACGGGATCTCCTGTGACCAGGGGTCAGTGGAATGGACCTTGCAGGTCTCCGGGCGAATAAACCATGTCTGTTCAGTCGTCTACAGACTGTGTGTCTGGAGACAACTGTCCCAGTGGCTGCGGTAAGATCCCAAGCAAGGCTACCTCCAGTACTCCGTGGCCGTCTGCGGGCACTGACATTGAGATATCGGTCTTCTTGTGGTGTTGTACACTGTGGACGTCCCGTACTGTAGCGCCTGGACATGTTTCCTGTCTGCTGGAGTCGTTGCCATAATCTTCACACTTTGTGGCACACGGAGGGCCCGTGCTACGACCTGCTGTGTTCGACCAGCCTCCAGTCACCCTAGTACTCTACCCCTCATAACGTCATCAGTATGTGTTCTCTGAGCCATTTTCAGCACAAAGTCACCATTAGCACGTCTGAAAACGTCTGCACACTTACTCGCTGCGCCGTACGCTGGCATGCACCATCACACCTCAGCGTTTGTGGACTGCTGCCAGCGTCACCGTGCGACGACCGCAGCTCAAATGCATCGCATTATCCTTAATTTATGAGCATGAGTATAGTTCTATTTTTGTCCAAAGTGAGCAAATTTTGTTACTCAAACATCGAAGCTCATAGGGAGCATATCTTTTAGAACTGAGAAAATCCTACTTTATTCTACTGTACATTTCTATAATCTGAAAGACTGAAAGATACTATTGTGGTTTCGAAACTAATTCAGAAATGTCTATGAGTGACATTTACGCAGTTGTGCTGGAGCGCGTTTTGCGCACTCTTTGGGTTGCTATCCTAACTGATATCTCAGTCAAACCCGCAGTTGCAAACGCAATGTAAATGAAATGAAGGCACGGGAGAATACAAACTATAAAATGCTATAAGAAACTATTTGAACCTAATGAATGTCGACCATAAAGATTTCTATGAGAACGAGGACTGATAAGGACAAGAAACTGCTCTAAGCAAGAGCAAGGAAATATTGTAGATAGACCTACTGCCGATACCATTAATGTTCTGCCCAGGGGCAGGTTTTCAGATGGTAACTTTCCATGCTATTCTGTCTTCTGCCATGCTCTTTACCTCCACGTAGCTCCCGCTTCTCTTTGCATCTTCCATCATCTTGTATCTCTTTCTTCCTCTCAATTTCCACTCACAAACTAGTTCTTCCAAAGTGTTTGTTAGCAAGCATTCCCGTCTCAAGGAATGTTGTAATGTTATGTGAATCTCACTGCCCCTTTTTTTGTAACTAATTTGTGTCTGATTTTATTCTGAGAAGCTGAGTAATATCTGTAAATACCGTAAATGTAAATATGATTCAAAAAGTACTTGAAGTGAAGTGAAGCGCAGTTGGGTAGCAAGAAACTCTTTAGCACGCAATCCCCGCAACGATAGTAGTGGTGAATCTTTGAGTATGGACTCTAAAAATAAGACAATTGATTTATATAAAAAAAGAAAAGACGACTGTTAATCTGTATCTTGTGGAAAGAGGACGTGTTGCTAGGCCGTTGCACAGAACGTATTGTTACATTCAATGACAACTGATATTTTAGTGATAAAATCGAGTAAAGTATGTGTAAGAGTTGCCAAACAATTATGTATACAAATTTTCTGTAAGTGAAGAATAGAAACATCTTGTTTTTGGAAAAGGAGGTTAACTTCATTGTCGTCGCCGTCTATCAATCGACAGAATTGTAAGCGTACAAAGTTCACTAAAATACAAGAAAAGAAATGCATTCTCTATAGTTTTCATTCAATAAGTAACAACCTCTCACAATTTCTTAATTACAGTATTTGGATTATGTTCTTGTACAATAGTATGGTGCTGAATTCCACTGTCCAATTTTGATGTCGCAGGACGTGTAGTTTGAAGGAAGTTTGTGTGTCAAGCAATCTCCTTTTCTCACGAAAAGCAGATTGCTGTTTGATCTTATTCACTCACAACAGTGGTCCCTTAGGTATGAAAAGCCACGAAAACTTGGGCTCAAAGCTATCCGCAATACGGCCAAGTAATTAACAGAGTCGTATTTTAAACCTTAAAGAACAATAACTTCCTCCAAATTGTAATACGTCACCAACTGGTACAGAAGCTGATCATTCAAGGAGGCAGCAACCAAAATGCAGATACCAGTTACGACTTAAAGTAAAAATTTCAATAAAAAATCAGTCTCTCTGTCTCACTCCAAATACATATATAAATATTCATATTATTAAGATAAAAGTCATTTTATAATGTGCCATCCATTTCTTCTTCCTTTCTCTTACAACCTGCAGCAGTCTCATAAAGAGGATGAAAGTTGGCTTTGCATTTACTGCTTGAAGCGATAAAATCAATCAAAAAGAAATCAAAAATGGGATGTAAAAAGAGTCACACAATTGTGCCACAGAAAACAATATTTTTTGTGTGCATAAATTGCAAGTTGGACAGTGATGATCAATAGGTCCTTAGTTAAAACTTCTATGTAGGCCATATTATGCTAACACGTAGAAGCACACCAAAAAAGTTCTTTTACTGCCAGTAAAATTTTTGTATTTTAACGTGTTAATTGCTCCCTACCTAGAACACGTTTATGCACTCAAACCTATATAAAATTATTTTCCAGTCTTAAATGTCATGGCGTGTTAGAAGTATATATACCAATTTATACTTTAACAACTAACCGATTTTAAACACGATAAATTGAACAAAACGTTTTAAAAATTCCGATAAGAAATCCGGGTAAAAGCGCTCCGGTCTCTACACACATATATATATTTCAACTTTTTTTATTCGTCATGGTACTCTTCCAGATGAAGAAAGAAATAATAGCATAAATGTAGACTTACTCGATGAAAATGAGTTCTGCAAGTCCATCTCTTTCAACATCCCGTTTCCATACCTGCAACAATATAGAACCTCAGTGAAAACATTGAATGGAAATGAAATAATCCTGGAATTGAATAACATTACCAATTTTGGTACAAGTTGATATCATATGCATGGTTTCAGCTTACATCTTTGCTACGTATACTTATAGAGGCCGAAAATTTCGTTTAATCGTTAACGTGACGAATTGTACAAATATAGTTGTTTTTAATGAGATAACGGCTATTATAGATGAAATATCCCAAATTTTGGCCTTTATTCTGAGGTATCAGTGGACGCCAATTGACTAATTTACCATACCTCTTTGCACTGGGCGAAAAACACTTGTAGAAAAATGTGTTTAAGTTAGTCACTTCGATGTTGGAGTCCACTTATTCTCCGTACTCGCTCAGAAAAAATGTAGAAGTCGTCCACCTTATGCAAGAACCATGCTATGGTTTGTCGTTACCTAAATATAGTTAAACATTTTACGATCTTTCTCCAATGGGACTTCTTATTTATTTCATTTTTACACGATGCTGTTAGTTCTGTATGCCGGTAGCTTCATGTCTACCACATTTTTTACAGCTAGAGTTTCTATATATTGTGGTCATGTGTTTGTAACAGCAAGAAATAACGACAAAAGAAATTAGTGCAGTTACATGCCACGATCAAGGGGAGTAACACCATGCCATCAAAAAGCTCGTGACAAGCTGTCGACCATGTGCAGAATATAAGCTATGAGCATACACTGCGCATGAACTGCTGAAACATGTCTGGGTAGTGACGAAACTATAAAAATGATGACAAACTGCCTATTGGCTTCTGTCTCGGGTTCTTCGGCCGACGTTCATATAATGATTTTTCTGACGTTTCGCCAGCACGAGTGGCTGGCATTGTCAAAGCTTCACCCTCCATCGCCGGTGGTGAACTGGAGGCGAGCTCGCGGCCGCAGACTATATGTACCTGGCGCGCCAACGTCCGAGGGCTTCTCCGCGGTCATTTCCGGTGCGGTTCTCCTCTTGCTAGCTGCGACGGTCGTTCGCTGCAGTACGGGAAGCCAGGATCCGTTTACCTTAAGGCTTTCCTCTTTCTTGTTGAAACTGTTCGCGTGTTTTTGTATTTCTACAGCTTCTCTGAACAAGCGCGTGTGATAGTGCTTCTCTACAGCCAGAACTTCCGTGTCGGCGAATTTTATTACGTGGTCGGTCTCATTCAGTGCGTGCTCTGCCACGGCCGATTTCTCCACCTGCCCCAACCTGCAATGTCGCTTATGCTCTTTGATCCTGGTGCTGATGGATCGTCCAGTCATTCCGAAATAAACTTTTCCGCATGTGCATGGTATACGGTATATTCCCGACATTGCAAGTGGATATCTTTTCTCCTTCGCCGATCTAAGACACTCTTTGATCTTCCTTGTCGGTTTGAAAATCGTCTGCAGCGAACGACCGTCACAGGTAGCAAGAGGAGAACCGCACGGGAAATGACCGCAGAGAAGCCCTCGGACGTTGGCGCGCCAGGTACATATAGTCTGCGGCCGCGAGCTCGGCTCCAGTTCACCACCGGCAATGGAGGGTGAAGCTTTAACAATGCCAGCCACTCGTGCTGGCGAAACGTCGGAAAAATCATTATACGAACGTCGGCCGAAGAACCCGAGACAGAAGCCAATAGGCAGTTTGTCAACAAGTGGCCACGAAAACCTTAACAATTTTGTATAAAAATGATGTTTTGCATGAGGTGGAATTTCTCTTCAGTTTTGCGCAGGGTTTGATTAGGCTTTTGTGTGCTCTCCTGAGGCAGGCTTCCCCGCAACTGTTGTAACTATTCCTTGATATCCTGCATCTCGGCACTGGGGTGCGGTTGAAAACGTCTGTGGATCTTAGTGATCATCACGCAGAGATTTGACAGAGATGCGTGTCATGTGTGTGCGAGCATTGTCTTCCTGAAAAATGGCACCGAAATAGCGTCACATGGGAGGTAACATAAGACCGGCGGTGGATCTTAATTGCCACGGAAGTACCTAATCATCAAGCAGACACTGGGCAGAGATGCGTGTTGTGTGTGGGCGAGTGTTGTCTTGCTGAAAAATGGCACCAAAGTATTGTCACATGAAGTCACAGGAAGTCCATGACATACAGTTGTGCAGTCGGAGTTCTAATCACTACCAGCTGTGACCTGAAGTCATACACGATGACACCCACTACCATGATGCCAACCAACAGTGAAACCGCTGTACCTCTCAAAAACATTGGAAGAATGGAATCTCTCTCGTTAGACCGCCGCCAACTCGCCCACTATTGTCTTCGAGAGCAATTGGGTAGCGCGGAACAGTGATTCTTCACTGACCACCTTGAGCCGTTGTTCATCAGCTGCAGCCCATGTTTCGACAAGGCACCAGCCCAAATTCATCCGTTTGAGTTGTTGCGTTAATGGCAAGCTACACTGGAGTCGTCATGCCTTAGTCTGTATGCTGCTAGTCTCTGATGAGGGTTTCTCTGAAAATAGACTATTCCTAAATTTTGAGAAAAAGAAAATACGCTACATTCATATCTGTAAAATAAAAACAGCGTAGTCATACCAGAAACTGATGTAGCAGTAAACATGAGTCAGTAAGTAGGATTAATAGTCCAAATTTTTGGCTGTATGCATTGATGAAAACTTGAACTAGGGGAAGCATATTACTAAGTTACTCAAACAATAAAGTCCTGATAGTTTTGTTCCTCGTATATTTGCTAAGCTTGGAAACAAACTTAGCAATCTCCTGGAGAAGCTTATTACTTAGAAAGGAAGTATTGATTGCACTAGAGCAGACAGTAAGAATAATATGTGGTATTCGCTCACGGATGTCATGTAGGTACCTCTTCAAGGAGCTAGGCACATTAACTGCGACATCACAATACATATATTCTTTAATTAAATTCATCATAAATAATCCATGACAATTTGAGAAGAAAGGCTATGCTGTCTATAATACTAGAAGAGAAAATGACGTTTACAATCAGTTGTTAAAGCTGTCAGTGACTCAGAAAAGAGTTCAACATGCAGCAAAAAAAAAAAAAAAATTTGTTCATATGCCCAATAACACAAAATGTCTGACATGTATTGAAGCAAGTTTTGAATCTAATTTAAAAAGGTTTCTCCTGGACAGCTCCTTCTATTCCGTTGACGAATTTCAGTTCAAAAACTGGAAGCCAGCAAAAAAACAACTAACTAACTTTGGTACAAGGGACCCATAGTCTCTGGTTGCTCATCACTCTGTATTGCATTTAGTTTGGTTTCTTTCCCCAATCAGCTTTGCACCTGTTGTCGATGCGGTTTGCAGTCCGAAAACTGCTTTAATGCAGCTCTCCATGCTACTCTAGTACGTGCAAGCTTCTTCATCTATGGATAACTACTGCAAACTACATGCATTTGGACTTGCTTACCCTATTCATCCCTTGATCCCCCTCCCCTCCCCTTTCTGGGGAAAAGAAAAACCACCACCCCTCTCACATCTTTACCTGCATACAAGACAATTTCACTAACTCACTCTCACACTAACTCACACACACTCACTAACTCACTCTCTCTCTCTCTCTCACACACACACACACACACACACACACACACACACACACACACACACACACACACTAACTCACGCACACACACACACACACACACACACACACACACACACTAACTCACACACACACACTAAAGCACAAAAGCACACACACACACACACACACACACACACACACACACACACACACACATGTACATATAAATATATATATACACAAAATCGATCTATAGGTTGGCAACACTTACAACACGAACGAAAACAAACGAATAGGCATAAACACTGTAGCAGTGATGAACGAAAAACAGTTACGGAAGTCAATAGTCTAGACCAGGAAATAACGCAAAGTGCCAAAAACTGCAAATGTGAAATGAAGGCTGTCGACATCAACCACTAATAGAAAGAGGGTAAGGTGCAGACTATGCAAAGAAAAACGTAAGTAGCTTACAGACCAACTTCATGAAGAAAACGCTGTTTTTAACCCAAAAGAATCAAAAAATAAATGTACAATCGTGTGTATCCAATTTACAGAACAGCACAGAAGATGTTTTGTAAATAAAAGCGAAACGCGACTGGTGTAATTCATTTTAATTACATTGCAATCACGTCAAGACAGATAACCTATAATAATAGATACATCGAAATGCTTTGGGAGTTTGTGAACCAGTTATACATTGAAGAAGTTACCTTCGGCTGTTACAAACAGGATGGCATTGCATGCCACAGGTCTCGAGTGACAGTGACTGAGATCGAATCATTTTTCTCTGGCAGAGTGATTTCGAAAGGACTGGGGCCCCGAGGTTACCTAAATGAACACCACCCGACTTTTTCCACTGGAGAGGCCAAAATGCAAGGTCTACCAGAACAAACATCAGAACTTGGAACGTTTACAAAAGAACGTCATCGGTGAAACCGAGGCAGTGGTACCGGAGGTTCTGGCAATAACATTCGAGAATCTGCACCGTCGTGTTCAACTGTGTTTACAAGTTGGTGCGGTCAGCACCTTCTATGATTCACCTTTATTTCCCCATTAACTAGGTATAACATGCCCATTTCATTTCGCTTCCTGATCTTTATGCGAAGACTATAAATAGCAGTTTAAGCAAATATTAGTTTGTGGGACTTCCTCGGAGACTCCCTGTACTTTCACAGTAGGAAGAGTGACTGCAGTAACAAACAGAATTAATTACAATTTCGTTATTACTGTCAAACGAGCCACAGGAGACAGTTGGTCCCTTATACCAAAAAAACTCAGATGCTCCTGGACAAGCTCTGATAATTTATTCGTGTCTAAATTACCCCATAAGTCCACCTGTGGAACCACCCACAAATATTAACACGATCTACCACGTGATCAAAAAGTCAGTATAAATTTGAAACCTGAATAAATCACGGAATAATGTAGATAGAGAGGTACAAATTGACACACATGCTTGCAATGACATGCGGTTTTATTAGAACCAAAAAAATACAAAAGTTCAAAAAATGTCAGAATAGCAATAATTAGCATAACAAAGTAAGACAAAGCAAAGATGATGTTCTTTACAGGAAATGCTCAATATGTCCACCATCATTCCTCAACAATAGCTGTAGTCGAGGAACAATGTTGTGAACAGCACTGTAAAGCATGTCCGGAGTTGTGGTGACGCATTGACGTCGGATGCTGTCTTTCAGCATCACTAGAGATGTCGGTCGATCACGATACACTTGCGACTTCAGGTAACCCCAAAGACAATAATCGCACGGACCGGGGTCGGGGGACCAGGGAGGCCAAGCATGACGAAAGTGGCGGCTGAGTACACGATCATCACCAAACGACGCGCACAAGAGATCTTTCACGCGTCTAGCAATGTGGGGTGCAGCGCCATCCTGCATAAACATCGTACGTTCCAGCAGGTGTTTATCAGACAGGCTGGGGATGATGCGATTCTGTAACATATCGGCGTACCTCTCACCCGTCACCGTAGCAGTTACAAAACCAGAATCACGCATTTCCTCGAAGAGAAAAGGCCCTGTAATGGTAGATGTGGTAAATCCAACCCATACCGTGACTTTCTCGTCGTGCAATGGAGATTCCACGACAGTTCTAGGATTTTCGGTAGCCCAAATTCTGCATTTGTGGGCGTTGACAGACCCTCGGAGCGTGAAATTAGCATCGTCGGTCCACAACACGTTACTGAACCAATTGTCATCTTCCGCCATCATTTGAAACGCCCACACCGCAAATGCCCTCCGCTTCACTAAATCGCCAGGTAACAGTTCATGATGCCGATGGATTTTATACGTATAGCATCGGAGGTTACGTCTAAGTGTTCACCAAACAGTTGTGTATAGAATGCCGGTGCAACGTGCGACTGCACGAGCGCTGACTTCCCCGTGCATAGACGAACCCGCTACAGTCTCCATTTCTTCCTGAACTGTCTCAGCAGCATTACGCCTTGTGCTCGGTCGGCCACTACGGGGTCTATCGTCTAAACAACCCGTGGCTTCGAACTTCGAAATCATTCTCGCCACAGCTGCATTTGTCAACGGACAAATCGCCTTCCTATAACGATAGGATCGTAACGCTGAACTAGCACATTCCCCATTCTGATAATACAGCTTCACTAAAAGCGCCTTTTCAGGTAACGTCAACATGCTGCGACTGTTGGCGCACCTGATTCTCTCTCTCATTACAGCTCCTTTCGTACACGATTGTCATGCGCAGTCACTGACGTTTTGCTGTCCAGAGGCATCTGTCGGACATTTCGAGAACTTTTTTTTGTTCTAATCAAACCCTATGTCATTCCAAGTATGTGTGTCAATTTTTACTTCTCTATCTACATTATTCCGTGGTTTATTAAATTTTCAAATTTATACGGACTTTTTGATCACCCGGTATATCACACAGGAACAGTAAGTTTGTAATACATCTCTGAAAACCAAGTACAATACAGCTTAATGACTAATACGACATCCGTACATGGTAGAACCGCATTGTTCCATACCTGACCCTCAGTTTATTCTCTGATGAGCTTTCGCGCTTACTAAATGAACTTTTAACGAATTGCGCTCTCTGGATCTTCTCTGTTCCGTCTATCAGTCCTATCTGGTACGGATCCGAGACTAACGAACAGTTACGTAATGAAACTTGAAACTTACTGGCAGATTAAAACTGTGTGCCGGACGTAGACTCGAACTTGGGACCTTTGCCTTTCGCGGGAAAGTATCATATCAGCTCACACTCCGCTGCAGAGAGAAAATCTCATTCTGGAAACACCCCCCAGGCTGTGGGTGAGCCATGTCTCCGCAGTATCCTTTCTTCCAGGAGTGCTAGTTCTGTAAGATTCGCAGAAGAGCTGTGAAGTCTGGAAGGCATGAGACGAGGTTCTGGCAGAATTGAAGCTGTGAGGACGGGTCGTGAGTCGTGCTCGGGTGGGTCAGATGGTAGAGCACTTGCCCGCGAAAGGCAAAGGTCCCGAGTTCGAGTCTCGGCCCGCAGTTTTAATCTATCAAGAACGTTCATATCGGTGTACACTCCGCTGCACAGTGAAAATCTCTTTCTATTAACGTAATGGCCAAAAGAGGATTTTATGAGGTACCTTCTTTGTGGTGGATTACAGTTCCTAAGGTTTCTTCCAGTGCATCTCAGTCGGGCTTCTGCCTTACCTGCGAGTCTTATATGTTCATTCCATTTTATATATCTCTGTAAGCATATTCCTAGATAGTAACTGGATTTTACTGCTCCCATCGTTTCTTGTGGAATCATCTAATCATAACAGTAATGGGCATATTCGCTTATGAATATAATAGGAAAGGAAGTCGCTAACATTGGCACGATCTACCTTCCTCAACGCACTATTCATTCGTTTGTAAAATACATGTGTAGGTATAGATGTATTACTGTGCAATCTTCTACCATTAGTATTGCCCTGCAGTTTTTGGTCAGCCAGTCAAACTGCGAGCTCTGCTATACAACGAACCTTTATGCTTGATACGGGAATAGCTAGGTATTAAACACCATAAGCCATTAATTTCAGTCTTTTTTGTGAATTGACTAATATAGTAATTTTGCTATTGATTTACGTAGTTGTATTGCCGGTCCAGGTCGTATGATGAGGGTTCATCAGCTTCCGAATCCGAAGTTACACAAAAAAGCGCAGCTATACTGATTACTTAAGAAAAATGACTGACGTATTAGTAAAATTAGTCAACCGTGGATGTCATTACTTTTATGAGCCAAAAACAGACCCCTATGAAGCAAGAACGGACTTTTATGAGTAAAGCGCAAAGCAGTATGCTCGAAGAGCAAGCCCATCTTTCTGGAAACATAAGCACAAAGGATTCCATTGCAGAAAAGATTAACTCGGTAGATTCTATTGCTTAAAAGGTTAGTCATGCTCCATCCTTTCACTTTTATTTTTCTTTATACCTCTTGTGCCTTCTATTTTAGCACACTACAGTAGACAAGCAAATAAGGGATCCCCAAAAAGGCCATTGAGACCAGTAAATTTGTTATGATTAAATACTAATACCTTTTTGTGATCTGTAGTGAGGTAACGATATATTTCTATTCTCAGGTTGTCCAACTGTCTTCCTCTTTACAGGGACGAAGACGACATAAGAGAGAAGAGTTCGCGTTCTTCATCTCGTGGAATTATTCGCTTTTGTGGCGGGTACCGCCATGTATAATTAGCCACCATGACAAGAAGTATAAGAGTTAGAATATTATTGCGGAATAGGATACTTAAGTCAAACCTACTATCTACTATTGTGCACAAATTCGTGCTTGGAGTTGTGTCAACTTTCGGGCTCGAAGCAATGAACAACTAAATAGATAAAATAAAAATTCCGCTTCTTCCGTCAATTCCGGTTTATTAATAAAGCAGCGCGGGATTAGCCGTGCGTTTTGAGGCGCTGTAGTCATGGACTGTGCGGCTGGTACCGGCGGAGGTTCGAGTCCTCCCTCGGGCATGGGTGTGTTTCTCCATAGGATAATTTAGGTTAAGTAGTGTGTAAGCTTAGGAACTAATGACCTTAGCAGTTAAGTCCCATAAGATTTCACACACATTTGAACATTTTATTAATAAATCTGGAACAGAGTTGTAAAGCTACTGTAGTGTAGAACAGACTACCATCAGTAAGTGTAGACTAGCTTTCTCCTAGTAGGCCGGCCGGTGTGGCCGAGTGGTTCTAGGCGTTTCAGTCGCAGGTTCGAATCCTGCCTAGGGCATGGATGTGTGTAATGTCCTTAAGATTAGTTAGGTTTAAGTAGTTCTAAGTTCTAGGGGACTGATGACCTCCGATGTTAAGTCCCATAGTACTCAGAGCCATTTGAACCATTTTTTTTTCCTAGTAGCTTTGCTCAGTTTAGATTGTACCAGCGTTACCGGTATATTAGGTGTCTTGCATAACTGTTGGGCGTTAGCTCATAATGATCGCTTTCTTTACGTATGTGATCTGTATTTCAGTAGAGTCCCCCAAAAACCGCATCCGCTGAACTCTCTAGGAACTGAATGAGTGGAACCACGCGACCGCTACGGTCGCAGTTTCGAATCCTGCCTCGGGCATGGATGTGTGTGATGTCCTTAGGTTAGTCAAGTTTAAGTAGTTCTAATCTCTAGGGGACTGATGACCTCAGATATTAAGTCCCATAGTGCTCAGCGCCATTTTTGAACTGAATGAGGATACATATAAAGTCAGGGAACCTATGGAATATTGTTGGTCTGAAATTATCAATGTTTAATTCAGGTTTATTCGAATATTGTTGACTTCTAACGTAAAACAGAGTAATGTTGCTGTAAAAGTAAAGGAAGCAACACAGATTTGTCATACACTGTTCGAAACGTAATTTCCTCAACAAAAAGCTAAAACTATCAAAAACTCAAAACACAAATATATCAAACATCTCTTCAGTAGTACGTGATTTCACATAAAACATGTATCTGATATTCATAAACAAGTTTTTCATTTATCAATAATAATAGGAAATTCTTGCCTTTCATCATGATGAGTACAAAATAACGACAATAATTATATATATTTTTTGTGTTTGTGCGTGTTAACTGCATCAAAAGTATTCGCCTTGATTACATAAAACCGTAGAAGAATTACGTGATTAACTAATTTGTATTACTTATAAAATGCATTATACAGGCTGACTCGCGTAAGACGTAACACCCCCATTATTCCGGGAGCGATTGCACGTATCGGCATTCGGTTTTCGGCGAATCATAGCCGACCATACGTTGGTACATGCACAATAATCACAACGTTTATATTAACTGAGATAATGAGGCAAGTACATATTTTTTTTAAAATGGGACGCTATACTTTTTTACCATTATTCGAACGCTCTGGAAAAGACGCGTATAGTGATGTAACGCATGTTGCTATTGTGATTCAAACATCGCTTAAAAGTTGCAACCCTTGTCCACAGTACGAGCAGCCCTTAGCGGCTCGCCATCTGACAAGTGTTCATGGCGTCGCCTTTCCGGCTTAGATCTTTTTTAATATGTGAATTGTAAGTACTGCATCTTTTCCAGTCAGTACAAACTTTAATTTTATTAATGTACTATATACCTAATGTTTTAGTACAGTTAGTGTAATTCTGAAGACGACGCTCATAGTAGCGTCGAAACCAGGTCAATTTTTGATTTGATATTTGTGACCGAGGGCTTATTTGTTACAATATAATTCTGACACGGTCGCTGAAACTTAGCAGCTATGTTCAAAGTTTTATCGCTTAAAAGACGCTGGGCAATATTGTACGATTGAAGGTAGAGGCGGTCGGAAGCGGCTGCAGACTGTAAATACGCCTCGCGCGACCCGCAGGCCGAGTTGCCGTGCTCTATGCAGCATTCACGGCCTACGCTACGAACGCAAATCCTCATCCGCCATCTTTTAAGCAAACTTTGAATCACAATAGCAACATGCGTTACATCACTATATGCGTCTTTTCAAGAGTGTTCGAATGATGGTAAAATAAGTATAGCGTCCCACTTAAAAAACATGTACTTGACTCATTATCTCGGTCAATATAAACGCTGTGATAATTGTGCATGTAGCAACGCATGTGCCCCATAGTCCGCTATGATTCGCCGAAAACCGCATGCAGATACGTGCAGTCGCCCCCGGAATAACCTGTGTATTATGTAAAGATATAAAGTACACAATGGACTAACACTAAATGATGTGTGGTATGTATGTACAAAATTAACAACCAATACTACCCATTATTCTGCCGTGTCGACCGACCGCCGTGTCATCCTCAAGTGACAGGTGTCACTAGATGCAGCTAAGGAGGAGCAGCACACCGCTCACCCGGCCGTTGTCAGTTTTCATGATCGGAGCCGCTACTTCTCAGTCAAGTACCTCCTCAATTGCCCTCACAAAAATTGAGTGCACCCCAATTAGCAACAACGTTCGGCAGATTTGGGCGGTCAACCACCAAGTGCTAGATAACCCTAATAGCGTTAACTTTAGTGGTCTGAGGCGAAACGGTGGCACCTCTGTTGCCGTAGGCAATCCTATGTTATGCTGGTCTAGTATATCTTCTCACAGCCCATCCATAGAGGGGACAAATTCAAATGGTTCAAATGGCTCTGAGCACTATGGGACTCAACATCTTAGGTCATAAGTCCCCTAGAACTTAGAACTACTTAAACCTAACTAACCTAAGGACATCACACACACCCATGCCCGAGGCAGGATTCGAACCTGCGATCGTAGCAGTCCCGCGGTTCCGGACTGCAGCGCCAGAACCGCTAGACCACCGCGGCCGGCAGAGGGGACACGATAACGAATTTTTCAAAGAATAATTGGCGTGTGACGTGGCATTATTTTATCAGCGCCAAGTAGAGTTATAGTACAATAAACGATTTTCAGTAGTTGCCACGAGGACGAAGGAGATATACGAGGGGGGACCCAAAAGAAACCGGACTCCGAGGGCGCTGCCACTCGTAGACGTAGTGCAGGGTTCTCACGCTAGATGGTGTTAGTAGAGACCTTCACGAAACAGCTGTGCAGACGGCGTCAGTGTAGAGCTGAACGTGCAAGTGTGGTATTGTGTTTCTCTGACTGTTGGCGATTTACCTCTGCGAAGTCGTTATGACAACTTTAAAAGAACAAAGAGTGTGTGTGAAATTTTGTATCCTGCTTAAAAAAACTGCAACGGAGACATACCAAATGCTTCAGGAAGCTTTCCAGGAGGACGCTATGAGTCTCAACAGCTTTTCGAGTGGTTTGGGCGCTTTAAACGTGGTGAGATGTGTGTTGAAGACCAAGCTCGTTCTGGACGCCCTTCAACACCGCGAAATGAGGAGAACATTGAAAAGGTCAGCCAAAAGATCAACGAGGATCGTCGCCAAACGATCGACCAAATTTCAGCAGAGACAGGAATCAGTTGGAGCTCGTGCCAGCGGATTTCGAGTGAGGATTTGCACATGAGACGTGTTGCTGACAAATTTGTTCCACGCCTTCTCACACAGGAGCATAGAAACATCCTCATGAATGTGTGTCGAAAGCAATGATTGCCCGTGATCCAAACTTCTTGAACAAAGTCATCACAGGGGATGAGAGTTGGTGTTACGGGTATGACCCAGAAACCAAGCAAGCGTCGAGCCAGTGGAGGACTCCCAACTCTCCCAGACCAAAAAAAGCAACGCAAGTGAGGTCGAATGTGAAGACGATGATCATTGTCTTTTTTGATGTTCGTGGAATTGTGCATCGGGAATTCGTACCCCCCGGCCAGACTGTTAACCAGCAGTTTTACTTGGATGTTTGAAGGCATCTGCGAGAGGATGTGAGGAGGAAGCGCCCGGAACTTTGGCGACCAGGTGACTGGTTTCTGCATCACGACAACGCTCCAGCACACACGGCCTTACGAGTGACCCACTATTTGGCATCTCAGAGGTGGTCTGTCGTTCCCCACGCTCCGTATTCGCCGGACCTAGCCCCGTGCGACTTTTACCTATTTCCACGAATGAAAAAAACGCTGAAAGGGGAGCGTTATGAGGATGTGGAGGCGGTAAAAACAGCTTCGCAAAGGGCACTGGACAATATCAAACTTGAAGAGTTCCTAACATGCTTCCAACAGTGGTAAAAGAGACTTGACAAGTGCATCACATGTAATGGAGAGTGTTTTGAAGGTGACTGAAGTAATTTTGTAAACAGTATAAGTAGGCTGTTTAGGTTTTTATGTTGGTAACGCCATGTAGCGCTCTATATGAAAATCACTGACTGTGCTGTGTGCAGTCTGTGTCTGGTTTGCATTGTTGAAAAATTCTCTATTGTGTTGGGCAGTTGGCTGTTAATAGCGCGTAGCGTTGCGCAGTTGGAGGTGAGCCGCCAGCAATGGTGGATGTGGGGAGAGAGATGGCGGAGTTTTGAGAGCGGATAATCTGGACGTGTGTCCATCAGAGACAGTACATTTGTAAGACTATGTCATGAACTCATATATATTATGACTTTTTAACACTGTTAAGGTAAATACATTGTTTGTTCTTTATCAAAATCTTTCATTTACGTTTCGTCCCCTTAGAAAAATTATAAACGACTACGCTTAAACTGACACACAATATTTTAAGCGCAACGCAATCTGACTTTTAATAATCCCTACAAAAGAATGGCCCTGACTAACAATAACCTGTACCTTTCATGAATCACTTACCTCTCAAAAATCTTCGTTACTGGAATTACTGCAATACAGCGAGCGCCAATACTGCCAGCTAAATCAAAGATTCTAACTACTGAAGGCACTAACTACTGATAGAAATAGTTAGCAAATGAAAGATTTTGATAGAGAACAACCAATGTATTTACCTTAATAGTGTTCAAAAGTCATTATATATATATCAGTTCATGAAATCCAGTCTTACAAATTTACTGTCTCTGATGGACACACGTCCAGATCATCAGCTCTCAAAACTCCGCCATCTCTCTTCCCACATCCACCACTGCTGGCGGCTCACCTCCAACTGCGCAACGCTACGCGCTGTTAACATCCAACTGCCCAACACAATAGATAATTTTTCAACAATGTAAACCAGACACAGACTGCACACAGCACAGTCAGTGATTTTCATATAGAGCGCTACATGGCGTTACCAACATAAAAACCTAAACAGTCTACTTATAACAGGTTCATCAATAAATTTTTTACGACAACAATCCGGTTTCTTTTGGGTCCCCCCTTGTATTAGACAGGAAAAACGTGTTTTCTTGCATGTCGCGAGCTGTTGATCACATTCACTTGCAGGTCCTCCACCTCAAGGCGGTGCAGACGTGCGGGAGGCCACCGTGTAAGAAGTGAGGAACTGTGGTATCTGGCTGGCCTCGAATGCGACTCTCTCGTGCACTTTCAGTTCGACACTGCAACCCTAGAACGCGCGAAAACGAGAGGTAGGGCGAAGGGCGAGCACTGAGGTCGGCTGCTCTGTGTCCGAAGCACCGGTGCAGTTACTCCGCTGACGAAGGACGGAACTACGCGTGGCTGCTCGCGGGCCGAGACCTCACAGCTCGGCGTACGAAACTCGCCGCTGTTTCTCATTAACTACTTGAAGTTTACCTTTTGCTACAGAGCAGGAGGTTGATACGTGAAACGCACTATACCGCAATAGCAAAGTACACGGTGTTTCAAAGTGATCTGACTTCACAGCATTGTACAATGTCTGATAAGAAGTACACGTACAGCCCTACGTAATGCGGAACTGACCGCAAGACGTCACCATACGTGGACCTCCGCCTATACGTGGAGTGTTGTATTGTCAGTAGAGAATCGGCAACAGCAGAACAGATAGTCACGAGAGTTCAGTGACTCAAAACGTGGACTGGCCGTTGGCTGTCACCTCAGCGTCGAATTCGTGAAGAGAATTTCAACCTTTGGATTCTGGCTAAGTCGATTGTTGGTGATGTGACTGTCAAGTGGAAACGCGTAGGAACAATCTCGGCTAAATAGAGTTGCTTCGGTAGTTTTGGTGCAGTACACACATGACACACACAGTGGTTACGGTTACTACAAGCCACACCACAAGTTGGGAAACGGGGCCAAATTTCTAATAGTTTACTGTCGAGTTGAGATTTTCACACACAAATGTTTTATTCATATCTTACAGAAACCAGCAGTACGGCAATAAACAGCCTTTTAAACACGCCACTAACGGTAGTCAAGTAATTTATAGCAATACAACAACTTTAAAAAAAAATTCCTTTTTAAAAAAATAGAAGCAACAGTACGGCAATAAACAACCTTTCAAAACACGCCGCTAACGGCATTCAAGTAATTTACAGCAATGCAAGTCTAAAAATTTCCTTTAAAAACCGCAATCAAGTAATTTATAGCAATGCAACAGTTTTAAAAATTTAAAGAACATTAGTAAACAGGCTACTAAAGTAAATACAGAACTTTGTTAATAAAGTACGGGGAGGTAGTGAAGCTACCAACACCGCCATTAAAAAAAAAAAAAAAAACAGAGGTCTCAGCAAACACACGATTAATGGCAATAAAGGAATGGAGCAATTTAAAAAGTTTTTAAACAAAAGTGTCCTGGAGTATCATTACATCGTTACAGATATGACAGGCCCGTGTAAGGCGGCCACAAATCACCCACTCAGGGATGCTCAGGCTAGACAGAATACTGACCAATTTAAATACGCCCGTAAACACAACTGCCACTCTCAGGCTGGCCACTGTACCGACTTTTAGCCATCGAAAACTTGTTATAAGATGGCTTAACTTGCTGACAGAATCAGAGCTAACCTCGTGCAGGGAAACATTACACCACACAGTCCTGAATGAGCGACCACATGATCAACCAACAAGAAGCATGAATTTACTCATAATACACGACAGAATGGCAAAACAATTAAACTGCCAAAACTACACCTCCCATCGGACAGTAACGAGAGGAGGAGGAAAGAACACTGTCTTCAATTACACCGGTGCCGGGGACAGGAAACCCGGTCGCCGGAGGCCACAAGGCAGAAGAGACGCTGGTTACACAAAATTGTTACTTAATGATTAAACCTTGCACGAACTTAACTTGCAATTATGCTCGAACAGGCAGTACACGACCTCCGATGGCAAGGATCCACACATCCGACCGCGCACGCGTCGCCAGCGTACCCAACACGCCACGGTCACGCAACACGCTCTGTCACCGGAGTTCACGTCTTCTCTGCAACGTTGACGGGTAGTGACCGCTCCTTCACGTTAGGTGTCTCCTTTTAAACTCCAGTGTTGAAACGGAGGATTTAAAGAAGCTCGTTAACGTCCCACCAAGGCGAAATGGACAGCAACTACTCGTGGGGCGATTCTGTATACAACCAACACGCGTGGAGCTCTTCCGTCAACTCGACCCGCTCGTTACACACAATCGACATACATCACGTGGCGACTCGGTACAACCGACCACGCCTGCTTCGCGCTGGAGAGTCTCACTGCTCTCCCGTGTCCACCACACTCTCTGCGCACAACGCCCCTACTTCCGCGCCATCACACGAAGTTACAACCGGTCAAAGATCTCACTTCCTCCGTAGCAGTTTCCCGGAAGTAAAAACGCAGATATCGATAGCAGAGGGAAAAGACAATCAAGCAGCCACTTAATGACAGACAACATACCAAACAAACATGTCAGGGGAAGAAAAGGAAAACCAATGCAATTTAAACACAAGGTGCAGCACGTGCCGATACACGGCTCAATACACTGTGTGATCAAGAGTATCTGGACGACTGACTGAAAATGACCTTACAAGTACGTGGCGCCCCCCTCCCTCCCCCCTCTATCGGAAATGCTTGCATTCGATATGGTGTTTGGCCACCCTTAGCCTTGATGACAGCTTCCACTCTCGCAGACATACGTTCAATCAGGTGCTGGAAGGTTTCTTGGGGAATGGCAGCCCATTCTTCACGGAGTGCTGCACTGAGGACAGGTATCGATGTCGGTCGGTAAGGACTGGCACGAGGTCGACGTTCCAAACCATCCCAGAGCAGTTTATAGGATTGAGGTCAGGACTCTGCGCAGGCCAGTCCATTACAGGTATGTTATTGTAATGTAACCACTCCGCCACAGGCCGTGCATTATGAACAGGTGCTCGATCGTGTTGAAAGATGCAATCGCCATCCCTGAATTGCTCTACAATAGTGGGAAGCAAGAAGGTGCTTAAAACATCAATGTAGGCCTGTGCTATGACAGCGCCACGCTAAACAACAAGGGGTGCAAGCCCCCTCCATGAAAAACACGACCATATCATTACACTACTGCCTCCGACCTTTACTGTTGGCAGTACACACGCTGGCAGATGACGTTCACCGAGCATTCGCAATACCCACACCCTGCCATCAGATCGCCACATTGTGTTACCTTATTCGTCATCCACCCAACGTTTTGCCCACTGTTCAATCGTTCAATGTTTACGCTCCTTATACCAAGCGAGGCGTCGTTTGGCCTTTACCGGCGTGGTGTGTGGCTTATGAGCTGCCGCTCGACCATGAAATACAAATTTTCTCACCTCCCGCCTAACCGTCGTAGTACTTGCAGTGGACCCTGATGCAGACTGGAATTCCTGTAATGATGTCTGTCTGTTACGCATTACGACCGTCTTCAACTGTCGGCAGTCTAGTCAACAGACGAGGTCCGCCTGTACGCTTTTGTGTTATACGTGTCACTTCAAGTTTTCACTTCACTATCACAACAGAAACAGCGGATCTCGGGATGTTTAGGAGTGTGTAAATCTCACGTACAGACGTATGACACACGTGACACCCAATCAGCTGACCACTTTCGATGTCCTTGAGTTCCGCGGAGCGCCCTAATCTGCTCTCTCACGATGTCTAATGATTACTGAGATTGCTGATATGGAGCACCTGGCAGTAGGTGCCAGCACAATGCAACGTACGTTTTTCGGGGTTTCCGGATACTTTCGATCACATAGCGTAACTGGCGTAATAAATGGTGGGTTTACCGGCGGTATTGGTAGCATTGACA
Source organism: Schistocerca cancellata (assembly GCF_023864275.1). Classification (NCBI taxonomy): domain Eukaryota; kingdom Metazoa; phylum Arthropoda; class Insecta; order Orthoptera; family Acrididae; genus Schistocerca; species Schistocerca cancellata. Next base: position 129,762,848 of record NC_064635.1, read on the forward strand.
GGGAAAGAAACAAATGAAAGTGTGAGGGCGAAACTGGAAGCAGACGATTTCTGTGTTTTTTGTTTGTTTGTTTGTTTGTTTTGTACATAATTATGTACATTTTTTACATAATTAGAATCGCACGTCGTTCAGTGTTAGCCCACGTGTATTTCATATCCTTACGAAATATAAATTGCATTTTGTAATAACATCAGTGTCGCTTAACTTATGCACTTTTATGTAACCAATCAAGATACTTCAAATACGAGTAGGGGTTACATGCACAAACATAAAAGAATCTATCTGTTGTTTTGTGCTCAGTAGGGCGTTCTTGGTCAAAGGTAGGGTTTCCTGTTATTGTTCGTAACTGCAAAAATTACTTACGAATTACAGAGCCAAGTCCTAGATAAGTTCGACGAAGCACAGTACTAAAGCGATGTCTGACATGTTTTTATTTGCGTTTTTTTATGTTTCTATTTTTTTGTTAGAATTTTACCTTTTTCTTAGGAAATTGCGCCTTCTTTCGCTATACGATAAATCTGTATTTTCTTTTTCAACTTTCACTACAATATTCCTCTGTTTCAAGTTACATATCAATAGTTTTCGAATAAAACATGAATAAAACATTGACTATTTCCGTTTCCCTATAAATACTGTGTATCTTTAACAGATGGCTAATGGTTCAAATGCCTCTGAGCACTATGGGACTTAACTTCAGAGGTCATCAGTCCCCTAGAGCTTAGAACTACTTAAACCTAACTAACCTAAGAGCATCACACACATCAATGCCCGAGGCAGGATTCGAACCGGCGACCGTAGCGGTCGCGTGGTTCCAGACCGTAGCGCCTAGAACCGCTCGGCCACCCCGGTCAGCTTTTTTAACAGATAGGGGGATACCAACGTAGAGGAAAAATATTCCATAGCTTACGCGGCCCTTTATATATCCTTATCAGACGGTTCACAGCTTCCGGTTTCTAGGGCAGTATACACTGGTGTCCAAAATTATAGCAACAAAGCTCTATTTCGCCTTCCTGTGTCTAATTCACGATATAATCATACAAACTGTCAACCAGATGTCTGTACGATCGCGTTCTACGTTGAAGATGGCTTTCCCGTCAACGGACAACCATGCCAATGATGATGTCAGTTCACACATCAAGTTAGTGTTTGCAAGGTAGCCCCACATCCACAGTCGCTATGTACACATTCACAGACGATGCACTATGGCACAAAGAAGATGCCTACCAGACTCTCTGCGGTGGAAGGCCTTAGAAAGAAAGGAAGCAGGACAGTCGCAAACTGATTTGGAGCGATGGCTTAATGTGAATCGTCCTGTTTCTCGGATGTCGCGACGGTTTATAAAGACCGATACTGAATCTCGAAGGTCAGGGCAGGGCCGACCACGTGTGATTTCAGAAAGTAGGATTTTTACTTGGCTGTGAGGGCACCATATTACCGCCTTAGCATTGCACGGCGATTGGCAGATGGACTCGCAGCGTCCACTGTACGTGTTGGCCTTCGTCAGAGACATGCCATATGTTTACCACTTACGCGCCTTCACATGAGGTCTACAGTAGTGATCACATGCCACCTGGACGGTCGAACAGTGGGACAATTTTGTTTTCACAGATGAGACCCAATTTAGTCTGGAGAGTGATTGTCCACGGATTCGCAACTGGAGGGAACGTGGAACACGATTTCGGAACCGAGATTAGGTTAGATTAGATTAGATTAGTACTTGTTCCATAGATCATGAATACGACTCTTCGTAATGATGTGGAACGTGTCATGTTAATAAAAGGTGTCTATATAAGATATTACATTAGACAAAATTTACATGACACTCAATATTTTTATTTTATTTATTTATTTTTTTTTTTTGTGGGGGTTGGGAAATTACCCACTTACTATATCCAAAAATTCATCTAATGAGTAGAAGGAGTTGCCATTAAGAAATTCTTTTAATTTCCTTTTAAATGCTATATGGCTATTTGTCAGACTTTTGATGCTATTAGGTAAGTGACCAAAGACTTTTGTGGCAGCATAATTTACCTCCTTCTGAGCCAAAGTTAGATTTAACCTAGAGTAGTGAAGATCATCCTTTCTCCTAGTGCTGTAGCCATGTACACTTCTATTACTTCTGAATTCGTTCGGATTGTTAATAACGAATTTCATAAGTGAATATATATATATATATATATATATATATATATATATATATATATACAGGGTGATTCAAAAAGAATACCACAACTTTAAAAATGTGTATTTAATGAAAGAAACATAATATAACCTTCTGTCATACATCATTACAAAGAGTATTTAAAAAGGTTTTTTTTCACTCAAAAACAAGTTCAGAGATGTTCAATATGGCCCCCTCCAGACACTCGAGCAATATCAACCCGATACTCCAACTCGTTCCACACTCTCTGTAGCATATCAGGCGTAACACTTTGGATAGCTGCTGTTATTTCTCGTTTCAAATCATCAATGGTGGCTGGGAGAGGTGGCCGAAACACCATATCCTTAACATACCCCCATAAGAAAAAATCGCAGGGGGTAAGATCAGGGCTTCTTGGAGGCCAGTGTTGAGGTCCTCTGTCACGGGCTGCCTGACGGCCGATCCATCGCTTCGGGTAGTTGACGTTCAGGTTTCATAACTAACCTTTTTCGTAAGCTCTCTGCTAGCTCTGCGAGTCGATTTTCCTGGGCTGCGAACAAATGCTTGCTGGATGCGTGCTACATTTTCATCACTCGTTCTCGGCCGTCCAGAACTTTTCCCTTTGCACAAACACCCATTCTCTGTAAACTGTTTATCCCAACGTTTAATACACCACCTATCAGGAGGTTTAACACCATACTTCGTTCGAAATGCACGCTGAACAACTGTCGTCGATTCACTTCTGCCGTACTCAATAACACAAAAAGCTTTCTGTTGAGCGGTCGCCATCTTAGCATCAACTGACGCTGACGCCTAGTCAACAGCGCCTCAAGCGAACAAATGTACAACTAAATGAAACTTTATAGCTCCCTTAATTCGCCGACAGATAGTGCTTAGCTCTGCCTTTTGTCGTTGCAGAGTTTTAAATTCCTAAAGTTGTGGTATTCTTTTTGAATCACCCTGTATATTGTGAGGCTACAGTGACGATCTCTAGCTCTTTAAATAAGTGTCTGCAGGATGATCTTGCATGAGCTCCAGCAGCTTGGACTTGGAAGACTTGCGGCTTAAAAAGTCACACTCATTCTTCCAACGGCCTTGTCAAAGAGGGTGAGCGGACAGAGGTTCAGGGGCCTCTCTTGCCTTTGGGGTGGGAAACTGCCCTTAAAAGAGGAAGAATCGGCAATGATTAACGGTATGGGCATGCAGAAGGCAATGGAAACCACTGCATTAAATACACATACCGTGTATCCACAGGACATGTGGCCTGTAATTGAAAAAGTGTCATGATGATCTCTCTTTTGGCAAAATCTTCCGGAACAGTCCCGCATTCGGATCTCCGGGAGGGGACTGACAGGGGGAAGGTGACCATGAGAAAAAGACTGAATGATCAACGGAAGGATAAAGTCCTACGAGTCGGGGCGTGGAATGTCAGAAGCTTGAACGTGCTAGGAAAACTAGAAAATTTGAAAAGGAAAATGCAAAGGCTCAATCTAGATATAGTAGGGGTCACTGAAGTGGAAAGAAGACAAGGATTTCTGGTCAGATGAGTACAGCAGAATATCAACAGCAGCGGAAAATAGTGTAACAGGAGTAGGATTCGTTATGAATAGGGAGGTAGGGCAGAGAATGTGTTACTGTGAACAGTTCAGTGATAGGGTTATTCTTATCAGAAGCGACATCAAACCAACACGATAGTGCAGGTATTCATGCCGACGTAGCAAAATGAAGAGAGAGAGAGAAAATATATCAGGTTATTTAAAGGGTGATACAACACGCAAATGGAGATGAAACTCTAATAGTCATGGGGGACTGGAATGCAGTTGAAGGAATAGAGGAAAAGGTTACAGGACAATGTGGGCTTGGGACAAGCAATGAGAGAGGAGGAAGACTAATTGATTTATGCAATAAGTTTCAGCTAGTAACAGCGAATACTCCGTTCTATAAACACTAGAAGAGAAGGTATACTTGGAAAATACCGGGTGATACGAGAATATTTCAGTTAGATTACACCATGGTCAGACAGAGATTCCGAATCAAATTCGGGGTAGTAACGCACATGCAAGAGCAGATATAGACTCAAATCACAACGTAGTAGCCATGAAGAGTAGGCTGAAGTTTACGAGATTGGTCAGGAAGAATCAATACGCAAAGAAGTGGGATACGAAAGTACTAAGGAATGACGAGATACGCTTGAAGTTCTCTACGACTGTAGGCACAGCAATAAAGAGTACTCCAGACAGTACAGTTGAAGAGGAATTGACATGTCTAAAAACGGCAACCACTGAAACTGGAAAGAGAAACATAGGTACAAAGAAGGTAAATGTAAAGAAACCATGGCTTAGCTGATCGATTAAAGGAGCAACTGCAAAAATATTCAGGGAAATTCAGGTATACAGAAATTCAGATCACTGATGAATGAAATAAGTAGGAAGTGTAGGGAAGCTAAGACGAAATGGCTGCATGAGAAATGTGAAGAAATCGAAAAAGAAATGATTGTCGGAAGGAGTGACTCAGCGTACAGGGAAGTCAAAACAGTCCTCGGTGAAATTCAAAGCAAGGGTGGTTACATTAAGAGTGCAACCGGTATTCTATTGTTAAGAGAGCGGATAGGTGGAAAGAGTACAATGAAGGCCTCTACGAAGTCTGATGTGATAGAAGAAGAAACAGGAGTCGATTTGGAAGAGGTAGGGGATCCAGTATTACAGTCAGAATTTAAAAGATCTTTGGAGAACTTAAAATGAAATAAGGCAGAAGGGATGGATAACATTCCATCAGAATTTCTAAAATAATTAGAGGAAGTGGCGACAAAAAGGCTATTCACGTTGGTATGTAGAATGTACAAGTCTGGCAATGTATCGTCTGACATTCAAAAAAATATCATCCACACAATTCCGAAGATTGCAGGAGCTGACAGTTGCGAGAATTATCGCACAATCAGCTTAACAGCTCACGCATCCTAGATGCTGACAAGAACAATATACAGAAAAATGAAAAAGAAAACTGAGGATGCGGTAGATGACGATCACTATGGCTTTAGGAAAGGCAAAGGTGCCAGACAAGAAATTCTGACATTGTCGTTTGATATGGAAGCAGGACTAAAGAAAAATCAAGACACGATCATAGGATTTTTTTACCTGGAAAAAGTGTTTCACAATGTAAAATCGTGCAAGATGGTCGAAATTCTGAGAAAAATAGGTGTAAGCTGTATGTTGTTGTTGTGGTCTTCAGTCCTGAGACTGGTTTGATGCAGCTGTCCATGCTACTCTCTGTGCAAGCTTCTTCATCATGAACCATGCACCTTGCCGTTGGTGGGGAGGCTTGCGTGCCTCAGCGATACAGATGGCCGTACCGTAGGGGCAACCACAACGGAGGGGTATGTTGAGAGGCCAGACAAACGTGTGGTTCCAGAAGAGGGGCAGCAGCCTTTTCAGTAGTTGCAGGGGCAACAGTCTAGATGATTGATTGATCTGGACTTGTAACACTGACCAAAACAGCGTTGCTGTGCTGGTACTGCGAACGGCTGAAAGCAAGGCGAAACTACACCCGTAATTTTTCCCGAGGGCATGCAGCTTTACTGTATGATTAAACGATGATGGCGTCCTCTTGGGTAAAATCTCAGGGCGGGGACTACTCAAGAGGACGTCGTTATCAGGAGAAAGAAAAGTGGCGTTCTACGGATCGGAGCGTGGAATGTCAGATCCTTTAATCGGGCAGGTAGGTCAGAAAATTTAAAAAGGGAAATGGATAGATTAAAGTTATATATAGTGGGAATAAGTTAAGTTCGGTGGCAGGAGGAACAAGACTTTTGGACAGGTGAATAGAGGGTTATAAATACAACATCAAATAGGGGTGATGCAGGAGTAGGTTTAATAATGAATGAAAAAATAGGAGTGCGGGCAAGTTACTACAAACAGCATAGTGAACGCATTATTGTGGCCAAGATAGACACGAAGCCCACGCCTACTACAGTAGTACAGGTTTATATGCCAACTATCTCTGCAGGTGATGAAGAAATCGATGAAATGTATGATGAGATAAAAGAAATTATTCAGGTAGTGAAAGGAGACGAAAATTTAATAGTCATGGGTGACTGGAATTCGATAGTAGTAAAAGGGAGAGAAGGAAACATAGTAGGTGAATATGGATTGGGACTAAGAAGTTAAAGGGGAAGCCACCCGGTGGAATTTTGTAATCTATAGGGAAATACAATATCTACAAGACGCAAGAGGGTATAAGAAGAAGAAATGCTCGGATTAAAAAAGTGTAAGGCAGGGATGTAGTCTTTCCCTTATACTGTTCGATCTGTACAAGGAGGGAGGAATGATGGAAATAAAAGAAAGATTCAGGAGCGGAATTGAAATTCAAGGTGAAAGGATATCAATGATACGATTCGCTGATGACATTGCTATCCTGAGTGAAAGTTAAGAAGAATTACATGATCTGCTGAATGGAATGAACCGCCTAATGAGTACAGAATATTGATTGATAGGTTGCTGTTAAGACATGATGGAGACGAAAGTAATGTGAAGTAGCAGGAGTGAGAACGGCGAGAAATTTAACATCAGGATTGATGGTCACGAAGTAGTTAAGGTTAAGGAATTCTGTCATCTAGGCGCCGGTCGATGTGGCCGAGCGGTTCTAGGCGCTTCTGTCCTGAACCGCGCTGCTGCTACGGTCGCAGGTTCGAATCCTGCCTCGGGCATGGATGTGTGTGATGTCCTTAGGTTTATTAGGTGTAAGTAGTTCTAAGTTCTAGGGGACTGATGACCTTAGATGTAAAGCCCCATAGTGCTTAGAGCCATTTGATTTGTTATCTAGGCAGCAAAATACTCAATGACGGACGGAGCAAGGAGGACATCAAAAGCCAGCTAGCACTGGCAAAAAGAGCATTATTGGCCAAGAGAAGTCTAATAGTATCAAACAGAGGCCTTAATTTGAGGAAAAAACTTCTGAGGATGTACGTTTGGAGCACAGCATTGTATGGTCGTTAAACATGGACGCGGGAAAACCGGAACAGAAGAGATTCGAAGCAAGATGTGGTGCTACAGACGAATGTTGAAAATTAGGTGGACTGCTAACGTAAGGAATGAGGAGGTTGTGCGCATACTCGGAGAGGAAGAGAGGAAAGGAATATGTAGAAAACATTGACAAGGAGAAGGGACACGATGACAGAACATCTGTTAAGACATGAGGGAATAACTTCCATGGTACTAGAGGGAGCTGTAGAGGGCAAAAACTGTAGAGTAAGACAGAGATCGGAGTACATCCAGCAGAGAATTGAGGACGTAGGTTGCAAGTGCTACCCTGAGATAAAAAGGCTGGCACAGGAGAGAAATTTGTGCGGGCGGTATCAAACCTGTTGGAAGACTGGTGACTCAAAATAAAAAAAAATTAACGTCGATATCGGAGGATTTTTGAGACAGCGATCACCTTCCGACGAGTGATGTTTGTAGTGGTCGCTGTCTCAAAAATCCTCGGATATTAGCCTCTGGACGCTGGCCCTACAAAGGTAAGAATATTCTTACATATCGGTCAGGGGGCCTGAAGATGGCGTAATATGTCGCCGAAATTGGTAGCCCAATAAAATAACAATTTAGAAATTTATACCGCTGGAAGATGTTTGATTTGACACTCTTGTCCAGTTTATGTTCATGGAACTGTAGCTAACACACGACACATATGCCATATCTGCATTCTACAACTGCTGTAACCAGTGTTACCAGAATTGGTAATATATTTTACTATTGACTATTCCGTGTTACTTTCATTGTGCTTGTGCTGCCCTAGAACCCAAGCATGCGTCCTACCAGGACACATTTGTTAGCCTTTTTCAGCGGCAGAGACATTTTGTTCGGACTACAACACCCACAGTTCCATACTCAACCGAATAGAACACCTCCGGGATAAGTCAGAAAGTCTGCTCCGCTGCAACAGGGTCCTGTCATACTACCTTCTCTGGTTCCCGCTCCCACAGAAGAATGGGCTGCCATTCCGCTACAGACGTTCAGACGCCTCACTGATATTACCGCCAATAGAATTCAAGCAGTCAAAGAGGTAAATGGTGGACATATCAGAAAGGGAAAAAGAGGTGGTGGCGTAAAACTCATGGAGAACAGTCTTCGCACCAATGTCCTGGACTGAAATCTACATCTACATCTACACAGATACTCCGCAAGCCACCGCACGCTGCGTGGCGGAGGTTATGCTGTACCACTAATTCCCATTTTCCTTCATGTTCCACTCGCACACAGAGCGAGGAAAAAACGACTATCCATATGCCTCCGTATGAACCCTAATTTCTCGTACCTTATCTTCGTGGCCCTTCTGCTCAATGTATATTGGTGGCAATAGAATCGTTTGGCTGTCAGCTCCAAATTCCGGTTCTCTAAATTTTCTCAGTAGTTTTTCTCGAAAAGAACGCCACTCTCCCTCCAGGGATTCCCATTTGAGTTCCGGAAACATCTGCGAGGCACCTACGTGTTCTTCGAACCTAACGGTAACAAACCTGTCGCCTCTGAACTGCTTTCATGTCCTCCTTCAATCCGAACTGGTACGGATTGCAAACACTCGAGCAGTGCTGAAGAACAGGTTGCACCAGCGACCTATATGCGGTCTCCTTTACAGGTGAACCACGCTTTCCTAAAATCCTCCCAATAAACCGAAGCCGACCTTTCGCCTTCCCCTACCACAGTTCTCACATGCTCATTCCACCTCACATCACTTTGCAACTTTACACCCAGCCATTTAAACGACTTGACTGTGTCAAGCAAGACGTTCGTAACAACCCTATCCGATCATTACATGCTTGATCTTCCCATCCATCGGCGTTAACGTACATTTATCCACATTCAGGGCCAGCTGCCAATCGTCACACCAACTGGAAATTTTGTCTAAGTTGTCTTGTATCTTCCTATAGTTACTCAATTTCGACACCTTATTGTACACCATGGCACCAACATTTAATAATCACAGATCGCTGCTCACGCTGTCGGCCAAATTATTTATGGAGATAGATGGCTCTGACCCTTATGGGACTTAACATCTGAGGTCATCAGTCCCCTAGAACTTAGAACTACTTGAAACCTAACTAACCTAAGGACATCACACATATCCATGCCCGAGACAGGATTCGAACCTGCGACCGCAGCGGTCACGCGGTTCCAGACTGTAGCGCCTAGAACCGCTTGTCACTCCTTTTTTTTGGTCAACACTCTACTGACCCGCCACGAATTCCTTTCCTGTGCTAACCTCTTCATCTCAGAGTAGCACTTGCAACCTACGTCCTCAATTATTTGCTTGACGTATTCCAATATCTGTCTTCCTCTACAGTTTTTGCCCTCTACAGCTCCCTCTAGTACCACGGAAGTCATTCCCTCATGTCTTATCAGATGTCCTATCATCCTGTCCCTTCTCCTTATCAGTGTTTTCCACATATTCCTTTCCTCTCCGATTCTGCGTTGAACCTCCTCATTCCTTACCTTATCAGTCCACCTAATTTTCAACATTCGTCTATAGCACCACATCTCAAATGCTTCGATTCTCTTCTGTTCCGGTTTTCCCACAGGCCATGTTTCACTACCATACAATGCTGTACTCCAGACGTACATCCTCAGAAATTTCTTCCTCAAATTAAGGCCGGTATTTGATATTAGTAGACTTCTCTTGGCCAGAAATGCCTTTTTTGCCATAGCGAGTCTGCTTTTGATGTTCTCCTTACTCCGTCCGTCATTGGTTATTTTACTGCCTAGGTAGCAGAATTACTTAACTTCACTGACTTCGTGAGCATCAATCCTGATGTTAAGTTTCTCGCTGTTCTCATTTCTACTACATCTCATTACTTTCATCTTTCTCAGATTCACTCTCAAACCATACTGTGTACTCATTAGACTGTTCATTCCGTTCAGCAGATCATTTAATTCTTCTTCACTTTCACTCAGGATAGCAATGTCATCAGCGAATCGTATCATTGATATCCTTTCACCTTGTATTTTAATTCCATTCCTGAACCTTTCTTTTATTTCCATCATTGCTTCCTTGATGTACAGATTGAAGAGTAGGGGAGAAAGGCTACATCCTTGTCCTACACCCTTCTTAATACGAGCACTTCGTTCTTGATCGTCCACTCTTATTATTCCCTCTTGGTTGTTGTACATATTGTATATGACCCCTACTTTTTTCAGAATCTCGAACAGCTTGCTCCATTTTATATTGTCGAACGCTTTTTCCAGGTCGACAAATCCTATGAAAATGTCTTGATTTTTCTTTAGCCTTGCTTCCATTATTAGCCGTAACGTCAGAATTGCCTCTCTCGTCCCTTTACTTTTCCTAAAGCCAAACTGATCGTCACCTAGCGCATTCTCAATTTTCTTTTCCATTCTTCTGTATATCATTCTTGTAAGCAGCTTCGATGCATGAGCTGTTAAGCTGATTGTGCGATAATTCTCGCACTTGTCAGCTCTTGCCGTCTTCGGAATTGTGTGGATGATGCTTTTCCGAAAGTCAGATGGTATATCGCCAGACTCACATAATCTACACACCAACGTGAATAGTCGTTTTGTTGCCACTTCCCCCAATGATTTTAGAAATTCTGATGGAATGTTATCTATCCCTTCTGCCTTATTTGACCGTAAGTCCTCGAAAGCTCTTTTAAATTCCGATTCTAATACTGGATCCCCTATCTCTTCTAAATCGACTCCTGTTCTTCTATCACATCAGACAAATCTTCATCCTCATAGAGGCTTTCAATGTATTCTTTCCACCTATCTGCTCTCTCCTCTGCATTTAACAGTGGAAATCCCGTTGCACTCTTAATGTTACCACCGTTGCTTTTAATGTCACCAAAGGTTGTTTTGACTTTCCTGTATGCTGAGTCTTTTCCGACAATCATATCTTTTTCGATGTCTTCACATTTTTCCTGCAGCCATTTCGTCTTAGCTTCCCTGCACATCCTATGTATTTCATTCCTCAGCGACTTGTATTTCTGTATTCCTGATTTTCCCGGAACATGTTTGTACTTCCTCCTTTCATCAATCAACTGAAGTATTTCTTCTGTTACCCATGATGGCCCTTTTTAGAGATGTCCATTCATCTTCAACTGTACTGCCTACTGCGCTATTCTTTATTGCTGTATCTACAGCGTTAGAGAACTTCAAACGTATCTCGTCATTCCTTAGTACTTCCGTATCCCACTTCTTTGCGTATTGAGTCTTCTTGATTAATGTCTTGAACTTCAACCTACTCTTCATCACTACTATATTGTGATCTGAGTCTATATCTGCTCCTGGGTACGCCTTACAATTCAGTATCTGATTTCGGAATCTCTGTCTGACCATGATGTAATCTAATTCAAATCTTCTCATATCTTCCGGCCTTTTCCAAGTATACCTCCTCCTCTTGTGATTCTTGAACAGGGTATTCGCTATTACTAGCTGAAACTTGTTACAGAACTCAATTAGTCTTTCTCCTCTTTCATTCCTTGTCCCAAGCCCATATTCTCCTGTAACCTTTTCTTCTACTCCTTCCCCTACAACCGCATTCCAGTCGCCCATGACTATTAGATTTTCGTCCCCCTTTACATACTGCATTACCCTTTCAATATCCTCATATACTTTCTCTATCTGTTCATCTTCAGCTTGCGACGTCGGCATGTATACCTGAACTGTCGTTGTCGGTGTTGGTCTGCTGTCGATTCTGATTAGAAAAACCCGGTCACTGAACTGTTCACAGTAACACACCCTCTGCCCTACCTTCCTATTCACTCCTATGGAGATAGAAAGCCGGCCGCTGTGGCCAAGCTGTCCTTGGCACTTCACTCTGGAAACGCTCCTACGGTTCTTAGTCTAGGGAACTGATGACCACAGATGTTAAGTTCCATAGTGCTGAGAGCCATTTGAACCATTTTGTATACAGAGAACAACAGTGGTCCTATCTCACTACCGTGGCGCACTCCTGACGGTACCCTTGTCTATGATGAACACTCGTCGTGGTGGACAACGGACTGGGTTCTATTGTTTAAAAAGCCTTCGAGACGCTCACACATCTGTGAACTTATTCCTTATGCTCGTACGTTAACAGATTGCAGTGTGGCACCATGTCAAATGCTTTCCGGAGATCTATTGCCTGTTGCACTTCATCCATAGTTTCCAGTACATCATGTGAGAAATGGGCAAGCTTTCACACGATCAGTGCTTCGTAAAACCATGCTGGATAGTTTTGATGACATAGTGTACACTGATCAGCCTAAATACATCTACATCTACATTTATGCTCCGCAAACCACCCAACGGTGTGTAGCGGAGGGCACTTTACGTGCCACTGTCATTACCTCCCTTTCCTGTTCCAGTCGCGTATGGTTCGCGGGAAGAACGACTGCCGGAAAGTCTCCGTGCTCGCTCGAATCTCTCTGATTTTACATTCGTGATCTCCTCGGGAGGTATAAGTAGGGGGAAGCAATATATTCGGTACCTCGTCCAGAAACGCACCCTCTCGAAACCGGGACAGCAAGCTACACCGCGATGCAGAGCGCCTCTTTTGCAGAGTCTGCCACTTGAGTTTGTTAAACATCTCCATAACGCTATCACGCTTACCAAATAACCTTGTGACGAAACGCGCCGCTCTTCTTTGGATGTCCTCTTTCATCCCGACCTGGTACGGATCCCGCACTGATGAGCAATACTCAAGTATAGGTCGAACGAGTGTTTTGTAAGCCACCTTCTATGTTGATGGACAACGTTTTCTAAGGACTCTCCCAATGAATCTCAACCTGGCACCCACCTTACTAACAATTAATTTTATATGATCATTCCACTTCAAATCGTTCCGCACGCATACTCTCAGATATTTTACAGAAGTAACTGCTGCCAGTGTTTGTTCCGCTATCATATAATCATACAATAAAGGATCCTTCTCCCTATATATTCGCAATACATTACATTTGTCTATGTTAAGGGTCAGTTGCCCCTCCCTGCACCAAGTGCGTATCCGCTGAAATTTTCCAGCATTTCGCTGCAATTTCCTAATGCTGCAACTTCTCTGTATACTACAGCATCATCCGCGAAAAGCCGCATGGAACTTTCGACACTATCTACTAGGTTCCTTACATATGTTGTGAAAAGCAATGGCCCCATAACACTCCCCTGTGGCACGCCAGAGGGTTTTTTAACGTCTGTAGACGTCTCTCTATTGAGAGCAACATGCTGTGTTCTGTTTGCTAAAAACTCTTCAATCCAGCCACACAGCTGGTCTGATATTCCGTAGGCTCTTACTTTGTTTATCAGGCGACAGTGCGGAACCGTATCGAACGCCTTCCGGAAGTCAAGGGAATTGGCATCTACCTGGGAGCCTGTATCTAATATTTTCTGGGTCTCACGAACAAATAAAGCGAGTTGGGTCTCACACGATCCCTGTTTCCGGAATTCATGTTGATTCCTACGAAGTAGATTCTGGGTTTCCAGAAATGACATGCGAGCAAAAAACATGTTCTAAAATTCTACAACAGATCGATGTCAGAGATATAAGTCTATAGACTGCTACCATCTGCTTAATAGCTTGATTGTGTAACACTGATAAGATACAAAAACTAAAAACTAAACTAGGCTCCGTCCGAACTCCCATGAAGGCGCAACAGAACCGACCGGCCGCCGTGCCATCCTCAGCCCACAGGCGTCACTGTATGCGGACATGGAGGGACGTGTGGTCAGCTCACCATCCTTCCGGTTGCATGTCAGTTCACAATACTGAAGCCGCTACTTCTCAGTCAAGTAGCTCCTCAGTTTGCCTCACAAGGGCTGAGTGCATCCGGCTGCCAGCAGTGCTCGGCAGACTGAATGGTCGCCCATCCAAGTGCCAACCGAGCCGAGGGCGCTTAACTTTGGTGATCTGGCGGGGACCGATGATACCACTGCAAGAAAGTGGTTGGCACTGGAAAGATACACTGCACTGATTCTTCGTATCGGGGAACCGACAGTTCGTTGGTAGATCCGTGGAGGTACGTGGCATAAGATGTCTACGCACAGGCCACGTGTCCACAGCTCGTCGTGTCGTGGTCGCGCTGTCGCTTCCCGAGCATGGGGTCCCGGGTTCGATTACCGGCGGGGTCGGGGATTTTCACCTGCCACGAGACGACTGGGTGTTTGTGTTGTCAACATCATTTCATCATCATTCATCAAAGTGGTGAGATTGGACGGAGTAAAGGTTGGGAATTTGTACGGGCGGTGATAACCGCGCAGTTGAGCGCCCCACACACCAAACATCATCACCATCACAGTGCATGTAATGCGCGTAAATTAATGGCCGCTGATTTGCGTACACGTTGATAACGCTCAGTAGCGATGCCCGATAGCGAGCCACATGGGTTCCATCATGGTACCCGACACTGGTATCAGGCTGTCTGTGGTAGGAAGGACGAAGGCGCAAGGGGAGATCGAACATAATTTTTATCTTTATTTAAACAGAACATACTATGATAGATTTATTAAACATTTATTGGAAAAACACCTCCAGTTGCACTGACTGCTAAGAAACGGAGTAATTTATAACAGTAACAATGTACCAGATTGAAACCATTAAGTACCAGTGTCCTATTTTGAGGACAGAGCACATATTTATTAATAAATACACAACAAATTATTAATTTGCATCTATTACTGTTCTGAGTCATTTTTTGATGCTTTTTATAAGAAATGTATGCTTAGAGGAAATTAAAAAGCATAAATCCTACCATTAATTGATTATTGAATACTAAGGCACAGTTTTAGTTATTACAGGTATTTACTTTATCGGCAATTTAGTAATATCTGAAATACGTTCAAAGATCTTTTTGCGATTGTCTAGAGTCAACAATCTGTCTTTTAAACTACTTGCATTGTTAGCCCAACTGGAGTTATATTCATTGTTTTCCATTGTTATAAAATTTGGTGTACTCGAAATAGGACAATGGGACTTGATGTTATCATTTCACTTATTTGTATTGCTGCACATTCCAATATGAAACTCTGCTACTGCTGATGTATTTTCTTTTTAGATCGTGGTAATTTTACCAGATTTTGTTGCTGAGGTAAGTAACGACCCCTCTTATATATAAATTACAGGATATGAAGTTACTTTTATATTTACAGTGTATTATGCAAGTATATTTATGAATATCTTACCCGCCACACACCGTTTGGTGGCTTGCGGAGTATAACTGTAGATGTAGAATACAGTTCCAGATGCACAGTTTATCCGAGGCAAGCCTATTAGATTTGGCTATAAGTTGTGGTCTCTTTATGGAGCAAGTGGCTACTGTTTCAAATTTGATTTATACTGTGGAAAGGGTGCAGAAGATACTGCAAGGGATGACCTACTATTGGGATCAAGAGTAGTCCTAAACATGTTGGACTGCATTGAAAAACCCGTGAATCATTGTGTGTACTTTGACAATTTCTTCACTGATAGAGATCTTCAGATTCATCTGAGAAATCTGGGATTTCGAGCAACTGGGACTGTCAGAGAGAATCGAGTCGGAGACTGTCCACTGCTGAGCAGCAACGAACTGAAAAAGACAGTTCGAGGAAACTATGACTACCACTTCCACAGGAATGGTGAAGTCTTATTTGTTCGATGGCACGACAACAGATGCGTTAAAATTGATACAAATTTTGACCAAGTTGAACTTTTGGGATCAGCTACGCGGTACAGTAGACAAGCAAGTAAGAAGTCACAAGTGCAACAGCCTGCCGTTTTGAAGTCGTATAACGCGTACATGGGAGGTGTTGACCACCATGACTGGATAGTTGGAAAAAATGGTACTGCGTCCTATTACACGTTTGCTGGAAATGGCCCTTGTAAATGCCTGACTCTTCTACAGACTAGTACATGGGAATAATGCACAGGATTTACTGGATTTCAGACGTGCTGTTACAGTTACATTCCTGAAATTGGACACTGGAAGACCGAATATTGGACGTCCAATGGAATACCCATCAAGTCACTTGAGAGTGATACCAGACATCAGGTTTGATGGAATTGGCCATATGATTGAACAAAGAAGCACGCCAAAATGATATGTAAGAGCTATATGCAACGGGAAACCAAAAACATATTGTGTTAAATGCCGTGTAACACTGTGTGTGAATTGGATTGTACAATTTCACAAGAAATAAATAGTTGAGACTAGAATACAGTTTAGTATGCTATACGATACTGTTAGATCCCAGTGTCCTATTTTGAGGACGGCCATTATATCAGCATGTATAAATATTCTTTGGCTATTTTTGTACTTATTGTGGTGCATACACTATCTACATTATAATTAAGGAATAAAAAATTCAATTTTAAAACAGATTAATTTGGGACTTATCGGGTTAATATCAAACAGATTAAGTAAATAATAAAAATTGTCACAGTTCTTTCTCGAAGGAAACTTTAAGTTTTACAATGCAAAATAGAGAGGTATACATCGCAAATAAGCTTCGTATAAGAAGATTTCTATACCGCCGGATAGCAGAGGTGCGCAATGCACGCAGGAGAAATACTGATGTTAAATATTAGTGTCTGAATGGTATACATAGTGAGAACCTTCATGAAATTAACAGATCTTAAACCATCCAGTGTTTGGAGGGTTCAAAAGCCAACAGTGCATGCAAGGAGTAAGACTGATAATCATTCAGTTGGTCGAGGCACATTTCCATGAACACATTTACGTAAATAAATCTAGTAATTACACAACTGACAAAAAAAATGTTCAAATGTGTGAGATATCGTATGGGACTTAACTGCTAAGGTTATCAGTCCCTAAGCTTACACACTACTTAACCCAAATTATCTTAAGCACAAACACACACACACGTGCCCGAGGGAGGACTCGAACCTCCGCCGGGACCAGCTGCAAAACTGACAAATTAGGGTATTAACACGTCAACAGTTTACATGAGCTAGAAATTTAAAAAGAAATAAAAGGAGAGCTGCTAAAAGCGTGCGATTATTAAGACACATCGAAGTGCTATACGATTCTGTCTTGGCAATGCGTAGTGGTCGGGAGCGGCCTTGGCTCCGCTTTCCGACGCTACGTCTATTCTATCAGCCAGGCAGATTTCACCCAAGTCACACCGAAATAGACGCAAATGGTAGCCTAATTAACAGAGCAATACGGACTTTAGCAGAAGAAGCTGGCCAGCTCACTACTATAGACCGAACGCCGCAAGAAAAATCGCAGTAACAAGAAAACAAATAAATAAATTTCGATAAGTTAACGGAGTCAAATCAAGGAATCTTGTAAGGCGGGAAAAATCTAAACGCAGGTCCTAATACAGTTACCGGACAGGAAGTTCGACCGGCTACCATAAAATGTATCAAACCCGCAACCCGTGGCCGACGAGTACACAAGTAACCGCCATGCGGATCGGAACACTAAACCCCAAGCTAACGCGTTCGAGCGCCTAACGAACCCATGACTAACAGCAGATTCAGATGGTTCAGATGGCTCTGAGCACTATGGGACTTAACATCTGAGGTCATCAGTCCCCTAGAACTTAGAACGAGGCTGAATTCGAACCTGCGACCATAGCGGTCGCGAGGTTCCAGACTGAAGCGCCTAGAACCGCTCGGCCACACCGGCTTGACTGCACGACAAAAAGCTTTACTAAATGTAGACTTTCCCCCATTGAAGAGAGTGTACAGAAAGGTCTCTCCAATTCGGTTGCACTACCACCGAGGCTTTATGGATTGCCCAAAATTCATAAAGAAAATGTGCCGTTAAGACCGATACTAAGTGCCATTGGTTCGCCCACCTACTCGTTAGCCAAGTTTTTGACTACGCTATTAAAACCACATGTGGTCCTTCGGGCTCTTATATAAAGAATTCGACACATTTCATCAGCAGATTGAATGGCATAGTGGTCCAGCCGTAGGACATATTGGTCAGCTTCGATGTGGTATCGCTGTTTACCATGGTTCCACTTAATGATGTATTGGAACAGCTGGATCGAATTTTTCCTGCCGATATTTCAGAACTGTTTAAGTGACGACCACATACGTCAAGTGGAATGAACAGTTTTATGAGCAAACGGACGGCCTGGCTATGGGAAGCCCCCTAAGTCCCGTAATTGCAAACTTCTTTATGGAGAAATTCGAAGAACAGGCCGTAGGTACTGCCAGCAAAAAACCAGATGTATAGTTCCGATACTCGGATGACACGTTTGTGCTGTGGAGACATGGCAGGAAGGAACTAAGCCGGTCCCACGTATATCTGAATAGTATAAACTCGAGAATTCAGTTTACAATGGAGGAGGAGGTAGACGGCAAATTACGTTTTCTCGATGTGCTTGTTTTTAGAGACGAAAATGGTAGTTTGGGCCACTCAGTATACCGCAAACCCACGCACACGGACCGTTATTTGCACCGGGATTCGAACCACCACCCACAACAGAAGCGGGGTGTTATCAAGACGTTAGAGCTAGAAATATTTGTGACCCTCAGATGGAACATCTCCACAATGCACTAATGAAGAACGGATATTCGTCCGCCGAAATAAAACGTGCGTTGAGGCAGCCACGCAGAAATCATACTGACGTATAGGCTACTGCAAAATCTCTAAGGTTTTCCTGCTGTTTGTTAAAAATGTAACGTAAAGAATAGGGAGGATCTTGACGAAGCAGAACATTACCGCAATTTACAAGCCCACCAGGAAAATACAGGAATACCTTAAGCCTGCCAAGGACACTCGCAAACCATTGGAAAAAGCTGGAGTGTATAGGATCCCATGCAGCTGTGGAGATGTTTACGTGGGTACCACTAAAAGAACTGTTTCTAAACGTTTGGAAGAGCACAAGGGCAATTGTAGAAGAGGAGAAACGGAACGATCAGCTGTTGCGCAGCGTGCTTTCCAGCCAGGGAACCACAATATTCGTTTCGAGGAGACGCAAGTTCTAGCGGCCATAAGCGGATATTACGAAAGGCTCTACAGGGAGGCAATCGAAATCGCTAGACACTCTAATAATTACAATCGAAAGGAGGAAGGCGTGTGCCGGCCGCGGTGGTCTAGCGGTTCTGGCGCTGCAGTCCGGAACCGCGGGACTGCTACGGTCGCAGGTTCGAATCCTGCCTCGGGCATGGGTGTGTGTGATGTCCTTAGGTTAGTTAGGTTTAAGTAGTTCTAAGTTCTAGGGGACTTATGACCTAAGATGTTGAGTCTCATAGTGCTCAGAGCCATTTGAACCATTTTGAGGAAGGCGTGAAATTAAACGGTATATGGATGCCGGTGTTAAAGAAGATGTGTACCACCCGTCCACTACTGGGTGATGGCAACATCGATCGACGGTGACGGACAGCGGCCAATTGCACTGACGTTTTCAAAGCACGTGAAGTCACGCCGCGGCGCGGGAGCGCGCGGACACGGAATTTAGCGGCAGTCAGTAGCGAGCCAGTGGGTGTGTTGGACCTTCCATCGAGCTACGGACCCCCTTGAAGATGTCTCTCTCAGTCGGAGACGAAACGTTGACAATTGACACAGAAGTCATCAATCGACCACGGCATAACAGCCCGGATAATTATAATGGACAGAACGCTTTACTCCTGGCTTGGGCCCGTCAACACCGACATTGGACTGCTGAAGACTGGAAACATGTTGCCTGGTCAGACGAGTTGCGTTTCAAACTGTATTGAGCGGATGGACGTGTAGGGGTATGGGAGACAACCTCATAAATCCATGGACCCCGCATGCTAGCAGTGGACTGTTCAAGTTGGTGGAGATTCTGTAATGGGGCGTGTGCAGTTCGAGTGATACGGGACCCCTGATACGTTTACATACGACTCTGACAGGTGACACTTACGTAAGCGTCCTGCCTGATCACCAGCATCCATTGATGTTCATTGTGCATTGCGACTGACTTGGGGCCAATTCCAGCAAACAATACGACACCCCACACGTCTAGAATTGCTACAGAGTGGCTGCAGAAGTACTCTTCTGAGTTTAAACACATCCACTGGCCACCGAACTCCCAAGACATGAACATTATTGAGCATATTAGGGATGCCTTGCAACGTGCTGTTCAGAAAAGATCTTCACCCCCTCATACTCTTACGGATTTATGGACAGCCATTCGTGGTGTCAATTCCTTCAGACAATTGTCGAGTCCATTCTACGTCGTGTTGCGGCACTTCTGCGTGCTCACCGGGCCCTTACGCGATATTAGGCAGTTGTACCAGCTTCTTCAGTGTAGGAGTGCACATACAACTTTCCTGACTAGAGACATAAGCGGGATCAGTAACCTGAAGTCTAATATGGAACCAGGCGTGAACCTCGAACAAACAACGAGAAAACTACTGAACAAAATAGTCACAGTACTGGTGCAGCAAATTGCAATTACAGCCATGGTTACTGCCGATGTTTGGCTCACTAGCAGCCTTTAAATCAAATCGAAAGCTCACCAGACATATCCCTACAACCAACCAAACAGGACAGCCGAACTTGTTCCAGCCGCTCGGCCACAGCGGCCGGCCCTATCATGTGTTATTTTAGTTCCAAGGTCACAGAATTCCGTTTCTCTCCCTCTCTCTCTTTTTTCTCCACATTTTGATGTTAAGTTTACCGCTAATCTGGCTTCAGCTACTCCTCTTCAGTTTACTACCAATCCGTTTTTTGTACTCATTGGACTTTGTATTCTATTCAACACATCGTGTAGTTCTTCACTCCTACCGAGGACCATTGATAACTTTCATCCTGAATTGTAATTTCTCTCCCGGACTTTTTTCTTATTTCCGTCAGTGTTTCATCGATATGCAGACTGAAGAGCAGGGGCGAAACACTGCATCCCTGTCTTCATACTTTCTATTTCTAGCACTTCACTGTTAGGCTTCCATTCTTATTGTTTCGCCTAAGTTCTTGTACACATTGAATATTATCCGTGTTCTCTGTTGCTTACTCTCATTTTTCTCAGAATTTCGAACACGTTACAACTTTTTACCTTGTTGAAATTTTTTACAAGGCAGTTGCTATGAACGTGTCTAGATTTCTCTTAGTGTAAGGTGGGGCTAGATGAATTGTTTCAACCTTTTGGCCAACAAAAGATACTAATTATTTTACTATACATTTCAAACTGTAATGGTGAATATATCATGATCATGTGTGCAATGGCAAATTGCTTCAAGATCTATTCTTTTGCATTGTAAGTAGCAAAATTTAAAACGTTGAAAGAACGGTGAAATTAAAAATTTGTCGGGCTATTTGAATCGTAAATGGGGCTACAGGAGTCATTGTAAAGTGTCATGAAGTTATACACAACATGGAAAGTAACACTTTTTAATTATACCAGTAGTTGTTGGATGAGTTTCTCACACAGATTTCGTGGAACCACACCTTGCACTTATCGCACATGATCTACTCCCCTTCCTTCACAGCTCTACAGCGTAATATTTGATATTACAGAAACCACACGGTTCGTTTTCTTCCCCCGGCTCAGCTTCAGGTGATGATAAAGATGAATCTTCTCCTGGATTTATGAAGATAATGTTGCTGAACTCTGACTTTCTAAATTTGTTGGAAGATTAGAAAGATTTGCAGGGCGTGTGTTTTCTTCCGATTCTATGGTAACAGAACGGGAGCTATAATTCAGGTATGCGGACGAAGGAAGGAATTCGTGTAATGGTATTTTGTTAGGACTGAAGGAGAAAATTAGCTTTCACTCAAATTCTTTTATAGCATTTCCTAAATTAGCCTCACGTCTCTAGACTACGTCGAAAATTTTACCAAAAATTAGTTTTGTAGGGGATAATGGAATGTAGTCGAATTAAGTCGGGTGATGCTGAGGGAGTTAGATTGGGAAATGAGACAATTAAAGTAGTAAAGGAGTTTTGCTATTTAGGGGGCAAAATAACTGATGATGGTCGAAGTAGAGAGGATATAAAATGTAGACTGGCAATGGCAAGGAAAGCGTTTCTGAAGAAGAGAAATTTGTTAACATCGAGTATAGATTTAAGTGTCAGGAAGTCGTTTCTGAAAGTATTTGTATGGAGTGTAGCCATGTATGGAAGTGAAACATGGACGATAAATAGTTTGGACAAGAAGAGAATAGAAGCTTTCGAAATGTGGTGCTACAGAAGAATGCTGAAGATTAGATGGGTAGACCACATAATTAATGAGGAGGTATTGAATAGAATTGGGGAGAAGAGGAGTTTGTGGCACAACTTGACGAGAAGAAGGGACCGGTTGGTAGGACATGTTCTGAGGCATCAAGGGATCACAAATTTAGCATTGGAGGGCAGCGTGGAGGGTAAAAATCGTAGAGGGAGACCAAGAGACGAATACACTAAGGAGATTCAGAAGGATGTAGGCTGCAGTAGGTACTGGGAGATGAAGAAGATTGCACAGGATAGAGTAGCATGGAGAGCTGCATCAAACCAGTCTCAGGACTGAAGACAACAACAACAGGGGTGCTGAGGGATTGTAGTGTGTAATGAGGCTACATGAATACTTTGATACATAAGAAATAGTATATATTACGTCGCGTTTCAGAAAGTTCCACGAAGACTGCTGCTTGTGTAACAACGGTCGTGTAACAGAATGGCGTCCGACGTAGGTGCACGGGATGAGCAGTAGAATATTTTCTTATTTGTATCCACATAGCCCCACGATTGAGAAAGCCCCATCCTGCCTTAAGTCTGCCGGCACACTACTCGCCTTGCAGCCAGGTTCCAGCTCGGCCACCTCACCCCGAACGAACCTTCCCGGTCTCACTGTCACTACCTTCACGCCTCTCATCCCCAAGCGAGCCACGCCGTCCTAACGCAAAGATGTTCTACTAAAGACTGCGGCGCGAGCTATCGATCGTTCAACGGTTCAAATATGATTTACTGCACTGCACTGTAGTTCCTTCTCTAGATTGTCGCACAGATGACAAAATGGTAGATATCGACATAGACGACAGAGGGGTAGACAAACAATTAAAATCGCTCAAAAGAGGAAAGGCCACTGGAACTGACGGGATACCAGTTCGATTTTACACAGAGTACGCGAAGAAACTTGCACCCCTTCTTGTAGCGGTGTACCAATGGTCTCTAGAAGAGCGTAGCGTTCCAAAGGATCGGAAAAGGGCACAGGTCATCCCCGTTTTCAAGAAGAGACGTCGAACAGATGTGCAGAACTATAGACCTATATCTGTAACGTCGATCAGTTGTAGAATTTTGGAACACGTAAGTAAGTAAGAGCATATGCACTATCAGACCAATTGTGTGATTGGATTGAAGAGTTCCTAGATAATAGAACGCAGTATGTCATTCTCAATGGAGAGAAGTCTTCCGAAGTAAGAGTGATTTCAGGTGTGCCGCAGGGAAGTGTCGTACGACCGTTGCTATTCACAGTATACGTAAATGACCTTGTGGGTAACATCGGAAGTTCACTGAGACTTTTTGCGGATGATGCTGTGGTATATCGAGAGGTTGTAACAATGGAAAATTGTACCGAAATGCAGGAGGATCTGCAACGAATTGACGCATGGTGCAGGGAATTGCAGGCAATTCAATCTCAATGTAGACAAGTCTAATGTGCTGCGAATACATAGAAAGAATGATCTCTTATCATTTAGCTACATTATAGCAGGTCAGCAAGTGGAAGCAGTTAATTCCATAAATTATCTGGGAGTAGGCGTTAAGAGTGATTTGAAATGGAATGATCATATAAAGTTGATCATCGGTAAAGCAGATGCCAGACTGAGATTCATTGGAAGAAACCTAAGGAAATGCAATCCGAAAGCAAAGGAAGTAGGTTACAGTACACTTGTTCGCCAACTGCTTGAATACTGCTCAGCAGTGTGGGATCCGTACCAGATAGGGTTGATAGAAGAGATAGAGAAGATCCAACGGAGAGCAGCGCGCTTCGTTACAGGATCATTTAGTAATCGCGAAAGCGTTACGGAGATGATAGATAAACTCCAGTGGAAGACTCTGCAGGAGAGACGCTCAGTAGCTCGGTACGGGCTTTTGTTGAAGTTTCGAGATCATACCTTCACCGAGGAGTCAAGCAGTATATTGCTCCCTCCTACGTATATCTCGCGAAGAGACCGTGAGGATAAAATCAGAGAGATTAGAGCCCACACACAGGCATACCGACAATCCTTCTTTCCACGAACAATACGAGACTGGAGGAGAAGGGAGAACCGATAGAGGTACTCAAGGTACCCTCCGCCACACACCGTCAGGTGCCTTTCGGAGTATGGATGTAGATGTAGATGTAGATTTACATCAGACAACTCTGTTCGCCGAGGCGTCAACGTGAGTTCACTATAATTCTCCTCTAACCACTGTAGCACGGTTCTGGCTCCGAGGCACGGACAAGTGTTCTCCTGAAAGATGACATCACCGTCCGGAAGGACATCAAGCATGAAGGGATGCAGGTGGTTCGCAGCTGTCAGCGTGTCTTCGATTACTGCCACGCGTCTCATGGGTTGGGTTGGGTCGTTCTGGGGGAAGAGACCAAACAGCGAGTCTCATCGAGTTAGGGAAGGGCGGGGAAGGAAGTCGGCCGTGCCCGTTCAAAGGAACTATCCTGGCATTTGCCTGCAGTGATTTAGGGAAATCACGGTAAACCCAAATCAGAATGGCCGGACGCGGGATTGAACCGTCGTCCTTCCGAATGCGAGTCCAGTGTGCTAGCCACTGCGCCACCTCGCGCCGTACGGGTCCCATGGAAGTCCAGGGAAATGTCTGGGGACTGCTCCCACCAACCTGCGTCTGTGGCGCGCTACACCTTTCGGGCTGCCGTACACCCACATCAAATGTTCTTCACCTGAAGAGTCGGCACGTTTCCATTCAAACACAATGGTCCCGTGTCCACTACGATAGTAACTGATGATGTCGTTGGGTCAACATGTGAAGACATATGGATGGTCTGCTGCAGAACTCCATGTCCAATAGTAAACGACAACGGTGTGCTCCGAAACACATGTGCGTGCACCAGCATTGTGCTCTTTCGTCAGAGATGCCGCAGAAGACCATCTGTCCCACTTTACTGAGCGGACAAGCCTCCGAAACCCACGTTACGTTAAGACTCGTGGACGTCCAACCATTTAGCGTCTACTGGTACAGTGGTAGTTTGCCTGTCCTACTTCTTTCCGCAGATGCTCACGACAGTAGCACGTGGACATTGGACCAGCTTCTCCATTTTCGAGATACTCGTTCACAGTCTCTACATAATAATAATCTGTCCTTTGTAAAATTCGCTTATCTCAGTGGATTTCCCAATTTCTACATCTACATCTACATGATTACTCTGCAATTCACATTTAAGTGTTTGGCAGACGGTTCATCGAACCACAATCATACTATCTCTCTACCATTCCACTCCCGAACAGCGCGCGGGAAAAACGGTCACCTAAACCTTTCTGTTCGAGCTCTGATTTCTCTTATTTTCTTTTGAAGATCACTCCTACCTATGTAGGTTGGGCTCAACAAAATATTTTCGCATTCGGAAGAGAAAATTGGTGACTGAAATTGCGTAAATAGATCTCGCCGTGACGAATAACGTCTTTGCTTTAATGACTTCCATCCCAACTCGCGTATCATATCTGCCACACTCTCTCCCCTATTACGTGATAATACAAAACGAGCTGCCCTTTTTTGAACCCTTTCGATGTCCTCCGTCAATCCCACCTGGTAAGGATCCCACACCGCACAGCAATATTCTAACAGAGGACGAACGAGTGTAGTGTAAGCTGTCTCTTTAGTGGACTTGTTGCATCTTCTAAGAGTCCTGCCAATGAAACGCAACCTTTGGCTCGCCTTCCCCACAGTATTATCTATGCGGTCTTTCCAACTGAAGTTGTTCGTAATTTTAACATCCAGGTATTTAGTTGAATTGACAGCCTTGAGAATTGTACTATTTATCGAGTAATCGAATCCCAACGGATTTCTTTTGGAACTCATGTGGATCACCTCACACTTTTAGTTACTTAGCGTCAACTGCCACATGCCACACCATACAGCAATCTTTTCTAAAACGCTTTGCAACTGATACTGGTCTTCGGATGATCTTACTAGACGGTAAATTACAGCATCATCTGCGAATAACCTAAGAGAACTGCTCAGATTGTCACCCAGGTCATTTATATAGATCAGGAACAGCAGAGGTCCCAGGACGCTTCCCTGGGGAACACCTGATATCACTTCAGTTTTACACGATGATTTGCCGTCTATTACTACGAACTGCGACCTTCCTGACAGGAAATCACGAATCCAGTCGCACAACTGAGACAATACCCCATAGGCCCGCAGCGTCATTAGAAGTCGCTTGTGAGGAACGGTGTCAAAAGCTTTCGGAAAATCTAGAAATATGGAATAAATTGAGATCCCCTGTCGATAGCGGCCATTACTTCGCGCGAATAAAGAGCTTGCTGCGTTGCACAAAAACGGTGTTTTCTGAAACCATGCTGATTACGTATCAATAGATCGTTCCCTTCGAGGTGATTCATAATGTTTGAATACAGTATATGCTCCGAAACCCTACTGCAAACCGACGTCAATGATCTAGGTCTGTAGTTCGATGGATTACCCCTACTACCCTTCTTAAACACTGGTGCGACCTGCGCAATTTTCCAATCTGTAGGTGCAGATCTATCGGTGAGCGAGCGGTTGTATATGATTGCTAAGTAGGGAGCTATTGTATCAGCCTAATCTGGAAGGAACCTAATCGGTATATAATCTGGACCTGAAGACTTGCCCGTATCAACCGATTTGAGTTGCTACGCAACCCCTAAGGTATCTACTTCTAAGAAACTCATGCCAGCAGCTGTTCGTGTTTCAAATTCTGGAATATTCCATTCGTCTTCCCTGGTGAAGGAATATCGGAAAACTGCGTTCAATAACTCCGCTTGCAACCCATGTTTTCGCTAGGGTGATCACCCATTATGTGTCTGCTCCACTCACATACTTTTATTACTGCGTCACGTTCTCGCAACTCGACCAAGAAGCATCCAACATCGCGGTGGGCGGTAGTCATAATGTTTTGGCCTATCGGTGTACGTTATTCGGGTCACGCTGCACTTACTCGTTCTGGATATAGTACCTTATCTGCCTCGACCTGTATAAATGAGAACTAGAACATTAGTCGTAGAAGATACTCCTTATCTTCCTTAAAATGTTTATTTGAGCTGGTAAGAGCCTCCTCCCGTTTGCGCACGCGGTGTGAAAGTGCTAAACTGGGTTCAGGCAGCGATATACGGGCGCGGTCTCTCAGACGAGCCTGCGGAAACCTGGCGAATGGCAGCCACGTGTCTGCACTGCGTCCTCGACTATCGAGTCCTGCGATGGACCTCCCGAACTTGGCGGACAGAAGCGCGTTGCTTGCCCTCTTCCGTATAGTCGCGACTGCATCTCATTTCATTCCACGTCAAGGCGAGACAACGGTCCAGCCAGAAGGACGTCGCCTCATTCACCTTGCCGGTAAGGCAGCCACGAAATGTATCAGAGAGCGTGCAGGCGCCGTGAACCGTTTGTCACAGAAACACCTATTAAAAAAGCTCACCGTCACCTTGTAATTACCGTCCGATCGGCATTTTACCCGCCATTATTTAGAAAGTTGGTATATTCGTCCACAGCCCTTTTACGCAACTGTATTTAAAATGTCACTTAAATACAAAGAGTAAATAGTTTCAAAATTTAATTAATTCTCACCTATAATCATACTATTTACGATAAAGTGCGGAACCGCCTTTTAATATACATTAATAATGTATTTGTATTCTCTACGGAACTGAATGACAGGCAGTTTGTTTATTGCCATACGCATTTCGCTTCTTTTATTTTTGAAGCGTTTTCAGAGGCCTCTAATAGATGGAAACCTAAAATGCAGGTATGTGATGGGGGAGAAGATAGTAATTCCTTCAGATCTTGTGCGTTTTTGCCTTATGGGGGTGCTCTTTGTAAGGGGTCCGTAGGCCCTTACTATAACTTTGCACTCGGCGCAGGTCGATAGGGCGAACAATCGATTGAGACATGTTGCGAGAGCGAGTGTGGAGATGCGCCAGAGTGGTTGGCGGGAATGGTGTGTGTGTGTGTGGAGGCCATTATTGGAATACAGGGTTTTTAAACGAGAAGGGAGGGAGCTGCAGAGGGCAAAAACTGTAGAGGAAGACAGAGATTGGAATACGTCAAGCAAATAATTGAGAACATAGGTTGCAAGTGCTACTCTGAGATGAAGAGGTTAGCACAGGAAAGGAATTCGTGGCGGGCCGCATCAAACCAGTCAGTAGACTGATAAAAAAAAAAAAAAAAAACGAGAAGGGTGTCACCATCGCCGTGGTTAGACCCCTAAATAAATACCGGGAAAGTGATGAAGTATCTTTATAAAAGTGATCAGTGACGTTTTCTAGTGCCGATATTTAGTTTCGCGTCTACCACGCCGGCCTAACCTTGGATTGCAGTGTTGGATGCAGTGATGGATTAGCGTGTGACGATAATGGAAAATGAAGAAAGCCTGTGCTGACATTAGCCGTAATTAGATATGTATGACGAAGGCAGTGGCTGTCTCCTTTTTGTGTTTTGACAAGGATATAAGTTCGTAATTAGTAAAACTGTGTTGGTGTTCCTTATTACCATACATTCAGTATTATAGTATTGCACAGGATTCCGTAGCAGTCAATTCCGATTACCAGCCCCATTAGGTTCACGGTCATGTTAATAATAAATACTGGGCTGCTATTCGATCAGATCAGGTTGGGATAAAAAACGGAGGTGTTACATCTTTCCTCGAAGATAGGCCGTATTCTTGAGAAACACTGTGTGAAAGTGATCTTCCGCCCCCCCCCCCCCCCACGAAGATTGCAGCTTTACTCGGATTTGTGAAGGACGATTTACAGCTGCGTAAAGCGGGTGTGTATCAGATTCCTTGCGGAAATTGTGAGAAGTCGTACATAGGTCAAACAAACACGCACCGTTCATGAGAGGTGTGTGGAGCATCGATGATACGCACTCCTATTGCAGGCAGAGAACAGCTGTGGCCGAACATTGTACTGATACAGAGCATTCCGTGAATTACAGTGATCTGAAGGTTTTTTTAACAACTACCTCTTCCTTTAGGGATTCTGCCTTCAAGGAAGCTATAGAGATTAGATTAGCTAATAGTTTAATAAATAGAGATAATGGTTTTAATTTGGACAAAGCTTGTAATCCGGCTCTTGGGGAAATTAAACTGCAGAGAAGTGGTCACAGTGCCACCGCCGCCGATCATACATCGATAAGCGAATCAAATGTCTGTACGCCTTCGCCATAGACGGCGCATGTGTAAGAGCATTTCTCTGCCGCCGACCAGCATCTGTGACCTGCATGCGCAGTACCGTCGCTATGGAACATATAAGGCCGCACTTGGCATCTTATCGTCCAGGCAATCATGTTAGGCCGCACCAACCGCTCCTTTCATCTCCATGATTTCTACCTCACCCTTTATGGTCGTCCTATTCAGCTCACCCCCACCCTGAGATACCAGGGCCTCACCCTCGACTGACACCTCACCTGGACCCCTCATCTCCAGACCATCCAGCAGAAAGCCCATTCCCGTCTCCACCTTCTGAAACTCCTGTCTGGCCGGACATGGGGATTGCATCATTCTACCATCCCCCACACCTACAAATCCCTCATTCCTCCTATCCTCCAGTGTTGCCTGGATCTCTGCCCCCATCCACTTTTACAAGACCCTCGAAATCCTCGAACGCCATGCGCTCTTCCTTGCCTTCCGTATCCACCTTCCTTCCCCCACACGGCTCCTGTATGAACTGATCCCCTTCCCCCAACTCCTGTTTCTCCAACATCTCCGCATCCTTTACATAGTCCGCAGGCTTGGTTCAGAGGGTTCAAATGGCTCTGAGCACTATGGGACTCAACATCTTAGGTCATAAGTCCCCTAGAACTTAGAACTACTTAAACCTAACTAACCTAAGGACATCACACACACCCATGCCCGAGGCAGGATTCGAACCTGCGACCGTAGCAGTCCCGCGGTTCGTGACTGCAGCGCCAGAACCGCTAGACCACCGCGGCCGGCTCCGCAGGCTTGATCCCTCCCCCCCCCCCCGCCCTCTGGTTTCCTCCTTCCTCTCCACCCCCCGCCCGTTGCCGCGCCTCTATCGCCGTATCCCTCCCTCTCTCCACCTCCGCACCATCCATCTCCTTCATCAGGGCCATTTCCAGTGCCTCCCCCTCCCTTCCAACTATAACTTGGCTTTGTCCCCCCCCCTCCCCAGGGCCCCCTTTTTCTTTTCCCCTCCTTCTCTCAGAGCGGATTTTCCTCCTTCCCCCTCTTAGACCCTGCACCCCATCCTTGCCTCTTTCCTTCCCACATACCTCCCTACCTGGCCCTCTTGAGCGCGCCCCCTGCCCATCTCCCCCCTCCCTTCTTCCGGTCTCCCCCATCTCCTTGTGCCTGGCAGATCCTCCATTTTGATCATCGTCAGCGTGCTACATCAGTGTTGTGTTTAGTGCTGTTTCTCCAGTGCGTCAAGAGGTGTGATTTTAATTGTGTGCTGCCTTGAGGTTCGCTGACAGTGTTTGTTATGTGCTACGCCATCCGTCGATACATTTATGCTCCAGTCATACTGTGCCTTGTGTTCTTTTAATTGTCGCAGTGTGTGGTTTTTCTGTGTGTGTTACTTTTTTACGGCTTTACTCTCCATTTTACATTCGCCCATTTTTTGTCTGTTGCCTTCCATGATGTTCCCCCTTTTTTATATCTATGTTCACCATATTCTCTCCTTTGTACACTCCTGGAAATGGAAAAAAGAACACATTGACACCGGTGTGTCAGACCCACCATACTTGCTCCGGACACTGCGAGAGGGCTGTACAAGCAATGATCACACGCACGGCACAGCGGACACACCAGGAACCGCGGTGTTGGCCGTCGAATGGCGCTAGCTGCGCAGCATTTGTGCACCGCCGCCGTCAGTGTCAGCCAGTTTGCCGTGGCATACGGAGCTCCATCGCAGTCTTTAACACTGGTAGCATGCCGCGACAGCGTGGACGTGAACCGTATGTGCAGTTGACGGACTTTGAGCGAGGGCGTATAGTGGGCATGCGGGAGGCCGGGTGGACGTACCGCCGAATTGCTCAACACGTGGGGCGTGAGGTTACCACAGTACATCGATGTTGTCGCCAGTGGTCGGCGGAAGGTGCACGTGCCCGTCGACCTGTGACCGGACCGCAGCGACGCACGGATGCACGCCAAGACCGTAGGATCCTACGCAGTGCCGTAAGGGACCGCGCCGCCACTTCCCAGCAAATTAGGGACACTGTTGCTCCTGGGGTATCGGCGAGGACCATTCGCAACCGTCTCCATGAAGCTGGGCTACGGTCCCGCACACTGTTAGGACGTCTTCCGCTCACGTCCCAACGTCGTGCAGCCCGCCTCCAGTGGTGTCGCGACAGGCGTGAATGGAGGGACGAATGGAGACGTGTCGTCTTCAGCGATGAGAGTCGCTTCTGCCTTGGTGCCAATGATGGTCGTATGCGTGTTTGGCGCCGTGCAGGTGAGCGCCACAATCAGGACTGCATACGACCGAGGCACACAGGGCCAACACCCGGCATCATGGTGTGGGGAGCGATCTCCTACACTGGCCGTACACCACTGGTGATCGTCGAGGGGACACTGAATAGTGCACGGTACATCCAAACCGTCATCGAACCCATCGTTCTACCATTCCTAGACCGGCAAGGGAACTTGCTGTTCCAACAGGACAATGCACGTCCGCATGTATCCCGTGCCACCCAACATGCTCTAGAAGGTGTAAGTCAACTACCCTGGCCAGCAAGATCTCCGGATCTGTCCCCCATTGAGCATGTTTGGGACTGGATGAAGCGTCGTCTCACGCGGTCTGCAGGTCCAGCACGAACGCTCGTCCAACTGAGGCGCCAGGTGGAAATGGCATGGCAAGCCGTTCCACAG
The DNA here is from genome assembly GCF_023864275.1 of Schistocerca cancellata. Lineage (NCBI taxonomy): Eukaryota > Metazoa > Arthropoda > Insecta > Orthoptera > Acrididae > Schistocerca > Schistocerca cancellata. Next base: position 129,794,887 of record NC_064635.1, read on the forward strand.
GACTACATCCAGCATCTCTACGATCGTCTCCATGGGAGAATAGCAGCCTGCATTGCTGCGAAAGGTGGACATTCACTGTACTAGTGCCGACATTGTGCATGCTCTGTTGCCTGTGTCTATGTGCCTGTGGTTCTGTCAGTGTGATCATGTGGTGTATCTGACCTCAGGAATGTGTCAATAAAGTTTCCCCTTCCTGGGACAATGAATTCACGGTGTTATTATTTCAATTTCCAGGAGTGTATATTTTTAACTGTCCTCTACAATTTGTTTCTATGTCTTTCGGCTGAAGAGCAACACATATGCTGCTGCCAGCCCACCCCGATGGGGAATTGAAATACAATAAAGGAAAAAAAATCTTGTCATCAGTCTTGTGACTCACTCTGAGGATGGCCGGACGATACACAGCCGAAATATCAGTGTTGGAAATTTTATTTGCGCGGCTGCATGCCCGAAATTTAATGGGCCTCTGATAGATGTTTCTTCTTACAAATGTAATAAATGTATTATGTAGTAGTTACAATATGTTACTATGTTACATTTTGTCATGTTCTTCTCTTGTTTTACAGACTATAATCAACTTTTGCAGCACAAATTTCATGAGGTGAAATTATCGTTCAGCGTTACTATTTCCAGCGCTGATAGCCCATATGTGTAGTCCTGGAGATGTGTTCATCCAGTCCCCATGTTCCAGCTGGCCGATTTCCGGCGTTTTTTCAGCCACAATTGTCACAACACAACACTTACGTCAGCTGCACTTTTCATTTTGTGACACTTGCACTTTTCATTTTGCGATCAACATGTGGGTATTTTCGGTGTGTAGTGTTGCCTACTGTCGCGTGTTTATCTTTCGTCTTCTGTTTGTGTCGTGTGCATAGTTTGATATTTTTCATTTGTTGTGTGTGTGTGTGTGTGTGAGAGAGAGAGAGAGAGAGAGAGAGAGCGACAGTGGGAGAGAGAGAGAGACAGAGGGTGAGAGAGAGAGAGAAAGAGAGAGAGAGAAAGAGAGAGAGAGAGAGAGAGAGAGAGAGAAAGAAGGGGTATGTTTCAGATTTCTGCTTGTTACTGTTTTCGTGGCTGTGATCAGAGAGTTTTTGTATATATGGATTTGGTCATTAAGTTCTTCCCTTTTAACTGAAAGGGCTCTTTGTACGTGAAACTTTTCTTGTAATGTAATGTAATGAAAACAGAAAAAATGACGATATTTCTGTTCTGTTCATGACACCCTTGTGACGCCCAGAATTACCAGGGAACAACCGTGCAACTACAGATAGTAGGCTGTTGTGCAAGGTGACTGTCCCGAACACTCGTAACTATACGTAAACACGAGGCTCTAAAACACAAAGTAATAACAGAAATAAAGAATTATTTCGTTTATGCCAAAAATTGATATTCAGATTTTAGTCTTGGCAGATTTGGAATCAAAGGTGCTGACTAACAAACAGGCGTCCTTCCATGGGACTTGAAAACGTTCGTGCACGAAAACGTAGTGTTGCACAAGAATTGAAATCCACATTCCACTACATTGCGGAACGTCAAAGACAGAGTCAGACCCGTGGACAATGTGATCCAGCATCGCTTTTACGACACAAGCAGACCTGAGGGGGCAGCATACCGTACATACTGTCAAAATAATACGACGCACCACGACGGAAATATCCGAATGGGACGGAAATTGGTAGACGGGATGTACTTGTGTAGACGAACAAATGATTATAATTGCAGAAAAATTGGGTGATTTATTAAAGAGAAACGACTTCACAAATTGAGCATATACACCACTGGCCATTAAAATTGCTACACCACGAAGATGACGTGCTACAGACGCGATATTTAACCGACAAGAAGATGCTGTGATATTCAAATGATAAACTTTTCAGAGAATTTACATAAGATTGGCGCCGATGGCGACACCTACAACTTGCTGACATGAGGAAAGTTTCCAACCGATTTCTCATACACAAACAGCAGTTGACCGGCCTTGCCTGGTGAAACGTTGTTGTGATGCCTCGAGTAAGGAGGTGAAATGCGTACCATCACGTTACCGACTTTGATAAAGGTCGGGTTGTAGCCTATAATTGCGGTTTATCGTATCGCGACATTGCTGCTCACGTTGGTCGAGATCCAATGACTGTTAGTATAATATGGAATCGGTGGGTTCAGAAGGGTAATACGGAACGACGTGCTGGATCCCAACGGCCTCGTATCACTAGCAGTCGAGATGACAGGCATCTTATCCGCACGGCTGTAACGGATCGTGCAGCCACGTCTCGATCCCTGAGTCAACACATGGGGACGTTTGCAAGACAACAACCATCTGCACGAACAGTTCGACGTCGTTTGCAGCAGCATGGATTATCAGCTCGAAGACCACGGCTGCGGTTACCCTTGATGCTGCATCACCGACAGGAACACCTGCGATGGTGCACTCAACGACGAACCTGGCTGCACGAATGGCAAAATGTCATGTTTTCGGATGAATCCAGGTTCTGTTTACAGCATCATGATGGTCGCATCCGTGTGTGGTGACATCGCGGTGAACGCACATTGGAAGCGTGTAGTCGTCATCGCCATACTGGCGTATCACCCGGCTTGGTGGTATGATTACGCGTCTCGGTCACCTCTTGTTCGCATTGACGGCACTTTGAACAGTGGACGTTACATTTCAGATTTGTTACGACCCGTGGCTCTACCCTTCATTCGATCACTGCGGAACCCTACATTTCAGCAGGATAATGCACGACCGCATGTTGCAGATATTGCACGGTCCTTTCCGGATACTGAAAATGTTCGACTGCTGCAGTGGCTAGCACATTCTCCGGATCTCTCACCAATTGAAAACGTCTGGTCAATGGTGGCCGAGCAACTGGTTCGTCACAATGCGCCAGTCACTACTCTTGATGAACTGTGGAATCGTGTTGAACCTGCCTGAGCAGCTGTACCTGTACAAGCATCCAAGCTCTGTTTGACTCAATGCCCAGGCGTATCAAGGCCGTTATTACGGCCAGAGGTGGTTGTTCTGGGTACTGATTCCTCAGGATCTACGCACCCAAATTGCGTGCAAATGCAGTCACATGTCAGTTCTAGTATATTTTTCCACAGAATACCCGTTTATCATCTGCATTTCTACTTGCTGTAGCAATTTTAATGGCCGGTAGTGTAAATAACGTGTGCCCTTATGCCAACAGTTATTCGGCTTGGCGTTGATTAATAGAGTTCTTGGATATGAAACTTTCTGGCAGATTAAAACTGTGACTCGAACTTGGGACCTTTGCCTTTCGCGAGCACAACTAACGCCACGTCCTCACAGTTTTACGTATGCCAGTACCTCGTCTCCTGCCTTCCAGACTTCACAGAAGCTCTCCTGCAGGTTCGCGGATGTCCTCCTGATCGATATAGTGCCAAATTCTATCCAATTGGCGCGTTACATCGTCAAAATCCGGATCTGGTAGGGAGTCCCTGCCCATAATACTCCAAACTTCCTCAGATCTGAAGACATCCGGAGACGTTGCTGGACATGGTATGATCTGGCAAGCACGAAGGTAAGCAGTAGGAATTGTCGTCGTGTGCAGGGGGGCCCAGGATGGTTTTGCCATAGAGGGCAACAGAACTGGGCGTGGACTGTCATTGACGTAATGCTGTGATTTAAGAGTGCAGCGGATGACAACCAAAGGGGTACACACCCAAACCCGAGGGAGGACTCGAACCTCTGCCGGGATAGGCCGCACACTCCATAACTGCAGCGCCCTAGACCGCTCGGCTAATCCCGCGCAGCACAGTAAAAGTATTTATGATATCTTGCCACTGGCGTTGTTTACATACCTCCAGTATCTCTCAGGATTTTCAGCTAGATTTAGAGACAAAGTTTCGTCATGGAAAGTATTAAAAGTTCCTCGCATTGATGGTTGTTACTACAATTCGAGCTTCTGTAAAACATCGCCAAAATTGCAGATTTGTGTCCATTTTAATTTAGCATGCTTCTTTCGTTCCTCGTTATGACCTTGAAAAGAATCGAGCTCCGACTACGAAACTCTGTGATGGTGTCTGTCATAGTTTACATATACAGCCTCGGAAGTCATACATATTTCCCACAGATGGGTTATTTAGGGGAGACCTTGGTTGTAGAAGTTCGCAATTGGGCTGTTCAGGATAAGGTCCGCCTTGTCGCCATTCTACACATGCCTGCCACGCAATGGTTTCTGCACCTAATGAAAGAGGGGGACACACTGGGTACTATGTCATAAGAAAGCGGCGTCGATGTAAAGTCTGATAACACAAGAAAATAAGAAAACAGCATGTATGAATGCCCAGTTTAGAATTAGCGGTATTTGTGAATGAATGATGTGTGTGTAGTGTAATTGTAACGTGTTATATGAAATTCCCCCCCCCCCCCACCCTCCATGAACCATGGACCTTGCCGTTGGTGGGGAGGCTTGTGTGCCTCAGCGATACAGATAGCCGTACCGTAGGTACAACCACAACGGAGGGGTATCTGTTGAGAGGCCAGACAAACGTGTGGTTCCTGAAGAGGGGCAGCAGTCTTTTCAGTAGTTGCAAGGGCAACAGTCTGGATGATTGACTGATCTGGCCTTGTAACATTAACCAAAACGGCCTTACTGTGCTGGTACCGCGAACGGCTGAAACCAAGGTGAAACTACGGCCGTAATTTTTCCCGAGGGCATGCAGCTTTACTGTATGATTAAATGATGATGGCGTCCTCTTGGGTAAAAAATTCCGGAGGTAAAATAGTCCCCCATTCGGATCTTCGGGCGGGGACTACTCAAGAGGATGTCGTTATCAGGAGAAAGAAAACTGGCGTTCTACGGATCGGAGCGTGGAATGTCAGATCCATTAATCGGGCACGTAGGTTAGAAAATTTAAAAAGGGAAATGGATAGGTTAAAGTTAGATATAGTGGGAATTAGTGAAGTGCGATGGCAGGAGGAACAAGACTTCTGGTCAGGTGACTACTGGGTTATAAACACAAAGTCAAATAGGGGTAATGCAGGAGTAGGTTTAATAATGAATAGGAAAATAGGAATGCGGGTAAGCTACTACAAACAGCATAGTGAACGCATTATTGTGGCCAAGATAGATACGAAGCCCACACCTACTACAGTAGTACAAGTTTATATGCCAACTAGCTCTGCAGATGACGAAGAAATTGAAGAAATGTATGATGAAATAAAAGAAATCATTCAGATAGTGAAGGGAGACGAAAATTTAATAGTCATGGGTGACTGGAATTCGAGTGTAGGAAAAGGGAGAGAAGGAAACGTAGTAGGTGAATATGGATTGGGGCTAAGAAATGAAAGAGGAAGCCGCCTGGTAGAATTTTGCACGGAGCACAACTTAATCATAGCTAACACTTGGTGTAAGAATCATGATAGAAGGTTGTATACATGGAAGAACCCTGGAGATACTAAAAGGTATCAGATAGATTATATAATGGTAAGACAGAGATTTAGGAACCAGGTTTTAAATTGTAAGACATTTCCAGGGACAGATGTGGACTCTGACCATAATTTATTGGTTATGACCTGTAGACTAAAACTGAAGAAACTGCTAAAGGTGGGAATTTAAGGAGATGGGACCTGGATAAACTGAAAGAACCAGAGGTTGTAGAGAGTTTCAGGGAGAGCATAAGGGAACAATTGACAGGAATGGGGGAAAGAAATACAGTAGAAGAAGAATGGGTAGCTTTGAGGGATGAAGTAGTGAAGGCAGCAGAGGATCAAGTAGGTAAAAAGAAGAGGGCTAGCAGAAATCCTTGGGTAACAGAAGAAATATTGAATTTAATTGATGAAAGGAGAAAATATAAAAATGCAGTAAGTGAAGCAGGCAAAAAGGAATACAAACGTCTCAAAAATGAGATCGACAGGAAGTGCAAAATGGCTAAGCAGGCATGGCTAGAGGACAAATGTAAGGATGTGGAGGCTTATCTCACTAGGGGTAAGATAGATACTGCCTACAGGAAAATTAAAGACACCTTTGGAGATAAGAGAACCACTTGTATGAACATCAAGAGCTCAGATGGAAACCCAGTTCTAAGCAAAGAAGGGAAAGCAGAAAGGTGGAAGGAGTATATAGAGGGTTTATACAAGGGCGATGCACTTGAGGACAATATTATGGAAATGGAAGAGGATGTAGACGAAGATGAAAAGAGTTTGACAGAGCACTGAAAGACATGAGTCGAAACAAGGCCCCCGGAGTAGACAACATTCCATTGGAACTACTGACGGCCTTGGGAGAGCCAGTCCTGACAAAACTCTACCATCTGGTGAGCAAGATGTATGAAACAGGCGAAATACCCTCAGACTTCAAGAAGAATATAATAATTCCAATCCCAAAGAAAGCAGGTGTGGACAGATGTGAAAATTACCGAACAATCAGTTTAATAAGCCACAGCTGCAAAATACTAACACGAATTCTTTACAGACGAATGGAAAAACTAGTAGAAGCCGACCTCGGGGAAGATCAGTTTGGATTCCGTAGAAATACTGGAACACGTGAGGCAATACTGACCTTACGACTTATCTTAGAAGAAAGATTAAGGAAAGGCAAACCTACGTTCCTAGCATTTGTAGACCTAGAGAAAGCTTTTGACAATGTTGACTGGAATACTCTCTTTCAAATTCTAAAGGTGGCAGGGGTAAAATACAGGGAGCGAAAGGCTATTTACAATTTGTATAGAAACCAGATGGCAGTTATAAGAGTCGAGGAGCATGAAAGGGAAGCAGTGGTTGGGAAGGGAGTAAGACAGGGTTGTAGCCTCTCCCCGATGCTATTCAATCTGTATATTGAGCAAGCAGTAAAGGAAACAAAAGAAAAATTCGGAGTAGGTATTAAAATCCATGGAGAAGAAATGAAAACGTTGAGGTTCGCCGATGACATTGCAATTATGTCAGAGACAGCAAAGGACTTGGAAGAGCACTTGAACGGAATGGACGGTGTCTTGAGGGGAGGATATAGGATGAACATCAACAAAAGCAAAACGAGGATAATGGAATGTAGTCGAATTAACTCGGGTGATGTTGAGGGTATTAGATTAGGAAATGAGACACTTAAAGTAGTAAAGGAGTTTTGCTATTTGGGGAGCAAAATAACTGATGATGGTCGAAGTAGAGAGGATATAAAACGTAGACTGGCAATGGCAAGGAAAGCGTTTCTGAAGAAGAGAAATTTGATAACATCGAGTATAGATTTAAGTGTCAGGAAGTCATTTCTGAAAGTATTTGGCTGGAGTGTAGCCATGTATGGAAGTGAAACATGGACGGTAAATAGTTTGGACAAGAAGAGAATAGAAGCTTTCCAAAGTGGTGCTACAGAAGAATGCTGAAGATTAGATGGGTAGATCACATAACTAATGAGGAAGTATTGAATAGGATTGGGGAGAAGAGAAGTTTGTGGCACAACTTGACCAGAAGAAGGGATCGGTTGGTAGGACATGTTCTGAGGCATCAAGGGATCACCAATTTAGTATTGGAGGGCAGCGTGGAGGGTAAAAATCGTAGGGGGAGACCAAGAGATGAATACACTAAGCAGATTCAGAAAGATGTAGGTTGCAGTAGGTACTGGGAGATGAAGAAGCTTGCACAGGATACAGTAGCATGGAGAGCTGCATCAAACCAGTCTCAGGACTGAAGACCACAACAACAACAACATATGAAATTGTCTTTCAAACAGATAATGGTTAATAAGTTTTATCACAGATCTTCAAATGGTTCAAATGGCTCCGAGCACTATGGGACTTAACAGCTGTGGTCATTAGTCCCCTAGAACTTAGAACTACTTAAACCTACCTAACCTAAGGTCATCATACACATTCATGCCCGAAGCAGGATTCGAACCTGCGACCGTAGCAGTCGCGCGGTCACAGATCTTCTTACACTCTTTTAAATTGTAATAATGTTAACACAGATTTACTACAGTCAACACTACGATGTGTTAAATAATTGATTAATAATTATTTTATTTTATTGTAGTTACGCTATCTTTCAGATAATTCACTGCACATCAAAGCAAAAACAACATATGAACATGATCTTTTTTGGTCTCATGGTTGGAAATTCTATGGTTCGTATGTATGTACATTTATTAGTAGCAGACTGGTTTGTTAATTTTAATTACATGAAGTATATTTAGTCATAGCATTCACTGTAATGGCGCGTACGTCAAAAATAATGTATTCGACGTTCGTGGCCCAGTACAGCAAAATTTGCATCATAAAATGAAAATAATGACGAAGATAGTTCAACACTTCGGTAAATGCATAAACTGAATACGTTATCTCAATAATATCTGGATTAGAAGAGCCGTAATTACCAAAAATAGTTGTACCGAACGTAATGGCGGACAACAACAGTGTGAGATAGTAATTAATAAAATTTTCAGTAAGTGCAGGAAATGACACAATTATTCCATAAATAAAGGATGGTTTAAATAGCAACAAATGCCATTTTGTGTTCTGAAAACTATCTAGATAAATTAACAATTATTACATATACTAAAGTCCTCCTAATATGGAAAGTAGGAAGAGTGCGTCTTGGTAGGGCAGCGGTACCATTTAAAAAGGTAAATGTCTACTCTTTTATCTGACAGATGAGATTTAACAGAATATATAGTGTATTCTTTAATCGCTGACTTTACAGATAATACGATTAAATCGTCCATGCCTTTGTCCTTTTCGCTCGATGCACTTCAATGAAAAAATGTCAACGTTTTTCATATATTAGAGAAAAATATGAAGTCTTTTTTTTGGTCAAGTATATGCACAGCGAAAAGTACTCCAGGAGACGGCACACTGGGACGAGCATAGCCTGTTAGCACCACATCAAGGCAGTCACAAAAATACAGTCACCTTCACCTTGTCCTATGATGGCTGAGTTTTCCGGTGGCGCCGAATGCACAACTTGTCACTGCTCGTGTCGTCCTTCTGTCTCAGTGGCATATTGCTTCGACCGGCATGACAGTCAAGCAGCTACAGAAATTACTGTATGGATTGACCTCACATGGATGCAAACATTTCCACTGCTGACCCCGGCACAGGTCCACTTACGTGCTGCGCCATTTTCTTTTGGCCCCTGTGTAGCTGGACTGCAGTCATGTGCTTGCAGACAAACGAACATTAATCATGTAACTTCATTTTTTAAAGGTGTTATCTACCATGCACCACACTAGCAGCAGCCAGTGGCAACAGGGGCGGCACTGGAGGTATCCAGTGCTGGGCACAGCATGAGACTACAGAGCGTAGTTGAGCTGCTTAGTCTACGAGTAACTCACAACAGTGCTACAGAGCTAGTGGGACTGATACAAAGCAGAGCAACGGCGGAAAATTAACACTGCATTACATCTATAGTAACAGTTGCCGATGTTGGCATTTTGTGAAAAACAAGCTGAGCCATGCACGACTCGTTTTCATGCCATATATTGGTTGTCATCTTCTATTACGGTACATCTACATCTACATCTACATCTATACCCCGCAATCCATCATACGGTGCATGGCGGAGGGTACCTCGTACCACAACTAGCATCTTCTCTCGCTGTTCCACTCCCAAACAGAACGAGGGAAAAATGACTGCCTGTATGCCTCTGTACGAGCCCTAATCTCTCTTATCTTATCTTTGTGGTCTTTCCGCGAAATGTAAGTTGGCGGCAGTAAAATTGTACTGCAGTCAGCCTCAAATACTGGTTCTCTAAATTTCCTCAGCAGCGATTCACGAAATGAACGCCTCCTTTCCTCCAGAGACTCCCACCCGAGTTCCTGAAGCATTTCCGTAAATCTCGCGTGATGATCAAACCTACCAGTAACAAATCTAGCAGCCCGCCTCTGAATTGCTTCTATGTCCTCACTTAATCCGAACTGATAGTGATCCCAAACGCTCAAGCAGTACTCAAGAATAGGTCGTATTAGTGTTTTATAAGCGGGCTCCTTTACAGATGAACCACATTTTATTTATTATATTCATTATTATTTAATCGACGTGACTGTGTCAAGCGCTACACTACTAATGGAGTATTCAAACATTACAGGATTCTTTTTCCTATTCATCTGCATTAATTTACATTTATCTATATTTAGAGTTAGCTGCCATTCTTTACACCAATAACAAATCCTGTCCAAGTCATCTTGTATCCTCCTACAGTCACTCAACGACAACACCTTCCTGTACACCACAGCATCAAAATGGTTCAAATGGCTCTGAGCACTATGGGACTCAACATCTTAGGTCATAAGTCCCCTAGAACTTAGAACTACTTAAACCTAACTAACCTAAGGACATCACACACACCCATGCCCGAGGCAGGATTCGAACCTGCGACCGTAGTAGTCCCGCGGTTCCGGACTGCAGCGCCAGAACCGCTAGACCATCGCGGCCGGCACCACAGCATCATCAGCAAACAGCCGCACATCGCTATCCACCCTATCCAAAAGGTCATTCATGTAGATAGAAAACAACAGCGGACCTACCACACTTCCCTGGGGCACTCCAGATGATACCCTCACCTCCGATGAACACTCACTATCGAGGACAACGTACTGGGTTCTATTACTTAAGAAGTCTTCGAGCCACTCACATACTTGGCAACCAATCCCATATGCTGGTACCTTAGTTAGGAGTCTGCAGTGCAGCACCGAGTCAAACGCTTTCCGGAAGTCAAGGAATATGGCATCCGTCTGATACCCTTCATCTATGGTTCGCAAGATATCATGTGAAAAAAGGGCGAGTTGCGTTTCGCAGGAGCGATGCTTTCTAAAGCCGTGCTGATGCATAGACAGCAACTTTTCTGTCTCAAGGAAATTCATTATATTCGAACTGAGAATATGTTCGAGAATCCTGCAACAAACCGATGTTAAGGATATTGGTCTGTAATTTTGAGGATCCGTCCTTCTACCCTTCTCATATACAGGCGTCGCCTGCGCTTTTCTCCGGTCGCTCGTGACTTTACATTCTGCAAGAGATTCGCGATAAATGCAAGCTAAGAAAGGAGCCAATGCAGTAGAGTACTCTCTGTAAAACCGAATTGGAATCCCATCAGGACCTGGAGATTTATTTAATTTCAACCCATTCAGCTGCTTCACAACCCCAGGGATGTCTATCACTATGTCCTCCATACGAGAATCTGTACGAGACTCAAACGGCGGTATGTTTGTACGATCCTCCTGCGTGAAAGATTTCTCAAATGCTAAATTTAAAATGTCAGCTTTCGTTCTGCTGTCTTCCGTTGCCAGGCCAGACTGATCAGTGAGTGACTGGATGGAAGCCTTCGACCCGCTTACCGATTTTACGTAAGAGCAGAATTTCCTTGGGTTTTCAGCAAGATCTTTTGCTAAGGTATGACGGTGGTAGTGGTTGAATACTTCGCGTCTCGCTCTTTTTACAGCAGCACGAATCTCTACTAACTTTTGCCTGTCCTCATTCTCCCGATCTTTCTTGTCCGCGAGTGCAGCTGCCTTTGCTTCCTGAGCATTCTACGAATTGCGCTGTTAATCCGCGGTGGGTCCTTTCCGTCCGTAACCCACTTTTTTCGGCACATACTTGTCCAATACGTGATTTACAATGTGTTTAAAACTTGCCCATAATTATTCCACGTCCATCGTACCGGAAGTAAATGAAGTCGATTCATTTACTAAGTGGGATTCTAACAACTGCTTATCTGCTCTTTCTAGTAAGAATACACTCCTAGCCTTCTTGACCGACTTTATAACTTTCGTAACCATAGTCGTAATGACAACATCATGATTACTAATCCCTGTCTCGTTTTCTTATTCCATTTACTGGCGTCACTAACTTCCTGCCTTACTTGCCCGTGAGCGGCAGCAGCAGCTCGTATCGATAGGTGCACTGTCGGACCATCTCTGGAGCGACCGGTAGTATTTCCAGGACGTTGTGTGTCTGGCTGTCAGTTGGAGATCGGACCTGAGTTGGAACGTGGCAGAAGGGCGATCGGGATTCAGCGGCAGTGCAGTCGGACATGGAGCCCCAGTGACGTCCGCACAGCCAGTACCAGCGGAGACGACCGTTGGTTGATCGTTCGGTCGGTCGCCTCATGGACGATGTGTACGAGGTGCATTCAAGTTCTAAGGCCTCCGATTTTTTTTTCTAATTAACTACTCACAAGAAATCGATGAAACTGGCGTTACTTCTCGACGTAATCGGCCTGCAGACGTACACATTTTTCACAACGCTGACGCCATGATTCCATGGCAGCAGCGAAGGCTTCTTTAGGAGTCTGTTTTGACCACTGGAAAATCGCTGAGGCAATAGCAGCACGGCTGGTGAATGTGCGGCCACGGAGAGTGTCTTTCACTGTTGGAAAAAGCCAAAAGTCACTAGGCGCCAGGTCAGGTGAGTAGGGAGCATGAGAAATCACTTCAAAGTTGTTATCACGAAGAAACTGTTTCGTAACGTTAGCTCGATGCGCGGGTGCGTTGTCTTGGTGAAACAGCACACGCACAGCCTTTCCCGGACGTTTTTGTTGCAGTGCAGGAAGGAATTTGTTCTTCAAAACATTTTCGTAGGATGCACCTGTTACCGTAGTGCCCTTTGGAACGCAATGGGTAAGGATTACGCCCTCGCTGTCCCAGAACATGGACACCATCATTTTTTCAGCACTGGCGGTTACCCGAAATTTTTTTGGTGGCGGTGAATCTGTGTGCTTCCATTGAGCTGACTGGCGCTTTGTTTCTGGATTGAAAAATGGCATCCACGTCTCATCCATTGTCACAACCGACGAAAAGAAAGTCCCATTCATGCTGTCGTTGCGCGTCAACGTTGCACGGCAACATGCCACACGGGCAGCCGTGTGGTCGTCCGTCAGCATTCGTGGCACCCACCTGGATGACACTTTTCGCATTTTCAGGTCGTCATGCAGGATTGTGTGCACAGAACACACAGAAATGCCAACTCTGGAGGCGATCTATTCAACAGTCATTCGGCGATCCCCCAAAACAATTCTCTCCACTTTCTCGATCATGTCGTCAGACTGGCTTGTGCGAGCCCAAGGTTCTTTCGGTTTGTTGTCACACAATGTTCTGCATTCATTAAACTGTCGCACCCACGAACGCACTTTCGACACATCCATAACTCCATCACCACATGTTTCCTTTAACTGTCGATGAATTTTGTAGTGGACTGACAAGACAGCCAGTCCACAGTGACGGGTAACCGAAAGGCACGCGTTTACACACGCAGGCTTGCTTTAGGTCTGAAACAGGATACGTAATGAATGCTATAAAGAAAAGTACGTAGCTGCTGGAATACTTAACTTTAATCCATCATTTGTATACAGCATTCTTGATGATACAAGTGAGACTCTCTCTAGAAATGGTTAATGGCGCCTTGCTAGGTCGTAGCCATGGACTTAGCTGAAGGCTATTCTAACTATCTCTCGGCAAGTGGGAGAAAGGCTTCGTCAGTGTAGTCGCTAGCAAAGTCGTCCGCACAACTGGGGCGAGTCCTAGTACGTCTCTCTAGACCTGCCGTGTGGTGGCGCTCGGTCTGCGATCACTGACAGTGGCGACACGCGGGTCCGACATGTACTAATGGACCGCGGCCGATTTAAAGCTACACCTAGCAAGTGTGGTGTCTGGCGGTGACACCACGCCGGCCGCGGTGGTCTAGCGGTTCTGGCGCTGCAGTCCGGAACCGCGGGACTGCTACGGTCGCAGGTTCGAATCCTGCCTCGGGCATGGGTGTGTGTGACGTCCTTAGGTTAGTTAGGTTTAAGTAGTTCTAAGTTCTAGGAGAGTTACGTCCTAAGATGTTGAGTCCCATAGTGCTCAGAGCCACTTGAACCATTTTTTTTTTGGTGGCACCACAAATTTCAATTGGTTTCACACCACGCAAATTCAGAAAACAAATGATTGCACGCTTTCAAGTAAGGAAAACGTCGCCATTTTAAGAATTTAAAACAGTTCTCATTCTCGCCGCTGGCGGTAAAATTCCATCTGCCGTACGGTGCTGCCATCTCTGGGACGTATTGACAATGAACGCGGCCTCATTTTAAAAGAATGCGCATGTTTCTATCTCTTTCCAGTCCGGAGAAAAAAAAATCTGAGGCCTTAGAACTTGAATGCACCTCGTATTTGGGTCGGTTCCTTCCTGTAGAGAGATGTTGGTTGTGTTTCCTCTGCACGGTTGGGTCCGAGCCGGTGTCTCCCGGACGTTGTCCATCCGAAGGAAGACAGTGAGTGGGAGACGCACCAGCAGTCGAGTCGCGACGGCGCAGCCGTCGCGGACGGACCAGCAGTGTAGTCGGGCAGCAGTGTAGTGGAGCAGCAAGCAAACCCCCGTCGCGCGGAGTCGGGCTCGAGCCGCTGGCAGCGAGCACGCGCGGTTGGAGTGTGAGGTGCTGCTTGCGAGTGCTACGAAGTTCGTCGCCCACCGATGTTGGGGTTGAAAGTTGAGTCCTCATCTAACCTACTATCCAAGCTCAACTGTTTGCATTTTTTCATTTGATCCTGCTTGTCGCTTTGGGGCATTCCCACGAGCAACAACCTGTGTGTACTGGGTGATCAAAAAGTCAGTATAAATTTGAAAATTTAATAAACCACGGAATAATGTAGATAGAGAGGTAAAAATTGACACACATGCTTGGAATGACATGGGGTTTTATTAGAACAAAAAAAAAAACACCCCATATTGCTAGACGCGTGAAAGATCTCTTGCGCGCGTCGTGTGGTGATGATCGTGTGCTCAGCCGTCCAGGTCCCCAGACCTCAGTCCATGCGATTATTGGCTTTGGGGTTACCTGAAGTCACAAGTGTATCGTGATCGACCGACATCTCTAGGGATGCTGAAAGACAACATCCGACGCCAATGCCTCACCATGACTCTGGATATGCTTTACAGTGCTGTTCCAACATTATTCCTCGACTACAGCTATTGTTGATGAATGATGGTGGACATATTGAGCATTTCCTGTAAAGAACATCATCTTTGATTTGTCTTACTTTGTTATGCTAATTATTGCTATTCTGATTAGATGAAGTGCCATGTGTCAGACATTTTTTGAATGTTTGTATTTTTTTGGTTCTAATAAAACCCCATGTCATTCTAAGCATGTGTGTCAATTTGTACCTCTCTATCTACATTATTCCGTGATTTATTCAGTTTTCAAATTTATACTGACTTTTTGATCACCCGGTATTTAAGTTGGCTAAGATTCCAGCCGTTTTCCTGTGGAGTTTAACTTAATTTAATTTATTCCCTGTTATTGAAGTTGACCAGCGGTATCTTCTGCCTTGTGGACATTGACGTTCCGGTTACCTGCCCTGGTCGTTGACGTAATTTTCGTCATGTTTTTGCTGTCCAGCGTGGCGTGCAGTTCGACGGTTTACTTGTTGCTGGTCGGTGTGGGCGCCAATATTGTGTGTGTCGTGTATTGAAATCTTGTGGTCGTTTTGCTGGTTGTGTGGAGCGGAACTGATTTTGTTGGTTGGTCGGTCGGCCGTCTGTCGGTTGGGTTGCCTCCAGATTAAGAAGTCGTTGGACAGGCTTCCTGTCTCAGCTAAGCGGGCGTTAGTGTTACAATCTCAGGCCGACCCTTGGAAACTTCTGAGCGCCATTTCTTGTGTGTTATGCAGTAATTTTGCTGTTTGGATTTTTGTTATTTGATTGATGTGTGGTTTTCAGCCGTGTTTTAATGTGTCTTAAATTAATGTCCTTGTCTTGCCCTTAAGGCATGATGTTATTCTTTATTTTATATGAAATGTTTTAAGATAAGGCCTTCTGCTTTTTGATTGAAACTCTTCTTATTACCTAATATGCGTCGTGCAGTTAAGTTCCATTAAAATTAAATTGCTAAGGCCTTTAGCCTGTTTAGATTGAATTCTTGGGTGAAACCTCCATTAGAACCTTGTATTTCAGTTTCTTGCTTAGGCCTTGTGTCGGATTTTGAGTGTGGCCTTCAGCCAACCTAAAGTTAATCAAAGGAGGTCGATTTTAGTTTTGAGTATTTTGCATCCTTGTTGTAATTTTGTGTGTTGATGAATAAAGTTTGTATCTTGAGGAAACTGATTGCAACATATTTTGGCCGCTTTCCACAACCTGATCTGTTCTGTCCTGCTAGCGCGGAGTTTCAGAAACCCAAGAATTTCTCAGACTGAAAAAGAAGTGGCAGATGAACAACTATAGTGCGCATCATTTACGACAGCGGCCGAGTTTAGGTTCGTTCTGCACGTCTGACGTCACAAAACACAGTCAGCCAATGAACAGAGAACAACGTTGCCAGAGCTTGACTGCAGTGCAGAGCACGGACGAGTGGCTTCAGTTTTAGAAACGTTCAGTCATAAATAAAGCAATTGAATAAAAGCAATGTCTTGACAGCAGACTTTCTTTTATAGAAAGTTTGGAAAAAGCATTCTTTATAACAATTGCTTCATGTTCTATTAATTAATTAAACCAAACCAGCAATAAGCCTCCTAATTCAGGCGATAGCAAGGAAAGGTGTTTGTATCATTCTCACGAACCGCTTTTTTGCAATAAAGAACAGCGGTAATTGTTTATTTACTATTGTACTTCGACGAAACGTGAGTAATTCATAGTCATACCAACAGTGTTTGTCGGTATTTTGTGTGATATATTCAGACTCCTCCAGGAAATCTGTTGAATGATGAGCTGCGTTAGCGTAATGGTTAAAGTGTTAGGCTGCTAAGCGAAAGGTTCCGAGTTCGGTGCTTCATATTTTCTTTACTTAAAAACAATATCGAAGTGTCTTACTTCATGAATTTTATTCGTTTGAATGTAATTTTTTGAAATTTCTAGTGCTTTGTCTCTTCATTTTAATCATAATAAGTTTTCGGTTTTTCTAATTTTGTCCTCCAATATTTCTTTTCACAGCAATTAAAAACAATGAAAAGCCAGACATACAATATTCATGTTATCTGTTTGTATATCTTCTCTTCCGCAGTCGCTGTTTTACTATTCATATTGACATACATATTCTTTTTGCGACAGTACTAAAAGTATTATTTAGAACAGAATTTCGGCTCGTACGATGCCGAGCTACCTGATTGTCTGACGCAATTCTTTGCTTCGCTGCTTTGGCAACATCACCATATTCAATGTTTTCGTCGACCTATGTTTTGGCAAGTATTTGCTGTCCATTGTGACAAACACAAATTGTTTGCGCACTGCGCCTTACTGATAATATATTTTAGTTTCTATGTTTTATTACGTCCACAATTCAGTTTTGTGTACTTCGCCAACTTTGTTTGAATCAGAACTTTTTAGAAAAAAGCGAAATGACTCCGGCATAAATAAAACTTTTATTACAGTCGCAAAAGACGGAATATTTCTCAATATTACATACGACACCTATCTGGTACTTAAATGAGATATTGTTATACAGTAAATTTTATATGAAATTCAGATATCTTGCCCACATTTCATTCTCAACATTGTGGCAACTAAAATAGACCATACGGAATGTATACACTATGGACCTTTACCTCTGCAAACTCTTCAAAATTTCGTACAATGGTTTACTACATTTAGTGCTGCACAATAACTGCGTTGAACATCGAAACAAAATTAAGTCATTTATGGGGGGAGGGCATCAGTCAAGAAGATGTGTAAAAATCAAATTTTTGGGCCAAATAGTTTTTGTGAAACCGAATGGCAAGTGTGTCAAAGCAGTCGGAACACCGTGTGTCTGCACAGGCGAGCAAGGCAGTGATGACAAAATAGCGCACAGCGCGGAATGCGGGGAGCACGTCTCTGTAGCAGCGAAAGGGTTAACGTGGCCGTGGTGGCTTTACTTCCTAAACTGCGCGCTCCCCCCTAAACGTAAGTTTGCTTCTCTTGGAGCGTGCATCGTTTGCAACTGGCAACGCAGCAATCTCCCGCGTCTGGGCGGGCATGCGCGAGCCGCCAAGATAAAAGAATTGAACTATAGCGTTCCTGCAAGATGAGCCACTGGAATGTGTAGTGTTCTATACACTCGACTATGCGGAGAATGTACGTGGTATAACGATGACGAAACGTGATTAACGAGAAAAATTATATTGAAAGACGTATCGATAGCAGTAGTTCATCATCTATGCGAACAGGGGATCACAAATCCGAATTATATGAATATGTGGTGTCTGTTCTTTCGGACAGGAAAGGAACTGATGATCTCAGCTGCATCGGGACGTTATGCGGAGTCATCGGCGACGAGTTCGGATATGTCCGAAAAGACACACATTACTCATTCATCTAAATGATTCGCCTCGCTGGGCAATGAACCCACACCTTCAGTGTGGATGCACACCTATGTCCGACCTACCGTGGGAATCTCAAATTAACAAGCGCGGAGGACATGGACGGATTCCGGATAGGTGACGCTGGATGGAAGTGTGAGTCGGCCGGGGAGCGTGCTGAGGTAAACACTGTGTCCGGATGGGGCAGTGATTAACGCAAATGCCTGGTAAGCTGGAGATTCCGCTTTCGAGCCCCAGTCGGGCATACATTTTCACTCGTCACCGCTGATTAAGCAGAAACTCAACGGACAGATGATATCAATAGTCCCTTCCCTTTCCATTCCCTTCTCCCCCCTCCCCCCCACCACCATCTTCAATTTCCGTACCATGACTTAGAATGTTGCACGGCGCCCATTACCGGATGGCAGGAGCGGGTGTCAGGTGGTTACGATGTGCCTGGTGAGCCATATGACGATTCTCACTCGTGATCAGACGTGGTCCACTAGAGCCTTGACTGTTTCTGTGCCTGCCTTCACATTCCTATGCAGTCCAACAACGGGCCACTGTCACATCCAAATGCGCCTCAAATCTGTTATTGGACGATTCGACCAGTCAGTCAAATCAAGACCCACAACAGCAACCCTTTCAAACTCTGTCAGGTGCTGATAACTATGGATCTACATCTACATCTACATCTACATTTATACTGGTCAAGCCACCCAACGGTGTGTGGCGGAGGGCACTTTACGTGCCACTGTCATTACCTCCCTTTCCTGTTCCAGTAACGTACGGTTCGCGGGAAGAACGACTGCCGGAAAGCCTCCGTGCGCGCTCGAATCTCTCTAATTTATCCTCGGGAGGTATAAGTAGGGGGAAACAATATATTCGATACCCCATCCAGAAACGCACCCTCTCGAAACCTGGTCAGCAAGCTACACCGTGATGCAGAGCGCCTCTCTTGCAGAGTCTGCAACTTGAGTTTGCTAAACATCTCCGTAACGCTATCACGCTTACGAAATAACCCTGTGACGAAACGCGCCGCTCTTCTTTGGATCTTCTCTATCTTTACCGTCAACCCGACCTGGTACGGATCCCACATTGATGAGCAATACTCAAGTATAGGTCGAACGAGTGTTTTGTAAGCCACCTCCTTTGTTGATGGACTACATTTTCTAAGGACTCTCCCAATGAATCTCAACCTGGTACCCGCTTTACCAACAATTAATTTTATATGATCATTCCACTTCAAATCGTTCCGCACGCACACTCCCAGATATTTTACAGAAGTAACTGCTAGCAGTGTTTGTTCCGCTATCATATAATCATACAATAAAGGATCTTCCTGTCTATGTATTCGCAATACATTACATTTGTCTATGTTAAGGGTCAGTTGCCACTCCCTGCACCAAGTGCCTATCCGCTGCAGATCTTCCTGCATTTCGCTGCAATTTTCTAATGCTGCAACTTCTCTGTCTCTTCTCATCCGCGAAAAGCCGCATTGAACTTCCGACACTATCTACTAGGTCATTTACATACACTCCTGGAAATTGAAATAAGAACACCGTGAATTCATTGTCCCAGGAAGGCGAAACTTTATTGACACATTCCTGGGGTCAGATACATCACATGATCACACTGACAGAACCACAGGCACATAGACACAGGCAACAGAGCATGCACAATGTCGGCACTAGTACAGTGTATATCCACCTTTCGCAGCAATGCAGGCTGCTATTCTCCCATGGAGACGATCGTAGAGATGCTGGATGTAGTCCTGTGGAACGGCTTGCCATGCCATTTCCACCTGGCGCCTCAGTTGGACCAGCGTTCGTGCTGGACGTGCAGACCGCGTGAGACGACGCTTCATCCAGTCCCAAACATGCTCAATGGGGGACAGATCCGGAGATCTTGCTGGCCAGGGTAGTTGACTTACACCTTCTAGAGCACGTTGGGTGGCACGTGATACATGCGGACGTGCATTGTCCTGTTGGAACAGCAAGTTCCCTTGCCGGTCTAGGAATGGTAGAACGATGGGTTCGATGACGGTTTGGATGTACCGTGCACTATTCAGTGTCCCCTCGACGATCACCAGTGGTGTACGGCCAGTGTAGGAGATCGCTCCCCACACCATGATGCCGGGTGTTGGCCCTGTGTGCCTCGGTCGTATGCAGTCCTGATTGTGGCGCTCACCTGCACGGCGCCAAACACGCATACGACCATCATTGGCACCAAGGCAGAAGCGACTCTCATCGCTGAAGACGACACGTCTCCATTCGTCCCTCCATTCACGCCTGTCGCGACACCACTGGAGGCGGGCTGCACGATGTTGGGGCGTGAGCGGAAGACGGCCTAACGGTTGCGAATGGTCCTCGCCGATACCCCAGAAGCAACAGTGTCCCTAATTTGCTGGGAAGTGGCGGTGCGGTCCCCTACGGCACTGCGTAGGATCCTACGGTCTTGGCGTGCATCCGTGCGTCGCTGCGGTCCGGTCCCAGGTCGACGGGCACGTGCACCTTCCGCCGACCACTGGCGACAACATCGATGTACTGTGGAGACCTCACGCCCCACGTGTTGAGCAATTCGGCGGTACGTCCACCCGGCCTCCCGCATGCCCACTATACGCCCTCGCTCAAAGTCCGTCAACTGCGCATACGGTTCACGTCCACGCTGTCGCGGCATGCTACCAGTGTTAAAGACTGCGATGGAGCTCCGCATGCCACGGCAAACTGGCTGACACTGACGGCGGCGGTGCACAAATGCTGCGCAGCTAGCGCCATTCGACGGCCAACACCGCGGTTCCTGGTGTGTCCGCTGTGCCGTGCGTGTGATCATTGCTTATACAGCCCTCTCGCAGTGTCCGGAGCATTTATGGTGGGTCTGACACACCGGTGTCAATGTGTTCTTTTTTCCATTTCCAGGAGTGTATATTATGTGAAGCAATGGTCCCATAACACTCCCCTGTGGCACGCCAGAGGTTAGTTTAACGTCTGTAGACGTCTCTCCATTGAGAACAACATGCTGTGTTCTGTTTGCTAAAAACTCTTCATTCCAGCCACACAGCTGGTCTGATATTTCGTAGGCTCTTACTTTGTTTATCAGGCGACAGTGGGGAACTGTATCGAACGCCTTCCGGAAGTCAAGGAAAATAGCATCTACCTGGGAGCCTGTATCTAATATTTTCTGGGTCTCATGAACAAATAACGGGAGTTGGGTCTCACACGATTGCTGTTTCCGGAATCCGAGTTGATTCCTACAGAGTAGATCCTGGGTTTCCGGAAACGACATGATACGCGAGCAATAAACGTGTTCTAAAATTCTACAACAGTTCGACATCAGAGATATAGGTCTATAGTTTTTCGCATCTGCTCGACGAGCCTTCTTGAAGACTGGGACTACCTGTGCTCTTTTCCAATCATTTGGAACTTTCTGTTCCTCTACAGACTTGCGGTACGCGGCTGTTAGAAGGGGGGCAAGTTCTTTCCCGTACTCTGTGTGGTACGCGGCAAATTCGTGTCATTCACAGTGACCACTCAACATATGACGCCGTTCACGCCTCTCATATAATCCAACATGCCTGGTGACGACACCAACCAAGAATAACGCAAATATTCTCCGGTTGCTGATCCACCTGTTACAGAGCATTGCAGTTCCAATCGTTCACTCACCAATGATGTGCGGGTGTATGAAGCTACATTGACATTCGGCCATGTTTTCCACGTGCTTCATGTTTTTGGTCAGGCAGTATAATGTTACATTCAAAGAGCTCCCAGTCATTTTAGTATCTCATCAGAGAATAACTACGAGCACTGTAGTCGCGCATTCCGTAAACGCACTGAAGAGCCAAAGAAACTGGCACACGCCTAATATCGTGTAGGAGCCCCGCGAGTACCCAGAAGTGCCGCAACACGACCTGGCATTGATTAACGTCCGAAGTACTGCTGAAGGTAACTGACACCATGGAGCCTGCAGGGCCGTCCATAACTCCGTAAGAGTACGAGGGGTGGAGACCTCTTCTGGACAGCACGTTGCAAGGCATCCCAGACATGCTCAATACTGTTCATGTCTGGATAGTATCGGTGACCAGCGGAA
Organism: Schistocerca cancellata; assembly: GCF_023864275.1. Taxonomy (NCBI): domain Eukaryota; kingdom Metazoa; phylum Arthropoda; class Insecta; order Orthoptera; family Acrididae; genus Schistocerca; species Schistocerca cancellata. Next base: position 129,817,162 of record NC_064635.1, read on the forward strand.
GTCTAAACTCAGAAGAGCGGGGTTGGGGGTTGTTTGGGGGAGGAGACCAGACATCGGTCTCATCGGACTAGGGAAGGATGGAGAAGGAAGTCGGCCGTGCCCTTTCAAAGAAACCATCCCGGCATTTGCCTGGAATGATTTAGGAAAATCACGAAAACCTAGATCAGGATGGCCGCACGTGGGATTGAACCGTCGTCCACCCGAATGTGAGTCCAGTGTGCTAGCCACTGCGCCACCCCGCTCGGTCAGAAGAGCTCTTCTGCAGCCACTCTGTAGCAATTGTGGACATGTGGGATGTCGCATTGTCCTGCTGGAATGCACAATGGACATGAATGGATGCAGGTGATCAGACAGGACGCTTACGTACGTGTCACCTGTCAGTCTTATCTAGACGAATCAGGGGTGCCACATCACTCCAACTGCACACGCTCCGTTCTATTACAGAGCATCCAGAAGCATGAACAGTCCCGTGCTGACATGCAGGATCCATGGATTCATGAAGTTGTCTCCATACCTGTGCACGTCCATCCGCTTGATACAATTTGAAACGAGACTCGTCCGACCAGGCAACATGTTTCCGTCATCAACAGTCCAATGTCGATGTGCACGGGCCCAGGCGAGGAGTAAAGCTTTGCGTCGTGCAATCATCGAGGGTACACGAGTAGACCTTTGTCTCCGAAAGCCCATATCGATGATGTTTCGTTGAATGGTTCGCACGCTGACACTTGTTGACGGCCCAACACTGAAATCTGCAGCAATTTGTGGAAGGGTTGCATTTCTGTCACGTTGAACGATTCTCTTCAGTCGCCGTTGGTTCCGTTCTCGGAGGATCTTTTTCCGGCCGCAGAGATGTCGGAGATTGGATGTTTTACCAGATTCCTCATATTTACGATACAATCGTGAAATGGTAGTACGAGAAAATCTTCATCGGTACCTCGGAGATGCTGTGTCCCATCGCTCGTACGCCGACTATAACAGCACGTTCAAACTCACTTTAATCTTGATAACCTGCCGTTGTAGCAGCAGGTACCGATCTAACAAATGCGCCAGACACTTGTTGTCTTATATAGGCGTTGCCGATCGCAGCGCAGTTTTCGGCCTATTTACATATCTCTGTATTTGAATACTCATATCTATAACAGTTCAAAAAAATGGCGCTGAGCACTATGGGACTCAACTGCTGCGGTCATTAGTCCCCTAGAACTTAGAACTAGTTAAACCTAACTAACCTAAGGACATCACAAACATCCATGCCCGAGGCAGGATTCGAACCTGCGACCGTAGCGGCCTTGCGGTTCCAGACTGCAGCGCCTTTAACCGCACGGCCACTTCGGCCGGCCCATAACAGTTACTTTGGCGCTTCAGTATACTTGCTCCAATAGCATACCAGGAAACGCTTAAGAAGTTAGGTGCAACTTTCGATGAGCATGTTAACTCCGCAGAACGACTTCCGCATCCCTTTACACCCCACAGATGTTACGGAACGTATTCCCACAGGATGTGTAACGTAATCTTACGCAATCATCCGTTTTGTCAACCTTCCATTACGGCGATGTAATCCATGTATGGCGTAACCTCTAGACAGTTACAGACAGCGATGAGCACTGGCGTGTGTTACTCGTTGATTCGACGGCACTGCTTGTATCGAAGATGGACGTAAAATTGAGAAAAATGTATTTATACAACTCGCCTGGCAAAAAAAAGAAAAGAAATCGATGAACAAGAAGATGAAAGTGATTGGAAATGTTGCAGTGCAGAACTAGGTTAACAAATAAGAGATTAAGAGGCAGTAAAAATTTTACAGGCGGAAAAAGAATCGACAGAAAGAGTTTATCAGAAGAAGTGACGCGTTAGTATGATATCTAACACGGCTTCCAAGCACAAATATTTTGGTCCGTTGAGGAGAAGAAAACTGAGAGAATTGTATAACATGTAAAACTGATTATAATGAATTGTCGGTGTACTGTGTCCGAAGATATAACAATTTTTACAGCAGGAAGGGTTAAAGTAAAGAAGAGATTAAATCTGTTGAAGCTGAGATGAGTATTTAAAAAAAAAGACTGTAGTGTGAAGGCCATAGGTTCACCTGTTGCTTCACGTGGTGTATTTCAACCGGCGCAGTCCTGCGGGATTAATGAAGACCGCAACTTTCACACAATTAGGGAAGATTTATGACCACTGCTGCTTGATATCTTAAAGTACGTCTAAGAATTCTCGCAGACGCGCTGGCATTAAGCTCCACGCAAGGCCGTGAAGGCCCAATGGATGTCTACTTGCCACCATGTCATCATCTGCCTTGCGGCGTCATGTGGAAGCGGTATGGAGGGGGGGGGGGAGGGGGGGGGCATGTGCTCTCCCGGACGTTTTGCAGATTTTCCACACATTGGAGCTGCTACTTCTCAATCTAGTAGCTCCTCAGTTAGCACCACAAGGCTGAATACACTCCATACCGATCTTCAAACCAAGAGCTAATACTTGGCCGTACCGGGAATCGAACCCGGCTCCTCCGCATAGCAGCCTTCTATCTTGGTCACTTTCTTTGTCATAAACCTTCCTCAGCCATCGCATAATTTCATGGTGTACCATGCATACCACTTGTTAGAATAACGTGTGATTGGAAAAAAGAGTAATGTTAGCGTCATGCGATCCACAGACCTTTTGTGTTATCCCACTATGTGTTTGTGTACCCTTGTGTATTTGTTTTCTTCCTGTCTCTGTGTAGTTTCATAGAATTTTTTCTTCTAATACTAAGCTACATTCACTATGATGAGGAATACTGTTATCCTCAAATATAATTGGCATTAATAATATGTTATTTACCTTGTAAATATGCTTAGACATTATTTATTCTGTTTTGTTTTAATGCTCATGTGTGAAGTTGATGTTCTTAACGAAACTTCGCGCTTAGAGCAAACGATATAAAAATGTATTGGCAGTGGGAATCGATCCGGAGACCCCGCGCCCACAAAACCAGGCGCTTACTGGCTTTACTTTTTTTACACAAGACCAACAGGGCCACAAAAATGAAATAAACGGCGAAGCAACTTATCTGAAAAGGGGCCATGACAAGATAGTCACAAGGACCGACCAACTCAGCCAATAACCTAACGACGACCTAACCAATACCTTGACGATGAAATACAATGTTCAACATGTTGGCGAATAAGCTGTAAGTAGGCTGTTTATGTTTTCTTATTGGCAACGTTACGTAGCGCTCTATATGAAAATCACTGGCTGTGCTGTGTGCAGTCTGTGGCTAGTTTGCATTGTTGTCTGCCATTGTAGTGTTGGGAAGCGGCAGCTGGATGTGAACAGCGCGTAGCGTTGCGCAGTTAGAGGTGAGCCGCCAGCAGTGGTGGATGTGTGGAAGGAAATGGCGGAGTTTTGAAATTACATATATTATGACTTTTGATGATATTAAGATCCAGTCAATAAGAAATTTATGATCTACTTCCAAGAAAACGAGGGCACATAAATAGACATTTCCCTTCACAGGAATTGCATAAATAATTTCTTTACGATTTGGTAACTTATCTGCTAGTGTAAGTTCTCGTGATGCATCACTTTAGTGTTAAGATGTGACATAGGTATTAAACATGGCCATTTTTACTGTAATATTTTTTCTGCTTGAGCTTTGTCATGTATAGATATAAGTTTTATATTTTTTATATTTGCTGCTGCTGTTTGCCAGGCATAGTGCTACTAAATTTCACTTTGTATTTCTCTGTTAAGCTAGTTTTACTACTAATTTATTTTTCTTGTTGCTGCACATTGGTTCATATTAGTTGCAATGTTGCATTGCTTGGTAATTTAGATTTACTGTAGCTTGCTTTGCAATTTTCCATTTTTTTTGCATTGCTGTTTGTGTTAATTTGTTATGTGCTCCTGCATTGCCTCGTCCCTTGGCATATATATATCTGAGCTCAGTAGATTTAAGTTAGCTTAAGAGGGGGTAGACTATATAAGAAACTAACTATGATGAATTTATCAGAAATGCATTGAGAAGCTATCAAAAAATGGTTTGGCAAAAAAAAGGATACTGTACAGTGGAGAAAAACTATTTTTGACAGAGGATGTGAACAGAATACAGAAAACAGGCTTAGATAGGACTTTTGGGAATAATGATGAACGAAGGGAGATCTCCATGCAAAATACTGCAGTAAAACAAACCCTGTCCTTTCCTTTTGTGTTATCCCACTATGTGTTTGTGTACCCTTGTGTATTTGTTTTCTTCCTGTCTCTGTGTAGTTTCATAGAATTTTTTCTTCTAATACTAAGCTACATTCACTATGATGAGGAATACTGTTATCCTCAAATATAATTGGCATTAATAATATGTTATTTACCTTGTAAATATGCTTAGACATTATTTATTCTGTTTTGTTTTAATGCTCATGTGTGAAGTTGATGTTTCAATAATTATTCTGATCTCATATGTATGTACTCATGTCATAATTCCTGTAACACTGATGTATATGTTTATTTCTATTCTGTTGTAAAGCCTGTACTACAAATGTTATCTGTATTGTTATGTTCTTTAATGATGTATTTTGTACCTTTGTTATTGTATTTTTATGTTATAAAATTGTAATTGACACCAGTTCATCTAATTAAGTAACTTGTAAGTTACATTTCACTGCACACTTTTCTGTTGGTCATAGTAATGCACAATATGTGAGAAGTAGGGACTGATAGTGTTTGCACGTGTGTTAATAATTCAGCAAGGGACTGGATAACAGCATTGCTGGTTCTAAGGACAATTCCAAAATTTTTGTGAGTGTATAAGTGGTGGTTTATGGTCTTGCTATACTCTCTGCAAGACTTTTCGATGGTGATTGTGCACACGCACAGTCACAACAGATGGCTGCTGGCCATCTCTACCAGGACTACAGTGGGTCTACACCTCTGGTGGCCCACCAATACCGTAATCTCTACCAGGACTACAGTGGGTCTACTCTGTGATGACCTACCTACCAATCTTCTTCAAAACGTCGAATGACTCTGCTGTGGGTTTGCTCTGTTGTGGCCCATTACCTGTCTGCATGTCCAGCGTCAGCACAGTCTTTCCGTTGGAAGGACAACACTACTTCTTCACGACTGCATGGAAATCCATTACTTCCGTGTGCATTGTCTTTTACTGCTCAGACTTTGAGAAAACAAACTGCAGGTTTATTCTTATGATGAATGATCAGGACTGTCTTTATGGACTGTGAGAAAATTTTAGCTTTTGACCAACATTGTATCAATAAGTGTGCGCATTTGATTTCTTTGTTATTGTATTTATGAAAAATTTTATCAAATCATTATTGGCCACTGGCCAAAAATATTTTGTAAAATTTTTTGTGGGGAGCGTGGGGGCTATGTAAGTAGGCTGTTGTATGTTTTATTATTGGCAACGTTACGTAGCGCTCTATATGAAAATCACTGGCTGTGCTGTGTGCAGTCTGTGGCTAGTTTGCATTGTTGTCTGCCATTGTAGTGTTGGGCAGCGGCAGCTGGATGTGAACAGCGCGTAGCGTTGCGCAGTTAGAGGTGAGCCGCCAGCAGTGGTGGAGGAAATGGCGGAGTTTTGAAATTACATATATTATGACTTTTGATGATATTAAGGTAAATACAGTGTTTGTTCTCTATTAAAATCTTTCATTTGCTAACTATCCCTATGAGCAGTTAGTGACTTCCGTAGTTTGAATCTTTTATTTTGCTGGCAGTAGTGGCGCTCGCTGTATTGCAGTAGTTCGAGTAATGAAGATTTTTGTGAGGTAAGTGACTTGTGAAAGGTATAGGTTAATGTTAGTCAGGGCCATTCTTTTGTAGGGATTTTTGGAAGTCAGATTGCGTTGCGCTAAAAATATTGTATGTCAGGTTAAGCACAGTCATGTATAAATTGTTCTAAGGGGACGTTTCAAAGTCGCAATACTGTGCCGGCCGGAGTGTCCGTCGGTTCTAGGCGCTACAGTCTGGAGCCGAGCGACCGCTCCGGTGGCAGGTTCGAATCCTGCCTCGGGCATGGATGTGTGTGATGTCCTTAGGTTAGTTAGGTTTAACTAGTTCTAAGTTCTAGGCGACTGATGACCTCAGAAGTTAAGTGGCATAGTGCTCAGAGTCATTTGAACCATTTCTGAACGTAATACTGTGGCAGGCGTAAACACTTCCAATTTGCCAATTTGCAGTGGCTGAATATTGGCGGGAGGCGAAAGGGTTCGTATCGCCTTCTCCGTCTACAATATAATGAACATAGTGGCCAAACAGCCATTCTGCTGTATTTGACTTTGCCCTCGGAAAGTAAGAGCAGTTTGGAGGCAACAGGATATCAGCCGAAAAGGCAGTCTCAACGGATAGAGTCAGGAACGCTAGTTGTCTTTTAAGCCAGTGCCAGTCCGCTTTGTGACGATGATCAATTTTGTCGCGTGTCTATGGTGGGGCTGCTGCTATGTTGATCTGTGACACTGAGAAGAATACGAAATAGGAGCTCACTGGTGGACAGCATATTTGGAACCTCTTGACACCACGAGGACGCAACCGCCGTTGGTAGAACAGGAGTGCTGATTCCAAGCCACACGGTCTTCCGAGAAGTTTTCAATGATGGTCTTTCAACAGGTAGCTTACAGTCAATCTCTCTCCCAAGTATTACCAAAAAATTTGGTAGCGAGATACGGCCTGTGTACAATACCAAGCCCCAAATAAGTGACAGCAATATAAAATTCCCGTGCATGTTTTAACTGAAAATTCAATCGACCGGCGGATCAACACTGCCCGGCAAAAAACAGGAAAGCAATCGAGACGTGAATGGGTGGGTTGCGTGAGAGACAATCAACGCAGGGCGCCGAACAAGTAGCACAGATACTTACTCACTGAATTTTCTCAAGCTGAGAAATTAAAAGGAGCGATCTGTTTTACTTGGTAAAAACATTCTAAAGTCAAGATCACATAAAATTTCTTTATTCACAAACAACAGGTTTCTATAGATTTTTCTGTCATCCTTAGGTCTTCAACAATTTATGTTAAGCGTTCATTTTGATTTGAACCTCACGCCAAGTTGTCATGCAGATAAAATGTAGCACATAATATAAAGGTTTGTCACAAATAACATAAAAAATAGAGAAGCACCTTGTGCACATGCACATGTCCATATACGTAGCGATCACAGATGATTATTACGTCATAAAAACACAATATGCAATGATATGCACAGTAACACATCTCTTAACAATAGCCGGACATGTTCTAATCATTAAAGATCCAACTTAGACGGCGTATGAAGTACAATTAATAGCTAAGTCTGGCGAAACCGATTGTTTGTGAACAAAGAAACAACACTACTGGCCATTAAAATGCTACACCACGAAGATGACGTGCTACAGACGCGAAATTTAGCCGACAGGAAGAAGATACTGTGGTATGCAAATGATTAGCTTTTCAGACTATTCACACAAGGTTGGCGCCGGTACCGACACCTACAACGTGCTGACATGAGGAAAGTTTCCAACCGATTAAACATACACAAACAGCAGTTAACCGCCGTTGCCTGGTGAAATGTTGTTGTGATGCCTCGTGTAAGGAGGAGGAATGTGTACCATCACCTTTCCGACTTTGATAAAGGTCAGATAGTAGCCTATCGCGATTGCAGTTTATCGTATCGCCACATTGCTGCTCGCGTTGGTTGACATCCAATGACTGTTAGGAGAATATGGAATCGGTGGGTTCAGAAGGGTAATACGGAACGACGCGCTGGATCCCAACGGCCTCCTATCACTAGCAGTCGAGCTGACAGGCATCTTACCCGCATGCCTGTAACGGATCGTGCAGCCACGTCTCGTTCCCTGAGTCAACACATGGGGAAGTTTGCAAGACAACAACCATCTGCGCGAAAACTTCGACGACGTTTGCAGCAGCATGGACTATCAGCTCGGAGACCATAGTTGCGGTTACCCTTGACGCTGCATCACAGACAGGAGCGCCTGCGATGGTGTACTCAACGACGAACCTGGCTGCACGAATGGCAAAACGTCAGTTTTTCGAATGAATCCAGGTTCTGTTTATAGCATCTCACTGGTCGCATCCGAGTTTGGCGACATCACGGTGAACGCACATTGGAAGTGTGTATTCGTCATCGCCATACTGGCGTAGCACCCGGCGTGATGGTATGGGATGCCATTGGTTACACGTCTCGGTCACCTCGTATTCGCACTGACGGCACTTCGAACAATGGACGTTACATTTCAGATGTGTTACGACCTGCGGCTCTACCTTTCATTCGATCCCTGCGAAACCCTACATTTTAGCAGAATAATGGACGACCGCATGTTGCAGGTCCTGTATGGGCCTTTCTGGATACAGAAAATGTTCGACTGCTGCCCTGGCCAGCACATTCTCCAGATCTCTCACCAACTGAAAAGGTCTGGTCATTGGTGGCCGAGCAACTGGCTCGTCACAATACGCCAGTCACTAGTCTTGATGAACTGTGGTATCGTGTTGAAGCTGCATGAGCAGCTGTACCTGTGCACGCCATTCAAGCTCTGTTTGACTCAATGCCCAGACGTATCACGGCCGTTATTACGGCCAGAGGTGGTTGTTCTGGGTACTGATTTCTCAGGATCTATGCACCCAAATTGCATGAAAATGTAATCACATGTCAGAACTAGTATACCAAATTTGTCCAATGAATACCCGTTTATCATCTGCATTTCTTCTTGGTGTAGCAATTTTAATGGCCAATAGCGTATTAATGCAGTATTGGCTTTAGTACGTTTTTACAGATACTTTCTTTTGAATATCGGAAAGTTCCAAACACCTGTGGGGCAAGCACATGCAACCACTTCGTTTGGAACTCCGAAAATATGATGCTTCCATAGAAAACGACTAGGCAGCTGTTTCAGTTTCCTAGCCATCATCGCGCAATGACGAAAGATCTGGGCATCATAGTATGCTTAGCACAAGTCGTAGGTATCCAGGATCCAAATTTTCTTAAGCGGGTTACGGGAAAGCCGTGCATGTTCCATGGTTGTACCTCGTGTATTCCCCGTAACCGACTTCCAATCCATTGTAGCTATTTTAATTGGAGAACGATCAATTATGACTTCCAAAGGCTTTCGTCAATCAGCACCCATTGCTCGCGGAATGACAGCATTATCAAAACCCCGTAAATTCATGAATCTACAATTTCCTCTGTTGATGAGATCATCAGACAGAAGGCAAAATGCATACACGGTAGCACTGAGCAACAGGTGAACGGAGTCACACCATCACACCGTCCACGTACACGCACACCTAAGAGTTCCCATCATTGTAAATGAGTGGCGATCCTTCTTATAAGGGGCTCCAGTGATGGAACAAACAACACCACTGAAAGCAGACTTCCGTCTGGGAAACCAGTAGGGATGGTAATCGGCGCCATTGACCATCGAAGCATGGATACCTGTAAGCAAGTCAGACAAGATCCTTCGACCGTCAACAGTGGACATAACAGCTTCCGGTATCTGCAACAGGAAGCCATGCCTAACACAATCGAACTCCACTGGTAATGTTTTCTAATACCATCGACATATCTTCTATTACGTCGTCATCTGGATCATTCCTCATTTGCTGGAGTCCGGCAGAGCCGGTCTTCCACGTACATCTACACTGTGCATTGAGAGCTAAACAAACTGGTACACGTGCCTAATATCATGTACGGTCCCCGCAACATGACGTCTGAAGTAGTGCTGGAGGCGATTGACACCATGAGTCCTGCAATACTGTGCATAAATCCGTAAGTATGAGGGGTGGAAATTTCTTCTGAACAGTACGTTCCAAGGTATCCCAGATATGCTCAATAATGTTCATGTCAGGGCAATGGAAGTGTATCAACTCAGAAGAGTGTTTCTGGAGCCACTCTGTAGCAATTCTGGACGTGTTGGGTGACGCATTGTCTTGCTGGAATTGTCCAAGTCCGTTGGAATGTACAGTGGACATGAATGAAGACAGGATGCTTAAATACGTGTCACCTGTCAGAGTCGTATCTACACGGATCATTCCAACTGCACACATCCCACAACGTTACAGAGCTTCTACCAGCTTGAACAGTCCCCTGCTGACATGCGGGGTCCATGGATTCGTGACGTTGTCTCCATACCCGTACACGTCCATCGACTCAAAATAATTTGAAACGAGACTCTTCCGACCAGGCAACGTATTTCCTGTCACCAACAGCCCAATGTCGGTGATGACGGGCCCAGGCGAGGTGTAAAGTTTCGGGTCGTGCAGTCATCAATAGTACACGAGTGGGCTTTCGGCTGCGAAAGCCCATATCGATGATCCTTCGTTGAATGGTTCGCAAGCTGACACTTGTTGATAGCCCAGCATTGAAATCTGCAGCAATTTGCGGACGGGTTGCACTTCTGTCACGTTGAACAATTCTCTTCAGTAGTCGTTGATCCCGTTATTGTAGGATCTTTTTCCGGCCGCGGCGTTGTCGGAAACTCGATGTTTTACCTGATTACTGATATTCACGGCACACTCGTGAAATGGTCGTACGAAAAAATCCCCACTTCATCGCTACCTCGGAGATGCTGTGTCCCATCGCTCGTGTGCCGACATTAACACTACGTTCAAACTCGCTTAAATCTGGATAACCTGCCAGTGCAGCAACTGTAATCAATCTAACTACTGCGTCAGTCACTGTCTGTCTTGTATAGGCGTTACTGAGCGCTGCGCCGTATTCTGCTTGTTTACGCGTCTCTGTATTTGAATACACTTACCTGCACCAGTTTCTTTGGCGATTCAGTGCTGGATCTGCAACAGGAAGCCATGGGTGACACAGTGGGACCTTACTGGTCATGTTTTCTAATACCATCGACATACCTGCGATTAGGTCGTCATCTGGGTCATTTCTCATCTGCTGGAGTACGGCAAAGACGGCCGTCCATCTACAGTCAGGCTCAAAAATATCCGAAAGACCTCAATTGCATTTCGCATGATTCGCATGCAACCCACATAACGCAGCTGTGTAGCAGGTCCTCTAATCACTCCTTGATACAGTCGTTTGGCTAATGAAAATGGTTCCAACAAGTCACCACTAGAAATCACTGCTCTGTATCCCAATAACTCAAGATGTAAAGTTATACCACGATACTAGAAAAATCAGGGAACACCTTATCACAGATAAGACTGTCCTTAAGGCTTGTAAGCTCACATTTATTGAAATAAATGACATACCAGAAATGTTACCACTCTCATTATTACGTCAGATAGGTAATGCACGTAGTAAGCTCGTCGTGTTCATGATTTCCTCTTCAAAGTAACATACCGTTCTTGCTATTTAACACAAAACGACATTAAAAATTTAAGTTATTCACGAGCAGCTACTTGAGAACATGTATGAACTTCAAATAACACGACGAACCGTCTCGATAAGCATATGGATTCAAACACAGGTCATGCAGACTAAGCAAAGATTTCGTGACTGACGGAAACGAACAGTCATTCCTGACTAGGCATACAGAGAGTGATACACCTCGATTTTAGACAGTATCAGTCAGCAAATATCAACTTTAAATTACATAACGTAAACATTTTTAACGGACGTTACTCAGCATCTATTGCCCCTGTTAACGAATTACGAGAGATATTAAATATTGCTTCGTCTCAAGTATCTTACTTGAAACGCCGAGAGGTAAAGCTTCGTGTTGGACAGGCATTCGAACCAAGAACATAATCGGATTGTTATCGAGGCACAATTAACTGTGACATATCGGATTTTCTCGGCAGTAGCTAGATATTTTTACTGAAATGACGAAACGAAACATTTTTTTCGTTCCCAGCACTCTAACCCAGGACATATAGCTGTTATATTCTAAAGAAAATTAACGTTAAATATAGGTTTGTTACACCAGCAGTGACATGTGAGCATGTTTGAACTAGAAATAATGCGACTAAGAGTTCAGTACTGACTGGGAATCGAACCCCACATATATCGTTGCCGACTACACACAAACAGACGTCACCTACCGAATTTTTCTCCACCAGCAGCTCGGAATAACATCCTTGAACTTACAGTGACCTCGCAAATAGTTATATGTCTCACTGGGAGTCAAAAACGTCAGATATCGTTAGTGTTGACAACGAATTAAAATGCTGTAAAAATCAAAATTATTATCCACCAGCAGATGCTAGAGCTTGATAACTCATACTGAAAACGTTAGTGCCGGTAAAGGATTCGAACTCATTCACGCGCAATATGTGGAGATCTACATCTACATCCATACTCCGCAAGCCACCTGACGGTGTGTGGATGTTGAGGAATCTGCGGTTTTCAACAAACAATAAATTGCAGTCGAGCTGTATTGTCACGAAGGGATCAAATTCCGCGTTAAGGGCGGTCTGAATTGCATTCACAGTTCAGAACCAATTTTTTCGACATACAGAAGCTCAAATGAAAGATGGAATAAGTGTCCTGTGACCCTACATAGCGTCTGTTTCGTCACTCGAAATAAATAACTAGTATAAGAAAGGATACCGGTGATAAAGTTTCTACATGTGGCCACTCCTGACTTTATTGTGGTTCAACCTAACGTCTACTTCGTAGAGAAGGAATATCATGTTTAATGTGAATTTCAGACCACAATGCAATTATTCCTTCTTCACTTGACGTAGCCAGAAGCGAATAGAATCTGTCTCTCCCTGTCAAAAGGCATCGGCAGAAGTTGGAATAGAACCTAGACCGTCAGTTTATGAACCTATCATCAGTTCACCCGACCTCCAATTCCCCTTCTCTGTAACTCATTTTTCTGTCATAACACCGATGCGGCACACTCGATGAGAATTCTGACACACAGGCTCCCTGTAGTGGTTTGCAGCATGTTCAGTACATTCATTTACTTGGCTGACCGAATCGCCTTGAACTAGCTGCCTCGGCTATCCAGTGCATACATTCGACTCTACTTTATAATCACCGAAACAAAATAACGTAACTACCACCTACACAGGACTGCCAACAGTGTAGGATGCAGAAATTTAAATAGGAAGTGTTCCTTTCGGTTTGAGCTACTCTATTGAGCTATCTGTTTGTTGAAACCGTCGTGCAGTGCAAAAGAAAAGCTGTAACTGTCTGTCTCTCAGAAGTCTAGATCCGGCCATATGCATTATCTGACAGCACTGTGGAATACGGAAGTTCTGGAGGTACTGTTGTTGACTTCTTGAGCTGCTGTAGCTACGTGAAAGCTAGTAGCTTAATGGCAGATGTACCTCGAAGCTTTTGTATTATACAGGGTGAGTCACCTAACGTTACCGCTGGATATATTTCGTAAACCACGTCAAATACTGATGAATCGATTCCACAGACCGAACGTGAGGAGAGGGGCTAGTGTAATTGGTTAACACAAACCATAAAAAAATGCACGGAAGTATGTTTTTTAACACAAACCTACGTTTTTTTAAATGGAACCCTGTTAGTTTTGTTAGCACATCTGAACATATAAACAAATACGTAATCAGTGCCGTTTGTTGCATTGTAAAATGTTAATTACATCCGGAGATATTGTAACCTAAAGTTGACGCTTGAGTACCACTCCTCCGCTGTTCGATCGTGTGTATCGGAGAGCACCCAATTACGTAGGGATCCAAAGGGAACGGTGATGGACCAGAAGAGACTGGAACAGCACATTACGTCCACATGCTAACACCTTTTTATTGGTCTTTTTCATTGACGCACATGTACATTACCATGAGGGGTGAGGTAAACGTACACACGTGGTTTCCGTTTCCAATTACGAAGTGGAGTAGAGTGTGTCCCACTGGAAACGCGTCGACGTATGTGGTATCAGCATGATGGTGCACCTGCACATTCCGCAGTTAACACTAGGCTGACCCTTGACAGAATGTTCGACGGGCGTTTCATAGGACGTGGAGGACGCATAAATTGGCCAGCCCGTTCTCCTGATCTTACACCTCTGGACTTCTTTCTGTGGGGTTCGTTAAAGGAGAATGTGTACCGTGATGTGCCTACAACCCCAGAGGATATGAAACAACGTATTGTGGCAGCCTGCGGCGACATTACACCAGATGTACTGCGGCGTGTACGACATTCATTACGCCAGAGATTGCAATTGTGTGCAGCAAATGATGGCCACCACATGGAACATCTATTGGCCTGACATGTCGGGACACACTCTATTCCACTCCGTAATTGAAAGCGGAAACCACGTGTGTACGTGTACCTCACCCCTCATGGTAATGTACATGTGCGTCAGTGACAAAGACCAATAAAAAGGTGTTAGCATGTGGACGTAATGTGTTGTTCCAGTCTCTTCTGTACCTAAGGTCCATCACCGTTCCCTTTGGATCCCTACGTAATTCGGTGCTCTCCGATACACACGATCGAACAGCGGAGGAGTGGTACTAAAGTGTCAACTTTAGGTTACAATATCTTAGAATGAAAATCTGTTTATTACAAAGGAAGATAATTGATTTTCTGCCATACACAATTTGAAACAGGTCACGTTGACCAAATCATATGGAAGAACTGACAGCGACGTATATCGGAAGGCAGTAAGATCCCTTGGCTTTTGGTTTGGCAGCATTCGACAGGCATTTCTAAGCGCAAGTAAATGAAGAAGGGCAGCGCGTTTTTGTTATCAAGTAACGTCTTCATCAATTACTTTAGTTTTAATGTGATCTACGAGTAATTGCTGATGTTTTGATATTACCATGAAAAGGATTCCGTAGACAGGGAAAGAACCTGTTCTTGGGCAACTACTTCTATAATGACCGAAAGGCCTTAAATGATCTTCAAGCACATGTGATCTAGCAGCGGTATGAAGAAAATGATGGTAATAATGACAGTAATAATCGAATTATCCGGTAACTTCACACTTGACTTGGATTTTCTCGAACTAAGAAATTTCCTAAATTAGTGAAATTTTCAAAATGACTTTACATCGAGGGTATGATGCGTAGAAGAGTCTTTACATCCTGCTGACATGAGAATAGCATAATATCTACGTCAGAAGATTGTATCTACTTAACTATTTAACAGACTCGCATTTTTTCCACCGTGACTAATTTTGTAAGCTAAGCACATCATCCGTTACAGCACACTCCTGGGGCTGGGAAATGTGGCCACAAGGGTCTGATGGAACATATTAGCACAAGTGCAATGCGTGGGTTCAGGCATTTACTTTTAAGAGGCACAAACAGATTTACCTCTGGTAACCTCAAGAGAAAGATGTTATAATCCGGAATCCGCATTAAACATCACGTAGAGCCGGTTTCGTTTGGAAATGACATAGGTGGAGGTAATGGTAAACAGAAATACTGTCGCCAGTAAACTTACTTACATTAGAAAATTTTATTTTATTTGATGAACCTATAGCCATTTAAAGAAACAGGGCTCTTATTTTACTTGTACTTGATTGAACTAGAGACGTTGAAACGTTTGGTGCTGGACTGTGATTCGAATTCGTATCTCCTCTTTCGAGGATCTTAATCTCTCGGAACAGTATAGTTCAATCATTTCGTTCCTTTTCCCCCAAGACTGCAATCTTCTCTAGGTCTCCTGCAAAGGTAAGTATGTGGGTCAGAATCCTGATACAGTGCTGGCCGGTGTGGCCAAGCGGTTCTAGGCGATTCAGTCTGGATCAGCGCGACCGCTACGGTCGCAGGTTCGAATCCTGCCTCTGGCATGGATGTGTGTGCTGTCCTTAGGTTAGTTAGGTTTAAGTAGTTCTAAGTTCTCGGGGACTGATGACCTCAGATGTTAAGTCCCGTAGTGCTCAGAGCCATTTGAACCATTTTTACTCATCATACCATGGCTGTACAATAAAACTGGAACACCAATAACGAAGTGGTTGGGAATGAAAATGCTTTAAGTCAGGGATGCAAAAGTTCGTCCTTACTGTTCAGTTTATTCATCGAAGAAGCAATGAAGAAAATAAAAGAAGGATTCAAGAGCGGAATTGAAATTCAAGGTAAAAGGATATTAAGATCTTCAAATGACATTGCTGCCCTGACTGAAAGTGGTGACGAATTACAGGATTTGTTGAATGGAATGAATAGTGTAATTTCTACAGCTATCGACTGTAAATCGAAGAAACACATAAATAATCAGCAGGAGGAGAAATGAGAAAATCGAGAAACCTTTTTTGGGAACAAATGTTCAAATAAGGGAGATCTCCGGGAACTAAATGAAGTAGATTTGGCTGAAAGTTATAGAGGGATGAGCATGAAGAATATTATTGAAAGGAGAAAAATGAAAAAGAGGTATACAATGCTCACCAAAAATACTGCAGTACCAAATGTTACACTGAAAGCAGACACTGTCCTTTCCTTTCCTTTCGTGTTATTCCGCTATGTGTTTATGCGTACCCTTGTGTGCGTCTGTGTGTTTACCTGATAAGATAAATTTGGTAATTTTTCCTTCTAATGTTAATCTGCATTCACTGTTATGTGGAATACGGTTATCCTCAAATCTAATCTGTTTTTGTAGCTTATTGTTTACTTGTGGAAAGATGTTAGGATATCATTTATTCTGCTATGTTTTCTTTTAATGCATATCCACTGTTCTAGTCCAAGCTTTTATTTACCATTGAGGCAGGCTTCACAAGAGATGGAGTTGTGAATTTCCATAACCAGCATTTATGAGCAGTTGTAAGTTGCCTAGCAGTTCAGGAAAGACGCCATCAATATCGATTCTCCATCAACGTATGGGCAGGCGTACTAAGCGATAAATAGAGCCGTGCGTACTACCAAAAATTTAACTGAGGTATTTTATCTGGACTTTATCATTAATATACAGGGAGAAAAGTATTTAAACCGACAAAATCTGGGAGGTTGTAGGGGACATCAGAACAAATATTTTTCCCTAATGTCATTTTTTCCTATGAGGAGTATTTAAACCGGTAGAGGAAGATTTCTCTGGCGGCAAATTAATGAAACCAACAAACATTTTTTTATGACCAAGAGACAACCCAATTTCAGTTAGAGTAGATTTTCAAAAATGCCTCCATTGACATGTAAACAAAGTTTACACCGTCGGATCATGTTCTGTCTGACACGGGCAAAAACCCCAGTAGTATCCTGAATTGTTCCTGCTGCCGCTACTACCTGGGCAACCAGATCCTCTTTTGATGCAACAGTAGCTGTGTAGACAAGGTTGCGCATCTCTCCCCACACAAAAAAGTCCAGAGGGGACATATCTGGGGATCGAGCAGGTCATGGTGCAGGACCATCTCTGCCAATTAACGTTTTTGAGAACCGTCGGTCCAGGAATCGACGCACACGACGACTGAAATGTGCTGGCGCCCCCTCATGTTCGAACCACATGCGTTGTCTTATAAGGAGCGGGACGTCTTCCAGCAAGTCCGGAAATGCTCTGGCGAGAAAATTGTAATAGTGCCTGCCATTTAATGGCCTAGGTAGTAGATACGGCCCAATTAAAGAGTCCACAACAACACCGACCCACACATTAACGAAGAACCGCACTTGATGAGCGCTAGTAACTGTTGCACTTGGGTTATCCTCACTCCAAACATGCGAATTGTGGATATTGAAGACTCCATCACGCCCGAACGTTGTTTCATCGGTAAACAACACAGAGGATGGAAATATAGGGTGCATTTCACGCTGTTCCAGGTACCACTGCGAAAACTGTGCTCTGGGTGGGTAATCAACTGGTTGCAGATTGAGGACACGCTGTAAGTGAAACGGACGTAACAATGGCTCTGGAAGGACTGTTCGTCTGATTCATCCCCATGTTAAATGGCTCTGAGCACTATGGGACTTGACATCTGAGGTCATCAGTCCCCTAGAACTTAGAACTACTTAACCCTAACTAACCTAAGGACATCACACACATCCATGCCCGATGCAGGATTCGAACCGGCGACCGTAGCGGTCGCGCGGTTCCAGCCTGAAGCGCCTAGAACCGCTCGGCCACACCGGTCGGCTATCCCCATTTTACGTGCAATTGCACGAGTGCTGAGTGAAGGATCCCGCTCCACATGCTGCAAGACAGCTTCCTCAGATTGCAGCGTTCTTACCGTGCGACGGCGTCCCTGTCCAGGTAATCTGCTAAATGACCCGGTCTCACGCAGACGTTGGTACACTGCAGCAAAGGTCGTATGATGCGGGATACGGCGATTAGGATATTGTTGTTGATAAACCCGCTGTGCAGCTCGTCCGTTGTGGTGCGCTACGTAGTACGCACCAACCGTATCAGTGTATTCACTCCAGGTGTATCGCTCCATTAGTAAACAGAGACAATGCACTACTACACTGGTGGACAGCAGTTGCCTACAACTGAAGAGCGTAATACGCCCTCTAACAACTGAAGATCGTAATACGGCCTCTAACAACAAAAGAGCGTAATACAGCCTCCGCCAGATTAAATAATCCTCATAGGAAAAAATGACATCAGGGAAAAATATTTGTTTTAATGTCACCTACAACCTCCCAGAGTTTGTCGGTTTAAATACTTCTCACTCTGTATTATCCATTTTGCTGGAGGCTGTGCCATTGCACCAACAAATAAGAATTTGTTTTATGCGTGATGGCGCACCGGCACACTTCCGTCACAATTTGCGCCAACGTCTGCCACAGACATTTCACGGCCGCTGGATTGGTCGGTGGAGCCCCACACCTTGGCCTGCTTGTTACCCAGACCTCAATCCCCTAGATTTTTGGTTTTGGGGATACTTGAAGGAATCGATCTACGCCACGGCAGTGAACGACGTGCGGACGCTACAGGGTCGCGCCTTCAGTGCGTGCCAGCGGGTACAACAACAAACGGGTGTACTTCAAAGGGTGCGCCATTCGTTATGCCGCAGGCCGGAGCAGCCCGTCGTCATGAGTGGACGCCACGCTGAACACCTGTAAACGCGCGTTTATCGCAGGACGTGTGCATCTCCAGACCCACGTTTCCTGGACTTAACGTCAGAAAGTGTGCATTTATGGACCCATGTTTATTGGATAACAATTCTAGTTTCGATGATTATAGCCACCTCTCAATGTATTCGACACATTTTATTGAACACCCTCTACATGCCTAATTTGAAAAAAAAAAGGTTCCGGTGTTGTAACCATCTAGAGGTGTTTCTTTGAATTTTAGATGTCTCAGACGTTACTGTAACGCTTTTCTTTCCGTCAGAGGAACCGGTGCGGCGTACCAGCGCGCACCGCCACATATCAAGAAGGAAACTCTGTTTCTGAATGAGAAGGCCGTTGCGTAATCATTCCTTAAAAAGAGTATCACCACCCCAAATGGCATTTTGTGCATAACTAAAATAAAATGTTTCCGTCATTACAAACTCAGATTTACTTAATTTTAGTTTCATATTCCAATCCCACAGAAAGCAGGTGCTGACAGATGTGAAAATTACCGAACTATCAGTTTAATAAGTCACGGATGCAAAATACTAACGCGAATTATTTACAGAGGAATGGAAAAACTGGCAGAAGGCGACCTCGGGGAAGATGAGTTTGGATTCCGTAGAAATGTTGGAACACGTGAGGCAATACTGACCCTAAGACTTATCTTAGAAGCTAGATTAAGGAAAGGCAAACCTACATTTCTAGCATTTGTAGACTTAGAGAAAGCTTTTGACAATGTTGACTGTAATATTCTCTTTCAAATTCTGAAGGTGGCAAGGGTAAAATACAGGGAGCGAAAGGCTATTTACAATTTGTATAGAAACCAGATGGTAGTTATAAGAGTCGAGGGACAAGAAAGCGAAGAAGTGGTTGGGAAGGGAGTGAGACAGGGTTGTAGCCTCTCCCCGATGTTATTCAATCTGTATTCACCACCAGTTTAGTATTGGAGGGCAGCGTGGAGGGTAAAAATCGTAGAGGGAGACCAAGAGATGAATACACTAAGCAGATTCAGAAGGATGTAGGCTGCAGTAGGTACTGGGAGATGAAGAAGCTTGCACAGGATAGAGTAGCATGGAGAGCTGCATCAAACCAGTCTCTGGACTGAATACCACAACAACAACAACAACATCATCCTCTGTACATAGCTCTCAGTAATTCATTCAGAGTCTTACAGTGCTTGAACCATTCTGCACTCACTACGGGGATATCATCTACATAGACCGTTATTTCATTGGTTAATATCTCACCTAGCACCTTGTCAACAGCTGTGATAGACACACAGACAAGTTCAGTGTAACCATCACCAGTGTCTTTCAGTTACGGAGGTAAGATGTACACAACAGTACTATTTGGTTTATTTTTAAATCATAACTTCTCTCTTTTTTTTCCAATTGTTCACTTCCTCTCCCCAGGACCTGCCCAAAAATGTTTCACAATGTCAGTGCATAACATTCCCGTAAACATGACGTTATTAGAAACGCAACAGAAAACTGGCTTTGTCTTCTTGCTGCGCCAGACCAAGCCAGTTTGCAGTCGCATGAGCACCAGGCTGACATTCGTGGCAGCGCTCGACACTGTTGCCAACCCCTGGACGTTTCGACACTGGCCTGAGGACATGGTGGAGCTGCAACCGCACTGGACGTGATATGGCCTCTTTAGTGTGTTGCGCGATCGTAGATTTTGCTCTGGGCGACAAGGTCGAACCACTACGAATCGTCTAAAACCATTCGACGAAATTTGAAAGTGATCCGAAACAGCAAAATGGAGGGGTTGTACGCCTTTTCAGAGGTTTCGTTTCGCGCCCTGGTGTGGCATGATCACGGTGGGATGGATGGGGGGGGGGGGGGGGACTGTGGTATACTAACGTATGCTCTAATAAAACGCTAAAGGGTCGCTCTAAGACCCACGGTTCGGCGACGCCTGCCTTGCCACCCAAGCACATTTGTTGGGCACGTTAAACCTGTCAGAGCAGCCACGAAGCTGAATCGGTGTCAAAGTTTCTAAGACGTGAGGGTTAGGCAACGCCTTGGACACATCTTTGGTGTGGTTTGCCTACTGAGGCGTAGCGCCGTATAACGATCCTGCCTTGGAGGGGGTTTAAGTGGGAGACGTGTCTCAGAGCTGGATAGAGACAGATGGTGACGCGAGACTGGACGCGCACGTATTTTATGTATCAGCCGATAGAGGACAATATTGGATAGGGGGACTGTGATTTTAGTTTCGATTGTGCCCACTGGACTGTACTAAATAAAATAATAGAATGTTTTTCAGAAACCGTTCTAGTATTTTCATAAAGTGTTATTATGTCTTTCAGTGTATGTAAAATGTTATAAATGTGTTTTAGCAGTATGAATGATGCGTGAGTGTGATTTAAGGGTAATATAAAGATAATTGTTTAACAAGTTATGTAGTAAGATTTAGTGTGGGAACATTTCGGAGAAGTATGGATATGGACAAAGGGGATTTTTGTAGAATAGATTTGCAAAGTAAGTTTATGGTAAAGGGAAAGTTAATTCAGGTATAAGTAACAATACTAAATAACTTTATGCATAAGCAAAACTTCAGCATATTAGATAATTACGTCGGTAAAAAGTGCAGTCGTTGGGTTTTCTATTTTGCGATTGGTTATTGATGAAAAGCGCGGATTGACGTGGGAGAATGTTGTTTTGCTATTGGCTGTTGAGTAAACTGACCAATGGTAAATCAATATTCTTCGCGCGCCTTTCTCTGCTGGTAGAGAAGACTTAGAGTATTCTAGAGAAGCGTCGAAGCCTAGCCATGAAACAGATCGGACGTGAGTAGTAGTGGTTCCGATGGAAATGATAAGTTGCCGGATCTAGCAGTGTTTCATACATCAAATGTGTTGGAGAGTGACGGCATAATTATTCCGATGTGTCTGTATAAGTTTCGGAATTTTTAAGTGAATTTTGTGACGAGAAAAGACATATATTCCGCGCGGCGTATTGAGCAGGTCGGTGGCTACAAACTGTGACTGCATTTGGTACCGACAGACTTAATATTTGGCGAGCACTATCAATCAAAAACATTCAGTATTTTTGTAGCTAACGTGAGTGAAAGGGACTGTGAGTGACTGTGTTAAGACTAGCACGGGCTTGGCAGTGACACTTGTTCACCTAAGTTTCAGAATATATTAATTGAGGACAAAATTTCCAACCTTTCATTTCGTGTTTCTCCCGAAACGTAGATTAGTGACTTTAATTGCAGCCTGGTTCACGTCGAAGTACAGTAGGTTTCACTTGGCTTCCCTACTGATGATCTGCTGAGACAATGTTCACAGGTAGGTGCAGGTCCGTCGTAAAGGGACGGAAAGAACCGCGCCGCCGCACTAACTTCAGGCGCTAGTGCAACCACGAGACTATGTAGTGTCTAAGTGTCCGACACGTATATTTTTAACCGCTCCACAAAGGTGGGTAGGAGGCACCGACGGTGTTGCGGAACTGGGAGGCCTTAGAGGGATTCACTAACGCGCACAATAATGCAGCACCCCTCTGTGATTACGCTGCAGTGGGGCGCGAAATAGAAGCGCTGAAAAACCGTAAAACTCCTTTGCTATCTCGGATCTCTTTCAAATTTCATCGAATAACTGCCGTCTGCTTCACGTCTCCTGTGCAGCAAGCTACGTAAATTTAAGTATCAACTGTGTTTTTCTTACTTGAAACTTTTTTCCGTGTGGTTTTGCTTTTAGGAAGGTTTATTTTCGAGTACTAGTAATAGTGTTCCATAGATTTCGTATTTATTTTGAATACAGTCCTGAGACAGTTAGTGATTAAATTCATTGTTTCCAACAAGAGGTGTCTAATAACCACAGTGTAGTCAGCTGTCAGCCGTCTTTAGTGAATTATCAGTCTAGTTAAAAGTTGATTACTTCAGTCTTTACAGTAAATTGTTGATTTCTGAGGATGGATAGGAAGTGTGACTGCTGTGTACGGACGCAGGAGGAGCTGGCCACTGTTCGGTAAAAGCTGAGCGTGCTGATGGCCACCAGCCGGTGTAGCCGACCGGTTCTAGGCGCTTCAGTCTGGAACCACGTGACCGCTACGGTCGCAGGTTCGAAACCTGCCCCGGGCACGGATGTGTGAGATGTCCTTAGGTTAGTTAGGTTTAAGTAGTTCTAAGTTCTAGGGGACTGATGACCTCAGATGTTAAGTCCCATAGTGCTCAGAGCCATTTTTTGCTGATGGCCGCGGTCAGCCGTCTTCAGGCTGCTGCCTCGGAGTGTAGCGGCAGATGACTTATCTATCCGCCTGACAACCATGGACAGTGGTGGTGTCTGGAGAGCTCGAGACAAAGGCACGGAAACGTGAATTGGCCAGCGCTCCAAAATCCGCAGAGCAACCCATAATGGGTCAAGGTGAAGCTGAGCGATATTTTACGGGCTGTCAGAATGTCAGGAGCATACCAATAAGCTCTTGCTGAAGTACAAAATGATGGCAAGAAGAATCGCTACAGGAAGCTGTCCGATGGGAATTTTTGCTCCGGCTCATTCTACACGGTACACAGTCACACCACGCTCTGCTTCTTTGACCTACCAAATACTGCGTTACTCTCGCGTATTCCCTCTCCAGACCTGGTGACCAAAAATTTTTTCCTCTCTCCTAGGATGAAGAAACCTATGCGCTGAAGACATTTGTAGAATGACATTGAGGTGATACTTTGAGGTTGTAACGTTTCCTGGAGAGCAAAAAAGCAAACTTATACAATCAACATCTGTGACTAGTCGCCCAACCTTGAGCAGTTAAACAGAGAATTGACTCGTGGTGATAACATATTAGACCTTCTGGTGACAAACAGACCCGAACTATTTGAGACAGTTAACGCAGAACAGGGAATCAGCGATCATAAAGCGGTTACGGCATCGATGATTTCAGCCGTAAATAGGAATATTAAAAAAGGTAGGAAGATTTTTCTGTTTAGCAAAAGCAGCTTTCAGAGTACTTGACGGCTCAACACAAAAGTTTTGTCTCAAGTACAGATAGTGTTGAGGATCAGTGGACAAAGTTCAAAATCATCGTTCAATATGCATTAGATGAGTATGTGCCAACCAAGATCGTAGGAGATGGAAAATAGCCACCGTGGTACAACAACCAAGTCAGAAAACTGCTACGGAAGCAAAGGGAACTTCACAGCACACATAAGCATAGCCAAAGCCTTCCAGACAAACAAAAATTACGCGAAGTGAAATGTAGTGTGAGGAGGGCTATGCGAGAGGCGTTCAATAAATTCGAAAGTAAAGTTCTATGTACTGACTTGGCAGAAACTCCTAAGAAATTTTGGTCTTATATCAAAGCGGTAGGTGGATCAAAACAAAATGTCCAGACACTCTGTGACCAAAATGGTACTGAAACAGAGGATGACAGACTCAAGGCCGAAATACTGAATGTCTTTTTCCAAAGCTGTTTCACAGAGGAAGACTGCACTGTAGTTCCTTCTCTAGATTGTCGCACAGATGACAAAATGGTAGATATCGAAACAGACGACAGAGGGATAGAGAAACAATTAAAATCGCTCAAAATAGGAAAGGCCGCTAGACCTGATGGCATACCAGTTCTATTTTACACAGAGTACGCGAAGGAACTTGCCCCCCTTCTTGCAGCGGTGTACTGTAGGTCTCTAGAAGAGCGTAGCGTTCCAAAGGATTGGAAAAGGGCACAGGTCATCCCCGTTTTCAAGAAGGGACGTCGAGCAGATGTGCAGAACTATAGACCCATATCTCTAACGTCGATCAGTTGTAGAATTTTGGAACACGTATTATGTTAGAGTATAATGACTTTTCTTGAGACTAAAAATCTACTCTGTGGGAATCAGCATGGGTTTCGAAAAAGACGATCTTGTGAAACCCAGCTCGCGCTATTCGTCCACGAGACTCAGATGGCCATCCTAAGTTCACTGAGGCTTTTTGCGGATGATGCTGTGGTATATCGAGAGGTTATAACAATGGAAAATTGTACTGAAATCCAGGAGGATCTGCAGCGAATTGATGTATGTTGCAGGGAATGGCAATTGAATCTCAATGTAGACAAGTGCAATGTGCTGCGAATACATAGAAAGATAGATCCCTTATCATTTAGCTACAATATAGCAGGTCAGCAACTGGAAGCAGTTAATTCATTAATTATCTGGTAGTACGCATTAGGAGTGATTTAAAATGGAATGATAATAAAAAGTTGATCGTCGGTAGAGCAGATGCCAGACTGAGATCCATTGGACGAATCCTAAGGCAATGCAATCCGAAAACAAAGCAAGTAGGTTACAGTACACTTGTTCGCCCACTGCTTGAATACTGCTCACCGGTGTGGGATCCGTACCAGATAGGGTTGATAGAAGAGATAGAGAAGATTCAACGGAGAGCAGCGCGCTTAGTTACAGGATCATTTAGTAATCGCGAAAGCGTTACGGAGATGACAGATAAACTCCACTGGAAGACTCTGCAGGAGAGACGCTCAGTAGCTCGGTACGGGTTTTAGTTGAAGTTTCGAGAACATACCTTTACCGAGGAGTCAAGCAGTATATTGCTCCCTCCTACGTATATCTCGCGAAGAGACAATGAGGATAAAATCAGAGAGATTAGAGCCCACATAGAGGCACACCGACAATCTTTCCTTCCACGAACAATACGAGACTGGAATAGAAGGGAGAACCGATAGAGGTACTCAAGGTACCCTCCGCCACACACCGTCAGGTGGCTTGCGGAGTATGGATGTAGATATAGATGTAGGGTGAAGCGAATCACAGTGAATGGTAAACATGTAGAGAAGAACTCCATCGTTATGTTTTAAGGTCACAGTTTGATGTTTGTTCCAGTATTTACGACCACCGCTAGCATTCCCACTAGAGATGGGTAGTTCGCGAACGAACGGGTGCAAAGTAACGGTTCACCAAAATGAACGAAAGGACCGAGGAACGAATTCCAAGGAACGATCGGTTCATAGTTCACTTCGCTCGCGGCGGTCTACTAATACACTCCTGGAAATTGAAATAAGAACACCGTGAATTCATTGTCCCAGGAAGGGGAAACTTTATTGACACATTCCTGGGGTCAGATACATCACATGATCACACTGACAGAACCACAGGCACATAGACACAGGCAACAGAGCATGCACAATGTCGGCACTAGTACAGTGTATATCCACCTTTCGCAGCAATGCAGGCTGCTATTCTCCCATGGAGACAATCGTAGAGATGCTGGATGTAGTCCTGTGGAACGGCTAGCCATGCCATTTCCACCTGGCGCCTCAGTTGGACCAGCGTTCGTGCTGGACGTGCAGACCGCGTGAGACGACGCTTCATCCAGTCCCAAACATGCTGAATGGGGGACAGATCCGGAGATCTTGCTGGCCAGGGTAGTTGACTTACACCTTCTAGAGCACGTTGGGTGGCAAGGGGTACATGCGGACGTGCATTGTCCTGTTGGAACAGCAAGTTCCCTTGCCGGTCTAGGAATGGTAGAACGATGGGTTCGATGACGGTTTGGATGTACCGTGCACTATTCAGTGTCCCCTCGACGATCACCAGTGGTGTACGGCCAGTGTAGGAGATCGCTCCCCACACCATGATGCCGGGTGTTGGCCCTGTGTGCCTCGGTCGTATGCAGTCCTGATTGTGGCGCTCACCTGCACGGCGCCAAACACGCATACGACCATCATTGGCACCAAGGCAGAAGCGACTCTCATCGCTGAAGACGACACATCTCCATTCATCCCTCCATTCACGCCTGTCGCGACACCACTGGAGGCGGGCTGCACGATGTTGGGGCGTGAGCGGAAGACGGCCTAACGGTGTGCGGGACCGTAGCCCAGCTTCATGGAGACGGTTGCGAATGGTCCTCGCCGATACCCCAGGAGCAACAGTGTCCCTAATTTGCTAGGAAGTGGCGGTGCGGTCCCCTACGGCACTGCGTAGGATCCTACGGTCTTGGCGTGCATCCGTGCGTCGCTGCGGTCCGGTCCCAGGTCGACGGGCACGTGCACCTTCCGCCGACCACTGGCGACAACATCGATGTACTGGGGAGACCTCACGCCCCACGTGTTGAGCAATTCGGCGGTACGTCCACCCGGCCTCCCGCATGCCCACTATACGCCCGCGCTCAAAGTCCGTCAACTGCACATACGGTTCACGTCCACGCTGTCGCGGCATGACACCAGTGTTAAAGACTGCGATGGAGCTCCGTATGCCACGGCAAATTGGCTGACACTGACGGCGGCGGTGCACAAATGCTGCGCAGCTAGCGCCATTCGACGGCCAACACCGCGGTTCCTGGTGTGTCCGCTGTGCCGTGCGTGTGATCATTGCTTGTACAGCCCTCTCGCAGTGTCCGGAGCAAGTATGGTGGGTCTGACACACCGGTGTCAATGTGTTCTTTTTTCCATTTCCAGGAGTGTAGTTCGCAGGAACGATGAACGATCGGTTCATAATTCACTTCGGTCGCGGTGGTCTATTTATAGTTCCCGGGAACGAGGAACGATCGGTTCATAGTTCACTAGTTCACTTTGGTCGCGGCGGTCACGTCGGCAGTTCTCGTTCCAGCCTCGGTCACGTGCTCGTCTCAGTCTCGGTCTTCATCGGCCGCACTCGTCGTTCTTCGCATGACCACCTGTCTCAGTTCCACTGCCGACTGCTCCTAGTTACATGTGTTCCAAACTGTTCTTGCACTTGGGTTTGGCTATTCAGCGTTCACGACCGGTGCTCAAAAAGTATTTTATAGTTACGTAAATTACATAAAAGTTACGTTGTATCTAATAGGTACGTCTTTTCAGGTAAAAAAAGGGCATATCAGCTCACTTCATTATATCGATAAACAGCAGAAGAAATATTTATAACAAGGCAACTTTTTTTGGTATTCATATATTTTTTGGTTCCATAGACTTGATTTAGCAACTAACTTTCAATAATTTGCTTAATTTTTAGTGTAAGAATATTCATATAAAACGATTTTCGTGTATCTTTCATATACAAAGCATTACATTTAGGAAGGCTCTAATTATTTTAAGTTTGGTTGTTTCCAATTTGCGTTTCCTTCTAGTTTGGTTTCTATGAAAAAAAAGAAAAGTGGGTTGTGGGTCATTTTGGCTCAGTAGGAAAAGCGGTGCCTCTCCATTTGAAAAGACATAGAGTGCCATAAAATCGTATTCACTTATCTCAAAAACAGCTGTTCAGAAGGAGCTTTCAAACCAAAACCTTTATTACTGCGAACTTAATTATTATTATTATTGCATATTAACTTTAATAATGCAACATAAAAACCTAATTTTTACTAAGCGTGTGACGCAAGTATGATGAGAAAACCACATTTTATTTTATGCTTCCATAAAGTCTACTTCGCCTACGAACTCAGAGACAACGTGAAGTATATATAGGGTGTAAGCGATTGTTGTTTACAACGTAGCATAGCTATGTAGTGGAAGTCGAAACGAAGAATTTTATACAAGACACTCAAGGCCTATTAAGTTGGGAAACAGCCACCAACAGGTTTACAAGACTACATGAGCTATAGCTCATGCGCGTCGCGTCCAGCTCTCTACACATCGTCATCGATTGTTTCACAATTGTTGCTTGCATTAGCTTGTTATTTCTTCACTGCCTAATTATTACATGTTTGTCTGTTTGTTGTATCTGCTCGTAACGGGCAACACATCGTCCGTAATTGGCGAGCAGGGGGGGAGGCAAGTGACCCCTCTTGGTGCCCTCCATCCTTCAGTCACCTGCACTACTAGTTTTCAGTTTTTCATAAGAACCATGTACCAAGCACAAATGAACGGTGAACGACTAAAAATGAACGGTTCCCAAAAAAGAACTATCAGCAGTGAACTAGTTCCCATGGATGAACAAGTTTGCCCATAATTCCCACAGCCGCCCCAAATTGATCTCAAACCGCTTACCCTTTGTCTGCTACTAACAAGGGAACCTCCTCATCGCACCCCACTCAGATTTAGTTATAAGTTGGCGCAGTGGATAGGCCTTGAAAAAGTGAACACAGATTAATCGAGAAAACAGGAAGAAGTTGTGTGGAACTACGAAAAACATAAGCAAAATATACAAACTGAGTAGTCCATGTGCAAGATAGGCAACATCAAGGATAATGTCAGCTCAGGAGCGCCGTGGTCCCGTGGTTAGCGTGAGCAGCTGCGGCGCGAGAGGTCCTTGGTTCAAGTCTTCCCTCGATTGAAAAGTTTATTTTTTTATATAATCAACTACGCTCTCCAAAATTCGAGGACATGTTCAGATTTGCTTGGACATATACAGGATTTGACGGTCTACTCACGTAAAAATTTGAAAACGTTAAAAACATATGTTTTGACAGAGCACAGGGAAACTGAGCGACTGTGAAACTGTTGCATTCATTTCTTGCAGTTTATGTGACAAACTGTTATGTTTTCATCACGTTTTTGGGAGTGATTATCACATCCACATGAAAAGCTACATCGGGCAAGGTAGAAGAATCTTTTTACCCATTCGCCAAGTGTAGAAGTTAGGTGGGTCGACAACATATTCCTGTCATGTGACGCACATGCCGTCACCAGTGTCGTATAGAATATATCAGACGTGTTTTCCTGTGGAGGAATCGGTTGACCTATGACCTTCCGATCAAATGTTTTCGGTTCCCATTGGAGAGGCACGTCCTTTCGTCTACTAATTGCACGGTTTTGCGGTGCGATCGCAAAACACAGACACTAAACTTATTACAGTGAACAAAAACCTCAATGAACGAACGGACAGATCATAACTTTGCGAAAATAAACTTTTCACTCGAGGAGAGACTTGACCCAATGATCTCTCGTTCCGCAGCTGCTCACGCTAACTACGGGACCACGGTGCTCCTGACTCACGCTTTCCTTGATGTTCCTTATCCTGCACATGGACTACTCAGTTTGTATATTTTGCTTATTTTTTCATAGTTCCACACAACTTCTTCCTGTTTTCTCGATTGATCTATGTTCAGTTTTTCAAGGTCTATCCACTGTGCCAACTTATAATTAAATTTGAGGGGGGTGCGATGGGGAGGTTCCCCTGTAAGAGCTGAACGCGAAAGCCTGTCCATAATGTAGCTTCCTGGGCGACCTTTACACGTGGGCTCGCAGGTTGCAACACTCCGGAGCGGCAGCTGCGGTCACACGGCGTGTCGGCGGTGGGAGATTCACGTAGCGATCAGCGGCTAGGCGGCGACTGCAGTAGCAGACGCTGCACGCTCGGCTGCCTCTGGGTGTTGGGTAGCGGGTTGGAGTCCCATAACCAGCGCGCTGGTCTGTAGCCGGTGCGCAACGAGCCGTGGGGACTGAGCAGCACTGAAGGGGGTCGTGACCTCTCCTCTAGCTGGGCGACAGTGGCGGCCGTGCTAGCGAGGTTCCAGCCGGCTCCAAATACTGGCAGTTGCCACACGAGGTCATAGGACGTGTGTCGACTCTACAGTGGTGTTGTTGCTGTGGTCTTCAGCCCTGAGACTGGTTGATTCAGCTCTCCATGCTACTCTATCCTGTGTAAGCTTCTTCATCTCCCAGTACCTACTGCAGCCAACATCCTTCTGAATCTGCTTAGTGTATTTTCTCTCGGTCTCCCTCTACGATTTTTACCCTCCACGCTGCCCTCCAATACTAAATTGGTGATCCCTTGATGCCTCAGAACATGTCCTACCAACCGATCCCTTCTTCTAGTCAAGTTGTGCCACAAACCCCTCTTCTTCCCAGTTCTATTCAATACCTCCTCATTAGTCATGTGATCTACCCACCTAATCTTCAGCATTCTTCTCTAGCACCACATTTCAAAAGCTTCTATTCTCTTCTTGTCCAAACCATTTATCGTCCATGTTTCACTTCCATACATGGCTACTCCCCATACAAATACTTTCAGAAACGACTTCTTAAATCAGTACTCGATGTTAACAAATTTCCCTTCTTCAGAAACTCTTTCCTTGCCATTGCTAGTCTACATTTTATATCCTCTCTACTTCCACCATCGTCAGTTATTTTGCTCCCCAAATAGCAAACCTCATTTACTACTTTAAGTGTCACATTTCCTTATCTAATTCCCTCAGCATCACTCGACTTAATTCGACTGCGTTCCATTATCCTGGTTTTGCTTTTGTTGATGTTCATCTTATACCCTCCTTGCAAGACACTGTCCATTCCGTTCAACTGCTCTTCCAAGTCCTTTGCTGTCTCTGACAGAATTACAATGTCATCGGCGGTCCTCAAAGTTTTTATTTCTTCTCCCTGGATTTTAATACCTACTCCGGTCTTTTCTTTTGTTTCCTTTAATGCTTGCTCAATATACCGTTTGAATAACATCGGGGAGAGGCTACAACCCTGTCTCACTCCCTTCCCAACCACTGCTTCCCTTTCATGTCCCTCGACTCTTATAACTGCCATCTGGTTTCTGTACAAATTGTAAATAGCCTTTCGCTCCCTGTATTTTACCCCTGCCACCTTCAGAATTTGAATGAGTGTATTCCAGTCAACACTGTGAAAAGCTTTCTCTAAGTCTACAAACGCTAGAAACGTAGATTTGCCTTTCCTTAATCTTTCTCCTAAGATAAGTCGTAGGGTCAGTATTGCCTCACGTGTTCCAACGTATCTACGGAATCCAAACTGATCTTCCCCGAGGTCGGCTTCTACCAGTTTTCCCATTTGTCTGTAAATAATTCGCGTTAGTATTTTGCAGCTGTGACTTATTAAACTGATCGTTCGGTAATTTCCACATCTGCCAACACCTGCTTTATTTGGAATTGGAATTATTATATTCTTCTTGAAGTCTGAGGGAATTTTGCTGTCTCATACATCTTGCTCACCAGATGGTAGAGTTTTGTCAGGACTGGCTCTCCCAAAGCCGTCAGTAGTTCTAATGGAATGTTGTCAACTCCCGGGCCCTTGTTTCAACTCAGGTCTTTCAGTGCTCTGTCAAACTCTTCACACAGTACGGTATGTTCCATTTCATCTTCATCTACATCCTCTTCCATTTCCATAATATTGTCCTCAAGAACATCGCCCCTGTATAGACCCTCTATATACTCCTTCCACCTTTCTGCTTTCCCTTCTTTGCTTAGAACTGGGTTTCTACCTGAGCTCTTGATATTCAAGCAAGTGGTTCTCTTTTCTTCAAAGGTCTCTTTAATTTTCCTGTAGGCAGTATCTATTTTACCCCTAGAACGATAACGCTCTACATCCTTACATTTGTCCTCTAGCCATCCCTGCCTACCCATTTTGCACTTCCTGTCGATCTCATTTTTGAGACGTTTGTATTCCTTTTTGCCTGCTTCATTTACTGCATTTTCGTATTTTCTCTTTTCTTCAATTAAATTTAGTGTCTCTTCTGTTACCCAAGGATTTCTTTTAGCCCTCGTCCTTTTACCTACTTAATCATCTGCTGCCTTCACTATTTCATTTCTTAAAGCTACACATTCTTCTTGTACTGTATTTCTTTCCCCCATTCCTGTCAATTGTTCCCTTATGCTCTTCCTGAAGCCTTGTACAACCTCTGGTTTAGTCAGTTTATCCAGATCCCACCTCCTTAAATTCCCACCTTTTTGCAGTTTCTTCAGTTTTAATCTACAGTTTATAACCAATAGATTGTGGTCAGAGTCCACGTCTGCCCCCGGAAATGTCTTACAATTTAAAACCTGGTTCCTAAATCTCTGTCTTACCATTATTTAACCTATTTGAAACCTTCTAGTATCTCCAGGGTTCTTCCATGTATACAACCTTCTTTCATGATTCTTGAACCAAGCGTTAGCGTTCCAAGTGTTAGCGAACCAAGTGTTAGCGTTCTAAAAATAAATGTATGTGGTGACAGAATAAGGAACAAGGGTCGATCGGGAAGAGATGTTTGATACGGTACTAGACCAAAACTGAAAACATCTTTCGAAGACTTAACTTCAAATAAGGCAGAAGGTATGGATAATATTCCGTCTGCATTTCGAAAATCACTGGGGGAAATGACAACAAAACCAGTATTCACTTTGGTATTTAGAATGTATGTGACTTGTGATATAGCATCAGACTTGCAGAAAACATCATCCGCACAATTCCGAAATTGCAGGAACTGACAAGTGCGAGAATTGTCGACCAATCTGTTTAGCACTGAATGGATTCAAGTCGCAAAAATCATCATGTACAGAAACATGAAAAGGAAACTGAGGATCGTTTAGATGAAAGATGGTTGAAAGGTCCCTAAGGGATTGGCCATTCGCGTGACTTCCAGTGACCAGTGCCCATTCGAACTCACTGTGGCGTATGGACCCTGGCCCATCATAAAATGGGTCAGACCCCCTAAAGAATATCAGGAACCGTAAACCGAGGATTTATTTGTTTGGCAAGAAGCAGTGGGTGCTTCATCCTTTTATGGTGCCATCCCAGCTTGCATGACATAGGAACATCACTCAATTTCTTATTCCTTTTCAGTTCATGGCCCGCACTCCTATGATATTAAGAAGAACTTGGCAACAGACATCCCTCTCGAACCTTTTTTTTTTCCTTCATTGAGTTTCGATTCCCCCCGAAGGGGGCGGGCTGGCAGCAGCTTAGTACGCCTCTCTTCAGCCTGTAGAAACTTTAAAATGTAATAAGAAGATCATACGTAATAAAAACAGGCGATAAAAACCGTGACTTTTAAAATGTAAAATGGCGGATTTTTTTGGAAGTAAAAAAATTAAACAACGGATTGGCTGTGCTAATTAAATACACAGGAAGCAGATAGGTACAATAGTAGACAGACAATTAAACAACATGGCGACAGTCTGGTTTCTGTTCGCAAGAGATAAAAAAATCACACCCTGCGACAGTATGCTTTCTGTTAGCAAAACTTCAGAAAAGACGCACAACACTTAATACTCGCTTAAAACACTGAACTAAAAAATTGGCACGAAGATGACACACCATAGCCTAGAACAGATGGGGTGGGAAGGGGGGGGGGGGGAATCTGGACAGACGAGGGGAAAAAAGGGGAAGGAAAAAAATGGCTCTGAGCACTATGGGACTTAACTGCTGTGGTCATCAGTCCCCTAGAACTTACTACTTAAACCTAGCTAACCTAAGGACATCACACACATCCATGCCCGAGGCAGGATTCGAACCTGCGACCGTAGCGGCCACTCCGGCCGGCGGGAGAGGAAAGGAAAAGGCAAAGTGGGGAGGAGGAGTCGATAGAGGGTGAGAAGTCATAAGGGGAGGGGGGGTGGACGTGAGAGGGAGAGGCGAAAGGCAGATGAGGGGAATGCAAAAGGACTTGGTGGAGAGAAGGCGAGAAAGAGGGAAAACCAGGATGGTGCGGTAGAGTTCTCGCTTCCCACGCCCTGGTTCCCGGGTTCGATTCCCGGCGGGGTCAGGGATTTTCTCTGCCTCGTTATGACTGGGTGTTGTGTGATGTCCTTAGGTTAGTTAGGTTTAAGTAGTTCTAAGTTCTAGGGGACTGATGACCATAGATGTTAAGTCCCATAGTGCTCAGAGCCAAAACCAGGATGGGAGAGGGGGGGGAGGGAAGAGGAAGCCTGGTCAGAGGTGGGGAGGGGGAGATGAGGATCAGAGTTGATAGGAGGGATAAATGGAGGGAGAGAGGGCATCATCTGAGAGGGTGAGTTGACGGAAGCCACCTTGGGAAAGGAGACGAAGGGTGCAGCGGTGGAGGGTACGCTCTTGGAGCAGTTCATAGCACCTTTCTTACACGATTGTTGGATATTCCTGTCAAGATTGACTACACTTGTAGTTGACGTAGTTCACAATGTTGCGTGCGTCTCAGGAAGTTGTTTTTTTTTGTTTTTTTTTTCGTGCTCTGCATTTCCCTAATTCTCGTGCCTCTTTAATGGCTTGAGTAAAACCACCTACCGATTTACGTCAGCACACCACGAGCGACCGTACTGTATTTTGCACAGTGGTGTGGAATTAACCACTAGATGCCAGGAGAGGGGGGGGGGGGGGGGGTGAGAGCTGTTGTATTGTCAATAGGTCAATAGAGACGCAGTACAGCAAGGATCGCTCAGGAGAGCCCAATGACTTTAGCGTTGTCCAGTCTTGGGATGTCATCTGAGTAAGAAATACATCGGGGATATTTCATCCCTTCTACAGCTGCCCACAGAAACGCGAAGGAACATCCACAGCTAAACACCTCACATACTGTGTGACAAGAGTCGTAGGAAATTACGGAGAGCGCTTGTAAAAATTGCAAGAAATCATGGGCAGGGATAACTCGTCTCCTCCAAAGTACTACCGGTAATCCAGCTAGCACAGTGTACGTACGGAATTGAAAAGACCGGGGTAAAGTGGTCGACAAGTAATTTTACTTTGGCCTGGAGCCGTAGTCATATAAAACTATTTGAAACATATAATCGCTTTTCGACTGTACAACAAGTTTCATTCTACAACCTAGATTTCGAGCTTAGACCGTCTTCAAATTGCGTATTAAAAATCATTATACTGGAGTAGAAAACAAGACAACAGCAGAATATTTATCTTCAGTTGTTTTGTCGAAAGTAAATGAGTGAAAATTTTTGTAATGAACTAATTTACTGACAATTAGCATAACGTATTCGCTTGATGTGGTCGTGGAATCAAATAGATGACTAAATCATAGGTTGAAACTTCGCTGCACTGTGTCTAAGCAGCCACTGACATCAACATAAATAATTGTTAGACGCAGAGTAGCGAAGTTTCCATCTATGATTTAGTCATCTATTTCATGCTATTTTGTGAAAGACTGACATATTGAGCCCGTGATGAAACTTCTGAGTGTGTGAGTGGCGCGTTACATTGTGTGCATGTATATACACAAAAAGTGCATTACACAGTTTTCGATGTTGCAAGATGATAAGTAACCTGCACCGGAACGTAATGGCGCCGACTCTGCATTGGCATCACCAACCCAAGGAAGTTTCGTCAGATGGGGAAACAAAACTCAAAATGTAATGTAAAACGTGAACTAGTCGTCTGAAGATGAACCTATCGGTTCAAAAATAGTAACCGCGCTGTTTAAGTAGATAAATAGCATTATAAAAAGTGGCTTGTTGCTGTGATCTTCTGTATAAGAGTCATCCATTTCATTCCACGACCAAATAAAGTGAGTAAGTCACGTTAATTAACAGTAAATTAGCCTATTACAAAAATTTTCTCGCATTTAATTTTGACAAAATAGGTTTATATAACCGAAGATACATACACTGACGATGAAGTCTGTTCTACTCAACGCTAATGACTTTCGATACGTAACTGTAACATTTGAAATGGCGTAACGTCGAAATCTAGACAGCGGAATAAAATTTGTTGTAGAGTCAAATGATGGTTATGTCTTTCAAGAAACTCCTCATACGTCATGTATCTTGAGATCGGCAGTTGCACTATGTTCCCAGACTTTCTTCCCTTATTTTACAACAGCAAAGTTGGTTTTTTATGTATGTAATTTCCGAAAACGATATCCTACAGCGGAGTCGTTTAGTATTTTGCTTGGATTATGGTCATCAGTCCCCTAGAACTTAGAACTACTTAAACCTAACTAACCTAAGGACAGCACACAACACCCAGCCATCACGAGGCAGAGAAAATCCCTGACCCCGCCGGGAATCGAACCCGGGCGCGGGAAGCGAGAACGCTACCGCACGACCACGAGCTGCGGACAGAGTGTAAGACAGCGATGCAGTCTTTCGCCGCGTCTGTTCAGTTTATAAGAGTACATCGACGAAGCAATGAAGGAAATAAAAGAAATGCCCAAAAGCGGAATAAAAACTCAGGTTGAAAGGATGCCAATGATAAGATTCTCGAGCAGGAACGCGTGCCGGTCTCCGGCACGAATCCTCCCTGTGAATTGGTGTCGAGGTCCGGTGAGCTGACCAGCCGGTGAATGGTTTTTATGATGGTTTTCCATCCGCCTCGGCGAATGCAGACTGGTTCTCCTTATTCCGCTTCAGTTACACTATGTCGGCGATTGCTGTGCAAACACTGTCTCCACGTACGCGTTCATCATCATTACTCTACCACGCAAACATTTGGGGTTACACTCGTCTGGTATGAGACATTCCCAGGGGAGGGAGGGAGGGGTGATGGACGGGGGGTTCCACGGGGGGCTGAACCGCACGATAACCCTGGATTCGGTGTGGGGCGGTGGTGGGGTGGGTGGACTGCTGTGGTCTGTTGTGGGGTTGTGAACCACTGAGGGCTACGGCGGGACGAAGTCTCTCCGTCGTTTCTAGGTCCCCGGTTTAATACACAGTGATAAGATTCTCAGAAGAGGTTGCTATCCTCAGTGAAGAAGAAGAAGAAGAAGAAGACTTACAGGCCCTGTTGACTGGAATGAATAGTCAAATGAATACACAATATGGATTAAGAGTAAATCGAAGACAGACGGAAGTAGTGTGAATGAGAAAAGCAAGAAACTTTGTTGTTGATTGAAATTTTTACAGATTCTCTAAGAAGTGCAAGATATCTTCTCAGGTGTGGTGGATCTGTGAGGGTCGTCCAGGAAGTAAGTTCCGATCGGTTGCGAAATGGAAACCACTGGGAAAATCCGGTAAAGCTTTGCACAGTTGTGTTGGGCAGTGTCTGTAGTATGCCCGTCGATCGTGTCGCGTCGCTTTTTTCAGATTTGAGTGAACAGTGAGCACGTAAAGATGCGCTGGGAATAGCGTCTCCCGCCAAGAATGAGGGCCTGGTTAGAGATTTCGCCTGTGTCATGCAGCCCACATATCACAACTGTCGAGCAGTTCCTTCTTCATGCCAATCCTCGGCCGCACACTGCAGGGGCAATAAAGACGCTCCTGCAGCGTTTCCGATGAGAAGTGTTTGATCACCCTCAATGCAGTCCCTAATTGGCTCCCCCTGAGTCACATCTCTGCTCACAGGTACCACTGGCCGTGAAGACAAAATTTTTCCAAAGACAACGAGCTGCAGACCAGTGCAGATAACTGGCCGAAAGCAGTTTCTATGACGAGGATATTGGAAAGTTGATATAACAATACGACAAAACTCGAAGTTGGAGCGGCGACTACGTAGAGAAGTAGGTGGAAGGTATACTTAACTGTTGCAAATGAAACGTTTCTGGTTTTCTTTGTGGTTTCCATTTTGCGCACAATCGGAACTTACTTTCTGGACAACGCTCTTATATGACCTGACCTAGGACTGGTATGATGTGAGGAGTACTGGTAGAGCGAAATGCCTACGCCTACACAAAATATTTGCGTGAAATCGATATTACTGTGAAATGATAACTAAACGGACACCCTAGCTGCAAACAGGCGTTGATGTACTTCATTGGCGACATGTTGAAAATGTGTGCCCTGACCGGGAGCCGAACCCGGGATCTCCTGCTTACAGATACTACCGTCATATATAGTTAAAATATGGCTTCCCGGCCATTGACCTTCTTGTGCGGACGCACACGCTATGCCCGATCTCGTACGGGACTTGGTAGATTAATCTGCCTCGAGTAATGAATATGATGGGCAAACATCTATTAGGCGCACTACGAATGTAGTAGGTGTGGACATGTTGGAAATGTGGATCTCACAGGGAGCGTGCAAGGGATAAGTCCCTGCAGACGCACTAGCCTCTGTGCCCGCGGTGGCTCAGATGGATAGAGCGTCTGCCATGTAGCAGGAGATCCCGGGTTCGGGTCCCGGTCGGGGCACACATTTTCAACTTGTCCCCAATGAAGTACATCAACGCCTGCTTGCAAATGGTTCAAATGGCTCTGAGCACTATGGGACTTAACATCTGTGGTCATCAGTTCCCTAGAACTTCGAACTAATTAAACCTAACTAACACTAAGGACATCACACAAATCCATATTGTGTTCGAACCTGCGATCGTAGCAGTCGCGCGGTTCCGGACTGAGCGCCTAGAACCGCTAGACCACCGCGGCCGGCGCCTGTTTGCAGATCGGGTGTCCGTTTAATTATCATTTCATTTCTAGCAAAGCTGAATGGTCATCCACGGTAACTTCTTTCGGGAACACATACTACCGTCATATATAACGATATTACTGTAGTCGTCATTCAAGAAACGCAAGCAAAAACGTTATTCAACATTCCCGTGCCAGAAACGAATAAATGAAGCTAACAGAAAAATAAATGACTGAGGAAATCAATCCTGTAATGTTCGAATACAGTATTAGTGGTGTGCTGCTTCACACACTCACGTCTACTGAATATGTTGGCGTAACGTCGCAAAGCGACAGTAAATGCAACGAGCGCGTGAGATCGGTTATAGATAAGGCGAATGGTCGACTTATTGGGAGAATTTTTTGGAAAGTGTAGCTCATCTGTAATGGACACAGTGCGCACAACACTTAAAAGACCCACACATGAAGCCTGCTGTGTTCGAGATCCCCATCAAGTCGCATTAGAGAAAGACATTGGAGCAAATCAGAGGCGTGCAGCTACCATTGTTACAGATACACACTAGTATCGCCGAACTGCTTCGTGAACTCAAATCGTATGCGCTGGCGGGAAGAAGTCCTTTTCGCGAAATTACGGAAAACCACCAAGAACATATCTTCCGCGTGACGATCGCAAAGACAAGACACGAGAAAAGATGCTCGGCAGCAGTTTCTCCCTCGCTCCATCTGTGAGTGAGATGAAGAAAGAGAATGGCGACAAGTGGTACAAGGTACCCTCCACCAAGCACCGCGCGGTGGGTTGTAGAATTCCCTTGGCTTTACGGAATGTCCAAAAAATAGTTTCGAATAGATTTTCACTCTGCAGTGAAGTGTGCGCTGATATGAAATTTCCTGGCAGATTAAAACTGTGTGCCGGACCGAGACTCGAACTCGGGACCTTTGCCTTACGCGGGCAAGTGCTCTACCAACTGAGCTATCCAAGAACGACTCACGCCCGGTCCTCACAGCCTTATTTCTGCCAGTACCTCGTCTCCTACCTTCCAAACTTTACAGAAGCTCTCCTGCGAACCTTGCAGAACTAGCACTCCTGAATCAAAGGATATTGCGGAGACATGGCTTAGCCACAGCCTGTGGGATGTTTCCAGAATGAGATTTTCACTCCACAGCGGTGTGTGCGCCGATATGAAACTTACTGGCAGATTAAAACTGTGTGCCGGACCGAGACTCGAACTGGAGACCTTTGCCTTTTTGCAGCTCTACCAACTGAGCTACCCAAGCACGACTCACGTCCCCTCCTCGTCTCCTACCTTCCAAACTTAACAGAAGCTCTCCTGCGAAAGCTTGCAGAACTAGCACTCCTGAAACAAAGGATATTGCGGAGACATGGCTTAGCCACAGCCTGGGGGACGTTTCCAGAATGAGATTTTCACTCTGCAGCGGATTGTGCGCTGATATGAAACTTCCTGGCAGATTAAAACTGTGTGCCGGACCGAGACTCGAACTCGGGACCTTTGCCTTTCGCGGGCAAGTGCTCTACCAACTGAGCTACCCAAGCACGACTCACACCCCGCCCTCACAGCCTTACTTCTGCCAGTACCTCGTCTCCTACCCTCCAAACTTTACAGAAGCTCTCCTGCACTTGCCCGCGAAAGGCAAAGGTCCCGAGTTCGAGTCTCGGTCCGGCACACAGTTTTAATCTGCCATAAAGTTTCGTAGTTTCGAATACTTTGAAGGGTGGTAGTACTCACCAAAACAAGAAAAATAAATCTAAAAAACATGGATTCGAAAACGCATACTTTCCGAGATAAGCACATCTAGACCTGGTCGTTGTCCAGATTCCCCTAGTCTCTTTGTTATGGGCACACTTGAAGGTATTGGTCTACGCCACGTCAGTCAACGATGTGTGGACACTACAAATCCGTAAATACTTGAAAGTTCTTTTTAAGTCCAGTATACTGGTCACCTATCGCGTAGTCAAACGAAAGTTTCAGCCAGTTTAAGCGCGTTACATGGAATTTATTTATGTTCAGGGTAGAACTAGCAAACTTTCTTCAAGGCAGTGATTATCTGCAAGTCAGTCTGCATTATTAAACAAGTTTCCAACGAGGCCATCTCCGAGTAGCAGTACACAATTTCGCCTTGGAGCAACTACGGTAATTGCTAGAGAGGTGGGTGGCGGGGGGGGGGGGGGAGGGGATAGAGGGGAAATCCCTGTGGATATTCAGTATAGAAACTAAAGGCCACCGTATCAGGTTTTGTGGCTTTCCTCTCTCTCTTTAAAAGCAGACATGTTGTTGTTGTTGTGGTCTTCAGTCCTGAGACTGGTTTGATGCAGCTCTCCATGCTACTCTATCCTGTGCAAGCTTCTTCATCTCCCAGTATCTACTGCAACCTACATCCTTCTGAATCTGCTTAGTGTATTCATCTCTTGGTCTCCCTCTACGATTTTTACCCTCCACACTGCCCTCCAATGCTAAATTTGTGATCCCTTGATGCCTCAAAACATGTCGTTCCTTTGTTTAATTACACGTCGTTATCTGGAAGACTTCAGAATTTTATAATGCGGAAGTTGCAACATCGCAGTGGTACAAAAAGCAGTAGTTCCTATAAACGTTGAGAAAAACATTAGGATAACTTGTCCTTACAGCATGTTATGGTCTACACAGCGATACTGGCAAACTAGAACTCCTTTATCTTTTTTGTTTATTGTTATTTCATACTCGTCACCTCGTATAGTGACATGGAATGGGCTGACAACGATAAAATCAGCCTTCTCTATTGCCAAAGAATATTTAGTATACACACAGACGAAAAAAGCAATAAATCAATAGGTGAGATACTTACAAATAATTTTAAGATAAGTAGAGATGAAATCGCAAGTTTTATGGGAAACAAACTTGATTTTCGTCTTAGTTAATTTTAAGACAGGAACATCGAAAGGTAAAATAAAACAGTAACAAAACACTGAAAACATGTAGTGAATCATTACACTGTCGTTAATAGCAGTCAAAGGACTTGCCCTGTAAAACCGCCTGTTGTGGGGGGAAACGTTAGGCGTTCACTAGGGCATGGAAAATGTGGGAGTAAGTATAGAGGAATGATACGTAGTATC
This sequence comes from Schistocerca cancellata, assembly GCF_023864275.1. Lineage (NCBI taxonomy): Eukaryota > Metazoa > Arthropoda > Insecta > Orthoptera > Acrididae > Schistocerca > Schistocerca cancellata. The sequence continues at coordinate 129,858,941 of NC_064635.1, forward strand.
GAAGGCAGAGGGGTTGATGTTGGGAGACAGAAATAGCGGAGTAGGTGTGTGTGTCGGTAAGGTCATAATATAAAGAGGAAAAGGGGTGGGGAGAAATGGACAGGGAAATAATGGGACAAAAAAGTGGTTCAAATGGCTCTGAGCACTATGGGAGATAAATTCTGAGGTCATCAGTCCCCTAAAACTTAGAACTACTTAAACCTAACTAACCTAAGGACATCACACACATCCATGCCCGAGGCAGGATTCGAACCTGCGACCGTAGCTACAATGGGACAGCTGATGAGATGGGATGGGTGGGGTGGAATTAAAGTTTGTTAGCACATTTAAATCTCGGCACAGATTTCATGGTCCAGAATAGGGAGACGGTTCAATTTTCGTTGGGAGACGATTCGGGGAGTGTTTAGCCGTAGGGTTGATGGAATCTGGTGGTAGAGGCGCAGCAGTGTATTAGCAGTGGATAAGAGAGAGAAGGCGATAGCGTTACCACAGTCGAGATTACGATTAGTTCAGGTTATACGAAGGTACTCAATGTGCGGAAGGAGATATGGGAAAGAAACTGTGACGTGTAATCCCACTCTGACTCATTCTGTTCTGTTGCAACAAGTTTCTGTTAGTCATTACTCACGAAGAGAATCACTTAATGACGAAACTCCTTAATATGGTGTAAATAACATCGCTATTTCTTCAATTCCATACACTGATTACAGTCGAAATTGCCTTAATAATAATAATAATAATAATACTAATTATTATTATTATTATTATTATTATTATTATTATTAATATTTCTTTCCTTTCTTAGGCTTCATGCCTGGTTAAAAATGGAAAGTGACGCGGACCTTGATCAAGTGTGACTTCCTTTTAACTGTATGGTATATGTTATAGTGCATTTAGGAACTTCCGGGTAATTGAACATGTATCAATAATTACAGATTTCTGTAGTTGTATATATATATGTTTGGATGTAGCTGTATTGCATTGATGTACTGGTGGATATTGTGTGGTATGACTCCTGGTAGTTAATAATATAATTGGTATGATGTCAACTTTATCCTGATGCCACATGTCCTTGACTTCCTCAGCCAGTTGGATGTATTTTTCTATTTTTTCTCCTGTTTTCTTCTGTATATTTAATGTATTGGGTATAGATATTTCGATTAGTTGTGTTAATTTCTTCTTTTTATTGGTGAGTACGATGTCAGGTTTGCTATGTGGTGTTGTTTTATCTGTTATAATCGTCTGGTCCAGTATAATTTGTATTCATCATTCTCCAGTACATTTTTTGGTGCGTACTTGTATGTGGGAACGTGTTGTTTCATTAGTTTATGTTGTATGGCAAGCTGTTGATGTATTATTTTTGCTACATTGTCATGTCTTCTTGTGTATTCTGTATTTGCTAGTATTGTACATCCGCTTGTGATGTGCTCTACTTTTTCTAATTCTTGTTTGCAAAGTCTGCATTTATCTTTTGTGCTATTGGAATCTTTAATAATATACTTGCTGTAATATCTGATGTTTATTGTTTGATCCTGTATTGCAATCATGAATCCTTCCATATCACTGTATATATTGCCTTTTCTTAGCCGTGTGTTGGATGCGTCTTGATCGATGTGTGGCTGTGTTAGATGATACGGGTGCTTGCCATGTAGTGTTTTCTTTTTCCAAATTACTTTCTTTTTATCTGTTGATGTTATGTGATCTAACGCTTTGTAGAAGTGGTTATGAAATTGCAATGGTGTAGCCGATGTATTTATATGAGTGATTGCTTTGTGTATTTTGCTAGTTTCTGCTCGTTCTAGAAAGAATTTTCTTAAATTGTCTACCCATCCAAAATGTAGGTTTTTTTATGTCGATAAATCCCCTTCCTCCTTCCCTTCTGCTTAATGTGAATTTTTCTGTTGCTGAATGTATGTGATATATTCTATATTTGTGGCATTCTGATCGTGTAAGTGTATTGAGTGCTTCTAGGTCTGTGTTACTCCATTTCACTACCCCAAATGAGTAGGTCAATATTGGTATAGTATAAGTATTTACAGCTTTTGTCTTGTTTCTTGCTGTCGATTCTGTTTTCAGTATTTTTGTTAGTCATTGTCTATATTTTTCTTTTAGTTCTTCTTTAACATTTGTATTATCTGTTCCTATTTCTTGTCTGTATCCTAGATATTTATAGGCATCTGTTTTTTCCATCGCTTCTATGCAGTCGCTGTGGTTATCCAATATGTAATCTTCTTGTTTAGTGTGTTTTCCCTTGACTATGCTATTTTTCTTACATTTGTCTGTTCCAAAAGCCATATTTATATCATTGCTGAATACTTCTGTTATCTTTAGTAATTGGTTTTGTTGATTTGTTGCTGCCAGTAGTTTTAGATCATCCATGTATAACAAATGTGTGATTTTGTGTTAGTATGTTCCAGTAATATTGTATCCATAATTTGCATTATTTAGCATGTTGGATAGTGGGTTCAGAGCAAAGCAGAACCAGAAAGGACTTAATGAGTCTCCTTGATATATTACATGCTTAATCTTTATTGGCTATGATGTGATATTATTTCAATTTGTTTGGATATTAAGTGTGGTTTTCCAATTTTTCATTACTATGTTTAGGAACTGTATCAATTTAGGATATACTTTGTATATTTCCAATATTTGTAGTAACCATGAGTGGGGTACACTATCAAAAGCTTTTTAGTAATCAATGTATGCATAGTGTAGCGACCTTTCTTTAGTTTTAGCTTGATATGTCACCTCTGCATCTATTATCAGTTGCTCTTTACATCCTCGTGCTCCTTTGCAACAACATTTTTGTTCTTCATTTATAATTTTGTTCTGTGTTGTATGTGTCATTAATTTCTGAGTAATGACTGAAGTTAATATTTTGTATATTGTTGGTAGGCATGTTATGGGGCTATATTTAGCTGGGTTTGCTGTGTCTGCTTGATCTTTAGGTTTCAGATAAGTTATTCCATGTGTAAGTGTATCAGGGAATGTGTATGGGTCTGCAATGTAACTCTTAAATAATTTAGTTAAATGTGAATGTGTTGAGGTGAACTTCATTAGCCAGAAATTTGCTATTTTATCTTTTCCTGGGGCTTTCCAATTGTGATTAGAATCAATTGCTTGGGCGGCTTCATGTTGCAAAATTATTACTCCAGGCATTTGTGGTATCATCTTGTATGCGACTGTTTCTGCTTGTACCCACCGTGCGTGCCTGTTATTCTGTAGCAGGTTTGACCATATGTTGCTCCAGAAGTGTTCCATGTCTGTTATATTTGGTGGATTGTCTATTTTAATGTGTGTGTTATCTATTGTCTGGTAAAATTTCTTTTGGTTTGTGTTGAATGTTTGGTTTTGTTTCCTTCTATTTTCACTTTTTTTGTATCTTCTAAGTCGTTTGGCCAATGCTTGTAATTTCTGCCTCTTTTCATCTAATTGCTCTATCGCTTATTGTTGTGAGATTTTACGTAACCTTTTTCGTTTTTTGTCTCATATTTCATTTCTTATAAATTGAATTAGCTGTCCGATGTCATTTCTCAGTTTTTCTTTTCTGATCTGTAGCCTGTGTTGCCATGTTGGTTTTGTGGGTTTCTTCTGTGTGTTGGTTGGTTCTGATCTTTGCCTAGTGTGTATATTTAGAGTAGTGAGTGCTCCTATATAAACCAGTAGTTGTAACTCTTCCATACTTACATTTTCATTTATTTTGTTGGGTATGATTGTGTTGATAGTTGTTATTGTTGTTTAGACTTGTGGGTTATTTGGTGGTCTATGCAAGAATGGTCTAATGTCTGTATTTGTGTCTTTGTATTCTATATATGTCAGCTGAAATTTTTCTTCTATATCTAACATGTGCGTCACTTCGTGTTCTGGTGGCTGTCTTAAGATTTCGTTTTCCTCTGATTGTTTAATTGATGCGTGTTGTTCTTTGTTTGTTTGCTCTGGGATGTTTGAGTCCATTACTGTATTTTCTTCTTCTTCTGACTGCACATTATTTTGTTCCAGTATTTGTTGTACTTGTTGTTTGATGTTTTCTAATTCTGATGGGGGTATCCTGTTATTTTTGATTATTACACGGATCTGATCAGCTAGTCGTTGTCCTGTTAAAAATTTTAATTCTGGGTATCTGGTAATAAATGTTGTGTATACTTGTGATCTGTATCCAGTTGTGGTGGTTCCCAAATTTGTTGCTTTGTAATAACAGAACATGAGGTGTCGGTTAACTTCATCTGACCATCTCATCCTCTGTCTTTGTTTTCCTTCTTGAGTGGTTGCAGGAAGAATATCCTGCAAAACACCTCTATTTGAATCATTTTCCGTGTGGCTAGCAATGTCGTTACCATTGTGGATGGGCATAGGGTTCAAGCGTCGTCCCCGACCATGACAGCGCTTGTCCGAGGCTTCATTAGTTCTGTCCTGAACCAACTAATCACACTAAAAGGGGGGTTAGCCCTATTAGTGGTTTGTTCTTTTCGTCGCCTTTTACCACTGGCAGAACATACCGGAGGACTATTCTTTTCCCGGGCCTCCACAGGGTTTATTATTATTATTATTATTATTATTATTAATTGCTCCTGCATTACACAAACTGCAATATTGACTTGCTAAGAATGTCTCGGTAGACGTAAGAAATGGTGTGGTACCTAATCTTGTCAGGAGAAACACACTGAGATGACAAAATTCATGGGGTAGCGACCGTCACGTATACAGATGGGGGCAGTATCGATACACAAGGTATAGAAGGGCAGTGCGTTGGCGGTGCTGCCATTAGGACTCAGGCGATTGATGTAAAAAGGTTTCCGACGTGATTATGGCCGCACGACGGGAATTAACAGACCTTGAAGTGGTAGTTGGAGCTAGACGCATTGAAAATTCCATTTCCGAAATCGTTAGGGAATTCAGTATGTCGAGATCCACAGTGATAAGAATTTGCTGAGAACACCAAATTTCAGACTTTACCTCCCACCACAGACAACGCAGTGCATTCCCATTCCCTCTCGCGTCTGCCCTGCCCTGCCCCTCGCCCCCCCCCCCCCCTCTTATGAATCCTCTCCCTCCTTTGGTTTCCCTCCCCCCTTTCGTTTTTCCTCTTCCTCCCTCCTTGTTTTCCCCCTCATCTGTCCAGGTCCCCCCCCCCCCTCCCCATCAGCCCTTGGCTATGGTGTGTCATTTTTGTGCAGTGTTTACAGTGAGTGTTCAGTGTTGTGTGTCTTTTCCGAAGTGTTGCGAACGGACGTCATACTGTCGCTGGGTGTGATTTTTATATCTCTTGCGAACAGAAACCAGATTGTCGCTGTTGTGTTGGCTGAAGAGCCAACACCGTGTTACAAGATGAGGCCGAAATGCACGCGTTTTGCTCACGCAGGCTGGCGTGAGGAGGGAAGGACTATACTGACATGAGGTCTGGAACATGACAAGGAATTAGAATTCAGAAAGCGGACGTAGCTAGTTTGATACTTAACTTTAATCCATTAACGATGAACGTCGCTCTTGACGGTACATGATTCACGATATTATCTGTTCAGAATACTTATAGTAACTGAATATGGCGCCTTGCTAGGTCGTAGCAAATGACGTAGCTGAAGGCTATGCTAAACTGTCACCTCTGCAAATGAGAGGGTATGTAGACAGTGAACCATCGGTAGTAAAGTCGGCTGTACAACTGGGGCGAGTGCTAGGGAGTCTCTCTAGACTAGACCTGCCGTGTGGCGGCGCTCGGTCTGCAATCACTGATAGTGGCGACACGCGTGTCCGACGTATACTAACCAACCGCGGCCGATTTAAAGGCTACCACCTAGCAAGTGTGGTGTCTGGCGGTGACACCACATTCGCCATGTTTTTTTTTTTTTTAATTGTCTGTCTCCTATGTTACCTGTCTGCTTCCTGTGTATTTTATTCGCATTGCCAACCCTTTGCTTTATGTTTTAACTTTCCACAATTTTCCGCCGTTTTACAATATAAGTCGCCGTTTTATCGCCTGCTTTTATTGTTTCTTATCTTCTTCTTACGTTTTAAAAAGTCTGTAGGCTGCAGAGCAGCGTAATAAGCTGCTGCCAGCCTGCATCCTTCGCGGGGAATCGAAATTCAATATAGGAAGAAACAAAAAAACAAAAAAACGCTGTGCAGACAGGCTTCACTTAAGAACGGGAGCAGAGGCATTTGAGTAGAGTTGTAGTGCTAACAGACAAGCAACTCTGAGTGAAACAACCGCAGAAAACAATGTAAGACGTACGACGAACGTACCCGTTAGGCCACTGCGGCGAAATTTGGCGTTAATGAACTATGGTAGCTGACGATCGACGAGAGTGTCTTTGGTAACAGCATGGCGTCGCCTGCAGCACCACTCCTGGGCTCGTGACCATATCTGGAAAACCGTGGCCTGGTCAGATGAACCCCGATACCAGTTGGCAGGATCTGCCAGAGCTGACACACACAGTGGTTACGGTTACAACAAGCCACACCTCAAGTTGGGTAACGGGGCCAAATTTCTAGCAGTTTACTGTCGAGTTGAGATTTTCACAAATTCTTTATTCGTATCTTACAGAAACTAGCAGTACGGCAACAAACAGCCTTTTAAACACGCCGCTAGCGCCAATCAAAGTAATTTATAGCAATACAACAATTTTTAAAAAATTTAAAAAACGTTAGTAAACAGGCTACTAAAGTAAATACAGGTACGGCGAGGTAGTGAAGCTACCAACACCGCCACTAAAAATAAATTAAACAGGTCTCAGCAAACATACGATTAATGGTAATAAAAGGAATTTAAAAACTTAGGGGAATTTAAAAAAAATTTAAACAGAAGTGTCCTGGAATATCATTAGAGCATAACAGATATGACGGACCCGTGTAAGGCGGCCACAAATCACCCACTCAGGGATGCTCAGGCTAGACAGAATACTGACCAATTTAAATACGCCCGTAAACACAATTGCCACTCTCAGGCTGGTCACTGCACCGACTTTTAGCCAGCGAAAACTTGTTATAAGATGGCTTAACTTGCTGACAGAATTAGAGCTAACCTCGTGCAAGGAAACATTACACCACGCAGTCCTGGATGAGCGACCACGTGATCAACCAACAAGAAGCATGAATTTACTCATAACATACGACAGAATGGCGAAACAATTAAACTGCCAAAACTACACCTCCCATCGGACAGTAACGAGAGGAGGAGGGAAGATCACTGTCTTCAATTACACACGGTGCCAGGGACAGGAAACCCGGTCGCCGGAGGCCACAAGGCAGAAGAGACGCTCGTTACACAAAATTATTACTTAATGATTAAACCTTCCACTAACTTAACTTGGAATTATGCTCGAACAGGCAGTACACGACCTCCTATGGCAAGAATCCACACATCCCACCGCGCACGCGGCCCCAGCGTACCGAACACGCTACAGTCACGCGACAACACGCTCTGTCACCGGAGTTCACGTCTTCTCTGCAACGTTGACGGGTAGAGACCGCTCCTTCATGTTAGGTGTCTCCTTTTTAAGCTCGAGTGTTGAAACGGAGGACTTAAAGAAGCTTGTTAACGTCCCACCAAGGCGAAATGAACAGCAACTACTCGTGGGGCGATTCTGTATACAACCAACACGCGGGGAGCTCTTCCGTCAACTCGACCCGCTCGTTACACACAACCGACATACATCACGTGGCGACTCGGTACAACCGAGCACGCCTGCCAAGCGCTGGAGAGCCACACTGCCCTCCCGTGTCCACCACACTCTCTCTGCGCGCAACGCAAACAAGCGAGCACACACACCCCACAAACCCGTGGACCTAAGTTATCAACAACCCACTGTGCAAGATGGTGGTGGTCCCATAATGATGTGGGATGTGTTTACGTGGAATGAACTGGGTCCTCTGGTTCAACTAAACCCATCATCGCCTGGACGCGATTAAGTCTGTATATTCGGAGACTGTATGCAACCACTCGTGGAATTCACGTTCCCAAAAAATGATGGATTTTTTTGTGGATGACAATGTGGCACGTCACCAGACCACAATTGTTCGAGATTCGTTTAAAGAACATTCTGGAGAGTTCTAGAGAAACGTTTGACCACCGAGATGGCCGGACATGAATCCCATAAAACATTTATCGGACACAATCGAAAGGTCAGTTTGTCGACAAAATCCTCCATCGCCACCAGTTTCGCAGTTATGGCCGCCTATAGAGGCAGGATGGCTCAATAATTCTCCTGAGAAGATCCCACGACTTTTTGAGTCCATGCCACGTCGGTTCTCCTTCTCCATTTTCTCCAACACTTTTCTTTTCTTGGTACGACGCTGACGATACCACTATCTCCGACAAGATAACATCTTGGACCTACTGATAACAAACAGATCCGAACTTTTCGACTCTGTATGCGCAGAACAGGGAGTCAGTGATCATAAGGCCGTTGCAGCATACCTGAATATGGAAGTTAATAGGAGTATAAACAAAGGGAGGAAGGTTTATCTGTTTAGCAAGAGTAATAGAAGGCAGATTTCAGAGACTACCTAACAGATCAAAACGAAAATTTCTGTCCCGCACTGACAATGTTGAGTGTTTATGGAAAAAGTTCAAGGCAATCGTAAAATGCGTTTTAGACAAGTACGTGCCGAGTAAAACTGTGAGGGACGGGAAAAACCCACCGTGGTTCAACAACAAAGTTAGGAAACTACTGCGAAAGCAAAGAGAGCTTCACTCCAAGTTTAAACGCATCCAAAACCTCTCAGACAAACAGAAGCTAAACGACGTCAAAGTTAGCGTAAGAAGGGCTATGCGTGAAGCGTGCAGTGAATTCGAAAGTAAAATTCTATATGCCGACTAGACCGAAAATCCTAGGAAGTTCTGGTCTTACGTTAAATCAGTAAGTGACTCGAAACAGCATATCCAGACACTCTGGGATGATGATGTCATTGAAACAGAGGATGACACGCGTAAAGCTGAAATACTAAACACCGTTTTCCAAATCTGTTTCACAGAGGAAGACCGCACTGCAGTTCCTTCTCTAAATCTTCACACAAACGAAAAAATGGCTGACATGGAAATAAGTGTCCAAGGAATAGAAAAGCAACTGAAATCACTCAACAGAGGAAAGGCAATGGACCTGAAGGGAACCCAATTCGATTCTACACAGAGTACGCGAAAGAACTTGCCCCCCTCCTAACAGCCGTGTACCGCAAGTTCTAGAGGAATGGAAGGTTCCAAATGATTGGAAAAGAGCACAGGTAGTCCCAGTCTTCAAGAAGGGTCGTCGAGCAGGTGCGAAAAACTATAGACCTATATCTCTGACATCGATCTGTTGTAGAATTTTAGAACATGTTTTCTACTCGCGTAACATGTCATTTCTGGAAACCCAGAATCTACTCTGTAGGAATCAACATGGATTCCGGAAACAGCGATCGTGTGAGACCCAACTCGCTTTATTTGTTGATGAGACCCAGAAATGTTGATTCCTACTGATTAGATTCTGGGTTTCCAGAAACGACATGATACGTGAGCAAAAAACATGTTCTAAAATTCTACAACAGATCGACGTCAGAGATATAGGTCTATAATTTTGCGCATCTGCTTGAAGACTTCTTGAAGACTAGGTCTACCTGTGCTCTTTTCCAATCATTTGGAACCTTCCGTTCCACTTCAACAAAAAAAGACCACCAGCCCTTTGTGGAAGTCTTCCAACTTTTAGTAAAAGACGTCCAGTCCTTCTACCAAATATATTTTTTCTTCGATGTTCTCTTTTTTCCCACAGTCCTCCTTGTCCCGGCCGGCCGGCCGGCCGGTTCTAGGCGCTTCAGTTTGGAACTGCACGACAGCTACGGTCGCAGGTTCGAATCCTACCTCGGGCATGGATGTGTGTGATATCCTTAGGTTATTTAGGTTTAAGTAGTTCTAAGATCTAGGGGACTGATGACATCAGATGTTAAGTCCCATAGTGCTCAGAGCCATTTGAACCTTCTTGTGGTGTTGTATTTTCTTTCTTCCTCCCCACGCTGGTCCTGATTACTTATTTATTCTGCCATTAAAGTTGTCTATATTTGCTACTTTTATTCTTACCAAGTTTCATTCCGTTATCTCCAAGTCTTAGTTGTTATTACTTACTACTTCCTGTCTTTTTTCTGCTTCCAAGCTACTGTTGATCTTTTTTTCCGGAAATATTTGTTTCGGTAGCCTATTCTTACTCATTTGGTAGAGCTGTAGAATCATCAACCTTTGCTTTAACATTAGATCTGTTAATTCTGTGAATTTTTCTAAATTTCTTTACTACTGCACTTTCCAACCATCTGTACGTTGTATTGCAGGCATTATTTTCTATTTACTCACCTACGGCTTGCCAAACTGACAATGCGTGATCGCGAATAAAATAGTTGTTATTGAGAAAAATAAACAATTGATCTGTCGCACAACACAATGGTCAGTGTATTGTCAGTAGTGGAGGATAATGCGAGCGACAGGAATGCAGAAGCTAGCCATGTGTGCCTTGTGAGATGGAGTTCGAAAAACATTGTGATGCAAGTAGATCTGCCTTTGTCAGCAGCACATTTCAACAAATTAAATACATCTAATCATAATACTCTTTTAGGATATTCCTATTTTCGTAATAATACCGACCATTTTCTTCATTTGTGTAGCCTGTTGTTGTATAATTACTTTATTAATGCTGATAATGTCCATGCAACAATTGAAATGCTTTTTCTCATCACGGCGAACCAATTAAAACATTGTTATTTGTGACTGTTTTTCGACTGTTTCTAGCTTGCAGTGGAAATGTGATGTTCACATGCATGTAGTACAGTGTGTCGTACTACATTATTACATCCATATCAGAGTAATCACTGTGAAACTTCTGTACTTCAGATCTTGGACGCTTTTTACCAGATGCACAAAGGAATCACACCTGTGGAGATTGTCCCTTTCTAAATTTTTGTAACAGATCGTACAGATACGCTAGCTTACTAGGCAGCGAGAAGATAACCTTGCTTTACTTTCCTGCCTTGATTCTTAATCACATGATTTTATAATATTCCTTGCTTCCTTATTCACTCCCCTCTGTCCCTTCTTGCGAGCTGAAAACATCGCGGAGGCATACGGTGCAATTCCAGCAGCCAATGGCTCATCAGTTACTGAAGTATACATTTTTCTTGACAGAAGAAAAACAAAACAAAACTATGCACATATAAATAACAGAAAAGTATAACGTGCTAACGAAGAAAGCTGGAGCGTTTAAATGGCGAAAAACGAAACACTACCCAAAGGCAATAAAATTCAGTACACAGTAAGGCAAAATTAATCGTATGGGCAATATTACCACTGTTCATATGCGCCGTTCCGATGTGAGCATATGGCTGGGCTACTTTTCCGCTCCCCGCCTCAGATTTCCCACGGTGCTAGCGAAGCAAGTGCGACGCGCGGCGCGAGAAACTGTGCCGCAACCACCACGCCGCGCGACCTGGCGCAGGCGCGTGTCGCGTCCCAGTCGCGTCGCGTCGCAGTTTGCGCGGTCCCGTTTGTACCTGTGAAGTTACAAAAACGCGCGCTGCGCTGCGTCGCGCCACACGCGCTATACGCGTCTCAATTTGCGCCTGGCCTTAACGTTGCCCGTCAGGCTGTAATCCTCCATTAGGACACTAACACGAGACGCAAACTACTGACGAACACTGTTGATATGACTATGAATTACTCATGCTTCGTCGAAGTACAGGGTTATTACAAATGATTGCAGCGATTTCACGGCTCTACAATAACTTTATTGTTTGAGATACTTTCACAATGCTTTGCACACACACACAAAAACTCAAAAAGTTTTTTTAGGCATTCACAAATGTTCGATATGTGCCCCTTTAGTGATTCGGCAGACATCAAGCCGATAATCAAGTTCCTCCCACACTCGGCGCAGCATGTCCCCATCAATGAGTTCGAAAGCATCGTTGATGCGAGCTCGCAGTTCTGGCACGTTTCTTGGTAGAGGAGGTTTAAACACTGAATCTTTCACATAACCCCACAGAAAGAAATCGCATGGGGTTAAGTCGGGAGAGCGTGGAGGCCATGACATGAATTGCTGATCGTGATCTCCACCACGACCGATCGATCGGTTTTCCAATCTCCTGTTTAAGAAATGCCGAACATCATGATGGAAGTGCGTTGGAGCACCATCCTGTTGGAAGATGAAGTCGGCGCTGTCGCTCTGCAGTTGTGGCATGAGCCAATTTTCCAGCATGTCCAGATACACGTGACCTGTAACGTTTTTTTCGCAGAAGAAACAGGGGCCGTAAACTTTAAACCGTGACATTGCACAAAACACGTTAACTTTTGGTGAATTGCGAATTTGCTGCACGAATGCGTGAGGATTCTGTACCGCCCAAATTCGCACATTGTGTCTGTTCACCATTAAGAAAAAATGTTGCTTCATCACTGAAAACAAGTTTCGCACTGAACGCATCCTCTTCCATGAGCTGTTGCTACCGCGCCGAAAATTCAAAGCGTTTGACTTTGTCATCGGGTGTCAGGGCTTGTAGCAATTGTAAACGGTAAGGCTTCTGCTTTAGCCTTTTCCATAAGATTTTCCAAACCGTCGGCTGTGGTACGTTTAGCTCCCTGCTTGCTTTATTCGTCGACTTCTTCGGGCTACGCGTGAAACCTGCCCGCATGCGTTCAACCGTTTCTTCGTTCACTGCAGGCCGACCCGTTGATTTCCCCTTACAGAGGCATCCAGAAGCTTTAAACTGCGCATACCATCGCCGAATGGAGTTGGCAGTTGGTGGATCTTTGTTGAACTCCGTCCTGAAGTGTCGTTGCACTGTTGTGACTGACTGATGTGAGTGCATTTCAAGCACGACATACGCTTTCTCGGCTCCTGTTGCCATTTTGTCTCACTGCGCTCTCGAGCGCTCTGGCGGCAGACACCTTAAGTGCGGCTTCAGCCGAACAAAACTTTATGAGTTTTTTTCTACGTATCTGTAGTGTGTCGTGACCATATGTCAATGAATGGAGCTACAGCGAATTTATGAAATCGCTTCAATCATTTGTAATAGCCCTGTACAATAGGAAATAAACAATTACCACTGCTCTTTATTGCGAAAAAGCGGTTCGTGAAATTGATACAATTACCTTTCCTTGCTATCGCCTGAGTTAGGAGTCTTATTGCTTGTTTGGTTTAAGTAATTAATAGAATATGAAGCAATTGGTATAAAGAATTCTTTTTCCAAACTTTCTATAAAAGAAAGTCTGCTATCAAGACATTGCTTTTGTTCTATTACTTTATTTACGACTGAACGTTTCTAAAACTGGACACACTCGTCCGTGCTCTGCACTGCAGTCGAGATCTGGCAATGTCGTTCTCTGTTCATTGGCTGACTGCGTTTTGTGACGTCAGATGCGCAGAAGGAACCTAAACTCGGCCGCCAACATAAATGATGCGCACTTCAGTAAGACTCAGTCCAGTAAGCAAACAAGCACCGTTTTCTGAGTTCGAGTTTCGTTAGCTATCAATGCAGATACAGTACAAACGCATCTAAATCGAATAGGCTGGTTGTTTGGGTGATTTGGGGGAATGGACCAAACAGCGAGGTCATTGGTCCCATCGGGTATATGAAACGTATAAACAAAAAGACAGTTACGTTTACGAGGGCAAAAGTATATTATTGTTGGATCAAATACGCATTTAAGAACAGTGAATCGTTAGAAAATTCCTTCCTTACAGTATATTATTACAGTAACATAACAGTTATCTGTATGCACTGCAACTGTTCGTTGCACATTTTTAACATGTTTCTCACATCTTCGAAATTACCATTTTTGACTATGTTATGATGATTTGAAAATGGGTCTCTTCCTGAAACTAGTCACTGAGTGAATAAAGAAAGTAAAATTTGCAACACTGGACTGGTTTCTCGTTGCACTGAAATCTTTCAGTTGTCCTACGAAAGCACTGCGTGTTCCTTGCACCGTGTTTCTTACTGGTGAAAAGGGAAGTTTGAGAGGTAGATTAAACTTCTATTTAAATCACCAGTAGCTATAAACCGATGGGTGAACATCAAAAGTATTGCAGAAACTCTTATACACTCAGTTACACCGGGTGCAACTGCTCACAGAAGTCTAGAGTGGGCCGTCATTATCATAGGGCAACAAAACTTGTTGGATGTTTCAATGTTGATTTACGCTGGAAAAAATTACTTCTTATTTTGGCCACCAGGCGAAAATCTGTCACTGTGAATGCAACAAAGACGTACACAAATGTATCCATATGTAATGGATTAGGAACGGGACGTGAGCAGAAAAGATCAAACAAGTGAGAAAGGTAGATCTTCATTTTATTATTATCATCACTTACAGTTTGTTCAATGTGAGTACCGGAAACGTCGACGAGATGCTGTAGAGCGACAGATTAGCACCTGGTGGTGAAAATGGGAAGTAATTTGTATCCAGCGTAAGTAGGTTCCTCTTTAAGGAATACGATAATTATCGGTGACACTTGACCTCTGTGAGTAACTTCGTTTACCCACCCAGTATTCATGTCGGTTTTAGGAATACTCTGGCAGTTCACTTGTGCATCATACTCGAAATCGCGTTGCGATATTCTGGTAAAATTTTTTACAGGTATGTGCCCAGCATCAGTTCACTAGTTAAATTTTTTGAAGCATTCGACGCACTTAAAAAGTAACGCATTCATAAAGCCCGATTTCTCTTCTTTCTAACTTTACTAATTGTGCGATGTCAAAGTAATAGAGCGGTATTCACTTCCACTAACTCGCTTTCGCCCATTTCCTGACAGTAGTGTGGCCCTGCCCACTACATGTGTTACAGCAAACATTGTCGTGCAACAGTTGCTGGTAATCAGAATGAGATTTTCACTCTGCAGCGGAGTGTGCGCTGATATGAAACTTCCTGACACATTAAAACTGTGTGACGGACCGAGACTCGAACTCGGGAGCTTTGCCTATCGTGGGCAAGTGCTCTACCAACTGAGCTACCCAAGCACGACTCACGCCCCGCCCTCACAGCTTTACCTCCGCCAGTACCTCACCTCCTACCTTCCAAACTTTACAGAAGCTCTCCTGCGAACCTTGCAGAACTAGCACTCCTGAAAGAAAGGATATTGCGGAGACATGGCTTAGCCACAGCCTAGGGGATGTTTCCAGAATGAGATTTTCACTCTGCAGCGCTGTCTCAGGAGGCAAGAGGGTAACGCATGTCTCCAAACTGTAGCGCTAGCCACTGCGCATGCGGAACCGCCAGAGGCATTCTAACTTTTATGACATGAAACCATCAGTTACGTGTGTTTTAGGTTAGTTGTTGGGGAGCAACGCTTTGTGTAGGTGCTTGTGGGACTTAAAGATAATCATGACATGAACAAAGCTCGAGGCCCTCCAAGTAGGTTTTTATGACATCGAACCAATGTCACTCTAATTTATTTAATGATAATCATGACATGAACAAAGTTCGAGGCCCTCCAAGTAGGTTTTTATGACTTCGAACCAATCTCACTCTAATTTACTGTGACTGTCCAGAGTATAAGAATTTTCTCTAATCCCACCTAGCTCGTGTAAAAGCACCTCCACATGAATTCGTCGGAAGTTCGTGATGACGCAACCTTCGTCAAAACCGTATAATTTCCACAGGCACTGCACTTGCAAAATTCAGCAATGACGCCCAATGATTGCAAAAATTTTATAGTTGATTTGCGGTCACTCATTTTATGAAGCAGACTACTTATAAATCACGACTACTTATAAATCACGACTACTTTCATTAACAAAAGATGCCGAAAACAAGATGAAAACATAACAATCTACATCGAATTTTTTATATACACGCTTAACGGGGAAGTCCAGAGAAATCATTTGACGTTCATCGACAGCAATCTGCGACACAAACAAAATAACATCACACATTACATCATTGGTCAAAGCCGACGGGTGGTATCGGACACTAGAATTGACCCATATTTCTCAGCAACTCCAATCACTTGGCTGAGAGAGGCTCTTTGCTGGCAGCCGTCCAATGCAAACTCGAGCGGACGCGTTCCGGGGCTAATAAATCCTTGTCACCGGCCAGTGCGATCGTGGCTGATTTATGTGCCGAGGCTGTGAACTTGCCGAGAGAGCGGTAGCCTCGAAACCCACATCGACGGAACACAGCGACGAGTCTAGTTTCACGGTAATAGATAATTCCCTCGGTACATGGTCCTTTCTGTTAATACGTGCTAGCACAATAATCGGCCGCTGTAGTCGAGACCGGTACAGTTTCTTATATACCGCATTCCAGACGTACATTTCCGTAACAGCACATTAACGCAGGGAAAGGGCGTGTCGCTGTCCTCAACTGCCCCGCCTCAGCATGCTACAGGGCTTTCAGCTTTTATTGGAACACATTTAGGTCAGAGACACAGGCAGCCGTGAGAGCAGTTGCATGTGAAACAGCCTTGTACTAACTGCACGGCCACTTGAAAATACCGGCCATTCACAAGAGAGTGAACCTCGTTATGGGCGTTGCGAAAATGTCTGCTGTGGGCAAAGTATTACACGCAATACAATGAAGGACAGAAAGACTGCTATCGGTAAGACGTATGGTATAATGAACGGCTACAGACGATGCTCTTCGCGACAGCTTTGTGCTTGTAGATGTAATTCCGCAAGCACTGAGCGTGACAAATCTGCATCTGCCACTACATCCATACGCTACAACCACTGAGAAGTGCGTAGACCAGGGGTCTCCAAAAGTTTTAGTCTGCGGGCCACATTGATTCCTCCACGAAGTCATGAGGGCCAAGATCTACCTAGTGGGATTAAAGAACCCTAGCACTGCATGATCACAGTAATGTAAGGCTAAAGGAAAGATGAAATCTAATGTTGTGGGAATAGCTAGTACTGAAACGACCTACGATTTTTATTTAATTACATAATTATGGTTGGTGGACGTACCTGACCGAATTTCTGGCATATTTTATTCTGGCGAATAACACTGACAAAAAAGTATGTCACTGCACATTCTTCGCGAAAGCGTCCTGCAAAGTTAACGAAATCTCAAAATCATTGTTAGCAACACTATTACTACAAGACGTAACAGAGGTAGAGTATGTCAACGCATTTTTATTTCAAACAGCGCAACAATAAGTTTAGTTATGTAGTCTTGTAGCGAGTAGCAGAGCCAGGGCATAAATTTGATAGTTCTGCTGCGTGATTGTGTCTATGTTGCGAGTATCTCACGAGTTTTTAGTGTTTTATGCGCTGTACTAGTAGGTGTGGGACAATTCAAAGTTTGAATTCGAAGAGACAAGGAAAATCTGAAAATCGAAATACGTAAAGAAAGTGAAACCTCGCTTAAGAAGAATCTTCCATAATGATTGATTACTATGGCCAGTCGCCGAAGTGGCGTCCATTTGAAAGACTTGCACGAGATTCGTGAGTCGAATAAAATGCAAAGAATTTTTTTACTTAAAATGTTTTCGCC
Source organism: Schistocerca cancellata (assembly GCF_023864275.1). Taxonomy (NCBI): domain Eukaryota; kingdom Metazoa; phylum Arthropoda; class Insecta; order Orthoptera; family Acrididae; genus Schistocerca; species Schistocerca cancellata. Next base: position 129,876,375 of record NC_064635.1, read on the forward strand.
AAACTAGTCTGTTAACCGTTTTTTTTTTTATTTTCACTATCGCACGGAGAATGGTCTGTCTGTTTATTGTGGATAGCCACAAGTTTAACCATGACCTTCCGCTTTGTAAAGATAGAGCTCCGACAATGTTGCGGTGTATTGGTCACGATAGGCCTCGAAACTCAATTGTTGGCAGTATAGCCACCACCTCAAATACACTCCTGGAAATGGAAAAAAGAACACATTGACACCGGTGTGTCAGACCCACCATACTTGCTCCGGACACTGCGAGAGGGCTGTACAAGCAATGATCACACGCACGGCAGAGCGGACACACCAGGAACCGCGGTGTTGGCCGTCGAATCGCGCTAGCTGCGCAGCAATTGTGCACCGCCGCCGTCAGTGTCAGTCAGTTTGCCGTGGCATACGGAGCTCCATCGCAGTCTTTAACACTGGTAGCATGCCGCGACAGCGTGGACGTGAACCGTATGTGCAGTTGACGGACTTTGAGCGAGGGCGTATAGTGGGCATGCGGGAGGCCGGGTGGACGTACCGCCGAATTGCTCAACACGTGGGGCGTGAGGTCTCCACAGTACATCGATGTTGTCGCCAGTGGTCGGCGGAAGGTGCACGTGCCCGTCGACCTGGGACCGGACCGCAGCGACGCACGGATGCACGCCAAGACCGTAGGATCCTACGCAGTGCCGTAGGGGACCGCACCGCCACTTCCCAGCAAATTAGGGACACTGTTGCTCCTGGGGTATCGGCGAGGACCATTCGCAACCGTCTCCATGAAGCTGGGCTACGGTCCCGCACACCGTTATGCCGTCTTCCGCTCACGCCCCAACATCGTGCAGCCCGCCTCTAGTGGTGTCGCGACAGGCGTGAATGGAAGGACGAATGGAGACGTGTCGTCTTCAGCGATGAGAGTCGCTTCTGCCTTGGTGCCAATGATGGTCGTATGCGTGTTTGGCGCCGTGCAGGTGAGCGCCACAATCAGGACTGCATACGACCGAGGCACACAGGGCCAACACCCGGCATCATGGTGTGGGGAGCGATCTCCTACACTGGCCGTACACCACTGGTGATCGTCGAGGGGACACTGAATAGTGCACGGTACATCCAAACCGTCATCGAACCCATCGTTCTACCATTCCTAGACCGGCAAGGGAACTTGCTGTTCCAACAGGACAATGCACGTCCGCATGTATCCCGTGCCACCCAACGTGCTCTAGAAGGTGTAAGTCAACTACCCTGGCCAGCAAGATCTCCGGATCTGTCCCCCATTGAGCATGTTTGGGACTGGATGAAGCGTCGTCTCACGCGGTCTGCACGTCCAGCACGAACGCTGGTCCAACTGAGGCGCCAGGTGGAAATGGCATGGCAAGCCGTTCCACAGGACTACATCCAGCATCTCTACGATCGTCTCCATGGGAGAATAGCAGCCTGCATTGCTGCGAAAGGTGGATATACACTGTACTAGTGCCGACATTGTGCATGCTCTGTTGCCTGTGTCTATGTGCCTGTGGTTCTGTCAGTGTGATCACGTGATGTATCTGACCCCAGGAATGTGTCAATAAAGTTTCCCCTTCCTGGGACAATGAATTCACGGTGTTCTTATTTCAATTTCCAGGAGTGTATTTGGCGGGCCGGATACCAGGGATCTCCGGCCAGCCGGTTTCGGCCCGCGGGCCGTAGTTTGGAGACCTCTGGCGTAGACGGTCCCCTTGCAAGACATACTATGAAGTGATAAAAATCCTGGGATAACGATATGCGCGTATGCAGACGAGCGCAGTATCGCGTGTAAAAGGTCAGAGCTCTGGCGGAGCTGTCACTAGTGATTCATGTGCAAAGGTATCCGACGTGACTATGGCCGCACAACGGGAATCAACAGACTTAGAGTGCGAAATGGTGGTCAGAGCTAGACACGTGGGACATTCCATTTCGAAAATCATTAGAGAGTTCAATATTCCGAGTTCCACAGCATCAAAAGTATGCTGAGAATACCAAATTTCAGCCATTACCTCTTCCTGCGATCTCCCCCCCCCCCCCCTCTCCCAGAGGCGGAGGAGACGGACTGGCAGCAACGTAATATGCTGCTCTACAGCCTACAGAAAAGTTAAAAAACATAATGCGAATATAAACAAACAAAAAAGGCGATAAAACGGTGACATCATAAAAAAACTGTAAAATGGCGGAAAGTTGTGGAATTTAAAATACAAAAACACTGCAGTGAGGATCCAGAGGAAGACACACAATAAGTAGAAAGGCAAAATTAAAAAAACAAGGCGACAGTCTGGTTTCTGTTCGCACAAGATAAAAACTCTGGAGTCACAGTAAATTACAGTGACATTGGTTCGATGTCATAAAAACATACTTGGAGAGCCTCGAACTTTGTTCATGTAATTATTATCATTAAGTCCCACAAGCACCTACGCAAAGCGTAGCTCCCCAAGAACCAACCTAAAACACACGTAACTGATGGTTTCATGTCACGAAAGTTAGAATGCCTCTGGCGGTTCCGCATGCGCAGTGGCTAGCGCTACAGTTTGGAGACATACGCTACCCTCTTGCCTCCTGAGACAGAAAATATATTGCAGAAAATTTTTCTTTTCATATATTCCAGCGAATTAACAAACAAGCACGATTCAAATCAATATATGTGGACCTCAAGTCTCACTTACCGTGAAACGTACTAATCTTTGCCATGTACTTTCTTCCCAGTCTTCAATAAAAAATTTTATTCTGCAATATATATATATGTATATATATATATATATATATATATATATATATATATATATATATATATATATAGGTTTTTTAAATTACAATACAGAACGTAGGTACGTTTGAACATTTTATTTCGGTTGTTCCAATGTCATACATGCACCTTTGTCAACTTATCAATTCTGAGATCGAATGCCGTTACAGCGTGATTACCTGTAAATACCACATTAATGAAATAAATGCTCAAAATGATGTCCGTCAACCTCAATGCATTTGGCAATACGTGTAACGACATCCCTCTCAACAGAGATTTGTTCGCCTTTCGTAATGTTCGCACATGCATTGACAATGCGCTGAAGCATGTTGTCATGCGTTCCCGGTGGATCACGGTAGCAAATATCCTTTAACTTTCCCCACAGAAAGAAATCCTGGGACGTCAGATCCGGTGAACGTGCGGGCTATGGTATGGTGCTTTGACGACCAATCTACTTCTCATGAAATATGCTATTCAATACCGCATCAACCGCACGCGAGCTATGTGCTGGACATCCATCATGTTGGATGTACATCGCCATTCTGTCATATAGTGAAACAACTTGTAGTAACATCGGTAGAACATTACGTAGGAAATCAACATACACTGCACCATTTACATTGCCATCAATAAAATGGGGGCCAATTACCTTTCCTCTCATAATGCCGCCCCACGTTTACCCGCCAAGGTCGCTGATGTTCCACTTGTCGCAGCCATCGTGGATTTTCCGTCGCCCAATAGTGCATATTATGCCGGTTCACGTTACCGCTCTTGATGAATGACCCATCGTCGCTAAATAGAACGCGTTTAAAAAATCTGTCATCGTCCCGTAATTTGTCTTGTGCCCAGTGGCAGAACTGTACACAAGGTTCAAAGTCGCCGCCATGCAATTCCTGGTGATTAGAAATATGGTACGGGTGCAATCGATGTTGATGTAGCATTCTCAACACCGACGTTTTTGAGATTCCCGATTCTCGCGCAATTTGTCTGCTACTGACGTGCGGATTAGCAGCGACAGCAGATAAAACACCTACTTGGGCATCATCATTTGCTGCAGGTGCCGTTTCTTTAAATAACGCAACTATCCAGCGAACGGTCCGGACACTTGGATGATGTCCAGGATAACGAGCAGCATACATAGCACACGCCCGTTGGGCATTTTGATAACAATAGCCATAAATCAACACGATATCGACCTTTTCCGCAATTGGTAAACGGTCCATTTTAAGATGAGTAATGTATCACGAAGCAAATACCGTCCGCACTGGCGGAATGTTGCGTGATACCACGTACTTATACGTTTGTGACTATTATGTTGTACGTGAGTGATTTGGGTACGTGTTTGAAATTAAACTCAAGTTTTCTTTGTACCTTTCAGCAGTTGTATCATCTGAATTGCGAGGTTGGTAAGACGATGCCATTATTATCTTATTCCGGGTGCCGAGGATGACCCCTGCCCATACTGGCTCACAGGGACGATGTACTTCAGTTTCGCTACAAGATAAACTACTTCTAACAGCAACGAACACCCCACCGCCAAATACGTGTAGCCTATCCGTTCGGAACACAGTTAGATTTTTTGCAAAATTTCGGCTGAATGTATCTCCGGCTATAGCCAGCTTTCAGTGCCTATAACTATTTGAGCATCAGTGCCTTCTGTTAGCGTTTGGAGCTCTGGTACTTTCCCAACACAGTTACAATAATTTACAACTGTGAAACCGATGTTTCCTGTATCTACGTTATTCCTGTAATCGGCCTGAACCGCTGTCAGATGCCACCTCATATGCGTCTTCATTATTTTGCTGCCTGTTCTTAAATTACGAGAGCACCAGTTTTCTGGCACTACTCTTATTCCTCAATGGTGTAACCTCCCCACAAAAAATATAAAAATAATTAAATATTATTTGGTTAATGATTCTAATTTTAGTGTAACCTCAGAACAAAATTGGTTCCCATTTATAGCTTCCATACAGGAATTCATTCACATTTAACCTCCACACAAAATTTGTTTCCCATTTAATGTACCCACAAAACTCTTTTCTCATTTAATGTAAGCTCGAAACAGAAAAATTCCTAAACCTCGTAATAAAAAATAAATTCAGTAACCTGGTAAATTTTGGACAACAGCAGTGTTGCGTCATGGCCCTGTAAGATCATTCTGATTAAAAAAAAGCAAAAATTCTTACCTCAATAAAAACGGCGAATATATCTGCTCTTACCTTAAATTTTTCCGGCACAGCTCTGTGCAATGCTGGGCGATAGATTTGTCGTTTATGAAAGGAAGAAACTGATTTTCTTTTGCAACAATGGGAATGATCATGGACTGAAGAAATTAGTAAATTCTTTAAATTGAAATGAATGTTTGTTAGAAATTACTTTATATGACAAAGATTATTATTAGGACATTTTTAAAAGATTTACATGGGAGTTCACATAACATTACTAGATATGCGCGAGGCTGCTTTTTCCCTTATACAATAATACTCAGGCTCCGGCATCGCTGCACCGCGACCGGCCCAGCCAACACGATACACTATACCAGACCAGAGCAGACCGCAGACTAGCGCAGACTAGCAACAACTTACTGCTACAGCTACACAGTTCCTACTGAGTCAACACTGCTCTCTGGTCAGCGATTCTCTTATACCTTGCATATCGCTGGCAGCGCATGAGCAATACATCGAAATTACATCTGCTAGGACCTCTTACAATGGTCCAACTTCTACAGTAAAATTTTCCAACGTAGAGCTGCGTGTAGACGAGGCTTAACTTGATGACGAGTGGCTGATCGAAACTGGCAATGAACAGGTGTATATTTAATCAGCAGCTCTTCGTGGTACTTAATTACGACTAGCTGTGGAGCTCCAACTGATCGCTCGCACAAACTATAATGCGGAAGTTCCTCCACAGGCCCACCGAAACGCTATGAGCAATGACGCGTCGGACCAGTGCGAAGGATAACATACCTCGATACGACCAGGGGTCTCTTTTTCCAAGGCTGTCCTTGACAGACATGCAGTGCGAGGACACAGCGCCGGGAATGAATATTTGGAACGGAACGGGACGGGAAGCGGAAAGCGTGCGGCAGCGACCTTACGGATCGGAAGTCACCATTCACTGTCCCACTTCCGGCTGCCACACGAATCACATTTGTGCTTGACTTTGAGTGCGAGAACGTGGGCCTGGAATAATGGAAACATTTATTTCACAGACGTACGATGTGTCCCAACAACGAGGACGATGTTGGTATTTCAATAATGTTCCGTGAGACTGACGGAATGCATCTGATACGATCTCAGACGGCAAGAAAACAGTTAAAGCATTTCTTTCCTATTACATAAGTTGAAAGTACTGAATCAGTAATGGCATGCCTTAACCCTTTCGTGGGCAAAATAATCGAGCAGTTTTTTTTTTTTTTTTTTCAATGAATGGAGAGCAGATAGTAGTTAACAGATAGGTGTATTTATCATACAGAATATCAAATTTGCTCCTACTGTGAAAGTGAGGTCACACAGCAAGGTGGGAAGTATTCTTCCCACTACCCTTCCTTGGAGTTAAATGACAAAAACAACTTTTTTAATATATGTCATATTTATTTGATAAATTTACTTCTCTTGTTACAATGATTGTTCAGAAGTACTTGCGATGAAATATTTCTGAAACATGGGTCTATGAAAAGTGTTATTTGACAATATGTACAACCACAGCGAGTGCTCTTTTCCACAGCTTTGGTATTACAACGACGGCACGTCTAGTAGGTTTCTCCTAAAATGAGTTGGTGCTCCCCTACAGCCACATGACGAAGATCTTCAGGTACTTTACCCCTTTTTGCCAGAAAGACAGGTTTTTGCCCACTCCTTTTTTGGGATGAGAAGCCAGCAATCAGTTGTCTGGCTAGATGGATCCTGTATGTGAGCTTATCATGCTGTCCACTTTCTCTTTTACTTATTTTCCACAGGATAAAACTCTTCACTGCAGCAACGTCCACCAGGAAATAAAATATTCTGTGCCAACATTTTACAGAACGTCTTCCAATAGTATACCTTTCTCGTAACTGATCAAACCTATCGACACCACCCATTATTTTGTTGTATTCTGCCACAACTTCAGGACAAGAAATCTCTGTACTAGTACCATCCTTGTTTTTCCTTTTCACTGTGGCTGTTTCTCGTGGGGTCATGAATTGAGGACAGGAAAGTGACTGGATGGTTATTCATCCATTTTACTGCAGAAATGGCTCCTTTTGTTTCAAACTGGAATTCTCCTCGTTCCAGTTTTACGTTTTCCTTCATAAATTTGAGTAAATCAAAAGTATTTACCTTATGCTATAGCTTTGAGGAAAAAAATCACAAAATGTCAGCACCGAAAGGCTCCTCTACAGACCAACACTCAGCTATGCAATGTCTCTGCGTGAAGGTACAGCAAAAACGGCGGGAACTTCCGATTGGAAGTAGTACCCTATACTGTTCACTAGGTGGTAGCACCGTACAGAGGTGGGAACTGTGAATCCCACGGGACTAGGAGCGAGTTCATTGTAGTGGGAAGCATGTTTCCCACGGCTCACGAAAGGGTTAATGGTGTGCTTCCGTGTGTTCTGGCGGGCTATTTCCATTTTAAGCTCAGTGTTTCGACGATTGACCCATCCGTCTTCCTCAGGAGCGGCGAGTTTTTCTGTTACGCGTAATCGCTCCCTTAAATCAAACCAGACTGTGAACTATTGTTGGTCTCAGGCAGCTACGTATAGCTGAGTTCTGTTTCCGACTCTATATTCACATGTTCTTTTGCTTTCCAGAGCTCACAATGTTGTTCAGTGAAACGCAAACTCTTTCAGCTACTCTTGTGAATACGATAGCCGAGGAGATTATAATAAACTGAGTGCCGGAGCCCAAGAGTTACTTAAACTGAAATCACCGTATCTGTCTCTCAGTCTTTTTTGTTTTTGAGCCATCAGTCTTCTAACTGGTTTCATTCGGCACAGCACGAATTCTATCTATTCTTTCCCTGTGCCAACCTTTTCATCACAGAGTAGCAATTGTAACCTACATCCTCAGTTATTTCAAAGATGGATTCCAATAGACGGCCAGGGTGGCCAAGCGGTCCTAGGCGCTGCAGTCTGGAACCACGCGACCGCTACGGTCGCAGGTTCGAATCCTGCCTCGGGCACTGATGTGTGTGTTGTCCTTAGGTTAGTTAGGTTTAAGTAGTTCTAAGTTCTAGGAGAGTGATGACCTCAGAAGTTAAGTCCCCTAGTGCTCAGAGCCATTTTAAACCATTTTTTTGGATTCCAATATCTGTCTTCCCTTACAGTATGTTCCTCCCGTCGCCGATTCTACGGAGAACTTCCACATTTCTTACCGTATCAGTCCACCTAATTTTCAACATTCTTCTGTAGCACCACATCTCAAATATTTCGAATCTCTTCTGTTCCCGTTTTCCAGAGTCCATGCTTCACTACCATACAATGGTGTGCTCCAAACGTCCATTCTCAGAAATTTCTTCCTCAATTTAAGGCCTATGTTTAATACTAGCAGACTCCCCTTGACAAGAAATGCCCTATTTCCGCGGTGTTAGCCTGCTGTTCATGTCGTCCTCGCTCCATCCTCCATTGGTCATTTTGCTGCCTAGCTACCAGAATCCCTTAACGTCTTCTACATCGTGATCCCCAGTTCTGATATCACGTTTGTCGCAGTTCTCATTTCTGCTATTTCTCATTACTTCCGTCTTTCTTTGATTTATTCTCAGTCCATATTCTTTGCTAAAAGCCGTTCTTTCCGCTGAACAGATGGTGTAATAGTTCTTCACTTTCAAAGGATAGGTGTGTCATCAGCGAATCTTACCTTTGATATTATTTCATAATAAATTAAAAATTTTTAATTCCACTCATGAATCTTTCTTTTATTTGTATTATGTCAGTTAAGGTTTCCGTAAGAGTTGCAAATAATATTTGCATTTCTGTCATTGCTTCTTCGAGATATACAGGGTGAGTCATCTAACATTACCGCTGGATATATTTCGTAAACCACATCAAATACTGACGAATCGATTCCACAGACCGAACGTGAGGAGAGGGGCTAGTGTAACTGGTTAATACCAACCATAAAAAATACACGGAAGTATGTTTTTTAACACAAACCTACGTTTTTTTAAATGGAACCCCGTTAGTTTTGTTAGCACATTTGAACATGTAAACAAATCCGTAATCAGTGCCGTTTGTTGCATTGTAAAACGTTAATTACATCCGGAGATATTGTAACCTAAAGTTGACGCTTGAGTACCACTCCTCCGCTGTTCGATCGTGTGTGTCCGAGAGCACCGAATTACGTAGGGATCCAAAGGGAACGGTGATGGACCTTAGGTACAGAAGAGACTGGAACAGCACATTACGTCCACATGCTAACACCTTTTTATTGGTCTTTTTCACTGACGCACATGTACATTACCATGAGGGGTGAGGTACACGTACACACGTGGTTTCCGTTTTCAATTACGGAGTGGAATAGAGTGTGTCCCGACATGTCAGGCCAATAGATGTTCAATGTGGTGGCCATCATTTGCTGCACACAATTGCAATCTCTGGCGTAATGAATGTCGTACACGCCGCAGTACATCTGGTGTAATGTCGCCGCAGGCTGCCACAATACGTTGTTTCATATCCTCTGGGGTTGTAGGAACATCACGGTACACATTCTCCTTTAACGTACCCCACAGAAATAAGTCCAGAGGTGTTAGATCAGGAGAACGGGCTGGCCAATTTATGCGTCCTCCACGTCCTATGAAACGCCCGTCGAACATCCTGTCAAGGGTCAGCCTAGTGTTAATTGCGGAATGAGCAAGTGCACCATCATGCTGATACCACATACGTCGACGCGTTTCCAGTGGGACACACTCTATTCCACTTCGTAATTGAAAACGTAAACCACGTGTGTACGTTTGCCTCACCCCTCATGGTAATGTACATGTGCGTCAATGAAAAAGACCAATAAAAAGGTGTTAGCATGTGGACGTAATGTGCTGTTCCAGTCTCTTTTGTACCTAAGGTCCATCACCGTTCCCTTTGGACACCTACGTAATTCGGTGGTCTCCGATACACACGATCGAACAGCGGAGGAGTGGTACTCAAGCGTCAACTTTAGGTTACAATATCTCCGCATGTAATTAACATTTTACAATGCAACAAACGGCACTGATTACGTATTTGTTTATATGTTCAGATTTGCTAACAAAACTAACGAGGTTCCATTTAAAAAAAACGTAGGTTTGTGTTAAAAAACATACTCCTGTGCATTTTTTAATGGTTTGTATTAACCAATTACACTAGCCCCTCTCCTCACGTTCAGTCTGTGGAATCGATTCGTCAGTATTTGATGTGGTTTACGAAATATATCCAGCGGTAACGTTAGGTGACTCACCCTGTATATTGTAGGCTAGTGGCGAAAAACTATACCCTACCTTAAGCCCTTTGAATCGGAGGACTTCGTTCTTGGTGTTTCACACTAATTGTTCCCTCCTGGTTCTTGTACAAGCTGTATCTACCTGTCTTTCCCTAAAACTTTGCCCTATTTTTCTTCGAACATCTTGCACCATTTGACATTGTCGTACACCTTTTCCATGTCCACAAGTCATATGAACGGGTCTTGATCTTTCTTCAGTCTTGTTTCCATTATCAACCGCAACGTCAGAATTGCCTCTCTGGTGGCTTTACCTTTCCTAAAGTCAAACTGATCCTCATCTAACAGATCCTCGATTTTCTCTTCCATTCTTCTATAAACTGCTCTTGTTTGAAATGAGTTGTTGTACTGATTGTGTGATAATTCTCGCACTTGTCGGCTCTTGCAATCTTGAGAAATGTGCAGCTGATGTTTTCCCGAAAGTCTGATGGTATGTCGCCAGACTCATACATCCTCCACACCAACGTGAATAATCATTTTGTTACTACCTCCCCCAACAATTTTAGACGTTCAGATGAACTCTTATCTACCCCTTCTGCCGTAACTGATGTTAAGCCTTCCGGAGCACTTCTAAACTGTGATTCTAATACTGTATCTCCTGTCTCTTCCTTCCGGACTCCTCTTTCTTTCCACCGAAGTAGAGAGAGTCCCACGTAGCGCTGATGAAGATAACAAGTCACGTTGTCGAAATACCGTGCAAGAACGACGCTGATGTGCGACAGAATACTCAACACCTCAAGATATCATTGCTCCTGCTTATTAATAAAGCGATGATGGATAAAATGTAAAAGTGGGTATTTGGGATTTTACGTATTTAATACTACCCATATAGTTACAGACACCCAAAATTATTAAGATGTGTGCCATGCCTTAATTTCGCTTTGCCACTGTACGCCTGTTAAAAGTTTGCCGAGTACTGGTGTAACGGTTGCATTGGTTGCCCCTGACGCCAGTTTTGATGCAACCCAACTAACGTGCAGACATAGCCAGCTGCATAGGGGCCAGCATTAACAGTGTCCTCCTCCATTACTCGCTTACTCCAACATACACTACTGACCATGAAAATTGCTACACCACGAAGATGACGTGCTACATACGTGAAATTTAACCGGCAGCAGGAAGATGCTGTGATATTCAAATGAGTAGCTTTTCAGAGCATTCACACAAGATTGGCGCCGGTGGCGACACCTACAACGTGCCGACATGAGAAAAGTTTCCAACCGATTTCTCATACATAAACAGCAGTTGACCGGCGTTGCCTGGTGAAACGTTGTTGTGATGCCTCGTGTAAGGAGGAGAAATGCGTACCATCACGTTCCCGACTTTGGTAAAGGTAGGATTGTAGTCTATCGCGATTGCGTTTTATCGTATCGCGACATTGCTGCTCGCGTTGACCGAGATCCAATGACTGTTCGAAGAATAAGGAATCGGTGGGTTCATGAGGGTAATACGGAACGCCGAGCTGGATCCCAACGGCCTCGTATCACTAGCAGTCGAGATGACAGGTATCTTATCCGCATGGTTGTAACAGATCGTGCTTCCACGTCTCGATCCCTGAGTCAACAGATGGGGACGTTTGCACGACAACAACCATCTCCACGAACAGTTCGACGACGTTTGCAGCAGCATGGACTATCAGCTCTGAGACCGTGGCTGTGGTTACCCTTGACGCTGCATCACAGACAGGAGCGCCTGCGATGGTGTACTCAACGACGAACTGGGTGCACGAATGGCAAAACGTCATTTTTTCGGATGAATCCAGGTTCTGTTTACAGCATCATGATGGTCGCATCCGTTTTTGGCGACATTGCGATGAACGCACATTCCACAGACCGAATCGATTCCACAGATCGAACCTGAGGAGAGGGGCTAGTGAAATTGGTTAAAACAAACCATTAAAAAATGCACGGAAGTATCTTTTGTAACACAAATCTAAGTTTTTTTCAATGGAACCCCGTTAGTTTTGTTAGCACATCTGAACATATAAACAAATACATAATCAGTGCCGTTTTTTGCATTGTAAAATGTTAATTACATCCGGAGATATTGTAACCTAACGTTGACGCTTGAGTACCACTCCGCTGTTCGATCGTGTGTATCGGTGAGCAACGAATTACGTAGGGATCCAAAGGGAACGGTACACAAGAGACTGGAACAGCACGTTACGTCCACATGCTAACACCTTTTTATTGGTCTTTTTCACTGACGCACATGTACATTACCATGAGGGGTGAGGTACACGTACACACGTGGTTTCCGTTTTCCATTACGGAGTGGAATAGAGTGTGTCCCGACATATCAGGCCAATAGATGTTCAATGTGGTGGCCATCATTTGCTGCACACAATTGCAATCTCTGGCGTAGTGAATGTCTTACACGCCGCAGTACATCTGGTGTAATGTCGCCGCAGGCTGCCACAATACGTTGTTTCATATCCTCTGGGGTTGTAGGCACATCACGGTACACAATCTCCTTTAACGTACCCCATTCTCCTTTAACGTACCCCACAGAAAGAAGTCCAGAGGTGTAAGATCAGGGGAACGGGCTGGCCAATTTATGCGTCCTCCACGTCCTATGAAACGCCCGTCGAACATCCTGTCAAGGATCAGCCTAGTGTTAATTGCGAAATGTGCAGGTGCACCATCATGCTGATACCACATACGTCGACGCGTTTCCAGTGGAACATTTTTGAGCAACGTTGGCAGATCATTCTGTAGAAACGCGATGTATGTTGCAGCTGTTTGGGCATGTACCTGCAGATGCTGCTCGCCGACCGTGGCCCGTGTTTGTTACAACACGCAACTGAACGTCGGAGGTTTCAAGCGTCAACTTTAGGTTACAATATCTCAGTATGTAATTAACATTTTACAATGCAACAAACGGCACTGATTACGTATTTGTTTATATGTTCAGATGTGCTAGCAAAACTAACGTGGTTCCATTTAAAAAAACGTAGGTTTGTGTTAAAAAACATACTTCCGTGCATTTTTGTATGGTTTGTATTAAACAATTACACTAGCCCCTCTCCTCACGTTCGGTATGTGGAATCGATTCGTCAGTATTTAATGTGGTTTACGAAATATATCAAGCGGTAACGTTAGGTGACTCACCCTGTATGATCATTCCATTTTAAATCACGCCTAATGCGTAGTCCCAGATAATTTATGGAATTAACTGCTTCCAGTTGCTGACCTGCTATATTGTAGCTAAATGATAAGGGATCTTTCTTTCTACGTATTCGCAGCACATTACAAACAAAACCTCGTCGGTTTACAAGACCACGACCGGAAATAAAGAGTCCAGGGAAAACTGCACGCATTAGGGAAAAGTCTCGAGCTGCTACTGGTGCTACGCGCTGAAGATAGAAAGGATGAAGCTGCTGGTCATGTGACACATACAACACAAGGCTGTGTCTGACACCAAGCATCACGCGTAGTTGCAGTTCGGTAATCTGGGAACTGGTCTCACCACTGTGGCAAGGCCGTTGGCATATTAACGTTATTACATTTTGGAACTTTCTCAAAAATGTAATACAACTTGTTCAAATAACTTACGGATTTTCTGCCGGGTGACGTCGTCGAACACCGCCGATATTTCCACAGGAGCACACCCTGCCATTCTCAAGGCAGAAATGCAAGGAAGAAGAAATGTGCAAGGAAATTTAATACCTATGGAGGTGGAAAGGAATAGATGCCTTGCCTTCCTTGATGTGTTGGTCAAAAGGAAGACTGATGGTACGTTGGGACATTCTGTTTATAGGAAGCCTACCCACACTGACTTGTATCTGCGAGCTGATAGTTGTCACCATGCACCTCAGCGTGAAGGAGTACTTCGCACCTTGGTTCACAGGGCCCACGTTATCTCAGACCCTGAAAGTTTGGCAGCTGAGCTGTCACATCTCGAAGTCGCCTTTCGTCAGAATGGTAACAGTGAGAGGCAGATCGAACGTGCGTTGCGCCATCAGCCATCTGTGCAACGGGTGAGTGACGAAGCATTTCCAACAGGATTGGTCGTATTTTGCGGAAATATGATGCGAAATTTGTTTTTCGATCACCTTCTAAGGCCTTGTTGGCGTCCGTAAAAGATGATCTTGGTTTGCGTAAGGCTGGGGTCTATCGTATTCCTTGCAGTTGTGGCATGTCATATATTGGTCAGACAATCAGGACTGTGGAAGACCGATGTACTAAACATAAGCGTCACACACGCTTACAGCAGCCGAGTATATCCGCTATTGCAGAACACTGCCTTGACACCGGTCATCCTATGGAATACAACAACACGGAGATTCTGGCTTGCACGTCCAGCTATTGGAATAGTGTTATTAAGGAAGCTGTTGAAATCGAACTATCAAGTAACCTTACAAACAGAGATGGTGGATTTTGTTTAAATGCTGCCTGCAACCCGGCTCTGTCTCTCATCAAAAAACACAGGGACAGAATTAGTGCTACCTCACCTGTTGATTAATAGTAACTATCGATATTTCTGATGTTGGTTACCTTTGTTTGTGTTGACACTTCTTCTGTGTGTGGTGTCTTCCTTGTTTCTCCTCTGTGAACCGAGGTGTTAAATTTCCTTGCACATTTCTTCTTCCTTACATTTGTGCCTTGAGAATTGCAGGGTGTGTTCCTGTCGAAATATCGGCGGTGTTCGACGACGTCACTCGGCATCAAACCCGTAAGTTATTTGAACATTCAATTCGCCGGGAAAAGTTAAGGTCTGTAATACAACTTTCTTACACTTTTTTCTATGTTATTTATTAGAAGAATGAAATAAATATTTGCCTCTTTATTTCCGAATATGTGGCTATCTCCATGTGTGCGGTTAGGCAGAAACATAGGAGGACAGATTCAATTGTTTCCAGTGAAACGAGGAGCAATGACGTGGATATTCTTCGCTGTCACAACTATTTAGCTTTTTGAGAAGAAGTGAGAGCAGGCTACGAGCATACGCGTGGTGAGGCGCTCCTTACATCACTTCCGTTTGGAGCAGATACGTTCGTAGTAGCTGAGTACAGCAGAAATGCACCAAGTATTGCGAAGATAAGTAATACGATCTACTACACTGGTGTCCAAAATTAAAGCGACAGACGGAAATTTTTCAAGGTTGCGTTTATTTTGCCATAAAACGGTACATGAGCCGTGGCGGCTCGGGTTTGATCTATCGAACGTACCGCGTATAATATTATCGCTTTATCGCGGAGGAAAGATAGAAGTGGCGCCCCCTCGTGGGGAAGTCGGCGAGGCACCTGTGACAGTCGAGTAGTTGGATTTTGGAGGGCGAGCAGAAACAGTGAGATGGGCAGTAGTGGGCGGAGCGTGAAGCCGTGTCTGCCGACGCCGTGTGCGCTGGCGAGAGGGAAGTTTGCCACGTTACCTGATTGTGTTTGGGCGTTTGCGGCGGACTTGGTGGGTAGAGGCGCCGATGCTGTCGGGAACATGCTGCTTCCTTGTTTATGATGGATTTACCGATTGCTTCTAGTGACTACATTCTCGTCTCTATTGATCTGTGACTGATGTGATGCTATTGCGAGCACAGTTGGTTTGGGTATAAGCAGCATTTTGTTCTCAGTGTGTTCTGCATCTAAAAACTTTGTTGTTGTCAGTCACTGAATTGCTCAAATCCATTCATACTTCTCTGCTTAAGTGTTATTGTTTTACGCCCCTCTGAATGGGAAAATGATAAAGGGACTTACTATTACTGACCTTCTTGTGTGCCACTGACTTGGTTGTGCTTTTCAGCCACGTAATTTGTGCGTTTATTGTAACGAACCGATGTCTGTTTCTGATTATGTTTCCCTGTGACATTGAGTGTTAATCTTGTAACGAACACTGTTTTAGATACTTTAATCAGTGTGTTGCAGGACATAGCCTATTTGTGACTCGCAAGTGGAGAGCGGAGGCGGTTTATTGGCCATGATGATGTGTTGGTAGATCCATTTCACGAGTCCAGGCCAGTCACCCGGAGATTTAGAAGTTGTATGTTGTGTTAAGTTAATATTATTTTAAGCGTAGTGCGCTCATGCAGGAAGTTTATGTGGTTTTGCGCAGATTGCGCGGTATGTTTAGATGACTCTGAATTCACTGTGTTAAGTGGTGTCCTCTGAGGTGCTGGATGCAGTGGATAGACAGCTGTTTTGGACACGTTGTATATGCAGATAATTTATGTCCTTATTACGTTGGTGAGTTGCTCGCCCTTTGTGTCACAGGTGGTGATAATTTCATTAATTCCGCCACCGGTCTTCGCAGAGGCTGCGGGAGGAACCGACCCACTGTGGCAAGCAGTTACGTAGTCGCGCCCGCCCACCGTAGCGGCCGTTGTTTACTAGCCCGGCGCCTTCCTCTACTTGGTAGCGGGAGCGTGTTGACTGGTTTCTTACGGCTTGCAGTCTGGGAAACCGTGCCTTTGGTGTACACGTGGAAGACTTATGTTTTGCTTCCAGTACCTCTATGTGGGTAGTGAAAACGACTTATGTTGTTATGCATTTATTTACCATAATTCTGTAAACCTAAATTATCTTGCGATTTTCTCAGTAACGCTTGAGAAGTTCGCGCTACTGCTTACACATTTTGTTGTCCTCATGGAGTACTACGTGTGTACGAAGTTTACAGTAAATCCGCGTTCCAAGCGTTGTGGCCTCCCCTTGTGAGTTTAAAAACTTCCGCTGGCCACCAAACTCCCCAGACATGAACATTATTGAATATATGTGGGATGCCTTGCAACGTGCTGTTCAGAAGAGATCTCCACCCTGTCTTACTCTTACGGAACTCTGCAGGATTCATGGTGTCAGTTCCCTCCATCACTACTTCAGACGTTACTGGAGTCCATGCCACGTCTTATTGCGGCACTTCTGCGTGTTTGCGGGGGCCCTACACGATATTAGACAGGTGTGTCAGAATTTTCCATACGTTCGCCGGCTGGCGTTGCTGGGGTCACCGCGTGTGGGCGGCTTAGGTGTGGTTGTGCCTGTGCTGTTAAGCGGAAGTTGTGCTACCGCCTGTCGGCCGTGAGTTGAACGCCGTCTGATTTTTTGCCGCGAAACGCTGTTCACCACGTTGCGGTCATTGATGATACTGAAGTCTGTGTGCAGTAACATGCCTGAATCGGACTGGCTTGTCCAGTATCCCGATCTGAACTCTGTGGATGAGTTATCACGTTGACATCGCTGTAGTGCGTCTCTAGTTTCGACTGATGAGGAAGAATGGACTGCCATTCCCTCACAAGCGTTCAAATAATTCATTGAAAATCACCCCAGTGGAGCTGAAGTGGCGACAAATGTAAAGCGAAAGAAGGACAGACTCGTTATTAATTTCCACTAATAAGTGTTAGGATACTTTTGATTTACAGTTTATATTTAGCAAAATACTATGTGATAACGCCGAGCAAATGAGTGAGGGAGAGGGAGTGAAAGGGAGTGAGTTGAGAAGGGGTGGGTGGGAAGGGAGGGGAATGATAATACCCTACTGGCCATTAAAATTGCTACAGCAAGAAGAAATGCAGATGATAAACGGGTATTCATTGAACAAATATATTAGACTAGAACTGACATGTGATTACATTTTCACGCAAAAAATGGTTCAAATGGTTCTGAGCACTATGGGACTTAACTTCTGAGGTCATCAGTCCCATAGAACTTAGAACTACTTAATCCTAACCTAAGGACATCACACACATCCATGCCCGAGGCAGGGTTCGACCCTGCGACGTAGCGGATGCCCGGTTCCAGACTTTAGCGCCTAGAACCGCTCGGCCACCGAGGCCGGCATTTTCACGCAATTTGGGTGTATAGATCCTGAGAAATCAGTACCCAGAACAACCACCTCTGGCCGTAATAATGTCCTTGATACGCCTGGGCATTGAGTCAAACAAAGTTTGGATGGCGTGTACAGGTACAGCTGCCCGTGCAGCTTCAACACGATATCACAGTTCATCAACAGTAGTGACTGGCGTATTGCGACGAGCCAGTTGCTAGGCCACCATTGACCAGACGTGTTCAATTGGTGAGAGATCTGGAGAATATGCTGGCCAGGCCAGAAGTCGACCATTTTCTGTATCCAGAAAAGACCGTACAGGACCTGCAATTTGCGGTCGTGCATTATCCTGCTGAATTGTATGGTTTCGCAGGGATCGAATGAAGGGTAGAGCCACGGGTCGTAACACATTTGAAATGTAACGTCCACTGTAGAAAGTGCCTTCAGTGCGAACAAGGGGTGACAGAGACTTGTACTAATGGTACCCCGTACCATCAAGCCGCGTGATACGCCAGTATGGCGTTGACGAATACACGCTTCCAATGTGCGTTCATCGCAATGTCGCCAAACACGGATGCGACCATCATGATGCTGTAAACACAACCTGGATTCATCCGAAAAAATGACGTTTTGCCATTCGTGCACCCAGGTTCGTCGTTGAGTACACCATCGGAGGCGCTCTTGTCTGTGATGCAGCGTGAAGGATAACCACAGCCACGGTCTCCGAGCTGATAGTCCATGCTGCTGCAAACGTCGTCGAACTGTTCGTGCAGATGGTTGTTGTCGTGCAAACGTCCCCATCTGTTGACTCAGGGATCGAGACGTGGAAGAACGATCCGTTACAACAATGCGGATAAGATGCCTGTCATCTCGACTGCTAGTGATACGAGGCCGTTGGGATCCAGCTCGGCGTTCCGTATTACCCTCTTGAACCCACCGATTCCTTATTTTTCGAACAGTCATTGGATCTCGATCAACGCGAGCAGCAATGTCGCGATACGATAAACCGCAATCGCGATAGGCTGCAATCCTACCTTTACCAAAGTCTGGAACGTGATGGTACGCATTTCTCCTCCTTACACGAGGCATCACAACAACGTTTCACCAGGCAACGCCGGTCAACTGCTGTTTGTGTATGAGAAATCGGTTGGAAACAATTTTTTCATGTCGGCACGTTGTAGGTGTCGCCACCGGCGCCAACCTTGTGTGAATGCTCTGAAAAGCTACTCCTTTGAATATCACAGCATCTTCCTCCTGCCGGTTAAATTTCACGTATGTAGCACGTCATCTTCGTGGTGTAGCAATTTTCATGGCCAGTAGTGTATGTTGGAGTAAGCGAGTAATGAAGGAGGCCACTGTTAATGCTGGCCTCTATGCAGCTGGCTATGTCTGCACGTTAGTTGGGTTGCATCAAAACTGGCGTCAGGGGCAACCAATGCATCCGCTACACCAGTACTCGGAAAACTTTTAACAGGCGTACAGTGGCAAAGCGAAATTAAGGCATGGCACACATCTTAATAATTTTGGGTGTCTGTAACTATATGGGTAGTATTAAATACGTAAAATCCCAAATACCCACTTTTACATTTTATCCATCATCGCTTTGTTAATAAGCAGGAGCAATGATATCTTGAGGTGTTGAGTATTCTGCCGCACATCAGCGTCGTTCTTGCACGGCATTTCGACAACGTGACTTGTTATCTTCATCAGCGCTACGTGGGACTCTCTCTACTTCGGTGGAATGAAAGAGGAGTCCGGAAGGAAGAGACAGGACATACAGTATTAGAATCACAGTTTAGAAGTGCTCCGGAAGGATTAACATCAGTTACGGCAGAAGGGGTAGATAAGAGTTCATCTGAACGTCTAAAATTGTTGGGGGAGGTAGTAACAAAATGATTATTCACGTTGGTGTGGAGGATGTATGAGTCTGGCGACATACCATCAGACTTTCGGGAAAACATCAGCTGCACATTTCTCAAGATTGCAAGAGCCGACAAGTGCGAGAATTATCACACAATCAGTACAACAACTCATTTCAAACAAGAGCAGTTTATAGAAGAATGGAAGAGAAAATCGAGGATCTGTTAGATGAGGATCGGTTTGACTTTAGGAAAGGTAACGCCACCAGAGAGGCAATTCTGACGTTGCGGTTGATAATGGAAACAAGACTGAAGAAAAATCAAGACCCGTTCATATGACTTGTGGACATGGAAAAGGTGTACGACAATGTCAAATGGTGCAAGATGTTCGAAGAAAAATAGGGGAAAGTTTTAGGGAAAGACAGGTAGATACAGCTTGTACAAGAACCAGGAGGGAACAATTAGTGTGAAACACCATGAACGAAGTCCTCCGATTCAAAGGGCATAAGGTAGGGTATAGTCTTTCGCCACTAGTGTACAATATATATCTCGAAGAAGCAATGACAGAAATGCAAATATTATTTGCAACTCTTACGGAAACCTTAACACTGACATAATACAAATAAAAGAAAGATTCATGAGTGGAATTAAAAATTTTTAATTTATTATGAAATAATATCAAAGGTAAGATTCGTTGATGACACACCTATCCTTTGAAAGTGAAGAACTATTACACCATCTGTTCAGCGGAAAGAACGGCTTTTAGCAAAGAATATGGACTGAGAATAAATCAAAGAAAGACGGAAGTAATGAGAAATAGCAGAAATGAGAACTGCGACAAACGTGATATCAGAACTGGGGATCACGATGTAGAAGATGTGGTTTACGAAATATATCCGGCGGTAATGTTAGGTGACTCACCCTGTATAAGGCTGATCGTCGGTAAAGCAGATGCCAGACTCATTGGAAGAATCCTAAGGAAATGCAATCCGAAAACAAAGGAAGTAGGTTACACTACGCTTGTTCGCCCACTGCTTGAATACTGCTCAGCAGTGTGTGGGATCCGTACCAGATAGGGTTGATAGAAGATAGAGAGAAGATCCAACGGAGAGCAGTGTGCTTCGTTACAGGATCATTTAGTAATCGCGAAAGCGTTACGGAGATGATAGATAAACTCCAGCGCAAAACTCTGCAGGAGAGACGCTCAGTAGTTCGGTACGGGCTTTTGTTGAAGTTTCGAGAACCTACCTTCATCGAGGAGTCACGCAGTATATTGCTCCCTCCTACGTATATCTCGCGAAGAGACCACGAGGATAAAATCAGAGACATTAGAGCCCACACAGAGGCATACCGACAGTCTTTCCTTCCACGAACAGTACAAGACAGGAACAGAAAGGATAACCGATAGAGGTACTCAAGGTACCCTCCAACACACACCGTCAGGTGGCTTGCGGAGTATGGATGTAGATGTAGATTTAAATGTAGATGTAGATGTAGATGTACTCTTGAAGGCTATTTCAATATCGACAATTCGCATATTTTGACGTATGTTACTCCACAATGCCTTCGGCGTCGTGCTCATCTACACCGATTCATTGTTAATGTGTGTTCCAGCATTCCTCATGGTTGGTTTATTAGACCGTCCATCCTTCCATTCCGCCTTAACAGATGGAGGTATAACATCTTGATGAAACATTTGTTGGCAAAACTGCTGGAGGACGTACCTCTCAATGTCAGACAAAGGATGTGCTGTGTGGTGGAAATAAAGGGGCCCGGACATTTGTGGCAGCATTAACGGGGAAGGAAAAGATCTACAGACTGCAGCAACAGCTCATGCAGCCGGCCGAACCCTGGGCCACTTTTACACAATCTTCGCGCCTAACAGAGTTGTTAGCATATGTCAGACCGGTCGCGGCCCTAGCTGGCGACCAGGTCACCGTGGGGAAGCCCTCAAGTTCTATCGCAACAAGTCTCGTAGTCTTCCAGAACTGCAGCAAAACATTTCGGAAGAGACTGCAGAAACTCCAGCATTCCAGTTTCGATCCCCCCAGCAAGTAGCTGGGCTCTGATCAAGGGAATCGAAACCGCTAGTAAAAGTGAAATGTAAATGTCATCTGAGTATTTCATTCATTGAAGAAAACTGGAAAAGTGCGATTAAGACTCGCGCTCGGAGGCTACCGCACAATATAGATCAAAATAATAATTATAATTGTAATTATAATTATAATAATGTTGTTATTGTGGTTTGATGCAGCTCTCCATGCTACTCTATCCTGTGCAAGCTTCTTCATCTCCCAGTACCTACTGCAGCCTACATCCTTCTGAATCTGTTTGGTGTATTCATCTCTTGGTCTCCCTCTACGATTTTTACCCTCCACGCTGCCCTCCAATTCTAAATTGGTGATCCCTTGATGCCTCAGAACATGTCCTACCAAGTTGTCAAGTTGTGCCACGAACTTCTCTTCTCCCCGATCCTATTCAATACCTCCTCATTAGTTATGTGATCTACCCATCTAATCTTCAGCATTCTTCTGTAACACCACATTTCGAAAGCTTCTATTCTCTTCTTGTCTAAATTGTTCATCATGCATGTTTCACTTCCATACATGGCTACACTCCATACAAATACTTTCAGAAACGACTTCCTGACACTTAAACCTATACTCGATGTTAACAAAATTCATCTTTAGAAACGCTTTCCTTGCCATTGCCAATCTACATTTTATGTCCTCTCTATTTCGACCATCATCAGTTATTTTGCTCCCCAAATAGCAAAACTCCTTTACTACTTTAAGTGTCTCATTTCCTAATCTAATTCCCTCAGCATCACCCGACTTAATTCGACTACATTCCATTATCCTCGTTTTGCTTTTGTTGATGTTATATCCTCCTTTCAAGACACTGTCCGCTCCGTTCAACTGTTCTTCCAAGTCCTTTGCTGTCTCTTTCAGAATTACAATGTCAAAGTTTTTATTTCTTCTCCATGGATTTTCATACCTACTCCGAATTTTTCTTTTGTTTCCTTCACTGCTTGCTCAATATACAGATTGAATAACATCGGGGACAGGCTACAACTCTGTCTCACTCCCTTCCCAACCACTGCTTCCCTTTCGTGCCCCTCGACTCTTGTAACTGCCATCTGGTTTCTGTACATATTGTAAATAGCCTTTCGCTCCCTGTATTTTACCCCTGCCACCTTCAGAATTTGAAAGAGAGTATTCCAGTCAAAATAATAATAATAATAATAATAATAATCTCTATATATAAAAGGCAATGTCCTGTCTGACTAACTGATTGACAGATTTATCATCGCTAGGTTGAAACGAGACCTGAAAATTTCGTGGTCCGACCGAGAATCGATCCAGCGATCTCTCGGTTTCTCCGAACGTGTCTCACTGCTAGACCACCTGGAACAATACCTATAGGTTCTAGTGAGTGAGTTTCCGAGCACCCAAACATGCTACATCAATGGTCGCACGCTTTGATTGCCTTGAGTTAGAAGCTTTAGAAGCTCTCTCTTTCACGCCGCTACGGGATTATAGACCATAGTATGTAACAAAAATGTCAAGTTGATTCCTGTAGCCGTTCCTGACGAAAGGGTTCTTTACAGTCGGACAGAGAGAGACACACAACAAACTCTAAGGGTTCCAATTTTACAGATTAAAGTACGGAACTCTAAAAAGCTGAACATTTGCTTGAAGTTATATGCAGAGTGTCTGGGAAAGATTTATCACATTTCGCAAGAGCGTACCATCCCAGACGAAAGGTGACTGATTTTATATTCGCGTAGCTACTAATGTCAACTGTGAACGGATGCATGAGTTTACTACTGTGATTTGACTATCTTCCGTTTGAAATTAACTACGCTGGCATAACAAACTGCTTACAATAACCGAAACTTTAACAGTATGCTTCAGACATTGGTTGTGAGAGGAGCAAGGCAGCAACGTGGTAACGCTAAGTATTCTTTTCTTTTTTACATTCGATTAAAATTATACAAACTGTTTATGGTAGTGAAAAAATTGTTCGTAAAAACGTTTTTAAGGGGAACGCAAGGTTTCATGACGGTAGAGAGAGAGCACTGAAGAGTATCCATGTTTAGGACATCATGGACAGAAAAAGTTCAAAAAGTGGATGAAATTTTCGCAGTGATCATTGTTTATTTGCCTGGTATAGTGAGGAGATCACTGGAATGCCTAAAACGACTGTATATCGCATTCCAACTGAAAATTTGGGCGAAAAGACCTCTTGTCGCTTTGTGCTCCACTCACTGACCGACGATCAAAAAGATTGGAGAATGCAAACGCCTCAGAGAAGTGGAAAATTCGGCCACTAGGGACCGAGACTTCATTTCGAGATGGAACACTGTGTTTTCAGTACAAGCCACTTTGAAAATGACAAAGCTCGCAATGAAGTGTTCCAGAATCTCCGAGACAGAACAAAGTGTACATACAGGGAGGCCGTGTCAAGATACTGGTTCCTATGTTCTTCGATTTAAAAGAAATTAACCAGTGAGAATTTGCTATAGAAGGTCAAATGGAGAATGCAGGTTACTTCTCGAATGTTTTAAAATGTTTATGAGCGAGGACTGTTTTCCTTCGACCTGAATATGATATTTTGTTGAGCGGCAATGCACCTGCGCACAAAAGCAAGAGAATACGCGATTTCTTGGCTGGAAAATGTATCGTGGTCCTTGAATACCCTCCTTATTCGCGTGATTTGTCTGTGTGTGACTTCTGCATATTCCCAAAACTGAAAATGACAATGAAAAGAAATCGTTTCGACACGATTTCAGATATCCAGAAGGCTACGACCATGACACTGCAGATAGCTTCAAAGCTTGAGTTTCAGAACTGTTTCTAACAATTATTGCGGTTGTGTAGGTCTGTTCATTCACAATTCATCTGTTTTGAATAAAAAGAGACGTATATTAAAAATAAACAACATCTTGTCTTTTATTTCACAACAATCACCTTCCCTGTGGCAGGGAATGTGTAGAAACTTGTGCTAAATTTTATACATTTTAATTTACGAATAGAAACCAGAAGTTTACATTGCCAGCGGGTGTCTATTGGGGGTTCATGTGGTCGCTTCGCTGGTAAGGTTCTGCCTGGTGCAGACTGCTGCAACTGCGTACCTAGGTATGTTGGAGAGCTTGCTTTTATCTTGATGACGGGATACCGAAAATTTCATTTTGCAGTAGAACGGAGCAATATCGCACTGGCACCTGCAGGTAAGAGCGCCCCTTAACACGTTAAGGACCGGTTTATTTCGTTGCAACTTCCCGCAGTGGCCGCATATTGCATTCCGCCTGATGTGTATGCAGCCCACACAACGCAATAGTCTTGCAGGTCCTCTAATACCCTTTCAGTACAGTCGTCAGGTTATACGAGGTGCATTCAAGTTCTAAGGCCTCCGATTTTTTTTCTATTAACTACTCACCCGAAATCGATGAAACTGGCGTTACTTCTCGACGTAATCGCCCTGCAGGCGTATACATTTTTCACAACGCTGACGCCATGATTCCATGGCAGCGGCGAAGGCTTCTTTAGGAGTCTGTTTTGACCACTGGAAAATCGCTGAGGCAATAGCAGCACGGCTGGTGAATGTGCGGCCACGGACAGTGTCTTTCATTGTTGGAAAAAGCCAAAAGTCACTAGGAGCCAGGTCAGGTGAGTAGGGAACATGAGGAATCACTTCAAAGTTGTTATCACGAAGAAACTGTTGCGTAACGTTAGCTCGATGTGCGGGTGCGTTGTCTTGGTGAAACAGCACACGCGCAGCCCTTCCAGGACGTTTTTGTTGCAGTGCAGGAAGGAATTTGTTCTTCAAAACATTTTCGTAGGATGCACCTGTTACCGTAGTGCCCTTTGGAACGCAATGGGTAAGGATTACGCCCTCGCTGTCCCAGAACA
Source organism: Schistocerca cancellata (assembly GCF_023864275.1). Taxonomy (NCBI): domain Eukaryota; kingdom Metazoa; phylum Arthropoda; class Insecta; order Orthoptera; family Acrididae; genus Schistocerca; species Schistocerca cancellata. Next base: position 129,902,088 of record NC_064635.1, read on the forward strand.
TGGACACCATCATTTTTTCAGCACTGGCGGTTACCCGAAATTATTTTGGTGGCGGTGAATCTGTGTGCTTCCATTGAGCTGACTGGCGCTTTGTTTCTGGATTGAAAAATGGCATCCACGTCTCATCCATTGTCACAACCGACGAAAAGAAAGTCCCATTCATGCTGTCATTGCGCATCAACATTGCTTGGCAACATGCCACACGGGCAGCCATGTGGTCATCCGTCAGCATTCGTGGCACCCACCTGGATGACACTTTCGCATTTTCAGGTCGTCATGCAGGATTGTGTGCACAGAACCCACAGAAATGCTAACTCTGGAGGCGATCTGTTGAACAGTCATTCGGCGATCCCCCAAAACAATTCTCTCCACTTTCTCGATCATGTCGTCAGACCGGCTAGTGCGAGCCCGAGGTTGTTTCGGTTTGTTGTCACACGATGTTCTGCCTTCATTAAACTGTCGCACCCACGAACGCACTTTCGACAAATCCATAACTCCATCACCACATGTCTCCTTCAACTGTCGATTAATTTCAATTGGTTTCACACCACGCAAATTCAGAAAACGAATGATTGCACGCTGTTCAAGTAAGGAAAACGTGGCCATTTTAGGTATTTAAAACAGTTCTCATTCTCGCCGCTGGCCGTAAAATTCCATCTGCCGTTCGCTGCTACCATCTCTGCGACGCATTGACAATGAACGCGGCCTCATTTTAAAACAATGCGCATGTTTCTATCTCTTTCTAGTCCGGAGAAAAAAAATTGGAGGCCTTAGAACTTGAATGCACCTCGTACAGGGTGTCCGAAAAGACTTTCCCTGATTACATAAATCTATAAGTCAGGCTAGAAGTAAGATACAAATATGTAACTTGTATCGAATTGTTAACAACTATCAAAGTTTTTTTTTCTGTTTTAGGTTCGCAGTACGTAGGTAGTGGATGAGGTGCAGTGCCCAAGAAGCCATGTTAACCAATCAGAAGAAGGCACCCTGTGTCCTGTGGTACCATGAGACACGATCACCAACCACAGTGCAGAGACACTTCCAGACAACATTTGGAAGGAATCCACCTGATGTCAAGAGCATTAAAGCCTGGTATGAGAAGTTCAAGTACACAGGATCGGTTGCTGACCTTCCGAGGTCTGGTCGACCAAGAACCTCAGCAGACAGGGTGGAAGCTGTAAGGCAGCATTTTTGCGAAGTCCGAAGAAATCGGCACGCAGGGCCTCATGTGAATCACAGATGCCAAAAAGCTGTCTCCATGACATTTTACACAAACGTTTATTGTTTCGTGCATACAAAGTGCAAATCGTTCAGTCCTTGTTGCCCAGTGACAGTACACGTCGATATGACTTTGCGGTCGAAATGCTATCACTTATTGAGGACGATGATGGTTATCTCAGACGAATTGCCTTTTCCGACGAACCCATCTTTTTTGTCAGTGGAGTAGTGAACCGCCGTAATGTGCGCATTTGGGGTTCACAACCCCCTGGCGAGGTCATGGAGTGCACCAGAGGCAGTCCAAAGGTGAAAGTTTGGTGCGCGCTATTGCACGATCGAATTATCGGGCCTTTCTTGTTCGCTGAGGCTACCATCACATCTGCAGTGTATCTGGACATGTTGCAACTGTATGCTGTTCCTCAGCTGCTTCAGTATCACCCCGATGTCTTGTTTCAGCAAGACGGTGCACCGCCTCATTTCGGTTTGGACGTCCTATCTCGATATGACCTTTCCTGGGCGATGGATTGGTCGTGATGGGCCAACGGTTCGGCCTCCACGCTCTCCTGACATAACCCCATTAGACTTCTTTTTATGGGTTTATGTCAAGGAGGAGGTCTACCGAACACGTGTACCAGATCTTGAAACCCTGCGGTAACGGATAACCACAGTCGTTGAATCTATCCCTCCAGTGATGGCTAATGTGTGGATATTCATCGCCTAGATGTGCTACGTGCTACCAAGGGTGGTCATGTGGAAGTTTACTGATGTGTGAAAATAACTTTGATAGTTTGTAAACAATTAGACACCAGTTTCATATTTTTATCTTACTACTAACCTGAGTTATCAATTTATGTAATCAGGGAAAGACTTTTCGGACACCCTGTATACACCGGTATTTCATCGGCTACCTGTTTTGCGTTTGCATGAAACCATAAACAAATTTACATTTCATCAACTTTGCATCGTTTTTGTTTTAAACTTTCAGTTTTTGAACGCAAAATGTTTCTTCATACTGTGAAACAATAATTTTTAATGTGTGCAGAAAAGTACCATTTTGTTTAAACTATACTCGAGATGTAATCCCAGCCTACATTTAAAAATAATCACCATAGTGTACAGTATTAGTGTACACACCAATAAATCCTTTATATCACACAAATATACCTATTCCTGCAATGTCAATTTGTTGATCCGTACCATTGCATTGAGACGCTTAAAAGTTTGCAGATAAGTGAGCCCTTTGTTTTGATTTATCGAGGAGACCATAACCTTCACAAGTGCTATTATTTCATACACTGTGTAAGAGCCTATATGTATACAAAGATTCCTAGCACTTTTTTAATATATGGCAGTGCATTAAACATCTCTCTCCATGAAGCGGAATCGAACGAAATTTGCAAAAATATCTTGTTTCTGGCAGCACACACTGTACAGACTGTAGTAGGACTTTTTTTGCCATTGTCTGAAATGGACGCAGGTTCATGTTGCTGCATGTCACCTGACAGCCTTCCAGATGGATTTTTACGGTGTGCTCTCACTGTTCCCATAGACGATTGGTTGGACATATCTTTCTCCGCCGGGGCATGGAAAAGCTTCATTATCATAGTCTGTACTTATGCAATTCTTTGCTGAAAAGAGGGGCTGCTTATACTTTATATTTTCTCTAGATTCAGGATACAGGGAATTCTAAATAAATTGAAAACTCAACAGTTTATAAGATAAAGGACGACGTTCGTTATCCATGTCATCGATTCCCTTAGAATGGGCCAGTATGAATGGTACCGACCCCGACGATCAACTACTTTCACGTGAGTATTGTAGTGATTTGCGCCCATAGACTTCAGTATATCTTCTCTAACTTTCTGTTTAGGTCCCCATGTTTGGGACAGAATCTTCACGGTGGTTGATATCATTTTGATATCTCGCTCGTCTTCACATTTTACCTTTCCTACAGAAAACTATGTCACTCTTCTTAATTCTTGATGCTTTGGTTTTCAGAGACTGCGGTAAATCTCTGTTTACCGTAATAGTACCACAGCCGCTGGTTTTGCCTCTGAGTAGTGACGCTACAATACACGTACCCTTATAATAATTATCGTGGCATATATTGGGTCACGTGCCAAGATAAGAGCCAAGGACTGAGAGAACAGATTCTTCCAATTTCTTCCCATCGCCAGCGTAAATATCCACACTGCAGACAATCTGTGTCACTCTCGCACACCATCCTAACAAATAACCCGTACTTTCTCATCTTTGCAGGGTTGTGGGATCGAAACCTCTGGTGTCCTTTCCACAGACTCTTCCCCTCGTTCAAAGACGTTTCTTTGGACTGCAAAGTGTCCTGAATTCATCGAGGAAGTAATTCAGCACAGATTTAACTCTGAACTGTTTGCCAGAGCTATTGTTCGCCTTCATGTTGTCATTAAAGCGCCAAAATGTAAAACTCTGCACAAATCTATTGCCACTCACAGTCTGGGAAAATATTGGGGTCGCTATTACGTGGTCTGTTGTCCAATAATCTTTCCATCTACCTTTTCTTGTTTGTTCCATTAGTAGAATTAGGCCAAGGAATTTCTTCATGTCTCTTTGTGCAACAGGTGACCACCTGAGTGCTTTACGCGACGTTTTATGTTTCACTGAGGTTTGACCATGCAAAACAATTCAAACAAGTTATCGAAAAACCTCAGGCCTATCACAGAGGCTAGAAAGACATATTGGAAACGTTCTGACTCCAGGATGATCTTCAGACTGCTACATTTGACAACATTGTCTCCCTACGTTTCTTTACACGTCTAAAAATGGCACTGTCATTGGAATCATCCGCAGAACCATAAATTCATTCCTCGAAAGAGTAATCTGGATCTTCATCCTCAGAAAAATCTCAGGTTCGTTTATTTCCGTTCGTTTTCTCAATAGGGCCATTACAGGGTGAGTCACTAATGCCACCTAGAATAACTCAGAAAGTATGATAGCAGCTGAGAAGTTTGTGGGACGAAAGTTGCATGGGACAATGGGGGGCCATAATATGACTTTGGTCTTTTGTTGCTAGGTCTGGTCGCGTCAGAGACACGAAGGTCATTTTTTTAATGGAATGCTATAGTTTGGTACTTATTTTCTGGTAACGGCTATCGAGACGAATCCAATGATGTGTAAGGTCAACGAAGGTCACAAAGGTGGCGTGATCGTCCATTTGCAGAAAGTGTTCGAAGTGATGACCATTGGTATGCAGTGCTGCAATCTTCTCATCATGGATTGAGTGGTATTCCTTATCATTTCGGCACATCGAAGAACATGGTCCGCCAATTCTCTCTCGTATATCGTGCAAATAGTAAGTATTCGCCTAATACGGCGTATCCATCTAACGCGCCATTGATATGTAAACACCATTCGACGATTTCGCAATACAACACTAATAGGAACTAATAAGACTAAAAACAGCCGACCAGTTGCAATGGATAAAGAAATCTTTACCTAGGTTTCAACAGATTTAAATCTGTCTTCTTCAGAAAGCGGCAAATTTTACATTAATATGGACTGATGTATCATCGTCGTTTTTACAAATATCTGCATAGATCCATTTGTCCAAATTAAAATATAGCCCTGAAAATAGGGTTTGTCATGTAAATAAAAATTAGTACATGGATGTTGCAGAGCTCACAAGCTTGTGAGCTCTGCAACATCCATGTACTAATTCAGAGCCAACTTGTATTTCTCCATGCGATAGGTCCGGTCCCACACTCGCTGCGTCTCCCACCACGTCCCGGAGCACCCCCCCCCCCCCTCCTCAGGACCACGCCTCGTTACTCCTCGCGAAGGCCCCAGAGGGCGCTGCTTACCGCCTTGACCGTGGCAGGAAAGTTAACCAACAGAGAGGCACTATCGATGTAAGCCGCAACGGCTCAAGTAATTCTAAGTTCTAGGGGACTGATGATCTCAGAAGTAAAATCCCATAGTGCTCAGAGCCATTTGAACCATTTGTACCGCCTTTTGCATTACGGACCGCTGCAAGACTTGCAGAAAGAGAGACACTCAGGTTCTGGAAGGTAAAGGCAGGAATGTGGGACCATTCTGACTCCAGTGATATGGCCAGCTGCGCTAGGCTTCTAGGCTGAGGATCTTTGGCGGGAACATTCCGATCGAGGTGGTCCTGCAGATTCTTGATGGGTTTAAGACAGGGGAAGTTTGGTGGCCGAGAGAGTGTGGAAACATCCTGGTGCTCTTGGAACCACGCACATACACTGTGAACTGTGTTACATGTTGCATTTTCCTGCTGGTAAATGCCATCGTCCCGAGGAAAAAACGAACTGCATGCAGGGGTGGACTTGGTCCCCATCTATGGATGCGTGCGTGTGTTGCTCCACTGCTCCTTCTAGAACCAAGAGATCACTCAGGCAATGCAACGAAAATATTCCACAGACGTTCCCTCCTGGTTGCAGGGTATTTGCTCTCAGACGTTTCACACCATACACTAGAGATGGGTAGTTCGCGAACGAACGGGTGCAAACGGAACGGTTCACCAACATGAACGAAAGTACCGAGGAACGAATTCCAAGGAACGATCGGTTCATGGTTCACTTCGGTCGCTGCAGTCTACTTATAGTTCCCGGGAATGAGGAACGATCGGTTCATAGTTCACTTCAGTCGCCGCGGTCTACTTATAGTTCCCAAAAACGAGGAACGATCGGTTCATAGTTCACTTCGGTCGCCGCGGTCTACTTATAGTTCCCGGGAAAGAGGAACGATTGGTTCATAGTTCACTTCGGTCGCCGCGGTCTACTTATAGTTTCCGGGAACGAGGAACGATCGGTTCATAGTTCACTTCGGTCGGCGCGGTCTACTTATAGTTCCCGGGAACGAGGAACGATCGGTTCATAGTTCACTTCGGTCGCGGCGGTCTACTTATAGTTCCCGGGAACGAGGAACGATCGGTCCATAGTTCACTAGTTCACTTCGGTCGCGGCGGTCACTTCGGCAGTTCTCGTTCCAGCCTCGGTCGCGTGCTCGTCTCAGTCTCGGTCTCCCTCGGCCGCACTCGTCGTTCTTCGCACGACCACCTGTCTCAGTTCCACTGCCGACTGCTCCTAGTTAGTTCAGTATCCAGTTGTTCGTTTCGTTCACTGCGCTCGTCGATTCTACATGTGTTCCAAACTGTTCTTGCACTTGGTTCTGGCTATTCAGCGTCCACGACCAGTAATCAAAAAGTATTTTATAGTTACGTAAATTACATAAAAATTACGTTGTATGTAATAGGTACGTCTTTTCAGGTAACAAAAGGGCTTATCAGCTCACTTCATTATATCGATGAACAGCAGAAGACATACTTATAACAAGGCAAGTTTTTTCTGTTATACATATAGTTTTTGGTTTCATCGGCTTGATTTAGCAACTAACTTTCAATAATTTGCTTAATTTTTAGTGTAAGAAAATTCATATAAAACGATTTTCGTGTATCTTTCATATCCAAAACATTATATTTAGGAAGGCTCTAATGATTTTTAAGTTTGGTTGTTTCCAATTTGCATTACCTGCTAGTTTGGTTTCTTTGAAAAAAAAAAGTGGGTTGTGGGTCATTTTGGCTCGATAGGAAAAGCGGTGCCTCTCCATTTGAAAAGACATAGATTGCCATAAAATCGTATTTACTTATTATGTCAAAAACATTTGTTCAGAGGGAGCTTTCAAACCAAAAACTTTATTACTGCGAATTTAATTACTATTATTATTATCGCTGCATTAACTTAAATAATGCAACATAAAAACCTAATTTTTACTAAGCGTGTGACGCAAGTATGATGAGAAAACTACATTTTATTTTATGCTTCCATAAAGTCTACTTCGCCTGCGAACACAGAGACAACGTGAAGTATATATAGGGTGTAAACGATTGTTGTTTACAACGTAGCATAGCTATGTAGTGGAAGTCGAAACGAAGAATTTTATACAAGACACTTGTGGTCTACTAAGTTGGGAAACAGCCACCAACAGGTTTACAAGACTACCTGAACTATAGCCCATGCGCGTCGCGTGAGATTTTCGTGTTCTCTTCTCCAGCTCTCTACACATCGTCATCGATTGTTTCACAATTGTTGCTTGCATTAGCTTGTTATTTCTTCGCTGCCTAATTATTACATGTTTGTCTGTCTGTTGTATCTGCTCGTAACGAGCAACACATCGTCCGTAATTGCTGAGCAGTCTGTACTCGGGGCCGGTTTTCCGTGCGTCACCCTATATTATTTCCCTGCGATCAGCCACACAAGGCTACGATTGGCTAATTGAGAGGTTTTGCAGAATCACAGAAATTACTTCTAAAAGTGTGTAAGAATTCTGTAATGAATAAAAACTCTATACTCCAGGAGGGAGGCAAGTGCCCTCTTTTGGTGTCCTCCATCCTTCAGTCACCTACACTACTAGTTTTCAGTTTTTCATAAGAACCCTATACCAAGCACAAATTAACGGTGAACGAGTAAAAAATGAACGGTTCCCAAAAAAGAACGACCAGCAGTGAACTAGTTCCCAAGGATGAACGAGTTTGCCCATGTCTACCATACACCCCAATGGCCATCTGTCCGATGGAGCATAAAACGTGATTCATCTAAAGAGGCCACCTCTCGCGACTCATCGGACGTCCAGTGATGGTACTGGCGTGTAAATTTCGGCCTTCGTCACTGATGATCAGCAGTCAGCATGGGCGCGCGAACCAGGCTCCAGCCGCGGAGGCCCGTATTCACAAAGCTCGCTGAACGGTCTACAGCTGCATATATACTCCGCTAGCCACCGAGCGGTGTGTGGCGGAGGGCGGATTCTCGTTGAGGAGACACTGTTGGTAGCCCCTTGGTTCTTCTGGGAGGCCAGTTGTTCAACATCTGCACTTCTACTCGCCCGTACATATTTCCGCAGCCTCCATTCAAGCCTGCCATCTATGGATCTCGCTGCACCGTAGTTGCCTCGGCGCAAGATTTGGACATACAGTAAATATCTCTGGAGTGAGCATTGCGTTCTGCGCATGTTGTCAACATTAAACCGGGACTGTCACGTGTTTTTGGGACTTCGCTGTGCGTGTGCGCTTTCTGCAGCGTTTGAAGTTTATAATATCCAGAGTTCTTGTGTGTTTCACCGTTTGTTGATAGTGTAATAGCGATGGTGAATTACTGTTGTTGCTACGCATGCAAAGAAAAATATGTGAAATGAGGGATAGTAACTTTTCATGGGTACATACCATGTAGCTCTAATTATAGTTATCATATTAGTAAGAGACACTGTATATGTTTAAAAATTTCGAGACGCATTATAATTAAGGCTTGATTCTGTAGACATATTTTTCTACAATTTTATGACTATTTAATAGATATTACGGCTCGTACAAAAGCTTACAAACAATCGCTTCCTCTCGTAAATTTGCTAGTGGAACAAGAAAGGGAGTGGTTAGTCGTTTCAGCAAATACTATCCTCCATGCATTTATCAGTCACTTGTCGATTATGTACATAGATTTGAAAGACGGGAGACAGATAAATTCAATAGAGTGGGAGTCTGTAATTGTCTTCGTATAATATGTGTCCAAATCTTTTTGTTTACTATAAAGTTACAGTAGGAGACCATGTTAAGTGTATCTAGGACATGGAGAATGATTATTTGTGATTTATATTTCAGTTTCCCGAAGGATGAAAGACGAATAAAGATGTGGCTCCAGAAAATAAGGAGGAGTAATTTTGTCCCCACAAAATTTTCCGAAGTATGTTCAAAACACTTTGAAGAGGACTGTTTGGATAGAGAAAAATTTGGACTTGTGTGGCTCAAGGTAGCTAATCAAAGTACGCATTCATCTTATTTGGTGTATTTTACCTTCAATTTATTTTCTTCACCATTTGATTAGGAAGCGTAAAATATTAGTAAACACGTCCCCAAACTCTTTCATTTGTGTGACTTTCCACTTCCCTTAATGGTGTTATATTATTATTATTATTATTATTAGTGTTTTAGGGCGCACAACAGCGAGGTTATCAGCGCCTGTTCCCAAAAGTTCAATTCAGAGCCGAATTGTGAGAGAATTGGTATTGTTCAAATTGCAAGATGGGACACAGCACATCAAAACAGGGAGATAAAACTAAAAATAAAATAGCAGTACAAACAGGTAAAAATAATTAACGGTGGCTGAGTGACCACTTACAAATAGTGGGTGACCAAATCACTGGACAGCACATTAAGACTTCAATCCCAATATTTTGGGAAGAAGGCCAGACATCACACAAAAACGTAAAACTCTAGCGACACTCGCCTCATTATTAGTTAAAAGAGAGGGTGGGTCTGGTGGGAAACTGAAATCTTTCCTCAAACCCGCACATAAAACACACTCAGTTAAAATATGTCGTATCGACAGCTGTGTCCAACATGTCTGACACGTTGGTGGCTGGCTCCTCACGACGTAACAGAAAACCATGTGTCAAAGGACAATGTCCTATTCTAAGCCGTGTAAGGGCTACTTCCTCAGCGCGTCGTTGTCGGAAGGAGGTGAGCCACGGTCGGACAGAATCCTTCACCGCTCGCAACTTATTATCCCTCACGTCCAGCCACTGAGCCTCCCACCAACGCACGACCTTCCGAGTCACGAAAGACGTAATGGCCTGCAGGGGGACGGAACAGCGAGCAGGAGGTGGAGTGGAGCAAGCCTCCTTGGCAGCCGCATCTGCAAGTTCATTTCCAGGAATTTGACTGTTACATGACCAACTGTATTTGCTTTACAGTACATTTATTCTCCAATCGCCTTTTCCCCCCCTTCTTACTCAGTCTACTATTTATTTAATAAACTGGGAGCAAGTACGTAAAATGCGTTAAATAAATACTTCAAAGTATTACCAGTAAGAAAAATTTTGCTTTAGGTCACAAAAACGAGAAAATAAATACGCAGAAATAGCAGAAAAAAGGACGCATTAGCAGGGATATAATCGCTAATGTGTGCAAAAGTACTAGCGTACTGTCAAGTCGTTTTGCAAGACTATAGCTGCAAAAATGTACGTCAGGCTCTGTAATACTATAAAGTGCCGTATCATACCGAAAACTATCAAAAATCGAGTGCATCTGAACTGTGACACCTATCGCAAAGAAGCAGGATGTAATATCACTTGCCCTTAAAAGTTACGTAGCTGGTTTATTCCCGGTATCAAATACACTCCTGGAAATTGAAATAAGAACACCGTGAATTCATTGTCCCAGGAAGGGGAAACTTTATTGACACATTCCTGGAGTCAGATACATCACATGATCACACTGACAGAACCACAGGCACATAGACACAGGCAACAGAGCATGCACAATGTCGGCACTAGTACAGTGTATATCCACCTTTCGCAGCAATGCAGGCTGCTATTCTCCCATGGAGACGATCGTAGAGATGCTGGATGTAGTCCTGTGGAACGGCTTGCCATGCCATTTCCACCTGGCGCCTCAGTTGGACCAGCGTTCGTGCTGGACGTGCAGACCGCGTGAGACGACGCTTCATCCAGTCCCAAACATGCTCAATGGGGGACAGATCCGGAGATCTTGCTGGCCAGGGTAGTTGACTTACACCTTCTAGAGCACGTTGGGTGGCACGGGATACATTCGGACGTGCATTGTCCTGTTGGAACAGCAAGTTCCCTTGCCGGTCTAGGAATGGTAGAACGATGGGTTCGATGGCGGTTTGGATGTACCGTGCACTATTCAGTGTCCCCTCGACGATCACCAGTGGTGTACGGCCAGTGTAGGAGATCGCTCCCCACACCATGATGCCGGGTGTTGGCCCTGTGTGCCTCGGTCGTATGCAGTCCTGATTGTGGCGCTCACCTGCACGGCGCCAAACACGCGTACGACCATCATTGGCACCAAGGCAGAAGCGACTCTCATCGATGAAGACGACAAGTCTCCATTCGTCCCTCCATTCACGCCTGTCGCGACACCACTGGAGGCGGGCTGCACGATGTTGGGGCGTGAGCGGAAGACGGCCTAACGGTGTGCGGGTCCGTAGCCCAGCTTCATGGAGACGGTTGCGAATGGTCCTCGCCGATACCCCAGGAGCAACAGTGTCCCTAATTTGCTGGGAAGTGGCGGTGCGGTCCCCTACGGCACTGCGTAGGATCCTACGGTCTTGGCGTGCATCCGTGCGTCGCTGCGGTCTGGTCCCAGGTCGACGGGCACGTGCACCTTCCGCCGACCACTGGCGACAACATCGATGTACTGTGGAGACCTCACGCCCCACGTGTTGAGCAATTCGGCGGTACGTCCACCCGGCCTCCCGCATGCCCACTATACGCCCTCGCTCAAAGTCCGTCAACTGCACATACGGTTCACGTCCACGCTGTCGCGGCATGCTACCAGTGCTAAAGACTGCGATGGAGCTCCGTATGCCACGGCAAACTGGCTGACACTGACGGCGGCGGTGCACAAATGCTGCGCAGCTAGCGCCATTCGACGGCCAACACCGCGGTTCCTGGTGTGTCCGCTGTGCCGTGCGTGTGATCATTGCTTGTACAGCCCTCTCGCAGTGTCCGGAGCAAGTATGGTGGGTCTGACACACCGGTGTCAATGTGTTCTTTTTTCCATTTCCAGGAGTGTAGATACTGTTCAAATATCTGCGCAGCATTTATAAATAATCCACGACACATTCGAAAAGAATCCGTCTGTATTAGCGATGTAGTGACATTCGAAATATACAGGGCGCTATACGGACAAGCACACGACGTCCAGAGATCACGTGACCAGGCTGGCAATGTATGTTGACAACACAAAATCTGTTCTGCGCATGTGAATGCTCACTCCAGAGATATTTACTCTATGGTTTTGAATAGCGCTATAACGCCTCTTCTTCTTGATGATTTGGTTTGATTTGTACTTGGCCTCGGCTAAAACTCGGCGACAGTCGGTAGAGTGTCGAGATCGTTATCAAGTTACGAAGACGACCTTACACAAAATAACAGTGCTGAACCGAAATGTCGACGTGCGTGAGATATTTACTTCTCCAAGAATCGTAATTAATCGTTCGTAATCGATGTTTAACTGATTAATGATAAAACGAATACAGTCACATCCACAACAAATTCCCTACAAGCTAGTAGTAATTTCAAGTATCTAAGAAATCGTAACAGTGGGCTTGTTATTTGAGTCAAAGATTCTACACAAGCGCCGAGCGCTACACTCAAATATTATCGCTGCACGTAATTATTACTCGGGAGCTTCATATCAATAATTTGATAGAATTTTAAATCACAAATGCACGTCTTGGCATGAGAGGGTGTTTTATTGCACAATATCAGTCACTTCCTAACCGAGCCTTGAGAATAAAACTTTCCCAGGTGTTGGGGGGATTTAAATTATATGCTTCGGACCTATCACTGAAGTTCCATAAACCACTGGCTACTATGAATGAAAATTGTCTATCAGCGTTCGTTGCCTAAATGACTGTCTAAGTAATGTTTGGTTCAATTATCTAGTTAAAAGTTCACTTTATTCTAGTAGGTAAAAGTCCTCCGTTCGAATTCTAATGCCGTGATATTTGAAGTCAGAAGATCGTATTACTGCGTCATAATAGATCGCAATTATTCAATCTCAAAAACAATCTAAGCGCGCCTACATGTACGAGCATTCAAGTATACGACCTGCTTCGGCTAACTCTCGTAACGTAGTAACAATGCATTGAATTATACTTCGTCATTACTCACGATTCCCAAAGAGTACTAACACGGAGTATTCTTTGTGATCGTTGGTTCTACTTTGCGAATGTTAATTTATGCTAATTTTGCGATTTATTATGATTTTGATTTTAATTTTACTGAAATTTAACCTTTCTTTCGTAGATTGCTAAATTGTCAAGTCTTAGATTTCTGATTTAATTACTCGTTATTGTCACTAATAGTAATAAATGGAACTTCGTTCGCTTATTCACTTTTCTGGGAATTTGGGACTTGGAGGGAAATCTTTGGGGTACTGGGAGCTAATTTTTTATTTTTATTTCTCGTCCGAGGAAGTGGCATTACAGCGCCATTTTGCCATGCACGGAATACTATAATCACGACAGCACGAGAGCAGTTTACAAACTTAAGCGTTTCCGAAATGCTTCCACCCTTCGCCCGAAAGCCAAGGATCATTCCATTTTTGACGTCAGATAAATCGCACTGTGTTGTCTGCATTACGACAACTACTGCACTGTTTTCCGCATCCCCCGACACTCTTAATGTAGTCTCCACAGCTAGTGCTGCCACCTGCGGTCTGTGAGTGGTTATTGCACGTTGACGTCGAACAAATGCGGTGGTCACTTTATTCATTGCGATTCGTTTGCGGGAAAATGACAAAGACGTTGCCTATGATGGCCGCTGGAAGTTTCCTGTATTGTACCGTTACAATTGGTAATGCTGGAATTCGCCCACCGTTAGCCTTGATGACAGCTTCCACTCTCGCAGGCATACGTTCAATCAGGTACTGGAAGGTTTCGTGGGGAATGGCAGCCGCCAATTCTTCATAAAGAGAGGTATCAATGTCGGTCGGCGAGGTCTCGCACGAAAGCGGCGTTCCAATACATCCCAAAGGTGTTCTGTCGGACTGAGGGCAGGACGCTGTGCGGGTCAGTACATTACAGGGATGTTATTGTCATGTAACCGTTCTGACATAGGCTATGAGTTATGAACAAGTGCTTGATCATATTAAAATATGCAGTCGCCATTCCCGAATTGCTATTCAATATTGGAAAGCAAGAAGGTGCTTAAAACATCAATGTGGGACTGTGGTGTGATAGTGCCACGAAAACAACAATGGGTGCAAGCACCTCAATGAAAAACATCACCACACCATAAAACCAAAGCTTCCGAATTTTACTGTTGGCACTACACATGCTGGCAAATGACGTTCACCGGAATTCGTCATACCCACACCCTGCCATCGGATCTCCACATTTTGTACAGTAATTCGTGATTCCACACAACGTTTTCCCACTGTTCAGTTGTCCAAAGTTTACGCTCCTTGCACCAAGCGAGGCGTCGTTTGGCATTTACCGGCGTGATGTGTGGTTTATGACCAGCCGTTCGACCATGAAATCCAAGTTCTCTCACCTCCCACCTAATTGTTATAATAATTGCAGTGGATCCTGATGCAGTTTGGAATCCCTGTGTGACAGTGGGGATAGATGACTGCCAGTTACCCATTACGACCCTCTTCAACTGTCGGCGATCTCTGTCAGTCAACAGACGTGCTGTACGTGTCCGTTCACGTTTCCCCGTCACTATCACATTGGAAACAGTGGACGCAGGAATGTTTAGGCGTATGTAAATCTCCCGTACAGACGTATGACACAAGTGACACCCAATCACATGACCACGCTCTCTCTCGATTTTACGACTGCTGAGGTCGCTGATATGGATTACCTAAGAGTAGGTGGCAGCAAAATCGAAAAAGTTCATAAAGGGCAACTCGTTTTGTATTATCGCGAAACAGGGGAAAGAGTATTACAGATATGATACACGACTTGGTGTGGCAATCACCAAACCAAAGAGGCGAGATCTTTTCACGAAATTAGTCACTGACTCTCCCTCCTGAACTTGAAAACGTTTTGTTGACTCCTACCAACATAGGGAATCGTAGAATGGTAGTGAAATAGTCTAAAAGCTGTTCTACGAATCCTCTGCCAAACACCTAAATGTGAATTCCATAATAGTCGTTTATAAGTGGGTTTACAGAGTTGTGTCTATAAATGATCTTCATAATTTGATATTTTAAAATCATTTTAACTGCTTTTTATATGTTGCTTTCTTGTATGTGTATCCCGTACAAATTTTGCAGTTAATTTTAAACTGGCTTCCCGATGAGCTAGAGACTTGATATTTTAAAGGCAGCTCAGAACTGGAGTACAATGAAATATTAAGTCGCTCTCTCGTCGGTGTGTTTGTTAGGGTTGCGGAGTGATAAATATTTGTAACACCATTTCGGCCGCCATGTAGGACTGCTAACTTCTGAGGGTATTCTCGGAATGCGTTCCAAGCGGTGGGCATAGCTGGCGAGAGAGAGGGAAGGGGTGAAGGGGGAGGGGGGAACAGGAGATGGACTGAGACAGGGGGAGAAGAAATATTTGTGACATAAGCGTACGTGGGTAAAGCGATGGTTAAACATCCGGTAACTATTTAAATAAACTTATAATGTCATCAGAATGTTTCAAGTCTGCTGACAACTTTCACATGTATAGGACTAAAAAAACAGAACATAAGTATTTAAATAAAAATGAATTTATAATGTCCATTTTTTAATCAGACTCAAAAGTATGAAACAGTTTCTCTTAACGCTATATGGATTCATAGTCCCCCATTTAATAGTACGTTGTAGAATACTAAATAATTTTTAATAGCTATGATAATACTCATAAGATTTATTACGAAACAAGGGGCACATGCAACTGATAATAGTCAGGGGGTGAAATATTCATGTGCTAATTATGTGTTGCATGCGCCCAAAGTTTTTCGTTTTAATTCTTACAAGTATTGTAGAAATTATTGTACAAATTTTCAAAGCTACCTCCATGGAGTTAGGAATCTGTATGGTGCTAGGAGAAATTATTTTATGTTTTTTAGTCAAATTTAAAAACGTGTAGGAATCAGCATGGGTTTCGAAAAAGACGATCGTGTGAAACCCAGCTCGCGCTATTCGTCCACGAGACTCAGAGAGCCATGACACGGGTTCCCAGGTAGATGCCGTGTTTCTTGACTTCCGCAAGGCGTTCGATATAGTTTTCCACAGTCGTTTAATGAACAAAATAAGAGCATATGGACTATCAGACCAATTGTGTGATTGGATTGAAGAGTTACTAGGTAACAAAACGCAGGATGTTATTCTCAATGGAGAGAAGTCTTCCGAAGTAAGAGTGATTTCAGGTGTGCCGCAGGGGAGTGTCGTAGGACCGTTGCGATTCACAATATACATAAATGACCTTGTGGATGACATTAGAAGTTCACTGAGGCTTTTTGCGGATAATGCTGTGGTATATCGAGAGGTTGTAACAATGGAAAATTGTACTGAAATGCAGGATGATCTGCAGCAAATTGACGCATGGTGCAGGGAATGGCAGTTGAATCTCAATGTAGACAAGTGTAATGTGCTGCGAGTACATAGAAAGAGAGATCGCTTATCATTTAGCTACAGTATAGCAGGTCAGCAACTGGAAGCAGTTAATTCATAAATTATCTGGGAGTACGCATTAGGAGTGATTTGACCTGTAATGATCATATAAATTTAATCGTCAGTAAAGCGGATGCCAGACAGATTCATTGGAAGAATCCTAAGGAAATGCAATCCGAAAACAAAGGAAGTAGGTTACAGAACACTTGTCGCCCACTGCTTGAATATTGCCCACCAATGTGGTATCCGTACCAGATAGGGTTGATGATAGAAAAGATCCAACGGAGAGCAGCGCGCTTCGTTACAGGATCATTTAGTAATCGCGAAAGCGTTACGGAGATGATAGATAAACTCCAGTGGAAGACTCTGCAAGAGAGACGCTCAGTAGCTCGGTACGGGCTTTTGTTGAAGTTTCGAGAATATACCTTCACTGAGGAGTCAAGCAGTATATTGCTCCCTCCTAAGTATATCTCGCGAAGAGACCATGAGGATAAAATCAGAGAGATTAGAACCCACACAGAGGAATACCGACAATCCTCCTTTCCACGAACAATACGAGACCGGAATAGAAGGGAGCACCGATAGAGGTACTCAGGATACCCTCCGCCACACACCGTCAGGTGGCTTGCGGAGTATGGGTGTAGATGCAGATGTTATTAAAAAGAGGTATTTTTATTTAAATAATTAATACCCGATTTCACAAGATTTTGTATGTAGGACATCAGCAATCGAGAGGCACGATAATTACTTTGGAGAGATCTGCTTCGGTTTTATTGCTATTTATTTTAACCACAATCGGTTTCGAGATTTTAAAACCCCAGCTTCAAGTGTACGAAATTAGAGTATTTGGTAACACGTAACATGCGTTCGGATCAGTCAGTACAAGCGTTGCAATCGTTTGATGTTGGCGGAAACTGTTCCGCCGTTGGGCAGCCGCACGGTAACCACAAATCGCAGTAGTACACCTTGTAATTAATCATCCTCGTCTAACTTCAGCTATTTTTATAGAGATAACCGATGCCATGTATAATCTCGAATCTCACATAGGTTAAAATTATCTGAGCTGTTTCATTAAAAGGATTCGTATCATTTTTATACGATGTATTATATTGCAGGCTAAAATGTATAAAAAAGAAATAAATGTGTTACAATCTATATGTACTTACAGTTAAAATTACTCTCCTTTTAAAAATATTTGAAATTACAAAATTTGTGGCATACTTAAAATTCTTATTTTTAATTGCACATTCTAACACTAACTATTAAATTCATTTCTGGATTAATTTATGAAATAATGATATATTTTAGCGATGATTCATCTTTAGCTTTGTAAACTCTTTTGCTTTGTAAACTCTTTGGAATAATGTGAGTGCTGCAGAATGTAGGGAGCGGTGGGCATTACCTCTGATAGATTTGCTAAACTCATCAACAACAATGTTGATTCCAGAATGAGATTTTCACTCTGCAGCGGAGTGTACGCTGATATGAAACTTCCTGGCAGATTAAAACTGTGTGCCCGACCGAGACTCGAACTCGGGACCTTTGCCTTGCCCGCGAAAGGCAAAGGTCCCGAGTTCGAGTCTCGGCCGGGCACACAGCTTTAATCTGCCAGGAAGTTTCATAACAATATTGACTTTTTTCTGAACATTGAAATTGTAAAGTCAGTGTGATTTAGAAGAATGGGATAAAATAATATGATATTCATTGCAACAGGCAATTCTTATTTTGCCAACACGAACCTAAGAAACCGAAATTTTCAGCTGCAAGAAAATACTCCTAGACAAGACTTTGAGCCATCGATAACACCAACGAGGTAATGAAGATAAGTAAAAAAAAGGTTTTTTTTGTTATCTTACTGCTCTCGCAATGTTCAAGATTTGTGCAAGGAAAGTGACTTTAATGGTGATGTGTGGCATGGTAAGATTACAACCTTGTAATGTTATGTGTGCCTCACTGCTTTTTTTTTTCCTTTAACTAATTTGTGCCTGATTTTATTCTGAGAAGCTCAGTAATGTATGTAAATACCGAAAATTAAATGTGATTCAAAAATTACTTGAAGTGAAGTGAAGCGCAGCTGGACAGCAAGAAACTCTTTAGCGCGCAATCCCCGCAACGATAGTATGAGAGAATCTTTGAGTATGGACTAAAAGAAAAAAAGGCAATTGATTTTATTAAAAAAGGACTGTTCATCTGCATCTCGTGGAAAGAGGACGTGTTGCTAGGCCGTCGCACAGAACGTATTGTTGCATTTAATGAAAACTGATATTTTAGTGACAGAAACGAGTGAAGTATGTGTAAGAGTTGCCAAACATTTATGTATACAAATTTTCTGGAAGTGAAGAATAGAAATATCTTGTTTTCGGAAAAGAAGGTGAACTTTTTTGTCGTCGCCGTCTATCAATAATAAAGTTCACTAAAATACAGGAAAAGAAATGCATTTTCTATAATTTTCATTCAATAGTAACAACCTCTCATAATTTCTTAATTACAGTAATTGGCTTATGTTCTCGTACAATAGTATGATGCTGAACTCCACTGACCAATTTTGATGCAGCAGGACGTGTAGTTTGAAGGAAGTTTGTGTGTCAAGCAATCTCGTTTTCACACAAAAAGCAGATTGCTGTTTGATCTTACTTACTTACAACAGTGGTGCCTTAGGTATGAAAAGCTACGAAAACTTGGGCTCAAAGCTATCCGCAATACGGCCAAGTAACTAACAGAGTCGTATTTTAAATCTTAAAGAACAATAACTTCCTCCAAATTGCAATACGTCACCAACTGGTGCAGAGGCTGATCATTCAAGGAGACAGCAACCAAAATTCGTGTACCAGTTACGACTTAAAGTAAAAATCTCAATGAAAACTCAGTCTCTCTCTCTCTCTCCAAACACATATACAAATATTCATAATATTTAAAAAAAAAGGTTCATTTTAAATTGGCGCTGAACAGGGACGCGAAACGAAATTAAAAATATTTCACACTGTTGCTCAAAACTCCTCTGTAATTATCTTGTATTTGTTAGACTTGAAATATTTAAGATCTTAAAAAAAATTATTCTATTTCATCGGTGCTAATCGATGTCACTTATTTTCATGTACCACGACAAAATTATGCCGGAAACAATACTGATTTGCTGAGCTGGTAAATAAAAAGCGGAACGGATGATAGATTTTGTCGTGAAAAGAACATTTGGTCTTTGAAAACTTCTTCAGCAGTTGCAGATACGCAAGATGAGTACCATTTTTATTTCCGTTGAGAAGCTTCATTAATGCCCTCTCATGTAGCAAGCTTCTGTGTTTTTTCCATCAACCTATCCAAATCCAGCAGAACGTGCATGGAGGTATTTTTTAGGTAGACATTTAGTAGCACAGTATAGTTTCAGGTATTGTTATAGTCAGTATTAGCTTTAAAAAAAAAAGCAGTGAGGCACACACAACATTACAGCATGAAGATCCGATTTTTAAATCTCGAAACCGATCGTAGTTTAAAAAAGCACTAGAACAACTGAAGCCGATCTCTGTAAATTAATTACTCCATTTTATCAGTTCTAGCTGGGGCACTTGCGTTCTAGATGTATGTACCGGGTGATCAAAAAGTCAGTATAAATTTGAAAACTGAATAAATCACGGAATAATGTAGATAGACAGGTACAAATTGACACAAATGTTTAGAATAACATGGGGTTTTATTAGAACCAAAAAAATACAAAAGTACAAAAAATGTCCGACAGATGGCGCTTCATCTGATCAGATTAGCAATAATTAGCATATCAAAGTAAGACAAAGCAAAGATGATGTTCTTTACAGGAAATGCTCGATATGACCACCATCATTCCTCAACCATAGCTGTAGTCGAGGAATAATGTTGTGAACAGCACTGTAAAGCATGTCCGGAGTTATGGTGAGGCATTGGCGTCGGATGTTGTCTTTCAGCATGACTAGAGATGTCGGTCGATCACGATACACTTGCGACTTCAGGTAACCCCAAAGCCAATAATCGCACTGACTGAGGTCTGGGGACCTGGGAGGCCAAGCATGACGAAAGTGGCGGCTCAGCATACGATCATCACCAAACGACGCGCGCAAGAGATCTTTCACACGTCTAGCAATATGGGGTGGAGCGTCATCCTGCATAAACATCGTACGTTCCAGCAGGTGTTTATCAGCCAGGCTGGGGATGATGCGATTCTGTAACATATCGGCGTACCTCTCACCCATCACGGTAGCAGTTATAAACCAGAATCATGCATTTCCTCGAAGAAAAAAGGCCCGATAACGGTAGATGTGGTAAATCCAACCCATACCGTGACTTTCTCGTCGTGCAATGGAGTTTCCACGACAGTTCTAGGATTTTCGGTAGCCCAAATTCTGCTGTTGTGGGCGTTGACAGACCCTCGGAGTGTGAAATTAGCTTCGTCGGTCCACAACACGTTACTCAACCAATCGTCATCTTCCGCCATCTTTTGAAACGGCCACACGGCAAATGCCCTCCGCTTCACTAAATCGCCAGGTAACAGTTCATGATGCCGATGGATTTTGTACGGATAGCATCGGAGGGTACGCCAAAGTGCCAACCAAACAGTAGTGTATGGAATGCCGGTGCGACGTGCGACTGCACGAGCGCTGACTTCCCCGTGCATAGACGAACCCACATGTTCCTTTCCTCTCCGATTCTGCGTAGAACCTCCTCATTCCTTACCTTATCAGTCCACCTAATTTTCAACATTCGTCTATAGCACCACATCTCAAATGCTTCGATTCTCCTCTGTTCCGGTTTTCCCACAGTCCATGTTTCACTACCATAAAATGCTGTACTCTAGACGTACATCCTCAGAACTTTCTTCCTCAAATTAAGGCCGGTATTTGATATTAGTAGACTTCTCTTTTTTGCCATAGCGAGTCTGCTTTTGATGTCCTCCTTGCTCCGTCCGTCATTGGTTATTTTGCTGCCTAGGTAGCAGAATTCCTTAACTTCATTGACTTCGTGACCATCAATCTTGATGTTAAGTTTCTCGCTGTTCTCATTTCTGCTACTTCTCATTACCTTCGTCTTTCTCCGATTTACTCTCAAATCATACTGTGTATTCATTAGACTGTTCATTCCGTTCAGCAGATCGTTTAATTGTTCTTCACTTTCACTCAGGATAGCAATGTCATCAGCGAATCGTATCATTGATATCCTTTCACCTTGTATTTTAATTCCACTCCTGAACCTTTCTTTTATTTCCATTATTGCTTCCTCGATGTACAGATTGAAGAGTAGGGGCGAAAGGCTACAGCCTTGTCTTACACCCTTCTTAATACGAGCACTTCGTTCTTGATCGTCCACTCTTATTATTCCCTCTTGGTTGTTGTACATATTGTATATGACCCGTCTCTCCCTATAGCTTACCCCTACTTTTTTCAGAATCTCGAACAGCTTGCACCATTTTATATTGTCGAACGCTTTTTCCAGGTCGACAAATCCTATGAAAGTGTCTTGATTTTTCTTTAGCCTTGCTTCTATTATTAGCCGTAACGTCAGAATTGCCTCTCTCATCCCTTTACTTTTCCTGAAGCCAAACTGATCGTCACCTAGCGCGTTCTCAATTTCCTTTTTCATTCTTCTGTATATTATTCTTGTAAGCAGCTTCGATGCACGAGCTGTTAAGCTGATTGTGCGATAATTCTCGCACTTGTCAGCTCTTGCCGTCTTCGGAATTGTGTGGATGATGCTTTTCCGAAAGTCAGATGGTATATCGCCAGACTCATATATTCTACACACCAACGTGAATAGTCGTTTTGTTGCCACTTCCCCCAATGATTTTAGAAATTCTGATGGAATGTTATCTATCCCTTCTGCCTTATTTGACCGTAGGTCCTCCAAAGCTCTTTTAAATTCCGATTCTAATACTGGATCCCCTATCTCTTCTAAATCGACTCCTGTTTCTTCTTCTATCGCATCAGACAAATCTTCACCCTCATAGAGGTTTTCAATGTATGCTTTCCACCTATCTGCTCTCTCCTCTGCATTTAACAGTGGAATTCCCGTTGCACTCTTAATGTTAGCACCGTTGCTTTTAATGTCACCAAAGATTGTTTTGACTTTCTTGTATGCTGAGTCTGTCCTTCCGACAATCATATCTTTTTCGATGTCTTCACATTTTTCCTGCAGCCATTTCGTCTTAGCTTCCCTGCACATCCTATTTATTTCATTCCTCAGCGACTTGTATTTCTGTATTCCTGATTTTCCCGGAACATGTTTGTACTTTCTCCTTTCATCAATCAACTGAAGTATTTCTTCTGTTACCCATGGTTTCTTCGCAGCTACCTTCTTTGTACCTATGTTTTCCTTCCCAACTTCTGTGATGGCCCTTTTTAGAGATGTCCATTCCTCTTCAAGTGTACTGCCTACTGCGCTATTCCTTATTGCTGTATCTATAGCGTTAGAGAACTTCAAACGTATCTCGTCATTCCTTAGTACTTCCGTATCCCACTTCTTTGCGTATTGATTCTTCCTGACTAATGTCTTGAACTACAGTCCACTCTTCATCACTACTATATTGTGATCTGAGTCTATATCTGCTCCTGGGTACGCCTTACAATCCAGTATCTGATTTCGGAATCTCTGTCTGACCATGATGTAATCTAATTGAAATCTTCCCGTATCTCCCCGCCTTTTCCAAGTATACCTCCTCCTCTTGTGATTCTTGAACAGGGTATTCGCTATTACCACCTGAAACTTGTTACAGAACTCAATTAGTCTTTCTCCTCTTTCATTCGTTGTCCCAAGCCCATATTCTCTTGTAACCTTTTCTTCTACTCCTTCCCCTACAACTGCATTCCAGTCGCCGATGACTATTAGATTTTCGTCCCCCTTTACATACTGCATTACCCTTTCAATATCCTCATACACTTTCTCTATCTGTTCATCTTCAGCTTGCGACGTCGACATGTATACCTGAACTATCGTTGTCGATGTTGGTCTGCTACAGTCTCCATTTCTTCCTGAACTGTGTCAGCAGCATTACGCCTTATGCTCGGTCGACCACTACGGGGTCTATCGTCCAAACAACCCGTGGCTTCGAACTTCGAAATCATTCTCACCACAGCTGCATTTGTCAACGGACCCGTTCGAATCCCCTTCCTACGGCGATAGGGTCGTAACGCTGGACTAGCACATCTCCCATTCTGGTAACACAGCTTCACAAAAAGCGCCTTTTCAGGTAACGTCAACATGCTGCGACTGCTGGCGCACCTGATTCTCTCTCTCATTACATCTCGTTTTATACATGATTGTCATGCACACTCAGTGATGGTTTGCTGTCCAGTGCCATCTGTCGGACATTTTGTGAACTTTGTTGTTTTTTTTTTTTTGTTCTAATAAGCCCCATGTCATTCCAAGCATGTGCGTCAATTTGTACCTCTCTATCTAGATTATTCCGTGATTTATTCAGTTTCCAAATTTATACTGACTTTTTGATCACCCGGTATATAAAATTCTGCAAGACTCAAGCAACGGAACGCCCTGAGTGATTCAAAAGCTGTTTAATGAGGACAAAGTTACGTTTCGTAGGTGTACTTTTAATTCAGTTGACTGGTGTTGTTTTTGGCTCGTGTCGCACCGAGCACCTGCTTCGGCGTTCCCGCTGTGACGGGCCACGGTGACCAGTCCGGTCTCGTCCTGGGCGTCTTCTGGCGATCGATGAAGGTACCCCAGCCTGCGGCCTGGCCTCTCCGTGCCCGGGAGCGACCGGCGAACTCCGCGTCTCCAGGCGGCGTCGACACACCCGTGGTAACAACGCACGCCGTCGCGCCTCAGTAAGCCCCGAACTCGCTGGGCACAAGCCGGTGACCGACGTGCGCTGGAAGGATTCGCCATCATTCAATTAGAGACCACACACCATAGGTGGAGCCGACGAAAATCCAGAGAACAGCGAAGTGTGACCGGCGTCTCCACTGATGCGGCAAAAGTCGTGGGAATAGCGGTATGCACACACACGGACGGTAGTAGCATCGCTTAAACAAGGTATAAAAAAGCAAAGCTGTCGTTTGTACACAGCTGATTCCTACGAGGTGCGACAATAAAGTAATGAGACTGATGTGAAAAAAATAATGTTGTTTACCGTTTTACACTACTGGCCATTAAAACTGCTACACCACGAAGATGACGTGCTACAAACGCGAAATTTAACCGACACGAAGAAGATGCTGTCATATGCAAATCATTAGCTTTTGAGAGCATTCACACAAAGTTGGCGCCAGTGGCGACATCTGCAACGTGCTGACATGAGGGAAAAAATGGTTCAAATGGCTCTGAGCACTATGGGACATAACTTGTGAGGTCATCAGTCCCGTAGAACTTAGAAACCTAAATAACCTAAGGACACCACACACATCCATGCCCTAGGCAGGATTCGAACCTGCGATCGTAGCGATCACGCGGTTCCATACTGTAGCGCCTAGAACCGCTCGTCCGCTCCGGCCGGCTCACGTGAGGAATGTTTCCATCCGATTTCTCATACACAAACAGCAGTTGACCGGCGTTGCCTGGTGAAACGTTGTTTGATGCCTCGTGTAAGGAGGAGAAATGCGTACCATCACGTTTCCGACTTCGATAAAGATCGGATTGTAGCCTACCGCGATGGCGGTTTATCGTATCGCAACATTGCTGCCCGCGTTGGTCGAGATCCAATGACTGTTAGCAGAATATGGAATAGGTGGGTTCAGGAGGGTAATACGGAACGCCGTGCCGGATCCCGACGGCCTCGTCTCACTAGCAGTCGAGATGACAGGCATCTTATCCGCATGGCTGTAACGGATCGTGCAGCCACGTCTCGATCCCTGAGTCAACAGATAGTGACGTTTCCAATACAACAACCATCTGCACGAACGTTTGCAGCAGCATGGAGTATCAGCTCGGAGACCATGGCTGCGGTTGCCCTTGACGCTGCATCACAGACAGGAGCGCCTGCGATGGTGTACTCAACGACGAACTTGGGTTCACGAATCGCAAAACGACATTTTTTCGGATGAATCCAGGTTCTGTTTACAGCATCATGATGGTCGCATCGGTGTTTGGCGACATCGGGGTGAACGCACATTGGAAACGTGTATTCGTCACCGCTATACTGGCGTATCACCCGGCGTGATGGCATGGGGTGCCATTGGTTACACGTCTCGGTCACCTCTTGTTCGCATAGACGGTACTTTGAACAGTGGACGTTACATTTCAGATGTCTTACGACCCTTCATTAGATCCCTGCGAACCCCGCATTTCAGCAGGATAATGCACGACCACATGTTACAGGTCCTGTGCGGGCTTCTCTGGATACAGAAAATGTTCGACTGCCGCCCTGGCCAGCACATTCTCCAGATCTCTCACCGATTGAAAACGCCTGGTGAATGGTGGCCGAGCAACTGACTCGTCACAATACGCCAGTCACTACTCTTGATGAACTGTGGTATCGTGTTGAAGGTGCATGGGCAGGTGTATCTGTACACGCCATCTTCTGTTTGACTCAATGCCCCGGCGTATCAAGGCCGTTATTGTTCTGGGTACTGTTTTTTCGGGGTCTATGCACCCAAATTGTGTGAAAATGTAATCACATGTCAGTTCTAGTATAATATATTTGTCCAATGAATACCCGTTTATCACCTGCATTTCTTCTTGGTGTAGCACTTTTAATGGCCAGTAGTGTAGCCAAGTTTAGTGTTTTCTACTTCAGAGTAGTTCCCTTCTGATTGCACACACTTTTTCCAGCGCTTCATATCCGGTGCTTCATACCTGAAACTCATTTTCTGTGATATCCTCCAAGACCCTCGTCGCATCTTTTTGGACATCTTGTGTTGTTTAAAAATGCTGTCCCTTGACCGCCGTTTTGACTCTTGGAATTAGAAAAATGTCGCACGGAGCGATAACTGGTGAATAAGGTGGCTGTGGTATTACTGAAATTTGTTTTGAGCTTAAAAATTGCTGTACTGATAGAGCAATGTGGGATGGCCCATTACCGTGATGCAGAATCGAATTATCAGCAATGCTGGCACGGACACGAAGAACTCTTTTACGAAGTCTTTCTAAAATTTCTTTGTGGTAATATTGGTTAAATGTTTGTCCAGGAGGCACCCACTGTTTATGAACAATTCCCTAGGAATCAAATATCCACACAAATATGCATTTCACGTTTGACTGACAAGCGAGCTGTTTTTGCTCTGCGTGATCCCTTTGAGCACCATTGCGAACTTTGGCGTTTTGTCTATGGATCTTACTGAAAAAACCAATTTTCATCACCAGTGATAACACGGTTCGAATTCTGGATTGATTTCCGTTTGCTCTAACACGTCGGATGCCATATTTTTCCGTGTTTCTCGCTGTTGTACTGTGAAATTTTTGGGGGCAATTTTTGCATAAATCTTTCGCATACCAAGATCTTCAGTTATTATTAGACGAACCGTTTCTCGATTGATGTTCAGTTCTTCTGCAATCATTTTCACTGATAATCTTCGATCAGATCGTACGAGTTCACACACTCTGGCCAAGTTGACATCCGTCCGTGAGGTTGATGGTCGTCCACTGCGGTCTTCATCTTCAACATTCGTTCTGCTTCACTAAACATTTTATGCCAACAAAAAACTTGAGCTCTTGACATAACCTCCTCTCCAAAAGCCGTCTGAAGCTTACCGTAAGTTGTCGTCGCGTTTTCACCCAATTTAACGCAAAAAGCAATGGCATACCGTTGCGCAATATTATGCGGTTCCATTTCCGTGACGAGAGTCACGAACACGTGTTAACTTATTACAGCACAACTCACGACTGAGCAGTTGCATCGATGTGCCGCTTGGACTAGAAGCAGCTTATACAACAAGGTCAATGATATTGTGCCTACGCAAGCCTGCAGGGTTGCCACATCTTGCAAAGAAAATCAGTCTCATTACTTTATTGTCGCACCTCGTATGAATTAAGCTGTAATTATGGTCGCACGACGGGAATTAACAGACTTTGAATGTGGAACGTATAACTGCCCACGTCGTGTTGTGCCCATTCCACTGTAGCTTGAATTGATTTTTAAGTTTGTTTTATGTGCCCGACTTATAATTTCATCACACAAGTCTCCAGAGTTGAGCAGTTATTGCCCGATGACGACCAGCAATACAGTTTGTTAAAGCGGAGTTCGCCGTTATTAATTATGTTTTTAGATTTAATTTTATTACTCATACAGAGACTCAACGTTACTTTGTTTAACAGCGCGTCGTCAAAATAAGTATGAAATGCTAATGTCTTTGCAATACATAATGTCGACTATTGAGTTAAAGTTCGTACCTATTTTGCCATTTTAGAGAAGAGAAACCTTAAGCGCTTCTGCTTCTATGGTCTCAGTATCAAATGTTCATTAATTTCAATTCACTTCCTATCTCAGTTCAGTATTTAACACTAATTATATATCAATGTCATTTCAGAGATATTACGTCGGTTCCACACTAACGGAATAACACGTAATTCTCATTCAACATCACTTTTATTAATAATCCTTTTTCTTATGCCGTAAATGTTAGTGAATGATCAGTATCTAGGAGGAAAGAGGGATTGATCCTAATCATGAGATAATAGCTTTTAATGAGCCCGCAATCGCTAATTAAATAAAAAGTCACGTTCAAGGATGATATCGCATATCATCCTTGAACGTTCCTTTCGTTACGTCCGTTTTCACGTATCTGTAAAAACTAATCCTGTCGCCCACAATTCAAATTAACGCTGACGTTCACCCCTTTTGTCGGAACATCGAATCTTAACTCTTATGTGAAAGTTTATTACAGTCCCCGAATTAATTCCTTTCAGATACGCGCACGACCGAACAGCAGAACGGAACACAAACGACTTGTTTTAACAGCCGAACAACGCAATGACGTTACATTACGACAATGTCCGCCCAGTGAGCATCTCTCTGACTTTATCGTCTCTACTCCGCTTAATTAAATGATTCCTAATTACAATTTATTCAGCTATTTAACGAAAACATCTAACCAAAAATAAAATAAATTTCTCCCAACGTAAAAGATCCGTTATAAACGGTAGCTATAGCTAGACGCTGGGGCATTCCACTTAGGAAATAATTACAGAATTCAGTATGCCGAGATCCACAGTGTTAAGAGACCTTGCCGAGAATACCCAATTACCTCTCACCACGGACAATGCAATACCCCACGGCCTTCACTTAACGATTGAGAGCAGGGACGTTTGCGTAGAGTTGTCAGTGCTAACAGACTAGCGATACTGCCTAAAATAACCACACAAATCGATGTGGGACGTACGACGAACGTATCCGTTAGGAGAGTGTTCCAAAATCTGGCATTAATGGTCTATGGCAGCAGACGACCGACGCAGGTGCCATTTCTAACAGCACCACACCGCCTGGTGCGCCTCTCCTGGGCTCGTGACCATGTCGGTTGGACCCTGGACAACTGGAAAACCGTGCCCAGTCAGTTGTTGTTGTGGTCATCAGTCCTGAGACTGGTTTGATGCAGCTACTCTATCCTGTGCAAGCTTCTTCATCTCCCAGTACCTACTGCAACCTACGACCTTCTGAATCTGCTTAGTGTATTCATCTCTTGGTCTCCCTCTACGTTTTTTACCCTCCACGCTACCCTCCAATACTAAATTGGTGATCCCTCAATGCCTCAGAACATGTCCTACCAACTGATCCCTTCTCCTAGTCAAGTTGTGCCACAAACCCCTCCCCAATTCTATTCAATACCTCCTCGTTAGTTATGTGATCTACCCATCTAATCTTCAGCATTCTCCTGTAGCACCACATTTCGAAAGCTTCTATTCTTTTCTTCTCCAAACTAGTTATCGTCCATGTTTCACTTCCATACCTGGCTACACTCCATACAAATACTTTCAGAGACGACTTCCTGACACTTAAATCTATACTCGATGTTAACAAACTTCTCTTCTTCAGAATCGCTTTTCTTGCCGTTGCCAGTCTACATTTTATATCCTCTCTACTTCGACCACCATCAGTTATTTTGCTCCCCAAATAGCAAAACTCCTTTACTACTTTAAGTGTCTCGTTTCCTAATCTAATTCCTTCAGCATCACCCGAATTAATTCGACTACATCCCATTATCCTCGTTTTGCTTTTGTTGATGTTCATCTTAGATTCTCCTTTCAAGACACTGTCCATTCCGTTCAATTGCTCTCCCAAGGCCTTTGCTGACTCTGACAGAATTACAATGTCATCGGCGAACTTCAAAATTTTTATTTCTTCTCCATGGATTTTAATACCTACTCCGAATTTTTCTTTTGTTTCCTTTACTGCTTGCTCAATATACAGATTGAATAACATTGGGGAGAGGCTACAACCCTGTCTCACTCGCTTCCCAACCACTGCTTCCCTTTCATGTCCCTCGACTCTTATAACTGCCATCTGGTTTCTGTACAAATTGTAAATAGCCTTTCGCTCCCTGTATTTTACCCCTGCCACCTTCAGAACTTAAAAGAGTGTATTCCAGTCAACATTGTCAAAAGCTTTCTCTAACTCTACAAATGCTAGAAACGTAGATTTGCCTTTCCTTAATATTTCTTCTAAGATAAATCGTATGGTCAGTATTGCCCTACGTGTTCCAATATTTCTACGGAATCCAAACTGTCTTCCCCGAGGTCGGCTTCTACCAGTTTTTCCATTCGTCTGTAAAGAATTCTCATTACTACTTTGCAGCTGTGACTTATTAAACTGACAGTTCGGTAATTTTCACATCTGTCAGCACCTGCTTTCTTTGGGACTGGAATTACTGTTTTCTTCTTGAAGTCTGAGGGTGTTTCGCCTGTCTCATACATCTTGCTCACCAGATGGTAGAGTTTTGTCAGGTCTGGCTCCCCAAGGCTGTCAGTAGTTCTAATGATGAGTCTCAGTTGGTAAAAGCTGATGGTAGGTTTGGATTGTGACACTGACCCCACGAAGCCATGGACCCAACTTGTCAATAGGGCACTGTGCAAGCAGGTGATGGCTCCAAACGGGTGCGAAGTTGTAGGCTGTATTTGGATGGATTTAACTGGGTCCTCTGGTCCAGTTGACTGTAAACAGTTCTTTTCGGCTACTTGGAGACTATTTGCAGCCAGACAACGATGGAATTTATGTGGATGACAATCTCTCATGTCACAGGACCACAAATGTTCGCGACTAGTTTGAAGAACATTGTGGACATAGAATGAAGGCTTTCATGGCAGGTGAAGCGATCACATGTTTAGCGGACATTTTTCCTGGTGATATTTTGGCATTATTCAGACATTGCCTTACAACATCTTATTTTCAATATAATAATGTTTTTTATGAACAGATTAACGGGGTGGCTATGGGAAGTCCTCTTACAAGGAGACGGCACAGCCGTGCTGTCGGGGATTTGTCCGAAATTTTGTGTGGTAAAAGAGGACCTCTAATACCTCAGGTGGTGGAAAATATTAGGACGCACTACCCGGAAAATCCCGGGAAAAATCGATCCAAAGTTTCTTAGGTGCCTTATGAGTATAAAATTTTAGTCCACTGCCGAGCCGCCGTCTGGCTTAGATGTTTAGGGCTCGGAGGCTTACGCCAAAGGTCTCGGGATCGATTACTCCTCCGGCACTTTTTTTCATCTGCTTCATTTTCTTTTGTTATTCCACCAATTATTTAGAAAGTTTCCCAAACCTACACTCTCTTTAATAAATTAGTTACATTATTGAATAGAAATTATTTTCTTTTTGTCCAACAACACAATTCATGGCGGTGGGTCTTCCATTTTTAATTGTAAATTATATGAGGGGAAAAATTGGATTTTTAATCAGAATAACAAAGTCGATTGGGAAACATTTGGTTTTTATACATATGATAATTATAAATAAGAACCGCAGTGGTAATTATCGTAAAAACAAACAAAGCAATAATTTTTGCGACATCTTGCGCAACATATAAAGGCGGATTTTTTTTCAATCACAGGGCGTTGGCAATAAATTTGTACAAAAAAAAAAGCCCCATTAAAATTTAAGAAAATGCATTGAGTTTCTGATAATTATGAGGCAAACCAGGCATATTGAATGATGTCTCGGAATATTGGTGACGATAATTGACGGTGAATTACAGAATGAATTTTTATGCAATCTTCCCGGGAATTAATTTCACAATTCCTCTGTAACAATGAGCTGCAATTTTGCAAGCAAGAGAATAAAGAAAAAAAGTGCCGGAGGAGGAATCGAACCCGAGACCTCTGGCGTAAGGGTCCGAGCGCTAACCATGTAGGCCAGACGCCGGGTCGGCAATGGACTAACATTTTATAATCATAAGGCACCTAAGGAACTTTGGATTTATTTTTCCCGGGATTTTCCCAGTAGTGCGTCGTAATATTTTAACCAGTTTAGGTGTTAGGGGTCCTCTTTCACCACACAAAATTTCAGACAAATCCCGGATCCCACGGTCGTGCCGTCTCGTTGTTAGTCCAGCGGTGGCTAACTTGTTCATGGAGAAGTTTGAACAACGTGCGCTGCAAACAGCTAGAAAAAGACCTGACAGATGGTATCGTTATGTAGATGATACATTTGTTATATGGACCCATGGGGAAGAGGAACTGGATGCCTTCCTGTTACATCTGAATAGTATTAATCCAAGATTCAATTCACTATGGAAATGGAAATGGATGGTCACCTTTACTTCTTAGATGTGACTGTGATCAAACGGGAGGACGGTTCATTGGGTCATAAGGTTTTCAGAAAAGACACACACACTGATCGTTACCTGCAGAAAGATTCTAACCACCACCCAAGGCGTAAAAGAGGGGTGATTAAAACATTAATAGACAGGACGCACAAAATATGTGAACCAGCTCACTTAGTTGATGAGATTGAACACCTTAGAGCGACCTTAAAGAAGAATAGGTATTCCAACAGAGAGACAGATCGTGCACTACGCCCTAGACTGACAACCAGGACGGGCGAGGATCGACACCAACCCAAGGGTAAAGTGTTCTTACCATTCATCACGAAGGTCACTGACCGCATTGGAAAATTTTTAAGCAAGTACGATGTGGAAACAGTTCTCAGACCCACCACGAAAATAATAGAATGTTCAAAATGCGGAAAAGATAAGCGACATCCTCTAGCTACACCAGGTGTACGTGCAGTTGTGGAAAGGTTTATATAGGCACAACAAAAAGAAGCGTCAACAGTCGTCTGGGTAAACATAAAAGGAACTGCCGCCTCGGATATATTGATAACTCGGCTGTAGCGGAACATGTGTTTCAGGGAGGTGATCATGAAATAAAGTTTAGTGAGACGACCGTCATAGCAAAGACGTCGCATTATTATGCGCGAGTGTACAGAGAGGCCATTGAGATTGCCAAACACTGCAATGATTTTAACAGAAAAGATGAAGGCACTAAGCCGGATAAGATATGGATGTCAACATTGCAGCAACAGCGTGACAATCGATTAGTTTCAATTGATAAAGTTGACAATATCAGAGATCATAGCACAGCAAACGTCATGTGATTGACAGCAGCGCCCTCCGGATGGCCTATATATACGGCGCTCACTCGTGCTCTCGTTCC
The DNA here is from genome assembly GCF_023864275.1 of Schistocerca cancellata. NCBI lineage: Eukaryota > Metazoa > Arthropoda > Insecta > Orthoptera > Acrididae > Schistocerca > Schistocerca cancellata. The sequence continues at coordinate 129,934,980 of NC_064635.1, forward strand.
AAAACCCAGGCGATCATTGTAGGCAAAACCACCCCTTCCTTCCGCATCCTTGATTTCTATCTCACCATCTATGGCCGTCCTATCGCCCTCACTCCCACCCTTAAGTACCTTGGCGTCACCCTCGACCGTCGCCTCTCCTTGACTCCCCATCTCTGGACAATACAAGCCAAGGCACGCTCCCGACTCAGTCTCCTCAAGCTCCTCTCCGGCCGTACGTGGGGTCTGGACCCCTCCACCATCCTCCACACCTATAAATCCCTCATCCGCCCTATCCTTTGTTATGCCCATCTGGCTTGGATCTCCGCCCCCCCCCCCTATCTTTTATAAATCCCTCCAAATCCTTGAACGCCATGCTCTCAGCCTCGCCTATCGCATCCGTCTCCCCTCCCCCACGCGGATCCTGTACGATCTCATCCGCTTCCCCCACCTCCTCCTTTTCCTTGAAAGGATACGGATCCTGTACACCTCCCGTAAACTCGATCCTCCTCACCCGCTAGTCTCCCCGATCCTCTCCCATCCCCGCCCGCTGCCGCGCCTGTATTCCCACGTCCCACCCGGTCTCCATCTCACCACCCTCCTTACCCTCTCCCAAGGTGGCTTCCGCCAGCTCCCTCTCCCTGATGATGCCCTCCTCCCCTCCATCTACCCCTCCTACCAACTTTGATCCTCCCACCCTCCTCCTGTGTTTGCTCTTCTGGGCACCCTCCCTCCCGTCTCTCCCTCTTCCCTCCCTCCTCCATTTCTCCCTTCTCCTCCCCTGGGCTTCCCCTCCCCTGTCCCTCTCCTTCTCCCCCATCTCCTCAGCCATTGGCATCCTCCCCTCTCCCCCACCTCACCCTTATTCCCCTCTTGGCAGGTCCACGCTGACATTCGCGCGCCGGAGATCATCGCCATCAGTGTCTCGTGTGTGCCGTCGTGTTTAGTGTTCAGTTTTCACCGTCACACTCCATCGTTCACCTGTGCCATCGTCATCTTCAGTGTTTGTGCTTCGTGTCAACGGTTTGTAGTGCGGATTGTCATCGAGTGTGAACGGCTTCATGTTTTTTTATGTTCATGTGTCTACGGTTTTTTCCCGCCGTTTTTCCCAGTCATGTATCTTCTCTGTTTTTATCATTGTGCTATCTTTGGCTGAAGAGCGGCGTATTGTGCTGCTGCCAGCCTACTTGTTCGCCAGGTTTTAAAATCACAATAAAGAAAAAAAAGTGCTCTCGTTGCAGTTCGCCGATTATCCGCAGCGGATGCCTTCCGTAGTCGAAGGAGAAACGTCAGGGGAGAGTCTTACGTACGGACCACGGCATCTCAGCCCGGAAATGTTAAATGATAACATTGTGGACAGTTCAAGCGAATGATTTTGCCACACAGATCGCCCGACAAGAAACGCGACGTACATATGCGGCACATAATCGTGCACAAAATCCTGCGCCGGTAACACTTTACAAATTAAGAATCGGTATAGAGTCAGAATGACTCAATATTTCTGCACGGGACTTTCTGCAACTTGTCGAGTCCATGCCACGTGGAACTGCCTCACTACATCGGGCAAAAGGAAGTCCGACTCGATATTGGTAGCCATCCCATGACTTCTGTCACCTCAGTGTATGAGGGAAGGTACCCCTACACGGCGACTCGGACGGTTACAACTACCAACCCGCAGATAAAAGTCAGAGTGAGTTGCCTTCCTGTAAATGACATGTCCCATCCTATAATCAATCTTCGTCCTGGCAACACGTTAAAGAACGAAAGGTAACCATCTGAAAAGACACGGAGGTTTCAATGTCGTCGTCTCCAAGGCACGTACCTCGAAATCTTCCATAAAGAGATCGGCAATAACAGGTGACAGCAACCCACCAACGCAACTCCGCCTGCCTGTCCTGGCATCTATCTCACCATGGAATACAACAACACAGAGATTCTGGCATGCACCTCTGGCTGTTGGGATGGAGTTATTAACTACGAAACTGAAATTAAATCAGCAAGTGACTTCATAAATAGATGGAGGATTGAGATTTTTGCTTAAATCCTTCTTACACTCCTGCTTTCTGTCTCTGGTGGAGCAAAAGAGCGACAGAGGTAATGCAGCCTCAATGTTTTGCACTCTTTATAACTTATGACATTGATCATCTTTATTCGTGTTGTGGCGCCATGGTTTACAGTGAGTGTAAGTACGAGTGCGACAGAGAGAGAGAGAGAGAGGAAATCGGAAATTTTTAGTAAGTTCCTATGGGACCAAACTGCTGATGTCATCGGTCCCTAGGCTCACACACTACTTAATCCAACTTAAACGAACTTACACACACCCATGCCCGTGGGAGTACTCGAACCTCCGACGGGGCGGTGGGGGGATGGGGGGGGGGGGGGGCGGGGCGCAGCGCGAAGGAGAGAGAGAGAGAGGGTGTTATAGCAGTAATGTCTCTGAGTGTTTTTGTGTGAATAGTGCCGGCATCTGAACCATTACTTTTGCTTTCGCTTTGATCTAAAAATGTTCCCCTCTTGGCAACACTACTACTACTACTACGTGATCATGCCCAGTGGATCGCACGCATCCTCCTCCACTGTACTCTGTCCATTGCTGCTATCCGCCATCCGTTCACATCTATTGACACTTGGTTTAAATCTTCATGGAGGCCATCCCTCCAACGTTTCTTGGGTCTCCCTGGCGGTCTCTTTCCTGTAGGTGTGAAATCCAGGAGCTTCCGAGGCCATCTGTGATCCTCCATCCGGGCCAAATGGCCGGCCCACTGCATTCGTTTGGCTTTGACAGTTCCTGCTATGTTGGGTTGCTGGTATAGTTCCTCAAGCTCTTGGTTGTATCAGATCCTCCATTCCCCTGTATCTGCATCCAGAACCGGACTGAAGATCTTCCGAAGCAGTTTTCTCTCAAAAACAAGGAGCTTATGGAAGTTCTCTTTCAGGATACTCCATGTCTCACAGCCATATAGAACAACAGGCTGGATCAGTCGAATCTTGAACTGGCTGGAGAGATATCTGGAGCGAAGCAGTTGTGCTTGTATTCTGGCATTGATCTCTGCATCACATGACGAGTTCGCAGTGAAACGTGCCCCTAGGTATTTGAATTCTTGCACTCTCTTGTAGGACTGGCCCCAACCTGCTGTGATTGTAGATGATAAGCAGTCTGACAATGACCACGCGTCATAACGAGGTACTCTGTCTTGGCTTCGTTTATGTTTAGTCCAAATTTGCTGGCAGCCACCTTTAGTGCTTTGGTCATTTGCTCCAACTCCTCTTCCGACTTAGAGACCTAGAGAGTAAACAGATGTCGTCTGCATAGGCTAAGTATGCCAGTCTCATTCCTTCGATTTCAATCCCTTCGTTCTCTTGGAAGGTCTCGCGTACGATCTTCTCGAGGGCAAAGTTGAACAGGATAGGGGACAACCCATCTCCTTGCTGAGTCCTGTCACAGTTTCAAACTCCTCAGTTACGCGATTTCCCATCTTCACCTTTGCACATGTTTCGTTCAGACAGATCTTTATCAGTTATTCTGCTATTCCAAACTCCCTTAAATATAGATTAACATTACTCACAAAAAACACACAGACATATTTAACCAGACATATTTAACCATAAGCATGAAAAACAAACAGTAGAACTGTTACAAATGGTTCAAATGGCTCTGAGCACTATGGGACTTAACATCTGAGGTCATCAGTCCCCTAGAACTTAGAACTACTTAAACCTAACTAACCTATTCACACACATCCAAGCCCGAGGCAGGATTCGAACCTGCGACCGTAGCAGTCGCGCGGTTCCAGACTGAGCGCCTAGAACCGCTAGACCACCGCGGCCGGCAGAACTGCTACATTTCGTCGTGTTTCACACCAGTAATTATACAGTTCGGCAATGCACTATTTGATTAGATGGAAGACATCAGTGCCAAATAATGGAATACCTGGAAATCGTGCAAACAAAAGGCATTCCCTAATATGGGTGAAAATCAGAGATTAAATATCGTAAGTAAGCACGAATGGAAGTACAAAACTGTGTAGGGTTGTTCAGGAATACAGAAATACAAATCACTTAGGACTTAAATAAATCGGAAGTCCAGGGAAGCTAAAGTGAAATGGCTGCATGAAAAAGTGAAGAAATAGAACAAGAAACGACTGTCGTAGGGACTGACCCAGCTTATAGAAAAGTCAAAACACACTTCATTGAAATCAAACGCAATAGCGGTAATTTTAAGAGTGCAAAGGGAAATCCACTGTAAAATGCAGAGGAGAGAGTGGATAGGTGAAAAGAGTAAATATGAGGCCTCTGTGAGGGGGAGAACTTGTGTCATAACGTGATGGAAGAAGAAACACGAGTCGACATGGAAGAGATAGCGGGTCCAGCACTACAATCACAATTTAGAAGTGCCTTGGAAGAATTAAGGTCAAATAAGGCAGAAGGGATTGTTAAGATACCATCGGTATTTCTAAAATCATTGGGAGAAGTGGCAACAAAGCGACTATTCACATTGGTGTGTACAATATATGAGACTGGAGACTGGAGACATACCATCGGAGTTTCGGAAAAACAATTCGGAAGATAGTGACGACAACGAGCTCGTGCAGCCAAGTTGCTGACAAGAATAATAAACAGAAGAATGGAAAAGAAAATTGTAGATCTATGAGATAACGAACAGTTTTGTTTTCGGAAAGATAAAGACACGAAAGGGGCAATTATGGATGATAACGGAAGCAAGACTGAAGAAAAATCAAGAGACGTTCTTACGATTTGTTTACCACGAAAACTTGCAGAATCTCCTAAACTCTCAGGGAAAGTAGGGAAGAGCTATGGGGAAATACGAGTAACATGCAATATCTACAAGAACTAAGGAAGAACAATGGGTCTGGAAGACCAAGAACGAAGGGGATAAGGTAGTGAAATAGACTTTCGCCCATACTGTTCAATCTATACGAGTTCATCGAAGAAGCAATTGCGGTTGTAAAAGGAAGGTTCAAGAGTGATATTAAAATTCATTGTGAAAGGCTATCAACGATAAGATTGACTGATGACATTCCTATCCTCAGTGAAAGTGAAGAAGAATTATACGATCTGTTGAATGGAATAAGCAGTCTAATGAGTACAGAATATGGACTGAGAACAAATCGAAGAAAGACGAAAGTAATGAGAAGTAGCAGAAATGAGAGCAGCGAGCAACTTAATATCAGGACGAAGTTGATGAAGTTAAGAAATTTCGCTACCTGGGCATCAGAATAACCAATGGCGGTTGGAGCAATGAAGAGATAAAAAGCAGACTAGCACTGCCAAAAAGGGCATTCCTGGCGAAGAGAAGCCTACTAATATCAAACATAGCCCTTAATTCGGGGAAGAAATTTCTGAGGATGTGTATTTGGAGCACTGAATTGTATGATAGTGAAACATGGACTGTGGCAAAACAGAAAGGGAAGAGAATCGAAGCATTTGAGATGTGATGCTGCAGAAGAATACTGAAAATCAGGTGGACTGATAAGATGAGGAATGAGGAGGCTCTCCTCACAAACAACGAAGAAAGAAATATATAGTAAACACTGACATGAGGTGCCATGATGACAGGACATTTGTTAAGACATCATGGAATAACTTCCGCGGTGCTAGAGGGAGGTGTTGAAAATAAAAATTTGTAGAGGAAGACAGAGATTCGAATACCTCCAGGAAATAATTGAGGATGTAGGTTGGGAGTGGAACAGGGAGAGAAGATGCTAGTTGTGGTACGAGGTACCCTCCACCACGCACCGCATGGTAGACTGCGGAGTATGTATGTAGATGTAGATGCAAGTGCTACTCTGAGATGAAAAGTTTGGCACAGGAGAGGAATTTTTAGCGTGCTGCATCAAACCTGTCAGAATAGTGCTGATTTTTTTAGGACATTAACAGAAACATCTTTATAATTGTTGTTCGATCTGGAAATAAAACTAAGTTGTAAATAGCTGCCGTTGCCCACCATTTGGATTGAAAAACGGAATGAATATAAGATTTCACCAATAAGGTTGGCAAGATGAAATAAGAGTTTTGGTATAAACTATCTTGCATTTGCACATGACTTTGATATATTCCGAAAATAGGACATCTGCTGCAGCACAAATTAATCTTTTAGAAGAAGTAGATAGTAGGACTGGCTTGAGAGTGTCTACAAAAAAAAATTGTTTTTAAAAATATAAAAAATGCACCATAATTTCTGACAACAAGTATTGGTCAAATTCAAAATATTAAAAAATTTAAATATCTTAGGGAAACAGTGCAAGAAAATAGTTTGGTAAAAGGTTCTATAGAACAACGGATACATAAAATGGGAAGTGCGTATAGTATAATTAAATGCATGTCTACAAATCCAAAAATGAGTCATTACTATAAAGTAGTAAAGCCAGAATGTGTATAATCAATATGGGATTTCCATGGATGACAATGTGTCATGCCACAGGGCTACAATTGTTCGCGACTGGTTTGAAGAACAATCTGGACAGTTCGATCGAATGATTTGGCCACCCATATCACGCGACTTGAAAACCATTTGGTGTCAACTATACCCACTTTCTTGCAATTTCACAGGCGGATTTAAAATACCTTCAATATCGTTAGACAAACGAAGAATTCAGAAGTGTCTCGGAAAACGTAAGATCATATAAGGCAGAAGGGATAGATAACATTCCATCGGTGTTTCTAAAATCATTGGCAGAGGTGGCAACAATAGGACAATTCACATTCGCGTGTACCGGAGATATACCATCGGACTTTCGCAAAAACATCATCCAAACTATTGAGAAAATTTAGAGAAACATCATTTGCGTCAAGCTGCAGAACGGTTTTATTGCCATCCACATACAGGTATAACTCACGTAAGGACCGTGAAGGCAAAAGATTTCAGCGCTCATCCGGAACCATATACAGGGTGTTACAAAAAGGTACGGCCAAACTTTCAGGAAACATTCCTCACACACAAATAAAGAAAAGACGTTATGTGGACATGTGTCCGGAAACGCTTAATTTCGATGTTAGAGCTCATTTTATTACTTCTCTTCAAATCACATTAATCATGGAATGGAAACACACAGCACGTACCAGCATTACTTCAAACACTTTGTTACAGGAAATGTTCAAAATGTCCTCCGTTAGCGAGGATACATGCATCCACCCTCCGTCGCATGGAATCCCTGATGCGCTGACGCAGCTCTGGAGAATGGCGTATTGTATCACAGCCGTCCGCAATACGAGCACGAGGAGTCTCTACCTTTCGTACCGGGATTGCGTAGACAAGAGCTTTCAAATGCCCCCATAAATGAAAGTCAAGAGGGTTGAGGTCAGGAGAGCGTGGAGGCCATGCAATTGGTCCGCCTCTACCAATCCATCGGTCACCGAATCAGTTGTTCAGAAGCGTACGAACACATCGACTGAAATGTGCAGGAGCTCCATCTTGCATGAACCACATGTTGTGTCGTACTTGTAAAGGCACATGTTCTAGCAGCACAGGTAGAGTATCCCGTATGAAATCATCATAACGTGCTCCATCAAGCGTAGGTGGAAGAACATGGGGCCCAATCAAGGCATCACCAACAATGCCTGCCCAAACGTTCAAGCAGAAAATCTTTGTTGATGACGTGATTGCACAACTGCCTGCGAATTCTCGTCAGCCCACACATGTTGATTGTGAAAATTTACAATTTTTTCACGTTGGAATGAAGCCTCATCCGTAAAGAGAACATTTGCACTGAAATGATAATTGACACATTGTTGGATGAACCATTCGCAGAAGTGTACCCGTGGAGGCCAAACAGCTGCTGATAGTGCCTGCACACGCTGTACATGGTACGGAAACAACTGGTTCTCCCGCAGCACTCTCCATGCAATGACGTGGTCAACGTTACCTTGTACAGCATCAACTTCTCTGACGCTGACATTAGGGTTATCGTCAACTGCACGAAGAATTGCCTCGTCCATTGCAGGTGTCCTCGTCGTTCTAGGTCTTCCCCAGTCGCGAGTCATAGGTTGGAATGTTCCGTGCTCCCTAAGACGCCGATCAATTGCTTCGAACGTCTTCCTGTCGGGACACCTTCGTTCTGGAAATCTGTCTCGATACAAACGTACCGCCCCACGGCTATTGCCCCTTGCTAATCCATACATCAAATGGCCATCTGCCAACTCCGCATTTGTAAACACTGCACTGACTGCAAAACCACGTTCGTGATAAACACTAACCTGTTGATGCTATGTACTGATGTGCTTGATGCTGGTACTGTAGAGCAATGAGTCGAATGCAACACAAGAACCGAAGTCAACATTACTTTCCTTCAATTGGGCCAACTGGCGGTGAATCGAGGAAGTACAGTACATACTGACGAAACTAAAATGAGCTCTAACATGGAAATTAAGCGTTTCCGGACACATGTCCACATAACATCTTTTCTTTATTTGTGTGTGAGGAATGTTTCCTGAAAGTTTGGCTGTACCTTTTTGTAACACCCTGTAGATGTTTTTTCGTCCACTCTGTTTACCAGTGGAGCAGGAAAGGGAATGACAAGCAGCGGTATAATGGCCACGGTCATGCACCGTGTGTCTACTTGCGGACTGTGTACTTTGATGTAGATATCGATCTGTTGTGGAAGGTCACCGGTAGAGGTCCGATGTACGGTACTGGATTTCAGATTCACTGACTACAGACCCGCTCAAGTTGTTCTGCAGAGACGTTTCATAGTACTATGGGTAGTTTCCAGACAACCTGCCTGCGGAGACTCCCCACAGGCCAGAGAGATTCATTAATCTCCGGCCTAACGACCCGCACAGCGCTGAGTCACTGGCGGCTGTAAATCGCTCACATTCGCCACCCTCGTGGCTCACTCCGCAGTTACGAAGAGACTGCATGCAGCTGACAGTACTGCAGGAGTGACAGCAACTAATAGCCGGCTTACATTCTGGTGAATACTTCGAGACTGTATAACATTAATCGCTGATCTAACCGCTATCGTTGGATGAGATAATCTGATAAGGCCCGAAGCGATGTCGCTAACTGAGGAAAATTTCACTGGCAGACAAGAAATGTGAATCACGCAGAAGGGGAGGAGGAAACGAAATGACACTCCACGGGCTGGATTTAGATTTAGATTTAGATTAGTATTTGTTCCATAGATCATGAATACGACACTTCGTAATGATGTGGAACGTGACAGGTTAATAAAAGGTGTCTATACAAGATATTACGAGGTGCATTCAAGTTCTAAGGCCTCCGATTTTTTTTCTCCGGACTGGAAAGAGATAGAAACATGTGCATTGTTTTAAAATGAGGCCGCGTTCATTGTCAATACATACCAGAGATGGCAGCACCGTACGGCAGATGGAATTTTACCGCCAGCGGCGAGAATGAGAACTGTTTTAAATACTTAAATTTGCGACGGTTTCCTTACTTGAACAGCGTGCAATCATTCGTTTTCTGAATTTGCGTGGTGTGAAACCAATTGAAATTCATCGACAGTTGAAGGAGACATGTGGTGATGGAGTTATGGATGTGTCGAAAGTGCGTTCGTGGGTGCGACAGTTTAATGAAGGCAGAACATTGTGTGACAACAAACCGAAACAACCTCGGGCTCGCACAAGCCGGTCTGACGACATGATCGAGAAAGTGGAGAGAATTGTTTTGGGGGATCGCCGAATGACTGTTGAACAGATCGCCTCTAGAGTTGGCATTTCTGTGGGTTCTGTGCACACAATCCTGCATGACGACCTGAAAATGCGAAAAGTGTCATCCAGGTGGGTGCCACGAATGCTGACGGACGACCGCACGGCTGCCCGTGTGGCATGTTGCCAAGCAATGTTGACGCGCAACGACAGCATGAATGGGACTTTCTTTTCGTCGGTTGTGACAATGGATGAGACGTGGATGCCATTTTTCAATCCAGAAACAAAGCGCCAGTCAGCTCAATGGAAGCACACAGATTCACCGCCACCAAAAAAATTTCCGGTATCCACCTGTGCTGAAAAAATTATGGTGTCCATGTTCTGGGACAGCGAGAACGTAATCCTTACCCATTGCGTTCCAAAGGGCACTACGGTAACAGGTGCATCCTACGAAAATGTTTTGAAGAACAAATTCCTTCCTGCACTGCAACAAAAACGTCCGGGAAGGGCTGCACGTGTGCTGTTTCACCGAGACAACGCACCCGCACATCGAGCTAACGTTACGCAACAGTTTCTTCGTGATAACAACTTTGAAGTGATTCCTCATGCTCCCTACTCACCTGACCTGGCTCCTAGTGGCTTTTGGCTTTTTCCAACAATGAAAGACACTCTCTGTGGCCACGCATTCACCAGCCGTGCTGCTATTGCCTCAGCGATTTTCCAGTGGTCAAAACTAGGAGTCTTCGCCGCTGCCATGGAATCATGGCGTCAGCGTTGTGTACGTCTGCAGGGCGATTATGTCGAGAAGTAACGCCAGTTTCATCGAATTCGGGTGAGTAGTTAATTAGAAAAAAAATTGGAGGCCTTGGAACTTGAATGCACCTCGTACATTACACAAAATATTACATGACTCTTTTTTTTTTTTGGAGGGCGGGGGGTTGGGAAATTACCCACTTACTATATCCAAAAATTCATCTAATGAGCAGAAGGAGTTGCCATTAAGAAATTCTTTTAATTTCCTTTTAAATGATATATGGCTATCTGTCAGACTTTTGATGCTATTAGGTAAGTGACCAAAGACTTTTGTGGCAGCATAATTTACCCCCTTCTGAGCTAAAGTTAGTTTTATCCTTGAGTAGTGTAGATCATCCTTTCTCCTAGTGTTGTAGCCATGCACACTGCTATTACTTTTGAATTCGTTCGGATTGTTAACAACAAATTTCATAAGTGAATATATATTGTGAGGCTACAGAAGCTGAGGCTACAGAAGCGCGCCTAAACCGCGCCGCGGCACCGCCCACGCACGCAAAACAAAACGGCCCTTTTCAGGGCCACTAACATCTCTCCGTCGCGAGCAAACTTTGTCGGTCGCCTCTCGCCCCACAACCAAAGAAAGAAAAACAAAAAACACCACTTCCCGTCCGTCCGCCACAGCCGCTCTCTCTGCCTGCCTGCTTGCTAGCGCGCGCAACAATCACATCATCCTTCCCCGGCGCTCAAAGCGCACAATACCCAATTTAAATAAGTGTCTGCAGGATGATGTTGGATGAGCTCCAGCAATTATTCTGATCACACGCCTTTGTGCAATGAACACTCTTTTACTCAGTGATGAGTTACCCCAGAATATGATGCCATACGAAAGCAGAGAATGAAAATATGCGTGGTAAGCTAATTTACTCAGATGTATATCACCAAAATTTGCAATGACCCTAATATTATAAATAGCTCAACTCAAACGTTTCAGTAGGTTCTCAGTGTGTTCTTTCCAGTTCAACCCCTCATCAAAGCATACACCTAGAAATTTTGAATATTCTACCTTAGCTACTGATTTCAGATCGAAGTCTATATTTATGAATGGTGTCATTCCATTTACTGTGTGGAACTGTATATACTGTGTTTTGTCAAAGTTTAATGAGAGCCCATTTGCAGAGAACCACTTAATGATTTTCTAAAAAAAACATCGTTTACAATTTCATCAGTTAATTCTTGACTGTTGGCTGTGATAGCTATACTTGTATCATCGGCAGAAAGTACCATCTTTGCATCTTCGTGAATATACAATGGCAAGTCATTAATATATATTAAGAACAGTAGAGGACTCAAGACCGAACCTTGTGGCTCCCCATTCTTGATTGTTCCCCAGTTTGAGAAATCACCAGTTTTTTGGATATTATGTGAACTGTTTATTTCAACTTTCTGCACTCTTCCAGTTAGGTATGATTTAAATCATTTGAGCACTGTCCCATTCATACCACAGTACTTGATAATGTAAGTGATGTTATTTGGTTGATAACCATAAAGAGTCAAATTTACAAAGAACTTGGTCAGCCCTGTCGGCTCGTTCTACACTGTAGCACCAAAGAAACTGGTATAGGCACGCGTATTCAAATATAGAAATTCCTAAACAGGCAGAATACGGCGCTGCGGTTGGCAACGCCAATGTAAGACAACAAGTGTCTGGCGCAGTTGGTACATCGGTTACTGCTACTACAACGGCAGGTTAACAACATTTAAATGAGTCTGAACGTGGTATCTACATCTACATCTACGTGATAACTCTGCTATTCACAAGTGCCTGGCAGAGGGTTCAATGAACCACCTTCAAGCTGTCTCTTTACCGTTCCACTCTCGAACGGTACGCGGGAAAAACGAGCACTTAAATTTTTCTGTGTGAGCCCTGATTTCTCTTATTTTATCGTGATGATCATTTCTCCCTTTGTAGGTGGGTGGCAACAGAATCTTTTCGCAATCGGAGGAGAAAACTGGTGATTGAAATTTCACGAGAAGATCCCGTCGCAACGAAAAACGTCTTTGTTTTAATTATCGCCCCTCCGATTCACGTATCATGTCTGTGACACTATAAACCCTATTTCGCAATAATACAAAACGAGCTGCCCTTCTTCGTCCTTTTTCGATGTCATCCGTCAGTCCCACCTGATGCGGATCCCTCACTGCACAGCAATACTCCAGAATAGGGCGGACAAGGGCGGTGTAAGCAGTCTCTTTAGTAGACCTCTTGCACCTTCTAAGTGTTCCGCCAATTAATCGTAGTCTTTGGTTTGCTCTACCTACAATATTATCTATGTGGTCGTTCCAATTTATGTTATTTGTAATTGTAATCCCTAATTATTTAGCTGAATTTACAGCCTCGAGATTTGTGTGACTTACCGCGTAATCGAAATTTAGCTGATTTCTTGTAGTACTCATGTGAATAACTTCACACTTTTCTTTATTCAGGGTCAATTGCCACTTTTCGCACCATACAGATACCTTATCTTAACCATTTTGCAAGTCGTTTTGATCATCTGATGACTTTACAAAACGATAAATGACAGCATCATCTGCAAACAATCTAAGACGGTTACTGACATTGTCTCCTATGTCGTTAATGTAGATCAGGAACAATAGAGGGCCTATAATACTTTCTTTGGGAACGCCGGACATTACTTCTGTTTTCCTCGATGACTTTCCGTCCGTTACTACGAACTGTGACCTTTCTGACAGGAAATTACGAATCCAGACGCACAACTGAGGCGATACTCCTTAGGCACGCAGTTTGGTTAGAAGACGCTTGTGAGGAACGGTGTCGAAAGCCTTCTGGAAATCTAAAAATATGTAATCAATTTGACATCCCCTGTCGATATCACTCATTACTTCATGAGTATAAAAAGCTAGTCGTGTTTCACAAGAACGATATTTTCTGGATCCATGCTGATTATGTGTCAATAAATCGTTTTCTTCGAGGTACTTCATAATATTGGAATACAGTATATGTTCCAAAACCGTACTGCAAATCGACGTTAGTGATGTAGGCCTGTAATTCAGCGGATTACTCCTACTTCCCTTTTTGGGTATTGGTGTGACGTGAGCAATTTTCCAGTCTTTAGGTACGGATCTTTCTGTGAGCGATAGGTTGTACATAATTGCTAAATATGGAGCTATTTTATCAGCATACTCTGAGAGGAATCTGACTAGTATACAATCTGAACTGGACACCTTGCCTTTTTAAGCGATTTAAGCTGCTTTGTTAAACCGAGGATATTTACTTTTATGTTTCTCATATTGGCAGTTGTTGTTGATCGGAATTCAGGAATTTTTACTTCGTCTTCTTTGGTGAAGGAGCTTCGGAAAACCGTGTTTAATAACTTTCCTTTACTGGCACTGTCATCAGTGACTTCCCCGCAGTGAAGGTACTGATAGCGTTTTGCCACTGGTGTGCTTCGTGTATGGCCAGAATCTCTTTGGGTTTTCTGCCAGATTTCGAGACGGATGTCGTTGTGGAAATTATTAAAAGCATCTCGCATTCAAGTACGGGCTATATTTCGAACTTCTGTAAGACTTTGCTAATCTTGGGGATTTTGCGTTCCTCTAAATTTGGCATGTTTTTTTCGTTGCTTCTGCAACAACGATCTGACCTGTTTTGTGTACCATGGGGGATGAGTACCATCACTTATTAATTTATGCGGTATATATCTCTCAGTTTCTGTCGATACTATCTCTTTAGAAACATTCCACAGCTTTACTGCACTTACATGATCAGATCGGAAGGAGTGAAGACTGTTTCTTAAAAAGGCGCTAAGAGCATTTTTATCAGCCTTTTTTAAAATAGATGTACTTCGCGTTTCTTTTTGATGGTTGTAGGTGCTACGGTATTCAGCCTAGCAGCAACTGCCTTGTGGTAGCTAATCCCTGTATTCGTCACAATATTCACTATTTGTCCAGGATTACTTGTTGCTAAAAGGTCAAGTATGCTTTCGCAACCATTTACGCTCGAGTGGGCTCATGAACAAATTGTTCAAAATCATTTTCTGAGAAAGCATTCAGTACAATTTCGGATGACGTTTTATGCCTGCTGCCGGCTTTAAACGTATAATTTTTCTAGCACATCAAGGGTAGATTGAAGTCACCACCGACTATAATTGTATGAGCGGGGTACTTATTTTAAATGAGACTCAAGTTTTCTTTGAACTGCTCAGCAACTATATCTTCTGCGTAGGTAAATGATCCAGTTAATAGTTTAGTCAGATTATCAGGTATAACCTCTACCCATACTATTTCACACGAACTATCTACTTCAATTTCGCTACAAGGCAAACTACCTCTGACAGCAATGAATACTCCACCACCAACTGTATTTAATCTATCATTTCTGAACACTGTTAGATCATTTGAAAAAATTTCGGCTGAACCTATTTCCGGCTGTAGCCAGCTCTCTGTACCTACAACTATTTGAGCTTCAGTGCTTTCTATTAGGGCTTGGAGCTTTGATTCTTTCCCAACCTAGCTACGACAATTTACAACTACAAATCCAATCGTTTCTGCAACTACCTTACTGTGTTTTACCTGCGTTCTTTTAGACGGGCGCCCCTTCTGTGGTTCCCTGAGACCCTCTAACCTAAAAAACCGCCCAGTCCCTTCCACACAGCCTCCGCTACCCGTGTGCCCACTTGCTGTGTGTAGTGGACTCCTGACCTATTAAGCGGAACCCGGAAACCCACCAGCCGATGGCGCAAGTCAAGGAATCTGCAGCCTACATGGTCACAAAACCGCCTGAGCCTCTGATTCAGACCCTCCACTCGTCTCTGCACCAAAGGTCCGCAGTCAGTCCTGTCGACGATGCTGCAGATGGTGAGCTCCGCATCTCGGAAGCATGACTGGCAGTCTTTACCATTTCCGTTAGACAACCTAAACCAGACAGAACCTGCTCTGATCCAAAGCGACACACGTCATTGGTACCGACATGAGCCACCACCTGCTATTTGCTGCAACCAGTACTCTTCACGGCATCCGGAAGCACTCTTTCCACATCCAGAATGCACACGGAGTGCACACTGGCTCCCTTTCCCCACCTTGGCAGCCATGTTCCTAAGTGGCCCCATTACGCGCCTAACGTTGGAGCTCCCAACTACCCGAAAACCCACGCTCTGTGAATGCCCAGACCTTGAGGGCCGAGAAGCTTCCTCTGTATCAGAATGGACGATTGCATCCGGCTCAGAGACATCGTCAGCGGAGATGGGCAAACTGAAACACGTAACAGTTTCGAAAGAAATGAAACAGTAGAATGTAATGTTTCGATACGCTGTTTCGAAACAGTGAAACAGTTTGTGTTTTGTAATCTAATAAACCTACACATTTTATCATCTTGAATGTCTACTGTATAAGTATGTCCATATAAACACAAATGATGTGCGAGAGCGCTAATCATATTGCAGAAAGTGTGAAACTATCAGTTAGGCGCCTTGGCAGTTTCGTATTTCCTGTAGCAAATGCGCTGCTTCTGTGTCGTATGACTTCCATACTTTTCAATTGGCTGAGGACAGCCATAGCTGAAAACAGAAGAACCACCACGAACGGAACTGGAGGTGGGAGCAAACTGCAGAAACAACGGATATGCTACTAGGATTCCTCCATTCCGTTAGTATGGGTAATACACCCATCCTGCTAATTTCCATGCACACAAAGGGAATCATTGTGGATAATAGGCACAGTGACTATATACTCACAAATAACGCCAAATAATTCGAATATATAACAAAATAAAACAGAAAAAATTTTGTCTTTCAAGGTGTTTCGAATCGTTACTATAAATTCACCATGCTTCCCAGCCCTTCCCGTTCAACATTACACTATCAGTGATATGTCGAACAGATTGCTTGCAATTATACCTACATCAAATTTATGTATATGTCTAATAACGGTCACTCTACGCCTTTTTTTATTCAAAATGTTGTAGGCTTACTTGCTTTTCTTAATATGATTACTGTACATGAACAGAGAAGCTTATGTTATAAAAAAAGTGTAATTTAACCGAATGATTTTCACATATTTATTATTTTGAATGTGAATAGTATGCGTTGTTTTATTGTTTGGTTAGTGTATATAAAGTAGATGTCACGCCATTTCGGAATAGGACAGTCAGCTAGAAACGAAGCTTTATTTTCGGATATCTTAAGCTTCATGCTATTGCTTGTCAAAAAGATTTCGACACTCTTGAAAGTGTTTCATGACGTGGTACGTTGTCTTTCAGTACCTGTGCCGAGCCCGAATCTCGTTCGACACAGAGCGGAATGAAACATCACTGTTTCGATACAATTAGTCCGTTGCAAGCACAGGTGGACTGAAACAGCCTTATTTTGAAATAACGATACAGTTTCTGTGTCTGGCTCGAGATCGAATCTCATCCGGTTATCCGAGACAGGGGCGGAATGAAACACCACTGTTTCGAAACAGTGAACCACAGCCGTTCCGAAACACTGAAACAGTTCCACGTATCGATACACTGTATCGAAACATAGAAATAGTGGCCAAGTCTAATCGTCAGCCACAGATAACGCCCGAAACCCGTTCGTCAAACGAACCGTGGAGGCCCTACGATCGCCTTATCAGTAGCAGGAACTAGCGGTGTGCTCTCGCCGACGGTCTATAGTAGGCGCACGAGCGATGGAAGACATCATCTCCGATGTAGCGATGAAGTGGGAATTTTCTCGTACGACCATTTCACGAGTGTACCGTGAATATCAGGAATCCGGTAAAACATCAAATCTCTGATATCGCTTCGACCGGAAAAAGATTCTGCAAGAACGGGACCAACAACGACTGAAGAAAATCTTTCAGAGAGACAGAAGTGCAACCCTTCCGCAGATTGCTGCCGATTTCAATGCTAAGCCAGCAAAAAGTATCATCGTGCGAACCATTTAATGAAACATCATAGATATAGGCTTTCGGAACGGAAGACAAACTCGTGTAACGTTCGTCACTGCACGGCACAAAGCCTTACGCCTCAGTTGGGCCCGTCAATACAGACATTGGACTGTCGATGACTGAAAACATGTTGCCTGGTCAGGCGAGTCTCGTTTCAGATTGCATCGATCGGATAGAAATATACCGGTATGGAAACAACCTCATGAACCCACGGACTCTGCATATCAGCAGTGGACTGTTCAAGCTGGTAAAGGCACTGTAATGGTGTGCCGTTGGAATGATATGGGACGCCTCAGACGTCTATATACGATTCTGACAGGTGACAAGTACGCAAGCATCCTGTCTGATCTCCTGCATCCATTCATGTCCGTTGTGAATTCTGACGGACGCCGACAATTCCAGCAGGACAATGCGACACCCAAACGCCCAGAATTGCTTCAGTGTGGCTCTAGGAACACTCTCCTGAGTTTAAACACTTCCGCTGGCCATCAAACTCCCCAGACATGAAGATTTTCCCTCCAGCACTACTTCAGTCCAGGCCGTGTCGTGTTGCGGCACTTCTGCGTGCTCGTGGGGCCCCTACACAATATTAGGTAGGGTTAACGATTTCTTTGGCTCTCCAGTGCAGTCGTTCCTTTATCTTAGGGCGTTCACCGACAGTCCAGTTGGCATCATGATCCATTCATGAGACTCTGACATGCAGCCGCCTGGTCTGATTGTGTGCACGAATTCGGTTGGTAAAGGTTTCATAAAGTCTTTACATCCCCTCCCGATGCAAGCTGGCGCACAACTGTTGTAACTTGTCCTTCACATCCTGGACCCTGGCACCGGGATGGATTTGACGCCCGAGCTGGTTCTACACATGTAAAATCGTGGACTGATCTGGGGTTCTTACTGGCCACGGAAGCACCTCAACATCACACAGTAGTTCATAGGGACACGTGTTTTGTGCGCACGAGTTTTGTCCTGTTAAAAAATGCCACCACTATCCTATCGTATGACGGGTAATGCATGAGGACGCCGCATGTTGTGAGGTACCGTTGTGCTGTCAGTTTCCCCAATCATAGCAGTTGTGACCTGCTGTCGTACTCAGTGGCCCCCCAGTTCATCCTTGTACCTCTCCAAAGCACTGTAAAAGCGGAACATCCTCCCATGTAGCTGTACTGTTTACCGACTATGACCATCTGGGGAGCCTAGGACCGCAATTCTTCACTGGACAACGTACGGAGCCGTTCAACAGATATCCATACCTCAGGGCACCGCGCCAAACGTAGTAGCTAGTGTCGTGATGTTGACAGTAGCCTGGTTCATGAGACAGTAAGTCCCTGTCCTGCTGCTGCTAGTCTCCGATCAGTGGTGCGGGATGACGCAGAACGTTGCAGTAATGAGTGACCTGCGCTCGGCTGACAGGAGCAAATAGCAGGAGGCGATGTACTTAGTGCGCAATACGGGCATCCTCCCCTGTGTTGGTCAGATGTGGTCCGCCGGAACTTTGACGACAAGTGTGCCTGCCCTCAGGTCCCAAGCCGACTGTACCATCTGGATGCTAAACAAACCTGGATACTGCGCGATTCAATCTCGCGGCCAATTGGAGACCAAATTCTGTCAGCTGCTGATAACGCTGTCTCACACCAGTACATGGCCTGTCCCTGTGCTACACAGTGTGTAATCCCACTTCCTCGGACGAGAAATAAAAATCAAAAATTAGCTCCCAATACTCCAAAGATTTCCCCCCAAGTCCCAAATTCCCAGAATAGTGAATAAGTGGAACGAAGTTCCATTTATCACTATTATTAGGACAATAACAAGTAATTAAATCAGGAATCTAAGACTTGACAATTTAGCAATCTACGAAAGAAAGGTTAAATTTCAGTAAAATTAAAATCAAAATCATAATAAATCGCAAAATTAGCATAAATTAACATTCGCAAAATAGAACCAACGATCCCAAAGAATACTCCGTGTGAGTACTCTTTGGGAATCGTGAGTAATGACTAAGTATAATTCAATGCATTGTCACTACGTTACGAGAGTTAGCCGAAGCAGGTCGTATACTTGAATGCTCGTACATGTAGGCGCGCTTAGATTGTTTTTGATATTGAATAATTACGATCTATTATGACGCAGTAGTAGGATCTTCTGACTTCAGATATCACGTCATTAGAATTCGAACGGAGGACTTTTACCTACTAGAATAATGTGAACTTTTAACTAGATAATTGAACTAAACATTACTTAGATAGTGATTTAGGCAACGAACACTGATATACAATTTTCATTCATAATAGCCAGTGGTTTATGGAACTTCAGTGATAGGTCCGAAGCATATAATTTAAATCCCCCCAACACCTGGGAAAGTTTTCTTCTCAAGGCTCGGTTAGGTAGTGACTGATATTGTGCAATAAAACACCCTCTCGTGCCAAGCCGTGCATTTGTGATTTACAATTCTATCAAATTATTGACATGAAGCTCGCGAGTAATAATTACGCGCAGCGATAATATTTGACTGTAGCGCTCGGCGCTTGTGTAGAATCTTTGACTCAAATAACAAGCCCACTGTTACGATTTCTTAGATACTTGAAATCACGATCAGCTTGTAGGGAATTCGTTGTGGATGTGACTGTATTGGTGTTATCATTAATATTTCATCATTAATCAGTTAAACATCGATTACGAACGATTAATTACGATTCTTGGTGAAGTAAATATCTCACGCACGTCGACATTTCGGTTCAGCACTGTTATTTTGTGTAACGTCGTCTTCGTAACTTGATAACGATCTCAACACTCTACCGACTGTCGCCGAGTTTTAGCCGAGGCCAAGTACAAATCAAACCAAATCATCAAGAAGAGGCGTTATAAGTGGTCACTCAGCGTCTGACGTTGTTCACGCCGCATTCATATCCTAGAACACCTGGTAACTGCGCTAAACAAGCACATCACTAGTACACCTGATGGCGGTTCTTCCTGTCACAGAGAATTGCAAGTCTATAATCATTTACATATAAGACGAAGATATGAGGGCGTGTTGAGAAATAATGCTTCCTAACGTTTTATGTGAAAACTCTTTAAAGTTTTTTTTAAATATACAAACGTTATTTTCTACACCTTAATTTTTAATGTCTACATATTTATAACTCAATATAGAGACCCTGGCGACGAACACATTACTTCTACGAGAGACCACTTTAAATAGATACCGTCACTATAGAATGTTTCACTTGTTGACGGAGCCACAAAAAAATGGTTCAAATGGCTCTGATCACTATGGGACTTAACTGCTGTGGTCATCAATCCCCTAGAACTTAGAACTACTTAAACCTAACTAACTTAAGGACATCACATACATCCATGCCCGAGGCAGGATTCGAACCTGTGACCGAAGCGGGACGGAGCCACAACCTCACCTCTGCCTGCACAACTTCATCACTCTTAAAGAGACGTTCTCGTAGGTGTTCTTTAAGTTTTGGAAACAGATGAAAATCGGTTGGGTCCAAGTTGGGACTGAATAGAAGATAATTGATTACAGGGAAACCAAGGCGTCGGATTGTTGAAGATGTCGCAGCGTTCTTGTGCGGTTTGACGTTGTGATGCTGAAATGCTGAAGGAGAGCGTGTGTCTTGTGTGGACAAACTCTTCGAATTTGAAACTCAATTGGAGCATGTGTTTCTCAGGCTCCGACATAGTTACGTTACACATCACCATCTTACACGCTAGAGTTCGGAAGCCTGTAGCGGCCGAGAGTTGCAAATACACACATCAAAGAAAGTTTTACATAACCTCAGTTCCGAGAGTTCCGGACCTGTACAGAACACTGGAATAGAGATCAACATAAACTTCATTATCAACCTTTTTATTGCTCGTGAAAACCACGTGTTGCATGTTGTACCACAGCGGTACATTCAGAGGTGATGGTCTAGATTGCTATGCACACCGGTACCTCTAATATCCAGTAGCACGTCCTCTTGCATTGATGTATGCCTGTATTCGTCGTGGCATACTATCCGAAAGTTCATGAAGTCACTGTTGGTCCAGATTGTCTCACTCGTCAACGGCGATACGAGGTAGGTTCCTCGGAGTGGTTGGTAGGTCAAGTCGTCCGTAAACAGCCCTTTTCAATCCATCCCAGACATGTCGATAGGGTTCGTGTTTGGAGAACATGCTGGCCTCTCTAGTCGAGCGACCTCGTTATCCTGGAGGGAGTCACCCACAAGATGTGCACGATGGGGCCGCGAATTGTCATCCATGAGGACGAATTTCTCCCCAATATGCTGCCGATATGGTTGCTCCATCGGTCGAAGGATGGAATTCACGTATCGTACAGCCGTTACAGCGCCTTCCATGACCATCAGCGGTGTACGTCGGCCCCAGATGTTGCCACTCCAAAAAAAAAACTGGGAACCTCCACCTAGCTGCACTCGCTGGACAGTGTGTCTAAGACGTTCAGCCTGACGGGGTTGCCTCCTAACACGTCTCCGACGATTGTCTGGTTGAAGGCACATGCGCCGGTCAGAGTGGCCGAGCGGTTCTAGGCGCTACAGTCTGGAACCGGGCGACCACCACGGTCGCAGGTTCGAATCCTGCCTCGGGCATGGATGTGTGTGATGTCCTTAGGTTGGTTAGGTTTAAGTAGTTCTAAGTTCTAGGGGACTGATGGCTGGCTGGCTCTGAGCACTATGGGACTTAACTTCTGAGGTCATCAGTCCCCTAGAACCTAGAACTACTTAAACCTAACTAACCTAAGGACATCACACACACCCATGCCCGAGGCAGGATTCGAACCTTCGACCGTAGCGGTCGCGCGGTTCCAGACTGTAGCGCCTGGAACAGCTCGGCCACCCTGGCCGGCTAGGGGACTGATGACCTCAGAAGTTAAGTCCCATAGTGCTCAGAGCCATTTGAACCATTTGAAGGCACATGCGACTCTCATCGGTGAAGAGAACGTGACGCCAGACCTGAACGGTCCATTCGGCATGTTGTTGGCCCCATCTGTACCGCGCTGCAAGGTGCCGTGGTTGCAAAGATGGACGTCGCCACGGACGTCGAGAGTGAAGCTGCGCATTATGCAGCCTATTGCGCACAGTTTGAGTCGTAACACGACGTCCTGTGGTTGTACAAAAAGCATTATTCAACATGGTGGTGTTGCTGTCAGGGTTCCTTCTAGCCATAATCCATAGGTAGCGGTCATCCACTGCAGTGGTAGTCCTTGGACGGCCTGAGCGAGGCATGTCATCGACAGTTCCTGTCTCTCTGTATCTCCTCAGTGTCCGAACAACATCGCTTCGGTTCACTCAGAGACGACTGGACACTTCCCTTGTTGGGAGCCATACCTGGCATTACTTTTCAGCACGTCCTCGTACATTGATATCACGTCACTTCTTATACTCCTCCTGCGTGCAGACGAGCAGGCAGGTCAGCTGTCGGTTGGAAAAGTCTTATCTTGTGATGACTGGAAAATTTATTGCTTACAACGTTCGTTCAATTCATTTTGCTACTGCGGTTACTTGAGAGACAGTCGTTAATATTTCTTCCGGGTTATATGGCCGTGGTTTTTTGATTATCTTAATAGCATAAACCCTAAAATTCAGTTTACCATTGAAGTGGAAAAAGACCAGGCTATTTCGTTTTTCGATGTGTTAGTCATGAGACAGACCGATGGCAGTCTAAAACATAAAGTGTTTCGGAAGAGCACACATACTGATAGATACTTATATAAGAACTCCAATCATCACCCAAAACAAAAAAAGGGGTGTAATCAAAAGTTTAATGGATAGGGCAAAACGGATTTGTACTCCGGAACAGCTGGATACGGAACTGAATCATCTGAAGCAGACCTTCGAAAACAATGGGTACTCAAACAAAGAAATGAATAGAGTTTTAAGACCTAATTACAGCAGGCCAAAGGACAAGGATGGTACAAAGCAATGGAAGAACACGGTGTCTTAATTTTTCATTAGTAAGGTTACATAAAGTTACATAAAGTGAAACCGGTATTCAAACCTACCAGAAAAATAGAACAAGTACTTCGTTCTGTTAAAGGTGGAAGGCCACCATTATCATCTAGCGGTGTGTATAAAATTCCGTGTACTTGTGGCAATGTCTATATTGGTACTACGAAAAGAAGTGTGAATACGAGGGTAAAGGAGCATAAAAGTGTTTGCCGACAAGGAAAAATACACTCCTGGAAATTGAAATAAGAACACCGTGAATTCATTGTCCCAGGAAGGGGAAACTTTATTGACACATTCCTGGGGTCAGATACATCACATGATCACACTGACAGAACCACAGGCACATAGACACAGGCAACAGAGCATGCACAATGTCGGCACTAGTACAGTGTATATCCACCTTTCGCACCAATGCAGGCTGCTATTCTCCCATGGAGACGATCGTAGAGATGCTGGATGTAGTCCTGTGGAACGGCTTGCCATGCCATTTCCACCTGGCGCCTCAGTTGGACCAGCGTTCGTGCTGGACGTGCAGACCGCGTGAGACGACGCTTCATCCAGTCCCAAACATGCTCAATGGGGGACACATCCGGAGATCTTGCTGGCCAGGGTAGTTGACTTACACTTTCTAGAGCACGTTGGGTGGCACGGGATATATGCGGACATGCATTGTCCTGTTGGAACAGCAAGTTCCCTTGCCGGTCTAGGAATGGTAGAACGATGGGTTCGATGACGGTTTGGGTGTACCGTGCACTATTCAGTGTCCCCTCGACGATCACCAGTGGTGTACGGCCAGTGTAGGAGATCGCTCCCCACACCATGATGCCGGGTGTTGGCCCTGTGTGCCTCGGTCGTATGCAGTCCTGATTGTGGCGCTCATCTGCACGGTGCCAAACACGCATACGACCATCATTGGAACCAAGGCAGAAGCGACTCTCATCGCTGAAGACGACACGTCTCCATTCGTCCCTCCATTCACGCCTGTCGCGACACCACTGGAGGCGGGCTGCACGATGTTGGGGCGTGAGCGGAAGACGGCCTAACGGTGTGCGGGACCGTAGCCCAGCTTCATGGAGACGGTTGCGAATGGTCCTCGCCGATACCACAGGAGCAACAGTGTCCCTAATTTGCTGGGAAGTGGCGGTGCGGTCCCCTACGGCACTGCGTAGGATCCTACGGTCTTGGCGTGCATCCGTGCGTCGCTGCGGTCCGGTCCCAGGTCGACGGGCACGTGCACCTTCCGCCGACCACTGGCGACAACATCGATGTACCGTGGAGACCTCACGCCCCACGTGTTGAGCAATTCGTCGGTACGTCCACCCGGCCTCCCGCATGCCCACTATACGCCCTCGCTCAAAGTCCGTCATCTGCACATACGGTTCACGTCCACGCTGTCGCGGCATGCTACCAGTGTTAAAGACTGCGATGGAGCTCCGTATGCCACGGCAAACTGGCTGACACTGACGGCGGCGGTGCACAAATGCTGCGCAGCTAGCGCCATTCGACGGCCAACACCGCGGTTCCTGGTGTGTCCGCTGTGCCGTGCGTGTGATCATTGCTTGTGCAGCCCTCTCGCAGTGTCCGGAGCAAGTATGGTGGGTCTGACACACCGGTGTCAATGTGTTCTTTTTTCCATTTCCAGGAGTGTAGATAAATCGGCCGTTGCGGAACATGCACTTCAGTCAGGTGACCGGGTAGTTAAGTTTTCTGAAACTACAGTTTTAAGTGCTACCACGAACTATTATCCACGACTGTATAGAGAGGCTATTGAAATTTATAAACATGAAGATAATTTTAATAGAAAAGAAGAGGCCTTGAATTAAGCGAGACATGGACAGTGACGTTACAGAATCGATAAGTGATTTTTATCTATGACGCACTATTAACGAGAGTTACATTTTATCTTTGACTAGTTTTCTCTCTGCTACTATGTGCAAGCTAGACCACGCCCACTTCCCTCGGTATTTAGGCCGCTCTCCGACGCTCTACTCGTCAGTCGGCAGGACTCAGCAGGACCAGCCATACCTCTGAGGATGTCCAACGTAGTATTGGACGAAACGTTAGGATTAGAAGTATTCCATGGACCACGGCCATATAACCCGGAATAATTATCAACAACAGTACCATCCGGTCGTGAAAGCCTTCATTGTATGACTTGAGAGACACTTTAATATTTACATTATGGTACCGTGAATCCTTATCATACAGGTGGCGTGAGAGCTGACAGGAGAAAGACGCCATAGTAGTGTGTGTTTCCTAACCTCAGACAACGATATCTCAGTTGAGGTACTCAGGCGGTATAGCTGTTATCGAACAGACCGTCTTATCGGCCGTCTGGAAGAGGTCATTGACCTTCAACTCAAGGAGTGTGTAGACAGATAACGCAGCGAAGTTTGTGAGCAATGCTCTGTAAGAAATTCATGGCATAAGCTGACCTTAGAAAGCAATCCTATCGATGTCTTACAAATAGCGAAGATAGTCACAGTACACGAATTACACTGAAAAACGAGACGGATGAAAAAAAGAAAAGAAAATGTTTATTATTTCAAATGAAATCGCCACAGATGTTAGTAGATTTACCTCGCTGTGAGACAAGACGGTTAACGCCTTCATGGAAAAAGGGTGGGGTTGTCTATGGAAACATGATTGTATCCAGGCGTCCACTTCTTCGTTCGATGCAAACAGATTACTGCGGGGGTCCTCTTTCAGAAAAGAAAAGAAAAGAAAAGAAAAGAAAAACAGGTACACCTGCCTAATATCGTGTGGGGCCCCTGCGAGGACGCAGAAGTGCCGCAACACGACGTGCCATGAACCCGACTAATGTCTGAAGTAGTCCTGGAGGGAACTGACACCATGAATCCTACAGGGCTGTACATAACAGTGCGAGGGGTGGAGATCTCTTCTGAACAGCACCTTGCAAGACATCTCACATATGCTCAATAATGTTCATGTCTGGGGAGTTTGGTGGCCAGCGGAAGTGTTAGAAGAGTACTCCTAGAGCCACTCTGTAGCAATTATTGACGTGTGGGGTGTCGCATTGTCCTGCTGGAATTGCCCAAGTCCGTCGGAATGCGGAATGGACATAAATGGATGTAGGTGATCAGACAGGATGCTTACGTACATGTCACCTGTCAGAGTCGTATCTAGACGGTTCCATGACACACGCCCCACACCATTACAGAGCCTCCCCAGCTTGAACAGTCCCCTGCAGGGACCATGGATTCCTGAGGTTCTCTGCATACCCGTACACGTCCATCCGCTCGATCCAATTTGAAACGAGACTCGTCCGACCAGGTAACATGTTTCCTGTCATCAACAGTCCAACGTCGCTGTTGATGGACCCAGCCGAGGCGTAAAGCTTTCTGTCGTGCAGCCATCAAGGGTACACAAGTGGGACTTCGGCTGCAAAACCCCATATCAATGATGTTTTGTTGAATGCTTCGCACGCTGATAGTTGTTGATGGCCAGCACTGAAATCTGCAGCAATTAGTGGAAGGGTTGCACTTCTTTCACGTTGAACGATTCTCTTCAGTCGTCGGCCGGCCGGTGTGGCCGTGCGGTTCTAGGCGCTTCAGTCTGGAACCGCGTGACCGCTACGGTCGCAGGTTCGAATCCTGCCTCGGGCATGGATGTGTGTGATGTCCTTAGATTAGTTAGCTTTAAGTTGTTCTAAGTTCTAGGGGACTGATGACCACAGATGTTAAGTCCCATTGTGCTCAGAGCCATTTGAACCATTTTTTTTCTTCAGTCGTCATTTTTCCCTTTCTAGCAGGATCTCTTTCCGGCCGCAGCGATGTTGAAGATTTGATGTTTTACCGGATGTGCACGGTACACTCGTGAAATGGTCGTTTTTAGAAAACCCCCACTTCATCGCTACCTCGGAAATGCTATGTCCGATCGCTCGTGCGCCGACTATAACACCACGTTCAAACTCAAATTCACTTAAATTTTGATAACTTGTCATTGTAGCAGCAAATGGTTCAAATGGCTCTGAGCACTATGGGACTCAACATCTTAGGTCATAAGTCCCCTAGAACTTAGAACTACTTAAACCCAACTAACCTAAGGACATCACACACACCCATGCCCGAGGCAGGATTCGAACCTGCGACCGTAGCAGTCCCGCGGTTCCGGACTGCAGCGCCAGAACCGCTAGACCACCGCGGCCGGCCATTGTAGCAGCAGTAACCGATATAACAACTGCGCCACACAATTGTTGTCCGCCTGTTTATATATCTCTTTACTTGAATACGCATGCCTATATTAATTTCTTAGGCGCTTCAGTGTAGAAAGGGGTTTGCAGTGGAAGTTCTGCAGCGTAGTCCGAACGGGCGGCACTTTAAATGGTTCAAATGGCTCTGAGCACTATGGGACTTAACATCTATGGTCATCCGTCCCCTAGAACTTAGAACTACTTAAACCTAACTAACCTAACGACATCACACAACACCCAGTCATCACGAAGCAGAGAAAATCACTGACCCCGCTGGGAATTGAACCCGGGAACCCGGGCGTGGGAAGGGAGAACGCTACCGCACGACCACGAGCTGCGGACAGCCGGCACTTTACTTTTGCGGTATAATGGCCACCTGTCATCCAAATTGTTTTGACTAAGCAGCAGAATTTTGTCTTGGAATCCCTTATATATCCACCATATTGTCCCGATCTGTCCTCGTGCGATTTCCGCACTTTTTGGAGCCCAGAGAAACATTCATAGACGTCATTTATCATATTTTTCTTTTTTATTAGAGGTAGAGGAGCAAGCCTCGGTAGAATCATGGTTCCGTAGGAAGCCGCAAACATTATTCCGTCAAGACAACAACCGTTTTGTCTTATAGTGAGGTAAATGTATTAATACAGTACTGGTCATTAAAATTGCTACACCACGAAGATGACGTGCTACAGACGCGAAATTTAACCGACAGAAAGAAGATGCTGTGATATCCAAATGATAAGCTTTTCAGAGCATTCACACAAGGTTGGCGCCGGTGGCGACACCAACAACGTGCTGACACGAGGAAAGATTCCAACCGATTTCTCATACACAAACAGCAGTTAACCAGCGTTACCTGGTGAAAAATTCTTGTGATGCCTCGTGTAAGGAGGAGAAATACGTACCATCACGTTTCCAACTTTGATAAAGGTCGGATTGTAGCCTATGGCGTTGGTCGAGATCCAATGACTGTTAGCAGAATATGGAATCGGTGGGTTCAGGAGGGCAATACGGAACGCCGTGCTGGATCCCAGCGGCCTCGTATCACTAGCAATCGAGATGATAGGCATCTTATCCGCACGGCTGTAACGGATCGTGCAGCCACGTCTCGATCCCTGAATCAACAGATGGGGACGTTTGCAAGACAACAACCATCTGCACGAACAGTTCGACGACGTTTGCAGCAGCTGCTCGGAGACCGGCAGACAGAGCGCCTGCGATGGTGTACTCAACGACGAACCTGGGTGCACGAATAGCAAAACGTCATTTTTTCGGATGAATCCAGGTTCTGTTTACAGTATCATGATGGTCGCATCCGTGTTTGGCCACATCGCGGTGAACGCACGTTGGAAGCGTGTATTCGTCATCGCGATACTGGCGTATCACCCGGCGTGATGGTATGGGGTGCCATTGGTTACAAGTCTCGGTCACCTTTTTTTCGCATTGACGGCGTTACATTTCAGATGTGTTAAGACCCGTGGCTCTACCCTTCATTCGATCCCTGCGAAACCCCACATTTCAGCAGGATAATGCACGACCTCATGTTGCAGGTCCTTTACGGGCCTTTTGGATACAGAAAATGTTCGACTGCTGCTCTGGCCAGCACATTCTCCACATCTCTCACCAACTGAAAACGTCTGGTCAATGGTGGCCGAGCAACTGGCTCGTCACAATACGCCAGTCACTGTTCGTGATGAACTGTGATACCGTGTTGAAGCTGTATGGGCAGCTGAACCTGTACACGCCGTCCAAGCTATGTTTGACTCAATGCCCTGGAGTATCAAGCCCGTTATTACGGCGACAGAGGGTTGTTCTGGGTACTGATTTCTCAGGATCTATGCACCCAAATTGCGCGATAATGTAATCACATGTCAGTTCTAGTATAACATATTTGTCCAATGAATACCCGTTTATCATCTGCATTTCTTCTTGGTATAGCAATTTTAATGGCAAGTAGTGTAGATATGGCGATCACTTTCAAAATTTTGAAAAGTTTACTTACGTTTTTACATCTCTCTTTTTTATTTTACTGCTCCTTAGAGATAAGGCTGTGTAGCAGATGCAGTTTACAAAAGATCGGAGCAAACGGGTCAGGTACCTGAAGGTAATGACAGAAGAATACGTAAATTTTCTATCATTAGGTAAGTAGTTCTTTAACTACACGCTACAAATTAAAGTCCTTTGGCGCGTTCTTCTGCTTGTATGTGAAGACTAATCTGCTGAACTACTGTAGTGATTTTTATACGGTTTTCACTAACATTAGTAGTTGTCAGTAACGAGGAACAGGACGCCGTTTCCACGGCAACTCTCGATGTACCTCCGCTAGCAGCGTCTCACTATCGATGTAGCACCCTTGGTGTATTTTTTACAGAATTGACACTAGAGGACAGCGTTCTTTTAGCTGATCTTAAAGCTTTAACCTTTACAGTTTATATCTCATGACGAATAATTAGACTTATTTGATGTTACGATATAATATAACTGTAATTCACTTTCTACTTATCTCCAACATTTTATATCGACAGAGGCCGTTGGTCCTCGTCTATTGTAATCTTTGACAGCACTGTAGACTGCCACATCGGAATAGGACGCCGTTTCCACGGCAAACCTCGATATACACCCGCTAGCAGCGTCTCCCTCTCGATGTAGCAACATTTGGTGAATCTTCGCAGAACAGACGTTAGAGGGCAGCATACTTCTGATTTTAAACCAAGGAACCTTTACAGTTTTTTATGACGAATAGTCATTTATAATGATGTTACGATGTAATTTAATTATAACGCAATTTTTAATCTACTTCTTGTGTTAACGTAATCCTAGGCGTCTATCTGATTGGCTAGCAATGATGGCACACTCAGGACGGCGGGCGTGACCAAGCCTATTTAACAACCGTTCCCTCCTTGTCTGATTCCTCTGTCATGCCAGTCCCGCCTGGATATCTGCCCCCCACCCCCCAAATTCTATAAGTTCCCCCCGATCCTTGTGCGTCATGCACTCCGCCTCGCTTTCCATATGTGCCTCCCATCCTCCACGCGGATCCTCATTCCTTTCCCCTATCATCTGTCCAGGTCCCCCCACCTGCCCTCTGCTGTGGTATGCCATATGTGCCAACTTTTTAGTAAAGTGTTCACGTGAATGTTCAGTGTTGTTCATCTTTCCAAAGTGTTGCGAACAGAAATCATGCTGTTGCTGGGTGTGAATTTTATGTCTCTTGCAAACAGAAACCAGACTGTCGCCGTGTTTTTCAATTTTCTGTCTATTATTTTACCTGTCTGCTTCATATGTATTTTATTAGCATCATGATCCCTTTGTTTCTATGTTTCAAGTTCCACGATCTTTTCCCCCATGTTACCGTTTAAGCCTCCGATTTTATCGCCTGTTTTTATTGTTTATTATCTTCCTCTTTTTAAAACAAATTCTGTAGGCTGAAGAGCGGCATACTAAGCTGCTGCCAGCCCGCACCCTTCGGAGGGAATCGAAACTCAATAAAGAAAAAAAAAATTGTCTGATTTCTGCACACCCACCCTGAATCCAATACCACTCCCAATGTCGTCCTGGCGTCCCACAACCTCCTTGGCCTCATGACGGGGGACGCCCTCCACCCTACTGGCAGTGACCATCTCCATGTCCTCCTCACCGTATCAGACGGTCGTCGCCCCCGTCCCAACCCTCGCTTCGACCCTCCCCAAAAATATGTCCATGACTATTCCCGTTCCGACTGGAATGCCTACCCTCACTACCCGGATCGGTAGCCACCCTGATGACATTACCCGTGCCGCCTCCTTTCTCCAGCAGACCTTGTCTGAGGCCGTGGAGGCCCACATCTCTACCGTCGCCTTCCTCCCGCACCATCCCACTTTACCCCCACAGGCAGTCCTCCTCCTCCGAGAATACCGCCGTCTCTACCGTGCCTTCCTTCACACGCGAGACCGGGACACACTACGACGCCACCGGCAACTACAAATACGCGCCCGAAACTTGCTCTCGGCCAAGACATGCACCCGTCTTAATGCTACCCTCCCAATCAACTCGTGTAAGTACTGGTCCGCCTGCCGCCGCCTTACCGGATCTAACCCCCCCCCCCCTAGTACCCTCTCCTTCATGATGACCACCCCTTTCCTCATAACGTTAGTAAGGCCAATCACTTTGCTTCTTACCTCTCCGATGTCTTTGCCATCCCTGAAGATCCCCAGTTCGATTACTCCCTCTTCCCTGATGTCCGCGATCGAACTGACAACTCTGCCCCTCATGTACAGGGTAAAGAGAATTTAAACCGACAAACTCTGGGAGGTTGTAGGGGACATCAAAACAAATATTTTTCCCTAATGTCATTTTTTCCTATGAGGAGTATTTAAAGCGGTAGAGGAAGATTTCTCTGGCGGCAAATAACCAACACTTTTCTATTTTTTATGACCAAGAGACAACACATTAGCAGAACCCAATTTCAATTACAGTAGATTTTCAAAAATGCCTCCATTGACACATAAACAAAGATTACACCGTCGGATCATGTTCTGTCTAACACGGGTAAAAACCCCAGGAGTATCCTGAATTGTTCCTGCTGCTGTTACTATCCGGGCAAGCAGATCCGCTTCTGATGCAACAGGAGTTGCGTAAACAAGGTTGCGCATCTCTCCCCACACAAAAACGTCCAGAGGGAACATATCCGGGGATCGAGCAGGCATGGTACAGAACCACCTCTGCCAATCCACGTTTCTGGGAACCGTCGGTCCAGGAATCGACGCACACGACGACTTAAATGTGCCGGCGCCTCA
This sequence comes from Schistocerca cancellata, assembly GCF_023864275.1. Classification (NCBI taxonomy): domain Eukaryota; kingdom Metazoa; phylum Arthropoda; class Insecta; order Orthoptera; family Acrididae; genus Schistocerca; species Schistocerca cancellata. The sequence goes on from NC_064635.1 coordinate 129,967,223, forward strand.
TCATGTTGTAGGGAGCGGGACGTCTTCCAGTAATTTTGGCAATGCTCTGGCAAGAAAATTGTAATAGTGCCCGCCATTTAATGACCTAGGTAGCAGATACGGCCCAATTAAACAGTCCCCAATAACACTGACCCACACATTAACGAAGAACCGCACTTGATGAGCGCTAGTAACTGTGGCATGTAGGTTATCCTCACTCCAAACATGCGAATTGTTCATGTTGAAGACTCCATCACGCCCGAACGTTGCTCCAGCTGTAAACAACATAGGGGATGGAAATGTAGGATTTTTTTCACACTGTTCCAGGTAACACTGCGAAAACTGTGCTCTGGGTGGATAATCAACTGGTTTCAGGTTGTGGACACGCTATAAGTGAAATGGAAGTAACAGTTGCTCTCGAAGGACTGCTCTTACATTCGTCTGATTCGTCCCCATTTTACGTGCAATTGCACGAGTGCTGATTGAAGGATCCCGCTCCTCATACTGCAAGACAGCTTCCTCAAATTGCAGCGTTCTTACCGTGCGACGGCGTCCCTGTCCAGGTAATCCGATGAATGACCCGGTCTCACGCAGACGTTGTTACACAGCAGCAAAGGTCGTATGAAGCGGGATACGGCGATTAGGATATTTACGAAGATAGTAACTTGTTCTCGAAGAACAGTTACTGTTGATGACCGTGCGGCTGTTCCCTGCAATAAACGATGACTAACTGAAAACTTCAGCTGCCGACAGGTGTTGTTGATATACCTCGATGTGGACAGCTGAAAATGTATGCCCCGACCGGGACGAACCCGGAATCTCCTGCTTACATGGCAGACGCTCTATCCATCTGAGCCACTGAGGACACAGATGAATAGCGCGACTGCAGGGACTTATCCCTTGCACGCTTCCCGTGATGAATGGCAGATAGCTCTAAATTTAGAAAAATTACGAGTATTTACGGTGGGAAAACCAACCTGCAATGTCCAGACGCGCTACTTGACATAGTCACGTCGACTAACTACATAGGCGTAACATTGCTAAGCGATAGCAAATGAAACGACCGTGTGAAAATTACGGTACGGAAGGCGAACCGTCGACTTTGGTTTACTAAGAATGTTAGGAAAGTGTGGGTCATTTCTAAAGGTTCAAAAGGCTCTAAGCACTATAGGAATTAATATCTGAGGTCATCAGTCACCTAGACTGAGAACTACTTAAAACTAACTAACCTAAGGACATCACACACATCCATTCCCGAGGCAGGATTCGAACCTGCGACCGTAGCAGCAGCGAGGTTCTGACTGAAGCGCCTAGAACCGCTCGGTCACAACGGCCGGCCATTTGTAAAGGAAACAGCATATAGGACGCTAGTGCACCCTATTCTTGAGTACTGTTCGAGTATTTGAAATCCGTACGCCGTCGGGTTAAGAGAAGACATCGAAGCAGTTCAGAGAGGGACGCTAGATGTATCAACGGTAGGTTCGAACTCAAATGAGAATCCCTAGTGAGAAGGCATCGTTCTTTCCGCAAAAACATTATTGAGAAAATTTAGAGAACTGGCACTTGCAGAACGATTCTGCGGTGCCAACATTCATTGAGCGTAAGGACCAGGAAAACAAGACAAAAGAAACTAGGTCTCAAACGGAGGCATACAGACGTCGACCTTCCATCACTCTGTTTTCAAACAGAACAGGAAATGATATGACTAATATTGGTATTCGGTACCCTCTGCCACGAGCCGTATATTGGCTTGCGGAGTATGAGTGTAGATGTACACTACTGGCCATTAAAATTGCTACACCAAGAAGAAATGCAGATGATACACAGGTATTCATTGCACAATTATATTATACTAGAACTGACATGTGATTACGCAATTTGGGTGCATAGATCCTGAGAAATCAGTACTCAGAACAACCACATCTGGCAGTAATAACGGCTTTCATACGCCTAGGCATTGAGTCAAACAGAGCTTGGATGGCGTATACAGATACAGCTGCCGATGCAGCTTCAACACGATACCACAGATTATCAAGAGTAGTGACCGGCGTATTGTGACGAGCCAGTTGCTCGGCCACCATTGACCAGACGTTTTCAATTGGTGAGAGATCTGAAAAATGTGCTGGCCAGGGCAACAGTCGAACATTTTCTGTATCCAGAAAGGTCCGTACAGGACCTGCAACATGCAGTCGTGCATTATCCTGCTGAAATGTAGGGTTTCGCAGGGATCGAATGAAGGGTAGAGCCACGGGTCGTAATACATCTGAAATGTAACGTCCACTGTTCAAAGTGCCGTCAATGTGAACAATGGGTGACCGAGACGTGTAACCAATGGCACCTCATACCATCACGCCGGGAAATACGCCAGTATAGCGATGACGAATACGCGCTTCCAAGGTGCGTTCACCGCGATGTCGCCAAACACGGATGCGACCATCATGCTGCTGTAAACAGAACCTGGATTCATCGACGTGTGACCACGTTCGTCGTTGAGTACACCATCGCAGGCGCTGCTGTCTGTGATGCAGTGTCGAGGGTAACCACAGCCACGGTCTCCGAGGTGACAATGCATGCTGCTGCAAACGTCGTCGAACTGTTCGTGCTGATGGTTGTTGTCTTGCAAACGTCCCCATCGGTTGACTCGGGAATCGAGACGTGGCTGCAAGATCCGTTACAGCCATGCGGATAAAATGTCTGTCATCTCGACTGCTAGTGATACCAGGCCGCTGGGATCCATCACGGCGTTCCGTATTACTCTCCTGAACCCACGGATTCCATATTCTGCTAACAGTCATTGGATCTCGACCAACGCTAGCAGCAATGTCGTGATACAATAAACCGCAATCGCGATAGGCTACAATCCAACCTTTATCAAAGTCGGAAACGTGATGGTACGCGTTTCCCCTCCTTATACGAGGCATCACAACAACGTTTCACCAGGCAACGCCGGTCAACTGCTGTTTGTGTATGAGAAATCCGGTTGGAAACTTTTTTCATGTCAGCACGTCGTAGGGTCGCCACCGGCGCCAACCTTGTGTGAATGCTCTGCAAAGTTAATCATTTGCATATCACAGCATCTTCTTCCTGTCGGTTACATTTCGCGTCTGCAGCACGTCATCTTCGTGGTGTAGCAATTTTAATGGCCAGTTGTGTAGTTGTAGAGATGCGTCATCATGTTGTGCTTCGCTTCGTCATTGACAGTAACGACGTTGCAGGGACTAATGGGGGCGGGTTTGGTGTACAGGACGACGGCGACCCCAATGTGCGCAGCCGAGCGGGGAAGTCTCCGTCTCCAGCCTAAGCGGCTACCCCGGCGTCCGGACACGTTCGCCTCCATCTGACGCTCCCGTATCAGTTACACGGCGATGGCTTCCTCCACGGCGAGTCCCTGACCCCTCGGCTCAGCTCACTCGCCCAGTGCCGTACCAGGACAGCCTGAAGGACGTCTCAAGGTGGCCTTCACAACTACACTCCGTCCATCATAAGAATAAACCTCACGTAAACAAACACAAACGCGATGACTGGTCGGAAGCAGTAGCATACGTACACTGGTGTTGTTATGCTCTTGAAAATAGGTCCTACTTATGTACAGGGCTATTACAAATGATTGAAGCGATTTCATAAATTCACTGTAGCTCCATTCATTGACATATGGTCACGACACACAACAGATACGTAGAAAAACTCATAAGTTTTGTTCGGCTGAAGCCGCAGTTCAGGTTTCTGCCGCCAGAGCGCTCGAGAGCGCAGTGAGACAAAATGGCGACAGAAGCCTAGAAAGCATATGTCGCGCTTGAAACGCACTCACATCAGTCAGTCATAACAGTGCAACGACACTTCAGGACGAAGTTCAACAAAGGTCCACCAACTGCTAACTCCATTCGGCGATGGTATGCGCAGTTTAAAGCTTCTGGATGCCTCTTTAAGGGGAAATCAACGGGTCGGCCTGCAGTGAGCGAAGAAACGGTTGAACGCGTGCGGGCAAGTTTCACGCGTAGCCCGCGAAAAACTGGCTCATGCCACAACTGGAGACCGACAGCGCCGACTTCATCTTTCAACAGGATGGTGCTCCACCGCACTTCCATCAACATGTTCGGCATTTCTTAAACAGGACATTGGAAAACCGATGGATCGGTCGTGGTGGAGATCATGATTAGCAATTCATGTCATGGCCTCCACGCTCTCCCGACTTAACCCCATGCGATTTATTTTTGTGGGGTTATGTGAAAGATTCAGTGTTTAAACCTCCTCTACCAAGAAACGTGCCAGAACTGCGAGCTCGCATCAACGATGCTTTCGAACTCATTGATGGGGACATGCTGCGCCGAGTGTGGGAGGAACTTGATTATCGGCTTGATGTCTGCCGAATCACTAAAGGGGCACATATCGAACATTTGTGAATGCCTAAAAAAATTTTTGAGTTTTTGTGTGTGTGTGTGCAAAGCATTGTGAAAATATCTCAAATAATAAAGTTATTGTAGAGCTGTGAAATCGCTTCAATCATTTGTAATAACCCTGTATTAGACATATTACTACTAAATTACAGTAAATAAAACTTCAAGAAATTCTAATGTATTACCAGCCATCAACGTTTATCTTAATCACGCTTTAGCTGTGTAGTTTTTATTTCAAAAATCGTGTACGCTCGCTGTGCACCGTTGTGTTATGATTGTCGCGCTGTTAATGCCCAGTATGTAAATGGCTGAAACAGCTTCCTCTTCCCTCCTGAAACACGCGTGTGGAACGCGGTTAGAAAGTGCGCAGAAATAGGTTGCTCTTAATGGTTTTCACAAATTCACAGATATAATCAGAAACTAGGGACCGTAGTAGGTACAGTCGTGGACAAAACGAGCGAGACCCCTCGCCTTTTCGTTATGCTGATCCGCACGGCTTTAAAGTCTGCACCAGAGCATAACAGGCAAGGCGACCAAGTGCTACCAACATACTATGCACAGGCGTGAAATTGAAAAATTGTCCGAACTCTGTCACACTGTTTTCAATCATCTGTAAGACTAATGCTGATTAGTGTGTTAAACACAACACCTAAATATAAGATATAAATGAAAGAAGAAACGCTAATTAGTAGGAACTGAATTAATAAAAATGAATGTCAGCTTATCGAGATAACATAGCTGTTTTAGTAAGACAAAGTACTCCAGATCGTTACGAATTAGCAAAATATTATGCGCATTCGGCCGCAAAACTGTCTGTGTCATCGTTCAGACCAGTCATACTGGATCCTAACATAGAAGCTCATTTATTTACACCACCAAGGGACCGTATACCGCAGGAACTGCGATACATTTCCGCTTATTATGTCTACGCGAGGGAAACGGGTTTTAAGAGTTGTGTAGACAGATAGACGGTCAAGAAAGTGAGAATAGTAGGGTTCCATTTTTACCGATTTAGGTGACGAAATCCTAAGAACGAAATAGCTACGACAGTTACTGAAGATGAAGCCCGCATAAATAATTCTGTCTACTCTTTATTCGAAATTTCCCAGTTGCAGTCGATTCCTCAGCATATTAATCGTAGCTACGAACCAAAACACGCTTACAGGAATGCAAATATAGTTCCTTTGCCTATACACGTGATAATTCAGATCCCAGTATTAATGCCAATGCGTTTTAGAAGTGCGAGCATTCCCATTGCTAGCTAGCTTAAGAAACACTTCGGCTAATGAACGTTTTCTGGCTGTGGCGAGTCTAATGGAGAATTCGAAACATTGTAGAATACGTTTGGCAGCTACGTCGCCGTTTATTTCCTGGGTTGTGCAGAATTATCCTACTAAATTTACTCGCTAGTAACAGTATCTTGTTATTTCGATAAACATTCCGATTGATTGTCACATGAGCAGTGACATAAAGGTAGAAAATTCATGTTTTTGAGTCCAGAAAGCTCTATGCAACAGAAACTGCAAATCATTTAGCCATTTTCATTGCGAAATTGCTGGCTTATTCATGTCTGGGGTAATAATAGAGGGCTGTTTGCCTGGGTTGTCTGCTAGTGTAGTGAAAGGTGTTTGCTACTGCAAGGGTGGTCTGGTTTGTTTTCTGTTCTAATCTCGATGGAGGTAGATAGACTATCAGTAAAGCAATTTTAAGAAATTTTCGCGCCCCCAATACGTTTTACTGCTACCTTTATTCTGTACCACTACCCTGTGGATGTCAATATGAAACTCTTGTAGAATTTCATACATGTTACTGCCTACTTTTTCCGCTTCTGTCAATAGTTGGATTGACTTAAGTGTGGCACTGAAATATTTTTAACTGAATTTCGTTATGCATCTTCACGCATTGCTAAATTTGCACACTTTTATGGTAGGTCAGTTACAGTAATTCAGAACTGGTCTGAACGTTGCCACAGACCGTTCCGCGGCCGAATGCGCATATTTTGCTAATTCGTAACGATCTGGGGTATTTTGTCTTACCAAAACAGCTAGGTTATCTCGATAAGCTGAAATTCATTTTTATTAATACAGTTCATACTAATTAGCGTTTCTTCTCTCAGTTACATCTTATATTTACGTGTTCTGCTTAACACACTAATCAGCACTGCCGGCCGATGTGGCCGAACGGTTCTAGTCGCTTCAGTCTGGAACCGCGTGACTGCTTCGGTCGCAGGTTCGAATCCTGTCTCGGGCATCGATGTGCGTGATGTCCTTAGGTTAGTTAGGTTTAAGTAGTTCTAAGTTCTAGGGGACTGATGACCTCCGTTGTTAAGTCCCTTAGTGCTCAGAGCCCTTTGAACCATTTGAACTAATCAGCATTAATGTAGTCTTACACATGATTGAAAACAGTCTTACAAAGTTCGGATAGTTTTTCAATTTCACGCCTGTGCATAGTATGTTGGTAACACTTCGTCGCCTTGCCTGTTATGCTGTGTAGCAGACTTTAAAGCTGTGCGGATCAGCATAACGAACAGGCGAAGGGTCTCGCTCGTTTTGTCCACGACTGTACATACAGTTTAGACGTGGCTAGAAGTTGGACGTATAGCGGAGGCGGTAGCGTAATAGATTACTTCATGGGGCGCTGGTTCAAGTCTTCTCTGCATCAATTTTTTTTTTCTCGTTCACTTTGAAAAACCTGCTTCTCTTAATTGTAAAATTCAACATTTTTTTGTGAATAACGCACGGCTTCTTGTTCTTTATTGCAAATTGCACGCGAAATTGCTTTTTTCATTTCAAATATAAATTCTTAATTACCGATTTTTCTGAAAGACTGTTGATTAAACTAAGAAAACATGACAATTTAACTTTTAAGGCAAAAATGAAAAACCAGATACTCTTTACTTGGACTGTGCCATCGTTTTCTACTGCAGATGTAGATAAGTGTTGTAGAAACACGGAAAACAATCGTTTTCACAGCATCGAGCACACCGTACAAATGCTGCATTTTTACATTTGCCACTGTACCATCACAATACCAACGCAACAGAACCGATCTGGAGCCAAGTTACGGATCTGCCCCGAGAAGTAACAAGACTGTTAAGCTGCCAGACATACTGGAACTAACAGAACGTTGGCGGGACATATAACGGCTCGTCATAAAAGAAAATGCGGCGCCTGGTTGGTTTCGTGGAATCTGTTGTTGACAGGCTCTTTATCGACGTAGCAGAGGACAGTTCTAGAACTGAAATGTATTTCTCGGATTCGGATGAGGAAGCAGCTAAGAGATTACCCGACGATTGCCTTCAGTATTCAACGGTACTTTGAATTGTTGCAGTATGCTTCTGCATCAAACACAGCTCGCTCAGAAAAATTACCCTGTGTTTAAGTTACATTTTTTTTTCATCACTCTTGTTTGTAATTAGAATACTATGTCAGGGGGAAACGAGAGCACTTTATCCTTTCCGTATGGTTCTCTAAGAAGCGCACGAGCCGGCCGCGGTGGTCTAGCGGTTCTGGCGCTGCAGTCCGGAACCGCAGGACTGCTACGGTCGCAGGTTCGAATCCTGCCTCGGGCATGGATGTGTGTGATGTCCTTAGGTTAGTTAGGTTTAAGTAGTTCTAAGTTCTAGGGGACTTATGACCTAAGATGTTGAGTCCCATAGTGCTCAGAGCCATTTGAACCATTTTTTTGAAGCGCACGATAGTGCTGGAGTTTGGCCGAATATTACTTCACTCTGTAAAAATTAAATGAGATTCGAAGCTGTATTGTTTCTTTGCTCGTCTCTTTTTACATCTGAACTGTGACTGGTCACATCATTGTAGGACCGCTGGCTGGCCAGTGCTGTCCAAGTTTAATGCGTGAAACGAAAGCCAATGAGATCCAAGCAAAGGCGGAAGAATACCTGGCGTAATGCTTACATCAAGTTTATTCTTATGGTGAGCAGAGTATATACGACGCGCCCTGTCTGCTAAACAACTACCGCTAGACCGTCTGTAATGTTACAGTCTACTCCGTACGTAATCAACGCTTTCTTACATTTTTTTCCTAGAGAGCCTGTTTTTCTGCTTTTTATTATTGATCCTATATGGCCGTAGCTCGATTATTTGATTGTCTTATGCCGATTCCTGGAGCAGTTTTGGTTGACCCAGCTCTTCATACCGGTTGCAAACTTTCCTCATACCCGATTTTTGTAGCACCTTCACACACCATTTCTGATATTTCTGCATACGTATAAGCTTCTTCGCGGAGTGTTAGCGCCTTGCTCCGTTTACGTCAGTGGTTTCCAACCTGGGGGGTAAAACGAAATTTTCTGAGGGGTAAAAGCTAAACGATTCGATTCTTTTTCCATCACGAAACTAAATTATTTTAAAAACATCAGTACTATCGCCACAATTTTGTAAGACTCTAATGTTGATTGTATAAGTTATCAGTAATTACATTTTCTCAATTAGTAGCATTAATGCGGTGGAGGTTACAGGTTCCTCACATAATCTATCCTCTACAAACATGTATTGTACTTTGTCCCGTACATTGGTAACGAGAAAAGGGAGACATATACCTAACAAGTGCTAAATATCCCAAGAAAACATCGTCTCCAAGTTGTAGATTGTACCTGCAGTAGTCCAGAAATTGCTCCATTACTCGCCTCGAAACAGATAAATGAATTAATTGACAGCGCGGCACAGCAGTAACTACATAAGTGGTACTACACTATCTGTATCAAGTTTTATTATTATTATTAGAGTGGTTAGACACAAAGCATTTGAAGTTGTCCAATGTCTGCAAGTCCAGAAATAAGGGTTGCAGCAATGAAGTGATTTACACATCTGAACTTGTTTGATCTTAAATGGGGTTGTAGTGCGTAGGTCAAGCAGTGCCGCAATAAAGAGAATCAATCCAGGGGAATCAACAAGTATCTACCCTCACTGTGGACAGTTAGCTTTCTTTTCTGAGAAGGAGTTACGGGTAGCACTTGTGATGCACCACGAATTCCTTAGCCATTCATTCAAACATACACACACGTACACACACACAAATTTCATTCATCTTTCATCATTTTAAAAATAAAAGTAAAAAATAAATAAAAACGAAAAGTCTTTCATTCTACAATTTAGTAAGGTGCTAAAATTGGTGATAATGTGGGCGAGGAAGAGGGGGGGGGGACAACAGATGGCGGGGGGAGGGCAGCGGTACTAGCTAACGTGTCATTGCACTCAGGGGTAATGGTCTAAGAAATGTTGGGAACCATTGCCATAGATAATATGCATAGGCGGCCGCCGCCATTTCTTTGCCAGAATTCGCGCGGGAAATACTGTCGCTTGTTGACACGTATTTCACACTCAAATGATAGGAGAAATTCTAGGGTGTTATTTAGTATATGACAGCTATAATTTACGTGGAGTAAATTAAAGCGTGGAGTGACGCAGTGTATATACCATTTATTACAAAGTTCTGGAAAAAAACCTAGGAAAAAATAGAGTTTCATATGTATTGTTGAATCGATTTCAGTGCTTCCTCCTCGTATTTTCATTCTCGAAATTAGTAGCCGCTACGTTTCATATAGTTTTTTCCTTCCAAGCGAACATATTTTGGATGGTGTCATTACGGTTCTAGAAACTGTTTTATACGGCAAAAATCGAGAAGACACATTTCTAATGATGTTCAGAAACGCTAAAGAATGAAAGCATCGCAAAACAACTTCACAGTAGCTGATTTTCGAAAACGTAACGCCTGTTATTATGGATACTTGCAGTTTCATATGTTTAGTAATTAAATATAGAACGATCATAATCCAAGATTTATTAACTGATATTTGAGTTCGATAAATGCATTTCAAATATAAGCAAAAAAATAATTTAGTGAGAGTGAGATTCGTACTGCCGATAGCACAATTGTTAACATTCAGTGTTATTTACGTACATATTGGTGACATTACAGTAGATAGGTGCAATATTTTGTAGTTATAGTGCTCAGAAATTTTCGAGTCGGCTTTTTTCTTCACAAGCTAAGAAATCTGTAGACATTGCATGTTACGGACCGAAACAGTTTTTCAAGAGTCCTCAGAACAATAAACCAACTGCATGAAGTACTGCGAACATACTACTCGAGAGACCCCCACGGCAATATGAATAAATAAATAAAATAAAAAATAATGGTGTCGCAGCTCATCAATCAGTCACGTGCGATTGCACCAATGGCCACTCTCTCTCCGTATATAGGCTCTCTAATAGACAGGTGGCAGCCGCAGTCTTTAAAAAAAGGTAAAATTACAGCGAAGCACTGCAAAATCAATGACTACTTAAGAGTCAGTATTTGTATAAACGTATCTGTGAAATGTGGCTTAAAAGAGCAGGCATCTTTAAGATTTATAAGGACGAACACAACCATTGCTAACCTTTTTCATGACATGTGAAAATTTCTTGTATGTCTTTTTGGACCACTACTCTAGTTCATGAAAATTCCGTTGGGACCGTCCAAAATGTGACATTCTTAACTTCTAAATGTGTGACTATAAATGTAATGGTAGTAAAAGAACATTTGCACCATGTGTTTCTTCCAACATTCTTTTTTAAAAGTCATTGCAACATAATTATGCGAAAACAATTCTAAACTTTCGCTACTTCTTGAATAATAATGAAAGGATAAAAGACGTTCTTATCCTCGAATAATCAGGGAAAAACAGTCCTCATTTCTTTGAATGTAATATCCTCTTTCCTAGACTGTGCGTAGCACATTACAAAAAATAGCTCGATATACGAGTATAAAAATAACTGCAAAATGGACATAATCTATCCATCCACAATAAAGTGCTTTTTTTCTGCTCAGTCTTCCAGAGTCAGAAGAGTCAAATTAGGAACTTAAAAAAAATTTCGACATAACAGACATTTGATGTATTATACCATATGTTGCTAGTTAATATCAATGTATTTGAATTTGGTAAAGATGAAAAAGGTAATGAGACAAATTCAGTTAAAATAGGAGAGGGGAGATCCAACACGTTACATACGTATGAATTGTCGTTGAGTGATGATGCAAACATGGTATTGTTACAGGAAGTCGAGCAAAGAGCACTCGATTGTTTCCTGAGGGCTTTAGCACCGGAAATGATTAGGAGGGAGCACACTGGTACACCCGATCTTCCCGCAGCGGTTAGGCTAGCAAAGGAATTTGAAGAGAGTGACGATGAAACGGGGGTAGCGCATCGACGAAATGCGTTTGCAGCAAATATAAGATGCTTTAAGTGTGGGCGTATGGGGGGTGTGCTGAGACAGTGCTGCTATTCACGGAGCAGCAGGATGGTGTGAACCACCGGCAGTTTGAAGGGAATAATGGTAGATATGATCTGGGTGGTAATAAACTCAAAAGAGGACCTCAGTAAGGGAACCCAGTAAAAGCAAATACTGTAAATACGAATGTGGGTGTCGTAGATGGTAAGAAGTTTAAGTTTTCGTTTGTCACAGGGGCACATGTGTCGATGGCCTTGAGAGATTTAGTGGATAGGAGGCAGTGGGGCCCCCCATGTTACACTTTGCGTGGAGTGGGGGATAACGATTTACAGGGCGACAATTATTCAAATATATGGAAGCTGCTTTATGCATGCAGCTTTACTGTATGATTAAATGATGATGGCGTCCTCTTGGGTGAAATATTCTGGAGGTAAAATAGTCCCCCATTCGGATCTCCGGGCGGGGACTACTCAAGAGGATGTCGTTATCAGCAGAAAGAAAACTGGCGTTCTACGGATCGGAGTGTGGAATGTCAGATCCATTAATCGGGCAGGTAGGTTAGAAAATTTAAAAAGGGAAATGGATAGATTAAAGTTATATATAGTGGGAATTAGTGAAGTTCAGTGGCAGGAGGAACAAGACTTCTGGTCAGGTGACTGCAGGGTTATAAACACAAAGTTAAATAGGGGTAATGCAGGAGTAGGTCTAATAATGAATAGGAAAATAGGAATGCTGGTAAGCTACTACAAACAGCATAGTGAACGCATTATTGTGGCCAAGATAGATACGAAGCCCACACCTACTACAGTAGTACAAGTTTATATGCCAACTAGCTCTGCAGATGACGAAGAAATTGAAGAAATGTATGATGAAATAAAAGAAATTATTCAGACAGTGAAGGGAGACGAAAATTTAATAGTCATTGGTGACTGGAATTCGAGTGTAGGAAAAGGGAGAGAAGGAAACGTAGTAGGTGAATATGGATTGGGGCTAAGAAATGAAAGAGGAAGCCGCCTGGTAGAATTTTGCACAGAGCACAACTTAATCATAGCTAACACTTGGTTTAAGAATCATGATAGAAGGTTGTATACATGGAAGAACCCTGGAGACACTAAAAGGTATCAGATAGATTATATAATGGTAAGACAGAGATTTAGGAACCAGGCTTTAAATTGTAAGACATTTCCAGTGGCAGATGTGGACTCTGACCACAATCTATTGGTTATGACCTGTAGATTAAAACTGAAGAAACTGCAAAAAGGTGGGAATTTAAGGAGATGGGACCTGGATAAACTGAAAGAACCAGAGGTTGTACAGAGTTTCAGGGAGAACATAAGGGAACAATTGACAGGAATGGGGGAAAGAAATACAGTAGAAGAAGAATGGGTAGCTTTGAGGGATGAAGTAGTGAAGGCAGCAGAGGATCAAGTAGGTAAAAAGACGAGGGCTAGTAGAAATCCTTGGGTAACAGAAGAAATATTGAATTTAATTGATGAAAGGAGAAAATATAAAAATGCAGTAAATGAAGCAGGCAAAAAGGAACACAAACGTCTCAAAAATGAGATCGACAGGAAGTGCAAAATGGCTAAGCAGGGATGGCTAGAGGACAAATGTAAGGATGTAGAGGCGTATCTCACTAGGGGTAAGATAGATACTGCCTACAGGAAAATTAAAGAGACTTTTGGAGATAAGAGAACCACTTGTATGAACATCAAGAGCTCAGACGGAAACCCAGTTCTAAGCAAAGAAGGGAAAGTAGAAAGGTGGAAGGAGTATATAGAGGGTCTATACAAGGGCGATACACTTGAGGACAATATTATGGAAATGGAAGAGGATGTAGATGAAGATGAAATGGGAGATACGATACTGCGTGAAGAGTTTGACAGAGCACTGAAAGACCTAAGTCGAAACAAGGCGCCGGGAGTAGACAACATTCCGTTGGAACTACTGACGGCCTTGGGAGAGCCAGTCCTGACAAAACTCTACCATCTGGTGAGCAAGATGTATGAAACAGGCGAAATACCCACAGACTTTAAGAAGAATATAATAATTCCAATCCCAAAGAAAGCAGGTGTTGACAGATGTGAAAATTACCGAACAATCAGTTTAATAAGCCACAGCTGCAAAATACTAACATGAATTCTTTACAGACGAATGGAAAAACTAGTAGAAGCCGACCTCGGGGAAGATCAGTTTGGATTCCGTAGAAATACTGGAACACGTGAGGCAATACTGACCTTACGACATATCTTAGAAGAAAGATTAAGGAAAGGCAAACCTACGTTTCTAGCATTTGTACACTTAGAGAAAGCATTTGACAATGTTGACTGGAATACTCTCAAATTCTAAAGGTGGCAGGGGTAAAATACAGGGAGCGAAAGGCTATTTACAATTTGTACAGAAACCAGATGGCAGTTATAAGAGTCGAGGGACATGAAAGGGAAGCAGTGGTTGGGAAGGGAGTAAGACAGGGTTGTAGCCTATCCCCGATGTGATTCAATCTGTATATTGAGCAAGCAGTAAAGGAAACAAAAGAAAAATTCGGGGTAGGTATTAAAATTCATGGAGAAGAAATAAAAACGTTGAGGTTCGCCGATGACATTGTAATTCTGTCAGAGACAGCAAAGGACTTGGAAGAGCAGTTGAACGGAATGGATGGCGTCTTGAAGGGAGGATATAAGATGAACATCAACAAAAACAAAACGAGAATAATGGAATGTAGTCAAATTAAGTCGGGTGATGTTGAGAGTATTAGATTAGGAAATGAGACACTTAAAGTAGTAAAGGAGTTTTGCTATTTGGGGAGCAAAATAACTGATGATGGTCGAAGTAGAGAGGATATAAAATGTAGACTGGCAATGACAAGGAAAGCGTTTCTGAAGAAGAGAAATTTGTTAACATCGAGTATAGATTTAAGTGTCAGGAAGTCATTTCTGAAAGTATTTGTATGGAGTGTAGCCATGTATGGAAGTGAAACATGGACGGTAAATAGTTTGGACAAGAAGAGAATAGAAGCTTTCGAAATGTGGTGCTACAGAAGAATGCTGAAGTTAGATGGGTAGATCACATAGCTAATGAGGAAGTATTGAACAGGATTGGGGAGAAGAGAAGTTTGTGGCACAACTTGACCAGAAGAAGGGATCGGTTGGTAGGACATGTTCTGAGGCATCAAGGGATCACCAATTTAGTATTGGAGGGCAGCATGGAGAGTAAAAATCGTAGGGGGAGACCAAGAGATGACTACACTAAGCAGATTCAGAAGGATGTAGGTTGCAGTAGGTACTGGGAGATGAAGAAGCTTGCACAGGATAGAGTAGCATGGAGAGCTGCATCAAACCAGTCTCAGGACTGAAGACCACAACAACAACAACAACATGTAAGAAACCTAAAGTAGTCATAAACTACGGCGTGCACACACTTTATTCAACATGTCAACGTCCCTACAGATATTCGGATTTAGATTATGACATGTTCGATATGCCTGCAGCAAATAGTTCAAATGGCTCTAAGCACTATGGGGCTTCACATCTGAGGTCCCCTAGACTTACAAGTACTTAAACCTCACTAACCAAAGGACATCATACACATCCATGTCCGAGGCATGATTCGAACCTGCGACCGTAGCAGCAGCGAGGTTCCGGATTGAAGCCCGTAGAACCGGTCGGTCACAACGGCCGTATGCCTGTATCATCAGCAATTATGTGGCGCAGGCGAATAGCGAAATTCTACAGTACCCACTAAAGTGTCGCAACATCGATGCTATCGATAACCTCAGGAATGGCTGTTTTCAGCTCAGCAATGGTTTTGGGGTTATTCATGCCTCGAGATAACTGGCTGTTGTTGTGTCGTTTTCATCGTCATCATCGTTCACCCCATTACGATGGGAGGAAGGCAATAGCAAACCACCTCCGGTAGTGCGGGTCTCCCGCATCGCCCCCTATGCCCCTCGGAGTATGGAACATCATCATCATCCAAAATTAAAGCAACGAACGGCTGTTTCCCCATCCTGTGTGTAACTCACAATGTAAACAAACAAACTGTCAACGAGATGTCCGTAAGATTGTGTTCTGCACGGAAGATTGGCATTCCGGCCAACAGACAACCACGCCAACAATGACGGCAGGTAGTGTTTGCCAGCTAGCCCCACATCCAGAGTCGCTGTGTACACAGTCATGGATGTGCAGTATAGCACAGAGAAGATGCGTACCAGACTCTCTGCGGTGGAGGACCAGAGAAACAAGGAGGCAGGACAGTCGCAAACTGATTTGGGCAATGACTTAGTGTGAATCGTTATGTTGTTTCCCAGATGTGGCGACGGTTTATAGAAACCGGAACAGTATACCGAAGACCAGGGCAGGGACGATTACATGTGGCTTCTAAAGAGAGGACCTTTCTTGGGCTGTAAGAGCACGACGTACCGCCTTAGTACCGCAAGACAACTGGCGTGTGAGATCGCAGCACCCACTGGACATATTCTATCGAGGCAAATAGTGTGCAGAAGGCTTCGGCAGAGTGGCCTTTATTGTCGGAAATATGCTTTATGTCTACCTATGATGCGTCTTCACTGAAGCACCGTCTAGAGTGCAGTCATCAACAAGCCACCTGGACGGTCGAACAGTGGGACAATATGGTTTTCACATTGTCCCGATATCTGGAGGAAACGTGGAACACGACTTCGGGACCCAAACATTGAGGAAAGTGACCGAGATCGGAGAGGATCGCTAATGGTGAGCGCACGGGTTATGTTTACCACTCGAACACCTCTTCGTGAAATTGTACTGGTGAATCGCCACTGTTGTCAGGTATCGTGGAGAGATCTCGGGATCGTGGAGAGATCTCGGGACTTCATCTGGGGTTGTTGCGAGGTGCTGTGTACCAAGACGTCGTATTGATGGACGATAACGCTCGACCGCATACAGCAAGGGTCGGTGATGTTTTCTTGGAAACTGAAGATATTGCACGCATGGCGTGGCCTGGTCGCTCTCCAAATTTGAATCGCATAGAGCATGTCGGAGATGCACTAGGGCGACGACTTGCATCAATCAGCATCCACCAACCATTCTACAATACTGCGAGCAGCTCTGCAGGAAGAATGGGCGTTACTGCCTCCAACTTGAGACTGGTGACATCATTCACAGCACGCCCCCTCCTTGTCAGGTCTGTATTGCTACTGGAGTTGGTCACACCCCATACTGAACACATTAACCAGTTGGAATGTGTGTGCAACTCTGTTAAGTTGCAAAAAAGGAAGAATATTTTTGTCTGCCGTTATGCATGTTGCACTTGTATGCGTCCTATATTCTTTATATTGTTTCTGCACTACTGGCCATTAAAAATCCTACACCAAGAAGAAATGCAGATGATAAACGGGTATTCATTGGACAAATATATCATACTCGAACTGACATGTGATTACATTTTCACGCAATTTGGGTGCATAGATCCTGAGAAATCAGTACCCAGAACAACCACCTCTGGCCTTAATAACGGCCTTGGTACGCCTGGGCATTGAGTCAAACAGAGCTTGGATGGCGAGTACAGGTACAGCTGCCCAAGCAGCTTCAACACGATACCACAGTTCGTCAAGAGTAGTGACTGGCGTGTTGTGACGAGCCAGTTTCTAGGCCACCGTTGACCAGACGATATCAATTGGTAAGAGATCTGGAGAATGTGTTGGTCAGACCCCAGCAGTAGAACATTTTCTGTATCCAGAAAGGCCCGTACAGGACCTGCAACATGTGGTCGTGCATCATCCTGCTGAAATGTAGGGTTTCGAAGGGATCGAATGAAGGGTAGAGCCATGGGTCGTAACACATCTGAAATGTAATATCCACTGTTCAAAGTGCCGTCAATGCCAACAAGAGGTGACCGAGACGTGTAACCAACGGCACCCCATACCATCACGCCGGGTGATACGCCAGTATGGCGATGACGAATACACGCTTCCAATGTGCGTTCACGCGATGTCGCCAAACAGGGATGCGACCATCAGAACCTGAATTCATCCGAAAAAATAACGTTTTGCCATTCGTGCACCCAGGTTCGTCGTCGAGAACACCGTCGCAGGCGTTCCTGTCTGTGATGCAGAGTCAACGGTAACCGCAGCCATGGTCTCCGAGCTGATAGTCCATGTTGCTGCAAACGTCGTCGAACTGCTCGTGCAGATGGTTGTTGTCTTGCAAACGTCTCCATCTGTTGACACAGGGATCTGTTACAGCCATGCGGATAAGATGCCTGTCATCTCGACTGCTAGTGATACCAGGCCGTTGGGATTCAGCACGGCGTTCCGTATTACCCTCCTGAACCCACCGATTCCATATTCTGCTAACAGCCATTGGATCTCCACCAACGCGAGCACCAATTTCGTGATACAATAAACCGCAATCGCGATAGGCGACTATCCGACCTTTATCAATGTCAGAAACGTGACGGTACGCATTTCTCCTCCTTACACGAGGCATCACAACAACGTTTCACCAGGCAATGCCGGTCAACTGCTGTTTGCGTATGAGAAATCGGTTGGAAACTTTCCTCATGTCAGCACGTGGTAGGTGTCGCCACCGGCGACAACCTTGTGTGAATGCTCTGAAAAGCTAATCATTTGCATATCATAGGATCTTCTTCCTGTCGGTTAAATTTCGCGTCTGGAGCACGTCATCTTCGTGGTGTAGCAATTTTAATGGCCAGTAGTGTACTTTAGAGTGACCTGTTTGCACTGTATTGTGGCAAAATAATTGTAACCTTGCAGAACTTCCTTTTGTTGCTTTCATTTTGGACACCAGTGTAATATGTAGCTTACTTTCTGAATTCCTGTCGTACTTGGGATTAATCAGTGTGGTATAGAAGCATAGGATACAGCGGTGTTATTCCGCTCAAGTGGTTACTAGATCTGAAATAAGAAATTCTGCAACAGTATGCTAGTTCACCACAGAGTCAATTTCGTTTTGCGTTTAGTGTGTGCCAGTATTTCTGTGTCGCCGTAGTGGCTTTAGTATTAGTGTTTTCTGTTATATTAGTGAACAGAATGAAGAACAAACTCTAGAGGTAAGAGAATTGTGATGTATTACTGCCATAGAGAATACAACCTAACAAATTGAGGTATATCATGCACAATAACGTGAAATTTTTAACTCTTATTGTTTCTTGTATAAGAACACAGGTTATGCAGTGAGTGTATCAATAAATATTGTTGGCTTTTACCACAAAGTTCTGATCTGCCTCGTCTTTCGAAATATGTGCACACGGGGCTATTGCACCCCAAACACGTGACGCTGTTTCCACTGTGTCAAATTATCAGTTTAACTGAGGTTTTTCTCCGAAATTCTAGAGAACTCGTTTTCTTGGTTTCTTTTCAGATGGACCGTACATACAAAAGGGAAAATCCAGGTCCTTCATGGTCCGAGGAAGATATGAATCAACTAGGAACAAATGTTACGAGCAGCTCCTCTGAATAAAGTGGCAGCAATCTACATCTACTGAGAGGCACACACATGCCTTGCTCATACTGTGGCATCAAGCAGTCAGGCCTGCAAGATGAGTGGTCTGCCAAGCGAGTGGATTCATTCTTATTTATCGAGTAACATGAACTCTCGTACTCACAATTAAGTTACAAATTATCCTCCTGTATGAATAATACGCAACGGAAACGCACATCTGACTATCAGTGATTTACAGAACTCGGACTGTTCACTATGCACTGGCAATACCTCATTTTCTTTATGTCTTTTATTTAACGGCTTTTATCAACACGTGGCCACAGCACTGAATATGAATGGCGCACACATTATAAATTCGGGACATCATGACAACATACAATTCAAAGGAAAAGTCCACCAATCTTTTTCTTTTCACTATCTTATTTATTCCGATAAATTCTATAACCTAAACACACAAATTCTATAACCTACAACAATAACACATGAGAAATTCCGCCCAGTGGGCATGGCTTTACATTGGTGAATCTCTATACTATGGTCTCGTGATCATTTAACGCTACAGTGCACTTTCTGGATAGGATGGTGGATCTTTTATTATTTCTCACACTTCGACTCTCACAATCATCATCACGAAACTTTCCTCCAGACCGAGCGGTACAGAAGGAACAAGCATAACCCACTAATCTTTTGAAACTACCTCGCTACTCTCCCATGCATACCACACATACCCAAATTACATGACATACACCACACTACAATATGAAATACCACACAGGTAATAGTCACAACATTATCACTTTCAGCTTTCCCACTTCAATTAATATTTATCCCAGTTTCACACGACACTGCCCCACTTCGTAATTCTACTTTCCTACTATGAACTCTGGAGATATATGCACGTCTTCCTGTGCAATGCAAGCCAAGTGGCGTTGCTGGATAGACGGCCGACTCACCTTGCTTCTCTCTCAGAGTTTGAATCTAGCGTTACACGGAATCATATCACGCAAAGTAATATTAAGAACTTATTCATCACACACGTGAGTCCTCAACTGATACCATGGACGAGTACTTGTCTTTATCCTTTGTCTCATACACAGTTTGAGACTCACACAGTACTCACCACGTGGAAGTACTCGTCTCTAATTTCAAGTCCTGCACACGCCATTTCTTAAATATTTCAACTTATGGTACACACGCTATTTCTTAAACATTTCAACTTATTGTACACACGCTAGTAATTCAGCTTAACTTAGGCACACGGAAGTATTTCAACTTATTGCTACACGTGGTTTCATTGTGACCGTTGGTCACTTCCGAAGATTACTACCATCCCATTAATATTACCTGCCTGACATTTAATTCTCCCCACAAAAGTTCCTGAAATAGAGAAATTATTATTTCAAACTACTCTTAAATATTCCACATGCATACCATGTCTCCACTCTTTCGTCATTACGGAGCACAATTAAAACAGGTCATAAAAGCACAAGATCCAGCGGCAGAGTGCTGAAACATGGCCGTTCTCGAGGTCCTCTCGCACCTCTGCTGAAGTGGGGGAGCACCTTGCTACCGCATTGGTCAGCCACATTTCAGGCGCTCAAAGCTCAGGTAAGTTTCCTCTCTTTGGTCCCACCAAAGGTGGCCAAAGGATCGACTCAAAGATGATCATATATTCACATTCACTATCTGCGGTTAGCAGACGACCATACATTCATTCATTTCACAGATCTCACCAAACTGGATGTAGGGATTTACTTTGTGGGAGTGCACATGTGATCAATTAAATAATAAATTGTCATTCTTTCCCACACTGGTATCCGGCTTCGCTGTATTAATTGAAATTGAGTTATTTTACAAAAAGAATGTGTTGTTCTGACAAAAATAATGAAGTATGTTGTACCTATTTTCAATGTCGGGCGGTACTGTACCCTTTCAATACATCTACGTCATTATTCTGCCAATCACAATTAAGTACCTGGAAGAAGGTTCAATGAACCATCTTCAAGCTGTCTCTCTACCGTTTCACTCTCGAACGGCGCGCGGGGAAAAACGAGCCCTTAAATTTTCCTATGCCAGCCCTTATTTCTCTTATTTTATCGTGATGATAATTCTCCCTATGTAGGTGGGTGCCAGCAGAATGTTTTCACAATCTGGGGAAAAAATGGTGATTCAAATTTCATGAGAAGATCCCGCTGCAACGAAAAACGCCTTTGTTTTAACGATTTCCACTGTAATTCACGTATCATGTCTGTGGCACTATCTTCCCTATTTCGCGTTAATACAAAATGAGTCACCCTCCTTTGAACTTTTTCAATACCATCCTGATACGGATCGCTCACCACAAAGGAATACTCCAGAATAGAGCGGACAAACATGGTGTAAGCAGTCTCTTTAGCAGACCTGTTGCTCATTCTAAGTGTTCTACTAATGAATCGCTGTCTTTGGTTTGCTCTACCCACATTATCTATGTGATCGTTCGAATTTAGGTTATTTGTAATCCCAAAATATTTAGTTGAATTTACAGCTTTGAGACTTGTGTTACTTATCGTATAGCCGGCCGGAGTGGCCGAGCGGTTCTAGGCGCTACAGTCTGGAACCGCGCGACCGTTACGGTGGAGGGTTCGAATCCTGCCTCGGACATGGATGTGTGTGATGTCCTTAGGTTAGTTTGGTTTAAGTAGTTCTAAGTTCTAGGGGACTGATGACTACTGCAGTTAACTCCCATAGTGCTCAGAGCCATTTGAACCATTTGAACTTATCGTATAATCAAAATTTAACGAATTTTTTTTTTTCGTACTCATGCGAATAACTTCACACTTTTCTTTATTCATGGTCAATTGCCACTTGTCGCACAATACAGATACCTTACCTAAATAATTTTGCAATACATTTTGGTCACCTGATGACGCTACAAGACGGTAAATGGCAGCATCATCTACAAATAATCTAAGAGGGCTACTCAGATGGTATTCTATGTCTTTAATAAAAGTCAGGAACAATAGAAGGCCTATAACACTTCTTTGGGCAACGCCGGATATTACTTCTGTTTTACTCGATGACTTTCCGTCTAATGTTACGAACTGGGACCTTCCTGACAGGAAATCACGAATCCAGTCGCACAACTGACGCGGTATTCCACAGGCACGCAGTTTGATCAGGAGACGCTTGTGAGGATCGGTGTCGAAAGCCTTCCGGAAATCTAAAAATATGGAATGTGCTACATGGTTTCACGAAATTTGTGTTGGTGCAAATAGAACGAAAACGTATTACATCAGGCGAATACTTGAGATTTTGACATTGAAATACACTGGGCAGAATGCCCTAGCTCGGCAGACCACACGCAAGTGAAACATCTTAGACCATGTAACTACAAATAGGCCGAACAATGTCATACAGAGACGGGGATAAATCATCATGATATCATTACAGCAACTAAAATAAATCGGTCAAGTAATAGAACCTAGGGAGTAAACAACATTCCATTAGAACTACTGACGGCCTTGGGAGAGCCAGTCCTCACAAAACTCTACCACCTGGTGAGCAAGATGTATGAAACAGGCGAAATACCCTCAGACTTCAAGAAGAATATAATAATTCCAATCCCAAAGAAAGCAGGTGTTGACAGATGTGAAAATTACCAAACTATCAGTTTAATAAGTCACAGCTGCAAAATACTAACGCGAATTCTTTACAGACGAATGGAAAAACTGGTAGAAGCCGACCTCGGGGAAGATCAGTTTGGATTCCGTAGAAATGTTGGAACACGTGAGGCAATACTGACCCTACGACTTATCTTAGATGAAAGATTAAGGAAAGGCAAACCTACGTTTCTAGCATTTGTAGACTTAGAGCAAGCTTTTGACAATGTTGATTGGAATACTCTCTTTCAAATTCTGAAGGTGGCAGGGTTAAAATACAGGGAGCGAAAGGCTATTTACAAAAGTGGTTCAAATGGCTCTGAGCACTATGGGACTTAACATCTATGGTCATCAGTCCCCTAGAACTTAGAACTACTTAAACCTAACTAACCTAAGGACATCACACAACAGCCAGCCATCACGAAGCAGAGAAAATCCCTGACCCCGCCGGGAATCGAAGCCGGGAACCCGGGCGCGGGAAGCGAGAACGCTACCGCACGACCACGAGCTGCAGGCGGATATTTACAATTTGTACAGAAACCAGATGATAGTTATAAGAGTCGAGGGGTATGAAAGGGAAGCAGTGGTTGGGAAGGGAGTGACACAATGTTGTAACCTACCACCGATGTTATTCAATCTGTAAATTGAGCAAGCAGTAAAGGAAACAAAAGAAAAATTTGGAGTTGGAATTAAAATCCATGGAGAAGAAATAAAAGCTTTGAGGTTAGCCGATGACATTGTAATTCTGTCAGAGACAGCAAAGGACTTGGAAGAGCAGTTGAACGGAATGGACAGTGTCTTGAAGGGAGGATATAAAATGAACATCAACAAAAGCAAAATGAGGATAATGGACTGTAGTCGAATTAAGTTGGGTGATGCTGAGGGAGTTAGATTAGGAAATGAGACACTTAAAGTAGTAAAGGAATTTTGCTATTTGCGGAGCAACATAACTGATGATGGTCGAAGTAGAGAGGATATAAAATGTAGACTGGCAATGGCAAGGAAAGCGTTTCTGAAGAAGAGAAATTTGTTAACATCGAGTATTGATTTAAGAGTCAGGAAGTCGTTTCTAAAAGTATTTGTATGGAGTGTAGCCATGTATGGAAGTGAAACATGGACGATAAATAGTTTAGACAAGAAGAGAATAGAAGATTTCGAAATGTGGTGCTACAGAAGAATGCTGAAGATTGGATGGGTAGATCACATAACTAATGAGGAGGTACTGAATAAAATTGTTCAGAAGAGGAGGTTGTGGCGCAACTTGACGAGAAGAAGGAATCGGTTGGTAGGACATGTTCTGAGGCATCAAGGGATCACCAATTTAGTATTGGAGGGCAGCGTGGAGGGTAAAAATGGTAAAGGGAGACCAAGAGATGAATACACTAAGCAGATTCAGAAGGATGTAGGCTGCAGTAGGTACTGGGAGATGAAGAAGCTTGCACAGGATAGAGTAGCATGGAGAGCTGCATCAAACCAGTCTCAGGACTGAAGACCACAACAACAACAAGTTGTTCTCGACGGCGAGTGTCCATCAGAGACAAGGGTATCATCAGGAGTGCCCAGGGAAGTGTGACAGGACCGCAGTTCTTCTGTATGTACATAAATGACTTGGCGGACAGAGTGCGTAACAATTTGCGGTTGTTTCCCGATAATGCCTAGGTGTGACCGCAGTTCTTCTGTATATACATAAATGACATGGCGGACAGAGTGCGTAACAATTTGCGGTTGTTTCCCGATAATGCCTAGGTGTACAATAGGGCGTCGAAGTTGAGTGATTGTA
Organism: Schistocerca cancellata; assembly: GCF_023864275.1. Taxonomy (NCBI): domain Eukaryota; kingdom Metazoa; phylum Arthropoda; class Insecta; order Orthoptera; family Acrididae; genus Schistocerca; species Schistocerca cancellata. Next base: position 129,991,673 of record NC_064635.1, read on the forward strand.
GGAAGATACAAGACGACTTAGACAAAATTTCCAGTTGGTGTGATGAATCGCAGCTACCCCTAAATGTGGAGAAATGTAAGTGGTGGGCTAGGCGAAGAGTCGACTTCGCTTTATTGGGAGAATTTTAGAAAAGTGTGGTTCACCTGCAAAGGAGACCGCATAAAGACCGTCGGCGCGATCTATTCTTGAGTACTTTTCGGGTGTTTGGGATCTGTATCAGGTCGAATTGAAGAAAGGCGCCGAAGCAGTTCAGAGGCGGACCGCTAGTTTCTCAGAAATGTTAAAAATGTGAGTGAAATCTTAAGGGACTTAACTGCTAAGGTCATCAGTCCCTAAGCTTACACATTGCTTAACCTAAATTATCCTAAGGACAAACACACACACCCATGCCCGAGGGAGTACTCGAACCTCCGCCGGGACCGGCCGCACAGTCCATGACTACAGCGCCGAGACCGCTCGGATAATCCCGAGCGGCGCTAGATTTCTCACCGGTAGTTTCGAACACCACGTAAGTCTTTCGTAAATGCTTCGGGAGCCCAAGTAGGAGTCTCTGGAGGGAAGAAGACATTCATTTCAAACAATATTATTGATAAAATTTTAAAGAACCGGCATCAGAGACTGACTGCTAAACGCCTCTACTTCCTTGTTATATAGTTGATGCACCAAATTGCTGCTTATAATAAGTAATCTGTATTTACAACAGTGCGTTTCGGCTTAATCGCCATTTTCAAGTACGTCTACATTGACATGACGTCCATATTGCGTTGTTAGTGGACTGTTTTGTAAATGTCACTTCTTTACGAAGATCGTAAATTTTGTCAAGATGTTGATGATAGCGTCGTAAGAGTGGAACTGTCAAACTGTTAAACTAACATTTAATTGCAACATCTTAACAACATTAAGATCTTAATAAACCAGTGACAGTTACAAAACAGCCCACTAACGACGCACTATGGACGTCACATCAGTCTAGACCTACTTGAAAATGGCGATTAAGCCGAAATAAAGATTACTTATTATAAGCAGGTATATGGTGCATCAACTATAACAATAATCTCGTTATCAGATTGTGGTGTGCGTACTGTAAGACCTTCAGTACACACACCATCAGATTATTTGACTTGTCGCTCTAAAGAAGTACGCGAGTGTCAGCAATATGTCTCGTGGTCTTATCGTAGCGTGTTTATCTTCTGCTGTTAGGTCAGTCGATAGAAATGCCACTAGCACGCTTAGAGTAGCAGATTGACGGTGACCAACTTTAAACAGAACTTGATTATTTTTCACACACATTTATTAAAATAATAACAAGCACAAAAATTACTTAACTTGGTTCTGGATGCTATTGACAATCTGAAGTTCCTTTGGTCTTGCTACGTTAATCTTATCCTCACATATATCTCTGGTACTTGACAAAAGTGTCTATACATTTATCTTCATGGCTATGTACAGGAATATGGTAATATTATTAGGCTCAGACTGAAACTTGACTATAGACTGGTACACAAACGCAGACTGGTACAGACTGGTGCAGACAAATGCAGACTGACTAATCGGAGGTCTGTACACTCGTTATAATACCTCGCGCATTCATGTATCACTGTGCGAGTGTGATCCGTGAGGAGAAAAGGTTCTACGTTAGCAGCAATCTCATTGGCTGCATTACCCGGATCGGCAGAAGCAGAATTTGGTGCGTCGCTATGGCAGCGCCATCTCGTAGTGCGGAGACGGACGAGCGCTGCGCCTGCGCTGTTGTGCTTAGCAGGGCACGCTCTAGTGGGAAAGTTGTGTACGCACTGACCACGCGAAACTATGTACACCACACAGATATTACGGTGCTGTCACTAAAGAGGAAAGATTCTAGTTCCTCAACGTACATGGCGCGTAATGACCACAAAGATAAGATACGAGAAATGAGGGCTCATACGTTCTGTTTGCGAGTAAAACAGGAAAGGAAATGACTAGCAGTGATACAGGGTAGCCTCCTCCACACACCAAACGGTGACTTGCAGAGTATCCTTGTAGACGTAACTGTAGAATACACCTGTATTGTGGACTACATTTCAGGACGCACTTTCGGAAGATTTTCAAAGACAGCCCATGCCAACCTAAGCCTATAAACTCACACTGCTAGAACTGGAGAACGTTTTTCTTAGATATCATGGCAAGTATTGGCAACGATTCATCCTACCGACAACGGAAGCCTGCAACGTAGAATAAGAACGAACGAACGGTAAGACAGCTTACGGAAAGCTAAACGAAGAGCAGAAGGCAAGAGCTGAGGAAGTCTTGCATTCAGTAAGAAATAAGATACCCTTTTGTTACTGCACTGACGCGTGACGCACTGGGAGACTCCGGTAAAACATTTGTCTACAAAACTTTGTGCTACATTTTACGAGATGTAAACAAGGTTGTTTTAACAATTGCATGGAAAGGAATTTCTGCCAATCTGGGGTAACGCAGATCAGATTCGATTTTCAGATTTCCTGCACCCATCTCGAACACGTCGGCAACCATCGATTCGCTCTCACACCAGCGATGCACAGCTTCTCCGTGACTCTGACCTCATCATTTGGGACGAGGTTTCGGTGGTTCCCAAACATGCGCTAAGCATTGCCTCAGTCTCCATTACGCAGGCAAAATAATTGATGGAGATTTCCGTTGCTACACACGCCAATATAATAGACATTGTTGACAGTACAGTTAACGATCATCTTTACGGTCGTGAGGGAAAAAAGTGATTCCGTTTTCACTGAATGATACTTAAATTGGGTAACGATGATTTAGAAAATTATTTCAGTGAAGCGATCAAAATTCCTAGACATTGTTGTAGTTTTATTACCGTCATATCCAATGCCACAGAAGTCACTGAAATAAGTGTTTCGCAATTGCATTCAATTGCTATTCTGTGTCGAAAAAATGATGATTGTACGTACAACAATTAATGAATATTTCATTTCCAATTTATTACCTCGACGGGTAAAGGTTGCCTCAGTTCTGGTTCTGTCCAGTTTGAGGAAATAAACAACGTCCAATTGTGACTTTTCAACATAAATGCTGTTAGTATGTTAATTAGAAATCTTAACGCTACTCAGGGATTTATTAATGGTGCAAGGTTAGTGGTAACTCACTTAGGCGAGTACATCATAACTGTTGAAGTCACTGACTCCGATTAAAATTATTCTGCTCATACCCCCCACCCCTCCCCCCTAATACCATCTGATCCAACAACGCCTTTCCAAATCATAAGAGAACAATCTCCACCAAAAGTAGTCTTCGCTATGGGGAGCAAAACGTCCCTAGGTCAGGAGCTTAATAGGGCGGGATTGTATTTACCAGAATCTGTTTCATCGCATGGACTGTTATACGGACATTTTTTGTGCTAAAAATTCATACGGCGAAAAAGTAAACGATGATCACGTTATAACTGCTAACGTTGTTTTCAAAGAAGTTTTATAAAGTAAACAATTTTAAAAAAGACATTCATCTGACAAAATCAATATCTGTTTTTATATCTTTTACAATAAATGATAGTGTACACAATGATATCGATTTTTTTGTAATGAGATTAATATTTGTTACTACTATTCCTTATTAATAGTTCTAATGATTTATATTGTCCCAGTTTTTGTAGGCTTCTGAAGATACAGACTACTCAGTTAAAACAAATACTTTCATTTATGAATTTCTGCATTACTATATTACCTATGGGTGACTGATCAGGACTAAAAGCGAATTATTTGCGCAGATTAACTAGTTATTTTCGTTTCGCTTTACCGGTTTCAACAGACTAAACTGTCATCTTCAGAAGCCTACAAAAACTGGGATATTATCAGTCACTGGAACGTGGCTCAACATTTATGTAAATTACAAGCAGTATATTACCAACAGTTACTTAATATTTGGTGTAGGTGGTATCAGTATCATCTTTGCGGTAGCATAATGGCGTGCAATATCCAAACATGTGCATATTGAATTCAGTAATTACGAACACAGACTACTAATTCACAGTCAGTGAATCAAATTTATGTACACTGTTAAGTTTCTGCGCTAGCAGCAAGGAACATCCATAAAAGCATATGAAAAATATAACTGAAGTGTATAAAGAGTTTGATGTAATATATGCCACATTTTTTTTTATATATAGGACAGGCAGGAAGGGCATTGAATACTCTCTTTCGTGAGCGCTTGATCAACAAAGATGATGAAAATTCATATAAGTCAACTTTTACAGAATATTTCAAAATCGAGATACACACTCTTCCATGTTTGCTCAAAATGCAAATTTTGCACGTAGTTAACAAGAGCCACCAAAAGATCGTTGAATGCTCAGCTTACATTAAAAAAATAGACACTATTTTGATTTTATAGGTTTTCCCATAAAATGGTGAAATTCAGGCAATTCCTTTTAGACATTGTCAGCAATAGCTTACGTGGAACTATGTGCTGTGTTTTTTTTTTTTTTTCAAATATATAGCTCCGTTTGTACACCTCTGTTATACGGTTCATACACTTTTATAGATGTTCCTCCCTGCTAGCACAACAACTTGACTATGTACGCATATGTGATTCATTTACGTCAAATTAGCAATCCATGTTCATAATTATCGCATACAATTTGTATATTTTTGGACATATGGCATTACGTGTCTGTCAAGAAGAAATTGACATCAGCTGAACCAATGTTATGTAAATTTTTGCACTACACTTGTCATAGTCTCCATAAATTATGGCCAAGTTCTAATGATATGTAATATACAAAATTTTCTGGGCTTTTGAAGATGACAGATTAATCTGTCGAAACTAGAAACAGCGAAATAAAAATTATTGTTCAACTGACGACAGAATTTTATTCTGAAAGAATCATATCATTAACCAGTAGAGGGCTTACGATCGGTGCGCGCCTACATAAGATCCTGGCGGCCGACGCAACAGAGGTCGCTGATCATTGATGTGTCTCTTTTTCAGCTGACATATAGACAACTCTTCGTATATTTTCTTTTAATAATTTTACATGGGTAACTGCATTCATATTTTAATGTATCACAATTGGTTTCTATGATAGTCATCAATTTTAATAAGTCTGCTACATGCATTTTATCTAATGTGCTTTTATCAGATTATGTTTTTGCGTAAATGATGACCATGTAAGCAAGCCCACAGTAGCGACATCTAGGGAAGGTGTAGGTAAACAGGTTTCTGGATGCTACTGCTCCTACCTCAGTAGCTAGTTGGCAATAATCACTATGTGGACGATGTGGCCTATTCTACACCATATTTTAAATCTATGTGACGATGCTATGCTGATTATATTTATATGTTTCGACGATGCCATTATGGCAGTATCACTTTAGGACATGGTGTAAAAAAGGTACGTTATACCATATCTTATATGTACATTTCCCTGGTGTATGACAGTATATTCTGATACATACCGCTGTTTTATGTTAAAAGACACACTGCTCACTAGGTGTATATATTTATGTATTTTAGATCTGAGGATGGTCATTACAGACTGAAACCGGTCATCGTCTAAAGAATTCATTTGTGATCATAGACTGGAATAAAAAAGCATTTTACAGTATTTGATCACTGTTTGTACACGCGATTGAGTCGCAGATGGTGAAACATGATAACGGTCTGTAGAACATGCTGTGCTATAATAGCAGTGTGTGGGCGAGTGTAATCCTGTTGGGAAACACCCCCTGGAATGCTGTTCATGAATGGCAACACAACAGGTCGGATCACCAGACTGATGAACAGATTTGGATTCAGGGTAGGTGGGATAACCACAGGGGTGCACCTGCTGTCTTACGAAATCCCATCCCAGACCATAACCGGACGTGTAAGTCCATTGCGTTCAGACCACAGACTGGTTGGCTGCAGGTGTTTACCTGGCCTCCTCCTAGCAAACAAACATCCATCACTGCCGCTGACACAGAACCAGCTTTCATCAGAAAACACAACAGACCTCAGCTCCGCCTCCAATAAGCTCTCGTTTGACACAACTGACACTGCTAACAGTGGTGGTTTCGGGTCCGTGGGATGCACTCTGCAGGGTGTCTGGCTCGGGGCTGTCCTTGAAGTAACCGAACAGTTCATTGTGTCGCCAAGTGCAGAGCCAGAACCAAACACCGAACACGAACGTCTTCCCTCTCGGTAGTTGCACGTGGCTGTTCGGAGCCGGGTGTTCTTGCGACCGTACATTCTCGAGACCACAGCTGGCAGCTCTCATGTACGAGGGTTGCCCAGAAAGTAATGCACCGCATTTTTTTCTCAGCCGAAAACAATGCTAAGAATGCGAAACGTTACGTATACATTACCTGAAGTCTCCTGAGTGAGCGCGCCAAGTTTCCGTCACTTCCTACATATAGCGTAGCTGCAGGACAGTTTCAAAATGGCGTCTGTAGGTGATGTATGTTACAAGCAACGTGTCGTCATTGAATTTCTCACTACAGAGAAACAAAGTGTGGGGAATATTCACAAACGCTTGTGCAAAGTCTATCGAGCATCTGCTACTGACAGAAGTACAGTTAGTCGCTGGGCAAAGAGAGCGAGGTGATCAGAAGGCGGTTTGGCGGAGCTGCACGATTTACAGCGGTCGAGGAGACCATCCACGGCTGTCGTACCTCACACACCTAACATAGCCCCCTTGGACTTCCACTTTTTTGGGCCATTAAAGGATGCCATTCGTGGCAGACATTTTGAGGACGATGAGGAGCTGATTCACACAGTGAAGCACTGGACCAGGACAAGGGCCGCGCGGGTTAGCCGCGTGGTCTGGGGCGTCTTGTCACGGTGCTCGCGGCTATCCCGTCGGAGGCTAGAGTCCTCCCTCGGGTATGGGTGTGTGCGTTGTCCTCAGCGTAAGTTAGTTTAAGTAGTGTGTAAGCTTAGGGACCGATGACCTTAGCAGTTTTGTCCCATAAGATCTTACCACAAATTTCCAGAATTTACCAGGACAAGGATTGGTGCTGACATGACATACACGCCCTTGTTTCGCGCTGGAGGAAGGCCATAGAGCGGGAAGGAGATTACGTGGAAAAATAGCGTGTGTAGATAAAACACCATTCTTTCGCGTGTGTAATTCTCATTATGTTCGTTAAAGAATTGTTGAAGAAAAGAAATGTGGTGCATTACTTTCTGGGCAACCCTCAATGGCTACATTCCTGCCAAACCTTTCTGCAGTATCGCCGAATGAGCATCCAGCCTCTCGTAGCTGTATTACACAACCTTGTTCAAACTCAGTGGGCTGCTGAAATGGCGTCTTCGTCTAACATCAACTCACCACTTTCGGTCTCAAAGGTAAATGCCACTCACGAAATTCGCAGCAGGCATTTAAAGCAACCCTGATTTGCATCCTCATAGTGGCACTACTAGCGGTACTCTTATGCGACTGGGGCGAAATTTGAATAGATGTCATCTTTGAGATGCAAAAAGACGCCTACCAACTTTCGTCTAAGTCGCACAATTCCTACTTGGTGCTGCGATTTTTTTTCTCGTCAGTGAATATCAATCTAGTGTTTCTAACACGAGATGACCTGTACACGAAGACTGTTCAAAAACTTGTAGAAATTTGCTCACAATTTTTTTCTTCTGACACCAAATGTGACCGGGTTTTCTCTTTTGATGCTAGGCAATTGTCAGGATGAGCATTACTGCAAAGGGCATTTGATTCTAAGGCATTATGACACGGTGAAAAACACTAAACAAATTACTTTTTCTCTCTTAACAACATGTGGGCAGGGTGGGTTCTTCCTTGGCTCGGGTATGAGGTAGAATGAAACAGCATTTTTACAAAAGATAACTTTTATTGAAAGTTTTGTACAATGGTTTCCTTACTGGATTGTTCTGGCTGGGAGAGCGGCTGGTGTGTCGTTTGCGAAGCCTCTGCTGCGTGAGCGGCGGCGTCTGATTACTCCTGGCGGTGTGTATCTCGTGTTTCGCCCAGTTGACTGGAGACACGCATCGTGTGGTGGCCCGTTTAATTATTGAGAACAAAGTCCTGAATCGGATGGAGATACCTTGGCTGTGGCGTCCCAGTGTTTCTCTTCTCTATGCGGCCGCGTCTGTCCGTGTTGTGCGTCGGCCAGCGGAGCGGCGCGGCGGGGGAAGGCCAGTGTCCCAGACTCGAACAACGGACTCCAGCTTGCCAGTCTTCGGCTGTCAGATCTTCTTCCCAGCTCACAGGTGACTGCTGATGTGAGGCCGTCTCCTTCCCGTCCTCACGAGTCACCCGGGTACATAAAAATCAGTCTTCAAATACCTTCTGACTTCTGTCTTCTGGCGGCGAGGCTGCTGCTTGCTAGTCCATTACAGCGGCGGACTTGGTGCTTCTGTGTACGGTGTAGTCTCTTCCTGCATGACGGTCTTCAGCACCGACTGAACTGAACTGAAAACTACTACTCCTGTCGGGCCCACTGTGTCTTGCTTATTTATTCACTTCAGTTCACTGGAGGTGAACGACTTCACAGTCATTGCCTCTTCTGTCACGTTGAAAAGCTTCTCGAAGAAGCTTCTTAACGTCCATCATTGGCTCTTGGAATGTAGATGAGGGCCGTTGATCACATGTGACAATTGAGAAACACGTGAGCTGGTCGGGCGATGCCCTCACGGCTGAATCGACAGCTTCCGCTTATGTGGGGAGGGCGATGGCTTCTCCTGAACGTGCTGACTTCACAGTCAATGCCTCTGCTGCTCTGCCCGCTATTTTCCAGTGTGTAACTCTTCTAAACTAAACTAAGTTTTTCATTTATTTTTTCTAATTTCTACTTCACTTCACATTGATTTCACTAATTTATTTGCTAATCTTAAGTACCACTAAACATTATCTTTCACTTATTGTGCATGGCTTATTTCGAAATAATCTCCTCCACAACCGATGCACCACTCCCAACGCTGTTTCGACTTTCAGAAACAGTATTGGTAGGGACTCTTGCTGTCTTCGAATTTTCTTTTATCTCGACTGTCGTTGCAAATCTTCGTCGTTTCAACGGGATTTTCAACTATGCAAATTTTAAAAAAAGTCGGCAGGGGGCAGGCCTGGACAGTGCAGAGAATGAGGCAGAGTAATATATTTTTTTTGTGCAACAGTCGTGCACCAACAGGGATGAATGTACGAGTGCATTATCATGATGCAAGAGCCACGAATTGACTCGCCACATTTCAGGCCGTTTCCTTCTCATATTCTCTTGCAGACATCGCAGCACGTCACGTTAGTACCATCGGTTAACAATTTCTCCCTTTGGCGCGAATTGGTGATGAACTAATCCTTCAAAGTCAAAGAAAACTATCAGCATTGCTTTGTCATTTGACCTGACCTGGAGAGCTATTTTTAGTCTTGGAGAGCCTTTCCCGACCCATTGTGAAGATTGAACCTTGGTCGCAACATCATAACCGTAGACCCACGCCTCATCAACAGTTATGATTCTCTTAAGGAACATCTCGTTCTTGTTTGCGCGATCCAAAAGCTCTTCACAGATTGCGAGGCTTCTTTCTGGTCTTCACTCATTAGCCGTGGGACGAATCTATCTGCAACACGATGTATTACACGATACTGTGTCAGTATTTAATGTTACATTATTGTGCAATCTCTCGGGCAGACAGTCTTCAATTGGGAAGCACAATTTCGTTGACGTTCCCGACACGAGCGTCGTTGGTAGACGTCGAAGGGCGTCCAGAAAAAAGGGTCATTTTTAACTTCATTCAGGCCACTTTTAAACCGTGCGAACCATTTGTAACACCGAGTATGGCTTAAGCACTCTTCACCGTAGGATTCATGCATCATTTGGAGGGTATCGTAAAGGTTTTCTTTAGTTTAACACAAAATTTGATGCAGACGCGTTGCTCCTCTAACTACATCTACATCTACATATATATCTACATGTATACTCTGCAAATCACATGTAAGTGCCTGGCAGAGGGTTCATCGAACCACCCTCAAAATTCTCTGTTATTCCAATCTCGTATAGCGTGCGGGAAGAATGAACACCGTACGAGCTCTGATTTCCCTTATTTTATCTTTGTGATCGTTCCTCCCTATGAAGGTCAGTGTCAACAAAAAACTTTCGCATTCGGAGGATAAAATTGGTGATTGCAATTTCGTGAGAAGATTCCGTCGCAACGAAAAACGCCTTTCTTTTACTGATGTCCATCCCAAATCCTGTACCATTTCTCTCCCATGTTTCGCTATAATACAAAACGTGCTGCTTTTCTTTGAGCTTTTTCGATGTAATCAGTCAGTCGTATCTGGTAAGGATCCCACAGCGCGCAACAGTATTCTAAAAGGGGACGAACAAGCATAGTGTAAGCAGTCTCCTTAGTAGGTCTGTTACGTGTTCTAAGTGTCCTGCCAATGAAACGCAGTCTTTGGTTAGCCTTCCCCACAACATTTTCTGTGTGTTCCTTCCAATTTAAATTGTACGTAATTGTAATTCCTAGGTATTTAGTTGAATTTACGGCTTTTAGATTAGACTGATTTATCGCGTAACCGAAGTTTAACGCTTTATTTTTACCACGCATGTGGATGACCTCACACTTTTCGTTATTTAAGGTCAACTGCCACTTTTCGCACCATTTCTATATTTCTTCTAAATCGTTTTGCAGTTTGTTTTGATCTTCTGATGACTTTATTAGTCGATAAACGACAGCGTCATATGCAAACAACCGAACACGGCTGCTCAGATTGTCTCCCAAACCGTTTATATAGTTAAGGAACAGCAAAGGGCTTATAACACTACCTTGGGGAACGCCAGAAATCAATTCTGTTTTACTCCGATAACTTTCCGTGAATTGCTACGAACTATGACCTCTCTGACTATCATCTCGGAATTCGCAAACTGTGCGACACAACGCTCTACTCAATACAAAATAGTTCAAATGGCTCTGAGCACTATGGGACTTAACAGCTGAGGTCATCAGTCCCCTAGAACTTAGAACTACTTAAACCTTACTAACCTAAGGACATCACACACATCCGAGGCAGGATTCGAACCTGCGACTGTAGCGGTCGCGTGGTTCCAGACTGAAGCGCCCAGAACCTCTCGGCCACACCGGCCGGCTCTACTCAGTACAGCACTGAACAATAACTAACATACATACAACAATGAAACTTGCGGCGTGTGCAGGGATGCCAACCGCAACATACGATTGTAGCAAAATTACGAATGTTCCGGAACTTTTTGAGCAGACCTCGTATGTTCAACCTGTTACACTACGTTAGGTTCTAGCAGCCATCGCCGCCACAGCTCGTGCTCTCTGTTTGATTAGTACGAGAGAAGCAAAAAGGGAAGCGTCGTTATCTCGTTTGTTTTTGTCTGCACTCACATGCGGCCGCGGGGCATCTGGCGCTTGTAATGCAATCCAGGCACCGCGCTGCGTTGTACTGCGGTCAGTGTATGCGCCAAGAACGTGTCGCGGTGATTAAAAAAGCTTGTGTACGCAGTTCAGGTCAGAGTCCTGGACAAAATCGTAACAAGTGTCTGGTACTAATATGTGATTTAATGATCAGTATCTTTAGTACAGTACCTGCTCACACCGCTTTTTTTTTAAAAAAAAATTGAGTACTCTCACACTAGATACAATGCAGAGATGATTATTGAAGTGTTCAGTATAGCTGATTATTTATTTAACTATGAAACTACATTGCAATTATCATTACCTAACAAAAAATGTTCAAATGTGTGTGAATTCCTAAGGGACCAAACTGTTAGGTCATCGGTCCCAAGACTTACACACTTCTTAAACTAACTTACGCTAAGAACAACAGACAGACACCCATGCCCGAGGGAGGGCTCGAACCTCCGGCGGAAGGGGCTGCATAATCAGTAACATGGCGCCTCTAACCACGCGGTCACGACGCGCCATTACCTAACATTATAACTCTTTATAAACTGACGTCAGTTCATGTCCGCTGTAGTCCTCACGTCTTCTTATTTTACTCTTCCAATTTAATGATAGTACCCACATTTACATCCTGCCTCGGGTATGCATGTTTGTGATGTCCTTAGGTTAGTTAGGTTTAAGTAGATCTAAGCTCTAGGGGACTGATGTTAAGTCCCATAGTGCTCAGAGCCATTTGAACCATTTTGAACCCACATTTACAGAAAACAAATTGCGGCCCATGCCAACTCCATTATGTTCTTGCAGGTCAATTTCCTCCTCAAAATCATCGAGAGGTTGAATCTTTTCTGCGACTGTGTAACGTTTTCAATCTTATTTTCCGGTGTCCAAGGAGAAAGATTTAAGCTCTGTTTTCAGTCGATGAACCATTCTTGCTAATTGTACACTGGATATTTTTTCTGGCAGTAGTCTTTTGTAGCCGGTATGTTACGCCACGGAAGTTCTCAGTACAAACAAGGTGATATTTAGTTGCTAGTAGAGTTGTTGTTGCGGTAAGTGTTCTAAGGTAGTGTGGGAGAGTCGTGAATTGGCTGTGCTACTGAGCTGATTGAAAGGGATTGCAGAGCATAGAGACGAAGACACGGAGAAGGATGAATTTTGAATTACGATTGGATAAGGATTTACTGGGCAAGTGAAGATTATCAGGTAAAATTATTACTGCGCTGCTTGCTAGCAAGTAATTATAATGTGTTTAAATAACAGAAGGTTTTAGTGGAATTTGTCTCTGTTAGTACGGTCTAGCGGAAATAGTAAAGACTGCCAGTCTGCAGAGATCACCATATGAAGAATCGTCGATAGAACCGACTGTGATCTCTTGATGGAGAGCCGAATGGAGGTTCCGAATCAGAGGCTCATGCGGTTCTGTGACCGTGTAGGCTGCAGATTCCTTGACTTGCGCCATCGGGTGGTGGGTTTCCCGGTTCCGCTTAATAGGTCAGGACTCTACTACACACAGGAAACGGCTACAGGGGTAGCGATGGCTGTGTGGAAGGGACTGGCCGGTTTTTTTAGATTAGTGTGTCTCAGGAAACCGCAGAAAGGGCGTCCGTCTAAAAGGGGGCAGGTAAAACACACTAAGGTAGTTGTAGAAACAATCGGTATTGTAATGAGAACGCCGGCCGCGGTGGTCGTGCGGTTCTAGGCGCTCCAGTCCGGAGCCGCGCTGCTGCTACAGTCGCAGGTTCGAATCCTGCCTCGGGCATGGATGTGTGTGATGTCCTTAGGTTAGTTAGGTTTAATTAGTTCTAAGTTCTAGGGGACTGATGACCACAGCAGTTGAGTCCCATAGTGCTCAGAGCCATTTGAACCATTTGTAATGACAAATTGTCGTAACTGTGTTGGGAAAGAAGCAGAGCTCCAAGCCTTAATAGAAAGCACTGAAGCTCAAATAGTTACAGGTACGGTAAGCTGGCTAAAGCCAGAAATAAGTTCAGCCGAAACTTTTTCAAACGACCTAACAGTGTCCAGGAAGGATAGATTGAATACAGTTGGTGGTGGAGTATTTATTGCTGTCGGAAGTAGTTTATCGTGTAGTGAAATTGAAGTAGGTGGTTCCTGCGAAATAGTATGGGTAGGAAATAGGAGTAATCCGCTGAATTACAGGCCCATAGCACTAACGTCCATTTGCAGTAGGGTTTTGCAATATACATTATAAATTACCTCCAAGAAAAAGATTTGTTGACTCATAATTGGCACGGATTCAGAAAATATTGTTCTTGTGAAACACAACTAACTCTTTATTCTCACGAAGAAATGAGTGCTATCGACAGGGGATGTCAAACTGATCCATATTTTTAGATTTCCAGAAGTCTTTCGAAACCGTTTCTCACAAGCGTCTTCTAACTAAACTGGGTGCCTGTGGAATATCGCCTCAGTTGTGCGACTGGATTCGTGATTTCCTGTCAGAAAGGTCACAGTTCTTAGTAACAGACTGAAAGTCATCGAGCAAAACAAAAGTAATATCCGGCGTTCCCCAAGGAAGAGCCCGCATTTCGTGGTCGTGCGGTAGCGTTCTCGCTTCCCACGCCCGGGTTCCCGGGTTCGATTCCCGGCGGGGTCAGGGATTTTCTCTGCCTCGTGATGGCTGGGTGTTGTGTGCTGTCCTTAGGTTAGTTAGGTTTAAGTAGTTCTAAGTTATAGGGGACTGATGACCATAGATGTTAAGTCCCATAGTGCTCAGAGCCATTTGAACCATTTTTGAACCCAAGGAAGTGTTATAGGCCCTCTATTGTTCCTGAGCTATATTAACGACAAAGGAGACTGAGCAGCCCTCTGATTGTTTGCAGATGATGCTGTCATTTACCGTCTTGAAGAGTCATCAACTGACCAAAACGAATTGCAAAATGATTTAGAAAAGATATCTGTATGGTGCGAAAAGTGGCGATTGACCCTTAATAAAGAAAAGTGTGAAGTTATTCACACGAGTACTAAAAGCAATCCGCAAAATTTCGATTACAAGTTACACGAATCTGAAGGCTGTAAATTCAGCTAAATACTTAGGGATTACAATTACAAATAACCTAAATTGGAACTATCACATAGATAATGTTGTGGGTAGAGCAAAACAAAGACTGCATTTCATTGACAGAACATTTAGAAGGTGCAACAGGTCTACTAAAGAGATTGCTTACACCACGCTTTTCCGCCCTATTCCAGAGAATTGCTGTCCGATGTGGAATTCACATCAGGTGGGACTGACGGAGGACATCGAAAAAGTTGGTAGAGCCGCAGACCGTTCTGTATTATCGCGAAATACGGGATATAGTGCCACAGATATGATACGTGAATTGGAAAGGCAAACACTAAAACAAAGGAGTTTTCGTTGCGACGGCAACTTCTCATAAAATTTCAATCACCAATTTTCTCCTCCGATTGCGAAAACATTCTGTTGGCACCCACGTGCATAGGGAGAAATGATCATCACGATAAAATAAGAGAAATCAGGGCTCCCACAGAAAAATTTAAGAGCTCGTTTTCCCTCGCGCCATTAGAGAGTGGAAAGTGTCAATTTCATCACCATCCTCTGAAGAAAGAATTTCATATTTTCTATTCGGTCGCCACACTGCACATCGCGGAACACAGTAAGACTGAAGCATGAACTGCCTGCGTGTTGCTTCAATGATTAGAACATGATCAGCTAACGTTAACGGAGGTGTTACTGTGTAATTTATTGTATATGGTGTTTTTTTTATGACGTAACAATCATCTGTGCGCGCTGCGTATATCGATATGGCTAAGTGCACAAGGCACTTCTTGATTTTAAATGTTTTATTTATGACAAACTGTTAGTTTACGTGCTAAGTTTTATCTACATGATGACCTGGCGTGAGATCCAACTCAAAATGAACACATTTTACAACATAAAATTTTGAAGACCTGAAGTCTGTCGAAACCAATTGTTTGTAAATAAATTAATATTTATGAGATCTTTGCTTTAGAAATATTTTACCAAGTAAACAGATCGCTCCTTCTTCTTCTTCAGTATGAGAAAATTCAACTACCTGGGTATTATAACCTTCAATAAGTGATGCAAATTCTGAGAGCTTCCCTTGGATGCTATTGCAATTTACAAGTATGATATAACCTTTTCTATATCCGACCTCCACCACCCCCCCTCCCCAAGAACCATGGACCTTGCCGTTGGTGGGGAGGCTTGCCTGCCTCAGCGATACAGATAGCCGTACCGTAGTTGCAACCACAACGGAGGGGTGTCTGCTGAGAGGCCAGACAAACGTATGGTTCCTGAAGAGGGGCAGCAGCCTTTTCAGTAGTTGCAGGGGCAACAGTCTGGATGATTGACTGATCTGGCCTTGTAACACTAGCCAAAACGGCCTTGCTGTGCTGGTACTGCGAGCGGCTGAAAACAAGGGGAAACTACAGCCGTAATTTTTCCCGAAGGCATACAGCTTTACAGTATGTTGAGGGAGACCAAGAGATGAAGACACTAAGCAGATTCAGAAGGATGTATGATGCAGTAGGTACTGGGAGATGAAGAAGCTTGCACAGGATAGAGTAGCATGGAGAGCTGCATCAAACCAGTCTCAGGACTGAAGACCACAACAACAACATCATATCCATCCTGGGAGGACGAGCTTTTTCTGAGAATGTTATGCCTGATCTAACCTCGATTTTGGCAGCAATTCATCTCTGATCACAAGAGGGGGGCCTCCAACCTAAGAACTCCCCAGGTACACGACACTCGTACGCCCTACCCAGCAGCCATGTAGTACATGCCTCACCTATTAAGGGAAACCCTAAGATTTTTCAGCTTATAGCGGAGGTCGAGAAATTAGCATCCGTCTTAGAATTATCTCAAGCTCTATTTTGGACCTTCCACTCAGCTCCAAACCAGAGGGCCGCGATCGACCGTGGGTATGATGCTACAAAAATGGTTCACATGGCTCTGAGCACTATGGGACTTAAAATCGGAGGTCATCAGTCCCCTAGAATTTAGAATTACTTAAACCCAACTAAGGACATCACACACATCCATGCCGAGGCAGGATTCGAGCCTGCGACGTAGCGGTCGCGCGGTTCCAGACTCAAGGGCCCAGAACCGCTCGGCCACCGCGGCCGGCTATGACGCTACAAATAGGCAGGTTATACTGCACGATGTGTGAGATGCTAGTTACCTTCAGAAGATCAGCTATCCGCCGAAAGGCGCCGAGGATGGTCTCAGAAACCAAGCAGCAGGCGTCATTCGTGCCGATACGTACCGTTATTTGCAGCCGCTTCCGCACTGTGCAGTGGATAGCCGGTAGGGCCTCCTACACGTCACGAAAGAGACTCCCCAGCAAACATACCGAATCCACACTGGCATTCTTTCCCGCCCTGCATGCTATTTCCCTGACGGGCTTCATCACCTGCCTAACGTTGGAACTCCCAATGACTGGCATACCCACCCTGTACACTTGCCTGGACTGGGCTGAAGAATCGGCCGCTGGCCCAACAAGAGGGGCATCCTGTGCTGGTTCTGAAGTATTGTCTACATCTAAATCTACATCCACAGTCCGCAAGCCACCTGACGGTGTGTGGCGGAGGGTACCTTGAGTACCTCTATCAGTTCTCCCTTCGATTCCAGTCTCGTATTGTTCGTGGAAGGAAGGATTGTCGGTATGCCTCTGTGTGGGCTCTAATCTCTGATTTTATCCTCACGGTCTCTTCGCGAGATATATGTAGGAGGGAGCAATATACTGCTTGACTCCTCGGTGAAGGTATGTTCTTGAAACTTCAACAAAAGCCCGTACCGAGCTACTGAGCGTCTCTGCTGCAGAGTCTTCCACTGGAGTTTATCTATCATCTCCGTAACGCTTTCGCGATTACTAAATGATCCTGTAACGAAGCGCGCTGCTCTCCGTCGGATCTTCTCTATCTCTTCTATCAACCCTATCTGGTATGGATCCCACACTGCTGAGCAGTATTCAAGCAGTGGGCGAACAAGCGTACTGTATCCTACTTCCTTTGTTTTCGGATTGCATTTCCTTAGGATTCTTCCAATGAAACTCAGTCTGGCATCTGCTTTACTGACGATCAACTTTATATGATCATTCCATTTTAAATCACTCCTAATGCGTACTCCCAGATAATTTATGGAATTAACTGCTTCCAGTTGCTGACCTGCTATATTGTAGCTAAATGATAAGGCATCTTTCTTTCTATGTATTCGCAGCGCATTACACTTGTCTACATCGAGATTCAATTGCCATTGCCTGCACCATGCGTAATACCTTCAGCTGCTGCCGGGCGTTGATATATATCTGGCTGCAGGTCATCAATAGTGTCTGTTTTTTCGGACATGTCCGAAAGAAAAGATGCAATATCCATATAAGTATATGCGTAAAAAATGATCGAGTCCACGGTCGATATATCAGGTCTACATGTGTTTGTTGTGCAGTATTCACAAAATGGTTCAAATGGCTCTGAGCACTATGGGACTTAACTTCTGAGGTCATCAGTCCCCTAGAACTTAGAACTACTTAAACCTAACTAACCTAAGGACATCACACATATCCATGCCCGAGGCAGGATTAGAACCTGCGTCCGTAGCGGTCGCGCGGTTCCAGACTGTAGCGCCTAGAACCGCTAGGCCACCCCGGCCGGCGTGCAGTATTTGTCATGCCTGTGACGTCATCGCTCCAGTGTAGGGAGGTACATATGCGTGATCGTTACGAATTAGACTTGTGTGAAGTTAAAAACTGGTGTAGCTTGGAAACGCGTTTAGCTAGGACACTGCTTCGGGTATCATTGTGAAGATCTTGAGGAACACTACTAGAATCCAAAGTGAGCCAATAAATATATTCGTGGGAATATAAGTGAAAATTGGTATTAAATTAAAAATAAATAAAATGAGGAAAGATGTCGTCTCATATGACACATAAATGCGCAGAGATTTATAAAATATGCAAGTCAGAGGAAAACTTGTCTCGGAAGAAACATAAAAGACATAAAAAAGCAAGTCCCGAGTGAATGCGGCAGATAAAGTAGCGTCGAAAACGAAATGTGACGTAGTTGGGCTTGTACCTGCGTGTTATTATTTGGAGCTGGTTCATAAGTTGATCTGTGTGATGTTGTAAGCTAGTAAATGCTCCTCACTTGGTGTTTGTTACAGAAAATCGCTATTTAATTCTAAGCTGTCAGTACTGGTTTCTTGGAACTACGACTGTTTCTAATGAGATGCATCAGCTTCTGCAGGTGGATACTATTTGAAAAGGTTGTGTGACTGATATTTTCGTTTTTGGTGTTTGTGTATTTAAGCATTAAATTTTAAAGTGTTACTCCTTTTAAAATCTTTAAAAACTTTGGTGTAACACTTTTACAAGTTTCAATAATTAATACGGTAACTGCAAACTCATTCTTCTGCAACTGAATTGCATCTAAATTAGCGCCAGCATAGTTAAGTTTTCTAACTCATGCTTTAACTGGTATAGTTGTTACCTAATCTCTACGAAATTCATGTAAGTTTTGAAACCTTCTTTTCCTGAGCTATAGTTAGTGTGTAAAATTTCTAGTTTTAACTTGGTTTCTTGTGGATCACCAACATACTGTTAAACTGTTACTTGCTGAAGCACGATGTCTTCATAAATTGTATATGAAGTACATAGCGTGTGTTACTATTCATCCTGTGAAAGCAGAACGAGGTTTTCGGGTTTGAATAGCACAGTTTGAAATTCTGTGTATTAAATTATTTAAAGCAAAATGTGTAACGTAATTCTGACCCAGCACCTTACCACTTATTGCCTGCTCCTATTACTGTTTGTAGGAAGAACTAAACAAAGCATCATACTTGCGCATCCTTGGGATACTGTATCTGTTCTGTCATTTATCGGCGGCAGAGGTCACGTGTCATCTTCAGCGGCAGAGGTCGAGGCGAGTGGACGCGCCTGAGCTTGTGTTTATGTTTTTTACGTGCTTCTGCTAAGAAGTGAACTGTGTTATTGTATTGTACTGTGTAAGGTAGTGATTGCAATTTACTCTAAGTTTCTGCGCTGTTGTGCTTAGCGGAGCGCGCTCTAGTGGGAAAGTTGTGCACGCGCTGACTACGCGGGACTATGGCCACAACAAACGCATGACAGAGGAAATTCCTGATTAAAAGTAGCCTACTGTTATCAAACATCGGCATTAATTTGAGGATAAGCATTTGAACCATTACCACACCTACGTTTATTATCGAAAGTGCGATCGTATGGCGTATCCAGCGACATTTTTAACCAAACTCAGGATTTATTGATAGGATAAACGCAGCATGGAAGCTTGGATGGAGAAGCATCGACAGATGTAGAAAGAACTTCAGGTGTACGCCTAGGAAGTGTGTTGGTACCCTTGGTGTTCATGCCGTATATTAAAGACCTGGCACGATATATTACTAGTAACCTCAGGCATTTCGTAGATGATGCAGTTATCTATAATGAAGTAATATGTGAAGAAAGCTACTCTAATATGGAGTCGTATATCGAGAAGATTTAAAATTGGTACAAACATCGGCAACTTGCTTTAAATGTTTACAAATGTAAAATTGTGCACTTTACAAAAAAAGTCCTAGTTTACTATGACAACGACACACAACTCCAACTGTTCAACTAATATAATCAGCTGGATGTAACAGTGTGGAGAGACATGAAATGGAACGATCGCATAGGCACAATTGTAAGTTAAGAAAGTGGCAGACTTCGGTTCATTGGTGGAATACTAGTAAAATTGAATCAATTTGCAAAGGAGATTGTTTACAGATCACTCGTGCGACCCCTCATAGAATATTGCTCAAGTTCAAATGGTTGAAATGGCTCTGAGCACTATGGGACTTAACTTCTGAGGTCATCAGTTCCCTAGAACTTAGAGCTACTTAAACCTAACTAACCTAAGCACATCACACACATCCATGCCCAAGGCAGGACTCGAACCTGCAACCGTAGCGGTCGCGCGGTTCCAGACTGCAGCGCCTAGAACCGCTGGGCCACAACGGCCGGCTATTGCTCAAGTGTGTGGGACCTATACCAAAATGGAGCTGACAAGGGATACTGAAAGTACAAAGAGAATAGTCTCATGCCGGTTTGACCCGTTGGAGGGTGGCACGGAGGTGCTGAAGAAACTTAATTGGCAGACGCTGAAGATGGACACTATCCACAGAAAGCTTACCCCCAAAATTTCGAGAACCAGTTTTAAGCGAAGCATCTAGGAATGTACTACAGCACGTATACATCGTTCCCCAAACGATTACAAGGAAAGTGCAAATAAATTACAACGTCCACAGTGCCATTTAAACAGTCATTCTTCCCACACTTCATATGCGAATTCAGTGGGAAGAAGGCCTCATAACTGGTACAATGGGACGTACCCTCTGTCATGCACATCACAGTATTTGAAGATTATCGATGTAGACGTAAATATTTTGAACAGTACACGTTTTCCTTATCATCATCATCAGTTATCTGCTATATCAGCAGGTCCTTTGCCTCTCCATTTTCTGCGATCCATTGCTTCCTTCTTAAGGCTGCTGTATGTTGTACCGTCCATCATGTCATTCAGTATCTGGAATCTCTTCCTTCCTCGCTTCCTTTTCCCTTCTACATAACCTTCTAAAACTGTTTTTATCTGCCCGTCATTCTTTCTTAATAAATGCCCAATCCAATTTCTTTTTCTTCTCTTTATTACATCTAGTAACTGTCTTTTTTCCCCACTCTTCTCAGTACCTCTTCACTTTTTACTCTGTCCATCCAACTTATTCTTTCCATCCTCCGCCATGTCCAGATCTCAAAAGCCTCCAGCCTTTTTCTGTCTTTTTTCCTCATAGTCCATGTTTCAGCGGCATATAGAAGAACACTCCAAACAAGACATTTTATAAGTCTCTTTCTGAGTTCTCTGCCCAGACCGCTGCGGAAAATTCTCCTTTTCTTATAAAAACACCTCTTTTGCCTTTGCTATCCTTGTTTTAGTTTGTGTGGTGCACTTCCAGTCGGTGTCTGTCCTGCTTCCGAGATACTTAAAATTTTGCACCTGTTCTAGTACTTCTCCATTCAGCATAATTTTTATTTCCTTATTTCCTCCTAGTGCCAATACTTTTTTTATTTGTGTTAATTTTCATTCCATATTTTTTTCCGTTAGTTGCAATGGTGTCCACCAAATCCTGTAATTCTTTTTCCCCTGTGGCTAAAAGGACCATGTCATCAGCAAACCTCAAACACCCTAATCTTCTTCCTCCAATTTCTACTCCTTTGTCATCTAATGAGCATTGGTCAATCATATTTTCCAAGTAGAGGTAGAAAAGAGTAGGTGATAGACAGCATCCTTGTCTTACTCCTTTTCCTAGCCTTATCCAGTTTGTACTTTCTCCTCTCACTTTAACTGAAACTTTTTGATTACGATATAATGAGTTTATAAGTCTTCTGGTTTTCCAGTCCACTCTCTTTTCCCTCATTATAGTCGCCAGCTTGTCCCAAACCACATTGTCAAATACCTTTTCTAGATCGATGAAGCACATATATAGGGCTCTTCCTTTTTCAATAAACCTTTCTCCCAAGATTCGTAGGAACCCTATTGCATCTCTGTTGCCCGTATTCCGTCTAAAACCAAACTTCTCCTCGCCAAGATTCTCCTCCATTACTTTTTCAAGTCTTTTATTAATTATTCTTAACATCACTTTGGCTGCATGTGAAATGAGGCTGATTGTCCTGTGCTCGCTGTATTACTTGGTTCCTTGTTTTTTCGGTAATGGAATCAATACTGTTGTGAGAAGTCCTCAGGCCATTCACCACTGTTATACATAACCTCAATATTTCTCTTATTCCATCTTGGTTCAAGCATTTTAGTATTTCTCCCGGTATTGTATCTGTACCTACCGCTTTGCCATTTTTCATTGCAGCTATGGCATACTTCACTTCTTCCATTATGATGGTTGGTCCTTTCTCGTCATCACTTACACTGTTGTGTGATTCAAGATCCAGAGTTTTTGATTTGCTATTTGTGTCATATAGCTCTTTTACATATTCTTCCCATCTCTGGAGGACATCGTCACGATCTTTGTACACTACCTCTTCGTCTTTACTCAAAATTTCCACAGTAGCACTTTCTGCTCTGTTTTGTTCCCATGCCATCGTCTTTACTTTGTTGTATAGTAAGTCGTATCTTCCCTTCCCGTCCAGTTCTTCAATTTCATCACATTGCTCTTTTAGCCATTTTTTCCTAGCCTGCTCTGTTTCTGTTCGCAGTTCATTATTTAACCTTCGGTATATCTTTCTTGCATATTCAGTGTTCTTGTTTTTCAATTTTCTTCTCTCCTCCATCTTGGAAATCATTTCTTGTGTGACCCATGGTTTTTTTAACTTTTCCCTTTTACGTATCCTATATTTTGCTGTCCTGCTTTAATGATTCCTTCTTTCAGCATATTCCAGTACTCGTTGGCATTATCAGGTGGTTCTTTGTCTCGTAATGTGTTTAGAAACCACGAGGCACCTTTTCTGTAATTTGTTCTTTGTTTGATCTTATCTCCTCTAAATCCCACTTCTTCACCATGGTCGCCTTCTTCAGTGTTTTCATTCTTATTTCTATTCCTGCCATAAGTAAGTTGTGGTCACTATTAATATCTGCACCTGGTAATGTGTGCACCTTCTTGATTGCATTCCTGTATCTTTCTTCTATCAGTATAAAATCGATTTGGTTTCTGTATTTATCCCCCGGTGATTTCCAAGTGTAGAGCCTCCTCTTGTGGTTCTTGAACCATGTGTTTGACGCTATCAGCTGCCTTTCCCTTATAACGTATGCCTATTTTTTCTGAGGAATTAAAACATCTTACACCACTTGATGTTGTGGAATTTTTCTCTAGTTCCACAACAATTATGAAGATTTTTTAGATAATCTATGTCAAATATCGTAGCCGTCTCGACATCCTATTCCTCGAATTATGCTCTAAATTCTTGAGTTTGCCTAACATTTGGCCGCTTGGCGAAATTCCCTACTGGTGCGCTGGAGGGACGGAGTCGCATCAGCTACTTCTATACTTCTATACTTCTATACTTCTATAATCGCAGCTGCTGATACTGCTGACAGCCGATAGCACACGAGCATTTATCTCCTGCTCAGATCGCAGCCGGCGGTCATGTAGCGAGACCCCTACCTGCAGGCAACCAGCGACACACCAGGCGCTGCTGCGCATGTCGAATGAAAAACCCATCGGCGAAAGGTGGACTGTCGGACGCTACGTCGGAGGACCTTGTCGTGAAACTACCGTAGTCGAAATCAGTATAAAGACAAAGTTCTAGGAAAGTAACAGTGCAATGTCTGAAGCATATAATTAGCGAATTTACTATTAAATTAGTAGACAATCACGACGGAACTACATAGTTTCTTTTCCACACGAGTAACAAAACAAGGCGTTTGTAATCTCTGGATGGAAATTGTTGTGTTATTGCATTGTTAGTACTTTGTCCAACCTCTGTTTTTCTTTTTCTAACTACCTAAAACATTCTCTTCGGCACAGATTTTTTTGGAGTTATTAGTTCTTGTACAGAAACCAGATGGCAGTTATAACAGTCGAGGGACATGAAAGGGAAGCAGTGGTTGGAAAGGGAGTGAGACAGGGTTGTAGCCTCTCCCCGATGTTATTCAATCTGTATATTGAGCAAGCAGTGAAGGAAACAAAAGAAAAATTCGGAGTAGGTATTAAAATCCATGGAGAAGAAATAAAAACTTTGAGGTTCGCCGATGACATTGTAATTCTATCAGAGACAGCAAAGGACTTGGGAGAGCAGATGAACGGAATGGACAGTGTCATGAAACGAGGATATAAGATGAACATCAACAAAAAATGGTTCAAATGGCTCTGAGCACTATGGGACTCAACTGCTATGGTCATCAGTCCCCTAGAACTTAGAACTACTTAAACCTAACTAACCTAAGGACACCACACACATCCATGCCCGAGGCAGGATTCGAACCTGCGACCGTAGCGGTCTCGCGGTTCCAGACTGTAGCGCCTGGGACCGCACGGCCACTCCGGCCGGCGATCACCAACAAAAGCAAAAATAGGATAATGGAATGTAGTCGAATTAAGTCGGGTGATGCTGAGGGAATTAGATTAGGAAATGAGAATCTTCCAGTAGTAAAGGAGTTTTGCTATTTGGGGAGCAAAATAACTGCTGATGGTCGAAGTAGAGAGGATATAAAATGTAGACTGGGAATGGCAAGGAAAGCGTTTCTGAAGAAGAGTAATTTGTTAACATCGAGTATAGATTTAAGTGTCAGGAAGTCGTTTCTGAAAGTATTTGTATGGAGAGTAGCCATGTATGGAAGAGAAACATGGACGATAATTAGTTTGGACAAGAAGAGAAGAGAAGCTTTCGAAATGTGGTGCTACAGAAGAATGCTGAAGATTATATCGGTAGATCATATAACTAATGAGGAGGTATTGAATAGGATTGGGGAGAAGAGAAGTTTGTGGCACAACTTGACTAGAAGAAGAGATTGGTTGGTAGGATATGTTCTGAGGCATCAAGGGATCACCAATTTGGTATTGGAGGGCAGCGTGGAGGGTAAAAATCGTAGAGGGAGACCAAGAGATGAATACACTTAACAGATACAGAAGGATGTAGGTTGCAGTAGGTACTGGGAGATGAATAAGCTTGCACAGGATAGAGTAGCATGGAGAGCTGTATCAAACCAGTCTCTGGACTGAAGACCACAACAACAGCAACAACAGTAGTTCTTCCTGTGAAATTGCCGCCCACCATTCTGGTGTCGCTCTTTTCAGATTTAACTACCTTCCATTGGGATAAACACGCCTTGCAAATATTCCCCAATGAGTTTCCACAGGTTTCCGTGCTACGCGCAGGTCAGGACAAGACGTCGTTATGTTTGTCCTCAAACAACTTTTTGGTTGTAGCAGAATCATACGCATACGCATTATAGGCTTCCGTCCCCTAGATCATCACTCCCTGTAATCAGTACTCTCTCTATATGTCAGAGTTCGTTCTGGTATTCAGCCAAGCAATGCGTGATTTACCTGTAGCGCAGAAGGTTGCCCAAATCATAACACTTCCATCATAAATATCTCTGCCCATTCTTACCTGCTGGACTTTTATCGGATCACGCCAATAATACTGAAATCCATCATGGCCATCTAAATTAATCTTCTTTTCATCAAGGAAGATCACTTTATCTCATTCTGAACTACATGAAATACGTTTATGTTTGGGTGTTAGAAAGGGTTTCTGCAGAAGTTTCTTGCATGTAAGATGTTTGTCGTGTGACGAAATTTGTCGTACATGTCTGGCAGTTAGTGGCAACAGTAAATCAGCAACAAGGTTGGGAAGAATACCGGTCTGTGATCCTTGCTTTGCGCAAAAGTAACACTTTCTATGTCTTAGGTAATTTTTTACTTTGCCCATATTTTTCGTTCTGTCCATATCGTGCACTCACTCTAATGACATTATCAATCATTGAACTTGAATAGATCAATCTCTTGGCAAATTGACGATTAGAGAGTCAAGCTTCCTTGTACCAACCGATATTTGCTTTTTCATAAAAAAAAAATGGCTCTGAGCACTATGGGGCTCAACTTCTGAGGTCATCAGCCCCCTAGAACTTAGATAGTTAAACCTAACTAACCTAAGGACATCACACACATCCATGCCCGAGGCAGGATTCGAACCTGCGACCCTAGTGGTCGCGCGGTTCCAGGATGTAGCGCCTAGAACCGCTCGGCCACTTCGGCCGGCGCTTTTTCTGTGGTGTCACCGCCAGACACCACACTTGCTAGGTGGTAGCCTTTAAATCGGCCGCGGTCCGTTAGTATACGCCGGACCCGCGTGTCGCCACTATCAGTGATTGCAGACCGAGCACCGCCGCACGGCAGGTCCAGTCTACAGAGACTCCCTAGCACTCGCCCCGAGTTGTACAGCCGACTTTGGTAGCGATGGTTCACTGTCTACATACGCTCTCATTTGCCGAGACGACAGTGTAGCATAGCCTTCAGCTACGTCATTTGCTACCTAGCAAGGCGCCATATTCAGTTACTATAATCTGAACAGCTAATATTGTGAATCATGTACCGTCAAGAGCGACGTTCATCATTAATGGATTAAAGTTAAGTATCAAACTAATTACGTCCTCTTTCTGAATTCTAATTGCTTGTCATGTTCCAGACCTCACGTCAGTATAGTCCTTCCCTTCTTACGCCAGCCTGCGTGAGCTAAAACGCGTGCATTTCGGCCTCCTCTAGTAACACGGTGTTGGCTCTTCTGCCAACACAACATTTTCATCACATGATAACTGTTTTCAGCGTGGTTTTGTCATAACCGTGGTTTATGTACACAACACACACTGTCACTAATGGTGTCTGTTTCCTAACTGAAGTAAAGGTATATACACACTCACTAATACCGCAAAGAGCCGACTGCCTTTGTACTGAGTTCCACCCTCTATTTCCAACAGGTATATCGTTGGTGTCTATCTATACTCTGTTTTACCGACAACAGATGTGATACCATTTAACGGCATTTGTCGGTATACTGAATTTCATACTGTTGCATATGCGCTGTGCACAGCTTTTCCAACCGACAGTGCTAATTTTCCTCCCTTTACACTGATTTCCACTATTGAACACTACCCTCTAATTACCGTCGATACAGATGGGAGGCGTACTATATCCGTACACAGCAGCAGCCCAAAATCCACCTCTCGGCTCATCACATGACCCGTATGCCTGTGACGTTCATCTACATTACTGCAGGTTGCTTTCCTAACGGCTTTCAAGAGCAACAAGTATTTGAGCTTCGGTACTCCATATGACTACTGACCGAACTTAAAAATTTGAAATGCTTTCATAATCAAGCTTCTCCACCAGACTGTGAAGGCCCGACGATCGACGACGGGCAGTCGTGCCATCCTCTGCCTATACTGCGTACGACGAGAGAAGAGCTCTGAGAGCTGGCAGCGCAGTTGCCAGCATTCGGCTCGGACCTGAACGTCGCACGTGGCGCAACTGACTGAAAGCAGCTGTCTCCCAGCACTGCGGCAACGCTGCGGCGTTGCCACAGTAACGTAAACAAAAGCTCAAAATCAGATTGGCCATCGTGGATGCTCGAAGAACGTGCGCCAGGGCCGCGTCAACTGTCAGAGCTCTTCTCTCGGCGTTGGAGTATAATGGCGTTATGCAGGTGCCTCACGGCAGGCACATAGCACACCGCTATCCCGGCCGTTTTGCCAGACTGTGGGGCCGTTACTTTTCATTCAAGTGACTCCTCAGCTGGTGTCACGAGACTGGGGTCGAGTTTAGCAGGGGACACAACCCGTCGGCTTTGACCAATGACGTCAGAATTGGCCATAGAGCATGTATTACAAAGATGGAAGAGTTGAGAAGAATATTCAGAAACAAAGGAATGCGAGTGAGAAAAACTTTACTTCACATATATAAGGGCCAGTAGTATTTTCACGTTAACGATATCGAGTGTTTATATCTTAGTATTTCTCCGCTAAATACAATGGAAAGAAATGAATGAAATATATTACTAGCAAAGAATACATCACGTTATATGTATGTCAGTTGTATCTCGAAACTCTTTCGAACTATAATGCTTAAGTGCTGGACGGGATACAAGTTTAGCGTACGTTGATTTCTTAGTTTTAAGTAGCATTCCTCTCCTGTTCTTCACTTGAACTATGTATCGTCTGTTTCACTAAACCGTAAATGAAACACTCGATACAAATTAAAAGCTGATTCGAAATGGGTTGCCTAAGTACAGTACGGAATACGAGTGTGTCGTAAGTCGATTTCTTCGTTTTCACTTGCATTACTATCGTTTTCTTCACTTGAACGATGCATCCTCCGCTTCAGTAAACCCTAAATGAAACACGGGATACAAATTTTAGTTGTGTCGGGGGTTTCGCAAGTACACATTCGAAAATGTCGTACTGATACTAGAGCTGGAGAACGAAACAAGATCGACAGCTGTCAAATAGCTGTTACGTACGTACAACACGAAAATACACATATTGGTGTAATAAGACAGTGAAAATGGCAAAATAGTGAAATACAGTGAAAGAAGCACATGGAAATATCGAGGAATAGCGGAAGCTCGCCTAGACAAGCAGTAACGAAAATCACATTCCCCCCCCCCCCCCCCACACACACACACTCATTCGCCAACCCCCCCTTCCCTCCCCCCCCCCTGTGAATTAACTGAGATGTTTGGGACGGTACATTTTGCCAACATGTTTCATAAAACATTTAAACGGGCAATATGTCCGCGGAATACTTTGTCTCCACGAATACTCATCTAGGTGGCTTTGAAAAGTCGAAATCTGACGTTTCCCTTTCCCTATAAGAGATTTTACCGCTGACCAGTAGCCCTCTATACTTTTAGTGCAAACGCCCGTCGATAGAGATCTAAATTCAATGTTGTGGTTTACTACTAGATGTTGGTAACCCCTATCCCCTAAATCCCTATATGAAGAAAACCCGTCTGAAATAACAATAGAACCCTCTGCAACCTGATCTTCAATTAACCTAACCAAAACTTCCTTACTTCTATTTGGTACTACTCTGAACACTACATCGTCACAATGCTGACCTGAAACTACTACCCCCCACACCCATAATCCCACCGGAGGTTCCCCCCTTTTGTACTTTCTTTTCCCAAAATGAGATTCGTCAATTTCTACCATAACACCCCCCCCCCAACTGACCCCTATATTTCATATATTCCCCACAAACTTCCCTGCAAAACGAGTACCAGTCTACTACCGTACGCTTACTCACACGACATTCATGCACACAGAGCCACACAGGATATTTTAAACACCAACAGTATGTGATTTTCATTATGTCTCTCAGGGCGTGCTTAGATTTCTCGAACCACGTTCCCCTCCTAATAGATCGCCATAACCGGTCTCTGTTGCACCTCCATGCAAATAAGTCGTGAGTACGGCGACTTGATACACTGGTGAGGCGCATATGTTCGCCGCACACAGGACATCTGACGTGTTCAGTAATAAGACCACACATTTTCAAGATACAAATTGTGGTCAACATGTCTTCGCCCATGGCTTCTCTTAAATCGTCAAGATTCATTGGGATAGACAAATCCATTCCTGTAAACGAAAATAAGACACTAAAATTGTTCTACAATAAAAAACTAGCTATCCAAATTACCTCAATATCATTACGAAAAATATTAAGTACCGTTTGAATAAGAAACAAACAATTAACTTAATTAAATCACACTAGGAATAATTTACGGAATACCAAGCGATCGCTTTTAGATTCACATTCAATTATTTTAATGATAGCGCTTATTGGAACACAGAACTGTTTATTATCTATGCCTCGACGTGAAGACATTACTATATATGACTGAGGTATGACGTCATTGTTCAAAGCCGACGGGTTGTATCCCCTGCTTCACTAGACTGTGGGGCCATTACTTTTCATTCAAGTGACTCCTCAGTTGCCGTCACGGGACTGAATGTGCACGCCATAAGTGTTGTCTTAGCCTGTTTAGTAAGAGGTATAATTATACGTTAAAAAATTAACAGAACAATTCATGTACTAAAATTAGCATGTACGTGTCCTGAAGCAGCAAAACTTACAGCGTGCAGACGGCCCATGCTAAACCTCCTCAGTCCAAAATGTTACGAAACTGTATAAATATAGAGCAATGTTTCAGATGTTCTGTCTCGTTAAAACCGATATCCGTATTTTAGTTCTAAATAAGAAGTATTTTTGGGTATTTGTTTGCTCTCAGTTATAACAGGTTTTTTTATTTTTTATAAATAACCGGGTAAAATACCGAAATATCAATTAGCCACAGCAGCAGTTACTAATTTTTTTTTGTTTTTAAGTAAACCTTTTTTAAAGAACGGGAAATTTTTATTTGTAAAATTTGCATCGCGTTGAAATATTGCGTTATTACAGAAAATTTGAGAAGTGATCATATACTAACAACAATGCCAACTGAAACAAGAAACAAACATATGGCATAAGAATTTATATTGCATTGTGAGAGAATAATTTACCTGTTGCTGTGTGTGTTTCGTGGATTAAGGTACGCGTCTGCATGCAGTGTACAAAGTGTACAAAACTTGCCCCATCTGGTCTGTATAGTAGTTCCCCACTGTTGTCGTAGGGTATCTGTTGTATTACAGAAGGGCACCATCCCTAGTCTGAAATTTTTTACGAAGTACTGATGAATAGAGTACAGTGCTCCACATGCTTTAAAAGATTAAACACTGGAGGAGCCGCAAAAGTCTTGTGATGTAAGGAGAACACCTCAAACTTAATATTTCGATCATAGTTTACAACAACAACAAAAAAATCAAAAGCAGCTCATCAGCATCTGCCTGTGTGTACATAACATGCCTTTATCTGCTTGCAGCCCTTGGACAAATTAACACTTGAAATAGTTCTCCAACCTCATTTTTGACTCTTTAGAACTGACTATTCGTAATATCCAAGTAGTAACATTACCCCCGATTACAATATGATTTTTAACGAAATTTTTCAATTTTATTTGATTCCTATATTTAATACAGGGAACAATGAGAATAAAAAAGCCGAAAATTGGTTGTTTCAAAAACCGATTAATTTCAGCAGTTTTGGTAGTCTGGTTAAACTGACTTTGAAGGCAACCAAAAACGGGTTATTTCAGCGATAATAGTCAAAAATGGTTCAAATGCCTCTGAGCACTATGGGACTTAACATCGGAGGTCATCAGTCCCCTAGAACTTAGAACTACTCAAACCTAACTAACCTAAGGACATCACACACATCCATGCCCGAGGAAGGATTCGAACCTGCGACCTTAGCGGTCGCGCGGTTCCAGACTGAAGCATCTAGAACCGCTCGGCCACTTCGGCCCTAGTACAAAGCACAGGACGCTCATACACTCTCAGAAAATTTCAAAATGGCCCTGAGCACTATGCGACAACTTCTGAGGTCATCAGTCGCCTGGAACTTAGAACTAATTAAACCTAACTAACCTAAGGACATCACAAACATCCATGTCGGAGGCAGGATTCGAACCTGCGACCGTAGCGGTCGCTCGGTTCCAGACTGTACCGCCTAGAACCGCACGGCCACTCCGGCCGGCTCTCAGAAAAGTCCCAGTTTGGAACGTTGTTTCCCTAGCGCGTCACACTGTTTTCAATGTTGGCTAAGTCGTCAAAGCGTTGACACTTTGTGTGAATTTTTTTGCTTTACCATTTTCTGGTGGGTCACTGTTGGTAACACCAAGTCTCTCCATCCGTGGTGATTGCTTACAGAAAAGAAGTGTACACGTTTTGCAATTCAACCAAGTCACGGCAGATGCCCGCGGGTTGTTGTTTTTATTCAGAAGTCTAAGTGTGCGGGATAAAGTTTGTACACACTGACGGTCTGTCTTGGAAACAGTGACCTCAAAATTCGTAGCCTGGAAACCCGTCTGACTTCTTGTCAGATGTGATCAACTGTATAAATAGTATGTCTGTAAATTTGTAAATTACGTACCAGTTTTGTTCGTATTTTTAAAGTGATGTGAAATTGCGATACAATTCACACTTAGTTTTGTCTCCACGAAAACATTCTGGAGAATCTCTTACACACTTGATTTACAGAAGTTGCCCCATTGTGATTTGAGACAAAAATGTTCCCACACTACGACCGCGTCCGCAGCTCGTGGTCCAGTGGCTAGCGTTGCTGCCTCTACATCACGGGTCATCATTTCATCGTCATCATTCGTGACAGTGGCTACATTGGACTGTGTAAAAAATTCTTTGTGTGGGTGCTGATGACCGCGCACTTGAGCGCCCCAGAAACCAAACATTATCATCATCACACTACGACTGCATGTTCACAGCTTATCACTGTCTGCTCACAATGTGTGCTCACAACCGACTGGTCGTAGACACATCTGTTGCTTACAGTTGCTAGTTCAAGCTTCCAGTGTAGTAACTACGAAGCCAACTGCCTACGCCCGAACGCAGCAAAAACATTATCCTGCCTATTCCATCTTCGAAACCGAGACGCCAAACATACTCTAAACATCACGTGGAACAACCAAGGGATCGCGTTCAGCAGCACTCGTTGTTATTTAGGCGTCACCGTTGATCGCACACTTACTTACAGACATCATGTAGACAAGGTCAGGGGCAAACTATCAACAAGAAACAACCTCCTGAGTAAGCTCACCTCCACAAAACGGGGTGCCGACCCACATACCTTACGTACGTCGACACTTGCACTCTGCTATGCTGAATACGCTGCCCCAGTTTGGGAAAGATCAGCGCATGCGAAACGAGTGGATCGTCTGCTGAACGATGCCTGTCGCGTCATCACTGATGCCTAAGACCCACCCCGGTTAGCCAACTTTATTTGCTTAGTGGCATAGCTCCACCCAACATCAGACGAGCTATAGCAAGCGAAGCAGAGCGCCTCAAGCGACCAGCGCCATCAACTCTTCGGACAAAACCCTCCACACACACGTTTAAAATCAAGACGGAGTTTCCTCACCTCAGCTCAACCGCTCTAAACCTCAAAACAAAAGGCCATATCGTCAAAACGGCAAGCAACACTGCCTACGGGAGACCAGGCACCTCTAATCTCACCCAACGAACAATTGGCCTCTGGAAATGAACTAAAATGGCCATTATGGAGAACCCTCAACCGCCTACGAACTGGGGTGGGCAGATGCAACGTAAACTTGTGTAAATGGGACGGCCACGTGCCAGTGCGGACAGACCCAAACAATGGACCACATCCTGGAATGCAGCAAAATGGGGGAAGTGTGCAGGAAAGAAGATCTGGCAAACGCTACGGCAGTGGCAGTTAAATTCGCTGAATTTTGGAGGGTCGTGATATGATAATTATACTATGTTTGTCTTTATATTGTAATGTGACTCCCCATTTTGGGTTTGTTTTATTTATACATATGTGTATTGTATTTGTATTTTTGTGTATATGTAATATGTGGGTTGTCTATGGCTTCGACACGATTAAATAAATAAAAAAAACTGCGCCCACGTCGTCTATACTCCAGGAATAAAGTCAGCGTGTAAAAGAAACTGCACTCTGCCGCTGCGCACACATTTGACAGGATTCTATGTCCAACTAAATGAAAAGTCAAACAGTTGAACGAGCGAGGTGGTGCAGTGGTTAGCACACTGGACTCGCGTTCGGGAGGACGACGATTCAATCCTGCGTCGGGCCACCCTGATTTAGGTTTTCCGTGATTCCCCTAAATCGCGACACGCAAATGCCGGGATGGTTCCTTTGAAAGCTCACGACAAACTTCCTTCCCTAATCCGATGAGACCGATGACCTCGCTGTTTGGTCTCCTTCCCCTGCACCCCCACCTCCAAACAACCCAACTCAAACAATTGCTTTATAGTTTCACTCGGAAAATTTATTTCTATTTTTATTTATGTCACTGATTTCCTATAGATGGTGACAGAGTCTCACACAGTTCAAACATTACTAACAGATAAGGGAGACGGACATTTGTGAATAACGAAAAAGGACATTAAATGTCACGTTTTCTGCTAATCTTCAAGCAAGTGACTATTACAAATCCTTAGGCACAATGGCAACAACTGTTCATTGACGACCATAGAAGCAATTCTGAAGTATGGTACAGCCACGCGAAATATCTATAATCTTCCCGCAACACACAGTGGTAATAATTGCACTTATACTCAAAAGAGTTTGTAAGTAGGCTGTTTAGGTTTTTATGTTGGTAACGCCACGTAGCGCTCTGTATGAAAATCACTGACTGTGCTGTGTGAAGTCTGTGGCTGGTTGGCATTGTTGGAATATTTGCTATTGTAGTGTTGGGCAGTTGGATGTGAACAGCGCGTAGCGTTGCGCAGTTGGAGGTGAGCCGCCAGCAGTGGTGGATGTGGGGAGAGAGATGACGGAGTTTTGAGAGCGGATGATCTCGACGTGTGTCCATCAGAGACAGTAAATTTGTAAGACTGGATGTCATGAACTGAGATATATATATATATATATATATATATATATATATATATATATATATATATATACAGGGCTATTACAAATGATTGAAGCGATTTCATAAATTCACCGTAGCTCCATTCATTGACATATGGTCACGACACACTACAGATACGTAGAAAAACACATAAAGTTTTGTTCGGCTGAAGCCGCACTTCAGGTTTCTGCCGCCAGAGCGCTCGAGAGCGCAGTGAGACAAAATGGCGACAGGAGCCGAGAAAGCGTATGTCGTGCTTGAAATGCACTCACATCAGTCAGTCATAACAGTGCAACGACACTTCAGAACGAAGTTCAACAAAGATCCACCAACTGCTAACTCCATTCAGCGATGGTTTGCGCAGTTTAAAGCTTCTGGATGCCTCTGTAAGGGGAAATCAACGGGTCGGCCTGCAGTGAGCGAAGAAACGGTTGACCCCTTTTTCTTCTGCGAAAAAAAAAAACGTTACCATCATGATGTTCGGCATTTCTTAAACAGGATATTGGAAAACCGATGGATCGGTCGTGGTAGAGATCATGATCAGCAATTCATGTCATGGCCTCCACACTCTCCTGACTTAACCCCACGCGATTTCTTTCTGTGGGGTTATGTGAAAGATTCAGTGTTTAAACCTCCTCTACCAAGAAACGTGCCAGAACTGCGAGCTCGCATCAACAATGCTTTCGAACTCATTGATGGGGACATGCTGCGCCGAGTGTGTGAGGAACTTGATTATCGGCTTGATGTCTGCCGAATCACTAAAAGGACACATATCAAACATTTGTGAATGCCTAAAAAAACTTTTTGAGTTTTTGTATGTGTGTGCAAAGCATTGCGAAAATATCTCAAATAATAAAGTTATTGTAGAGCTGTGAAATCGCTTCAATCATTTGTGATAACCCTGTATATATAATGACTTTTGAACACTATTAAGGTAGATACATTGTTTGTTCTCTATCAAAATCTTTCATTTGCTAACTATGCCTATCCGTAGTTAGAATCTTTTATTTAACTGGCAGTATTGGCGCTCGCTGTATTGCAGTAATTCGAGTAACGAAGATTTTTGTGAGGTAAGTGATTCGTGAAAGGTACGGGTTGTTATTAGTCAGGGCCATTCTTTTGAAGGGATTTTTGAAAGTCAGATTGCGTTGCGCTAAAAATATTGTTTGTTAGTTTAGTGTTGATCAGAATAAGTAAAGAGAGAAATGTCTGAGTACTTTCAGTTTTCTCAGCTGTTTGAAAATCAAATAATGTGAAAGGTTTATCAGCACAGTAATTCATAAATTTTTCTAAGGGGACGTTTCATACGAAATATCTATAATCTTCCCACAACACACAGTGGTAATAATTGCACTCATACTCATAAGAGTTTTACTCGCATTTCAACAGATATTGGTCACAGCCTGCAGATGAGATCGCACGGTGTTGCTTATGAGACATTACGTTGCACTATACCGGTTCCAGAGGTTGAGGTAAATAAATACAAACATGAGACGCATTGCGTACTTTTACGTTACCGAAACTCTGTGCCGAAGGAATAACTAACGTAATCAAATGACGCGATCGATGCAATCCTAAGAGTTGTGAAAGTGAAGATGAGACTCAACACGTACTGACCGAAATAAAGTCAAAGCTAAGACTGAACTCTGGCTGAAGTAGACTCAAAGCAGACTGACCCGAATGGCGTGAGCTTAAGATTTACAAATACTATTCCTAGAATGCTAAGCACTTTTGGTTAAAATGTTCACTCGTAATTGTTCATTGCCAACTGTTCATTCCTAACTGATAGTTGAAACTGTGGAAAAGTTTGGTTCAACGAATATTGGATATGAGCAGTAGCTGTTAAAATGTACAGAACCAAACTGCTTATATGCACTGGGATTCACTGAATTACGAGCATGGCATCCATATATAACGACGAAATTTAGTTATTGAAAATTATGTAATTCTTAATTAGTGGAGGTTGTCACATAATATGGGTGTCGCTGCATGCAGAAATTTCAGATTAACGAAAGTATGTGAATAAATCCTGGAATGTTACAGTACTCTGCTCATA
Source organism: Schistocerca cancellata (assembly GCF_023864275.1). Taxonomy (NCBI): domain Eukaryota; kingdom Metazoa; phylum Arthropoda; class Insecta; order Orthoptera; family Acrididae; genus Schistocerca; species Schistocerca cancellata. The sequence goes on from NC_064635.1 coordinate 130,028,078, forward strand.
ATCTGTTCCGAAAGTGTGGGCTAGTTCAAATCTTTAATTAACAATGTGTCTGATAACCTAATTAAGTTCAGGCAAACACAATTACATTACTTAAATCAGGGGATCTTTGTAATGGATACTTTTTTCCTTTAGATTTAACGTATTAACTCACAATGTTTTTATAATAGCTTGCTGTACAAAACTTTACAATTACAATAAATTTCGAACAACTGCATTAATAGTGAAAGTAATAATTATTACAATACAGTCGAAACATTAAATAGCATGACAGTTTATGCCAAACTGACATCTTGTGTAACATGTGTTCACTGTCCTAAAGTTACCATTAATATTTGAATAAGAATATTAGCAAAAAAATTATGTGTGCTTTAACTTATGTATTAGGAATGTGCATAAAGTACGATGGTGTGGGTCATCCCGCTTTGTCACAATGTGTGTACCGTAATATTTGCACGAATTACATTAAACTGCAGTTTAATGACTTTGCTTTTAAAACTCACTTTCGCTATTATTAAGCCTCAAACGATTTGGTACTATGCACTATTCGCTAAAAATGTCTTACATGAACATATTAAAAGGCTATCAGGGTTTTTGAATGTCATTTTTGGTTTACCAATTTCGTTTTGGCTTTTTCATTAATCCATGGATGCACAATTCAAAACTAATAAGGATATTTTGTCTTCAGCCATAAGCGTTTTACGTGATAAATGCCAAATATTTAACACACTTTGTAAAGTAATAAGGCGTTTGAAAGTGTTTTATACACAGCAGTTCAATTCTTTAAAGGATCAGGGTGTGAGATGGTTGATGCTTGTCCGCCTCCACATTCTTGCACGACGATCGACAGACGTCAAAATGTTTCTGCACTAAGCAGTCAGGGTAACTACTAAACCATATTTCATTTCCAGTATTCTCTCGCCCACCGCGGTGCTGTGGAATTTGGATGTTGCACTATTGATGCCTTGAGGCTAAACTGATTGTGTGGAGCCGTCTGTACTGTTTGCGTCGACACTACCCTCCTATTTGCCTCCAAAAGTGTACGAGCAATTCTGCTGCGTTCTGCCAGTTCTGTTGTGTAGTTCCCTTTATCTAATACTTCTAGAATGTATTCAAGCGCTGCGCATATGAACAACAATCAGTTAAATTAGAGAATGACGACAGCAAAGAAACCTGTACTGGCTGGGACACGAACGCGGATTTCCACCTTATCGCGAGCGGTTGCTTTACCATTAGGCTATCCGTGCACGACTCACAGCGAGACCCAAATTTCGATATGCCGTCAACCACGAACGTCCGAAGTACACAGGCACTGCAGTTTCCTACAGGAGATGAATGTTCCACTGACGGCGCTAAGGTGTACTCCAATACCGCGGGAAATTGCCTATACTGACAACCATTTTTGCGGCAAAGTGACAAAGCGTGCACAGTCTGAGCTCGAAATGACCCTTCGTGACATCTTGAGTGATGGAACGTCTGCGTATACTTTCAGTCCTAAATTACTGTATAACAGCGTAATGAAAACGGTCTTAGAAGAATGACAGGAAAGAGTGGTTTCAGATCCGCTCTTCGTCTTCTTCAGGCTTTAGATGTACACTCCCGGACATAGGAACTTTCCAAAAATTTCCATGTCCTTCTTTGCTGGGCAGTCTGGGTCCAGTTTTTCCCCACTGTCGCTGAATGTAGCGTCTCGTCAAAGGACGTTCAACACTTCTCTCGGACTGCCTCGGAATCTGCTGCATCAGTGTTTTGGTCCATTGGAATTTGTTGCTGCCCACATGCCACTGACGTTCAACACTTCTCTTTGACTAGTTCAACACTTCTCTTTGACTACCTCGGACGCCACTGCATCAGTGTTTTGGGCCATTTGAATTGGTTCCTGCCCACATGCCACTGACATTCAACACTTCTCTTTAACTAGTTCAACACTACTCTTTGACTACCTCGGACGCCACTGCATCAGTGTTTTGGGCCATTTGAATTGGTTCCTGCCCACATGCCACTGACGTTCAACACTTCTCTTTAACTAGTTCAACACTACTCTTTGACTACCTCGGACGCCACTGCATCAGTGTTTTGGTCCATTTGAATTGGTTCCTGCCCACATGCCACTGACGTTCAACACTTCTCTTTAACTAGTTCAACACTACTCTTTGACTACCTCGGATGCCACTGCATCAGTGTTTTGGGCCATTTGAATTGGTTCCTGCCCACATGCCACTGACGTTCAACACTTCTCTTTAACTAGTTCAACACTACTCTTTGACTACCTCGGACGCCACTGCATCAGTGTTTTGGGCCATTTGAATTGAATTGGTTCCTGCCCACATGCCACTGACGTTCAACACTTCTCTTTAACTAGTTCAACACTACTCTTTGACTACCTTGGACGCCACTGCATCAGTGTTTTGGTCCATTTGAATTGGTTCCTGCCCACATGCCACTGACGTTCAACACTTCTCTTTAACTAGTTCAACACTACTCTTTGACTACCTCGGATGCCACTGCATCAGTGTTTTGGGCCATTTGAATTGGTTCCTGCCCACATGCCACTGACGTTCAACACTTCTCTTTAACTAGTTCAACACTACTCTTTGACTACCTCGGACGCCACTGCATCAGTGTTTTGGGCCATTTGAATTGAATTGGTTCCTGCCCACATGCCACTGACGTTCAACACTTCTCTTTAACTAGTTCAACACTACTCTTTGACTACCTCGGATGCCACTGCATCATTGTTTTGGTCCATTTGAATTGGTTCCTGCCCACATGTCATGCCCAGCGCCACTTCGGTCTCGCTATCGGCTCGCCAACGTCTTAGAACCCCGTTCTTTTCCTTCTCCCTTCTCTCTTGAGCCTATGTCTCAGTCTCGCTCCAAGCAGTACTCTCTCTCTATTTTCCTTCAACTGACCCAAAGTCGATTTCCGTTCTTGTTGAGAGTGTCATTGTTTAGAGCTCGTATATTTTAACTGGCAGGATAAGTCTGTCGCATATATTCCGTTGTCGGAATAGTCGGTTTACGTAGAAAGTAACCTAGTTTCCCAGCGCTGCACTACTATAACACAGACATAAGATACTATTTTTCTACATAGTCACGAGCAAGGAGCCCCTTGACTGCGAGGTCGCTAGAGGCAAATTTGGAAATTTGTGGTAAGTTCTATGGGACCAAACTTCTGAGATCATCGGTCCCTAGCATAGAGTAAATATCTCTGGAGTGAGCATTCACATGCGCAAAACAGATTTTGTTCAAACACGCGTCCGGCCATCCAGATTTAGGTTTTCCGAGATTTCCCTAAATCTCTTCACGCAAATGCCGGGATGGTTCCTTTCAAAGGGCACGGCCGATTTCCTTCTCCATCCTTCCCTAACCCGGGCTTGCGTTCCGTCTGTAATGACCTCGTTGTCGACGGGACGTTAATCTCCTCCTCCGGTTACAAAACGGCAATGCGTGAAGTGGCGCCACGCCACCTCCTCTCCGAAGACAAAGTTCAAAGCCGCACCCTCAGCTGGTAAAGACATGGCGACCGTCTTGTGGGATCCTGTTTGATGACCTCCGTCACGGTGCCACGATCAACTCTTGAAGTGTATTTCGCTACCCTCAGGAAACTGAGGAAACGACTTCAGAAAGGCAAAGGAACTTCTCCTTCTCCATAAAGATGAAAAGCGTCAGACATCTGCGCACCAGAGAGGAGCTCACAAAACTCCATTGGACTGTTCTCCGTCGTGCACCCTACAGCCTGGATCTCGCCCTTCCGACCTCCATTTGTTTGGATGCACTCTGCGGTAAGCAGTACGTGGATGATGAGGAGGTTACTGATCCAACACGATGTTGAGGCGTCGACCAGTGGACTGCTACCGTGCGGGCATACTGGCCCTCCTTGTAAGGTGACGTAACACCGTCGCACTGAACGAAGATTATCTTGAAAAATGGGATATTATAGGCCAGAGAGTGGGGAGAACATTATGTACTGGAATCCTGAATAGAGCCAATCTTTTAAACATGGCTGGTTGGTTCAGTGACCATTTCTAAAGTAAAATTGAAACAAATGAGCCCTTGGTCACAATTTTTTTCTGTTTTATGGACCAGGTTTCAACACTTCTAAGAGTGCCTTCATCAGAATTAAAACAATTAAAGTGGCCTATAACACAGTTACAAATTTATAGGAAAAGGAATTTTTATATAAAAAGTAAAAGTACTGACTAACAATAAAAGACAGAGGCAGTACTTACATGTCACATATAAAATAATTAACAGGCCAGAAAGGCTTTATTCACAAAATATATAAAAAGGTATGCGTGAAAGCGAGCCACCATGGACTGCTGGTACTAAAACCCTTCTGGCCTCTTAATTATTTTATACGTAACATGTAAGTACTGCCTCTATCTTTTACTGTTAGTCAGTACTTACATTATTTATATAAAAATGTCTTTTCCTATAAATTTGTAACTATGTTATAGAGCCGTAGTGGCCGTGCGGTTCTAGGCGCTACAGTCTGGAACCGCGTGACCGCTACGGTCGCAGGTTCGAATCCTGCCTCGGGAATGGATGTGTATGATGTCCTTAGGTTAGTTAGGTTTAAGTAGTTCTAAGTTCTAGGGGACTGATCACCATGGATGTCAAGTCCCATAGTGCTCAGAGCCATTTACACCATTTTTTAATTTTATAGGCAAAAAAAAAAGTTCAAATGTGTGTGAAATCTTATGGGACTTACCTGCTAAGGTCATCAGTCCCTAAGCTTAGACATTACTTAACCTAAATTATCCTGAGGACAAACACACTCACCCATGCCCAAGGGAGGACTCGAACCTCCGCCTTTTTTTTTTTTTTCTTAATCTCATTTTGTTCATTTTCGTTCGTTGCATCTGCTCGTGGCTGACGTCACAAGACACCCGTTTCAGTTCGTCGTTGATCAATTAACTCAGTTTTTTATTACAGAGAGCGAGCAGCCCTCGACCGAACACGCTGAGCTACCGTGCCGGCATTCCAGGACCAGCCGCACAGTCCATGACTGCAGCGCCTTAGCCGGCCGGAGTGGCCGAGCGGTTCTAGGCGCTACAGTCTGGAACCGCGCGACCGCTACGGTCGCAGGTTCGAATCCTGCCTCGGACATGGATGTGTGTGATGTCCGTAGGTTAGTTAGGTTTAAGTAGCTCTAAGTTCTAGGGTACTGATGACCTCAGAAGCTAAGTCCCATAGTGCTCAGAGCCATTTGAACCATTTTTTTTTTTTTTTTTTGCAGCGCCTTAGACCGCTCGGATAATCCCGCGCGGCGTTATAGGCCATTTTAATTATTTTAATTCTGATGAAGGCGCCATTAGAAATGTTGAAACCTGGTCAATAAGGCTGAAAATAATTGTGACCCAGGGCACATTTGTTTCAATTTTAATAAGGTCTACCTCCTTTCAGAAAAAAATATGTTTGCATTACTTATTGAACACACATCGTCGTTGCCATTGGCACATTTTCCCGCGAGTGCTGCGTCACTCTAGCAGCATCTGTCGTGGCTGCTTCGCCCCACCTTGTGATGTCATACATCTGCTACAGTAACCCACCACTACTGAGGGGTGACACGTAAGAATAAAGTAACGGCTCCAACAGCCAGTAATGCTACCGCCTACCAGCCAGGTCTTCTTCACTACACGCTTGGTTACGAGGGTGCCGACTTTTCAAAATTTCTGTGGGTGAATATTAATGACGGAATGTACTATATGTTTTCCACGGCGTCTTGATGTTTTTTAAATGATTACCTTTCATTTAAAATCTTTTATGAACACTGCCTCTGCCGTAAAGACCTGTGCTGTGATAAAAGTAAAATACACCGGTACTACAAGCATTCTTGAAACATGCCTGACGGTTTCTTGACAGTGGTTGCTGATGTAATGCAGTAAGCAGAAGACACATTCTAGGATTCCTTATTTCTTGCCTGAACATGCTTTTCATTATTGTCGGTGTTAGTATTAGCCACCTGAGATGATGGCGACAAATGTATGACGAATTGATCCATAGCGACTAGGAAACTGTTCGAATTCGAAAGTGTGGAGAAGCAATATTCAGTATTGCTTTCCACCTTTCCACATGAGCCAGTAATCGCGCAGCGTTGGAAAATTGTTAAAATGTTCATCAGTATACAGTCTTCTTTGTACTAAAGTGCGCATCATTTACGATGGCGGCCGAGTTTAGGTTCGTTCTGCGCATCTGACGTCACAAAACACAGTCAGCCAATGAACAGAGAACGACGTTGCCAGAGCTCGACTGCAGTGCAGAGCACGGACGAGTGTCTTCAGTTTTAGAAACGTTCAGACATAAATAAAGTAGTTGAACAAAAGCAATGTCTTGATAGCAGACTTTCTATAAAAGAAAGTTTGGAAAAAGCATTCTTTATACCAATTGCTTCATATTCTATTAATTAATTAAACCAAACAAGCAATATGCCTCCTAATTCAGGTGATAGCAAGGAAATTCATTCTCACTAACCGCTTTTTCGCAATAAAGAACAGCGGTAATTGTTTATTTCCTATTGTACTTCGACGAAACGTGAGTAATTCATAATTATACCAACAGTGTTAGTCAGTATTTTGCGTGACTGTTTAAACTCCTCGAGGAAGTATGTTGAAAGACGAGCTGCATTAGCGTAATGGTTACTAAGCAAAAGGTTCTGAGTTCAAATCTTGCTCGCTGTTTAATATTTTCTTTATTTAAAAACAACATCGAAGTGTCTTACTTCATGAACTTTATTCGTTTGAATGTAATTTATTGAAATTTCTAGTGGCAATTAAAATCGACCATATGGAAAGTATACGTTGTGGACTTTTACCTCTGCAAACTCTTCAAAATTTCGTGCAATGGTTTACTACATTAAATGCTGCACAATAACTGCGTTGAACATCGAAACACAATTAAGTCATTTAGGGGGGGGGGGGGGGAAGATATCAGTCAAGAAGATGTGTAAAAATCAAATTTTTGGGCCAAATAGTTTTTGTGAAATCGAATGATAAGTGTGTCAAAGCAGTCGGAACACCATGTGTCTGCACAGGCGAGCAGTGAAGTGATGACAAAATGACACAGAGCGCGGAATGCGGGGAGCACGTCTCTGTAGCAGCGAAAGGGTTAATGCGGCCGTGGTGGCTTTACTTCATAAGCTGTGCGCTCCCCCCTAAACGTAAGTTTGCGAACTATACTATACTATGGCGCTGCTTCTCTTGGCGCGTGCAACTGGCAATGAAGCAATCTCCCGCGTCCGGGCGGGCATGCGCGAGCCTTGAATATACAGTATAAGCTCTCGCGTCATTCAAAGCCATTGTTTCAACAAACAAAACGATAACAATCCTGATTAAGTGAAAACAATTTCACCGAAATCTTAAGCCACACTGCTGTTACATTTTTTTAAAAAAGGGTATTGAGGTAGTTTTTAGCAATAGTCTTCCTTTTATCTCGGATTATCCTTTATTATCGCTCAATATCGGCAAGGAGATATTTCAAAACAATTGTCGACGAATGAGTGGGCGTATTGTAACGTGTCACATGTAAGGAAACATGAAAACAAGCCGAAAACGGAATTACGCTCTCAGTATAGAGAGACTGTTATTCAACATCTACATCTACATTTATACTCCGCAGGCCACCCAACGGTGTGTGGCGGAGGGCACTTTACGTGCCACTGTCATTACCTCCCATTTCTGTTCCAATCGCGTATGGTTCGCGGGAAGAACGACTGCCGGAAAGCCTCCGTGCCTGCTCGAATCTCTCTAATTTTACATTCCTGATCTCCTCGGAAGGTATAAGTAGGGGGAAGCAATATATTCGATACCTCATCCAGAAACGCACCCTCTCGAAACCTGGACAGCAAGCTACACCGCGATGCAGAGCGCCTCTCTTGCAGAGTCTGCAACTTGAGTTTGCTAAATATCTCCGTAACGCTATCACGCTTACGAAATAACCCTGTGACAAAACGCGCCGCTGTCCTTTGGATCTTCTCTATCTCCTCTGTCAACCCGACCTGGTACGGATCCCACACTGATGAGCAATACTCAAGTATAGGCCGAACGAGTGTTTTGTAAGCCACCTCCTTTGTTGATAGACTACATTTTCTAAGGACTCTCCCAATGAATCTCAACCTGGTACCCGCCTTACCAACAATTAATTTTATATGATCATTCCACTTCAAATCGTTCCGCACGCATACTCCCAGATATTTTACAGAAGTAACTGCTACCAGTGTTTGTTCCACTATCATATAATCATACAATAATGGATCCTTCTTCCTACGTATTCGCAATACATTACATTTGTCTATTCTGGGGAGTGCCTTCGACTTGGTCAGAGAAAGGCAAGGAATGGGGGATTGTGCTGCCTGGTTGCCTTTGCACAGACATCTGAAACCAACAGCTATGTTTTAGAGGTGAGAAATTTTAACATCCATGTCAGTGTTTAATAGTCCATTACTTTTTGATAAAGGCAAGTGAGAAATAGTTCTTTTATTTTGTTTTTTTATAATACTCAAATTTCTGTGGGTGCGACGTACTCTCAAGATTACGTATGTGGGTTCTAGAGCAGGGGTCTCCAAACTACGGCCCGCGAGGTCCGGCAAACCGGCCCGTGTTAGCTGGCCGGACATCCCCGGTATCCGGCCCGCCATATATTTGAGGCGGTGCCTATACTGCCAACAAATGAGTTTCGAGGCCTATCGCGACCAATACACCGCGACATTGTCGGAGCTCTGTCTTTACAAAGCGGAAGGTCGTGGTTAACCTGGTAGCTATCCACAATAAACAGACAGACCATTCACCGTGGGATAGTGAAAAAAACGGTTAACAGACTAGTTTGGTGAAAACATTTTAAGTAAAAAAATTCTTTGCGTTTTATTCTACTCACGAGTCTGGTGCAAGTCTTTCAAATGGACGCCACTTCGGCGACTAGCCTTAGTAATCAATCATTGTGGAAGAAGCTTCTTAAGTGAGGTTTCACTTTCTTTTGATTACGTTGTAAAATACGCATAGCTAGTAAATCGTATAAAATATTTTTATTTAAAAGCAATTTAAAGAAAATACAATACCTGGTGTACTAATGATATTGGATATTTTAGTTGTAACTGATGTATAAAATTAACTAATTAATTTATATCTTGAAAAGTCACAGTGTTAGAGTATTCACGTAAAGAAATTTAACACCTTAGTGATAATTGGTGACTTTTATGTAGCTGCAACTTTTATAATTACCTCCAGTTGTGGATCAAGCTTACTGGTAGAGATAATCATCAGCGACTTCAAATGCTCATCACTTAATTTTGATATGTAAATACTATTTGCATGTTTCATTTTGGAGAAAGTTTTATGACACAAATAAGTAGTGCCAAAAGCAGAAAAAAAAGCCACTGTCAAATTTATGTAAATTTGGAAACTGTGTGGATGGAAAACACTTATAACATTCCAGTAATGTTGACTTCGAATGTTTCTCTTTAAAAAAGTCGCTACATTGCAAATCAGTAATTTGAAACTGAAGTTGTGCGGGTAACGCTTCTATATCGAGGTCAAAGGGATTTTGAAATGTCTTGATATCGTTTGAATTTGCATCGATATCTGAAAAACGTGATTCAAAATAAATTTTTGAAGCGGCCAAAGCTTCAATTGCGAAAGTTACAGGAAACGGAATCTCAGTTTTCTGACTGAATGTTTGGCATGTATTAAAATGCGTGAAGCATACTTTGTTCAACTGAGATTGAAACAAAGTAATCTTTTGTCGAAAGGACTTAAATGCGTGTGTAAATCAGGCAGAAGCTGGTTTTCACCTTGCAATTTTAAATTAAGGTCATTCATATGTTTAGTTAAGTCTGCATAAAATGCTAGCTTCCATAACTACTAACCGTACCATAACTCAGCCAGAGGGCGATTCCTTTCGTTCCAAAAAAAATTTCGATTATGTTCGGAGTTCAAAACAACGGATCAGAACTTTACCGCAGCTAAGCCAGCATAAAAATCGTAGTTCGTTTCAGTGCTAGCTATTCCCACAACCTTAGATTTTTGCGATTTCATCTTTCCTTTAGCCTTACATTACGGTGATCATGCAGTGCTAGGGTGCTTTAATCCCACTAGGTAGATCTTGGCCCTTATGACTTCGTGGAGGAGTCAATGTGGCCCACGGACTAAAAAGTTTGGAGACCCCTGCTCTAGAGTCTCGGAACAGCCACGTACTTGGCGCGAATGCTGTGTTATTAAATCAGTTAAAAATCTCAGTGGTGGCCTACCTGTCAACGGCGAGTCCTTGTATGAGAAGATCGTAGGCTGTTGGTTCCCAAGAGGGTCGAGCTGCCTCGAAGGAGGCCGGAAGGCGTTCACTGTCCGACCCGGGCGCGATAGTCAGGTATTCACTGAGCGACGGGATAAACTGACGCGAGAAATTTCCGTGAGGTCTGATCACGGGCGCTAGCAGCGTGTGTGTGAGCGTGGTGTCGGGCGCGCTAAATGGGGCAACCGGGTGGCTTATCTGCCCAGACTGCAGAAACTCAACACTGCCCGCGGCTGTGCGGCTGCGATGGCTTGTTTATTGGAGGGGGGGGGGGGGGATGGGAGGGGGAGGCATGGCGATCAGCAGGATCCTGGCAGGGAGCTTCCTCATTACGAGCAGGGCCCTCCCGTGGCGTGACTACACGTGCAGTGCACGCACGGATCACGGCCGTGTGCACAGGACGCGCGCTGTGTCTGCGCCTTCGACCATAAATACAGGGTGTTACAAAAAGGTACGGCCAAACTTTCAGGAAACATTCCTCACACACAAATAAAGAAAAGACGTTATGTGGACATGTGTCCGGAAACGCTTAATTTCCATGTTAGAACTCATTTTATTACTTCTCTTCAAATCACATTAATCATGGAATGGAAACACACAGCAACAGAACGTACCAGCGTGACTTCAAACACTTTGTTACAGGAAATGTTCAAAATCTCCTCCGTTAGCGTGGATACATGCATCCACCCTCCGTCGCATGGAGTCCCTGATACGCTGATGCAGCCCTGGAGAACGGCGTATTGTATCACAGCCGTCCACAATACGAGCACGAAGAGTCTCTACATTTGGTACCGGGGTTGCGTAGACAAGAGCTTTCAAATGCCCCCATAAATGAAAGTCAAGAGGGTTGAGGGCAGGAGAGCGTGGAGGCCATCGAATTGGTCCGCCTCTACCAATCCATCGGTCACCGAATCTGTTGTTGACAAGCGTACGAACACTTCGACTGAAATGTGCAGGAGCTCCATCGTGCATGAACCACATGTTGTGCCGTACTTGTAAAGGCACATGTTGTAGCAGCACAGGTAGAGTATCCCGTATGAAATCATGATAACGTGCTCCATCAAGCGTAGGTGCAAGAACATGGGGCCCAATCAAGACATCACCAACAATGCCTGCCCAAACGTTCACAGAAAATCTGTGTTGATGACGTGATTGCACAATTGCGTATGGATTCTCGTCAGCCCACACATGTTGATTGTGAAAATTTACAATTTGATCACGTCGGAATGAAGCCTCTTCCGTAAAGAGAACATTTGGACTGAAATGAGGATTGACACATTGTTGGATGAACAATTCTCAGAAGTGTACCCGTGGAGGCCAATCAGCTGCTGATAGTGCCTGCACACGCTGTACATGGTACAGAAACAACCGGTTCTCCCGTAGCACTCTCCATACAGTGACGTGTTCAACGTTACCTTGTACAGCAGCAACTTCTCTGACGCTGACATTAGGGTTATCGTCAACTGCACGAAGAATTGCCTCGTCCATTGCAGGTGTCCTCGTCGTTCTAGGTCTTCCCCAGTCGCGAGTCATTGGCTGGAATGTTCCGTGCTCTCTAAGACGCCGATCAATTGCTTCGAACGTCTTCCTGTCGTCCTGTCGGGACAGCTTCGTTCTGGAAATCTGTCTCAATACAAACGTACCGCGCCACGGCTATTGCCCCGTGCTAATCCATACATCAAATGGGCATCTGCCAACTCCGCATTTGTAAACATTGCACTGACTGCAAAACCACGTTCGTGATGAACACTAATTTGTTGATGCTACGTACTGATGTCCTTGATGCTACTACTGCAGGGCAATGAGTCGCATGTCAACACTAGCAACGAAGTCAACATTACCTTCCTTCAATTGGGCCAACTGGCGGTGAATCGAGGAAGTACAGCACATACTGACGAAACTAAAATGAGCTCTAACATGGAAATTAAGCGTTTCCGGACACATGCATAACATCTTTTCTTTATTTGTGTGTGAGGAATGTTTCCTGAAAGTTTGGCCGTACCTTTTTGTAACACCCTGTATAATAGACTGGCCCTGACGCCACTTTCGTGACTCCAACTTCTCTGGGCTAAAGTCACGTGAATGTTGGCAAAACATGGTTGTTTCGTGTTGCGTTTATGGCTGTACTCAGCGTTTTGTCGGGGGAAATGGCATTACATTTCACGTGTAAGTGCTTCTATGATAGTGCAGATGCGTTTATTGAAATCTGTTGAAGTGGCTTTTACACTTTTTTTTGCACTTGAAATAGGGTATCACGTAAATTAAAGTGTTGAAAGTGATGCCTGTAAAGTCAGACTCATATCACATTTTGGAAAGTATCTGTGATAATTCGGTTACAGAAGTAAGTATAACTGTTCCTCGTTCCTACTCATAGGTTCCCTAAGGATGAAAACCGAAGGCAGCTTTGGAAACGGAAAAACTTTAAGCCAGCTGCACATACGCGCCTTTGCTCGAAGCACTTCGAGGAGAAGTGTTTTGATAGGTTAGTTATTATTTACAATGTATATTTATAATTTATATTTACAGTGTCTGTCATTTTTAAATGTGATGTTTTTATAGGGCTAAGAGTGGAGGGAATTGGCTAAGTAGTGATGCTATCCCGACACTTTTTGATTTTCCGGAGCATGTGAAATCGAAGAGGCCTAAGCTCCGTAAATCACACACTAGAAGGCGTTCGTTAGATGATGCCTTGTCTTCTGAAATCTGCGCCTGTAAGTCTGAATGTTGTTAGAATAATTCCCATATCCCATTTTCTTTTATAAGTGACTAGTGCTCAAAACGCGACGAATCCAATGTTTAAAGTTTTGACACGAGCCCACTCTTACTGTTTAAAAGAATTTTAACGACATTTTACTTTAATTGATAGTTTATAGTAATTTCGTCCTGCTGCCCACCAGAGTGGCGTTCGATGTATTTGTTAGATTTTATAAATGGTATTATGAACAAATCCAGGTCAAATGTAGTTCTGGCATAATTTTTCGCAAATAAAAAAGTAGTTTTTGTTGGAAGCGTTTGGCAGTCAATTGAGAAATGTGGGGAAAATACCATACAAACATAGGATGGCAGACCGCTGATTTGAAATCTCGCCACGTTTTGCCAACAGTCACGTGGTTTATGTTGGAGCCACACCAGCCCTATAGCTTCTGCACAGCAAGGCCAGTCTACTAGTATCTATGGTCCAAGGTCTGCGCCGTCACCAACCACTCTGTCCTAAATCTAGCGGACAATTTTCTTTGTGGGGGTGGGGTCACTTCTTTTCTTCGATACGGCCGCCGAAAACTATGGTTGGCAATATATCGATATATCGCTGTATCGATTTGCATTCGGAAAAATTTCCATACAACGGGCTACGCTCGGTCGCACCGTATATCGATACATCGATATAAAAACGGGGCCATCGAATGCTGTTACTTTCATTTACATTTCATTTTTTTCAAAACTTCGGAATATCGCGGGTGATCAAAACGTCAGTATAAATTTGAAAACTGAATAAATCACGGAATAATGTAGATACAGAGGTACAAATTGACACACATGCTTGGAATGACATGGAGTTTTATTAGAACCAAAAAACCACAAAAGTTCAAAAAATGTCCGACAGATGGCGCTTCATATGATCAGAATAGCAATAAATAGCATAACAAAGTAAGACAAAGCAAACATGACGTTCTTTAGAGGAAATGCTCAATATGTCCACCATCATTCCTCAACAATAGCTGTAGTCGAGGAATAATGTTGTGAACAGCACTGTAAAGCATGTCCGGAATTATGGTGAGGCATTGACGTCGGATGCTGTCTTTCAGCATCCCTAGAGATGTCGGTCGGTCACGATACACTTGCGACTTCAGGTAACCCCAAAGACAATAATCGCACGGACCGGGGTCTGGGGACCAGGGAGGCCAAGCATGACGAAAGTAGCGGCTGAGCACACGATCATCACGAAACGACGCGCACAAGAGATCTTTCACGCGTCTAGCAATGTGAGGTGCAGCGCCATCCTGCATATACACCGTACGTTCCAGCAGGAGTTTATGAGCTAGTCTGGGGATGATTCGATTCTGTAACATATCGGCGTACCTCTCACCCGTCACGGTAGCAGTTAAAAAATCAGAATCACGCATTTCCTCGAAGAAAAAAGGCCCGATAACGGTAGATGTGGTAAATCCAACCCATACCGTGACTTTCTCATCGTGCAATGGAGTTTCCACGACGGTTCTAGGATTTTCAATAGCCCAAATTCTGCAGTTGTGGGCATTGACAGACCGTCGGAGCGTGAAATGAGCTTCGTCGGTCCACAACACGTTACGCTACCAATCGTCATCTTCCGCCATCTTTTAAAACGCCCACACCGCAAATGCCCTCCGTTTCCCTAAATCGCCAGGTGACAGTTCATGATGCCGATGGATTTTGTACGGATAGCATCGGGGGGTACGCCTAAGTGCCAACCAAACAGTAGTGTATGGAATGCCGGTGCGACGTGCGACTGCACGAGCGCTGACTTCCTCTTGCATAGACGAACCCGCTACAGTCTCCATTTCTTCCTGAACTGTCTCAGCAGCATTACGCCCTGTGCTCGGTCAGCCACTACGGGGTCTATCGTCCACCCCGTGGCTTCGAACTTCGAAATCATTCTCGCCACAGCTGCATTTGTCAACGGACCTTTACCCGTTCGAACCCCCTTCCTATGGCAATAGGATCGTAACGCTGGACTAGCACATTCCCCATTCTGATAATACAGCTTCACTAAAAGCGCCTTTTTAGGTAACGTCAACATGCTGCGACTGCTGGTGCATCTGATTCTCTCTCTCATTACAGCTCTTTTTATGCACATGACATGCGCAGTCACTGACGTTTTGCTGTCCAGCGCCATCTGTCGGACATTTTGTGCACTTTTTTTTTCCTAATAGAACCCCATGTCATTCCAAGCATGTGTGTCAATTTTAACCTCGCTATCTACATTATTCCGTGGTTTATTAAGTTTTGAAATTTATACTGACTTTTTGATCACCCAGTATTTGAAGTTGTACTTTTGAAATTGTTGTAGGACGTAATTTTACTTTCACTGTGTGTAGGAATCTTCCTACTTCTTGAAACTTTCTTCACGTCCAATCTTTCTCTTTGACTGTGTGAAGCAAGCATATGTGGCACAAAAGACAACACCAATTGCACTGGAGGGGTGGTGGTGTGAATGGAATAACAGTATATCTGATGTGGAGAAACAGCACACCCTTTGGTTTAAAAAGCCATTTAAACTCAGCTAGTGCCGTGTTTCTTCACATCGACGTCCTTCAAAAAGAGTTGCTGAAAATGATGAACAAGAATCTAAATGACAAGATTGGCCGTTCCGGTGGGCGCAGGCGTGTGAGGGGAAATGCTGACGTAATTGGCACTCGGCGTTAGCAACAGAAATTGCAACGTTTAGCTTCACCACGCAATTTTGACACTTACAACTGCTAGGTCGCTGGGGTTTGCAGAAATGAGACAATCAGGGAAGTCGACATGAAGTGTTGCTGACAAATTCGATATGTGACAAGACCGAACGATGGACGCATCAAACACCTTTTGTTGTGTCACTTACATGCAGTCACCATTGTTAGCAAACTGGTTATCACCAAGCGTGAACGTGCATTAATTTCCTTTCAAGTTTTGCTCTAAAGGGGATAGGCAGGCTGCTAGTTTGTTGATTTATAGCATATTTAATAGTTAATCAATAGTTACAGGCAAGGGCGTACATTGGATCTGAACTGGAGGGGGGGGGGGGTAAGATCATACTAGTCTCAGGAAACAAGGACTCGAGACAACATACAGCACTTCTTATTAAATAAAACAGTAAACCAGTGAAAAACTGCTTTTAATAAACATTTTAAATACAAGAATCCACAATATTGGTCTCGCTAAACAGGTCAACGACTTCCATATTCTTTAATTTAGCTTCTTTTTCCTCCACAAATTGTACCATAGTTCCAGTTCTCCGGCAATATCATCCAATCCATAAAATGTTTTAAACAATTCTGCACTTTTAAGGAAGTCTGTTACACTAGAATTGCTCATATTCAAGGAATGTTGCTTATTTAGAGCAAAAGCTGGTGTATTTTTTGGTGAAAATCGTTTATTTAATGATGACATGAATGATTCGATGTATGATATTACCAGCGAACGTCGACAGTATTCGTTGTCATTTTGGGATGGTGGATTGTTCGTTAGAAACTTCTTCACATAGTCATGATCCCTTACTGCCTACAAGTGAATACGGTGTTCCTTGGCGACGTAACATGCCTACGAATAGCAGAGCGGATTGCTTATGGCTAAATTTATTATGTCTATAAACTTCACTGCCGACAGTAACGTGCCGAAGACGAAAAAATTACTCCCGGATCTGCGCGAACGAGTTCGAATATCTTCCGGGTGGGGGGGAGGGGCGGGGGGGGGGGGCAGCTGCCCCTCCCTGACCCTCGCTGGGTACGCCCATGGATATACTTGATGGAAACTCGAAGTCTGGCACAGTTCTACACGTTTACCTGACTTCCACTCTACCGTGTAGGGATCTGCAACATGGGTTTGACATGTGTACTGAGTTTATTTCTGCTGCTCTGATATTCTTTTTTCCCCACAAGTATATGCTCTTATTGCTTACCAGATGAGCTTCGCTACTTTTGTTTACACCGTTCAACTCTGATGCGCTCCCACAACCACGTCAGGACATCTACAAACTGCAGGTTTCGGGTATTTTTTTATCCTAGTAATAACTTATTGATGCCCATCCAGTTAGCCGTTCGGTCTAACGCACGGCTTTCCGGACTGGGAGGAGCGCCTGGTCCCCGGCACGAATCCGCTCGGTGGACTTGTGTCGAGGTCCGGTGAACCGGCCAGTCTGTGGATGGTTTTTAGGCGGTTTTCCATCTGCCTCGGCGAATGCGGGTTGGTTCCTCTCATTCCGCCTCAGCCACACTCTGTCGGCGATTGCTGTGCAAGCAAGTTCTCCACATATGCGTACACCACCATTATCCTATACAGCGTCCCCTGTGAAATAATACGAAAAGACTTAAAAAACGGTATTTATAAAGAAGAGACATTTAAAACTTGAATAATATAGATTTTTTATCATGTACCCGTATTATAATAATTTCTCTGTGTAAGTTTCGTGTGCAAAGAAATATAACAAAATGATCTAAAGAGACGACAAGATACGCTCTTTTGTTAATTTTTTTAGTCGTCTTCACTTCTTCTCTTGTCTTGATTGCGTGTAGACGGACATCTTGCGTGTGCTGGCAAATGTAAGCATATTTGTACTAATTGAGCAGATAATATATTCATTTAATATTATTGTGCACCTTTAATTTGTAAGAGGTGATCCCGATTTCATGTCCGTCTTCCTTTGAATTAACCTGGATTCGAGTAATTTACAGTTCAACAAGCGCAGAAGCCGATGCAGCCAACGACGCCATTACGTGGCGATATTAACTTATAAAATTTAGCGGAAGCGAAATACTCGCCCGCTATTAACATAATATACATTTTCTCCACAGCCGCCCGACGTTGCAGAAAATACGTAACTTTAAGGTTCTTATTTTCAGTACCACAGCCGAGAGCCAGAGCCAGGACTCCGACTACAAGGCAATGATTAACGGAGGTAAGAAAAAATACTCTCGCGCGTGTGTGGGCTGCAATTGTAATTAATAGCTGAAGATTTTTTGCTTCAAAGTGAACTGACTAGCCGAGGAAATTAATATGAAAAGTTTATTCCATTGTTCAACTTATATGCTCATGTCTTAAGATTCAGCGAGTCTAACATTCATTAACGTAACAAATAATTTAAGATTAATATTGTTAGAAAGGAGAACTTCACAAAAGCATTTAATCGTAAATGAAAATTGAATGAAATATCATTTTTATTAAGGCCCACCACGTAAGTCGGCAACAATCAAAATAATAATAATAATAATAATATATTAAATTACGACGGCCGACGGACGGGAGATCTACCATGCAAACATAGGGGTTACACTCGTCTGGTGTGAGACGTTCCTTGCAGGTTGGGGTGGGGGTGTCCACCGGGGCCCCAACTGCGCAATAACCCTGAAAGCGTGGTTCGGTGTGGGGCGGCGGAGGGGTGAAGTGGACTGTGGTAATCGTCGTGGGGTTGTAGACCACTGCCGCTGCGGTGGGGACAGAGCCTCTCCGTCGTTTCTAGGTCCCCGGTTAACATACAATACAATAACTTCTTGGTTAGTTGACAGTGTGTCAACTGCACTTAGCGTTCTGTACCATGAGAGTTTCCTCTCCCCGTACCTACAGAATGCTCACCTGCATCCATGTAATTTATGGACGTATAGTTAGCGAGTTATGCATTCGAACTGCAACCGTCCATCGCTGACAGCATTAACACATACATAAGAGATTATCAATGCATGTTACCAATCGATATAATTTTTTTTGCTGTGTGTGTGTGTACACAAAAAAAATTATATAACACCAAAACACACACACACACACCCACAAATGCATACACGAACAGGTCACAGATACTTTAATAATTACACTCGAAAGTTTGGCAATAACATTCGATCTTTGGCAAAAACATTTGACAGTCGGCAACAGAAATCAAAACATTGCATTGAAACAAGCGTTCAGTTCACAGTGCTGTGGAATGTGAGGAAAAAACCGCAAATTGGCATTCGTAACAAGAAGAACAACACCAAAAATGCAACAGGAGCGTAATATGTAAGAAATTGTCCACGCAACCTGTAAGTACAGTTCAAAACATTACTACTTAATAGGAAATAGCAACCACCAGAACTGTTTATAACCTATAGGCACAGTGACAAAAAATGTAAATTAAATAGCTGACACATGTACGTATTCCAGACCACTGATGCCTTGCAGGAAATAAAGGCGAAACGCGTATGGCACTACAATTGTGTTTTATTAGTTGCTGTCAGACGGTCCATAAGTAAAAAGTATCAATATACACGCAACTGAGGAAGACAGGGCTAAAAATGTAGAAGATGTAAATGTTACGAAACTTACGAAATCCGAACACACAGTGAATTGATACTACAAAACTGAATTAACTTCCAAATCTGAACGCTCAGTATTTAATACTACGTGCCTTTTTTTTTACGAAAACACACATTGCGAAATCCGATCTCATGCTACGAAAATAAATACGTGCTTACCTGGAAATTCTCCCCCTGCCTCGGGCGCTCGGCACGGCCACTGGTGCTGCTGCTGGCGCTTCATCTTGCAATCAAACCAACAGAGAAACAGGCGAGCTGACGATCTGACTAACGCAACCGTGGCTGATAGCAGACTGAGGATAAGAGTGGAGGAGGTAGGCTTCATACACTATGTGGGCAAAAGTATCCGGACACCTGGCTGAAAATTACTTACAAGATCGCGGTGCCGTCCATCGGTAATGCTGGAATTCAATATGGTGTTGGCCCACCCTTAGCCTTGATGGAAGCTTTCACTCTCGCAGGCATACGTTCAGTCAGGTGCTGGAAGGTTTCTTGGGGAATGCAGCCCATTCTTCACGGAGTGCTGCATTGGGGAGAGGTATCGATGTCGGTCGGTGAGGCCTGGCACAAAGTCGGCCTTCCAAACCATCCCGGCGGTGTTCTATAGGATTCAGGTCAGGATCCTGCGGAGGCCACTCCATTACTGGGATGTTATTGACGTGTAACCACTCCGCCACAGGCCGTGCGTTATGAACAGGTGCTCGAACGTGTTGAAAGATGCCACCGCCATCCCCGAATTGCTCTTCAACAGTGCGAAGCAAGAGGGTGCTTAAAACACCAATGTCGACCTGTGCTGCTACAGTGCCACGCAAAACAACAAGGGGTGCAAGCTCCCTCCATGAAAAACACCAGCACACCATAACACTACCGCCTCCAAATTTTACTGTTGGCATACACATGCTGGCATATGACGTTCACCGGACATTCGCCATACCCACACCTTACCATCGGATCGCCACATTGCGTACCATGATTCGTCACACAACATTTTTCCACTGTTCAGTCGTCCAACGTTTACGCTCCTTACACCAAGCGAGGCGTCGTTTGGCCTTTACCGGTCTGATGTGTGGCTTATGAGCAGCCGCTCAATCATGAAATCCAAGTTTTTTTCATCTCCCACCTAAATTTCACAGTACCTGCAGTGGATCCTGATGCAGTTTGGAATTCCTGCATGATGATCGGGATAGATGTCTGCCTATTACACATTACGACCCTCTCCAACCGTCAGCGGTCTCTGTCAGTCAACAGACAAGGTCGGCCTGTACGCTTTTGTGCTGTGCGTGTCCCTTCACATTTACACTTCACTATCACATCGGAAACAGTGGACCCATGGATGTTTGGGAGTGTGAAATCTCGCGTACAGACGTATGACACAAGTGACACCCAATCACCTGACCACGTTCGAAGTCCGTGAGTTCCGCCTGCTCTCTCACGATGTCTAATTGCTACTGAGGTCGCTGATATGGAGTACCTGACAGTGCGTGGCAGCACATGAAAAATGTGTTTTTGGTCATGTCCGGATACTTTTGATCACATAGTGTATATTTCGGAATTGTGAGGAGCGATGAAAACCTCTGTCTGCTTGTTTCTTCATGTTGCTTCACACGCAAACAGGAAGTACCCACTTGAGAGAGAGAGAGTCGAGGTGGTTTCCCAGATAGCGAATATCAAAGGATGCAGCCATCCTCTGCTTTGTCTGACAGGAAGTCTATCTACATCCGAATCCCGCTCCAACTACTGCCCAGTCTGGGTGCTGATGAGTCCTCTCTATTTGGCTCGGTCCTCCCACCACTTTTCTTCCTCCAATTGCTGCCAGGTCACACCTCTCCTTTCTACAGATATTATCACTCCCATTTTCCACCGTGTTCTTGGGCGCCCTCTAGGTCTTTTCCCATCCATCTTTAGTTCTTCCTTAATTTTGTGGAGTCTCTGCCCATGCATCCTCTTAACATGCCCATACCATCTTAATCTCTTTCTTTCAATTTCTTCACTCATACTTTCTTGTTTGAGGTACTTTCTGACAGGAAGTATCCCCCTGAAATAGTGTATGTGTTTCGAGACTACACAGAAAGATGAATTTCCCGTGTATCAAATATCAAAGTGATACCTCAAGATCAAAGAGGCCAACTTTCGGTTTCATGCATTCCTTGGAGGGATTTAGAAGTAGGCTGGCCGCACAGTCCCAGCGGCAGCACGCACGGAGTTCCCTCACACTCTGTATCGTGAACTACGAGGTGCATTCAAGTTCTAAGGCCTCCGATTTCTTTTTCTCCAGACTGGAAAGAGATAGAAACATGCGCATTGTTTTAAAATGAGGCCGCGTTCATTGTCAATACGTCCCACAGATAGCAGCACCGTACGGCAAATGGAATTTTATCGCCAGCGGCGAGAATGAGAACTGTTTTAAATACTTAAAATGGCGACGTTTTCCTTACTTGAACAGCCTGCAATCATTCGTTTTCTGAATTTGCCTGGTGTGAAACCAATTGAAATTCATCGACAGTTGAAGGAGACATGTGGTGATGGAGTTATGGATGTATTGAAAGTGTGTTCGTGAGTGCGACAGTTTAATGAAGGCAGAACATCGTGTGACAACAAACCGAAACAACCTCGGGCTTGCACAAGCCAGTCTGACGACATGATGGAGAAAGTGGAGAGAATTGTTTTGGGGGATCGCCGAATGACTGTTGAACAGATCGCCTCCAGAGTTGACATTTCTGTGGGTTCTGTGCACACAGTCCTGCATGACGACCTGAAAATGCGAAAAGTGTCATCCAGGTGGGTGCCACGAATGCTGACGGACGACCACATGGCTGCCCGTGTGGCACGTTGCCAAGCAATGTTGACGCACAGCGACAGCACGAATGGGACTTTCTTTTCGTCGGTTGTGACAATGGATGAGACGTGGATGCCATTTTTCAATCCAGGAACAAAGCGCCAGTCAGCTCAATGGAAGCACACAGATCCACCAGCACCAAAAAAATTTCGGGTGACCGCCAGTGCTGAAAAAATGATCATGTTCTGGGACAGCGAGGGCGTAATCCTTACCCATTGCGTTCCAAAGGGCAATACGGTAACAGGTGCATCCTACGAAAATGTTTTGAAGAACAAATTCCTTCCTGCACTGCAACAAAAACGTCCGGGAAGGGCTGTGCGTGTGCTGTTTCACCAAGACAACGCACCCGCACATCGAGCTAAAGTTACGCAACAGTTTCTTCGTGATAACAACTTTGGAGTGATTCCTCGTGCTCCCTACTCACCTGACCTGGCTCCTAGTGACTTTTGGCTTTTTCCAACAATGAAAGACACTCTCCGTGGTCGCACATTCACCAGCCGTGCTGCTATTGCCTCAGCGATTTTCTAGTGGTCAAAACAGATTGCTAAAGAAGCCTTCGCCGCTGCCATGGAATCATGGCGTCAGCGTTGTGAAAAATGTGTACGTCTGCAGGGCGATTACGTCGAGAAGTAATGCCAGTTTCATCGATTTCGGGTGAGTAGTTAATTAGAAAAAAAATCGGAGGCCTTAGAACTTGAATGATCCTCGTAGTACTCAGTATGCAATGGGCTGCCTTTTCAGTTGCGTGTGTTGCATGAGTTACGGGCAGCGCATGGTAGAGGCTCGGTCACTGTCTCGCGTCCGTCAGCCGTCCTAATTTAATATATTATTATTATTATTATTTTGATTGTTGCCGACTTACGTGGTGGGCCTTAGTAAAAATGATATTTCATTCAATTTTGATTTACGATTAAATGCTTTTGTGAAGTTCTCCTTTTTAACAATACTAATCTTAAATTGAAACTTCCTGGCAGATTAAAACTGCGTGCCCGACCGCGACTCGAACTCGGGACCTTTGCCTTTCGCGGGCAAGTGCTCTACCATCTGAGCCACCGAAGCACGACACACGAGCGGTCCTCACAGCTTTACTTCTGCCAGTATCTCGTCTCCTACCTTCCAACCTTTACAGAAGCTCCGATGCAGGTGAAAATCTCATTAATCTTAAACTATTTGTTACGTTAATGAATGTTAGACTCGCTGAATCTTAAAACATGAGCATATAAGTTGAACAATGGAATAAACTTTTCATATTAGTTTCCTTGGCTAGTCAGTTCACTTTAAAGCAAAAAATCTTTAGTTATTACTTACAATTGTGGCCCACACACACGCGAGAGTATTTCTTCTTACCTCCGTTAACCATTGCATTGTAGTCGGAGTCCTGGCTCTGGCTCTCGGCTGTGGTACTGTAAATAATAATCTTAAAGCTACGTATTTTCTGCAACGTCGGGCGGCTGTGGAGAAAAATGTATATTATGCTAATAGCGGGCGAGTTTTTCACTTCCGCTAAATTTTATAAGTAAATATCGCCACGAAATGGCGTCGTTGGCTGCATCGGCCGCTGCGATTGTTGAACTGTAAATTACTCGATTGCAGGTTAGTTCAAAGGAAGGCGGACATGAAATCGGGATCACCTCTTACAAATTAAAAGTGCACAATAATATTAAATGAATATATTATCTGCTTAATTAGTACAAATATGCTTACATTTGCCAGCACTCGCAAGATGTCCGTCTACACTCAACCAAGACAAGAGAAGAAGTGAAGACTAAAAAATTAACAAAAGAGCGTACCTTGTCGTCGCTTTAGATCATTTTGTTATATTTCTTTGCACTCGAAACTTACACAGGGAAGTTATTATTTTACGGGTACATGATAAAAATATATATTATTCAGTTTTTAAATGTCTCTTCATTATAAATACCGTTGTTTAAGTCTTTTCGTGTTATTTCACTGGGGACGCTATAACTGTCTGCTGTCAGCGGTCCCAATACAGTGCAGTAAGACAGGCAAGTGCACAAACGCACATTGTCCAAGCCAGAGAAGTTCCTGGCAATCCTGTGTAGTAGGCTGACTAAATGACTGGAAGGCTTTTTTTTCCCCCATATGGGTTGCAGTGACTGTTCCGAGCGAGTTTTAGTGCTGTATCCCACACAGTCAATCAATTTGATGAGATATTTCCCACCAAATATGCAAATGTGCGCCGACCGGTGAGGCCGAGCGGTTCTAGGCGCTTCACTCTGGAACCGCACTGTTGCTACGGTCACAGGTTCGAATCCTGCCTCGGGCTTGATGTCCTTAGGTTAGTTAGGTTTAAGTAGTTCTAAGTCCTGGAGACTGAAAACCTTGGATCTTAAGTCCCATAGTGCGTAGAGCCATTTGAATCATTTTTTTGTAAATGTGTTGTAACGATCAATCTAGTCCCCCAATATTTCTAGGGAACTTTTGGGATGTGGGATCGATGCTGTAAGGATTGTGAAGTATCTGCACCACTGTCCACCAACAGGATGTGAGGTGACATCATAAGTTTTGTGTTAGTAGAAGAGCCAACACCGTGTTACGAGTGGAGGCCGAAATGCACGCGTTTTAGCTCACGCAGGCTGGCGTGAGGAGGGAAGAACTATACTGACGTGAGGTCTGGAACATGACAAGGAATGAGAATTCAGAAAGCGGACGTAATTAGTTTGATACTTAACTTTAACCCATTAATGATGAACGTCGCTCTTGACGGTACTTGATTCACAATATTATCTGTTCAGAATACGTTCTTCAAGATAGTAATTATAATAACTGAATATGGCGCCTTGCTAGGTCGTAGCAAATGACGTAGCTGAAGGCTATGTTAAACTGTCGTCTCTGCAATTCAGAGCGTATGTAGACAGTGAACGATCGCCAGCAAAGTCTGCTGTACAACTGGGGCGAGTGCTAGGGCGTGTCCCTAGACTAGACCTGCCGTGTGGCGGCGCTCGGTCTGCAATCACTGATAGTGGCGACACGCGGGTCCGACGTATACTAACGGATCGCGGCTGATTTAAAGGCTACCACCTAGCAAGTGTGGTGTCTGGCGGTGACACCACAACAAGAGTGGAGGTACTGCAACTGAACTAGCTCCCACCAGGCACAAGCTCTGCCTGCTGCTAAATGATTAAATAAAGAATACGCTAAACTCTCGCTAATACGGCCCTCAGTAGTACGGCCCCTCATCAATACGGCACACTTCCAGCTTCTAGTCGTTCAACCTGAAATGGCCTTACAATAACGAAATTTCGTCTGCATCAATGTTGTTAGTTAATTACAGTGTTCAACATTTCTGTACACTCTGAAATCTTGGTTTTCCTTACGCATCATTATCATGGCTTCGAAAGGGAAACACGTTATGCTAGACCTCAAGCAGAAACTCCAAATTAGATATAAACTGAACTGAGATTCTTCGCAGAAAACCATTGTTGCTGGCAGCAGTATTGGACGAGCAACTATTTACGATCAAACTTCAGAAGAGAAGAGGTAGTCATAAACTCACAGGAAAGTTACGGTGAAACAGACGAAGAAGAGGACGTAGGAGGAGAGAACAAGAGGATATCTCAAACTGCTGGTGCTGAAGCTGGAGACATCTTCCTGTAGTACATTATGCAACAATCAGAAACATGACAGGACCTATGAAATGCTTGTAAAGCCATTGTGTGATAAAGCATACTACCAGTTTGGATTCCGTAGAAATATTGGAACACGTGACGGAATACTGACCTTACGACTTATTTTAGAAGAAAGAATAAGGAAAGGCAAACCTGCGTTTCTAGCATTTGTAGACTTAGAGAAAGCTTTTGACAATGTTGACTGGAATACTCTCTTTCAAATTCTAAAGGTGGAAGGGGTAAAATACAGAGAGCGGAAGGATATTTACAATTTGTAAAGAAACCAGATGGCAGTTATAAGAGTCGAGGTGCATGAGAGGGAAGCAGTGGTTGGGAAGGGAGAGTGAGACAGGGTTGTAGCCTATCCCCGATGTTATTCAATCTGTGTATTGTGCAAGCAGTAAAGGACACGAGAGAAAAATTCGGAATAGGTATTATAATCTATGGAGAAGAAATAAAAACTTTGAGGTTCGCCGATGACATTGTAATTCTGTCAGAGACACTAAAGGACTTGGAAGGGCAGTTGAACGGAATGGACAGTGTCTTGAAAGGAGGATATAAGATGAACATCAACAAAAGCAGAACGAGATTAATGGAATGTAGCCGATTTAAATAGGATGATGCTGCGGGAATTAGATTAGGAAATGAGATGCTTAAAGTAGTAAAGGAGTTTTGCTATTTGGGGAGAAAAATAACTGATGATGGTCGAAGTAGAGAAGATATAAAATGTAGACTGTCAATGGCAAGGAAAGCGTTTCTGAAGAAGAGAAATTTGTTAACATCGAGTATAGATTTAGTGTAAGGAAGTCGTTTCTGAAAGTATTTGTATGGAGTGTAGCCATGTATGGAAGTGAAACATCGATGGTAAATAGTTTAGACAAGAATACAAACTTTCGAAATGTGGTGCTACGGAAGAATGCTGAAGATTAGATGGGTAGATCACATAACTAATGAGGAGGTATTGAATAGAATTGGGGAGAAGAGGAGTTTGTGGCACAACTTGACAAGAAGAAGGGACCGGTTGGTAGGACATGTTCTGAGGCATCAAGGGATCACCAATTTAGTATTGGAGGGCAGCGTGGATTGTAAAAATAGTAGAGGGAGACCAAGAGATGAATACACTAAGCAGATTCAGAACGATGTAAGTTGCAATAAGTACTGGGAGATGAACAAGCTTGCACAGGATAGGGTAGCATGGAGAGCTGTATCAAACCAGTCTCAGGACCGAAGACCACAATAACAACAACAACAAACCATAATGTATCATCATGGTGACAACTAAAACTTTGGGACATGTTTCACAGTGATTGTCGAGTGATACTAATATGCATGTAC
Source organism: Schistocerca cancellata (assembly GCF_023864275.1). NCBI lineage: Eukaryota > Metazoa > Arthropoda > Insecta > Orthoptera > Acrididae > Schistocerca > Schistocerca cancellata. Next base: position 130,055,175 of record NC_064635.1, read on the forward strand.
ACACTCAAGGACTAAGTTTTCTGTAAAAATGAATGAATCTTTTGATTTGTTAAAGTACAATCCCTATGTGTTTATACTAAATTTTAGACACTCTCAACTATCCGGCAGCTCCGCTAATCTGGCACCCATTTTTGCGAAGAATGGCCGGTTTAACAAGACTGTACTGAAACTTCCTGGCAGATTAAAACTGTGTGCCGGACAGAGACTCGAACTCGTGACCTTTGCCTTTCGCGGGCAACTGCTCTACCAACTGAGCTACCCAAGCACGACTCACGCCCCATCCTCACAGCTTTACTTCTGCCAGTACCTCGTCTCCTACCTTCCAAACTTTACAGAAGCTCTCCTGCGAACCTTGCAGAACTAGCACTCCTGAAAGAAAGGATATTGCGGAGACATGGCTTAGCCACAGCCTGGGGGATGTGAAAATTTCATTTAAAACTGTACTGTATGGTAATTGAATTGAAAAATCTATTATTATTGACATTGATTTGAATTTCATGTCCTGAGATCCTTCCTTTCCAGCATATACTGAGTCCTTTTCCTGCCTATTTCCCGATGAAGGGGGAGAGGGGAGGTGTAGCGATTTCCCAGGAGAGGGGGAAAAGAGGCCTAGAACGGAACTGGGAAGGGGTGACAAGCATAGCATCCGTAATCTCAAAGGAGTGGGGGGGAGGGGATAGGGAGGAATGGGTCATGTTGTTGTTGTTGTCTTCAGTTCCTGAGACTGGTTTGATGAAGCTCTCCATGCTACTCTATCCTGTGCAAGCTTCTTCATCTCTCAGTACCTACTGCAACCTACATCATTCTGAATCTGCTTAGTGTATTCATCTCTTGGTCTCCCTCTACGATTTTTACCCTCCACGCTACCCTCCAATACTAAATTGGTGATCCCTTGATGCCTCAGAACATGTCCTACGAACCGATCCCTTCTTCTCGTCAAGTTGTGCCACAAAATTCTCTTCTCCCCAATCCTATTCAATACTTCCTCATTAGTTATGTGATCTACCCATCTAATCTTCAGCATTCTTCTGTAGCACCACATTTCGAAAGCTTCTATTCTCTTCTTGTCTAAACTATTTATCGACCACGTTTCACTTCCATACATGGCTAAACTCCATACAAATACTTTCAGAAATGACTTCCTGACACTTAAATCTATACTCGATGTTAGCTTTAAGATTCTTATTTTTAGTACAACAGCCGAGAGCCAGAATCAGGACTCCGACTACAATGCAATGGTTAACGGAGGTAAGAAAAAATACTCTCGCGCGTGTGTGGGCCGCAATTGTAATTAATAGCTAAAGATTTTTTGCTTTAAAGTGACCTGACTAGCCGAGGAAATTAATACGAAACGTTTATCCCAATGTTCAACTTATGTGCTCATGTTTTAAAAATGGTTCAAATGGCTCTGAACACTATGCGACTTAACGTCTGAGGTCATCAGTCGCCTAGAACTTAGAACTAATTAAACCTAACTAACCTAAGGACATCACACACATCCATGCCCGAGGCAGGATTCGAACCTGCGACCGTAGCGGTCGCTCGGCTCCAGACTGTAGCGCTCATGTTTTAAGAGTCAGCGAGTCTAACATTCATTAACGTAAAAAATAATTTATACTGAAGATTAATATTGTTAAAAAAAGGGGAGAAATTCACAAAAGCAGTTCATTGTAAATCAAAATAAGATGAAATATCATTTTTATTAAGGACCACCACGTAAGTCGGCAACAATCAACATAATAACAATATATTAAATTACGACGGCCGACAGACGCAGTGTAGCAATCTGATATCGAAAATTGTGCCAGAGCGAAGTTTGTTCCACAAATCTCAGATTGTCTCCTGAATCATTTATATTGATTAGGAAGTGTGGAACGCCAGGCATGACTTTTGGTTTACTCAAATTTTCCATCAATTACTATAAAGCGTAACTTTTCAGACAGGAACGACAAGAAGTCACGAATCCAGTCGTACAACTGAGACGATACTCCAAATGCATGTTATTTGATTATTATCCACTCCTAAAGAGCGGTATCAAAAGCCATCTGGAAATCTAGAAATATGGAATCAATCTGAGATCCCCTGTCGATACTACTCATTACCTCGTGAGAATAAACAGTTGTGTTTCGCAAGAACGATATTTTCTGAATCCGTGTAGATTGTGTGTCAACAGATAGTTTTTCTCGAGGAGATTCATGGTGTTGGAACGCAGTATCTGCTCGAAAATCCTACTACAAATCGACGTCAGTGATACGGGTTTGTAACACATCGGATTACATCTATTTCCTTTCTTGACTGTTCGTGTGACTTCTGCATCTTCCCCATTTTAGGTTCAGACCATTCGTCGAGCGAGTAGTTGTGTGTACGCAGCCATTGTATCAGCATTCGGACCAATAGCTCGCTCACGGGTTTCCGCCACAGACTTTACCTTTTTACTTACTTCTCGTCACTTACAGATGGAATCTACGTTGTGATCCATTATTTTTGTATGTTCTCATACACACATTTATTATGAATATTTTTGATTATTCTATATGCCCCTTCCATTTTATGCCCGATTTAATTTAATCTTTCCCACTCTCATTTTTTCAGTTTAATTATAATTTACTTTCTCATCTACTTGCAAATTTTCTCTAACTGTGGTAAAGCCAAACTGAATAACGTCATCAGCAAACCGAATGTGATGCAAACGTGTCGCATTAAAATAGATTCCATCCTAGTTTTTCCTGCCTAAAGCACTCGAAATCTTCATCCATTTGAGATGCCCCTCTTTTTAAGCGGGAGGTTACCCCTGCTTCAATGATGACACATACCGGAAGTTGTAGCACCGAAGTATGTATTCCTCATTATTCCCACTATTTATCACACTATACGTACTTTTTCATCAAAGTCCAGTGACTGACGCTACAAGACCAGAACTGTGCATCAGGGAGAAGTCCACTATTGAAGTTCCAAGCAGAGTCAGGCAACATATTGTTTTCTACAACACGTGTCTAGCGACATGACGATAATGGGAAAAAGAGAGAAACTAAACTACATCTACGTCTACATCTACATCCATACTCCGCAAGCCACCTGACGATGTCTGGCGGAGGGTACTTTGAGTATATCGGTTCTCCCTTCTATTCCAGTCTGGTATTGTTCGTGGAAAGAAAGTTTTCCAGTATGCCTCTGTGTCGGCTCTAATCTCTCTGATTTTATTCTCATGGTCTCATCGCGAGATATACGTAGGAGGGAGCGATATAATGCTTGACTCCTCGGTGAAGGTTTGTTCTCGAAACTTCAACAAAAGCTCGTACCGAACTACTGAGCGTGTCTCTTGCAGTCTTCCACTGGAGTTTATCGATCATCTCCGTAGCGCTTTCGCGATTACTAAATGATCCTGTACTGAAGCGCGCTACTCTCCGTTGGATCTTCTCTTATCTCTTCTATCAATCCTATCTGGTACGCATCCCACACCGGTGAGCAGTATTCAAGAAGTGGGCGAACAAACGTACTGTAACCTACTTCCTTTGTTTTCGGACCGCATTTCCTTAGGATTCTTCCTATGAATCTGTCTGGCATCTGCTTTACCGACGATTAATTTTATATGGTCATTCCATTCTGAATCACTCCCAATGCCTACTCCCAGATAATTTATGGAATTAACTGCTTCCAGTTGCTGACCTGCTATATTGTAGCTAAATATGGCTCTGGTCATCAGTCCCCTAGGCTTAGAACTACTTAAACCTAACTAAGCTAAGGACATCACACACATCCATGCCCGAGGCAGGATTTGAACCTGTGACCGTAGCGGTCGCGCGGTTCCAGTCTAAGGCTCCTAGAACCGCTCGGCCACACGGGCCGGCCTGTCGCTAAATAATAAAGGATCTTTCTTTCTATGTATTCGCAGCACATTCACTTGTATACATTGAGATTCAATTGTCATTCCCTGCACCATGCGTCAATTTGTTGCAGATCCTCCTGCCCTCTTAAAATAATAAACTCACAATTAATACTGGATGGGACTATTTGTAACCGGAAGAAGAAGAATTCTTTAGAAAATTTGCACTCTTTATTGCCTATTAGCTAATAACTTGCTGTTTTGCGGGACATAAAATTAAATATAGGATACATAAAACCAATAAAGACAAGAGACAAGCAAGACAGTACACATTTCTTCAGTCCTTAAGTCCTAGCATTTTTCTCTCTCTAATCTTGCTACAACTTTACATGGCGTACTTTCCTTTCTTGGAAAGAATCTATTACCTCATCAAAGTTCGTCAACGTTTTGCTACAGGAAAAAAACGAAATGTTGTTTAATACTAGAAAAGCTGTTAATAAAAATAATACCCAAGACTGGTGTGGCTTCTCGAACTGATTACGTGTATTTTGTCACTGTCCGCTAGATAAAACGAAATAGGCCTGCCTAATATTCCAGCAATTGTTACACACACCAAATAAACGAGAATGTTTTGCCACAAATGGTCATTTTTGTAACACGGCAGAATATAATTCACGAAGTACCAATATTAAATGCCTATTAGGCCTACTACAAGCAAAAAGTTTTATGTTAGGAAATAGTTTCACATTTCATTCATACTCTGTAGCTTCTGAAGCATGAGATCGAAAAGTTGTTGTTGTTGTTGTGGTCTTCAGTCCTGAGACTGGTTTGATGCAGCTCTCCATGCTACTCTATCCTGTGCAAGCTTCTTCATCTCCCAGTACCTACTGCAACCTACATCCTTCTGAATCTGCTTAGTGTATTGATCTCTTGGTCTCCCTCTACGATTTTTACCCTCCACGCTGCCCTCCAATGCTAAATTTGTGATCCCTCGATGCCTCAGAACATGTCCTACCAACCGATCCCTTCTTCTAGTCAAGTTGTGCCACAAACTTCTCTTTTCCCCAATCCTATTCAATACCTCCTCATTAGTTACGTGATCTACCCACCTTATCTTCAGCATTCTTCTGTAGCACCACATTTCGAAAGCTTCTATTCTCTTCTTGTCCAAACTAGTTATCGTCCATGTCTCACTTCCCTACATGGCTACACTCCATACAAATACTTTCAGAAACGACTTCCTGACACCTAAATCTATATTCGATGTTAACAAATTTCTCTTCTTGAGAAACGCTTTCCTTGCCATTGCCAGTCGACATTTTATATCCTCTCTACTTCGACCATCATCGGTTATTTTACTCCCTAAATAGCAAAACTCCTTTACTACTTTAAGTGTCTCATTTCCTAATCTAATTCCCTCAGCATCACCCGACTTAATTTGACTACATTCCATTATCCTCGTTTTGCTTTTGTTGATGTTCATCTTATATCCTCCTTTCAAGACACTGTCCATTCCGTTCAACTGCTCTTCCAAGTCCTTTGCTGTCTCTGACAGAATTACAATGTCATCGGCGAACCTCAAAGTTTTTACTTCTTCTCCATGAATTTTAATACCTACTCCGAATTTTTCTTTTGTTTCCTTTACTGCTTGCTCAATATACAGATTGAATAACATCGGGGAGAGGCTACAACCCCGTCTCACTCCTTTCTCAACCACTGCTTCCCTTTCATGCCCCTCGACTCTTATAACTGCCATCTGGTTTCTGTACAAATTGTAAATAGCCTTTCGCTCCCTGTATTTTACCCCTGCCACCATCAGAATTTGAAAGAGAGTATTCCAGTCAACATTGTCAAAAGCTTTCTCTAAGTCTACAAATGCTAGAAATGTAGGTTTGCCTTTTCTTAATCTTTCTTCCAAGATAAGTCGTAAGGTCAGTATTGCCTCACGTGTTCCAACATTTCTACGGAATCCAAACTGATCTTCCCCGAGGTCGGCTTCTACCAGTTTTTCCATTCGTCTGTAGAGAATTCGCGTTAGTATTTTGCAGCTGTGACTTATTAAACTGATAGTTCGGTAACTTTCGCATCTGTCAACACCTGCTTTCTTTGGGATTGGAATTATTATATTCTTCTTGAAGTCTGAGGGTATTTCGCCTGTCTCATACATCGTGCTCACCAGATGGTAGAGTTTTGTCATGACTGGCTCTCCCGAGGCCATCAGTAGTTCTAATGGAATGTTGTCTACTCCCGGGGCCTTGTTTTGACTCAGGTCTTTCAGTGCTCTGTCAAACTCTTCACGCAGTATCTTATCTCCCATTTCATCTTCATCTACATCGTCTTCCATTTCCATAATATTGTCCTCAAGTACATCGCCCTTGTATAAACCCTCTATATACTCCTTCCACCTTTCTGCTTTCCCTTCTTTGCTTAGAACTGGATTGCCATCTGAGCTCTTGATATTCATACAAGTGGTTCTCTTCTCTCTAAAGGTCTCTTTAATTTTCCTGTAGGCAGTATCTATCTTACCCCTAGTGAGACAAGCCTCTACATCCTTACATTTGTCCTCTAGCCATCCCTGCTTAGCCATTTTGCACTTCCTGTCGATTTCATTTTTGAGACGTTTGTATTCCTTTTTGCCTGCTTCATTTACTGCATTTTTATATTTTCTCCTTTCATCAATTAAATTCAATATTTCTTCTGTTACCCAAGGATTTCTATTAGCCCGCGTCTTTTTACCTACTTGATCCTCTGCTGCCTTCACCACTTCATCCCTCAGAGCTACCCATTCTTCTTCTACTGTATTTCTTTCCCCCATTCCAGTCAATTGTTCCCTAATGCTCTCCCTGAAACTCTCTACAACTTCTGGTTCTTTCAGTTTATCCAGGTCCCATCTCCTTAAATTCCGACCTTTTTGCAGTTTCTTCAGTTTCAATCTGCAGTTCACAACCAATAGATTGTGGTCAGAATCTACATCTGCCCCAGGAAATGTCTTACAATTTAAAACCTGGTTCCTAAATCTCTGTCTTACCATTATATAATCTATCTGAAACCTGTCAGTATCTCCAGGCTTCTTCCATGTATACAGCCTCCTTTCATGATTCTTGAACCAAGTGTTAGCTATGATTAAGTTATGCTCTGTGCAAAATTCTACAAGGCGGCTTCCTCTTTCATTCCTTCCACCCAATCCATATTCACCTACTATGTTTCCTTCTCTCCCTTTTCCTACTGACGAATTCCAGTCACCCACGACTATTAAATTTTCGTCTCCCTTCACTACCTGAATAATTTCTTTTATCTCGTCATACATTTCATCTATTTCTTCATCATCTGCAGAGCTAGTTGGCATATAAACTTGTACTACTGTAGTAGGCATGGGCTTTGTGTCTATCTTGGCCACAATAATGCGTTCACTATGCTGTTTGTAGTAGCTAACACGCACTCCTATTTTTTATTCATTATTAAATCTACTCCTGCATTACCCCTATTTGATTTTGTATTTATAACCCTGTAATCACCTGACCAAAAGTCTTGTTCCTCCTGCCACCGAACTTCACTAATTCCCACTATATCTAACTTTAATCTGTCCATCTCCCTATTTAAATTTTCTAACCTACCTGCCCGATTAAGTGATCTGACATTCCACGCTCCGATCCGTAGAACGCCAGTTTTCTTTCTCCTGATAACGACGTCCTCTTGAGTAGTCCCCGCCCGGAGATCCGAATGGGGGACTATTTTACCTCCAGAATATTTTACCCAAGAGGACGCCATCATCATTTAATCATACAGTAGAGCTGCATGTCCTCGGGAAAAATTACGGCTGTAGTTTCCCCTTGCTTTCAGCCGTTCGCAGTACCAGCACAGCAAGGCCGTTTTGGTTAATGTTACAAGGCCAGATCAGTCAATCATCCAGACTGTTGCCCCTGCAACTACTGAAAAGGCTGCTGCCCCTCTTCAGGAACCACATGTTTGTCTGGCCTCTCACAGATACCCCTCCGTTGTGGTTGCACCTACGGTACGGCCATCTGTATCGCTGAGGCACGCAAGCCTCCCCACCAACGGCAAGGTCCATGGTTCATGGGGGGGGGGGGGGGGGGGGGGGAAAGTAGTAGTACGGAATTTTTATATAAATTTGGAATCGTCATATTCATCCGTAATTTGGGGGAGTCCCCGTTTCTTCTCCTTCCTCGTCCGTACAGAACCTCACTGACAACCGTTCTTCCACACACTATCGTGGACCGGTATGAAAAAAAGAGTGAAACAATAGTGGCATTGTAATAACCATCTACCAAACGTGACCAGCCGAGTGGACTGTGTGTGTGTGTGTGTGTGTGTGTGTGTGCGTAATAGCAGTAGTAGTAGTAGTTGTTGTTGTAGAGGGACAGGAGGTGTGTGTGAGGGGGGGGGGTTAAGAGCCCTCTATGGCGAGCTTATCAGCGCCCTTACAAATATTAATATTAGCGAAACCATAAAGTAATGTCGTTTTTCTACATTCAATCTGATTCATTCTAGTTTTTATTTTTAATCAAATATTTTATAACCTAAGTTAGCAACAACCTTTTGCCATCTATTGTGCAAGTTTTCAATTCTGGCTTTATAAAAATCAGTTGATTTTGAGGCTAAATATCTGGAGATGCCATCTCAAATGGCATCTAAGACATCATACACGGTTTCAATTTTTTTTCCATTTAGAAGAGGTTGTAGCGATCGGAATAAATGGAAATCTGATGGCACAATATCGGGCCTGTATGATGGGTGAGGCATTACCCCCAACCTCAATCCATTAATGTTTTCCACGTTTGTCTTGCGCAGTACGGTCTTGCGTTATCGTGTTGCAGAATAAAGACTTTTCTCTTCTCAATCCGCTGGGCATATTTCAATTTACACCATTCAGTTTTTCACAGTAAAGGTCTACATACACATTTTATCCATGTTTCAGAAAATCAAAATGAGCGACCCCACAAATACATAAATGCGTCATCGGGGTGTAAATTTGGCTCAGCTGTACTTCGTGGTGATTTAGTCGGTGAGAGCCACTGCCTTTTGCCTTTTCCCTTTATCACCGAAGACCCATCTCCAGAGATCAAGCGATCAATAAACGCTTTTGTATTCTGCCGCTGAAGAAATAAGTCGCATTTGGTGGAACGTTTAGCTTTGCCCGTCTTTACTAACTTGCTGCAAATGTTCTTGGGTGGTTGATTAAGTTTCGTTAAGTGTGTTTGACAGCTCCTCGATTGTCTAACAGGGATCTGCTTCCAATTCCGCCCTCAACGTGCCGCTGTCTAAAACTGTTGGTCTTCCTGGTGCACCATCATCATCATAAAATAAAGGCTATGCCTTGTCGATTTACAGCTTGGCGCATGCGAGGTGGAAATAGCAAAATAGCGGCATTTGAACATACAAAACCGCCTTTGGCATTTAGTAACGTCTAATGCAGTTGAATAAACATCACATACGTTTTTGGTAGAAGCTGTTTTGTTACTATCCACGCAAAACTCAAAAAGCATAGGATATGTACATCTTCCAGTATTTGGATGGCCATTTCACCACAACTGCAAAAAAAAAAGAAGGAAATGAATGTTTAGTTATTTACGAATAAAGAAGTCACTACAAGCTTAAGACGGGGTAGGTACGACTTCGAAGTACACAATAAGCTTCAAAAATGGCTCAAAGCACTATGGGACTTAGCTTCTGAGCTCATCAGTCCCCTAGAACTTAGAACTACTTAAACCTAACTAACCCAAGGGCATCACATACATCCATGCCCGAGGCCGGATTCGAACCTGCGACCGTAGCGGTCGTGCGGTTCCAGACTGTAGCGCCTGGAACCGCTCGGCCACTTCGGCCAGCCACAATAAGCTGATGAGTTACAAACGAATATCAAAATGCGCGGAAACATTACTTCCCTTTCCCCGTAGGAGGAGTATACGTGCATATGAATGTACAGGATTTATAATACAGTATCAGGAGAGTAAAAGTGACTGCTCGTCGCTAAACTACATCTGTAAAATCTAGTTTTGAAAATTACAACTAACCAGACGTTTCCATCGTAGTTTTATCCATCATGTTCGTTCAATGACAAGACAAGAGTTATGCTTCATTTTTGGTGACATTTTTGGGAAACAGTCCGCTTGTAAGCTATACATGGTGTTACAAAAAGGTACGGCCAAACTTTCAGGAAACATTCCTCACACACAAAGAAAGAAAATATGTTATGTGGACATGTGTCCGGAAACGCTTACTTTCCATTTTAGAGCTCATTTTTTTACTTCTCTTCAAATCACATTAATCATGGAATGGAAACATACAGCAACAGAACGTACCAGCGTGACTTCAAACACTTTGTTATAGGAAATGTTCAAAATGTCCTCCGTTATCGAGGATACATGCATCCACCCTCCGTCGCATGGAATCCCTGATGCGCTGATGCAACCCTGGACAATGGCGTATTGTATCACAGCCGCCCACAATACGAGCACGAAGAGTCTCTACATTTGGTACCGGGGTTGCGTAGACAAGAGCTTTCAAATGCCCCCATAAATGAAAGTCAAGAGGTTTGAGGCCAGGAGAGCGTGGAGGCCACGGAATTGGTCCGCCTCTACCAATCCATCGGTCACCGAATCTGTTCTTGAGAAGCGTACGAACACTTCGACTGAAAAGTGCAGGAGCTCCATCGTGCATGAACCACATGTTGTGTCGTACTTGTAAAGGCACATGTTCTAGCAGCACAGGTAGAGTATCACGTATGAAATCATGATAACGTGCTCCATTGAGCGTAGGTGGAAGAAAATACTGACGAAACTAAAATGAGCTCTAACATGGAAATTAAGCGTTTCCGGACACATGTCCACATAACATCTTTATTTGTGTGTGAGGATTGTTTCCTGAGAGTTTGGCCGTACCTTTTTGTAACACCCTGTATAAAATAAGTGAAAAAACAGTCCATATCGCGATGGTTATATTATTTAAAATGGCTGGTTTCTGCGTAGTCTCGGGTCATCTACAGAAGAGCACCCTCAGCTGAAGTTGACGATACCCAGAATAGACAGTACATCTCAGTCCCTGAAACTGGTTTTTTTTTTGGTCATGCTTAGCGTGTGTAGCGTTTTTGGCGCTTAGAAATGTATCTCTGTACCTGCATAAATAGTTCTATCATGAGCGTAATAATTTCACGAAACATATTTTAATAAATTACAAATTGAGGTACACAACATATCTGCGAAAAGTGACAATTTACGTAGAGTAACGAAAAGTTTGAGACACTCGTAATGGCCGGCCGGAATGGCAGTGCAGTTCTAGGCGCTACACTCTAGAACCGGGCCACCGCTACGGTCGCAGGTTCGAATCCTGCCTCGGGCATGAATGTGTGTGATGTCCTTAGGTTAGTTAGGTTTAATTAGTTCTAAGTACTAGGTGACTGATGACCTCAGAAGTTACGTCGCATAGTGCTCAGAGCCATTTTGATACTCGTAATGTATACTTTCAAAATAATTCATTTAATTTCTCGAGCACGATTAATCACTGGAATTTATTGGTTGTTGATTCAATTAAATATTTAGCGATTACAGTTATCAAGAACGTAAGTTGGAACCATGATGAGAGAGAGGAGGAGGTGTAGGGTTTAATATCCCTTCGATATCCACGTCGTTAGAGACTAAAACTGGAACGACCACTCAAAAAATATTGTGTGGAAGGCGATCCAAAGACTGTGGTTTATTGGCAGAGCGTTAGAAGATACAAAAATTCGTTAGAGAGACTTCCTACATACGTTTGGCGGTCATCTGCTACAGTACTGCTGTGCGATGTTGGATCTTTACCAGATAAGATTGACGAAGAACATTGAAAAAGTTCAAAGAAGGGCAGCTTGTTGTGCTTTATCGTGGAAAGAGGGAAAAAAGGATATCACGCCAGTTGGGGCGGCAACCATTGAAACAAAGTCGTTTTTCGTTGCGACGAGATCTTTTCACGATGTTCCGATGACCAACACTATCCGCTGAATACGAAAATATTTTGTTCGCTACCACCAACGTTGAAATAAATGAGTATCGCAATAAAGTAAGAGTCAGAGCTCGCTGAATATGAAAATATTTTGTTCGCTTCCACCAACGTTGAAATAAATGAGTATCGCAATAAAGTAAGAGTCAGAGCTCCCATGGATAGACGTAGATTTTCGTTTTTTCCACGTGATATTCAAGAGCTAATAGAGACTATCATGACTGATACAGGGATTAATGAACACAAGGTCATTGTAGCTAGGCTCAATTACGTTTCTTCCAAATCAACCAGAAACAAACGCAAAATAATTTTATTTAAAAAAGCGGATAAAGTGTCAGTAGAAGCCCTCTTATGAGACAATCTCCATTCCTTCCAAACTGACTATGCAAATGTAGACGAGATGTGGCTCAAATTTAATGATATAGTAGCAACAGAAATCGAGAGATTCATACCTCATAAATTGGTAAGAGATGGAACTGATCCCCCATGGTACACAAAACAGGTCCGAACGCTGTTGCAGAGGCAACGGAAAAAGCATGCGAAGTTCAGAAGAACGTGGAATCCCGAAGATTGGCTAAAATTTACAGACGCGCGAAATTTGGCGCTGACTTCAATGCGAGATGCCTCTAATAGGTTCCACAACGAAACATTGTCTCGAAATTTGGTAGAAAATCCGCAGAAATTCTGGTCGTATGTAAAGTACACAAGCGGCAAGACGCAGTCAATACCTTCGCTGCGCAGTGCCGATGGCACTGTTACAGACGACTGTGCCGCTAAAGCGGAGTTATTGAACGCAGTTTTCCGAAATTCCTTCACCAGGGAAAACGAATGGAATATTCCAGAATTTGAAACACGAACAGCTGCTAGCATGAGTTTCTTAGAAGTAGATACCTTAGGGGTTGCGAAGCAACTCAAATCGCTTGATACGGGCAAGTCTTCAGGTCCAGATTGTATACCGATTAGGTTCCTTTCAGATTACGCTGATACAATAGCTCGCTACTTAGCAATCATATACAACCGCTCGCTCACCGATAGATCTGTACCTACAGATTGGAAAATTGCGCACGTCGCACCAGTGTTTAAGAAAGGTAGTTGGAGTAATCCATCGAACTACAGACCTATATCATTGATGTCGGTTTTCAGTAGGGTTTTGGAGCATATACTGTATTCAAACATTATGAATCACCTCGAAGGGAACGATCTATTGATACGTAATCAGCATGGTTTCAGAAAACATCGTTCTTGTGCAGCGCAGCTAGCTCTTTATTCACACGAAGTAATGGCCACTGTCGACAGTGGATCTCAAGTTGATTCCGTATTTCTAGATATCCGGAAAGCTTTTGACACCGTTCCTCACAAGCGACTTCTAATCAAGCTGCGGGCCTATGGGGTGTCGTCTCAGTTGTGCGACTGGATTCGTGATTTCCTGTCAGCAAATCATCGAGTAAAACTGAAGTGATATCAAGTGTTCCCCAGAGAAGCGTCCTGGGAACTCTGCTGTTCCTGATCTATATAAATGACCTGGGTGACAATCTGAGCAGTTCTCTTGGGTTGTTCGCAGATGATGCTGTAATTTACCGTCTAGTAACGTCATCCGAAGACCAGTATCAGTTGCAAAGCGATTTACAAAAGATTGCTGTATGGTGTGGCAGGTGGCAGTTGACGCTAAATAACGAAAAGTGTGAGGTGATCCACATGAGTTCCAAAGGAAATCCGTTGGAATTCGATTACTCGATAAATAGTACAATTCTCAAGGCTGTCAATTCAACTAAGTACGTGGGTGTAAAAGTTACGAACAACTTTAGTCGGAAAGACCACATAGATAATATTGTGGGGAAGGCGAGCCAAAGGTTGCGTTTCATTGGCAGGACACTTAGAAGATGCAATAAGTCCACTAAAGGGACAGCTTACACTACACTCGTTCGTCCTCTGTTAGAACACTGCTACGCGGTGTGGGATCCGTACCAGGTGGGATTGACCGAGGACATCGAAAGGGCGCAAAAAAGGGCAGCTCGTTTTGTATTATCGCGTAATAGGGGAGAGAGTGTGGCAGATATGATACGCGAGTTGGGATGGAAGTCATAAAAGCAAAGACGTTTTTCGTCGCGGCGAGATCTATTTACGAAATTTCAGTCACCAACTTTCTCTTCCGAATGCGAAAATATTTTGTTGAGCCCAACCTACATAAGTAGGAATGATCATCAAAATAAAATAAGAGAAATCAGAGCTCGAACAGAAAGGTTTAGGTGTTCGTTTTTCCCGCGCTCTGTTCGGGAGTGGAATGGTAGAGAGATAGTATGATTGTGGTTCGATGAACCCTCTGCCAAACACTTAAATGTGAATTGCAGAGTAATCATGTAGATGTAGTGGAACGGTAGGGGTTTAGTCAGAAGGTGGCATTCTGCCAAGCACTGAACTGAAGGGCAATCAAATACGAAGCAGATGTATTAAGTACAAACGTCATCCGTGTAAGTCATTACAACAATACTACCAAAAGTAAAATTTTTAATTTAACTAAGTCGGCCGTAGAAACATGTGTTATGTTGGTAACACGCATTGAAGCTGTTGCGGCACCGCTGACAGTGTTTGCGTGTTTGTCCAGAGGGCAGTTTTCGTGTTGTCTGCTCGACTGATAACAGTAATACACTTTCCTCCCAGCACGTCAGCGTATCTCAGTTTTCAGAGGTATGGAAAATGTATTGCGTAAATTTCAGAGTAGAGTTTTGAAAATATTGATTTCGTGTTGTTCCAAACACATTTAATTGCAATAGTTCATTTTTTAGTCTAGAAAATGCTAATATTTCAAGTTTGTTCACTTTTCAATGATAGCAGTAGCTATCTGTGTGAGCTTACGTGTTAGTACTGCGATTATAAAGGCCTCATACAGTTAAATGGCTATTTTCAGTAGCATTAAGTTTGCCATATAGTTGCTCAAGGTGTGTGTGGTTGTGTGTGTGTGTGTGGTTGTGTGTGTGTGTGGTTGTGTGTGTGTGTGGTTGTGTGTGTGTGTGGTTGTGTGTGTGTGTGTGGTTGTGGTTGTGGTTGTGGTTGTGGTTGTGTGTGTGTGTGGTTGTGGGTGTGTGTGTGTGTGTGTGGTTGTGGGTGTGTGTGTGTGTGTGGTTGTGGTTTTGTGTGTGTGTGGTTGTGGTTTTGTGTGTGTGTGTGTGTGTGTGTGTGGTTGTGGTTTTGTGTGTGTGTGTGTGTGTGTGGTTGTGGTTTTGTGTGTGTGTGTGTGTGTGTGTGTGTGTGTGGTTGTGGTTTTGTGTGTGTGTGTGTGTGTGTGTGTGTGGTTGTGGTTTTGTGTGTGTGTGTGTGTGTGTGTGTGTGTGTGTGTGTGTGTGGTTGTGGTTTTGTGTGTGTGTGTTTGTGTGTGTGTGTGTGTGTGTGTCGTTGTGGTTTTGTGTGTGTGTGTGTGTGTGTGTGTGTGTGTGTGTGTGTTTTTGTGTGTGTGTGTGTGTGTGTGTGTGTGGTTTTGTGTGTGTGGTTGTGATTGTTCCGTTCACTAGTGACATTATCGGTATTTAAGTAATGGTCTTGCTGCCGTTGTGATCTGCAGCATAACCCAAGGCCTACGTCTTACGTTGTGTTGGGGTGTGCGCGCACAGAGTGGACCAAAATTCCATCGGAAAACTTTCAGAGTTTGTTTCAAGACAAATTTTGAGTATTTTCGTATAAAGGTCCCATAGTCTGCATCGCATCGTTAGTTCGTGTATTTTGTTTAGTTTCTTGCCCCAGTTAGCTTCGTATCTTTGTCTTTTTTGTCTTCAGTCTTCTGACTGGTTTGATGTGGCGCGCCACGAATTTCTCTCCTGCGCCAATCTATTCATTTCAAAGTAGCACTTGCAACCTACATCCTCAATTATTTGCTGGATGAACTGTCCCTCCTTTTCTTCAATTTTTTCCACATATTCACTTTCGCGCCTATTCTGCGGAGAACCTTACCTTATCAATCTACCTAATTTTCAGGATTCTTCTGTAGCACAACGTCTCAAATGCCCTAAGCATCTTCTGTTTGGTTTTGCCACTGTCCGTGTTTTGCTACCATAAAACTCTGTGCTCCAAACGTAAATTCTCAGGAATTTGTTCCTAAAATTGATACTAATGTTTGATACTAATAGACTTCTCTTAGACAGGAATTTCCTTTTTTCTAGTGCTGGTCTGCTTTTTGTGTCCTTGCCCCGTCCGTCAAAGTATTTGCTGTCTAGGTAGCAGAAGTCCTTAACTTCATCTACCTGGTTGTCAAATTGGTTCAAATGGCTCTGAGCACTACGGGACTCAACATCTGAGGTCATCAGTCGCCTAGAACTTAGAACTACTTAAACCTAACTAACCTAAGGACATCATACACATCCATGACTGAGGCAGGATTCGAACCTGCGACCATAGCGGTCGTGCGGTTCCGGACTGAAGCGCCTAGAACCGCTCGGCCGCAACGGCCGGCTCCTGGTTATCACCAGTCCTGATATGTTTCTCACTGTTTTCATTTCTGCTAATTTTTATTACTTCCAACTTTCTTCAATTTACTGTCAATCCGTATTCTGCACTCATTAGACTGTGCATTCCATTCAGTAGCTCAAGAAATTCTTCTTAACTTTCACTCTGGATGACAATGCCATCAGCGAATCGTATCATTGATACCTGTCACCTTGAATTTTAATTCCAATCTTGAACCATTCTTTTATTTTCGTAATTGCTTCTACGATGTGTAGATTGAACAGTAGGAGCGAAAAACCACAGCCCAGTCTAACACGCTTTTTAATCCGAGCACTTCGTTCTTGGTTTTCCACTGTTAATTTCCCTCTTGGATCCTGTACATAGTGCATATTACCTGTTTCTCCCTATAGATTACTCCTATTTTTCTCAAAATTTCGAACCTCTTGCACTATTTCTATTATCAACCGCAACGTCGGACCTGCTCCTCTTGTATCTTTACCTTTCCTAAAGCCAAACTGATCAGCTAACACATCGTCAACGTTTTTCCATTCGCCTGTATATTCTTGTCAGCAACTTGGATGCATGGGTTGTTAAGCTCATAGTGCCATAATTCTCGCACTTGCCTGTTTGTGCAACTTAATAGTCGTTTTGTTGCCACTTCCCCTAATGATTTTAAATATTCTGATGGAATGTTGTCTATCCCTGCTGTCTTATTTGTTCTTAAGCCTTCCAAAGGTGACTCCCTTCTTCTATCACGTCACCAGACGACTTCTCCCCCTCATAAACACCTTCAACGTGCTCTTTCCACCTATCCGCTCTCTCTCCTTTGCATTCAACAGTGGAATTCCCACTGCGCTCTTGATGTTGCCACGTCGATTTTAATCTCACCGATGGCTGTTTTGAATTTTCTATATACTGAGTCATTCCTTCAGATGTTCATTTTTTTAATTTCTTCATATTTCCCATGCAGCCATTTTGCCTCAGCTTCCCTGTACGTTGTGGCCGAGCGGTTCTAGGCGCTTCAGTCCGAAACCATGCTGCTGCTCCGGTCGCAGGTTCGAATCCTGCCTCGGACATGGATGTGAGTGATGTCCTTAGGTTAGTTAGGTTTAAGTAGTTCAAAGTCTAGGGGACTGATGACCTCAGATGTTATTCCCCATAGTGCTTAGAGCCATTCCCTGAACGTCCTATTTATTTCATTCCTAAGTGACTTGTATTTCCGTATTCCTGAGTTTCCTGGAACATTTTTGAATTCTCTCTTTCACTGATAATCTGAAGTACTTTTGTTGTTATTCATTCTTGCACCTGTCTTTATCGTTACAGCTTCTGTGAGTGCCCATTTTAGAGATGGTCATTCCTCTTCAGCTGAACTGCCTACTGAGCTATTCATTATCACAGTATCTATAGCCTTTGAGAAATTCAAACGTCTCTCTTCCCTGTCTGTTCATTCCTTAGTATTTCTCTACCCCACTTCTTTGTGCATTGATTCTTCCTGACTAGTCTTTTAAACTTCAGCCTACTCTTCATCACTACTACATTGTGATCTGAGCCTATGTCTGCTCCTGGGTACACCTTACAAACCAGTATATCATTTTGGAATCTGCCTGATCATGATGTAATCTAACTGAAATCTTCCCGTACCTCCCGGCCTTTCCGAAGTATATCTCCTCCTGCTGTTATTCTTGAACAAAGTATTTGGTATTCCTAGCTGAAAATTATTATAGAACTCGATTAGTCTTTCTCCTCTCCCAATCTTAGTGCCATACACATACTGTCCCGTAAACTTTTCTGCTACTTATTCCCCTATAACCACATTAGAGTCCCCCCATGACTATTAGATTTTCATCTCCGTTTACGTACTTATTTACCCTTTCAACATCCTCATATACCTCCCCTGGCTCTTCATCTTCTGCGTGTGACGTCGGCATGTATGCCTGAACTATCGTTGTCGGTGTTAGTTTTCTGACGATTCTGATGAGAGTAATCCTATCACTGAACTGAACTGTTGACAGTAATTCGTTCTGAGCCCTACATCCCTTTTCTTAACAACTCCTACCCCCGTTATACCATTTACTGCTGCTGTTATTACCCTATACTCATATGAGCAGAAACCTTGTCTACTCTCCATTTCACTTTACTGACCCCTACTATATCTAGATTGACTCTTTGCATTTTTCATGTTTTCTAATTTCAAGGTTCTGACATTCCACACCCCGACTCGTAGAACATAATCTTTCCTTTATTCTTTTTATTCAGTCTATTTCTCATTGTCACCAACTTACCAACCCCTCAGCTCCCTGGAGATCTTAAATGGAATTATTCCGGAATCATTTGCCAGTGGAAAGATCGACATTTTTTCGATTACAGGCCACATGTCCCGCGGATACGCGTTATGTGCCTCTGATGCAGTGGTGCCCTGAACCTTCTTAGACAAGGCCGTCGGCTAAATGATGGTGACTTCTTATGTCGGAAGTCTTCGGCCGCCTATTCTGACTATTAATCAAAATTAAGCATTGGCGGGTTTCGAACCTTGACCGAGGAAGTTCTGGTTACTAATCAAAGACGCTGCCTCTAGAGGATTGTTACGTTATCATAAAGATAAACAAATTCCAAATCCCTGACCAAACTGATTAGTAGCTTGAATGTCTCGCTAAATGCACTATTACAGTACCGCTTGAGGTCTTCTGAATGAGTATACAAAAATATTTCTCCATAAATGAAAAATTGCCGAGACACAGCATCGCCTAAACATCTTTTACTTCACCAGAAGATAAAACTTGACTCTCTCTCTCTCTCTCTCTCTCTCTCTCTGTGTGTGTGTGTGTGTGTGTGTGTGTGTGTGTGTGTGTGTGTGTGTGTGTGTGTGTGTCTGTCTGTCTTTCTGTCCGTCTTTCTGTCCCCTAGAACTACTTAAACTTAACTAGCCTAAGGACATCACACACATCCATGTGCGAGGCAGGATTCGAACCTGCGACCGTAGCAGTAGAGCGGTTCCAGACTGAAGCACCTAGAACCGCTCGGCACACCGGCCGCCATTCAGTAAGTGATGCAACATATTTTTTCTTGGTCAGTTTAAATTTTTAAAAAAAAGAGGAAATTGTTGTGGGTCATCATGGAATACTCCCGCTTCAGCTTCTATACTTGACTGACGTTCCGATAAGTGGCGGCACTATATATAGCGTTCAAAATGGCGTCTATAATGGAGGTAGGTTGCAACCAGAGCACTGTCGTTGGGTTTATTTCGTCGGAAAACCAGAGCATTGTAGATATTCATGGGAGCTGCCAGAACGTTTATGGGGACCTGGCCATGAACAAAAGGACGGTGAGTCGTTGGAGGCCGTTGTCTGTCATCATCGCAACTAGGTCGCGCAAGACTGTCCTATCTCCGGCGGATCTCATACAGCTGTGACTCTTGCGATGTTGAGACGTGTGGACACTCTCATAGAGATGATCGGCGGGTCACACACACACACACACACACACACACACACACACACACACACACAAAAACAAAAAAAAAAACTCGTTGCTCAATTGGACATGTTAATTCTGGTACCGCGCACAGCGGAATTCGAATCCGCACCAGACGTCATGGACGTCCAAGACCCATAGAGGTCGCTGCACCGTAAGCTGTGGCGTCGCGGGCCTCCTAGCCCGCATTTAGTGTGGGAGCGCCACAATGGAACACGTGGTCCCAGCGGCCAATAGCGGCGCCCCCGAGAGCCTACTTAAGCGCCGGCCGCTCGCTCAGCCAGGCCCCGCCCCCTGCCCCGTCTTCACTGTTGTCCCCCCCCCCTACCCTCCATCTCTACACCCTTATCTCCTTTCCCAAGGAGGCTTCCATCAACTGCCCCTCCTGGATGATGCCCTCTCCCCCTCCATTTATCCCTCTTATCAACTCTGATCCTCACCCCCCCCTCCTTCCCTCAGTCCATTTTCCTGGGCTCCCTCTCACCCCCTTCCATCCTCTTTTTTCCCCACCTACCCTCTCTCTGCCCCCCTTCTCTCCGCCAAGTCCTTTTGCATTTCCCTCCTCTGCCTTTTCCCATTCCATCTCGCGTCTGCAGTGCCCTCCCCGCCCTTATGAGTCTTTTCCCTCCTTTGGTTCCCCCCCTTTCGTTTTTCCTCTCCCTTCGTTTTCCCCCTCATCTGTCCAGGTCCACCCCCACCCCCCATTTGCCCTTGGCTATGGTGTGTCCTCTTTGTGCCGACATTTTAGAGCAGTGTTTACAGTGAGTGTTCATTGTTGTGTGTCTTTTCCAAAGTGTTGCGAACGTACATCACGCTGTCGCTGGGTGTGATTTTTTTTTTATATCTCTTGCGAACAGAAACCAGACTGTCGCCATGTTTTTAATTGTCTGTCTACTATGTTACCTGTCTGCTTCCTGTGTATTTTATTAGCTTTGCCAAACCTTTGCTTTATGTTTTAACATTCCACAATTTTCCGCCGTTTTACAATTTACGTCACCGTTTTATCGCCTGCTTTTATTGTTTCTTATCCTCTTCTTACGTTTTAAAAAGTCTGCAGGCTGCAGAGCAGCGTAATCCCCCCTGCAGGTCCGGGGATTAGAATAGGCCCGAGGTATTCCTGCCTGTCGTAAGAGGCGACTAAAAGAAGTCCATCCCCCTCAAGGGGGTAGTTTGCGCCTGCGTCCGGAGACGGACGGTTCCACGACCTATAATCGTGGTCTTTTTGGTTTTTCACTTCTCGTTTCTTCCTTCCTTTTGTTGGTTCCTTTCTTTGCTCTTCTCCACCTCACTGTCTTCCTTACTCTTTCCCTTGACTTCTCCTTGCCTTCTCATTGCCTTTTTCTCCTTGCCTTCTTATTGCCTTTTTCTCATTGCCTTCTTCTCCTTGCCTTCTCATTGCCTTCTTCTCCTTGCCTTCTCTGGTCTCCGCCTTGGCGTTTGAGACAGTCTGTCCTCTTTCTCCCTCTCTTCTTTTTCCTCTTCTTCCTTCCTCCCTGTGCGTGCCTGAAGGCCGACCCACGCGTAGCCGGTGACGGGGTAACGCGTAAGTCCCCGCCCTGGGTAGACATGTAAGGCACGCGCGTACCCCCTGGTAAAGGCCAGGCCCGGGGAGGGGCGATTGCCTGAGCTGATACCTTCTGACCATGCCGATTGGTCCCTCCGTCTGTTTCTCGGGAGGTGTGACCTGAGGTGTAAACATTCACCTAAGGCGGGAGTGCCCTCTGAGAGGGTCCCCACAAGGAAGGAGCGCGCCATCGGAGACGCTGGCAATCATAGGGATTCCTCCGCAATGGATTCTACTCCATCTCTCTCGACTTCGACCCAAAAACGGAAACGTGACCAGCCAACAGTGACAAAAGTACTACCGCCTGCCCCACAGTTCCTCGTAGTTTCTCGATCTGAGGACGGAAAGGATTTTTCCTCTGTCAACCCTTTCGTTATTCAGAAGGGCGTAGATGCCATAGCCGGATCTGTCAAATCTTGTACCAGGTTGCGTAACGGCACCTTATTACTAGAAACTGAGAGTGCCTTTCAGGCACAAAAACTGCTTTGGGCCACCCTCCTGTACACGTTCCCTGTCCGGGTGGAGCCCCACCGAACTTTGAATTCGTCTCATGGTGTAGTCTATACTAGCTCCCTCGACGGATTGACTGACGAGGAGCTTCAATCTTTCCTCGCTGAGCAGGGCGTGACGGCTGTCCATCGGGTCATGAAAAAGGTCAACAATGACCTTGTACCGACCCGGACACTTTTCTTGACCTTCGATAGTGTTAAGCTGCCATCGCGCATCAAGGCGGGCTACGAGGTTATTTCTGTTCGCCCCTATGTCCCGACACCTACGCGCTGCTACCAGTGTCAGCGTTTCAATCACACTCGACAGTCTTGTTCCAATGCGGCTAAATGTGTCACTTGTGGCAGGGATGCCCATGAGGGTGACTGTCCACCTCCGTCTCCTCGTTGTGTGAACTGTCAGGGTGACCATGCCGCATCCTCCCGCGACTGTCCTGTCTATAAGGAAGAACGCTGTATCCAAGAAATTCGGGTCAAAGAGAAAGTGTCCACCTCGGCTGCTCGCAAGCTATTGGCTAGTAGGAAGCCCACGCTGCTCCCAGCGGGGAAATACAGTACTGTCCTCGCCTCTCCTCGGACTACCCGGGAGGTAGCAACCCAGACATGCGATCTGACCTTCAGCACCACGGTCGTCCGTTCGGCCAGTGCTAAGATCGCGCGGTCGACGTCTCCTCTTCCTCCCATCACCCCACAGACACCAGCCCCTTCCTCAGCTTCTGCTAAGTCGAAGACCCCGAAGTCAGATGCACGGGCCTTCAAGAAGGAACCATCCCGTGCAGACTTCCTCTGTCCCTCGACCTCCCAGCCTTCGACCGGTACTTCCACCAAACGTCCTTACAAAAAGGCGCATAGGAAGCACAGTTCTCCTTCTCCGCCACGGCGCATTTCTTCTCCTGCGCCACCCAGCGGTTGCCGCCCCAGGCCGTCATCCGTTTCGCCTGGCCGCACCGCTGGTAGCCGTACATCTGGCCGTTCACCGGCGGAGGAAGCTCCCCCTCCCGGCCATCCTCCCGAGATGGCCGATGACCCTCTAGACCCCATGGACGATGACTATCCGCCTACCGATAGCGGCGGCAGTGCTCGCTCGAAGCCAGGCCCTAAGCGGCCTTCGAGGTGACCCCTTCTCTCATCTTCCTTTTCTTCCGATGGCACTTATTCACTGGAATATTCGCAGCATTCGCTCCAACCGAGAGGACTTGAAGTTGCTGCTCCGCTTGCATCGTCCGCTCGTCGTAGCCCTCCAGGAAACGAAGCTACGCCCATGCGATCAAATTGCCTTGGCACACTACACCTCTGTGCGTTTTGACCTACCCCCTGTGGTAGGTATCCCAGCTCATGGAGGGGTTATGTTGCTGGTCCGGGATGATATTTACTACGATCCCATCACGTTGCACACCGGCCTGCAGGCAGTTGCCATCCGCATTACTCTCCCCACTTTTACGTTTTCCTTTTGTACCGTTTACACTCCATCGTCATCTGCCGTTACCAGGGCAGACATGATGCAACTTATTGCTCAGCTACCTGCACCATTTTTGTTAACTGGAGACTTCAATGCCCACCATCCCCTTTGGGGCTCTCCAGCATCCTGCCCGAGGGGCTCCTTGTTAGCAGACCTTTTCAACCAGCTCAATCTTGTCTGCCTCAACACTGGCGCCCCTACTTTTCTTTCGGACACATCTCACACGTATTCCCATTTAGACCTCTCTATATGTACTCCCCAACTTGCACGCCGGTTTGAGTGGTATGCACTTGCTGATACATATTCGAGCGACCACTTCCCGTGTGTTATCCATCTCCTGCAGCATACTCCCTCTCCGTGCTCCTCTAGTTAGACCATCTCCAAGGCAGACTGGGAGCTCTTCTCTTCCAGGGCGACCTTTCAGGATCAAACCTTCACAAGCTGCGATCGTCAGGTCGCACACCTCACGGAAGTCATTCTCGCTGCTGCTGAATATTCCATCCCTCACCCTCCTTCTTCTCCACGTCGCGTACCGGTCCCCTGGTGGACCGCAGCATGTAGAGATACTTTACGTGCTCGTCGACGTGCTTTACGCATCTTTAAACGCCACCCTACAGTGGCGAATTGTAGTAATTATAAACGATTACGTGCTCAGTGTCGTCGTATTATTAACGAAAGCAAGAAAGCCAGCTGGGCTGCTTTCACAAGCACCTTCAACAGTTGTACTCCTTCTTCTGTTGTCTGGAGTAGCCTGCGCCGGCTATCTGGCACTAAGGTCCACTCCCCAGTTTCTGGCTTGAAGGTCGCGAATGAAGTCCTTGTGGCCCCTGAGGCTGTCTCCAATGCCTTCGGCCGCTTTTTTGCAGAGGTTTCGAGCTCCGCTCATTACCACCCTGCCTTCCTCCCCCGCAAACAGGCAGAGGAGGCTAGGCCACCTGACTTCCGCTCCTCGAATTCTGAAAGTTATAATGCCCCATTCACCATGCGGGAACTCGAAAACGCACTTGGCCGATCACGGTCCTCCGCTCCAGGGCCTGATTCTATTCATATTCAGATGCTGAAGAACCTTTCTCCTGCGGGTAAAGGTTTTCTTCTACGTACATACAATCGCATCTGGATTGAGGGACATGTTCCCGCATGCTGGCGCGAGTCTATTGTTGTCCCGATTCCTAATCCGGGGAAGGACAAGCACTTGCCTTCCAGTTATCGACCTATCTCGCTTACCAGCTGTGTTTGTAAAGTGATGGAGCGAATGGTTAACTCTCGATTGGTTTGGCTGCTCGAGTCTCGACGCCTACTTACCAATGTACAATGTGGATTTCGTAGGCGCCGCTCTGCTGTTGACCATCTGGTTACCTTGTCGACCTTCATTATGAATAACTTCTTGCGGAAGCGCCCGACCGCGGCTGTGTTCTTTGATTTGGGGAAGGCTTACGACACCTGTTGGAGGGCGGGCATTCTCCGCACCATGCATACATGGGGCCTTCGCGGTCGCCTCCCTCTTTTTATTCGTTCCTTTTTAATGGATCGACAGTTCAGGGTACGTGTGGGTTCTGTCCTGTCAGACACCTTTCGCCAGGAGAATGGGGTGCCACAGGGCTCAGTTTTGAGCGTCGCTCTCTTCGCCATCGCGATCAATCCAATAATGGATTGCCTCCCAGCTGATGTATCAGGCTCCCTTTTTGTGGACGATTTTACCATCTATTGCAGCGCGCAGTGTACGCGTGTCCTGGAGCGCTGTCTTCAGCGTTCTCTTGACCGTCTTTACTCCTGGAGTGTCGCCAATGGCTTCCGTTTTTCTGCCGAGAAGACGGTCTGTATTAACTTCTGGCGCTACAAAGAGTTTCTCCCACCGTCCTTACGACTCGGTCCCGTTGCTCTCCCAATCGTGGAGACAACCAAATTTTTAGGCCTTACCTTTGACAGGAAACTTAGCTGGTCTCCACATGTCATATTTGGCCGCCCGTTGTACCCGTTCTTTAAATGTCCTCCGTGTTCTCAGTGGTATGTCGTGGGGAGCGGATCGAACCGTCCTACTTCGTCTATATCGGTCGATCGTCCGCTCCAAGCTGGATTATGGGAGCTTCGTATACTCCTCTGCACGGCCATCCATCTTACGCCGCCTCAACTCCATACAACATCGGGGTTTACGACTTGCGATCGGAGCATTTTATACCAGTCCCGTAGAGAGTCTTCATGCTGACGCTGGCGAATTTCCACTCACCTACCGGCGCGATATACTGCTTTGTCGGTATGCCTGTCGGCTACTGTCAATGCCCGACCATCCGTCTTATCGTTCCTTTTTTGACGACTCTCTTGACCGTCAATACGGGTTGTATGTCTCTGCCCTGCTACCCCCTGGAGTTCGCTTTCGTCGCCTTCTTCAACACCTTAATTTTTCACTCCCTGCAACCTTTCGAGTGGGCGAGAGCCGCACGCCACCTTGGCTCCAGGCTCAGGTCCGCGTTCACCTTGACCTCAGCTCGCTCCCAAAAGAGGTCACCCCCGGTTCGGTCTACCACTCCCGTTTTTTGGAACTTCGTTCGAAGTTCAACAACATGACTTTCATTTATACAGATGGCTCTAAGACCAATGACGGGGTCGGGTGTTCCTTTATTGTCGGGGCACAAAGTTTCAAATACCGGATCCATGGCCATTGTTCGGTCTCCACAGCTGAGCTCTTTGCCCTCTACCAGGCTGTTCTTTACATCTGCCGCCACCAACATTCTGCTTATGGCATCTGCTCAGATTCCCTGAGCGCCATCCAGAGCCTCAGTGATCCGTACCCGGTTCACCCTTTCGTACACCTGATCCAACGCTCTCTTCAGCAGCTGGTGGACGTCGGTTCTCCGGTTAGCTTTATGTGGGTTCCTGGCCATGTCGGTATCCCTGGGAACGAAGCTGCAGATGCCGCGGCCAAGGCTGCGGTCCTCCAGCCTCGGACAGCTTCTTGTTGTGTCCCTTCGTCCGATTTTAGCAGGGTCATTTGTCGGCGCATTGTGTCGCTGTGGCATGCCGATTGGGCTGCACTTACCGACAACAAGCTTCGGGCCTTAAAACCTCTCCCCGTGGCTTGGACGTCCTCCTCACGCCCTTCTCGGCGGGAGGAGGTCGTTTTAGCCCGGTTAAGAATTGGACACTGCCGGTTCAGCCATCGCCATCTGCTGACGGCTGCGCCGGCGCCGTTCTGCCCGTGTGGGCACTTGCTGACGGTTAGACACATTTTAATGTCCTGTCTAGATCTTAACACACTGTGCCTCGATCTTAAACTGCCTAATACTTTCGATGCAATTTTAGCTGATGACCCACGAGCAGCTGCTCGTGCTCTTTGTTTTATCAATTTGACAAACCTCGCTAAGGACATTTGATTATGTTGTTTTTTAATCCTATGCCTGTCAGTCTGTCTTTTATCGTGTTTTCCCTTTTAGTTGTTGTTGTCAACTTGTGCCTCGCGGTGCATTCTTAGAGTAGTCAGGGCGCTAATGACCATTGAAGTTGTGCGCCCTAAAACCACAAAAAAAAAGAGCAGCGTAATAGTCTGCTGCCAGCCCGCCCCCTTCGGGGGGAATCGAAATACAATAAAAAAAGCTCATCCAGTCAGTCTGATCTCGCTTCCGTCGGTTTACACCTCGCTTGCGCTAGACCGCTTTGTTCCTGGTTCGTGTACGACTTTGTTTCCTTCTGACTGTGTTGTTCGGTCTTGTCGTATTCGTTCCGTCCTACGTTGGTCGTGTCCGTCCTCTTCCATTGTGTTGTCGTTCGCGGGCCTCTCCGCGGGTCCCGCCGCGCCTTCTGTCAGTGCTACCCCGCGACCGTCCTGGTCGCAGTTACAACATTAATATTCACAACCTGGTCCACCAGTTAGGGTATTCAGTGGTGTGTGGCGGCTGGATTCCTCGCCGCCCAACATAAGAGCATAAAGAGCAACAAAGGACAATCTGAGTATGCGTTATGAGGCTGATGTCGAACATCGTCATAGGCCATGAAATATGGACACATCACTAAGCACCTCTCCTCCGAAGAAAATGTTCAAAGCCGCACCTTCAGCCAGTAAAGACACTGGAACTTTGGAGGGCTTATTTTGTTTGTCCTCACCCTTGGTGCAGCGATCTACTCCGAAATATATTGTACTCCCCTCAGGAATCCTGCTTCGTTTATATCGGTCCATAGTCCCTATGGGAGCCTCGCCTACTCGCCTATCCCTCTTATGCCGTCTGAACTCCATCCATCATTGGGGGTTACGTCTTGCGACCGGAGCATTCTATACTAGTCCCGTCGAGAGTCTTTATGCTGAAGCTGCCGAATTACCATTGACCTACCGGCGCGATGTACTGCTTTGTTGGTATGCCTGCCGGCTTTTGTCAATGCCCGACCACTCCTCTTATCAGTCCTCCTTCGACGATTCTCTCGACCGTCAGTATGGGTTGTATGTGTCTGCCCTGCTGCCCCCTGCAGTCCGCTTTCGTCGCCTGCTTCGACAATTGGATTTTGCCCCCCCCCCCCCTACCACTTTCAGAGAGGGTGAGAGCCTGACACCACCTTGGCTCCAGGCTCGGGTTCACATTCATCGTGGCCTCAGCTCGAAGGAGGGTACTCCGGATGCAGTGTATTGCTCGCAGTTTGTCGAATTTCGAGTGCAACTCGCCAGTAACACTTTATTTACACTGATGGCTCCAAAACTGACGATGGTGTCGGCTGTGCCTTTGTCGTTGGGGACGTCACCTTTAAATACCGGCTCCTCGACCAGTGTTCAAGCTTTACGTCCGAGCTTTGTGCTCTCTCTCTCTCTCTCTCTCTCTCTCTCTCTCTCTCTCTCTCTGGCCGTTCAGTATGTCCGCCGCCACCGCCATTCTCTGTATGTACTCTGCTCTGATTCACTCAGTGCTCTTCAGAG
Source organism: Schistocerca cancellata (assembly GCF_023864275.1). Lineage (NCBI taxonomy): Eukaryota > Metazoa > Arthropoda > Insecta > Orthoptera > Acrididae > Schistocerca > Schistocerca cancellata. The sequence goes on from NC_064635.1 coordinate 130,083,318, forward strand.
CCTTGGAGCTCCATATCCGGTCCATCCCTTGGTGCAACGGATCCAGTAATCCGTCCATTCATTTGCTGAGGATGGCTTTCCTGTTAGCTTTATGTGGGTTCCAGGCCAAGTAAGAGTGCCTGGGAATGAGGCTACTGATGCTGCGGCCAAGGCTGCAGTCTTCCTGGCTCGGCCAGCCTCCCTTTGTGTCCCATCGTCTGACATTAGTGGGGTTGTTTGTAAGAGGTTTGTGTCATTGTGGTGGGATACTTGGTCGTCACTTCAAGAAAATAAGCTCCTGGCCATAAAACCGTTCACAACAGCTTGGACAACCTCTTCCCGACCCTCTCGGTGAGAGGTCATTTTGGCCAGGTTGGGGATTGGGTATTGCCAGTTTAGCCACCGCTACCTGCTATCCGGTGACCCCGCCCCGCAGTGCCCTTGTGGTCATGCATTGACGGTGCGCCATATTTTATTGTCGTGTCCCCGTTTTAATCAATCTCGTGTTGTCCTGTCTCTGCCATCTACCTTATAGGAAATTTTAGCTGATGACGCTCGAGCACCAGCTCGTGTTCTTCGTTTTATTACTTTGACAGACTTGTCCAAAGACATCTAACTCTTTTAATTATTTTATTTGCGTCCTTGTAAGAACTTTCTGGTGCCCCCCCTTGAGTTTTACCCGATTATATGTGCACTTACATTTGTGACTGGGCGCTAATGACCTTAGTGGTTGAGCACCCTAAAACCCCACAAAAAAAAAAAAAAAAAATCCCCTCAGGAAACTGAAGAAACGACTTCAGCATGTTAGTCGCCACAAAACTACAAATAAACTTTTTCTGTGTGACAAAGAAAAGGCTCACACAAGTCGGCGCACCCGAGGGGGGCTCACAGGACTTCATTGGACTGCTCTTCCTCATCCACCGTGCAGCCCAGATCTAGCACGTTCAGAGTTCCATCTTTTTTTGGCCCAATGAAGGATGCAGCAGTGGATGATGGGGAAGTTATTGATGCAGCAAAAGTTTTGCTCCTATGTCAAGTAGACTCGTTCCATGCAGGCATACAGGCCCACGCAGTAGGGTGGCCGTTACATTGAAAGGAGATAACGTTGGAAAATAAGGGTTTGTAGTCAAGAGCGGGGAATAATATAGTGTACTGCAGTCCTCAATAAAACCAAGCTTTAAGAATAAGTGTTGCATTACCCAGTGAACGCCCCTCTCACGTTTAAAACAGTTTAGATGACTGAGATTGGCTGAAAGGAGTGTCGTTGAGGCCCCCGTGTGTTTGCGGCCCCGAAGGGCAGGCCTAGCGTCAGTTCGATAGTGGTGGATCGGCCGTGGCTCCCATCAGTTGTTAAGAAATATGGTTAAAAACAAGATTTTAAACATGGCTGAAACAGCAACTGTTGAAATTCTTCACGATAAATGACAGCCAAAACAGTTACAGGATAAAGATTTATTAAATTTCTGGACCAAGGCATCAGTATATATAAATATACCTTCATCAGAAGTAAAATATCCGGAACAAGAAGACACTTTCATTAGCAAAATCTTAGCATCGGAAATGAGAAACAAAAAACACTATAGCTTAAGTAACCGTAAAATTACCGGAGTATTACAGACACACAACTTTTAGTCACTTACTAAAATTACATCCTGCAATGGAGATTAATAAAACAATTATGCCAAACAAAAATTTTTTAGACTGTTTCATACCCCTCCTTGCTTTAGTGTAATATAGTCTGGATGAGAAGTTAGCCTTTTTCCTGTTGAAGCCGGTGAAACGCGCTTTTCCTGTCTTGTTGGGATTTTACGAATCTTTGATGCTTGCTGTTTGTGATTTTCGATGTGTATGTGTGGTTGATTGTTATGTTTTTGTTCACAACGACAGATGGTTTCGTTTTACTTTAACATTTTGGCTGTTTTCGCTAGTATGTATTTTACCGTTTAAGTTACGCGAGTTTCTCGCGCATAACACTAGTGCCCTCTCTTCTTAGATGTGTTCCGTGGCACAAGCCTCATCTACTTAACACTAGGACACAGGTAAATTGGTTGCATATTTTCTATTTTACATATATGTTTTTAATATGATTTTGATATGTTTTATTTATTAATGACAGAAGGTTTGAATTAGCTCAACTTTTAATAATTTCGTTGCGCATGTATATGTATCCATGGATTTTAATATGCGTGAGTGTCTGGCACACTCCACAAGTGCCCTCTCTCGGCGAAACTATCTGCCCTAGGGCTTCCACACTCTCGTCAAGATAGTTCATAGGCGAAGTACTGGTGCTAAGATGTGTTCGCATCGACCCTGTGTCCACAATCATGTTGTATAAATGGAGATGATGTCTTATATACTGACGACGCCTTTGGCATAATTGTTTTATTAATCTCCATTGCTGGATGTAATTTTAGTAAGTGACTAAAAGTTTTGTGCCTGTAATACGGTTACTTAAGCTATAGTGCTTTTTCTTTCACATTTCCGAAGCTAAGTTTTTGCTAATGAAAGTGACTACTTGTTCAGGATATTTTACTTCTGATGAAGGTATATTTATATATACCGAAACCTTGGCCAAGAATTTTAATAAATCTTTATCCTGCAACTGTTTTGGCTGTCATTTATCGTGAATCGTTAAAAACGTTGTTTATGCTTACGTAGTCGCGAGCCCATCTCTCGTGCAGCAGCGTATATACGTTGGAACTAATTTGTCACCTGTACATAATGCAAATAGCATTCAAAATTATTGCCCAACAAATTAAGTGTGCAGTGAATGTGATGAGGAAAAACCACAGGTATCATTAAATACCATCCCTCTAAAAAGTAAAGTTGTTTGCTTTTTACGGCAGCTCAAGTAATTTTCTCCGCGTATTTTAACGTCACCACCCGTTAATTGGTACTAATTATTTCACTTGCAATTAATATGAAAGGCACTTTCGGATTGTGAAATATTGTCACATGAAAACGAATAGTAATGGCGGTGACGTTAAAAGAAACTGGGGTATTTTTCATTGAATGTCTGACTTAATTCAGAACTTTCACGGAAGTTAACGCAATTTCTTCTGAAAGTAGCAACGGCCCACAGTTTCGGCTTGGAGAGCATATCTTTCTGTAAAATTTGTTAGTGACCGTGAATTATTAATTCTGTGGTTTAGATGAAATGGTCTAACTAGATCTTTGTTGGACTTAATTATTTGCAACTGGAACCATTATTAGAAATCAGATTACCAAGTGCGTGCATTTGAATATCACGCGTTTCATTTAGATGATCTTTTGTTTTAAATATTAAATGATTGCAGGTTATATCGCATTTCACAAACAAGACAACGGCGTATGAAATGGCGCACGCAAACTATAATAACCAAAAGAAATGCTTCCGTATTCAAGAAAACACAGAAAACCGTGAATCTGTAAAGGAAGGACGATTTTGTAAATGAAATATGGTCAAACTTTAACAGTATATATTAAAGAAATAAATCACACCTATCCCACGCAGCCTAATATTTAAAACAAAAGATCTAAATGAAGCGTGTGATATTCAAATACACGCACTTGGTATTCTGATTTCTAATAACAGTTCCAGTTGCAAATAATTAAGTCCAACAAAGATCTCCTGTGACCACTTCATATAATCCGCAGAATTAATTGCGTAACATGAATAAAGCTAACAGAGAGAGAGACAAGGTCTATGACAAAAGAAGCAGAGCAAAAAAGGAGAGTGCTTCCCATGTTTCACGACTATTTATACTAATTACACATTATGATCTTTGTGTGCTAACCGATGTAATATCCAAAGGTGTATGCCATAGTTACATTTCTTCGGGTAAATTTCGTGTAAAAGTTGGTGGCGTTATAGACTGAAGAGGCAAAGAAACTGGAACACCTATTTAATATCGTGTAGGGCCCTCGCGAGCATGCTGAAGTGCCGTAACACGACGTGGCATGACTTAAGCTGTCTGAAGTAGTGCTGGAGGCAACTGACACCTTGAATCCTGCAGCGTTGTCCATAAATTCGTAATAGTTCGAGGGGCTGGAGATCTCTTCTGAACAGCACAGTGCAAGGCATCCCAGATATGCTCAATAATGTTAATGTCTGGGGAGTTTGGCGGCCAGCGGAAGTGTTTAAACTCAGAATAGTGTTCCTGGAGCCACTCTGTAGCAATTCTGGACGTGTGAGTTGCCGCAAGTCCGTTGGAATGCACAATGGACATCAATGGATGCAGGTGATCAGATAGGATGCTTACGTGCGTGTTACCCGTCAGTCGTATCTAGACGTATGAGGTGTCCAGTATCACTCCAACTGCACACGCGCCACACCATTACAGAGCCTCCACCAGCATGAACAGTCCACTGCTGAAATGCAGGCTCCATGGATTCATACCCGTATACGAGGTGCGGCTAGGAAAAAACCGGACTGATGCTGGAAAAAACATTTATTTACAACTATTTACAATTTCATGTTACCTCCTTCAATGTACTCTCCTCCTCGGTCTCTACACCGCTCCATACGAATTTTCCAGTGTTCATAGCAATGCTGCAGATCATTTTCGGTAAGTCCATACATTACTTCCGCCACTTTTTCTTTTACTGCTTCAACAGTCTCAAATCTAGTTCCTTTCAAAGCTGACTTGACTTTAGGGAAAAGAAAAAAGTCACAGGGGGTCAAATCAGGTGAGTATAGTGGATGATCTAAGATGGGAATGTTGTGTTTTGCCAAAAACGTCTTCACTGACAACGCACTGTGAGCTGGGGCATTGTCTTGGTGAAGGATCCATGACTTTTTTCTCCACAAATCGTTCCGTTTTCTCTGTGCTCGCTCACGTAGGGTAGCCAGGACGCTAATGTAGTAATGCTGATTCACTGTTCGTCCCTCTGGTACCCAATCAATGTGCACAATCCCTTTGATGTCAAAAAAAACAATCATCATTGCCTTGAATTTCGATTTTGACATTCGTGCTTTTTTTGTCATGGAGAACCACTCAAACACTTGTGTTCGCGATAAACAATCATCGCCGTACACTTGTTGTAACATTACATACGTTTCACTTGCAGATTTTCCTAGTTTGAAACAAAATTTGCTGTTAACACGCTGTTCTTTCTGTACACTCAACATTTTCCGACGCACAGACAAAACGTCAACTACTTAAAACAGACGCCACGGGCAGACTGAGTGCAGGAGGCAGATGAAACTCGAGCAGTTGGCGGAGCGAGAGTCACGTGACAGGCCACGCGACTTTCAGCCTTATTGCATTCGTTTTATTGTTTCACCAGTTTTTTTTCTACCCACACCTCGTACGTCCATCCGTTCGATACAATTTGAAACGAGACTCATCCGACCCGGCAATGTGTTTCCAGTCATCAACACTCCAATGTTGGTGTTCACGAGCCCACGCGAGGCGTAAAGCTTTGTGTCATGCAGTCATCAAAGGTACACGAGTGGGTCTTCGGCTCCGAAAGCCCATATCGATGATATTTCGTTGAATGGTTCGCACGCTTATTGATGGCCCAGTATTGAAATCTGCAGCAATTTGCGGAAGGGTTGCATTTGTCACATTGAACGATTCTCTTCGGTCGTCGTTGATCCCCTTCTTGCAGGATCTTTTTCCGGATGCAGCGATGTCGGAGATTCGATGTTTTAGTGGATTTCTGATATTCACGATACACTCGTAAAATGGTCCTACGGGAAAATCCCCAATTCACCGTTGTCTCGGAGATGCTGCGTCCCATCGCTCATGCGCCGACTATAACACCAGGTTCAAACTCACTTATATCTTGATAACCTCCCATTGTAGCAGCAGTAACCGATCTAACAACTGCGCCAGACACTTGTCTTACACAGGCGTTGCCGACCGCAGCGCCGTATTCTGCCTTTAAAGTTAACCCTAGTGGGGACTGTTTAAATGCTTGTCAATGTTGCCATATTTTTAGTGTTCTAACATTTTTCAAAAGAAAGACATAAATTATGCTAAACAAGTAATCGATTGGATATCGTAAGCAACTAGCAGATGGTTTTAAGAGTACAATCGGCAAGGATACTGGGCGGCAGGAGTCATGTACTCTGGCCCTAAAAGTGTGGATCACGCAATCTGAATTGATCTGACGCTGAGCAGACTTTGTCAAATCTACGGAAGTTTCTGTATGTAGGTGCAGCTGAGAGCAAGTGGCGATTGAGATCTGCACGCCCTGACAATGCCGGAGCGCCAGTATGTTACCCTGTCTGCTTAGTGCGGCAGTGTAAATTTCAGCTGGCAAGATGTGTGTCGCGGAGGTGAGACGCCGAAGCGGCACCTGCGACTCGATCACGGCCACGAAAGAAATGCAAAAATCTCACGGTCTAGCGACCAGGCAGATGGACCGCAATTTACTCTCCACCACAGCCCTGAAATCACGGTAGATTTCAGTGTGTGACACACCCTTTCGCACAAATGAAGGAAGCCACATTTATTTACACCGATGGCTCGAAAACATCGTTAGGTGTAGGGAGTGCCTATATTGTTGGCGACACCCCAAACCACTTTCGGCTTCCCGACCAGTGTTCGGTCTATACTGCGGAGCTTTACGCTGTTCTCCAGGCTGTCCACTACATCGGCCGCCATCAGCGGATACAGTACGTTATCTGCTCAGATTCTCTCAGCTCTCTCCTCAGTCTCCAAGCTCTTTACCCTGTGCACCCTCTGGTCCACCGGATTCAGGACTGTCTGCGCTTGCTCCACCTGGGGGGCGTCTCGGTGGCGTTCCTCTGGCTCCCGGGACACGTTGGTATCTGCGGAAATGAGGCGGCCGATATGGCGGCCAAGGCTGCAGTCTCTCTTCTTCGGCCAGCTATTCAATCGATTCCCTTCGCCGATCTACGGAGCGTTTTATGTCGTCGTGTTGTTCTTTTATGGCACGCACATTGGTCGACACTTCCCCATAATAAATTGCGGGACGTGAAAGCTCTTCCTTGTGCTTGGACCTCTTCCTCCCGAACGCGTCGTCGGGAGGAGGTAATTTTAACTATACTCCGGATAGGGCACTGTCTTTTTAGCCATTGACATCTTTTAAGCGGCGATCCTCCCCCACTCTGTCCGCACTGCTCTCAGCTGTGGACGGTAAGTCACCTTTTAATTGAGTGCCCCTATTTTAATCCGTTACGCTCCCGTCTACAGCTGTCGCCTGATATGTCGCCGATTTTAGCAGATGACACGCGCTCAGCCGATCGCGTTCTCGAGTTTATTAGTGCCAGTGAAATGACGTCAGTCATTTGAAGCTTTTTTTGGGGACAACCAACCCGTTTCTGTAGAGGATTTTTAAGCCTTCCTTCTGTTTTTAGTTTCTCCAATTTTATGACTTTCGCTCCCATTGCTGCTGGTTTCCATTTTCGGTTTTTACTGTTTCTTAAGTCCCGGACCGGGCGCTAATGACCATAGCATTTTTGCGCCCTAAAACCAAAACAAAACACCCGTTTTCTGGTCGTACCACGGACCAATTTGGTTCACTTATACGACAGAGCGCACAAGGATACCAAACGTCAAGACTGGTGAATTGAAAATGAATAAGTGTGCCCTCGGAAAACGAGTAGTCCAAGACGTTTGAAGCCACTGTCGGTACAGTAAGAACTTCACCACAGGCTCCCCTGTCTAAACTACTCGCCAGTGAGGACAGGTCCCAAGAGCCAACCGCACACGCCAGAGCAGCGACCAGAACACTTCTTACCAAGCCAAAATCCCGCACACGAGTGCTTCGCACCTCTACAGAAAGTAGTTCAGTTTTCGCTCAAAGTTATCGAACGACACCACCTTCACGCCATCTTGAGCCACTCCCAGGGCTCCAGAGGTGCTAAATCTCCCTTCCCACACGACAGCACAAACTCACGTCGAACCAGGGCAAGAGTTAAGAAACGTGTGTCAAAAAAAATGGTTCAAATTGCTCTGAGCACTATGGGACTTAACTGCTGAGGTCATCAGTCGCCTAGAACTTGGAACTACTTAAACCTAACATCACACTCATCCACGCCCGAGGCAGGATTTGAACCTGCAACCGTAGCGGTCGCGCGGTTCCAGACTGTAGCGCCTAGAACCGCTCGACCAATCCAGCCGGCCATACCTGTGTCTCTGCAAAAAAGAAACAGACAAATAACTGGCTTTTTTTAATTTTCAGAGGGGGAAGATGATTTTCTCTGAAGTCGTGTCACTTCCCATGGAAACAAGCAAACGAATACAGTCTTATGGGTAAATACCTAAATCGCCTGTGCCTTGAAGGTTGTTAGCCCTAGCTTTTTTTTTTCCCCCATCAGTCTACTGACTGGTTTGATGCGGCCCGCCACGAATTCCTTTCCTGTGCTAACCTCTTCATCTCAGAGTAGCACTTGCAACCTACGTCCTCAATTATTTGCTTGACGTATTCCAATCTCTGTCTTCCTCTACAGTTTTTGCCCTCTACAGCTCCCTCTAGCACCATGGAAGTCATTCCCTCATGTCTTAGCAGATGTCCTATCATCCTGTCCATTCTCCTTATCAGTGTTTTCCACATATTCCTTTCCTCTCCGATTCTGCGTAGAACCACCTCATTCCTTACCTTATCAGTCCACCTAATTTGTAACATTCGTCTATAGCACCACATCTCAAATGCTTCGATTCTCTTCTGTTCCGGTTTTTCCCCACAGTCCATGTTTCACTACCATACAATGCTGTACTCCAGACGTACATCCTCAGAAATTTCTTCCTCAAATTAAGGCCGGTATTTGATATTAGTAGACTTCTCTTGGCCAGAAATGCCTTTTTTGCCATAGCGAGTCTGCTTTTGATGTCCTCCTTGCTCCGTCCGTCATTGGTTATTTTGCTGCCTAGGTAGCAGAATTCCTTAACTTCATTGACTTCGTGACCATCAATCCTGATGTTAAGTTTCTCGCTGTTCTCGTTTCTACTACTTCTCATTACCTTCGTCTTTCTCCGATTTACTCTCAAACCTTACTGTGTGCTCATTAGACTGTTCATTCCGTTCAGCAGATCATTTAATTCTTCTTCACTTTGACTCAGGATAGCAATGTCATCAGCGAATCGTATCATTGATATCCTTTCACCTTGTATTTTAATTCCACTCCTGAACCTTTCTTTTATTTCCATCATTGCTTCCTCGATGTACAGATTGAAGAGTAGGGGCGAAAGGCTACAGCCTTGTCTTACACCCTTATTAATATGAGCACTTCGTTCGTGATCGTCCACTCTTATTATTCCCTCTTGGTTGTTGTCCTAGCTATGAGGTGTAATAAAGATTCTATCTCTAAACGTTTCTCAGACGTCGGATTTTTCTTAGACAACAGAGGCAGCTGGGGGAAATGGTTCACTGGCCTATTTGCACTTTCAGCAAATACAAAAACTTGTGAAGTTTTTTATTACACACAATGCCCAGTTTACGACTCCACTGCGTAGACACGTTCCTTGAGACAGTCGCCCCCAGCCCAGGCTTCCGCCGGCGCCAAGGTAGGTATTGTGGCATTGTTCTGCTGGAGACCTGTTTTGATGAGGGGCTGCCTTGTGCGGATGTGGGTTTAGGCAGTTGGACCTGTTCCGTCTGCACGTCCCACTACCACCTCGTTCTGAATCTTTATCTGTTGTGTAGCCACAATGCTTTATTTTAATATTTTCATTAGTATTATGAATATTTAGTTGATTGCTAACATCCACATAACTATAAGAAATGGTCTTCCTCTCCAACATGCAACTTTTCTGAGAAATCTCATTTCTGCTACACATCTCTCAGCGTCCACAACTCGCTTCCATATACTGTAGCAGTACAGGCGCAACCATGGTTTTTTAAAAGTAACTGTTACCTTAATTAAAATAGTATTACCGTTTGCATACCAATGGAGCTGTCGCTTTTTGTATTTCAGCTTGTGGTGATGAGCCTGTCCGAAGAATCGCACGAACACGAAAGCAGTAAGGACGAGTATGAACCCACGAACTCGACACCACTCGGCGAATCGCATGAAGAAGACAATGAGCGAATGCCTGACGTTAAGGCAATGTTCTCGCAATTCAACTCGCGATTTTTTGACAGTCGGCTGAATGGTGTTGAAGTAGGGTGGAGTTCGCGGCTGACTTCGTAAGTTTCCATTTCATTACCTGACTTGGTGTGCACGAAGGAGAGAAACGGATAGAACATAAGGGAATCTTACCATGTATTGTTCGCTAGATATTTTCTCGAGCGTCGAATGATGACTTCGTCAAAATATATTCTCTACACTGCCTTACACTAACGTCTTCAAAATTTCTTCAAATTAAAAATACATATGTAAGGATTCGAATAGAAAACCTTTCCTTTGGGTGTATATATTATTTACTGACGAGTCCCCACAGATCGTGGCTAGACTGTTTCACTGATACCCTCTTCCAGGAATGCTATTCCTGGAAGGTACGTAGGAGAAATTAAATCACTAAAGACCGAGAACTCTCATGGATATGACGGGGTATCTAGCAGAATACTGAAGTATTGTTCCATGTATGTTAGCCCAGTACTTAGCCATATCTGTAACTTTTCCTTTAGGAGTGGTCGGTTTCCTGACCGATTAAAGTACTCGGTAGTGAAGCCACTTTATAAAAATGGAGACATTGATAATGTTGACAATTTTAGACCCATTTCTATGCCATCGGTGTTTGCTAAAGTTATCGAGAGGGTTGTATATACAAGGTTACTGCAGCGTTTAAATTCACATAATTTGCTGTCAAATGTACAGTTTGGTTTTAGAAATGGCTTAACAACTGAAAATGCTATAGTCTCTTTTCTCTGTGAGGTTTTGGATGGATTAAATAAAAGGTTGCGAACGTTAGGTGTTTTCTTTGATTTAACGAAGGCTTTTGACTGTGTTGACCACAAAATATTACTGCAGAAGTTGGACCATTATGGAGTAAGGGGAGTAGCTTACAATTGGTTCGCCTCTTACTTTAAGAACAGAAAGCAGAAGGTAATTCTCCGCAATATTGAGAGTGGTAATGATGTTCAGTCCCAATGGGGCACTGTTAAATGGGGCGTTCCCCAAGGATCGGTGCTGGGGCCACTGCTGTTTCTTATTTATATAAACGATATGCCTTCTAGTATTACAGGTGATTCAAAAATATTTCTGTTTGCTGATGACATCAGCTTGGTAGTGAAGGATCTTGTGTGTAATATTGAAACAGTATCAAATAATGTAGTTCATGAAATAAGTTTGTGGCTTGTGGAAAATAATTTGATGCTACATCACAGTAAGACTCAGTTTTTACAGTTTCTAACTCACAATTCAACAAGAACCGATATTTTGATCAGACAGAATGAGCATATTACAAGCGAGACGGAACAGTTCAAGTTCCTAGGCGTACGGATAGATAGTAAGCTGTTGTGGAAAGCCCATGTTCAGGATCTTGTTCAGAAACTAAATGCCGCTTTATTTACCATTAGAACAGTATCTGAAAGAAGTGACATTTCAACACGAAAAGTAGTATACTTCGCATACTTTCATACGCTTATGTCATATGGTATTATTTTTTGTGGTAATTCTTCTGATTCAAAGAGGGTATTTTTGGCTCAAAAACGGGCTGTTCGAGCTATGTGTGGTGTAAGTTCGAGAACCTCTTGTCGACCCCTATTCAATAGTCTGGGAATTCTGACATTGCCCTCACAGTATATATTTTCTTTAATGTCGTTTGCTGTTAGCAATATTAGCTTATTCCGAAGAGTTAGCAGCTTTCACTCAGTTAATACTAGGCAGAAATCAAATCTACATGTGGAATGCACTTCCTCGACTCTTGTGCAGAAAGGAGTGCAGTATTCTGCTGCATCCATTTTCAATAAGCTACCACAAGAACTCAAAAATCTTAGCAGTAGCCCAAACGCTTTTAAGTCTAAACTGAAGAGTTTCCTCATGGCTCACTCCTTCTATTCTGTCGAGGAGCTCCTGGAAGAGTTAAAAAATTAAGCAAATTCCAGTGTTACCTTCTTGATTTTCTTTATTTAAACTAATGACGTGTCGCCTGAATGTTTCTTATATTTCATTTTATCTGTTTCTACAATCGTGTTATAATTTCATGTATTGACTCGTTCCATGACCATGGAGACTTCTCCTTAATGTGGTCCCACGGAACAATAAATAAATAAATAAATAAATAAAAAGAACGTCAGTGAATTCGGGAAGATACGAGAAGAGGCACTGCTCAGAGTAAAACTGTAATGGTGGGTCATGAGAAGTGCGTGGATAGCTTAGTGTATAGCGCGCTTGCTTGCTGAAGGTAAAGATAGGTAAAGATCCCAGATTGTTACCTCTGTCCAGCATGCAGTTTTAATCTCTCAGAAAATGTCAGGTCAGTACTCTGCTGCAGAGTCAAAGATCTATTCTGCATTTAATTCATTATTTTCAAATACTTTGCGCCTTTTCGAATAGAAACTGGCGACAGTGGTACTGTGTTCTGGTTTTTCCAGTTCTGAGAAAATTTCAGCCACTGTATGTGTTGCAATTCATTTAAGTTTTCTTATTCCTGACGCAAACAGCTGGTGTCGTAGTTGCCTATAGAAACATTTTATCTGGGTTCCTCCAACCCAGGGCCAAATTGCATGCGGGCCGAGCCTAGCTCTGTCTCGGCTTTGTTCGGTCCTTCTCGGAAGTACTCGGTAAAGCACGACATTTCATTTAGCAAAGCGGTGCGACGTTTTTCGGTCTTCACTGCTTTCTGCAGTTACGCGGAAAATCACGGTGTCAGGTCTGTTTACCTTTTGTTATTTGTTCATGGTATGAAGTAAGTTCACAGCTCCAGTGGCTGCTTCCGCAAACAAGTCAGCTATCGTCGCAGTTCTTTACAAATGAGTGGGACTGATACAACAGAGGGATAAGAATTCTCAATAGCGCATAAGTTACATATTGGAGTAGCACTGCAGATATGCTACGCAATGACATTACAACACATGCAATTACAAGATTTAGTTGATAATGAAACTGACAAAAATTACAAAGATCGACAGAGGTATTCATTGATCAGTCCTTAAAAAAGGTCTTTCGGCTAAATTCACAGGCACGGATCACCTGACGAAATTGGCGGTACGAATAGTAAGTTTTCTGAAGTCACATGCATCAATACATCGTCAGTTCTCGCAGTTCTCGATTGAGTTGGGACATAAGTAATTCCCACCAATGAAAAAAGTTATTTCAAAGTTTTTCATGAAATTATCTTTCCTTATCATAGTAAGTAGCGAATAAATGACGAAACTGACAAAAAATAAACAGTCAATTGTTTTAAGATGGTTATTTCACTTTGGAACCACTAGGATATAGTTTTCAATCACTAATGTAGTGTGATACATTTGTATGCAAATTCGCATTTTTCCTAGACACACCCTTACATCTTGAAACTTCCATTGACTCATAATAGTAAAACAATTTACAGTCCCAAATGAGAAACAGAAATGGGCGTAAAATTTAATAAACTTTGTATCAAAGCTGCCTCAGTGGTTTCATTTCGAACCCCCTTCATAAAAGCAGTAGCACTAACTACTTATAAAAGTTGTAATACGAACTCTAGCTTACGTTACAATAACTTCAGATATACTTACTTCAACAATGGACTGCTCAATACGGCCACTGTAAAAAGAAACAGCATCTCGCAATCTCCTACAATCACGTAGCACAATCTCCGCGCTGACTGTTATTTCGAATGCTATGTGACTGCGACAATGCACTACATTCGTAGAATTACCTCAATGTACCACTAGATGTCTCTGTCTTCCCACAGCACCGGTGGTTTTCAGCTTTACCTTGCTACTTCCCAAAAAAATATGACTCGAAACATTTGAGATGTAGTGCTACAGGCGAATGTTGAAAATTATGGGGAATCGTAAAGTAAGCAACGAAGAGGTTCTGCGCAGAATCGGAGAGGAAAGTAATATGTGGAAAACACTGACAAGAAGAAGGGACGGAATAATAGGTAATCTGTTACGGCATCAGAGGATGACTTCCGTTGCACTAGAGCGCGCTGTAGAGAAAGACAGATATGAAGAGGTTGGCACAGGAGAGGAATTTGTGCTGGGCCGCGTCAAATCAGTCAGAAGACTGGGCACGCTGAGTGTTGTCAAGGGGCGTGCCTGCAACGAGCTTTGGTTAAGGCAAATGGGGTGCAGAAACGAAAATTTGAACATTCGGAATGGATTAAGACATTGTTAGGTGAGAAACAATTTTTCTGATTTTGTGGGAATGCAAGTAAAAGAACACCGTTTTGTGGAAGGTACAAATGACGAAAAACACTGTGCATTTCCACAAGCTCATTCGCGGTAAAGGAAATGCGAGTTTTGAAGATGCATCGTGGCCTTGGTAGAATTAAAAGGATAACGTTTTGAGGACACTGCCAGTCTTACATCTGCTCTAAAAACCGTTTGTCATATCAGTTGAAAGCGCCCCTGTGTAGATGCAGTTGGAACACTGATCTATATTGTAATCTCCGTTTAAAAGACAAATTCTTTTACGTTACGCTGTCCAGGCCATGTACACTGTTTTCCTCAGGAAAAATTTCCAAATGTGCAAAATGAAGTTGCAAATGCGACAAAGTATTTATATCAACATACGTGCGTCAAGGGATCTTCTCGATTGTGGAATTAAACGTCACGATTACGTGAAAACCTTAGTGCAAAAACCTGTGAAATTGTCCGCGTCTGTCCACGTGCCGACAGTTCGCACCAGATAAAAATTGTCTTCAGCGCGCGAAAAATGACAAATGCCGAAAATTTATTTTGTGGCCATGTTATTGAGAAACAAGGAATATGAAATACTCGTATGCAGTGCCACTGCCTTTATATCTAAATGTGGCATTTTGGCAGTTTCACCCTGTTCGTCTCTCTCTACCTCAGAGTGCTGGGCTCTTAAATGTGTTTTTTACTTCACGATCTTTTATAACTCCTACCCTTTGACCAATAGGATAAAGATCCACCACTAATGTTTGACATGGTTTTTCTCAATTTGCTTCCACATTTCATAGCTCTCGTAAAGTCCACTTCAGTAATCCATAATAGGAAGCCCTTCATTTCTTAATGAAATTACTGATCCTAGACCTTTGTCGCATACAATCTGTGAGGCATTTGAAAAAATCAACGGAGACCAATAATTCATTGTTCTAAAACTCAGTTTAAGAATCCATACATCCATCCTAATTATAAAAATGGTTCTATGTTCCATGTCTCCTCCTAAAATACTGGATCTATTTCAGCCACACTTGGCACTCATGTTATTGTTTGGTTTGAAATACTGTGGAGGTAAGAACAGCAAACATCCCACTGGGGTGGGATGAAAGTGTAGCATGGGAAGGACGAGATGGACATGTGGGGGCGGGGATGGCGGCGGAATAGGAGGGTAGATAGAGAGGAGAGGGAGGTAAGATGGACATAGAGAATGGAGGAGGAGGAGGAGGAGGAGGAGGAGGAGGAGGAGGAGGAGGAGGAGGAGGAGGAGGAGGAGGAGGAGGAGGGGGGGGGAGGATATGGACAGATATACAGGGAAGAGGTGTATTAGTAGATGGTCAGAATATACATACCTGGTCAGTGCCAGGTACACAGATAGAAAAAATATGTTCTTGTCCTGGTAGATCCTAAAAGAAACTACTCATCATAAAACTTAATGTAATGAATCTTAAGTACTTAAATGAATCTTAAAGATATTGATGTTACAGTTCGTCAAAATGAGCACCTTCCATTCATTCTTAACTATCTTCTTCAGGAGTGGTGGTACTTGCACTTTTGAAGGAGGTTCGTGCAGCATTAGATTAAACGAACATTTGCTGGTATGGCGACCAAGGAAGGATCTTGTCGAAACATTGCTCGTAAGTACCTACTTATTGAATCATAACTATGACTGTAGTATTAATTCAGTGTCTACAGGCTGGTCCAATGATCGTGACCGGGCCAAATATCTCACAGAATAAGCGTGAAACGAAAAATCTACAAAGAACAAAACTTGTCTAGCTTTAAGGGGAAACCAGATGGCGCTATGGTTGGCCAGCTAGATGGCGCTGCCATAGGTCAAACGGATATAAACTGTATTTTTTTAAAATAGGAACCCCCATTTTTATTACATGTTCGTGTAGTTGGTAAAGAAATATGAATTTTTTAGTTGGACCACTTTTCGCTTTGTGATAGATGGCGCTGTAATAGTCACAAACATATGGCTCAGAATTTTAGACGAACAGTTGCTAACAGGTGCGTTTTTAAATTAAAATACAGAAAGTAGGTACGTTTGAACATTTTATTTCGGTTGTTCCAAAGTGATACATGTACCTCTGTGAACTTATCATTTCTGAGAACGCATGCTGTTACAGCGTGATTACCTGTTAATACCACATTAATGCAAAAAATGCTCAAAATGATGTCCGTCAACCTCAATGCATTTGGCAATACGTGTAACGACATTCCTCTCAACAGCGAGTAGTTCGCCATCCGTAATGTTCGCATATGCATTGACAATGCGCTGACGCATGTTGTCAGCCGTTGTCGGTGGATAACGATAGCAAATATCCTTCAACTTTCCCCACAGAAAGAAATCCGGGGACGTCAGATCAGGTGAACGTGCCGGCCATGGCTTGGTGCTTCGACGACCAATCCAACTGTCACGAAATTTGCTATTCAATACCGCTTTAACCCCATGCAAACTATGTGCCGGACATCCATTATGTTGGCAGTACATCGCCATTCTGTCATGCAGTGAAACATCTTGTAGTAACATCGGTAGAACTTTACTTAGGAAATCAGCATACATTGCACCATTTACATTGCCATCGATATAAATGGGGTCCAATTATCCTTCCTCCCATAACGCCGCACCATACATTAAACCGCCGATGTTGCTGATGTTCCATTTGTCGCAGCCATCGTGGATTTTCCGTTGCCCAGTAGTGCATATAATGCCGGTTTGCGTTATCGCTGTTGGTGAATGACGCTTCGTCGCTAAATAGAACGCGTGCAAAATAATCTGTCCGTAATTTCTCTTGCGCCCAGTGGCAGAATTGTACACGACGTTCAAAGTCGTCGCCATGCAATTCCTGGTGCATAGAAATAGGGTACGGGTGCAATCGTTGTTGTAGCATTCTCGACACCGACGTTTTTGAGATTCCCGATTCTCGCGCAATTTGTCTGATAGTGATGTGCGGATTAGCCGCGACAGCAGCTAAAACATCTACTTGGGCATCATCATTTGTTTCACATGTGCCTGAACACTTCCTGTTTCTTTGAATAACGTAACTATCAGGCGAACGGTCCGGACACTTGGATGACGTCGTTCAGGAGACCGAGCAGCATACATAGCATACGCCCGCTGGGCATTTGAATCACAATAGCCATACTTCAACACGATATTGACCTTTTCCGCAACTGGTAAACGGTCCATTTTAACACGGGTAATGTATCACGAAGCAAATACCGCCCGCACTGGCGGAATGTTACCTGATACCACGTACTTATACGTTTGTGACTACTACAGCACCATCTATTACAAAGCGAAAAAAGTGGTCCAACTAAAACATTCATTTCTATACGTACTACACGAATATGTAATAAAAGTGGGGGTGCCCATTTTAAAAAATGCAGTTGATATCCGTTTGACCTATGGCAGCGCTTTCTAGTGGACCAACCATAGCGCCATCTGGTTCCCCCCTTCAAGCTAGACGAGTTTCGTTCTTTGTAGTTTTTCCGTTTGATTCTTATTTCGTGAGATACTTGGCCCGGTCACGATCAATGGATCACCCTGTATACTGATATTCAGAGGTATGATGCAAAGATGTTTCGGACATGTGTACATGCACTTCTCAACAACACAGCCACTGCAATATGGTATTTATCTGCCGAAACAGGGAAAGCGACTTTAAAGTACAATATCTCCCCTGTATGGGAAGGAGTTGACGACATATGGAGATTTGGGTTTGGCTGTGAGTCGTGTTCGGATACCCTAATGGTCAGGCGACTGCTACAGATGAGCGGGAAATTCGGGTTCGAGTCCCGTCTGGCACAAATTTCCATTCCAGTATACAGCTGATAGTTGTCCATATTCGCAAATACGAATACACTTCGTGTGATTCAGTGTCATTATGAAGAAAATTCAGATATGTGACGGATATATTGGCTAGTAGCAAGTGTACACAATGAGATTTGTAGCGGAAGTAGATTAGATTAGAGATTAGTTTTTCGTTCCATTGATCCGTGCTGAGGAGATCCTCGTGGATGTGGAACATGTTAGTTTTTTTTTAAAAAAAAGAGCTGAAATAACTGTACTAATATATGAATATATACCATACATCATTTATTTCTATTAAAAAATTCGTCAATGGAGTAGGAGTTGGCCACTAGTCTTTCAGGCTTCTTTTAAACTGATCTTTACTTGTAAATAATTTTTTTTTGTTTGCTGGCAAATTATTGAAGATGAGTGTTCCTGAGTAGTGGACCCCTTTTTGAACTAAAGTGCTTTCAAGTCCTTGTGCAGATCATTTTTGTTCCTGGTATTGTGTGTATGAACTGAGCTGTTTGTTGGAAGAGATATATTATTTAGGACAAACTTCATTAAGGAGTAAATATACTGAGAGGCAGTAGTTATTATACCCAGTTCTTTGTAGAGGTTTCTACATGACGCCCGTGAATTTACTCCACAAATAATACGTATTACAAGATTTTGGACTCTGAAAACTTTTGTTTGACTTGAAGAGTTACCCCAATATTTTATACCATATGACATGAAAGTAGGCAAAGTATGCAAGCTTTTTCATTTTTATGTCGCCTATGGGGTGATACGCCAGTATGGCGATGACGAATACACGCTTCCAATGTGCATTCACCGTGATGTTGCCAAACACTGATATGAGCATCATGATGCTGTAAACAGAACCTGGATTCATCCGAAAAAACTACGTTTTGCCATTCATGCACCCAGGTTCGTCGTTGACTACACCAACGCAGGCGCTACTGTCTGTGATGCAGCGTCAAGGGTAACCGCAGCTATAGTCTCTGAGCTGATAGTCCGTACTGCTGGAAACGTCGTCGAACTGTTCGTGCAGATAGTTGTCGTCTTGCAAACGTCCCCATCTGTTGACTCAGGGATCGAGACGTGGCTGCACGATTCGTTACAGCTATGCGGATAAGATGCCTGTCATCTCGACTAATAATGATAAGAGGCCGTTGGGATCCATTACGGCGTTCCGTATTACTCTCCTGAACCCACCGATTCCATATTCTGCTAACAGTCATTGGATCTCGACCAACGCGAGCAGCAATGTCGCGATACGATAAACCGCAATCGCGATAGTCTACAATCCGACCCTTATCAAAGTCATGTCAAAAAATTGAATCCTATATTGGTGGTAAAAGAAACACAGAAGCATGGAAAACTATAAAAAATTTAAGAAGGAATTCCAAAGAAACAACACATACTAAATATATTACTCATGACTCTTGGGAAAAATATTTTAAAAGTTTATTAACAGAAAACAGGGAAGAATACTTGGGAAACTCTGAATATAATGAAATGATAGATCTACAAGCAGAGAATTACATCCGTTTGGAAATAGAGACAGTAAAAACTGCAATAAAATCTTTAAAGAATGGAAGGGCTACAGGCATTGGAGGTATTCCTGCAGAATTATTAAAATTAGGAACAAAGAAATTAATGGAATTGTTAAGAAACCTTTTCGAAAGATGTTTAAATGGGGAAGATGTCCCAAATGATTTGAAAGTAGGATATATTTCAGTGATACATAAAAAAGGAGCGAAAGATGAGTGTAAAAATTATAGGGGAATAACAGTGACTAATACCTTCAGTAGATTATATGGAAGAATTATTAAATATTTGTTAGAACAAGAATACAAAGAAAAGGAGGCTGAAGAACAAGCAGGTTTTAGAGCTGGAAGATCAACAATTGATCATATCTTTTGCCTACAACAAATTATTGGAAAAAAAATGGTTCGGGCACAACCTATACATTTAGTATTCATAGATATAGAAAAAGCCTATGATAGTGTGCCTTTATCCAGTTTATGGAAAGCTTTAATATCAATAGGAATAAATCCAAGAATAATTAAAGCAATTCAAAATTTATATAAAAATTCTATTTCAAAAATAAAAATTGGTAAATATCTATCACATGGATTACAAGTCACAAAAGGATCACGTCAAGGATGTAGTATCTCACCTACATTGTATAAAATATATACAGAAGTAACTTTACAGAATTGGAAGAAAAAATGTCACGCTATGGGAATACCAATAAATGATAGAACAATATACTCGTTACAATTTGCAGATGACCAACTGATTATAGCCCAAGACTATGAGGACATAGAGTATATGACCAGAAAATTGATCCAAGAATATAAAAAATCAGGTCTAAATGTAAACATGAATAAAACAAAGTACATGGTAATTGGTGGAGTGAATGGAGACTTAATATTAGAAGAAGGGATGGGAACAATAACAGCTACTGAGGAATATAAATATTTAGGTGTGAAAATTACAAATGATGGGAAACAGGACAAAGAAATTAGATCAAGAATAAATTCTGGAAAGATGATAATCTCTTTATTGAATGGAATTCTCTGGGACAAACACATAACAACTGATAACAAAATAAGGATTTTTAAAACAATAGTTAGGAGCATTATTACATATGGTTCAGAAGTGTGGACAACAAAATGGCAACTGAAATCAAAATTATTAGCCACAGAAATGGATTTCTGGAGACGTTCAGCAAGAATATCAAGACGAGAAAGAATAAGAAATGAAGTAATCAGAGACAAGATGAAATGTAAAAATTCAATTATTGATTTCATAGAGCACAAACAACTTAAATGGTATGGACACATCAGACGAATGGAACAGGAAAGGCTACCAAAATGCATAATCGACTGGGTACCAATTGTAAGAAGAAAAAGGGGACGACCACCTGATACATGGAAACAGGGAGTTCAGTCAGCAATGAGGAAGAACAACATTCCTGAAGATTTATGGACAAATAGAGTGGAGAACAATAATTAGTGACTTACTGTAATCTAGAATAGGTGCTGGAAAAATGTACTCACATTGTAAATCCAGAATAATAATAATAATAATAAATAACGTGATGGCACGCATTTCTCCTCCTTACACGAAGCATCACAACGTTTCACGAGGCAACTCCGGTCAACTGCTGTTTGTGTATGAAAAACCTGTTGGAAACTTCCCTCATCTCAGGACGTTGTAGGTTTCTCCACCAGCGCCAACTTTGTGTAAATGCTCAGAAAAGCTAATCATTTGCATATCACAGCATCTTCTTCCTGTTGGTTAAATTTCGCGTCTGTAGCACGTCATCTTCGTGGTGTAGCAATTTTAATGGCCAGTAGCGCACATGCACGTTTGCATGCTTGCATTCAACATCCTGGCTATTACACCGCTTGTTAATGTAGCACCACTTTACACTTGCTATAGCTTATCTCGCACTTAGGTTGGTCTGTGATCTTGAAATGTTAATCACTTCAGTCTGTTACCTAGACCAGAAATTTCATTACTCTACATCTACATACATACTCCGCAATCCACCATAAGTTGCGTGGCGGATGTTGCCTCGTACCACAACTAGCATCTTCTCTCCCTGTTCCACTCCCAAAGAGAACAAGGGAAAAATGACTGTCTATATGCCTCTGTACGAGCCCTAATCTCTCTTATCTTTGTGGTCTTTCCGCGAAATGTAAGTTGGCGGCAGTAAAATTGTACTGCAGTCAGCCTCAAATGCTGGTTCTGTAAATTTCCTCAGTAGCGATTCACGAACAGAACGCCTCCTTTCCTCTAGAGACTCCCACCTGAGTTCCTGAAGCATTTCAGTAACACTCGCGTGATGATCAAATCTAGCAGCCCGTCTCTGAATTGCGTCCTTGTTCTCCCTCAATCCGACCTGATAGGGATCCCAAACGCTCGAGCAGTACTCAAGAATAGGTCGTATTAGTGTTTTATAAGCGGTGTCCTTTACAGATGAACCACAACTTCCCAAAACTCTACCAATGAACCGAAGACGACTATCCGCCTTCCCGACAACTGCCATTACATGCTTGTCCCACTTCATATCGCTCTGCAGTGTTATGCCCAAATGTTTAATCGACGTGACTGTGTCAAGCGCTACACTACTAATGGAGTATTCAAACATTACGGGATTCTTTTTCCTATTCATATGCATTAATTTACATTTATCTATATTTAGAGTTAGCTGCCATTCTTTACACCAATCATAAATCCTGTCCAAGTCATCTTGTATCCTCCTACAGTCACTCAACGACGACACCTTCCTGTACACCACAGCATCATCAGCAAATAGCCGCACATTGCTATCCACCCTATCCACTCTACATTATGTTGCAATTTTTTCCATCAATGCACATGCTTATCTAGCCTTACATTGGCGTGTCACTACTATTGATGTCAGACTGGAGATACCAACTCCTATTTAAGATCTTCTAGACTAGAGCATGCTGAGTTTCCTTTTTCAGCCGAGGTGTCGTTTCGGTTGCAGCACGAGATGATCCACGCCTACCTCTTCGTGGTCGACAACGACCAAAACAGGCAGGAGCACACCTCCGCATTCTGCCGGCACATGGCACGCATCAACAAGGCGGCTGGGACCAACATCAGGCCGCACCACGACCTGTACGAGGGGTTGGACCCCTTCAGGAGGCGCTGGTGGCGCTGCAGTGGGCCCTGCCAGAAGTGGCCACCACGGTTTGGGATAGTGACTCGCTGCAGGGGGTGTCCCCCGGGCCCAGGGGACGCGTGGTGGGTGCGCCACCAGCTGCTCTGTGGGGGCACCTTCAGCAAGGTGCACGGTCCAGACGGGTACTCCAGAGGAACACGTAGCTGTGTCTCGTCAGATGGTGAGTGAACTGATAACTTTGATTCGTATGTGTCCGTGGTAGCAGCTGTTGAAGTAGATATAAGCTTGTGACACAAAATACACTGCTAGAAAAACGCAACATCCTCATGGATTGTGGAAATCTTCCATGCAGGCCTATCGCAGGGAATCAGTTGTCCTCTGTCGGCTCCGCAATGACCATACATGACTAATGCATGGTTACCTACTCCATTGCGAGGACCCACCTCATTGTCGTTGTGGCTCCCAAATGACAGTCGTCCACCTCTTGCTGGACTGCCCACTTTTAGCCGCTCTGTGGCAGACTTTGTGTGTGGGGGGGGGGGGGGGGGGGGCGGAAGACAAGGCACGCCTACCAGTTGCAGTGCTGGCACTACAAATTGCGCGTCATGCTTACACGAAAGCAGACGAAAGGCTTGGAAGTGAAACTCGCTTTAAAAGTTGTTCGTAAATGAAA
The DNA here is from genome assembly GCF_023864275.1 of Schistocerca cancellata. Lineage (NCBI taxonomy): Eukaryota > Metazoa > Arthropoda > Insecta > Orthoptera > Acrididae > Schistocerca > Schistocerca cancellata. The sequence goes on from NC_064635.1 coordinate 130,106,607, forward strand.
CTGAAATCGTCATGTACAATAAAATCTATATATATAAAAATGAATGAATGTATGTATGTTTGTCTACTATGCGCTCACAACCCATTCATCCGATTGCAATGAAACTTTGGTGATTTGTTCTCCGTATACCCACGAAGGTTCCTAGCCGAAAAAAAAGAAATGACACATTCTTGAGGATATACGAGGTGCATTCAAGTTCTAAGGCCTCCGATTTTTTTTTCTAATTAACTACTCACCCGAAATCGATGAAACTGGCGTTACTTCTCGACGTAATCCCCCTGCAGACGTACACATTTTTCACAACGCTGATGTCATGATTCCATGGCAGCGGCGAAGGCTTCTTTAGGAGTCTGTTTTGACCACTGGAAAATCGCTGAGGCAATAGCAGCACGGCTGGTGAATGTGCGGCCACGGAGAGTGTCTTTCATTGTTGGAAAAAGCCAAAAGTCACTAGGAGCCAGGTCAGGTGAGTAGGGAGCATGAGGAATCACTTCAAAGTTATCACGAACAAACTGTTGCGTAACGTTAGCTCGATGTGCGGGTGCGTTGTCTTGGTGAAACAGCACACGCGCAGCCCTTCCTGGACGTTTTTGTTGCAGTGCAGGAAGGAATTTGTTCTTCAAAACATTTTCGTAGGATGCACCTGTTACCGTAGTGCCCTTCGGAACGCAATGGGTAAGGATTACGCCCTCGCAGTCCCAGAACATGGACACCATCATTTTTTCAGCACTAGCGGTTTTCCAAAATTTTTTTGCTGGCGGTGAATCTGTGTGTTTCCTTTGAGCTGACTGGCGCTTTGTTTCTGGATTGAAAAATGGCATCCACGTCTCATCCATTGTCAAAACCGACGAAAAGGAAGTCCCATTCATGCTGTCGTTGCGCGTCAACATTGCTTGGCAACATGCCACACGGGCAGCCATGTGGTCGTCCGTCAGCATTCGTGGCACCCACCTGGATGACACTTTTCGCATTTTCAGGTCGCTGTGCAGGATTGTGTGCACAGAACCCACAGAAATGCCAACTCTGGAAGCGATCTGTTCAACAGTCATTCAGCAATCCCCCAAAACAGTTCTCTCCACTTTCTCGATCATGTCGTCAGACCAGCTTGTGCGAGCCCGAGGTTGTTTCGGTTTGTTGTCACAAGATGTTCTGCCTTCATTAAACTGTCGCACCCACGAACGCACTTTCGACACATCCGTAACTCCATCACCACATGTCTCCTTCAACTATCAATGAACTTCAATTGGTTTCACTCCATGTAAATTCAGAAAACGAATGCTTGCACGCTGTTCAAGTAAGGAAAACGTCGCCATTTTAAGTATTTAAAACAGTTCTCATTCTCATTGCTGGCGGTAAAATTCCATCTGCCATACGGTGCTGCCATCTCTGAGACGTATTGACAATGAACGCAGCCTCATTTTAAAACAATGCGCATGTTTCTATCTCTTTCCAGTCCAGAGAAAAAAAATCGGAGGCCTTAGAACTTGAATGCACCTCGTATGACGTCATAAACAATGAGGCCACCGCGGGAAAATACCCAGATTTATGCATCCACTATTTGAGAATAAGAGCATGTGTTTAGAAATAATACAGTACCCAGCGGTGTTTCTATACAAAGCAATGCGTTTTTTTTTTTTTTTTTTTTTTTTTTTTTTTTTTTTTTTTTTTTTTGTCATCAGTCTACTGACTAGTTTGATGTGGCCCGCCACGAATTCCTTTCCTGTGCTAACGTCTTCATCTCAGAGTACCACTTACACCCTACGTCCTCAATTATTTGCTTGACGTATTCCAATCTGTCTTCCTCTACAGTTTTTGCCCTCTACAGCTCCCTCTAGTACCATGGAAGTCATTCCCTCATGTCTTAGCAGATGTCCTATCATCCTGTTCCTTCTCCTTATCAGTGTTTTCCACATATTCCTTTCCTCTCCAATTCTGCGTAGAACCTCCTCATTCCTTACCTTATCAGTCACCCTAATTTTCAACATTCGTCTGTAGCACCACATCTCAAATGCTCCGATTCTCTTCTGTTCCGGTTTTCCCGCAGTCCATGTTTCACTACCATACAATGCTGTACTCCAGATGTACATCCTCAGAAATTTCTTCCTCAAATTAAGGCCGGTATTTGATATTAGTAGACTTCTCTTGGCCAGTAATGCCTTTTTTGCCATAGCGAGTCCACTTTTGATGTCCTCCTTGCTCCGTCCGTCATTGGTTATTTTACTGCCTAGGTAGCAGAATTCCTTAACTTCATTGACTTCGTGACCATCAATCCTGATAAGTTTCTCGCTGTCCTCATTTCTAGTACTTCTCATTACCTTCATCTTTCTCCGATTTACTCTCAAACCATACTGTGTACTCATTAGACTGTTCATTACGTTCAGCAGATCATTTAATTCTTCTTCACTTTCACTCAGGATAGCAATGTCATCAGCGAATCGTATCATTGATATCCTTTCACCATGTATTTTAATTCCACTCCTGAACCTTTCTTTTATTTCCATCATTGCTTCCTCGATGTACAGATTGAAGAGTAGGGGCGAAAGGCTACAGCCTTGTCTTACACCCTTCTTAATACGAGCACTTCGTTCTTGAGCGTCCACTCTTACTATTCCCTCTTGGTTGTTGTACATATTGTATATGACCCGTCTCTCCCTATAGCTTACCCCTACTTTTTTCAGAATCTCGAACATCTTGCACCATTTTATATTGTCGAACGCTTTTTCCAGGTCGACAATAAAGTGTCTTCATTTTTCTTTAGCCTTGCTTCCATTATTAGCCGTAACGTCAGAATTGCCTCTCTCGTCCCTTTACTTTTCCTAAAGCCAAACTGATCGTCACCTAGCGCATTCTCAATTTTCTTTTCCATTTTTGTGTATATTATTTTGGTAAGCAGCTTCGATGCATAAGCTGTTAAGCTGAGTGTGCGATAATTCTCGCACTTGTCAGCTCTTGCCGTCTTCGGAATTGTGTGGATGACGCTTTTCCGTAAGTCAGATGGTATATCGCCAGACTCATATATTCTACACACCAACGTGAATAGTCGTTTTGTTGCCACTTCCCCCAGTGATTTTAGAAATTCTGATGGAATGTTATCTATCCCTTCTGCCTTATTTGACCGTAAGTCCTCCAAAGCTCTTTTCAATTCCGATTCTAATACTGGATCCCCTATCTCTTCTAAATCGACTCCTGTTTCTTCTTCTATCACATCAGACAAATCTCCACCTATCTGCTCTCTCCTCTGCATTTAACAGTGGAATTCCCGTTGCACTCTTAATGTTACCACCGTTGCTTTTAATGTCACCAAAGGTTGTTTTGACTTTCCTGTATGCTGAGTCTGTCCATCCGACAATCATATCTTTTTCGATGTCTTCACATTTTTCCTGCAGCCATTTCGTCTTAGATTCCGTGCACTTCCTATTTATTTCATTCCTCAGTGACTTGTATTTCTGTATTCCTGATTTTCCCGGAACATGTTTGTACTTCCTCCTTTCATCAATCAACTGAAGTATTTCTTCTGTTAGCCATGGTTTCTTCGCAGCTACCTTCTTTGTACCTATACGGTAGCAAGGAAAAGTGAAATATAAGGTAATTCGGACGAAATAGGGGGCTCCTTCAATGTGATCGCGAACAAAATATCTGAAATCGAAACTCACCTTTTCTTGCCAGGCATTTGTGGTGATACGCCAGGATGATTCTTGGAAAACTGAATCTTCCAATGCTACGCATGCTTTGTCCCGTGTATGTAGCAGCTCTCACTGAAGATTTGTAAATGGGGTGAAGCAATTTTTTCTGCTCCCTTTCCCTTCTGCAGCATTCAATCACACGCAATATAATTTTGCGAGCATCGCTGCGTAATGCTGGTTTCCTTCTGACCGTAGGCCTACCGGTAGGGGTTGTTGGCGACTCCCGAGATGGGCCAGCAACTGCCTCTTCACTCATTTTGATAATGTTTAGCACAACTGCACAATAAAAACACGCAGAACAGTACCGCGCAAAACAATAACGAAGCAGACAACGGCTACCTTGTACAACAGTCAGCTACGTAATGTTGGCAGCAGTCGAAACTGCGTGCCTACCGAAGCCTCCCGACGTTTACTGACTTCTACCGATTCAGGACTAGGGAGAGGTCTGCCATCTAAAAGTTTATACACTGTACTGCGTCAAGAATCTTAAGATACGAAGGCCTCGCTGACCCACACACGGTGCATCCATAGTAAAGACGCGACCGGACGAAAGCCCTATAAAACACTCGGCTGGCCATCTACTTTAAAATCACTGCAGTCACTACCTATGTTAGTAATGTTAGTGTGCTAATTTTACATTATTCTTGTGTAACTACTTCCTAAAGAATCTAATGCGAAATGTCAAGTTCGGGAATGGTACACCTGCCCGCCTGGTCCTGCGGCGCGACGGATTGCGGTCGTGAAGTGGCCGGCCACTTCCGCGCTCGGCGTCAATTTCAGGTGTACCTGTGTCTTGATCGGTTTATCTTTGGTCTCTAACAGTGTGCGATTTGCAGGGGGGGATGGGGGATTCCCCCCCCCTCTTCTGCATCAGACCATCCCCTCCTCTGGCTTTAGTTTATGCATCGCAACCTGAGATGTTTATTTCCCACGCACTAGAGTAAAACTTTACATATAATTTAAATTTGTGGAGCCGAACACTGAAAGTTTTTAATACAGTCTTACTTTTAATACTATTATTATGTTTGCTTATTAATTTTGAAAAAGTGTTATGTAGTAGTCAAGCATTTCAAAACATTTAGAACTAGATCGTCATTCTCATGTTGTCATTGTTGCTTTCGTCAAGGTGCGTCATCCGTTTACTTGCGAGCTTGCGAGGGAAGTAGTGTAGCAGTCGTACCGCAGAGTTGGGTGAGCTGGGGACTGAAGTTCCCACCCCGGGGCCTGACACAGGGTTGTGACCGGCCCGGTACCTGCGCGAACATTTACCGTTAGGCCACCTTTTGGCAACGGTATGGCGCGGACTAACGCGCCTGAGACGAAAGCACACATTACTAAATAACGCAACATCGTCTGCTTCTAGTTGCTAGGAGACTATTTCGTGGACCTTCTTCAAATACTCTTATCTTCCACCATCGTTTTCTTTTCCTTTCGTTTTCATTTCCGTTGTTAGCTGCATGTGCAAGTATCAAGTAGGCCGCCGCTACGATACTTTATCATCCTTTATACTGCAAGCCCGACACACGTTTGGCACAAATTCTGTTGCTTTGGTATAAATTAACCTGCCGCAAGCAACGTACGCCACATTTCCGTAGCATGCCACAATGTTGCAAGACGTCGCCCCCAGCATAAATGAGGCTTTAGAGCCAGCTCTGTATTGTATGGTGGATGTGATGTGTTGCGTACGAAACTAAAACCTGCAATCAGATCCAAACGTCGTGGAAGACTGTGAAGAAGTGTCATCCTGCAGCAAGATAAGGCTCGCCCACATTCTGCCAAACGGACAGCCGACGCAATAAAGGAGTTGAGATTCGAGGTGCTGGGGCATCCACCATACAGTCCAGACCTGGCTCCAAGTGATTTTCACATGTTTAGACCCTTAACGGAAGCACTACAGGGAAGAAGATTTGAAAATGATGAAGACGTCATTGCTGCGGTGCAAAATTGATTACAGATGCAACCGAAAAACGTATTTTCTGATGAAATAAAAAAAATAAGTCGTAAAACGTTGTGAAAACTGCATTGAAGTCCAGGGAGGTTACGTAGAAAAATAACGCATGTTTCAGTTTTCTATCATCAGAATAAGTACAGCTTTTCACAAATGTGCCTATACTTTTTGAATACATGCCTGTATGTAGATGATTTTGTAAATAAGTTTTACCTATAATGTACTTTTAGAGATATAACAAGGGATGGCTTTCCTGATAGTGCATACGCGTGAATAGTGAGTTTCGGCATTAATATCTATTTATAAGTAACTGTTTAACCATGGGTAGCGCCACGGTCCAAGCTAGTAACATATGTAATTATACTAACCCCGTAAGACATCTCCCCCACTGGTAAAAGCACAAATCGCACACTGGTCTCTAACCATGTTGGTTTCTAATAAAATCCCTCGTAATCTTTTGGGATATTTCGTTTGCCAAACTGTTTAATGTTCTAAAGGTCTCGGCACGTCGTAGTAGTGCATATGTATCTCTGTTCGGTAATTGGTTCCTGAGTTCGAGCGCCACATCGTCGTATAACGTGCAGTCATAGACGACATGTTCGTGTGTTCCGTCCGGAGCACCACAGTCGCACGCTGGTGTTGCCTGTTTTCCCAATCGACGTAGATATGTTGGATATGGCCCATGTCCTGTAAGAAAGTGCAGCAGACCCCTGCTCGGCTCAAAGTAGATCATCTGAAGCCTTTCCCTGATGTTCGGCAATAGTTGGTATACCCTTCTTCCCGTTTCCTCATTTTCCCATTGCTGTTGCCATAGCTCTTCACCCCCTTCTCTTGACTGCATATTATCCCCAACTTGTACCGCCATGATTTCCCTAGTCTTGTTTATTTTCCCCTTGGAGACCCAATACCACGCTCCCTGTTCTCGAATTTTTGTGTCCAACGGACATAACCCAATTTTTATCAGTAAGCCCCCCCCCCCCCCCCCCCCGGAGTTGTTCGGTATGCCCCAACAGAACGCAACAGCATGTTGCGCTGCACTCTTCTCACAGTGATGTCGGGCACCACCCTCGTGAGCCTGCGTGCCCAGACCCCGCGTGCATATCCTACTAACAAGGGAACCTCCACCTCCCCATCGCACCCCCCCTCAGATTTAGTTATAAGTTGACACAGTGGATAGGCCTTGAAAAACTGAACACAGATCAATCGAGAAAACAGGAAGAAGTTGTGTGGAACTATGATAAAATAAGCAAAATATACAAACTGAGTAGTCCATGTGTAACATAGGTAACATCGAGGATACTGAGAGCGCAGTGATCCCGTGGTTAGAGTGAGCAGCTGCGGAACGAAAGGTCCTCGGTTCAAATCTTCCCTCGAGTGAAAAGTTTACTTTCTTCATTTTCGCAAAGTTATGATCTGTTCGTTCGTTCATTGACGTCTCTGTTCACTGTAATACGTTTAGTGTCTGTGTTTTGCGACCGCACCGCATTACCGTGCGATTAGTAGACGAAAGGACGTGCCTCTCCAATCGGAACCGAAAACATTTGATCGCAAGGTCATAGGTCAACCGACTCCTCCACAGGAAAACACGTCTGATATATTCTATACGACACTGGTGACGGCATGTGCGTCACATGACAGGAATATGTTGTCGACCCACCTAACTTGTACACTTGGCGAATGGGTAAAAAGATTCTTCTACCTTGCCCGATTTAGGTTTTCTTGTGGATATAATCACTCCCAAAAAAGTGATGAAAACGTAAGAGTTTGTCACATAAACTGCAACAAATGAATGCAACAGTTTCACAGTCGCACAGTTTTCACTGTGCTCTGTCAAAACATATGTTTTTAAGGTTTTTAAATTTTTCCGTGTGTAGACCGTCAAATCCTGCATATGTCCAAGCAAATCTGAACATGTCCTGGAATTTTGGAGAGCGAAGCTGATTATGTGTGAGTGCCTGAACTTTGATAATTGACACACGATCACGTAAAAAATACTGCTCTGTGTACCTGTGCATCTTCGCAAAATCATAGAATCTTTTCACAAAGTATTTCACTTGCCGAAAACCAAACACATCTAACTTGGAGGAATGGTAATCACGTCTACTCCCACACTAAAATAGTACGGACAGATTGGTCTGAGTCCGCAGCTCGTGGTCGTGCGGTAGCGTTCTCGCTTCCCGCGCCCGGGTTCGATTCCCGGCGGGGTCAGGGATTTTCTCTGCCTCGTGATGACTGGGTGTTGTGTAATGTCCTTAGGTTAGTTAGGTTTAAGTAGTTCTAAGTTCTATGGGACTGAAGACCATATATGTTAAGTCCCATAGTGCTCAGAGCCATCTGAACCATTTTAGATTGGTCTGAAAATAAAAAATTAAACTTTTCACTCGAGGGAAGATTTGAACCAAGGACTTCTCGTTTTGCAGCTGCTCACGCCAACCACGGGACCACGGCGCACCTTAGCTCTTCCCATCCTTCATGTTGCCTATGTTGCGCATGGACTACTCAGTTTGTATATTTTGCTTATTTGTTTCATAGCTCCACACAACTTCTTCCTCTTTTCTCGATTGATCTGTGTTCAGTTTTTCAAGGCCTATGCACTGTGCCAAGTTATAACTAAATCTGAGTGGGGTGCGATGGGGAGGTTCCCTTGTAAGGACGTCAGGATACTATTATGGTATAGTCTGATAAAGTTAGGAGGTAGGTGGAATCTTCTATGGCCTATGTTGATGAGGTCGTTCAAAACTTCTAGTGCTCGCTGCGTTATGTTGTCTATGTGTGAAATGTAGTTCCATTTCTCGTATATTGTGACTCCTTGGTATCTAGCCTCGCGACGCCGAAGAACTGGAGTTCCTTCGATTCTAACAGTAAGACATTTCCACACCTGTACTGCAGGTAAAGGACGTCTGCATAGTAAAGACACACGTAAAGATACACATATTATGCGTGCAGTGGTGTCACTCGCAACAATTGGGAACCGTCTGCTCGCAACAGGATTGAGGTCAAGTCTGTCTCTGACAGCTACTGCTGACATCGCTACACTGCCAAACATGGCTACTCTGTTGTCATATGAGTTGGAGTGTGGAATCGAGCTCTATTGTCTTAAGTGATCAGAGTAGGTTCTGTCCTTGTGTGAGTGATGGATGTACACGTGTAGGGCTTAGGTATGGTGAACAGTCTATTCCAGAGGACACTCGGCCACAACACTCAGGTGCTGTCCCCAGGCCTCATGATGTTTGAAGGGCCACCAGATATAACTAGATGTCATATTTGGTATTCCTACAGCCTAAATGTGCCCGCTACATTCTACAGGATGACATTCCTGTGCTACTACCATTTCTGCACAGGAATGTGATTTACTTCTTGAACAGGACATGCACACCCTTTGTGGGGTGGAAGTACTGCCCTGGACATGAAGATTATCACATCTTCAGCCAACTGAACACATGCAGGACATGCGGAAACATAGAATATTACAGTGTCTGTGTTACTTATGCTGGACTAGGACTTGAACCCAGATTTGCTGCTTATTGCATGCAGTAGCAGTATCATTTGGCTATCGAAGCATGATGCAATACCAGATTCAAACTCCCATATGGCATCAACTGGGTCTACAAACTCATGCATAGTACAACTCATGCATAGTACAACTCGTGCACAGTACAACTCGTGCACAGTACAACTCGTGCACAGTACAACTCGTGCACAGTACAACTCGTGCACAGTACAACTCGTGCACAGTACAACTCGTGCACAGTACAACTCGTGCACAGTACAACTCGTGCACAGTACAACTCGTGCACAGTACAACTCGTGCACAGTACAACTCGTGCACAGTACAACTCGTGCACAGTACAACTCGTGCACAGTACAACTCGTGCACAGTACAACTCGTGCACAGTACAACTCGTGCACAGTACAACTCGTGCACAGTACAACTCGTGCACAGTACAACTCGTGCACAGTACAACTCGTGCACAGTACAACTCGTGCACAGTACAACTCGTGCACAGTACAACTCGTGCACAGTACAACTCGTGCACAGTACAACTCGTGCACAGTACAACTCGTGCACAGTACAACTCGTGCACAGTACAACTCGTGCACAGTACAACTCGTGCACAGTACAACTCGTGCACAGTACAACTCGTGCACAGTACAACTCGTGCACAGTACAACTCGTGCACAGTACAACTCAAAGTATGCTCATTCATACATCCATTACGTATATTCCTATACAAAGAACACATTTACTTGAAAGTCGCTTGCCCAGTGTCGGTATCGTAATTTGGAATAACACAGGGACTGTAATACCATATTTATCCACAGAGACTGGGCAAGCGGCTTTAAAGGAAAATGTTTCCCCTGCATGAGAATAAACATAATGAAGGTACGAGTACAGGTTGTAGACACATCGTTGAAGACGTGTGGAAGCTTGGAACTGGCTGTGAGTCGTGCACAGATAGCCAAATGGTGAGGCGAGTGGTCGCGATAGTCGGGAAATCCAGGCTCGAGTGCCAGTCCGGCACAAATTCCATTGTCATTCAGTTCTACAACTGATGGTTGCCCATATTCGGAACTGAAATACCTTCAACGTATACGGGAATGTAGTCATTCTCCAGGGCCTGCTCGAACCGTTGCAAATTCCAACATACTTGGGGCAATTTATCGCCATTCGCCACCTTTATGATCGTTTCTATGCCAGAATTCATACTTGCATTATCGCCATAAGAACACTGTGTTTCTATGCGACTTTTTGGACACCCTGTGTGGCGTTTCGCGTGAATTTATCATATACTCCTACAGTGATGAACTATCTGTCACTATGCTTGGCAATGAAATGACCTTCCCCTTGAGGGTGTAGAATTTTTTTCCGAGAGTCTGTTAAGAGAGCCTATTGCTAGTTTTGGATTGCTATAGCATATGTGTTGTAGTATATCTGTTGTAGAGCGGCAATGTAACCCTCTGCAACTGACGTAGAAAATGAGTCAGGAGATGTTTGTGTCAGTCGGTTGTCTGGAACTGGCGAAGTAATATTGTCACGAGGAAGAAGGTGTAATTAGATGAATGACGAACACTAACTTAACGAAGGTTTGTTCATCACGTGCACATACAACAGCGCGGAGCGAACTGCCTTCCGCCGGAGCGCATACAGTACACAGGGTGGTCCATTGATAGTGACCAGACCAAATATCTCAAGAAATAAGAATCAAACGGAAAAACTACAAAGAACGAAACTCGTCTAGCTTGAAGGGGGAAACCAGATGGCGCTGTGGTTGGCCGGCTAGATGGCGCTGCCATAGGTCAAACGGATATCAACTGCGTTTTTTTAAAATAGGAACCCCCATTTCTTGTTGCATATTCGTGTAGTACGTAAAGAAATATGGATGTTTCAGTTGGAACACTTTTTTCGCTTTGTGATAGATGGCACTGTAATAGTTACAAACGTAGTATCACGCAACATTCCGCCAGTGGGGACTGTATTTTCTTCGTGATACATTACCCGTGTTAAAATGGACCGTTTATCTGTTCACGTGTGCCGTCGCAGTCGTCGGTGTTATGTGCGCCGTGTCAACAAGTGTTAATGTTTTCTCGTCCAGCGTGAACGGCTTCATGTTTATTGTTTTTGTATCTACATTTTTTGCCCGCCGTTTTTATTGTATTGTTTGTGTCACCTATATGTCATATTAATGTACCACTTAAGGCTGAAGAGCGGCGTAATATGCTGCTGACAGACCGCCTTGTATGAGGTGCTTAAAATTACAATAAGGAGAAAAAAAAGGACCATTTACCAATTCCGGAAAAGGTCGATATCGTGTTGACGTATGGCTATTGTGATCAAAATGCCCAACGGGCGTGTGCTATGTATGCTGCTCGGTATCCTGGACGACAACATCCAAGTGTCTGGACAGTTCACCGGATAATTACGTTATTTAAGGAAACAGGAAGTGTTCAGCTACATGGGAAAAGTAAACAACGACCTGCAACAAATGATGATGTCCAAGTAGGTGTTTCAGCTGCTGTCGCGGCTAATCCGCACATCAGTAGCAGACAAACTGCGCGAGAAACGGGAATCTCAAAAACGTCGGTGTTGAGAATGCTACAACAACGATTGCATCCGTACCATATTTCTATGCACCAGGAATTGCATGACGACGGCTTTGAACGTCGTGTACAGTTCTGCCACTGGGCACAAGAGAAATTACGGAACGATGACAGATTATTTTGCACGCGTTCTATTTAGTGACGAAGCGTCATTCACAAACAGCGGTAACGTTAGCCGGCATAATATGCACCATTGGGCAACGAAAAATCCACGATTGCTGCGACAAGTGGAACATCAGCGACCTTGGTGCGGCATTATGGGAGGAAGGATAATTGGCCCCCATTTTATCGATGGCAATCTAAATAATGCAGTGTATGCTGATATCCTACGTAATGTTCTACCGATGTTACTAAAAGACATTTCACTGCCTGACAGAATGGCGATATACTGTCAACATGATGGATGTCTGGCACATAGCTCGCGTGCGGTTAAAGCTGTATTGAATAGCATATTTCATGGACAGGTGGATTGGTCGTCTAAGCACCATACCATGGCCGGCACGTTAACCGGGTCTGACGTCCCCGGATTACTTTCTGTGGGGAAAGTTGAAGGATATTTGCTATCGTGATCCACCGACAACGCCTGACAACATGCGTTAGCGCATTGTCAATGCATCGGCGAACATTACGGAAGGCGAACTACTCGCTGTTGAGAGGAATGTCGTTACACGTATTGCCAAATGCATTGAGGTTGACGGACATCATTTTGAGCATTTATTGCATTAATGTGGTATTAACAGGTAATCACGCTGTAACAGCATGCGTTGTCAGAAATGATAAGTTCACAAAGGTACATGTATCACTTTGGAACAACCGAAATAAAATGTTCAAACGTACTTACGTTCTGTATTTTAATTTAAAAAAAGTACCTGTTACCAACTGTTCGTCTAAAAATGAGAGCCATATGTTTGTGACTATTACAGCGCCATCTATCGCAAAGCGAAAAAAGTGGTCCAACTAAAACATTCATATTTCTTTACGTACTACACGAATATGTAATAAAAACTGGGGGGTTCCTATTTAAAAAAGACGCAGTTGATATCAGTTTGACCTATGACAGCGCCATCTAACGGGCCAACCATAGCGCCAACTGGTTTCCCTCTTCAAGCTGGACGAGTTTCGTTCTATGTAGTTTTTTCGTCGCTTATTTTGTGAGGTATTTGGTCCTGTTACGATCAATGGACCACCCTGTATGTACAGCTACAGAACATTCCAGTACAATGATTCTTGACATTTATGGATACCTTTAGAATGCACTCGAACCGATTACAGAAATTAATATGGTACAGTCCTGGTGAATTTTGACCTCACGACCCTCCATTCAACAGCTTAGTATCATAACCACTACACCACGGTACTGCCGGCCGGTGTGACCGTGCGGTTAAAGGCGCTTCAGTCTGGAACCGCGTGACCGCTACGGTCGCAGGTTCGAATCCTGCCTCGGGCATGGATGTGTGTGATGTCCTTAGGTTAGTTAGGTTTAAGTAGTTCTAAGTTCTAGGGGACTGATTACCTAAGATGTTAAGTCCCATAGTGCCCAGAGCCATTTTGAACACCACGGTACTACTCAGCTTGTTCTGCGACAATGCGATGAATTGTTACAGGGGCAACTGGTAGATAATAACGGTCAAATGTTTGATGATAAGTGAAAACCAACAAACACGTTTTATGATGGAAGTGTGTGTTTTGCTCAATGACTGGTTGCGATTGGCGTAGTGATCAATATCACTTTGATATGTCGCCTTGATGTCAAAAAGGCGCAAGTAAAACACACACCTGAGAAGTAAGATGGATCTACGTCCAGCCCCAGCTTACAGCCCAAGTGACACACTCGCGTTCTTGGGGCAGGAAGCTGAAGTGAGCCACAGATATGCCCTACAGCAAAATTCGTATTCGGAGTGTATCATTAGTAGCAAAATGTGGCGTGGGTGAGAGCTACCCTCTTTGAGGTGCCAATGACTACACAGGAAGTGAAGCTGCTCGAATTTTGGGCTGCCTAACGTGTCTGCGGGGAATGCGCTACGTGTCTGCGGGGAATGCGCTACGTGTCTGCGGGGAATGCGCTACGTGTCTGCGGGGAATGCGCTACGTGTCTGCAGGGAATGCGCTACGTGTCTGCAGGGAATGCGCTACGTGTCTGCAGGGAATGCGCTACGTGTCTGCAGGGAATGCGCTACGTGTCTGCAGGGAATGCGCTACGTGTCTGCAGGGAATGCGCTACGTGTCTGCAGGGAATGCGCGACGTGTCTGCAGGGAATGCGCTACGTGTCTGCAGGGAATGCGCTACGTGTCTGCAGGGAATGCGCTACGTGTCTGCAGGGAATGCGCTACGTGTCTGCAGGGAATGCGCTACGTGTCTGCAGGGAATGCGCTACGTGTCTGCAGGGAATGCGCTACGTGTCTGCAGGGAATGCGCTACGTGTCTGCAGGGAATGCGCTACGTGTCTGCAGGGAATGCGCTACGTGTCTGCAGGGAATGCGCTACGTGTCTGCAGGGAATGCGCTACGTGTCTGCAGGGAATGCGCTACGTGTCTGCAGGGAATGCGCTACGTGTCTGCAGGGAATGCGCTACGTGTCTGCAGGGAATGCGCTACGTGTCTGCAGGGAATGCGCTACGTGTCTGCAGGGAATGCGCTACGTGTCTGCAGGGAATGCGCTACGTGTCTGCAGGGAATGCGCTACGTGTCTGCAGGGAATGCGCTACGTGTCTGCAGGGAATGCGCTACGTGTCTGCAGGGAATGCGCTACGTGTCTGCAGGGAATGCGCTACGTGTCTGCAGGGAATGCGCTACGTGTCTGCAGGGAATGCGCTACGTGTCTGCAGGGAATGCGCTACGTGTCTGCAGGGAATGCGCTACGTGTCTGCAGGGAATGCGCTACGTGTCTGCAGGGAATGCGCTACGTGTCTGCAGGGAATGCGCTACGTGTCTGCAGGGAATGCGCGACGTGTCTGCAGGGAATGCGCGACGTGTCTGCAGGGAATGCGCGACGTGTCTGCAGGGAATGCGCGACGTGTCTGCAGGGAATGCGCGACGTGTCTGCAGGGAATGCGCGACGTGTCTGCAGGGAATGCGCGACGTGTCTGCAGGGAATGCGCTACGTGTCTGCAGGGAATGCGCTACGTGTCTGCAGGGAATGCGCTACGTGTCTGCAGGGAATGCGCTACGTGTCTGCAGGGAATGCGCTACGTGTCTGCAGGGAATGCGCTACGTGTCTGCAGGGAATGCGCTACGTGTCTGCAGGGAATGCGCTACGTGTCTGCAGGGAATGCGCTACGTGTCTGCAGGGAATGCGCGACGTGTCTGCAGGGAATGCGCGACGTGTCTGCAGGGAATGCGCTACGTGTCTGCAGGGAATGCGCTACGTGTCTGCAGGGAATGCGCTACGTGTCTGCAGGGAATGCGCTACGTGTCTGCAGGGAATGCGCTACGTGTCTGCAGGGAATGCGCTACGTGTCTGCAGGGAATGCGCTAAAACCTCCAGCCACGACACATGGCTCGTAAAAACCTCTTAATTGAAATGAACCGGAGAAATCACGTCTCGTCAGTGACAATTGGTTACGATCCCAGCATGGATCGTTGCTATAAGTGAATGCGATTCAGTGAGTTTCTGAACAAACAGTGCAAAAGAACTGCATGCAAAGTTCATTATGAGTCGGGTACTTCGAAAAAAGCTTTGCTCACGTGAGCACGAAATCCGCGTCTTCACCGGATAAGACGGAAATAGCTAGTAATCAGTCATGATTTTTCCCCTTTTCAAATAATGCAAGATGTCGACCGATGCCTCACACGTTCAACCTTCATGGCATGATGGGTGCAGTTCAGGCCAGAAATAGATCAGTGATGTGGGTGGGTTGGATGTCTACCCTGAACATCAACTAAGATCTTAATTCCGTAATTCTCCGTGACTAGGTGTTCGCTTCCTCCATTTGCAGGAGTATGCTGTGGGCAGTCGCGTCTATTACTGCAGTAGGACGCCATCTTAAACACGTGGTGGCGTTAAAATATACAAGCACAGTGGTCACTGTCAATGTTTTTCAGATTGGATGTGCATGTACAGTGAAGTGAAAAAAGTTATCGAATATTTCCTAATATCGTGTCGAACCTACATTTTCCCGGCATAGTGCAGAGTTTCGACGTGGCATGGACTCAACAATTCGCTGAAGTCCCCTGCAGAAACACTGAGCAATGTTGCCTCTTCAGATGTCCATAATTTCGACAGCGTTGCCGGTGCAGTATTTTGCGCACGGACTGACCTTTAGATTTTGTCCCATAAATGTTTGGTGGGATTCATGTCGAGCGCACTAGTTGGCCAAATCATTCGCTCTAAATGTCTTCAATGTTCTTCAACAAATCGCGAACCACTGTGGCCCAGTGACATGGTGCACTGCCAATCATAAAAATTCCATCTTTGTTTGGGAACATGAAATCCATGAATGTTTGCAAATTAAGTTTCTGAATAGAACCATTTCCAGTCAAAGATTGAGTCACTTGGAGTAGAATACCCAGTCCATTATGGAGCCACAGTGCATTGTTGACAAACTGTGCCCATGGCTTCGTGAGGTCTGCGCCACACGCGAAGACTATCGTCGGATGTTATCAGCGGAAATCGGGACTCATCTGAGCATTCCACATTTTTTTCAGCCTATACAGGGTGTTACAAAAAGGTATGGCCAAACTTTCAGGAAACATTCCTCACACACAAATAAAGAAAAGATATGTGGACATGTGTCCGGAAACGCTTAATTTCCATGTTAGAGCTCATTTTAGTTTCGTCAGTATGTACTGTACTTCGATTCACCGCCAGTTGGCCCAATTGAAGGAAGGTAATGTTGACTTCGCTGCTTGTGTTGACGTGCGACTCATTGCTCTACAGTACTAGCATCAAGCACATCAATACGTAGCATCAACAGGTTAGTGTTCATCACGAACGTGGTTTTGCAGTCAGTGCAATGTTTACAAATGCGGAGTTGGCAGATGCCCATTTGATGTATGGATTAGCACGGGGCAATAGCCGTGGCGCGGTACGTTTGTATCGAGACAGATTTCCAAAACGAAGGTGTCCCGACAGGAAGATGTTCGAAACAATTGATCGGCGTCTTAGAGAGCACGGAACATTCCAAGCCAATGACTCGCGACTGGGGAAGACCTAGAACGACGAGGACACCTGCAATGGACGAGACATTTCTTCGTGCAGTTGACTATAACCCTAAAGTCAGCGCCAGAGAAGTTGCTGCTATAGAAGATAACGTTGACCACGTCACTATATAGAGGGTGCTACGGGAGAACCAGTTGTTTCCGTACCATGTACAGCATGTGCAGGCACTATCAGCAGCTGATTGGCCTCCACGGGTACACTTCTGCGAATGGTTCATCCAACAATTTGTCAATCCTCATTTCAGTGCGAACGTTCTCTTTAGGGATGAGGCTTCATTCCGACGTGATGAAATTGTAAATTTTCACAATCAACATGTGTGGGCTGACGAGAATCCGCACGCAATTGTGCAATCACGTCATCAACACAGATTTTCTGTGAACGTTTGGGTAGGCATTGTTGGTGATGTCTCGATTGGGCCCCATGGTCTTCCACCTACGCTTGATGGAGCACGTTATCATTATTTCATACGGGCTACTCTACCTGTGCTGCTAGAGCATGTGCCTTTACAAGTACGACACAACATGTGGTTCGTGCACGATGGAGCTCCTGCACATTTCAATCGAAGTGTTCGTACGCTTCTCAACAACAGATTCAGTGACCGATGGATTGGTAGAGGCGGACCAATTCCATGGCCTCCACGCTCTCCTGACCTCAACCCTCTTTACTTTTATTTATGGGGGCATTTGAAGGCTCTTGTCTACGCAAGCCCGGTAGCAAATGTAGAGACTCTTCGTGCTCGTATTGTGGACGGCTGTGATACAAAACGCCATTCTCCAGGGCTGCATCAGCGCATCAGGGATTCCATGTGACGGAGGGTGGATGCATGTATCCTCGCTAACGGAGGACATTTTGAACATTTCCTGTAACAGTGTTCGAAGTCACGCTGGTACGTTCTGTTGCTGTGTGTTTCCATTCCATGATTAATTTGATTTGAAGAGAAGTAATAAAATGAGCTCTAACATGGAAAGTAAGCGTTTCCGGACACATGTCCACATAACTTATTTTCTTTCTTTGTGTGGTTTGCTGAAAGTTTGGCCGTACCTTTTTGTAACACCCTGTATAGTCACCAGCCCAGGAGAGGCACTGCAGGCAACGTCGTGCTGTTAGAAATGGCACTCGCGTCAGTCGTCTGCTGGTACAGCCCGTTAACGCCATATTTCTCCACACCGCTCCCACATTGATTTTTGCAGTGTTGGTTGTCTGTTAGCACACAGCAAGCGCTGCTGATGTCGGGCGTGAAATGAAGGCCGTCGGTCACTGCGTTGTCCGTGGTCAGAGGTGTTGCCAGAAATTTGGTATTCTCGGCACAGTCTTGACACTCTAGATCTCGGAATATTCAATTCCTCAACAAAATGGAATGTCCCCTGTGTCTAGTTCAGACTACCGTTTCGCATTCAACGTGTGGTGTCACCGCCAGACACCACACTTGCTAGGTGGTAGCTTTTAAATCGGCCGCGGTCCGCTGGTATACGACGGACCCGCGTGTCGCCACTGTCAGTGATGGCAGACCGAGCGCCGCCACACGGCAGGTCTAGAGAGACGTACTAGCACTCGCCCCAGTTGTACAGCCGACTTAGCCAGAGATGGATCACTGACAACTATGCTCTCATTTGCCGAGACGATAGTTACCATAGCCTTCAGCTATGTCACTTGCTACGACCTAGCAAGGCGCCATTTATCCTTTGCTATGTATCTAATGAAGCATTAACCATCAGACCGATGTACTCCAATTGTGGATTAAAGTTAAGTATTATATCAACTACGTACTCGATTTGCTACTATTAATTCCCTTAACTGTTCCAGACCTCACACCAGTCAGCGTGTAATTAAACGCGTGCATTTCGGCTTCCTCCAAACTCCGTGAATTGGCTCCTGCCAATTCACAACACACAGCCTGTTATTTTCCGTAGTGGGGCCAGAACCACATCGGAAATCTTTCCACATAAAGCACCTGAGCACAACTGACAGCTCCTCCAATGCACTAACCCTTTACACTTTGTGTATATGATACTACTGCCATCTGTCCGCCTCCGTAGCGCAGCGGTAGCGTTACTGCCTACCACGCATGGGGGGCGGGTTCGATTCCCGGCAGGGGACTGGGTGTTGTGTGTCCATCATCAATTTCATCATCTTTGACGCGCAAGTCGCCGAAGTGGCGTCAAATAAAAAGACTTACAACACGGCGGCCGTACCCCGAAGGGGATATTCCGGCCAATAAATGCCACACGATCATTTCATTTCATACTGCCATCTGTATATGTACGTATCGCTACACCATGACGTTTGTGACTTCAGTGTACAAGCACGATGGTGACTGAGGAAAACGCCTCATATTGTCAATGCTTTCATATCAGCTGTGCATTTACTATTTGCTCAGATTGCGTACAGACTCACAATAAGCCGACCGAAGCTGCCTCATTCGCAGGTGCAGTAACATTGTGGTAAACCGTGACAACAGCAGCCATATTAATAGTGCTGCTAGCCGGCCGAAGTGGCCGTGCGGTTCTAGGCGCTACAGTCTGGAACCGAGAGACCGCTACGGTCGCAGGTTCGAATCCTGCCTCGGCTATGGATGTGTGTGATGTCCTTAGGTTAGTTAGGTTTAATTAGTTCTAAGTTCTAGGCGACTGACGACCTCGGAAGTTAAGTCGCATAGTGCTCAGAGCCATTTTGAATAGTGCTGCTACAGATACTTTCCTGGTTTGATGAACACTGAGGCTCCCAGTTCCATTTAGACTGACCTACTGAATCACCGGTATTGAATCATGTACAGAATTTCGGAGAAGTTGAAGTAGCAAGTGAGACGTAGCAATTAATATTTCGATATTTTGGTAGCTCTTTTGAGTCATCAGTCTCCTGACTGATTTGATGTAGCCCTTCTCCTGTGGCAACTTCATCTCAGAGTAGCACTTGCACCTCAATTATCTTTTGGATGTATTCCAGTCTCTGTCTTCCTCTACGGTTTTTACCCCCCCCCCCCCCCCCCCCCGCACAGCCATACCATCGTGTCCCTTCATGTCAGTGTTATCTTTATGTTCCTCTTGCGGGCTTTCAAATTATAATAAATGAAATGATGTGGCCCTCAGCTACGTACCCTAAGACTCAGTTGAAATACTAAAAGTTTTGGCTGGTTTCGTTGTCTAGGGGCTGCGATAGGTAGCTGCCGCATTAAAAGTCAAAAACTGCTGAGTCTACAGTATACAATATGAATACACACATGAGTCGAATGGTCGATGGTTCTTATCACACGGAAAATTGAGAACCAATATAGAAATTTATAAATGGTCATTGACATTAACTGTTCTTTCGGGAACAGATACTACCGTCATATATAGTTAAAAATATGGGTTCCCGGCCTTTGACATTCTTGTGCGAACGCACACGCTATGCCCGAACTCGTACGGGACTTGGTAGATTAATCTGCCACGAGTAATGAGTATGATGGGCAAACATCTATTAGGCGCACTACGAATGTAGTGTTGTGGACATGTTGGGAATGTGGATCTCACGGGGAGCGTGCAAGGGATAAGTCCCTGCAGACGCACTATCCTCTGTGCCCGCGGTGGCTCAGATGGATAGAGCGTCTGCCATGTAAGCAGGAGATCCCGGGTTAGAGTCCCGGTCGGGGCACACATTTTCAACATGTCCCCAATGAAGTATATCAACGCCTGCTTGCAGCTAAGGTGTCCATTTAATTATCATTTCATTTATAAATGAAATATTGCAGTTACATAAAATCTGCAGATACTATTTTAACGACTTTAAATGATGAGTACGATAGTTGAAGTACTTTTGAGAATGCGGTATATTTTTGCAAAACACTTATTGGTGTCGATGGTCCAGCAATTAAATAAAAATAAAGTTGAATAACAGGGAAACAATAGATTCCTACTTCACGTAATTAGTTATGAATAACAACATTGCTCGCAATATATTCACTTCTAAGTGCGTACTACGTCTTCACTGCAGAACCCATGGAAATCACACAAGAGCACAAGTAGGCACTCGAAAATATTTCGATCTCTCGCGACCACGTGCGAACTGCTCCACTGTCCAAGTCTTTCCCGCGACTCTCCCGACCGCGCGCGGTCACGTCCAGCATTCTCCGTCTCCTGTGCCGTCCTGCTCAAAACTCTTCTCCCGCATCCATCCAATCTCCGCACTCACGAGCTCCCCATCCACGAACGCTGTGACTGGCTAGAGCACTCGCGCCATGTCTTCAGGCCAACGCACCCACACAAACATGACACACATTCGAAACACTGGATTTACATTCAAATAACTTGAAATTAAATAAATATTCCTATGGCTGAGCCATGAACACGCTCTAACACGCATCATTAGATACATAAACAAATTAAATAAACATATATCAAAGGAATAGAACAAAAGGTAGGCCAGTAGTCTAATGTCTGTGTTTTCTAAAACACAGTAAATATTCCTTGTGTACTTAGTTCCGTGTAGTCAGCGCGTACGCAACTTTCCCACTAGAGCGCCCCGCTAAGCACAACAGTGCAGGCGCAGCGCTCGTCCGTCTCCGCTCTACGAGATGGCGCTGCCATAAAGGCCGACCAAATTCTGCTTCCGCCGATCCGCGTATTAATATGTAACGCAGCCAATGATATTCCTGCTAACGTAGGACCTTTTCTCCTCGCGGATCACACTCGCGCAGTGATACCTGAACGCGCGAGGTATTATAACGTGTGTACAGACCTCCGATTAGTTAGTCTGCATTAGTCTATAGTCAAGTTTGTCTGCGCCTAATAAGATTATCATATTCCTGTACATAGCCATGAAGAGAAATATATAGACATTTTCTCAAATTTCAGAGATTTGTGAGAATAAGATTAACGTACCAAGACCAAAGGAACTACAGATTGTCAATTGTAAATAGCATCCAGAATCAAGTTAAGTGATGTCTACACTTGTTATTATTTTAATAAATGTGTGTGAAAATTAATCAAGTTCTGTTTAAAGTTGGTCACCGTCAATCTGCTACTCTAAGCGTGCAAGTGGCATTTCTATCGTCTGACCTAACGGCAGAAGATAAACACGCCACGATAAGAAAAAAATGGTTCAAATGGCTCTGAGCACTATGGGACTTAGCATCTGAGGTCATCAGTCCCCTAGAACGTAGAACTACTTAAACCTAACTAACCTAAGGACATCACACACATCCATGCCAGAGGCAGGATTCGAACCTGCGACCGTAGCGGTCGCGCGGTTCCAGACTGAAGCGCCTAGAACCGCTCGGCCACCACATCCGGCTCCACGATAAGACCACGAGACATATTGCTGACACTCGCCTACTTCGTTAGAGCGACAAGTCAACTAATCTGATGGTGTGCGTACCGAAGGTCTTACAGTACGCACACCACAATATTTAACAAAGTTCTTCATGAATAATATGTTTGGGATATAAACAAAGACATAGATGAATAAATATATTTATAAGCATGCTGCTACCGTTTTCTCGTGTCACTGTGGAGTACTTGTGGCCTGATGTGATTAGCAGTAATCGGCCACTTTGACCTCCAATAACTCATGTGCTATTAAAGTTACATGCCTGCAAGTCATGCCAATTTAGGTTTACACTAATGTCTTTCTAAAGACACGTCAATCGACAAAATCGGATGATCCGTTTAGATGTTGGAAATTCGTTGCTGGGTGTTACTTGTATAACTTACAGTCAGATGCTAAATTATAGACCGCGCGAGGTGGCGCACTGGTTAGCTCACTGGACACGCATTCGGGAGAACGACGGTTCGATCCCGCGTCCAGCCATCCTGATTTAGGTTTCCCGTGATTTCCCTAAATCTCTTCAGGCAAATGCCAGGATGGTTCCTTTGAAAAGGGCACGGTTGACTTCCTTCCCTAATCTGATGAGACCGATGACCTCGCTGTTTGGCCTCCTCCCCTAAAACAACGCATCCAAATCAAACTATAAACTAACAAAGATATTGAAAATCTGATTACACCATCAGAATCGTCGTGCAAATAGTGGTAATGTACATGTTTCTTTTTGAGGTATCATGATTTCTCTGGCTACTATTAATTTCTATATGCACTGTGAAATGTCTGCCATTATGGTCTCACATCGACACAGCGTCACCAAGGAATTCGCAACCACGTGCTTGATGGACCATGTGGTCCGGCCGTTGTGCGGCATCACGCGCTTGCTAACAAGCCGCACCTTGCGGAGCGTAGGCCGCCAACTCTGAACTTACAAGGGAACCTCCCCATCGCACCCCCCTCAGATTTAGTTATAAGTTGAAAAACTTAACACCGATCAATCGAGAAAACAAGAAGTTGTGTGGAACTATGAAAAAAATAAGCAAAATATACAAACTGAGTAGCCCATGCAGAAGATAGGCAACATAAAGGATTGTATGAGCTTAGGAGCGTCGTGGTCCAGTGGTTAGCGTGAGCACCTGCGGAATGAGAGGTCCTTGGTTCAAGTCTTACCTCGAGTCAAAAGCTTTTTTTATTTTCAGACAATTATTATCTGTCCGTCCGATGCGAGGTAACTGCGCCGTAGTATGGGGACGCTACACCTAAACAAACATCGAAATACACGTCGTCAGTCGACTACAGCGCACGGAAGAGAGAATATTCCTGCTAACGAGGCTCCCTGGCTGGCAGTTGACTGTTCGCTGCTTTGGACGAGAGTGCATTAAATACGTGAGATGTATTCCGACTGTGAAACTGTTGCATTCATTTGTTGCAGTTTACGTGACAATCTCTTATGCCTTCATCACTTCTTTGCGAGTGATTATCACATCCACAAGAAAACCTAAATCGGGCAAGGTGGAAGAATCTTTTTACCCATTCGCCAAGTGTACAAGTTAGGTGGATCGACAACATATTCCTGTCATGTGACGCACATGCCGCCACCAGTGTCGTACAGAATATATCAGACGTGTTTTCCTGTGGAGGAATCGGTTGACCTTATGACCTTGCGATCAAATGTTTTCGGCTCCCATTGGAGAGGCACGTCCTTTCGTCTACTAATCGCATGGTTTTGCGGTGCGGTCGCAAAACACAGACATTAAACTTATTACAGTGAACACAGACGTCAATGAACGAACGGACAGATCATAACTTTGCGAAAATAAAGACTGTAAACTTTTCACTCGAGGGAAGACTTTAACCAAGGACCTCTAGCTCCACAGCTGCTCGCGCTAACCACGGGAGCACAGCGTTCCTCAGCTCACACTACCCTTTATGTTGCCTATCTTCTGCATGGACTACTCAGTTTGTATATTTTGCTTATTTTTTTCATGGTTCCACACAACTTCTTCCTGTTTTCTCGATTGATCTGTTTTCAGTTTTTCAAGGCCTATCCACTGTGCCACCTTATAACCAAATCTGAGGGGGGTGCGATGGGGAGGTTCCCTTGTTAGAATATTTCCAGGGCGCCACAACTCGCCCGTTACCTCACACTCTGAGTACCACATATCAAATGTTTAAATTTTATTTTGTTCCGGTTTTCCCAGTGTTCATTTTTCACCACCAAAAAATGCTGCGCTCAAAAAGTACATTCTCAAAAATGTATTCCTCAAATTAAGGCGTATTTTTGATACTAGTAGATTTAGCCAGGAATGCCCTCTTTGTCTATGGTAGCCTGCTTTTTGTCGTCGTCCTCGCTTCGTTCATCACGGGGTACCTCGCTGACTAGGTAGCAGAACTCCCAAACTTCATCTGCATCGTGATCATCAATTTTGAAAAGTTTCTCGCTCTTCTCATTACCTTTGTCTTTTTCGAATTTACTCTCAATCCATAGTCTGTAATCGCTAGACTGCCCACCCAACCCAACAAATCTTGCAATTCTTCGCATTCATTGGGGACAGCAGAAACATCAGCGAGTCTCATCATTGATGCCCTTCTACCCTGAATGTTAACCCCACTACTTTTGTTTCTGCCATTGCTTCTCCGAATTATAGCTTTAACAATACGGACGAAAGACTGCATCCGTGACTTATACCCTTTTTAATCCGAGCATTGCCGGCCGTGGTGGCCGTGCGGTTCTAGGCGCTGCAGTCCGGAACCGCGTGACCGCTACGGTCGCAGGTTTGAATCCTGCTTCGGGCATGGATGTGCGTGATGTTCTTAGGTTAGTTAGGTTTACGTAGTTCTAAGTTCTAGGGGACTGATGACCTAAGATGTTAAGTCCCATAGTGCTCAGAGCCATTTGAATCCGAGCACTTCGTTATTGGTCTTAGTCTTATGCTCCTGTATAGCCCCTGTAAATATTGTATATTACCAGTCTTTCACTATAGTTCACTCCCATTCTTCTTAGAATGTGCAACATCTTGCCCCATTTTACATTGATGAATGCTTTTTCTAGGTCGACAAATAAGCATGTCTTGATTTTTCTTCGACCTTGATTCCATTACCAATCGCAGCGTGAGTACTACCTCTCTGGTGCTTTTGACATTCCTCTCTGTTACAATTCTTCTCTATATTGTCAGCGGTTTGGACGCATGAGCTGTTGAACTGAGCGTGCGATAGTTTTCGCACTTAGCTGACGTTGCTACCTTTCAAATTGCGTGGGTGATATTTTTCCGACAATCTCATAGATTCTACATGCTATCCTGAGTAATCGTTCAGCTGCCCCAACGATTTTAGAAATTCCGATGGAGCGTTATTTATGCCATCTGCCTTTCTTGATCACAAGTCTGCTCTGACTCGAATACACCATCTCATATGTCATCCACATCGACTCCATTTTTTTCTTTTCTCATGTCATGTGACAAGCCATCCCGCTCCTAGACGCCTTCAATGTTCTCTTTCCGCCTATCTGCCCTGCCTTCTGCGTTTAATAATGGAATTCCCATTGCACTCTTAATGTTACCACTCTTAATGTTACCACTCTTTTTAATTTCACCGAAATGTCCGTCATTTCTTTCTCGATTTCTTAACATATTTCCTGGAGCAGTCTCATCTACACTGCGCTTCCTACTTTTTCATTCCTAAGGGCTGATTCTTTCTTTCCCTGAGCATTTATGTACTTCCTTTTTTTCTTCGATGAGTTAAAGTAGTTCATCTCCTACCTATGGTATCTTCGCATTTAGCTTCCTTTCATCAATGTTTCCTTTTGTAGAGATGTCCACTCCTCTTCAACTGAACTGCCTACTGTCCTATTCCTTATCACAGTCCCCACGTTCGTTAGCGAACTTCAAACGCTTCCCGTCATTCCACACTATTTCAGTACCCCATTTCCTTCCAGATCGATTTTTTTTCGGAAGTTTCTCTTAAGCTCAAGTCTGCTCTTCATCATAACTGCAGTAAAATGTGATTGGATACTGTATCTGCATATGGGTACGCCATAGACTCCTGTATCTCATTTCGGAATCTGTCTTACCATGAAGCAATCCAGCTGCAACTTTGCTGTGTCTCCGGCTCTTTCCCAAATTTTCCTCCTCCTCCTTCTTCTTCTTCTTCTTCTTCTTCTTCTTCTTGAACAGACCATTTGCTCCTACCGTCTGAAATTTATTGCAGAACGCAATTTCTCTCTCTCTCTCTCTCTCTCTCTCTCTCTCTCTCTCTCTCTCTCTCTATCTATTCGTACTGCCAACCCCAGGTTCTTCCTGTTGTCGTTGGCAGGAGAGCCAACACCGTGTTACTAGAGGAAGCCGAAAGGCACGCGTTTTAGCTCATGCAGGCTGGCGTGAGGTCTGGAGCAGGACAGGTAACTGGTAATGGCGCCTTGCTAGGTCGTAGCAAATGACGTAACTGAAGGCTATGCTAACTATCGTCTCGGCAAATGAGAGCGTATTTTGTCAGTGAACCATCGCTAGCAAAGTCGGTTGTACAACTGGGGCGAGTGCTAGGAAGTCTCTCTAGACCTGCCGTGTGGCGGCGCTCGGTCTGCAATCACTGATAGTGGCGACACGCGGGTCCGACGTATACTAACGGACCGCGGCTGATTTAAAGGCTACCACCTAGCAAGTGTGGTGTCTGGCGGTGATACCACACTTCCGTAATCCTTTCTTCTATTTCTTGCCCTAAAACCGGATTCCAAATCGCCTTCATTATTAGATTTTTCATCTCCCTATACGTACTGAATTACCCATTCAGTATCCTCATACTCTCCCTTTATGCTCATCTGCCGCTTGCAACGTTGGCATATAAGCCTGAACTACCATTGTCTCCATTGTTTGCTGTCGAGTCTGATGAAACAACCATATCACTGAACTGTTCACAGTGGCTCATCCTGCGCCGTGTTTTCCTATTCAAAACTAATCCTACTCCCGTTATAACATTTTCTCTTGCTGTTCATATTATCCTACACTCGTCTGACCAGAAAATACTTGTCTTCTTTCTATTTAATTTCACCGACCCCCCCCCCCCCCACACGTAGGTTAAACCCTTCCATTTCTCTCTCCGTATTTTTCAAACTTTGTAAGTGCGTTAAAATTCCCGACGTTCCGTGTTCAGACTCGTAGAATAATATCCCGTCGTTGGTTATTCCATACTTTTCTCACGATCGCCGCTCCCTTGGCAGTTCCCTCCCAGAGATCTGAATGGGGGACTAGTCCAGCATCTTTTGCCAATAGATACCATCATGACGCTTTTTCAGTTTACAGGCAGCATGTCCTGTGATACGCCTTGTGTGTCTATAATGCAGGTGTTTTCATTGACTTCTGCATCCTGATGTCATTGGGCATTGGTGATTGTAACGCCTTTGAGGGCAGTTTCACACGCAAAGAGCAACAGCACCCTCAACCTTTGTCCGCTCCTCCGCCCTCTTTAAGGCCACTGAGAGAGCGAGGATGACTTCTTATGCCGAAAGTCTTTGGCTGCCATTGTTGCTGACTTTTAATCTGAATTTAAGTGGTAGCTTGGTTCGAACGCGGGACGTTTCGATCAGTACCATTGAAAGCCCTTATTACCATCTAGGTGTGTCACACATGAGAAATCTTGTGCATTCTCTTCTTTTCTGACTGGAGGCAGTTACTGAAGACAGTCATACAATGGTAGTTTCTCTCTTTCTGTGTGTGTGTGTGGGGGGGGGGGGGGGGAGTAATGTTTTGTCAAGTGCTTGCTTTACTATGCAATGACAACATTTTTTTATCCATCTATATGGTAGTGAACAGGAAATAAAACATACTTTACAATTTGATTGTGCTGGAGCGTCAAATCTTTAGTAGGATGGATCTCCCAGTAGTATAACAGAAGATATTTTCTCGTGTGTTGAAACGCTTCACAGCATGCCGAATCTTCCAGAAATTATCTGTATATTCCTTCACTTGTGGATTCTACCGAAAACCTACCTCTCTCTCTCTCTCTCTCTCTCTCTCTCTCTCTCTCTCTCTCTCTCTCTCTCGGACGTGTGAGTTATCTTGCTGATTGCATTATACTTCGCGCACTTACCTGTCCTAGCTGCCTTCGTGAAAGTTAAACTTTATTCCAAAGGTTCAGTACTATACCTCTAATCTCAAAGATTCTGCACTCTAACCTGGATAGTAGTTTGGCTGCCACCTCTTGCAAATGATTTTTTTTTAAATTCCGCAGGGACGTTATCTGTATCTTCTGTCTTGTTTGAGTGCAAATCTTTTTAATCTGTGCTAAACTCTGACTAATGTTGATTGCCCTGCGGCTTCCAAATAGACACCGTTTTCTTATTCCATCATAGCATACATACCCTCCTTCAAGTAGACGACCTCAATCTACTGTTTTACCCTCTCCGCTCCCTCTGCATTTAAGTAGAATTCCTATTACACTCTCAATGTTACCTTGAACTTAACCGATACTTACTTTGACTTCTGTCAGTGGAACTACTACCGATGATGAGTTTTTTTAGATTAGTTTATAATTTTCGTGCAATCATACCTTTTCGGTTTCCTTGCATTTGCTATTGACTTAATTTATAAGCACCTTCTGTTTTTGTCTTTATTTTTTCAGAACCGAGCGACGTGGCAAAGGCAGTGGTAAGACTGGACAAGTATTCTGGGGATGTCGGTTCAAATCCAGTTTGGCCACCCAGTCGTAGGTTAATCGAGATTTCCCTAAATTGCTTACAGCAACATGATGATGGGATTGCTCTGTTGAGGGGGCGAGACAGATTTCCTTCCCACGTTCGAGTCTGTGCTCCGTTTGTAATGATATCATCTTTAAATCACATTCCAATCTCACTTTCTTTCCTCCTTTCCCAGAGCATATAACGACTTTTTGCATAACGTCGAAGAAAGTGGTAAAAATTTAAATTCTGTGTACCATCTAGTGTCCTTCCTGAATTGACGAGGCGATTTTAATATGTGATATGTTCCGTCCAGTTATTCACTGTCTGTTTTGTGTTTAATACGTATTTGTCTGTTTCTTCTGTGGAAATATTTGAAGAGCCAAAGAAACTGGTACACCTGCCTAATACCGTTCAGGTGCTCCTCGAGCACACACAAGTGCCGCAACATGACGTGGCAGGGACTCGACTAATACCCAAAGTAGTGCTGGAGAGAATTGACACCATGAACCTGCAGGGCTGTCCATAAATTCGTAAGAGTATGAGGGGGTGGAGATCTCTTCTGAACAGCACGTTGCAAGGCATCCCCAGATATGCTCAATAATGTTCGTGTCTGGGGAGTTTGGTGGCCAGCGGAAGTGTTCAAACTCGGAAGGGTGTGCCTGGAACCACACTGTAGCAATTCAAGACTTTGTGCATTCTGACGGACTTGTGGGATGGCGCATTGTCCTTCTGGAATTGCCCATGGATATTAATCGATGCAGGTGATGACAGGATGCTTACATAGGTGTCACCTGTCAGAGTGGTATCTGGACACATCATGGGTCCCACATCACTCCAACTGCACACGTCCCACACCATTACGCGCCTCCACCAGCTTGAACAGTCCCCTGCTGACATGCAGGATGCATGGATTCGTGAGATTGTCTCTATACCCGTACACGTCCATCCGCTAGATACAATTTAAAACGAGACTCGCCCGACCAGGCAACGGTACAATATCTGTGTTGACGGGTCCACGAGAGGCGTAAAGCTTTGTGTCGTGCAATCATCAAGGGCACACAAGTGGGCCTTCGGCTCCGAAAGTCCATATCAATTATGTTTAGTTGAATAGTTCGCACCCTGACACTTGTCGATGGCCCAGGATTGAAATCGGAAGCAGTTGCCGGAATGGTTGTACTTGTCACGTTGAGAGATTCTCTTCAGTCGTCGTGGGTTCATTTCCTGCAGGATCTTTTTCCGGCCGCATGGATATCGGAGATTCCTGATATTCACGGCACACTCGTGAAATGGTCGTATGGGGAGATCACCCTTTCATCGCTACCTCGGAGATGCTGTGTCCCATCGCTCGTGCGCAGACTATAACACCACGTTTAGAATCACTTAAATCTTGATAACCTGCCGTTGTAGCAGCAGTAAGGCATCTAACAAACGCGCCAGACAATTGTCTTGTATAGGCGTTGCCGACCGCAGCGCCATATTCTGTCTGTTTTCATTTCTCTGTATTTGAATACACGTGCCTTTACCAGTTTCTTTGGCGCTTAAGTGTAAAATTATCTGAAGAACTTGATTAACCTGAACTGCTATATTATACAGGGTCATTACAAATGATTGAAGCGATTTCACAGCTCTATAACAACTTTATTATTTGAGATATTTTCACAATGCTTTGCACACACATACAAAAACTCAGTTTTTTTTAGGCATTCACAAATGTTCGATATGTGCCCCTTTAGTGATTCGGCAGACATAAAGCCGATAATCAAGTTTCTCCCCCACTCGGCGCAGCATGTCCCCACCAATGAGTTCGAAAGCATCGTTGATGCGAGCTCGCAGTTCTGGCACGTTTCTTGGTAGAGGAGGTTTAAACACTGAATCTTTCACATAACCCCACAGAAAGAAATCGCATGGGGTTAAGTCGGGAGAGCGTGGAGGCCATGACATGAATTGCTGATCATGATCTCCACCACGACCGATCCATCGGTTTTCCAATCTCCTGTTTAAGAAATTCGGAACATCATGATGGAATGCGGTGGAGCACCATCCTGTTGAAAGATGAAGTCGGCGCTGCCGGTCTCCAGTTCTGGCATGAGCCAATTTTCCGCGGGCTACGCGTGAAACTTGCCCGCACGTGTTCAACAGTTTCTTCGCTCACTGCAGGCCGACCCGTTGATTTCCCCTTACAGAGGCATCCAGAAGCTTTAAACTGCGCATACCATCGCCGAATGGAGTTAGCAGTTGGTGGATCTTTGTTGAACTTCGTCCTGAAGTGTCGTTGCACTGTTATGACTGACTGATGTGAGTG
This sequence comes from Schistocerca cancellata, assembly GCF_023864275.1. NCBI lineage: Eukaryota > Metazoa > Arthropoda > Insecta > Orthoptera > Acrididae > Schistocerca > Schistocerca cancellata. Next base: position 130,137,762 of record NC_064635.1, read on the forward strand.
CATTTCAAGCACGACATACGCTTTCTCGGCTCCTGTCGCCATTTTGTCTCACTGCGCTCTCGAGCGCTCTGGCCGCAGAAACCTGAAGTGCGGCTTCAGCCGAACAAAACTTTGAGTTTTTCTACGTATCTGTAGTGTGCCGTGACCATATGTCAATGAATGGAGCTACGGTGAATTTATGAAATCGCTTCAATCATTTGTAATAGCCCTGTGTGTGTGTGTGTGTGTGTGTGTGTGTGTGTGTGCGCGCGCGCGCAAACATTCTAACATACGCATATCATTGTACATTAGTGGTGTGGCTGTCGGTGGAGAGGGGAGTATATGATCTTGACAGTTGTACGTATACTGGAAAATAATTGTCATTTCTTCCAGATGAAACGACCTCTGCACACCTTCTGAACCGTAATACGCAGAAGGCATCGAGTGACACTTCTTCCGGCGTAACTGTACTTCCATCGAGAGAGCTGTTAGATACAAACGATGATGTCAAAACACATTTGGTGAAATGTTTGTTTTGTGACAAGGATGTTCCCGTCGGTGAAATCCATCTCCATTACGACGTGTGTTTGGTTAATGACGACTCTGGTTTCACCAAGACATCAGAAACAGAAGGTGAAACAGTTTCTTGCCCAATGTGTGACGCCCAAGTTACAAGAGGTACACTGGACAACCATCTGGAAGCTTGCGTTCCTTGCATTTCCAAGGCGGAAACTAACTTTGTTGAAGATTCAGACAGCGACTTAGATGAAGATTCTGAAAGCGTGTCCAGTGACGAGCTAGTCCTGTGTACGCTGTGCATGAACTTCGTGAGGGAGGATCTGATGACGATTCACAGTGAAGAATGCTTTCCTGCTGATAGTGGCATAGAGACAGTACTATAGCAGCCGATCTGATTCGTGTTTGTTGATACGAAGCCACTGGTGAATCAGTTGCCAAGTTTCTTATGCAGTAACTAGGTATTGTTCCCGACGAAAACTGTTGCTATAGTTCACTTGTAGCAGATTTATGTTTCCACATATCCGCCGAAACCACTGCAGCGATTTCAACCAAACTTTGTACACATATCCTTTACTGTCGCGCAACAGACAAGGAGATGCTGAGAAACTGCCACGTCATGCATGTCTTTTAAATATATTGCTTCTGAGGACTGACTATATTAGCAGTAAATTTCCCAGACAGTATGCATGGCTTTTTTAAAGGTGTTAGGGCGATTCCCGGAAGTGCTAATGGAACACTTGGGGGTCACCAGTAAAACTGAGTATACCATTCAGTTGAGTGATCTGCTCCTAAGATGGAGATAAGGTAGATGGTTGGTAAAATGCTGGTGGAGGGAATAATTAGACCATCTGTCTCCCTATGCCATACCTATGTGACCAGACCTCAAGAGCAATAAAAAGTTTTTTTTTTTTTAAATCTGTCCCATTGCTCGATTTGCATAACTCTTTTCCTTGGTTGTATGGGCTAAGAATTTTGCTGTCTTCGATCCCTCTCCCTCGCCCTCTCCCTCTCCCTTATTTTTTTTTCGTCATCAGTCTTCTGACTGGTTTTATGCAGTCCGTCACGAATTCCTCTTCATCTCAGAGTAGCACTTGCCACCTATGTCCTCAGTGATTTGCTGGATGTATTCCAATCTTTGTCTTCCTCTACAATTTTTGACCTCTACAGCTCCCTTTAGTACCATGGAAGTCATTTCCTGGTGTGTCAATAGACGCCCTATCATCCTGTCCCTTCTCCTTGTCAGTGTTTTCCTCATATTTCTTTCCTCTCCGATCCTGTACCGAACCTCCTCATTCCTTACCTTATCAGTCCACCTAATTTTCGATGTTTGTCTGTAGCACCATACCACAAATGCTTAGATTCTCCTCTGTTCCAGTTTTCCCACAGTCCCTGTTTCACTACCATACAATGCTCTGCTCCAAATGTACGTTCTCAGAATCTCTTCCTCAAATTAAGGCCTATGTTTGATAGTAGTACACTTCTCTTGGCCAAGGATATCCTATTTCCCAGTGCTAGCCCGCTTTTTCTATCGTCATTGCTCCACCCAGCTTTGGTTATTTTGCTGCCTAGATAGTAGAAGTCCTTAACGTCATCCACTGCATGACCATCGGCCCAGATGTTAAGTTTCTCGCTGTTCTCGTTTCTACTACTTCTCATTACTTTCGTCTTTCTTCGATTTACTCTCAGTTCATATTCTGCACTCATTAGACTGTTGATTCCATTCAGCAGATCATGTAGTTCCTCTTCACTTTCACTCAGGATAGCAATATCATCAGCGAATCGAATCATTGATATCGTTTCACCTTGAAGTTTAATTCCACTCCAGAACCTTTCTTTTATTTCCATCATTGCTTCCTCGATGTACAGATTGAACAGTAGGGTCGAAATACTATATCCTTGTCTTACACCCTTTTTAATACGAGCACTTCATTATTGGTCGTCCACTCTCATTATTCCCTCGTGGCTGTTGTACATACTGTATATGACCCTACCCTCCTTACAGCTTACTCCCTACTTTTTCAGAATTTCTAACATCTTGCACCACTTTACATTGTCAAACGCTTTTTCCAGGTCGACAAATCCTATGAATGTCTTGATTTTTCTTTAGTCTTGATTCCATTATTAGCCGCAACGTGAGCATTACCTCTCTCATGCCTTTACCTTTCCTAAAGCCAAACTGATCGTCGTCTACTGCATCCTCACTTTTCTTTTCCACCCTTCAGTATATTAGTCTTGTAAGCAACTTGGATGCATGAGCTGTTAAGCTGATTGTGCGATAATTCTCGCACTTGTCTGCTGTTGCTGTCTTCGGAATTGTGTGGATTATGGTTTTCTGTAAGTCACATGGCATGTCGCCAGACTCATATATTCTACAGACCAACGTGAATAGTCGTTTTGTTGCAACTTCTCCCAATGATTTTAGTAATTCTGATGGAATGTGTTATCTATCACTTCTGCCTTATTTGATCTTAATCCTCCGAAGCTCTCTCAAATTCTGATTCTAATACTGGATTCCATGTCTCTTCTAAATAGACTCCTGTTTATTCTTCTATCACATCAGACAAATCTCCTCCCTTATAGAGGCCTTCAGTGTACTGTTTCCACCTATCGGCTCTCCCTACTTTGCATTCAACAGTGGAATTCCCGTTGCGCTCTTAATGTTACCACCTTTGCTTTCAATCTGACTTTCCTATATGCTGAGTCACTCCTTCAGACAATCACTTATTTTTCGATGTCTTCACATTTTTCCTGCAGCCATTACGTCTTAGCTTCCCTGCACTTCCTATTTATTTCAATCCCCGGTGAATTGTACACTCCTGGAAATTGAAATAAGAACACCGTGAATTCATTGTCCCAGGAAGGGGAAACTTTATTGACATATTCCTGGGGTCAGATACATCACATTATCACACTGACAGAACCACAGGCACATAGACACAGGCAACAGAGCATGCACAATGTCGGCACTAGTACAGTGTATATCCACCATTTGCAGCAATGCAGGCTGCTATTCTCCCATGGAGACGATCGTAGAGATGCTGGATGTAGTCCTGTGGAACGGCTTGCCATGCCATTTCCACCTGGCGCCTCAGTTGGACCAGCGTTCGTGCTGGTCGTGCAGACCGCGTGAGACGACGCTTCATCCAGTTCCAAACATGCTCAATGGGGGACAGATCCGGAGATCTTGCTGGCCAGGGTAGTTGACGTACACCTTCTAGAGCACGTTGGGTGGCACGGGATACATGCGGACATGCATTGTCCTGTTGGAACAGCAAGTTCCCTTGCCGGTCTAGGAATGGTAGAACGATGGGTTCGATGACTGTTTGGATGTACCGTGCACTATTCAGTGTCCCCTCGACGATCACCAGTGGTGTACGGCCAGTGTAGGAGATCGCTCCCCACACCATGATGCCGGGTGTTGGCCCTGTGTGCCTCGGTCGTATGCAGTCCTGATTGTGGCGCTCACCTGCACGGCGCCAAACACGCATACGACCATCATTGGCACCAAGGCAGAAGCGACTCTCATCGCTGAAGACGACACGTCTCCATTCGTCCCTCCATTCACGCCTGTCGCGACACCACTGGAGGCGGGCTGCACGATGTTGGGGCGTGAGCGGAAGACGGCCTAATGGTGTGCGGGACCGTAGCCCAGCTTCATGGAGACGGTTGCGAATGGTCCTCGCCGATACCCCGGGAGCAACATTGTCCCTAATTTGCTGGGAAGTGGCGGTGCGGTCCCCTACGGCACTGCGTAGGATCCTACGGTCTTGGCGTGCATCCGTGCGTCGCTGCGGTCCGGTCCCAGGTCGACGGGCACGTGCACCTTCCGCCGACCACTGGCGACAACATCGATGTACTGTGGAGACCTCACACCCCACGTGTTGAGCAATTCGGCGGTACGTCCACCCGGCCTCCCGCATGCCCACTATACGCCCTCGCTCATAGTCCGTCAACTGCACATACGGTTCACGTCCACGCTGTCGCGGCATGCTACCAGTGTTAAAGACTGCGATGGAGCTCCGTATGCCACGGCAAACTGGCTGACACTGACGGCGGCGGTGCACAAATGCTGCGCAGCTAGCGCCATTCGACGGCCAACACCGCGGTTCCTGGTGTGTCCGCTGTGCCGTGCGTGTGATCATTGCTTGTACAGCCCTCTCGCAGTGTCCGGAGCAAGTATGGTGGGTCTGACACACCGGTGTCAATGTGTTCTTTTTTCCATTTCCAGGAGTGTATTTCTGTATTCCTGAATTTCTCTCAACGTTCTTATACTTTCTTCTTTCCTTGGTGAGCTGAAGTATTTCTTCTGTTACCCATTATTTCTTCACAGTTTCCTTCTTTGTACCTATGGTTTTCTTTCCAGTGCTATGACTGACCGGTTGGAGATGTACATACATACACACATGTGTATTTCACTTCAACTGTACTACCTATTGAACTATTCCTTATTGTTGTATGTATAGCCTTAGAGAACTTAAAGCGTGTTTCGTCGTTCCGTAGTACTTCAGTATCCCACTTCTTTGCGTATTGGTCCTTCCTGACTAACGTCTTAAATTTCAGCCTACTCTTCATCACCACTATATTGTGATTTGAGTGTATATCTGCTCCTGAGTACGCCTTACGATCCAGTATCTGATTTCAGAATCTCTGCCTGACTGTGATGTAATCTAATTGAAATCTCGTATCTCCTGGCCATTTTCTAGGTATACTACCTCCTCCTGTGATTCTTGAACAGAGGGTTCGCTATTACTAGCTGAAACTTGTTACAGAACTCAATTAGTGTAGCTCCTCTCTTATTCCTTGTCCCAAGCCCATATCCTCATGTAACTATTTCTTCTACTCCTTCCCCTACAACTGCACTCCAATCCCCCATCTCCTTTTACATACTGTATTATCCTTTCAATATCCTCATACTTTCTTGGACTTAACAAGAATATGATCAAATTTCTTTGGGTGAAGAATCTAAACTGGTGACTGCATTTACCAACTGGAATTTGAGTATAACCGGATGCCCTTTGGTCTTGCCACAAGAGTGTGAGTGTTTCATTCATTAGATTCTGTTTTGAGAGACCTTAAACATAAATGCGTTCAAAACTATCTTGACGACGTTTTGATCTGTAGCTGCACGTTTGACGATCATTTGTTGCATATTGCTCAGGTCCTGGAAAGGCTGCATATGTCTAGTCTCACTGTTAAACCTTCTAAAGTCAGTTGAGCGTGTACGGAGATATCCTTTTTGGGGTGTATACTTTCTGCTGAAGGAATTCATATCAATCAGTGACGGACTCTAGCAGTACAGAAATTTCCTGTATCCAATAGCAATAAGGAAATCACTAGATTCGTCGGTATCGCGAACTTTTTTACAAGATTGTACCTTATTTTTCACCATTGGCCACGCCTCTTAACCAGTTAATGAAGAAAGGGGAGAACCTTTTATTTGAGGATCATCCCAGCAGACATCCTTTGACGCTATAAAAACGGCTTTAGCCTGTGGAGCTGTTTTGGAGTGTCCTGTTTTAATTGCCAGTTTATCCTGCAGACTGATGCAGGATAAACGGGAAGGCTTGCTAGGTGGGCGGTGCAGGTATCAGCTTTTTCCTTCAATGATTGACACATTAGGGGAACTGATAGTCAAGTAGGCGATGCCCTGAGCTGGAGGTTTCAACCCGAGAAGGAACTGGAAGAGTTGGGGCCCAAAGAATTTGTGTGTTTGCGCTATACTTTTGGAGGTACCTGACCTATTTGACAATCTGGGCACTAGACACGACAATGACCCACAGTTAAGCGCCATTAAGGGCCGTTTAGAAGTGAGGGAGGTGGTTGCTGGATATCTATTGAATAAGGTAATCTTGTGTTATATTACCTGTCATGATGGAAAACCTAAGTTTTGCCTGCCACATAATTTGGTTCCTGCCATATTTAAGTATTTTGTGGGGCACTTGGTTATCTTTAAGACACCTGTGGACACGAAGGAGAATTTAATGTAGCCAAACTTAAGTAAGGGGGAAAGGTGGTTGGTTAGCCAATGCAAGAGTCCTTTAGAACTAAACCTGGTTGTAATTCCAAGAAAGGTGCATTAAGTTTTGATAGGGTGGAACACCCTATGGAAAAGCTTCATGTTGACTTTGTAGATCCCCTCCAACACAGTAAGCAGATAAATAAGTAATTATTGGTTGTAGTTGATGCATTCTCTCATTTTGATTGTTTCAGAGTACAGCAAGCACAGCTGTGACCACGATCCAATGTTTGTCTAAGGTTTTCTCCTATTTTCGGGCATCTTGGATGCTAGTGAGGGATCATTCTCAAGCCTGTCTATTGAAGGAGTTTAAGAAGTTTTGTTTCGACAGTGTCATTTGCCATGTAACTACTACAATATACTACCCACAGAACTCGCTTGCAGAGCACATGAATCACAATGTGAAATCTGTGTTTTTCATACTTCATTGTATGGTGGGACTAGTCAATAGGATGGATGACTCTTGTATTGAATACTGCACAGTATGAGGCTCATTGATCTACACCTACTACTCTGTCTGCTTGTGTTACTTCTCCATTGTCTAAAATCAGGTCTATCAAAGACGTGCTGTCCACTGATGGTAGTCTTGAAACCATAAGCAAGAATTGGCAGGCCATTAGGAATAATATCTTGTGTGCACATAGAAGGGAGGCTGCACTCTACAACAATAGTAGATGTCCCATTACTATGCACATCAGCAGTCAGATTTCTTTGAAAAATTTTTGGGGGCAGGGTAAAGGTGCTGATAAAATTGCATCCAAAATGGTGCCCCATTCTTTGGTTCCCTATGAAGTGACCAAGCTTCTTTCCCCAGTTACTTCCTGGTTTGTGAAACATCTGGCAGTAAACTGATAAGGGCACACTTTACACAATTGAAGGTAGTAAACAACTAGGGTATGGGGGCGCAGTGCGGTAATGGTGTCACGATCTCCTCCCTGAGAGTTTCTATTTAAAAAGGAGGGGAGGGAGGGGGGGGAAGATGTGTCATTCATGGAGCACTCCCAAATGTTAGTTCGTGTTTACCCAACTTTGTGCATGGTCCACCAGGTGATGCGTGGGGGTCAACAAAGCGTTTTTGGGTTAGCAGTGGCATGAGGAAGGTGACAAACCAGGTTGGTGCTGGAAGCAGACTTTTGTGTTGGAAAAGTCTTGCCTGGACCTGGTGCAATAGTGCAGCCCTTTTGGGGTTCAGAGCTGTTTGTTTGAAAGAACCATCTCTTCTAGATCCAAATGTTCACTGGTCACAGGGTACCGGTGTCCGTAGATGTGTTGATGGTGAACAGTGTCTATGCTTTCAGACCTTTTATCCATTGTCTGTTGGTCAAAGCAAAGCTGGAAGGTCTTACAGCCTCCACTACATTGTTGCTGCTCCCTGTATGCATTTATGGACAAGCACTTGTGCACTCCATGTGAAACTGAGTAGTTCTACTGTTCAGTAGCTGATGATCTGTTTTTTTTTCTGTTCATTTTGTAAACACTGTCACTGATCATTGAGTATGCCACCGTTTTGAGAGAGAGAGAGAGAGAGAGAGAGAGAGAGAGAGAGAGAGAGAGAGAGAGAGAGAGAGAGAGAGAGAGAGAGAGAGAGAGAGAGAGACTGGCTGTAACTGATTTATGTCTCAGGTTTTATCATGCCAATTTAATGATGTGGGTAGTGTATCAATAAGAAGTGTATATGGGACAGAACTGTGAAATAAAATAAAAGTGCAAGCTTACCACACTGTAAACTCACTGAGGCAGCTGTGGATGAATTATAATGCTGCAGGTCAGTCCTTAAGAAGTCACCTTTTTCACCTGAACAATTTTTGTCTCCTTATTTAACATTAATCTGAAGGCGCTCTGCACCTAAGCTTGTTCTGAAATTGTCTGGTACTTCTATATAGTACTTGTGAAAATCTTAAACTGTGTCACGAGCAAACTTGGTGTGCATAAAACTTGAGTAGGGGTCCCTATGTAATTTTTCTGGTGTATTTTAAGTTCGGTTGCTTAATTTATTTTATCAGAAGTGTGTATTGAAATTTCAGTTGACATTAGTTTATCATTACAAATTCTGTTTAATGGTTTACAATATGCATTTTTGAGATAGATTTGTAGATTTAAATTTTAATATAAAGTAGTTATATAGATTCACCTGAAACTTTTAACTGATGTCATTATAATTGTCTTAAGCTTAATTTTGACATCATTGTATTGGTGTTATTTGCCATAGATATTGGACCATAGTTCAAATTTAATCAAAGGTATTGTAATAAGTCATTTTTTGGATATGTTAAACAGTTTCAACATGTCACCACATATAAATAATTCAACTAGGATAACAAACACCTCCAATAGCCTCATAATAACATTTTCTCAAATATGTTAACAACTGACAGAGGTGACAAACATAGATTTAGGATTGTCTGACCACAATGCTCTCACAATTGAAATCCCTTTAAGGTCAAAGGAAGTTAAGGCGTAAATAATATGTACAAAAGAAACTTCTCTGTGGACAGCTGTCATCAGTTCATAAGTATCTTAGAAAATGAAAATTTGTTAGATGTTAGGAAACAACCAAGTACAGATGAGGCATATAGTGTATTTGAAAATATCTGAAGATGGCCTTGTAAGCCGAAAACTGGTTAGCAGTAAAAGTGATATTGTGGAACAAAAGCAAACTGGTGCTTTTCATTTATTATTATATGATGAACTTTGATATGTGTTTTCCAAAGAAACTTACCTAAATCTACTGGACACACAGTCAAGTTCTTGGATGACTCTTGACATTAAGAAATCATGTGAAAACATGAAAAAACTGAATTCAGAGTTGAGGGGGTGTGCAGATACTGATTTTATAGAATATGTAAAAAGGTATAGGAAAATATACTGCAGAGTAATTTCAAATGCAAAGTTACTAAGTAATTATATGGAAATAAAACAGTCCAGAAATAAAACTAAAATAGCATGGGAAATTGTGAGTAAAGAAACTGCAGTACCTATCAGAGATAAGGAAATTATTCTAAAAGATGAGGAGAATAAAATGGTAGATAAATATGCCATGCCTAATTATATAAATAATTACTTTTTAAATGTACCCCAGATATTAAGCAGGAGTTTTGGGGAGCAGATTAAGATGGCGGCACCCAAGGCAGTCAGCAGTATGATGGCAGTCCCAACAAACAAAAAGGAAGTTTTAAGTGATTAAAAGTCTGAAGTCCAAGATGTCACCTGGAGTAGATGAGGTGCCAATAATACTAGTAAATAAAACAGCTAATCAAATAGCGAAACCATTGGCACATGTAGCAAACTTGTCAATGGGCGTGTTTCCACAGAAACTGAAAATTTCTGAAGTCATTCCCCTGTTAAAAAAGGGTGCTAAGCTTAAAATAGAAAACTACAGACCTGTCTCACTTCTCCCAACTTTCTTTATGGTTTTAGAGATACTAATGAAATATAGTGTCACACATTATCTTAATACCCACAATCTGATAAAGAATAATCAGCTTGGATTTCAAGCTGGGAGAAGTACCAAAACAGCTGCACTAGAATGCACAAAAGAAATAATCAGTACAGTGGAAGAGGGAAAAAGTGTAGTCGGGATAAACCTAGATTTGTCAAAAGCCTTTGACACTGTTGACCACAGCATACTTTTGGAAAAGCTTGAAGCTATAGGTATCAGAGGACTGGTAAAAAAGTGGTTTTAGTCATATCTGGAAAAGAGGATGCAGGTGCTTGAAATTACAGCACCAAATATTAACCAAAAAATCAAAATAAGATCAGATCCAAGGAAATGTATTAGGCCCCTTGCTGTTCCTCATTTACATTAATGATATTCAGGTGTCAGAGAAGAGCTAGAATCATGTTATTTGCTGATGACACTAGTCTAATAGTTAGTGATATGAAGCAGTCATTGCACAGTACTGTGGACCATGTCTTGCAAGATATACGAAAATGATTTAGTGCAAACAAGCTAACACTGAATGCAAAAAAACTAATTATGTGAAATATGGAAAAATAAGTGAACATGACAACCTAAATCCCACCATGGAGGGCAAACAACTTTAAAGAGTACAGTGTGCAAAATTCCTGAGTATGCACATGATAAGATAAACTGGAAGGACAATGTGGTGAGCTTAGCAACAAAACTAAATTCAGCATGTTTTGCACTTAGAATAATTTCAAGAGTTTATAGTAATGATTGTACCAGATTAGTATACAGTGAAACCTCTATATAACGTTTTTCAAGGGACCACAAATTCTGAACACTGTATAGAGGAAAACACTATAAAGAGGAAGGCTTCCAAATAATAATTATAGGGCATTACTGAAGATCAGGATACCACTAATCAGCTTTGACAAATGGTGCCATAGATGACGTTTTAAATTTTCACAACATATGATATTCATTGCAAATGATCAATGTATCAACTGATTATTTTTTTAAATTAAAACATGGGGCTCGGTAGGTGGATGGGTGAAAGTAAATGGATCAGTTTGTACAGTAAAAGGTTATAACACATTCTTAAGATTGACATCATTCTCCAAAGCTGACAGGTGGTATCCCATTCTTCAGTTGACCCAATTATAGAATATGAGCCCAATTTTGTTTATGATATACTGAACATATTACATAAAACACACTAAATGGGACAGATTAAAAAAGAATTAGTTACAGAAAAATTACTTAAATAATTAAATTATCAAATGGAACTTAAATTCGCACAAAACTCTAGGAAGCTAAGCAATCTGAAAATAACATACCTATGATTTTTTTTAAATATTCAAGCAGGCTTGCTTGTTTTCTGTTTCTCCTAGACTCTATGTCAATCATTTCTTGCTCCAAATGAGCAAGTTGAACTACTGTTCTGTCCTCAAGTCTATGGGCCATCATGTACCTCCTGAATGTTTCAAAGGCTTCAGCTGCCTTAGTATATGAGGGCACAGGGTCATCTTCCTTGTCACTGTCACTTTCACTACCACTATTACTCTCCAAGCTTCTCTCTACAGTCAGCTCCTCAATACTTTGTACTCCTGTGGTTGCCACGTTGTCATCCACAGCCACAAAGTCCTCAAAAGTGACAGAATCACTGCCTATTAATTGGCGAAACTCTTGCAAATCACTTGCAACTTCTTCCACAGGAGCTGCCATCTCATTCTCACAGAATCCCGCTTTTATGAAACAGTTTTTAATAGTTTCAGCACTTACTTCCCTCCACGAGTACATAATTAAATTTATTGCCTGTAAAATGTTCAGTTTCAGTTGTGAGCTTCGCTGGCTTCCCGGTTTTCTTCGGTCCATCAAATTCAAGGCCTTTTTTACAAGGGCTGTCTTATATTTAACCTTAAGGGCGTGTATTATGCCCAAGTCCAAAGGTTGCAGACGGCTGGTGCAGTTGGGTGGCAGGAAAATTACTTTAATATTTCTCAGAAAGGGTACGTCTGGTGGATGTGCCGCACATCTATCCACAAACAGCAGCACTTTTCTTGCAGCACTCGCCATTTTGGCGTCAAATTCTCTCAGAAAACGTAAAAATATTTCACTCGTCATCCATGCCTTGGCATTGTTTGTATATTTGCACGGAAACGTGGAAATGTTTTTGAAGCACCTCGGATTTTTTGGCTTCCCGATAACCAAAGTTTTCAGTTTTTCACTGCCATCAGCGTTTGTACACAACAAAACGGTAAGACGTTCCTTGCTCTTCTTACCGCCATGGCAATTTTCCCCACGAAAAGTAAATGTCTTATCCGGCATTAAATTGAAAAACATGCCGGTTTCGTCAGCTTTATAAATGTCACGCAGTTTGTAGCCTTGTATCAGATTAGGGAGAGTCTGTATCCACTGAGCTACAGTTGGTTCGTCCACACATTTACTTTCTCCACATTCCGATTTGTACACAACACCATGACTCTGTCTAAATTTATCAATCCATCCATTGGACGCCTTAAAATAGTCCATTCCTAACTGAAGTGATATTTGAGACGCCTTCTTCTTCAAAATAGTTCCGTTTATAGGAATGTTTGCAGCACGTCCTTGCTGAAACCAAGTTAATAAAACTTTCTCCATTTCGTCGTAAGTCGATTGTTTCAAACGCATACGTTTCGAATTTCCACAATTCTCAAACCCTTCCATTATCGACGATCTGTTTTTCACAATAGTGTTGAGTGTTGAAGGGGCCAGTCCCAATTGCTTCGCTAGCTCCACGCGACTCACGCCAGGAGATGCCTCCACTTTTTTAATAATAGAAACCTTCTCTTCCAGAGAAATATTCTTCCGCTTTTCATCCATGTCCACTGATGATAGCTTTAAAAAAAAAACGTTATATCGAAGACACACACTTACTAGGCACACGAACTGTTTGCTGCTCACCTCACACAACACCCTACTATAAGTACTAATACAAAGCATCGACTGAAATGGCGCCAAAAAGATCGCAAGCAGAATGTGCGTCACATGTCACGTGACCGGGTTTTGCCGCTGACATATGAAATACGCTGAGCGCGGGCTTTCCGAGCCAGTGCAAACTGTGAAACCACATAACGGAAAACGATGCGTCTACATCCAGTCACTTAAACATTATAAAGAGGTAAATAATTGACCAGGGTTCCAAAAATATGAGCTTTACATGGAGGAATCAGTAATATAGAGGAAACGCAGTAAAGAGGAAAATTTAACATTGTTTATATGGGCTTTTAGTCGGGACCGAAAAAAACGGACGTAACATAGAGGAAAACATTATATGGAGGAACGTTATAAAGAGGTTTCACTGTATTTTGGCTATTTTCAGTCCATTGCATCCTATGGGATAGTGTTCTTGGGAAAAACAAATTGTTGTCTAAATGAGATTTCCAAATTACAAAAACACACTATTCGGATAATGACCCAGAGCCCACCTCACACATTGTAGGCCCCTTTTCAAAGTATTGAAAATTTTAACAATTCAATCATTATACATTCTGAAATGTCTGTTGGTGATCAAAAGAAATCAGAACAAAATGAAAACCAATAAAGACTACCATAATTACGATACACGGCAATGCAAAGATCTCCACTTACAAGCTGAAACAGGGACCTGAACTCAGAAACATGTGTGTATCAAGGCATCAAACTTTTTAATGGAAAACATATCAAAGAGCTGGAAAATGAGGATAAATTTAAAACTATTATAAAGAATCACATGCTTGACAAATGTTATTACAGCATAAGTGAATATCTCTGCACAACTGTATAAGAATATATGTTTAAGTTAATGTGACAAATGAAATTACATCAATGAATATGTCTATCACGCACATAAGAAGAATAAGAACCACATGCTTATCAAATCTCACTACAGTATAAGTGAATAGCTCTGTTCAACTGTATAAGAATATATGGTATCATAAATGTGATAAATGGAATCGTATCATCAAGGAATAGGTCAGTCAAGCACGGAAGAAATTATAAGAACACTTATTAGTTGTATATTGTATTAAACATCAGATTCATATGAATTCAGCATAGAAATATTTTTGTAAAGATATTATATAGTTGTTAAAATGTATCCTGACAAATCCTGTATCACAAATGTGATCATTGTGATGATAATACATAAATAAATAAATAAATAAAATGGATTTGTTTTTCTTAGAAAAAGTGGGTGGGCAACGAGTGTTTTGTAAATGATTAGTAGGAATTATTTGTTAATAAATTTGTTTTAAAAACCTGTATGAATTAATGTTAGCCTGGCACCTTACCATTTCCTACAGCTTCTACCATAACACCTGAAGTATACTGCTACTGCACACATGCGCGCACGCGGCCTATTCTACCCCCCACCCCACCCCCTGCCACCACCCCCAGAGGTTTATGAATAAAGCCATTTTGTGTTACTGGGATCATTTTTGTGTCTTACCAGGTTATGCCAGCACTGTTCATATTTCTCAGCTCTTGAAGAGTGCCTGGCATAGGTGGAACAAAGACTCCGTCTTTTATGCATCCCCTCAGAAAAAATTACAAAGTATGAAGTCTGGTAACATAGGAAGCTAAAATAAATAAAAAGATCTTGTTGCCACCTCTTCAAATCCAAAGTTGAGGGATGGTGGTATTAAGATAACTCCACATATCAAAATGAAAGTGAGATGGGATGCTATCTTGCATAAAAACTGAAACACTGGAATTTTTGTGAAATTGAGGAAACAACCAATTTTGTAGCATGTTGAGGTATGACGTACCTGTCAGTTTCCTCCATAGCAAAAAAGGCCCATCAAGTTTGTGCACAGATTTTGTGACACCTGAATTTTGATGGTTTACCTTACTCTATTGATGAAACATCAATTCATCTGAAAAGATGAGTCATTTGGAAAAAGTGTCCTGAAATACTCTGGAAAACTGAAATGCAAAATTTGTACCTTCTGTTATGATCACTGGGATGCAATTGCTGCAGTAACTGCAAGTTGCAAGGCTTCATAGGCAGATGTTGTTTCAGAGCATATCATGCCATGGTTTGAGGATGCTGAAGTTCCTAGCCTACCGGTCTTATGGTTTTAGGAGAGCTCCTTGTAAATACATTTCGGATACACTCGACATTCTCGTCAGACGCGCATGGCCGACCAGTGCTCTTTGCTTTGCACATGAAACCAACTTCCAAGAACGTTATATGCCAGTCATAAATCTGTTTGTGCAGAGATGACTTCCTGCTGAATCATTGCACTTGAACAATGGTTTGCCTTTGTACAAATTCCAACATACAAAGTGATTTCTCTTGTGATGTGGTTGCCATGTTGCCACAAAGAAACAGTGCTGCTGTGTCAAGACTTTGAATCTTCATCTATCCAGTGGCATGTGCAATGTGTTCCCTTTTTTATAGTTGTCTGTAATAAACAATTGAAGTCTATTGTTTATTTTTTAATCACTCAGTACAATTACATTTCATTTCCTCATAGTAATCACTGTCAAAACCTGTTACCTTTTTCTAATTGTTGGGAAGCTGTTGGGGACTATTGCTAAGGTATTTTATGATGTTGACAGTGATGGAGTGCCCTGCTGTGGAAAGTATAGACGCCAAGTCAGGAAACCAGCAGCCTCAGAACGGGTCCATCAACTTCAGAAACAGAGGTCACAAAAACTCATTTCTGTTGAGTATGGAGGGTGTCCAAGACATCCCAACACTACTGGTGCAATAAGAGCTTGAAGCTGTCTGTGATATGACAGTGTGCAGTCATGCAACACAGTAGAGCAATTGTCTCTCAATCAAAATTTATATGGGTGTGCTGAACCTGGGTGAAGCTATTTATTCAACTGATGCTTCATTTCTCTCTCAGCCTCATGCCCATCTCTCATCAATGGTGACAATATGCTGCAGAAATAAGCCTCCTGTGTTGTGCTATCTGCCCAGGTGGATGCTGATAATGCATACTCCATGTATGCCCATTTATGTACGTCAGTGATTTGAGTCAATTTGGGATGCATTTTTCGTCATGTTAAGGTATTTCATCAGTACATGTCACATACTTTGATGGCTTATGCCAATCTCTCCATATAATTCCTGGACAGTCCATTGTCAGTATACAAAAATGAGGCTACTGACAATGTCAATCTGATTTTGTGGAATTAATAGCCAGCTTGTGGAGTGCAAATGTGCAGTCTCATTCCAACCTGCATGAATTGCTGTTACCTATCATGCAACCATCCTGTACGGTATAACCCATCTTCGCCACAGGCTTCCCACAATCCTCAGTAACATTCTGATGCATTTTTGCTACAAGTAAGCTTGAATGCTGATCACTTTTTGAAAAAATGCTTTAGGGTAATGAAATAGGCACTCTTCACTTCAACACACAATCAGCAACTCTCCCAATTGGATGTCCCTCACATGTATCCCACATATAAAAAACAGTGACACCTGACTGCTCCCATGTCCTGTTTCCACATTCCCGATCTCTTGTGGGTGTCTGGATTACACTGCTACCACTTTATTTGCAGCCCTCATATCTGTCAGCATCTGTTTTCTTTGGAATTGAAATTATTGTATACTTCTTGAAATCTGAGGGTATTTCACCTGTCTCATACATCTTGCTAACCAGATGGAAGAGTATTGGCATGACTGGCTCTGTATACTCCTTACATCTTTTGCTTTCCCCTCTTTGGTCAGGACTGGTTTTCTATCTGAGATCTTGATATTAATACAAGTGGAACTCTTTCCCCCAAAGGTTTCTTTAATTTTCCTGTAGGCCGTATCTATTTTATCCCTAGTAATATATGCTTCTATGTCCTTACATTTGTCTTCTAGCCATTTCTGCTTAGCCATTTTGCACCTCCTGTCTATCTTATTTTTGAGACGTTTATATTCCTTTTTGTCTGCTTCATTTACTGCATTTTTATACTTTCTCCTATCATGAATCAAATTCAATATCTCTTGTTACCCAAGTATTTCTGCTAGCTCTCGTCTCTTTACCTATTTGATCCTCTGCTCGCTTCACTATTTCATGTCTCAAAGCTACCCACTCTTCTTCTTCTACTGTATTTCTTTGCTCTGTTCTTGTCAATCATTCCGTCTGAAACTCTCTACAACCTCTGGTTCTTTCAGTTTATTCAGGTTCCACCTCCTTAAATTCCTACATTTTTCCAGTTTCTTTAGTTTTTATACAGTTTGTAAACATTATATTGTGGTCAGAGTTCACATCTGTCCCTGGAAATGTGTTACAATTTAAAACCTGGTTCCTAAATATGTCTTACCATTATGTAATCAATCTGATATCTTCCGGTGTCTCCAGGTCTCTTCCAAGTATACAACCTTCTTTCATGATTCTTAAGCCAAGTGTTGGCAATGATTAATTTATGCTCTGTACAAAATTCTACCAGGTGGCTTCCTCTTTCATTCCTTACCTCCAGTCCATATTCACCTACTACTTTTCCTTACAAAATTCCAGTCCACCATCACTAATTCTCTCTTTTACATTTCTGCAGAAAAAGAAGATACATGTGCCATTCAATAAAGCCTAACTTTTGTGTTGAAAGTGGTGTTTATTGATCTTCATGGATTATGTATTCTTGCCCACTGTGTGAGCCCCTTAGATGGGTGCCTCCATGGCCAATTGCATTTTTCACATTGTGTTTTGTTTTGGATATATATGATGTGGCATTTTTAGGTGGGACACCATGTATATTTTGTATACAGGTTGTCCCAGGAAGAAAGTTAATACTCAGGGGTATAACAGAAACAATCATTCAAGCCATAAAAGTACAGTAAACATTGGCTCTGAAATGCATACCTTCACAGCTGAGTGAGCACTTCTTTCATCATCGATACTGTGAAAAAGTCTCTTGTACAGCCAGACCTCTGTTTCCTTCTATTTGGAGGAGGTAGTATGGATCAAAACAAGATATATTGTCTTGTACACATGGGCTCTAACATGCATAACTTAAGAGCTATGAGCACTTGTTCAGTAGAAGGGATATGTTTCCCAGTAACAAAGATGAACGAGTGCACATAGCTCTTAAGGCATGCACTTTAGAGCCCATGTTTACTGGATTTTTTCCCCCCCTCCATACTACCACAAGAGTTCTGTTTCACAGCAGCAAAGATGAACAAGTGTTCATAGTTCTTATGGTGTGCATTTTAAAGCCCATGTTTAATAGACTTTTCTGCTTAAAGTGGTCATTCCTGCCATATCTGTGACTGACCATTTCTCCTGGTGCACAGTGACTCCTGTTTTCCTCCTCCTGGTTCTACTGTAATATGATATTAGCTTGTATCAGTTCAATTTCAGTGATTTCTATTTGGTGTTCTAACAAGCACAAAACAGATTTTTATTTCCTTCTATGAGCACTATAACTGGAGTCATGACTGATGGTGAATGAGTTTAGGCTTGTTCCGCGCACCTATGTCACATGTTGTCTGACACCCAATGAGCACTCAGTAGTGTTCTGAGGGCTCTGGTGTGAATGTTGCAGCCAATGGGAGCCTTAAACACAATCATAGTGAATTATGTAGTGAATTTTTGTTCCATTTCTTGTATATTGTCATCACTGATAGTGAGTGGTACACGATAAATTCCAAATAAATAAGCAAAAGACATAATTTGCAGGATATATGCTTTCTTCAAGCACAAATAATGTGTATACATCACCATAACTGACATTAGGAACTGGCAACATGAACTGCCGTTGTTCATAAATCTGGTTATACATGTTCATCTGTTTCATTAATGCAGCTTCTGATGTTCTGATAGAAGATACTAAATCAATGTTCTTTAATATCATTGACTTTGACCAAGCTACACCTTACATCTTATTGGTGACAGTTTCATTGAAATGTAGTTATTTTTGATCCATCATAAATATTTAACAATATATCTCTTATACCTGTATAAACTTTAAAAAAATTTGTGAATAGTAAAACCAAAGTAAGCAAGTATAGTGATGCATTTAATTATGACATCAAAAGTAAGGGCAACAGCTGACAATTATCCTGATATTAGTGAGCAGATATGGTTCAACAAGCTGCTGCAAAGTCTGAAAACTTGATAAGCGAAGCTGTTCCACATGAAGTTAAAAGCTTACCCAGTAAATAGGTGTTTGTAGTCACTCAATGAATTCTAAGCTATAAGATTTTTTTCACAATGTGTAATGTATTAAGAATATTAACGCGAATATTAGTAGTATATACATGAACTAAGTTCACACTCAGCACAGTGGCTAGGGGGAGCAACAGTAAAGACATTTTCCATTTATAATCACTCCTGTCAGTCGCCATACTGACTGCCAACTTGATTTGTGCATATAGTATCATTACTACATGTATGTCTTATAGATGTTTTTTACCCAACCTATGAGTGACATTTGCGAAAGTCATCAGTTTGATGCCAACATGCAAAAAGATATAAATAAATAAAATAAACAAGAACTTAGAATCTATACCTTGCTACTACAATATTTTAGACTACAACTAGAGTTTTAAGGCATGATTCTAGTGGAGGGTTCCAGAATTCAGAACCCATACCTCACTTGCTATGGTGTACCTACGGACACACTGAGCTTTTATACCATGTAACGTGTAATACCTTGTACCGGAAGTTTGTTTAAAATTTTATCACCCTTCACCCAGCTATAAAAACATGGTATAGTTTGCATCTGAAGAGATAGTTGTTGAACAAGTCTGTGTAAACTTGTGTAAAGACAGATGGCAGAATTGTCAGCAGAGTAATTTACTGCAAGTACTGAATGGATTATGTGTTCTTGCCCACTGTGTGAGCCCCTTAGATGGGTGCCTCCATGGCCAATTGCATTTTTCACATTGTGTTTTGTTTTGGATATATATGATGCGGCATTTCTAGGTGGGACACCATGTATATTTTGTATACAGGTTGTCCCAGGAAGAAAGTCAATACTCAGGGGTATAACAGAAACAATCATTCAAGCCATAAAAGTACAGTAAACATTGGCTCTGAAATGCATACCTTCACACACACACACACACACACACACACAGGATGACAAAATCTCTTATTTCCCAGGAAAAAGAGATTTATTACTTACAATACACTTCATTAGAGAATAAATATATTGACAACCAGAAGTTAGCATATCGAATTCCTTGAATAGGATCAGCATGCTGTTCTTGAATTTACACAACAAGTGAGTCTTATTACAATATTTTGCATTTTACAAATTTCTCTTGATTTGCAGAGTTACCCCAAAATATGATACCATATGTCAAATCAAGTAAAAGTAAGCAAAGTATGCTAGCTTTTCTATTTATGTCTCTATTGTCACCCACTCCAAGAAAATGTGATGTAGTTGTGCCATTAAAATTTATTGCGACTAAATCTCCCTTAAAATTGTGTTCACATGTTTGTCAACTCCCCTTAAAACCATGATTGATTGAATGTTGGTTGCCCTGTGTGCACAAATGTGTGTGAATGCCTCTTTATTCTGAAGTATTTTCCAAGCTCTGAGTTAATACACTCTACAGAATACAGGGCTTATTGATATCAAAGAGGATACAATATTCACACAACTGTGAGGATCATTCTTAGCAATCTTTCTAAAGTCATCCCAAGTTGTACAACTGGGGTTGTGGCCCAAACTGGCTAGACTGAAGCTATCAGAGTTGCTTTGGTCCTGGAGCTTTTCATTGCTGTGGAATGCTTGGCCATAACCCATTATTCTTATGTAGACCAAATATTATTCCTGCAAGCACCAGCTGACAGTTGTACCAACTTTTTGTGTGCTGCTGACAAATCTGTTCAAAGTTTCAATATTCGCTGCACTTTTGTCAGTCCTGTGTAGCAATTAATTCATTTGGCTTGTTTGAGTATATGCTATGCAGTGTACTAGACAATATTAGATTCTATTTAAATCTAGCATTTAGAAAGAAAAATAATCTGATTTGTTGTATACATCACAAATTCTTCCTCTTCTTCTATTATCACTTCCTATTGCATATTTTTTTTATTTGAAAAAAGAAAAGAAAGATCTATATGTTTGTGGGTTTTGTGGTGCTTCAGGACTCAATAGTAGCTGGAGCACTAGCTCAGCATGTTCAGTAAGGGACTGGCCACCTTCTGTAATAAAAAAAAGTCTGAGTTAATTCTTCATCGCTGGTATTTGAGAGATGTCATTGTAAACCCTTCTCATATACAAAAAGGAACAGATTGCTGGCTAGCTCTTCTGAAAACTAGACAATACAGCCGTTTATGTGTCAGTGCAAGTAGTTAAATGATGAGAGGCCCCCCAGGGGGTCCACAACTCTTTTGTGGATACGTGCGTAGCGAGCACGGGACCCCGAGCTAATGTGGCCTTCCTTCCTTTCAGGGCTGCATACCTTCCCATTCCGCATCCTTCCCCATCCCTATCTTCGCCCCTCCTCCCCTCACCTCTGGCTCTTTCCTTCCCTTTCTCCCCATCTGGGAGTATGGTTTGTGCCTACGTCCGGAGACGGACGCTCGTAAATGTACTGCATTCTTCGCCTTCCTTGCTTTTATGTCTTCTTCCTTCCTTTGTCCTTCTTTTTTCCTTACCTCTTCTCTTTCCCTTTTCTCCGCTGCAGCGTTTGAGACCCCTCTTCCTTCCTTCCTTTCCCTTTCTCTTTCTTCCTCCCTGTGCGTGTCTGAAGGCCGACCCACTCCCTTCGTGCGTAGCCGGTGACGGGGTAACGCGTAATTCCCCGCCCCGGGTAGACAGGTAGGACACGTACGTACTCCCTGGTAACGGCCAGGCCCAGGGAGGGCTGATTACCCGAGCTGATACCTTCCGAAAATGCCGATTGGTCCCTCCGTCCGTTTGTCGGGAGGTGTGACCTGAGGTGTGAACAATCACCTAAGGCGGGAGTGCCCTCAGAGAGGGCCCCCACAAGGGAGGAGCGCGCCATCGGAGACGCCGGTAATCATGGGGGATTCTTCCGCAATGGTTTCCTCACCTTCCACTAAGTCTGCTCACAAACGTAAGTATACTGAGTCTCAGCCACAGACGATTCTTCCATCGTTGCCACAGTTCCTTGTTGTTTCTCGGTCTGATGAAGGTCACGACTTCTCCACGGTCAACCCTTTCATTATTCAGAAAGGTGTCGACGCAATAGCAGGTCCTGTAAAGTCTTGTTCCAGATTACGGAATGGCACCCTGTTGTTAGAAACACACAGTGCCCTCCAGGCACAAAAATTGCTGCGTACTTCTCTGCTCCACACCTTCCCTGTCCGGGTGGAACCGCACCGTACCTTAAATTCCTCGCGTGGAGTCGTTTATACACGCTCCCTCGATGGATTGTCTGACGAAGAAATTCAGCACTATCTGTCTGACCAGGGCGTAACGGCAGTTCATAGAGTAATGAAACGGGTTGACACGAACATCATTCCAACCCGCACTGTCTTCTTGACGTTTGACAAAGTTCAACTCCCATCGAAAATTAAAGCAGGCCATGAGATAATTTCCGTTCGCCCTTATGTCCCAAACCCTACGTGTTGCTATCGCTGTCAGCGGTTCAATCACACCAGCCAGTCCTGTTCCAATCCAGCCAAATGTGTTACGTGTGGCAAGGATGCCCATGAGGGTGCTTGTCCACCTCCATCCCCTCGCTGCATCAACTGTATGGGTGACCACGCTGCTTCCTCTCGAGATTGCCCCGTTTTTAAGGACGAGAAGCTCATCCAGGAAATAAGGGTGAAGGAAAAGGTGTCGACCTTTGCTGCTCGGAAATTATTCGCCAGTCGCAAGCCCACCGTGCCTCAGACAGGAAAATACAGCACTGTCCTTGCTTCTCCTCGGCCAACAAAGGAGGCGGCCACGCAGACTTGCGACCTCACCTTTAGTACCACGGTCGTCAGATCGGCCAGCGCAAAGATCGCTCGTTCAACCTCACCACTTTCGCCTGCCCACTCTATGGCTCACCCTTCGTCGGGTTCTGCTACATCTCGAGCCCAAAAGTCGGACGCCAAGTCTTCGAAAAAAGAGCATACTCGTGAAGAGTTTTTACGTACTGCAACTTCACAACCATCGGTTCCTTCTTCATCTAAACCACATTCTTCCAAGAAGGCTACAAAGAAACCCAGTTCCTCTCCTTCTCCGCCAAGGCGTGCACCCTCTACAGCACCACCTGGCGGAAATCGCCCTCGGCCATTTTCTGTGTCGCCGAGGCGCACTGCTGGTGGCCGGTCAACCGGCCGATCGCTGGTGGCAGGGACTGCTCCTGACCAACCTATGGATCAGGATCTTCTGCCTTCGGCTGAATGCCATTCCATGCTGTCGGTTGCTAGCTCCGAGCAGTCTTTGAGTTGACAGCAACTTTGGTCACATTCCTCCATTTTCTTTTCACCCCATGTCCATTATCCACTGGAATATCCGCGGCATTCGAGCCAATCGGGATGAATTGTCGGTCCTCTTACGCTCCTACTCGCCGGTCATCTTCTGTCTTCAGGAAACAAAGCTGCGTCCCCATGACCGCTTTGTTCTCCCTCACTTTCAGTCCGTCCGATAGGACCTCCCCTCTGTTGAAGGCACTCCAGCCCATGGAGGACTCATGATTCTTCTCCATGATACTCTCCATTATCACCCAATCCCCTTAAACAGTTCCTTCCAAGCTGTCGCCGTCCGTCTTTCCCTTTCTGGATACACGTTCTCTCTTTGTACTGTATACATTCCATCATCCACACCAATGGCACGAGCTGATCTCCTTCATCTTCTTGGTCAGCTTCCACCCCCCTATTTGCTGGTTGGGGACTTCAATGCCCACCACCCGCTTTGGGGATCTCCTCATCCTTGTCCACGTGGCTCTCTATTGCTAGACGTCTTCCACCAAGCGGATCTAGTTTGCCTCAACACTGGGGTCCCCACATTTTTGTCTGCCTCCACGACAAATTTATATCATTTGGACCTTGCGGTCGGTACTGTTCCGCTAGCTCGGCGCTTCGAATGGTTCGCCCTTGATGATACACACTCGAGTGACCACTTTCCATGTGTCCTTAGACTGCAGTCTCCACTGTCATATATGCGCTCGCGACGCTGGAAATTTGCCCAAGCCGATTGGACACTTTCTTCGTCTCTCGCGACATTCGATGACCGTCGCTTTCCCAGCGTCGACGATGAGGTCACACATATTACCGACGTTATTCT
This sequence comes from Schistocerca cancellata, assembly GCF_023864275.1. NCBI lineage: Eukaryota > Metazoa > Arthropoda > Insecta > Orthoptera > Acrididae > Schistocerca > Schistocerca cancellata. Next base: position 130,161,839 of record NC_064635.1, read on the forward strand.
TACAGCTGCGGAACGTTCAATACCACGCACCTCCGAATTGCCCCGGCGCCCCCCAGTTCCTTGGTGGAACGAGGCATGCCGTGACGCACTACGTGAGCGGCGACGTGCTCTACGCAATTTCCGTCACCATCCTACTTTGGCCAACTGTATCCGCTATAAGCAGCTCCGTGCGCGATGCCGTCGCGTCATCCGCGATAGCAAGAAGGCAAGCTGGAAATTCTTTATTAGCTCATTTAACACCTTCACTCCCTCCTCGGAAGTTTGGAGTCGGCTTCGACGGTTCTCAGGCGCGCCTAGTTTCTCCCCGGTCTCTGGGCTCACTGTCGCGCATGATACCTTAGTGGACCCCGTCGCAATTTGTAACTCATTGGGTCAGCACTTTGCTGAGATTTCGAGCTCTTCAAATTACCCGCCAGCGTTTCTCCCGAAGAAACGTGCAGCAGAAGTGCGACATCTTGCTTTCTCCTCTCCAAATCACGAAAGCTACAATACTGTTTTCTCCATGCGGGAACTCCAACATGCCCTCTCTTCTTCTCGCTCCTCCGCCCCAGGACCGGATGGAATCCATGTCCAGATGTTGCTGCATTTATCAACCCATAGTCTGCGTTACCTCCTTCGCCTTTATAATCGAATTTGGACCGACAGTACCTTTCCCAGACGGTGGCGGGAAGCTATTGTTGTTCCCGTTCCGAAACCTGGAAAGGACAAACATCTCCCCTCTAGCTATCGCCCCATTTCTCTCACGAGTAGTGTCTGTAAGGTTTTGGAGCGTATGGTGAATTACCGTTTAGCTTGGTGGCTGGAATCCCGCAGTCTTTTAACACCTGCCCAATGCGGATTCCGAAAGCATCGTTCTGCAGTTGACCATCTTGTTGCTCTCTCCACTTACATCATGAACAATTTTCTCCGGAAACGCCAAACGGTAGCAATATTTTTTGATCTGGAGAGAGCATACGATACCTGTTGGAGGACAGGCATCCTCCGCACACTGTTCTCTTGGGGCTTTCGAGGCCGGCTGCCCCTTTTTCTTCGCGAATTTATGGCAGAGCGCACATTTAGGGTGCGGGTGAACACTACTCTCTCCTGTACTTTCTCCCAAGAAAACGGGGTACCCCAGGGTTCCGTGCTGAGTGTTGTACTGTTTGCCATCGCCATAAATCCAATTATGGATTGTCTCCCTCATGATGTCTCGGGCTCCCTCTTTGTGGACGATTTTGCGATCTACTACAGCGCTCAACGGACCAGCCTTCTTGAACGACGTCTTCAAGGATGTCTCGATCGCCTCCACTCGTGGGGCATCGAAACTGGCTTCCGTTTCTCACCCAGTAAGACCGTTTGTGTCAATTTTTGGCGACGTAAGGAGTTTCTTCCGCCCTCCTTACATCTAGGTCCTGTCAACCTTCCGTTTTCAGACGTCGCTAAATTCTTGGGTCTTATGTTTGACAGAAAACTATGCTGGTCCTCCCACGTTTCCTATCTTTCGGCTCGCTGTCTGCGATCGCTTAACACCCTCCGTGTCCTGAATGGTACCTCCTGGGGAGCGGACAGAGTGGTCCTTCTCCGCCTCTATCGCGCCTTAGTGCGCTCGAAATTGGATTATGGAAGCATAGTCTACTCCTCTGCTCGGCCGTCCATTCTTCGGCGTCTCGATTCTATCCACCACCGTGGATTACGTTTAGTGTCTGGAGCTTTTTACACTAGCCCTGTGGAAAGCCTTTATGCTGAGACTGCTGAACCTCCGCTGTCCAATCGGCGAGCAGTCCTCCTGAGTCGTTATGCTAGCCATCTGTCTTCCATGCCTGCTAATCCAGCCCACGACCTTTTTTTCGACGCCTCCTTTGATGTAGGGTATGCAGGCCGCTCCTCCTCCCTACTACCCCCGGGAGTCCGCTTCCGTCAACTGCTCCATTCTCTTTCCTTCCGCTTTCCTAAAACCTTCTTGACAACTTGGGGTACAGCACCGCCTTGGCTCCGTCCCCGGATCTGCCTGCTCCGTGACCTTTGTCAATTTCCCAAGGATGGTACCCCTACACTTATTTATCGTCGGGCATTTGCTGCTCTATGTGCACAAATGACGGACGCCACATTTATTTACACCGACGGCTCGAAAACATCGTTAGGTGTAGGGAGTGCCTATATTGTTGGCGACACCCCAAATCGCTTTCGGCTTCCCGACCAATGTTCGGTTTATACTGCGGAGCTTTACGCTGTTCTCCAGGCTGTCCACTACATCCGCCACCATCAGCGGATACAGTACGTTATCTGCTCAGATTCTCTCAGCTCTCTCCTCAGTCTCCAAGCTCTTTACCCTGTGCACCCTCTGGTCCACCGGATTCAGGACTGTCTGCGCTTGCTCCACCTGGGGGGCGTCTCGGTGGCGTTCCTCTGGCTCCTGGGACACGCTGGTATCTGTGGGAATGAGGCGGCCGATATAGCGGCCAAGGCTGCAGTCTCTCTTCCTCGGCCAGCTATTCAGTCGCTTCCCTTCACTGATATACGGAGCGGTTTATGTCGCCAAGTTGCTCATTTATGGCATGCGCATTGGTCGGCACTTCCCCGTAATAAATTGCGGGAAGTGAAAGCCCTTCCTTGCGCTTGGACCTCTTCCTCCCGAACGCGTCGTCGGGAGGAGGTAATTTTAGCTAGACTCCGGATAGGGCACTGTCGTTTTAGCCATCGACATCTTTTAAGCGGTGATCCTCCTCCACTCTGTCCCCACTGCTCTCAGCTGTGGACGGTAAGACACCTTTTAATTGAATGCCCCTATTTTAATCCGTTACGCTCCCGTCTACAGCTATCGCCTGATTTATCGTCGATTTTAGCAGATGACACGCGCTCAGCCGACCGCGTTCTCCAGTTTATTAGTGACAGTGAAATGACGTCAGTCATTTGAAGCTTTTTTTGGGGACAACCACCCCCTTTCTGTAGCAGATTTTTAAGCTTTCTTCATTTTTAGTTTCTCCAATTTTCTGACTTTGTTCCCATTGCTGCTGGTTTTCAATTTCGGTTTTTTACTGTCTTAAGTCACGGGCTGGGCGCTAATGACCATAGAAGTTTTGCGCCCTAAAACCACAAACAAAAGAAAAAAAAATGATGAGAGGAATACATTCAACTTCAGAATTTGAATTCTGATACTTGTCTATTTGGTTCACCGATCTGCTTCTCCTTTCTCCAGCTGTTTTCAAAAGTTGGATGGTAGGTCATTTAATTATTAAACTGGACATAAAATGTTTCTGATTTGTTTATTTCCAAAAGCATGTTTTCTCCACATCACTGCTGTATAGCAATCACAATTAAAAAAGAAAAACAGTCTGTTGCGCAACATGCCAAGCATCAAGGCATAACAAGCTACTCGCTTCCACCACTGATATCTCTCTCTGAATGGCTGACAAAGCACTACCCTTTTTCTTTATAAACAAAATAGATGTTTTCTGATATGTGGGTAATGCCACATTTTCTTGTCAATTCAACAGTTTTGTTTTAATAACTTTGATTCTTAGAATTATTCAACTGTTTGGTTGACTGTATTTAGTTTTTATAAAGCAGATAACTGAAAATATAAGAAATGGCATTTTATGTCCTTAATTCCGCTAGTCAAGTTTGGTCATTGATTGCTCTTTGAATTGATGTGTAATAGATGATGAAGAAATATAAATGAAGTTGTGCAAGTACGTATGCACTAGTAAACATTTAAATAAAGTTACAACCCATTCTACATTTCCTCTGAACATAAATACAAAAATTGTAGAGAAATTATTTTACAAAGATATGACATTTTTCTATTACATGAAAAAATGGTTTAATTACAGTGTGGATTTTATCTCCTTGCACTGACAAAGTCATTAGTGTTTGTTTGTATACCTGATTGGTCCAAATTTGGAAACATAGTCATAGTGTGAAGAAAATGGTTTGGTATCAATCTCTTTGTTAATGGTAAAAGAAGGTGTTCTAAAGGCTTGCTTCATTATACATTCCCCTCACACAATGTCAGACACATAGTTCAAGATTGTGTAACGTAACATGCCCTCTCTGGGAAATAGCTACTCTCAGTAAAATTTTGTTCTGTCAATGAGATTCATAGAAATAAGTTAGTCACAAAGAAAACTCATGTGTATAAGATAGAAGGCATATTGCAGAGTAGAAACAACTTGTACAAGAAACCATGTATAATATGCTTGTGATTATTCACTGATAAAAAAGAAAGTATATAAAACTCAATATTTTTTTCTGTATTAAAGTATTCTAACAAGGTATTTAATCAAGTTGATTCAGTTGTTAAGAGCTAATATTTACTGATTAAGAGAATTATTTCTCATTTTTCTTAGGAGGATGAGAGTTTTAAATACTTGAGCATTTTACAAGGAGTAATGTTAGTAATTACTTTCACCATACTAAAAACAACTGAAAAACGTACAGAACTGGAAATATCTGATAGTTCCAGGCATTCACATGAATATTTATGGGAGAGAAGGAAACATAGTGGGTGAATATGGATGGGGTGAGAGAAATGAAAGAGCAAGCCATCTGGTAGAATTTTGCACAGAGCATAACTTAATCATAGCTAACACTTGGTTCAAGAATCATAAAAAAAGGTTGTATGCATGGAAGAATCCGGGAGATACTAGAAGGTATCAGATAGATTATATAATGGTAAGACTGAGATTTAGGAACCAGGTTTTAAATTGTAAGACATTTCCAGGGGCAGGTGTGGACTCTGAATACAATCTATTGGTTATGAACTGTAGATTAAAACTGAATAAACTGCAAAAAAGGTGGGAATTTAAGGAGATGGGACCTGGATAAACTGACTAAACCAGAGGTTGTACAGAGTTTCAGGGAGAGCATAAAGGAACAATTGACAGGACTGGGGCAAAGAAATAAAGTAGAAGAAGAATGGGTAACTCTGAGGGATGAAGTAGTGAAGGCAGCAGAGGATCAAGTAGGTAAAAAGACAAGGGCTGGTAGAAATCTTTGAGTAACAGAAGAAATATTGAATTTAATTGATGAAAGGAGAAAATATAAAAACACAGTAAAGGCAAAAGGGAATACAAACATCTCAAAAATGAGATCGACAGGAAGTGTAAAATGGCTAAGCAGGGATGGCTAGAGGACAAATGTAAGGATGTAGAAGCTTATCTCACTAGGGTAAGATAGATGCTGCCTACAGGAAAATTAAAAAGATCTTTGGAGAAAAGAGAGCCACTTGTATGAATATCAAGATCTCAGATGGATACCCAGTTCTAAGCAAAGAACAGAAAGCAGAAAGGTGGAAGGAGCATATAGAGGGTCTATACAAGGGCGATGTACTTGAGGACAATATTATGGAAATGGAAGAGGATGTAGATTAAGATGAAATGGGAGATACAATACTGCGTGAAGAGTTTGACAGAGCACTGAAAGACCCGAGTCGAAACAAGGGCCCGGGAGTAGACAACATTCCATTATAACTACTGACAGCCTTGGGAGAGCCAGTCCTGACAAAACTCTACCATCTGGTGAGCAAGATGCATGAGACAGGCGAACTACTTTCAGACTTCAAGAAGAATATAATAATTCCAATCCAAAAGAAAGCAGGTGATAACAGATGTGAAAATTACCGAACTATCAGTGTAATAAGTCACAGCTACAAATTACTAACGAGAATTCTTTACAGACGAATGGAAAAACTGGTAGAAGCTGACCTCAGTGAAGATCAGTTTGGATTCAGCAGAAATGTTGGAAGACGTGAGGCAATACTGACCCTACGACTTATCTTAGAAGCTAGATTAAGGAAAGGCAAACCTACATTTCCTTCATTTGTAGCCTTAGAGAAAGCTTTTGACAATGTTGAATGGAATACTCTCTTTCAAATTCTAAAAGTAGCAGGGGTAAAATACAGGGAGCGAAAGGTTACTTACAATTTGTACAGAAACCAGACGGCAGTTAAGAGTCGAGGGGCATGAAATGGAAGCAGCGGTTGGGAAGGGAGTGAGACAGGGTTGTAGCCTCTCCCTGATGTTATTCAATCTGTATATTGAACAAGCAGCAAAGCAAACAAAATAAAAATTTGGAGTAGGTATTAAAATCCATGGAGAAGAAATAAAAACGTTGAGTTTCGCCGATGACATTTAATTCTGTCAGAGACAGCAAAGGACTTGGAAGAGCTGTTAAATGGAATGGACAGTGTCTTGCAAGGAGGATATAAGATTAACATCAACAAAAGCAAAATGAGGATAATGGAATGTAGTCGAATTAAGTCAGGCGATGCTAAGGGAATTAGATTAGGAAATGAGACACTTCAAGTAGTAAAGGTGTTTTGCTATTTGGGGAGCAAATTAACTGATGATGGTCGAAGTAGAGAGGATATAAAATGTAGACTGGCAATGACAAGGAAAGCGTTTCTGAAGAAGAGAAATTTGTTAACATGGGGTATAGATTTAAGTGTGAGGAAGTGGTTTCTGAAAGTACACTCCTGTAAATTGAAATAAGAACACCGTGAATTCATTGTCCCAGGAAGGGGAAATTTTTTGACACATTCCTGGGGTCAGATACATCACATGATCACACTGACAGAACCACAGGCACATAGACACAGGCAACAGAGCATGCACCATGTCGGCACTAGTACAGTGTATATCCACCTTTCGCAGCAATGCAGGCTGCTATTCTCCCATGGAGACGATCGTAGAGATGCTGGATGTAGTCCTGTGGAACGGCTTGCCATGCCATTTCCACCTGGCGCCTCAGTTGGACCAGCGTTTGTGCTGGACGTGCAGACCGCGTGAGACAACGCTTCATCCAGTCCCAAACATGCTCAATGGGGGACAGATCCGGAGATCTTGCTGGCCAGGGTAGTTGACTTACACCTTCTAGAGCACGTTGGGTGGCACGCGGTACATGCGGACGTGCATTGTCCTGTTGGAACAGCAAGTTCCCTTGCCAGTCTAGGAATGGTAGAACGATGGGTTCGATGACGATTTGGATGTACCGTGCACTATTCAGTGTCCCCTCGACGATCACCAGTGGTGTACGGCCAGTGTAGGAGATCGCTCCCCACACCATGATGCCGGGTGTTGGCCCTGTGTGCCTCGGTCGTATGCAGTCCTGATTGTGGCGCCCACCTGCACGGCGCCAAACACGCATACGACCATCATTGGCACCAAGGCAGAAGCGACTCTCATCGCTGAAGACGACACGTCTCCATTCGTCTCTCCATTCACGCCTGTCGCGACACCACTGGAGGCGGGCTGCACGATGTTGGGGCGTGAGTGGAAGACGGCCTAACAGTGTGCGGGACCGTAGCCCAGCTTCATGGAGACGGTTGCGAATGGTCCTCGCCGATACCCCAGGAGCAACAGTGTCCCTAATTTGCTGGGAAGTGGTGGTGTGGTCCCCTACGGCACTGCGTAGATCCTACGGTCTTGGCGTGCATCCGTGCGTCGCTGCAGTCCGGTTCCAGGTCGACGGGCACGTGCACCTTCCGCCAACCACTAGCGACAACATTGATGTACTGTGGAGACCTCACGCCCCACGTGTTGAGCAATTCGGCGGTACGTCCACCCGACCTCCCACATGCCCACTATACGCCCTTGCCCAAAGTCCGTCAACTGCACATACGGTTCACGTCCACGCTGTCGCGGTATGCTACCAGTGTTAAAGACTGCGATGGAGCTCTGTATGCCACGGCAAACTGGCTGACACTGATGGCGGCGGTGCACAAATGCTGTGCAGCTAGCGCCATTCGACGGCCAACACCGCGGTTCCTGGTAGTCCGCTGTGCCGTGCATGTGATCATTGCTTGTACAGCCCTCTCGCAGTGTCCGGAGCAAGAATGGTGGGTCTGACACACCGGTGTCACTGTGTTCTTTTTTTCCATTTCCAGGAGTGTATTTGTATGGAGTGTAGCCATGTATGGAAGTGAAACATGGACGATAAATAGTTTGGACAAGAAGAGAATAGAAGCTTTCTAAATATGGTGCCACAGAAGAATGCTGAAAATTAGATGGGTAGATCACATAACTAATGAGGAGATACTGAATAGAATTGGGGAGAAGAGGAGTTTATGACACAACCTAACAACCCCCCTGCGGGTCCGGGGATTAGAATAGGCCCGAGGTATTCCTGCCTGTCGTAAGAGGCGACTAAAAGGAGTCCATCCCCCTCACGGGGGTAGTTAGCGCCTGCGTCCGGAGACGGACGGTTTCACGAACTATAATCGTGGTCTTTTTGGTTTTTCACTTCTCGTTTCTTCCTTCCTTTTGTTAGTCCCTTTCTTTGCTCTTCTCCACCTCACTGTCTTCCTTACTTTTTCCCTTGACTTCTCCTTGCCTTCTCATTGCCTTTTTCTCCTTGCCTTCTCATTGCCTTTTTCTCCTTGCCTTCTCATTGCCTTTTTCTCCTTGCCTTCTCATTGCCTTTTTCTCCTTGCCTTCTCATTGCCTTTTTCTCCTTGCCTTCTCATTGCCTTTTTCTCCTTGCCTTCTCATTGCCTTTTTCTCCTTGCCTTCTCATTGCCTTTTTCTCCTTGCCTTCTCATTGCCTTTTTCTCCTTGCCTTCTCATTGCCTTTTTCTCCTTGCCTTCTCATTGCCTTTTTCTCCTTGCCTTCTCATTGCCTTTTTCTCCTTGCCTTCTCATTGCCTTTTTCTCCTTGCCTTCTCATTGCCTTTTTCTCCTTGCCTTCTCATTGCCATTTTCTCCTTGCCTTCTCATTGCCTTTTTCTCCTTGCCTTCTCATTGCCTTTTTCTCCTTGCCTTCTCATTGCCTTTTTCTCCTTGCCTTCTCATTGCCTTTTTCTCCTTGCCTTGTCATTGCCTTCTTCTCCTTGCCTTCTCTGGTCTCCGCCTCGGCGTTTGAGACAGTCTGTCCTCTTTCTCCCTCTCTCTCTTCTTTTTCCTCTTCTTCCTTCCTCCCTGTGCGTGTCTGAAGGCCGACCCACGCGTTCGCACGCGTAGCCGGTGACGGGGTAACGCGTAAGTCCCCGCCCTGGGTAGACATGTAAGGCACGCGCGTACCCCTTGGTAAAGGCCAGGCCCGGGGAGGGGTGATTGCCTGAGCTGATACCTTCTGACCATGCCGATTGGTCCCTCCGTCTGTTTCTCGGGAGGTGTGACCTGAGGTGTAAACATTCACCTAAGGCGGGAGTGCCCTCTGAGAGGGTCCCCACAAGGAAGGAGCGCGCCATCGGAGACGCTGGCAATCATGGGGGATTCCTCCGCAATGGATTCTACTCCATCGCTTTCGACTTCGACCCAAAAACGGAAACGTGACCAGCCAACAGTGACAAAAGTACTACCGCCTGCCCCACAGTTCCTCGTAGTTTCTCGCACTGAGGACGGAAAGGATTTTTCCTCTGTCAACCCTTTTGTTATTCAGAAGGGCGTTGATGTCATAGCCGGATCTGTCAAATCTTGTACCAGGTTGCGTAACGGCACCTTATTACTCGAAACTGAGAGTGCCTTTCAGGCACAAAAACTGCTTCGGGCCACCCTCCTGTACACGTTCCCTGTCCGGGTGGAGGCCCACCGAACTTTGAATTCGTCTCGTGGTGTAGTGTAAACTAGCTCCCTCGACGGATTGACTGACGAGGAGCTTCAATCTTTCCTCGCTGAGCAGGGCGTGACGGCTGTCCATCGGGTCATGAAAAAGGTCAACAACGACCTTGTACCGACCCGGACACTCTTCTTGACCTTCGATAGTGTTAAGCTGCCATCGCGCATCAAGGCGGGCTACGAGGTTATTTCTGTTCGCCCCTATGTCCCGACACCTACGCGCTGCTACCAGTGTCAGCGTTTCAATCACACTCGACAGTCTTGTTCCAATGCGGCTAAATGTGTCACTTGTGGCAGGGATGCCCATGAGGGTGACTGTCCACCTCCGTCTCCTCATTGTGTGAACTGTCAGGGTGACCATGCCGCATCCTCCCGCGACTGTCCTGTCTATAAGGACGAACGTTGCATCCAAGAAATTCGTGTCAAAGAGAAAGTGTCCACCTCGGCTGCTCGCAAGCTATTGGCTAGTAGGAAGCCCACGCTGCTCCCAGCGGGGAAATATAGTACTGTCCTCGCCTCTCCTCGGACTACCCGGGAGGTCGCAACCCAGACATGCGATCTGACCTTCAGCACCACGGTCGTCCGTTCGGCCAGTGCTAAGATCGCGCGGTCGACGTCTCCTCTTCCTCCCATCACACCACAGACACCAGCCACTTCCTCAGCTTCTGCTAAGTCGAAGACCCCGAAGTCAGATGCACGGTCCTTCAAGAAGGAACCATCCCGTGCAGACTTCCTCCGTCCCTCGACCTCCCAGCCTTCGACCGGTACTTCCACCAAACGTCCTTCCAAAAAGGCGCATAGGAAGCACAGTTCCCCTTCTCCGCCACGGCGCATCTCTTCTCCTGCGCCACCCAGCGGTTGCCGCCCCAGGCCGTCATCCGTTTCGCCTGGCCGCATCGCCGGTAGCCGTACATCTGGCCGTTCACCGGCGGAGGAAGCTCCCCCTCCCGGCCATCCTCCCGAGATGGCTGATGACCCTATAGACCCAATGGACGATGACTGTCCGCCTACTGATAGCGGCGGCAGTGCTCGCTCGAAGCCAGGCCCTAAGCGGCCTTCGAGGTGACCCCTTCTCTCATCTTCCTTTTCTTACGATGGCACTTATTCACTGGAATATTCGCAGCATTCGCACCAACCGAGAGGACTTGAAGTTGCTGCTCCGCTTGCATCGTCCGCTCGTCGTAGCCCTCCAGGAAACGAAGCTACGCCCATGCGATCACATTGCCTTGGCACACTACACCTCTGTGGGTTTTGACCTACCCCCTATGGTAGGAATCCCAGCTCATGGAGGGGTTATGTTGCTGGTCCGGGATGATATTTACTACGATCCCATCACGTTGCACACCGGCCTGCAGGCAGTCGCCATCCGCATTACTCTCCCCACTTTTACGTTTTCCTTTTGTACCGTCCCCCCTGCGGGTCCGGGGTAAGAATAGGCCCGAGGTATTCCTGCCTGTCGTACGAGGCGACTAAAAGGAGTTCAACCGTTTCGGCCTTCCATGTGATGGTCCCCCTTGGGGTTTGACCTCCATTTTTCTAAATTTCTACAGAAGTACGAGCCTTTTGGGGAAGGACACCTTACGTGGTGTACCACTGGTCCTAAGTGCACTCAGACCTTGGCACTCAGCATTGCACCGGCGTTGTAACCATACCCACTATTGCTCAAATTGGGCCTAAACGCCTTTTGGGTTGTCCCAGTTACGCCCATAGTGCGTCTCCATCTGCACCAGCGATCATGATGGACTTTCCATGGCACCAGAAATCCAGCACGGTAGCCAGCCCGTTGTGGTGGGGTCGTCATGTACCCTCTAGGTTGTAGCCCCCTGACAACACAGGGATCGTACTGCCGATACCTGAGCTGCACCCTCCCCACGTCGGCCAAGGAGTAGATGCCCGTCTCCTTGGGGCATCAGGACTCCCGGCAATGGTCATCCTGCCAGGTGGCCCTTGCTGCGGCTGGGTGGCGCCCGTGGGGAGAGCCCCTGGTCGGAGTGGGTGGTATCGGGGCGGACGTTTCGCAGATGAAACGTCACCACGTATCGGGTCGCTCTGCGGCCGAGTCTTTTAAAAGAAAAAGTACCGTTTCTGGTTCTGGTTCTCCTGCCCCTTCCCCCTTGGCCACTCCATGGGAGGAGGGACAGGCCCGCCGGCTTGGAGCGAAGTACTTCCCCCGCTATTTAGTCTGTTCTCGGACCGATGGGGGGACATTCGCCACCTCCAAGCCCATGTTCTTTGTTCAGCACATTGAGGACATCTTCGGGGAAATCGAGGCTCTCAGCAAGATGCGTTCAGGGTCCGTACTTATCAAGACCACGTCCGCCACACAGTCGGCGGCGCTCCAGGCGTGCGACCGCCTAGGGGACATCCCAGTCTCCATTGTCCCACATCTGGCACTCAATAGGACGCAGGGGGTTATTTTTCATCGTGACCTCCTGCTACAATCTGATGAGGAGCTCAGGGCCAACCTGGAGCGCCGAGGCGTGCATTTCGTCCGGCGAGTCCAGCGCGGCCCCAAAGACCGTCGCATCGACACTGGGGCCTTTATCCTCGCCTTCGAGGGGGACGTTCTCCCAGAGAAGGTAAAGGTAATGTGCTACCGGTGTGACGTGCGACCCTACGTTCCGCCTCCTATGCGCTGTTTTCGGTGTTTGCGCTTTGGGCACATGTCGTCACGGTGTGAGGCTGAGCCCCTCTGTGGCGATTGTGGCCGTCCTCTTCGTGAGGAACATACATGCACCCCACCACCTCGGTGCGTTAATTGTCCTGGCGTCCACTCGCCTAGATCCTCAGACTGCCCCGCATATCAGAAGGAGAAGAAAATACAAGAAACCAAAACTTTGGATCGGCTGTCTTATTCTGAGGCCAGGAAGAAGTACGACCGCCTCCATCCCGTGCCATTGACCACTTCATTTGCCTCCGTTGTGTCCACTCCTTCCGCGGTATCCTCACCCCTCTCCTATCCCCCCTCCGCCTCCTCCGCCCATCAGGGGGCTCTGCCTCCGCCTCCCAAATCCCTCCCTTCCAAATCCTCCTCCCCCGTGGCCCCCACCCCCTCTGCCCCAGGGGCCATCCTTCCTCCTCCTTCCCCCCACACGCCACCTGAGAAGCGATCCTCTTCTCAGGCGTCCATCGGGGAAACGTTCCGGACCCCGGCTTCCGAGGTCCGGCGTTCCAAAACGGACCCCGCGCGTGAGGACCTTCTTCGGGTCCAGCCCACCGCCCCTGTGCCTCCTCGGCCTTCCAAGAAGGCCTCCAAGAAGAAATCTTTATCCCCCTCTCCACCCCGGCGCGTTTCGACTGACGCTCCATCCGTGAGTCGCCGCTCCCGGCCGTCCTCAGTTTCGCCGGGACGCTCTGCTGCCAGGCGCTCAGCTGGCCTTTCGTCGGCAAATGATGCTGCCCCTCCTACACAACCAGGGACAGCGGCCGCAGCTGGCGACCAGTCGATGGAACCGGATCCGCCTCCCGTTGGTTGTAGCGTTGTTCCCTCGCAACCTGGCCCTCCGCGGCCGTCGAGGTGACCAGCTCTTCCCCCGTCTCGTTCCCACAACTTTTTGACTAGCGATGGCGTTGTTTCATTGGAACATAAGAGGTATTCGATCTCATCGGGAGGAATTACAACTGCTCCTCCGCCTGCACTGTCCGCTCGTCCTTGGACTCCAGGAAACCAAGTTGCGCCCGACTGACCGTATTGCCTTTACCCACTATACCTCGGAGCGGTATGACCTTACCCCTGTGGACGGTGTCCCAGCTCATGGTGGGGTCATGTTGCTCATTCGGGACGACGTCTATTACCATCCCATCCCATTGACCACCCCACTCCAAGCAATAGCTGTCCGCCTTACTCTTTCTGCTTTTACTTTTTCAGTTTGTACCATCTACACTCCACCGTCGTCTGCCGTTAGTCGGGCTGACATGATGCACCTGATCGTTCAGCTTCCCCCGCCGTTTTTATTGTTTGGCGACTTCAATGCCCATCATCCCCTTTGGGGCTCTCCTGCATCCTGTCCAAGAGGCTCACTCTTGGCAGATGTCTTCAACCATCTCAATCTTGTCTGCCTCAATACCGGCGCCCCGACTTTCCTCTCGGACTCCACTCATACCTTCTCCCACTTGGACCTCTCAATATGTTCTACCACTCTTGCCCGTCGGTTCGAGTGGTATGTCCTTTCTGACACCTATTCGAGCGACCACTTCCCCTGTGTCGTTCGTCTCCTGCACCACACCCCATCCCCACGTCCTTCGAGCTGGAACATACTGAAAGCTGACTGGGGACTTTACTCATCCCTGGCAACCTTTCCGGACCACGATTTTCCCAGTTGTGACAGTCAGGTCGAATACCTCTCGGCTGTTATCATCCATGCTGCCGAACGTTCCATTCCTCGTACTACTTCTTCACGTCGCGTTTCCGTCCCCTGGTGGAACGAGGCTTGTAGGGACGCTATCCGTGCTCGACGACGTGCTTTACGCACCTTTCGCCGCCATCCTACGTTGGCGAATTGTATTGAATACAAACGACTCCGAGCGCAATGCCGTAGAGTCATCAAAGACAGCAAAAAAGCTTGTTGGGCCTCTTTCACTGGCTCCTTTAACAGTTTTACTCCTTCTTCTGTCGTTTGGGGTAGCCTGCGCCGGCTGTCGGGCATTAAGGCCCACTCCTCGGTACCTGGCCTGACCTCAGGTAATGCGGTCCTTGTTGATCCGGTGGCTGTCGCCAACGCCTTTGGCCGCTTTTTCGAGGAGGTTTCAAGCTCCGCCCATTACCATCCTGCCTTCCTTCCCAGGAAAGAGGCAGCAGAGGCTCGGCGACCTTCCTTCCACTCGCTGAATCTGGAAACCTATAATGCCCCCTTTACTATGCGGGAACTCGAACGTGCGCTTGCACTGTCCCGGTCCTCTGCTCCGGGGCCGGATGCCATTCACGTTCAGATGCTGGCACACCTTTCTCCGGCGGGCAAAAGCTTCCTTCTCCGTACCTACAATCGCGTCTGGACCGAAGGTCAAGTCCCCATGCGTTGGCGTGACGCCGTTGTTGTTCCTATACCCAAACCCGGGAAGGATAGACACCTTCCTTCTAGTTACCGCCCCATTTCTCTTACAAGCTGTGTCTGTAAGGTGATGGAGCGCATGGTTAATGCTCGGTTAGTCTGGATTCTTGAATCTCGACGGCTCCTTACTAATGTCCAATGTGGCTTTCGTCGCCGCCGCTCCGCTGTTGACCACCTCGTGACCTTGTCGACATTCATCATGAACAACTTTTTGCGAAGGCGCCAAATGGTAGCCGTGTTCTTCGACTTGGAGAAGGCTTATGACACCTGTTGGAGAGGAGGTATCCTCCGCACTATGCACAGGTGGGGCCTACGCGGTCGCCTGCCCCTTTTTATTGATTCCTTTTTAACGGAACGAAAGTTTAGGGTACGTGTGGGCTCCGTATTGTCCGACGTCTTCCTCCAGGAGAACGGAGTGCCTCAGGGCTCCGTCTTGAGCGTAGCCCTTTTTGCCATCGCGATCAATCCCATTATGGATTGCATTCCACCTAATGTCTCAGGCTCTCTCTTTGTCGATGACTTCGCGATCTACTGCAGTGCCCAGAGAACATGCCTCCTGGAGCGCTGCCTTCAGCGTTGTCTAGACAGCCTCTACTCATGGAGCGTGGCAAATGGCTTCCGGTTCTCCGAAGAAAAGACGGTTTGTATCAACTTTTGGCGATATAAAGCGTTCCTTCCGCCATCCTTACATCTCGGTCCCGTTGTTCTCCGATTCGTGGACACAACTAAGTTTCTAGGGCTCACGTTGGACAGGAAACTGTGTTGGTCTCCACACGTCTCTTATTTGGCGGCCCGTTGTACACGTTCCCTTAATGTCCTCAGAGTTCTTAGCGGTTCATCTTGGGGAGCGGATCGCACTGTCCTGCTTCGCTTGTATCGGTCCATAGTCCGATCGAAGCTGGATTATGGGAGCTTCGTCTACTCGTCCGCTCGGCCGTCCCTCTTACGCCGGCTCAACTCCATCCACCATCGGGGGTTACGTCTTGCGACCGGAGCCTTCTACACTAGTCCTGTCGAGAGTCTTTATGCTGAAGCTGCCGAGTTACCGTTGACCTACCGGCGCGACGTACTGCTGTGTCGGTATGCCTGCCGGCTGTCGTCTATGCCCGACCACCCCACTTACAAGTCCTTCTTCGCCGATTCTCTCGACAGTCAGTACGGGTTGTATGTGTCTGCCCTGCTGCCCCCCGGAGTCCGCTTCCGTCGCCTGCTTCGACAATTGGATTTTGCCCTCCCTACCACCTTCAGAGAGGGTGAGAGCCCGACACCACCTTGGCTCCAGGCTCCGGTTCATATTTATCTCGACCTCAGCTCACTCCCGAAGGATGGTACTCCGGCTGCAATGTATTGCTCACGGTTTGCCGAACTTCGTGCTCGACTTGCCGGTCACACCTTTATTTACACCGATGGCTCCAAAACTGACGATGGTGTCGGCTGTGCCTTTGTCGTCGGGGCCGCCACATTTAAATACAGGCTCCTCGACCAGTGTTCCAGCTTTACGGCCGAGCTTTTTGCTCTCCATCAGGCCGTTCAGTATGCCCGCCGCCACCACCATTCATCATATGTACTGTGCTCTGACTCACTCAGTGCTCTTCAGAGCCTTGGAGCTCCCTATCCGGTCCATCCCTTGATACAACGGATACAGCAGTCCCTCCATTCTTTGGCTGATAATGGTGGTTCTGTCAGCTTTCTGTGGGTTCCCGGACATGTGGGAGTGCCTGGGAATGAGGCTGCGGATGCTGCAGCCAGGGCTGCAGTCCTCCTGCCTCGGCCAGCCTCCCATTGTGTCCCGTCATCCGACGTTCGTGGGGATGTATGTAAGAGGCTTGTGTCGTTGTGGTGGGATGCTTGGTCATCCCTCCAAGGAAACAAGCTCCGGGCAGTAAAACCGCTACCAACTGCTTGGACAACATCCTCCCGACCATCTCGGCGCGAGGAGGTCCTTCTGACCAGGTTGCGGATTGGGCATTGCCGGTTTAGCCACCGCTACCTGCTCTCCGGTGACCCAGCCCCGCAGTGCCCTTGTGGTCAGGCATTAACAGTGCGCCATGTTTTATTGTCGTGTCCCCGTTTTAGTCAATTTCGTGTTGTCCTGTCCCTGCCATCTACTTTACCGGATGTTTTAGCTGATGACGCTCGAGCAGCTGCTCGTATTCTGCGTTTTATAACTTTAACTGGCTTGTCCAAGGACATTTAATCTTTTTACTTATTTTGTCTGCATCTTTGTCGGGTCCTTCTGGTGTCCCCTCCATCCCCTTGAGTTTTACCAGATTCCATGTGCTCAAACAACAGTGACTGGGCGCTAATGACCTCAGCAGTTGAGCGCCCTTAAACCCAACCAAAAAAAAAAAAAAAAAAACTTTTGTACCGTTTACACTCCCTCGTCATCTGCCGTTACCAGGGCAGACATGATGCAACTTATTGCTCAGCTACCTGCACCGTTTTTGTTAACTGGAGACTTCAATGCCCACCATCCCCTTTGGGGTTCTCCAGCCTCCTGCCCGAGGGGCTCCTTGTTAGCAGACCTTTTCAACCAGCTCAATCTTGTCTGCCTTAATACTGGCGCCCCTACTTTTCTTTCGGACACATCTCATACCTATTCCCATTTAGACCTCTCTATATGTACTCCCCAACTTGCACGCCGGTTTGAGTGGTATGCACTTGCTGATACTTATTCGAGCGACCACTTCCCGTGTGTTATCCATCTCCTGCAGCATACTCCCTCTCCGTGCTCCTCTAGTTGGACCATCTCCAAGGCAGACTGGGGGCTCTTTTCTTCCAGGGCGACCTTTCAGGATCAAACCTTCACAAGCTGTGATCGTCAGGTCGCACACCTCATGGAAGTCATTCTCGCTGCTGCTGAATATTCCATCCCTCACCCTACTTCTTCTCCACGTCGCGTACCGGTCCCCTGGTGGACCGCAGCATGTAGAGACGCTTTACGTGCTCGTCGACGTGCTTTACGTGCTCGTCGACGTGCTTTACACACCTTTAAACGCCACCCTACAGTGGCGAATTGTATTAATTATAAACGATTACGTGCTCAGTGTCGTCGTATTATTAACGAAAGCAAGAAAGCCAGCTGGGCTGCTTTCACAAGCACCTTCAACAGTTTTACTCCTTCTTCTGTTGTCTGGGGTAGCCTGCGCCGGCTATCTGGCACTAAGGTCCACTCCCCAGTTTCTGGCTTGAAGGTCGCGAATGAAGTCCTTGTGGCCCCTGAAGCTGTCTCCAATGCCTTCGGCCGCTTTTTCGCCGAGGTTTTGAGCTCCGCTCATTACCACCCTGCCTTCCTCCCCCGCAAACAGGCAGAGGAGGCTAGGCCACCTGACTTTTGCTCCTCGAATTGTGAAAGTTATAATGCCCCATTCACCATGCGGGAACTCGAAACCGCACTTGGCCGATCACGGTCCTCCGCTCCAGGGCCTGATTCTATTCATATTCAGATGCTGAAGAACCTTTCTCCTGCGGGTAAAGGTTTTCTTCTTCGTACATACTATCGCATCTGGATTGAGGGACATGTTCCCGCATGCTGGCGCGAGTCTATTGTTGTCCCGATTCCTAAGCCGGGGAAGGACAAGCACTTGCCTTCCAGTTATCGACCTATCTCACTTACCAGCTGTGTCTGTAAAGTGATGGAGCGAACGGTTAACTCTCGATTGGTTTGGCTGCTTGAGTCTCGACGCCTACTTACCAATGTCCAATGTGGATTTCGTAGGCGCCGCTCTGCTGTTGACCATCTGGTTACCTTGTCGACCTTCATTATGAATAACTTCTTGCGGAAGCGCCCGACCGCGGCTGTGTTCTTTGATTTAGAGAAGGCTTACGACACCTGTTGGAGGGCAGGCATTCTCCGCACCATGCATACATGGGGCCTTCGCGGTCGCCTCCCTCTTTTTATTCGTTCCTTTTTAATGGATCGACAGTTCAGGGTATGTGTGGGTTCTGTCCTGTCCGACACCTTTCGCCAGGAGAATGGGGTGCCACAGGGCTCAGTTTTGAGCGTCGCTCTGTTCGCCATCGCGATCAATCCAATAATGGATTGCCTCCCAGCTGATGTATCAGGCTCTCTTTTTGTGGACGATTTTACCATCTATTGCAGCGCGCAGCGCGCAGCGTACACGTGTCCTGGAGCGCTGTCTTCAGCGTTCTCTTGACCGTCTTTACTCCTGGAGTGTCGCCAATGGCTTCCGTTTTTCTGCCGAGAAGACGGTCTGTATTAACTTCTGGCGCTACAAAGAGCTTCTCCCACCGTCCTTACGACTTGGTCCCGTTGCTCTCCCAATCGTGGAGACAACCAAATTTTTAGGCCTTACCTTTGACAGGAAACTTAGCTGGTCTCCACATGTGTCATATTTGGCCGCCCGTTGTACCCGTTCTTTAAATGTCCTCCGTGTTCTCAGTGGTATGTCGTGGGGAGCGGATCGAACCGTCCTACTTCGTCTATATCGGTCGATCGTCCGCTCCAAGCTGGATTATGGGAGCTTCGTATACTCCTCTGCACGGCCATCCATCTTACGCCGCCTCAACTCCATACAACATCGGGGTTTACGACTTGCGATCGGAGCATTTTATACCAGTCCCGTAGAGAGTCTTCATGCTGACGCTGGCGAATTGCCACTCACTTACCGGCGTGATATACTGCTTTATCGGTATGCCTGTCGGCTACTGTCAATGCCCGACCATCCGTCTTATCGTTCCTTTTTTGACGACTCTCTTGACCGTCAATATAGGTTGTATGTCTCTGCCCTGCTACCCCCTGGAGTTCGCTTTCGTCGCCTCCTTCAACACCTTAATTTTTCACTCCCTGCAACCTTTCGAGTGGGCGAGAGCCACACGCCACCTTGGCTCCAGGCTCAGGTCCGCGTTCACCTTGACCTCAGCTCGCTCCCAAAAGAGGTCACCCCCAGTTCGGTCTACCACTCCCGTTTTTTGGAACTTCGTTCGAAGTTCATCAACATGACTTTCATTTATACAGATGGCTCTAAGACCAATGACGGGGTCGGGTGTTCCTTTATAGTCGGGGCACAAAGTTTCCAATACCGGCTCCATGACCATTGTTCGGTCTTCACAGCTGAGCTCTTTGCCCTCTACCAGGCTGTTCTTTACATCTGCCGCCACCGACATTCTGCTTATGTCATCTGCTCAGATTCCCTGAGCGCCATCCAGAGCCTCAGTGATACGTACCCGGTTCACCCTTTCGTACACCGGATCCAACGCTCTCTTCAGCGGCTGGTGGACGTCGGTCCGCCGGTTAGCTTTATGTGGGTTCCTGGCCATGTCGGTATCCCTGGGAACGAAGCTGCAGATGCCACGGCCAAGGCTGCGGTCCTCCAGCCTCGGACAGCTTCTTGTTGTGTCCCTTCGTCTGATTTTAGCAGGGTCATTTGTCGGCGCGTTGTGTCGCTGTGGCATGCCGATTGGGCTGCACTTACCGACAACAAGCTTCGGGCCTTAAAACCTCTTCCCGTGGCTTGGACGTCCTCCTCACGCCCTTCTCGGCGGGAGGAGGTCGTTTTAGCAAGGTTAAGGATTGGACACTGCCGGTTCAGCCATCGCCATCTGCTGACGGCTGCGCCGGCGCCGTTCTGCCCATGTGGGCACTTGCTGACGGTTAGACACATTTTAATGTCCTGTCCCGATCTTAACCAACTGCGCCTCGATCTTAACCTGCCTAATACTTTCGATGACATTTTAGCGGATGACCCACGAGCAGCTGCTCGTGTTCTTTGTTTTATCAATTTGACACACCTCGCTAAGGACATTTGATGAAGTTTTTTAATCCTATGCCTGTCAGTCTGTCTTTTATTGTGTTTTTCCTTTTAGTTGTTGTTGTCAACTTGTGGCTCGCGGTGCATTTTTAGAGTAGTCAGGGTGCTAATGACCATTGAAGTTGTGCGCCCTAAAACCACAAAAAAAAAAAAAAAAAAAAAAAAAACAACCTAACAAGAAGACGGGACCAGTTGGTAGGACATGTTCTGAGGCATCAAGGGATCTCAAATTTAGCATTGGAGGGCAGCGTGGAGGGTAAAAATCATAGAGGGAGTCCAAGAGATGAATACACTAAGCAGTAGGCACTGGGAGATGAAGAAGCTTGCACAGGATAGAGTTGCATGGAGAGCTGCATCAAACCAGTCTCAGGACTGAAAACAACAACAACAACAACAACAACAACATTTATGGATATAATTGAATATCGTACAATATTGTTTTCAGTAAGACTATGGTAACATGTATATGTATCTTTGTGTGATGTATATACACTTAAAAATTTATTTATGTGGTTGTAAGTAAAGTATTTTACAACTGTTGTCAGGTTTACACTCTTCTTCCATTCGTCAAGCATTGTCCATAAGCAGAGCGTGCATACATCACTTAAAAAAAAACGTTCTGACAGAAATCTCTTGTGAGCACTCTGTTTTTAAATGAACAAACAAATGAAGCATTTTTTTCAACAAGAAAAATATTTTTGATACAACAAATCAGCAGGGTAGGATTCATATTGATACACATGGCTAACACAGTACCAAGATTTTTTTATTTTTTATTTATGAATTTGGCCAGCTACGGACTGCATACAACTTAAGACTTATGGTGTTTCTTTTTCATCCATTCTTCCCAGTACTTCTTCATTTTTTGCCAACTGCTCATCTCTGCTCATCTGTCCACACTCTTGGGTTGAGGTTTTGGCTCATCTTCTTCATAGTTTGCATTTTCTATCAGTAGCCTCAAGTGATTCCTATCACATATTATTATGTATAACCTTTATCAATTTTGTGTAATGTTATTAGTAAACAAATAATGAGCACATGTTGGAACTACACATATACTTAATTGATGAAAGACTTTGTTATGAGAAGATGGCCATTTGTTTTAAATTCATATTCATAGTCTACATAATTTCGTACTCCTCCCTTCCATCTCTGTCTTTCTTATTTGCTTGGTCAGGCAGCTTTCATGCTCAGGCAAAAACTTGCATTGGTTCCAGTAATAAGATGTTTCAAAATAATGTTCCTCAAGCAATGCAACTTACATTATTACTTTGTTTCAATTCCAACTTTTAATATTTCTCTGGCTTTAGTAGCAAAACATGTTGGCTGTTACCCAACACAAAGCATAAAAAGAATATTTAGCCTAATGCCTTTCCACACCAAAAACATCACTCTCTTCAAACATTTCAAAGAGAAAAAGACTTATCTACAAGAAACTTTTCCTTAAATGCTTTCATCTGTTGACAGTCTGCCCCCGGTAGCTGAATGGTCAGTGTTACGGATTGTCAATCCTCTGGGCCCGGGTTCAATTCCTGGCTGGGTCGGGGAATTTTCTCTGCCCAGGGACTGGGTGTTGTGCTGTCCTCATCATTATCCTATCATCCTCATCAACTGCAAGTCACCGAAGTGGCATCAAATTGAAAGACCAACACCTGGTGAATGGTCTACCTGACGGGGGGCCCTGGCCATACAAAAAAATAAATTAAAAAATCTGTAAACAAGTAACTAAACTCCTCTAGTCTTTAACTTAATAAAGTAATTTTTCTGTCCATGAATAGATATGTATACACAATTTTTTGCTAAATTGTTATTATCTACTCTCTAGTTTAATACATACCCCTCACACAACTTTCATACGTTGTTATAGCATGCATAGTACATTTAAAATTCCAGTGCTGGTCTGACCTTCACCCACCTCATCTTTTTCTTTTACAATTTTTGTTTATTGTTTTAAAGCTGTTCTAATTTTTCATAAGTAGATATTTATGCAAGTAATAGATATTAGACGATTTCTGTAACAGACGTATGTATTAACTGAATAGTTTGGTGAATGACTATTTAAACCATAACACACATGGGGAAGAACATTAATTTGTTGTCATAGTTCACAGATCTCTGTTCGTATGCTGCTTCATGGCTAATTTAAGAGGGCTCTGTATCTGAGCTGTACACATATCATAGTTGTACAGCTTTAGTTCAGTGACATTGCATAATCCAAGTAACCTTCTAGATTTTGGGTAGACTATCAATATGCATTGGGGTGTGTTTCTTCTATTTTTTCATGATTCTGCAAGCTGGTTAGTCTATATTTCCTGCAAAGAAACTCTCTGATATTCTGTCATACATGACTTTGAAGGGTGAGAATCCAGTTGATGTATGTTGCACACTGCTCATGATATATTCAAAATCCTTGACTTATTTTATCCAACATACATGGTTTTTACTACAGTAGGTTCCACAATGCCTTCCAATTTCCCTCATGTATCTTTCAGATGGACTGCTGAAGGGATAACAGACTGAGATTAAGATGTATCTAATTTTGTTACTGTCAATGAAATCCTTCCAAGTCTGAGTAGTGAACTGTTACCCATTGTCTGAGACGATAGCTTTACATTTCCTATCTTCATTGAAATAGTCAGTGTTAAATTTTATAATCAGCTGTTTACTGGTTGGTTTTTTGAGTGGGTATAGTTTTATCAGTTTTCAGAAAATGTCCACCGTTACAAAAATATAGCAATAACCCCCTTTTGTTTTTGCCAGAGGTCCATATATGTCGACTGTTGTGAGATCTGGGTTTTTATCTAGCAATATGTTTTGCATCAACCCCCTACTGGTTTGTAATAAAATGGAACACCGGCAACCATCCTTACAGTGTTATTTATTATATGGCTATCAGTTTTGGTAGTTTGATACACCATCT
The DNA here is from genome assembly GCF_023864275.1 of Schistocerca cancellata. Classification (NCBI taxonomy): domain Eukaryota; kingdom Metazoa; phylum Arthropoda; class Insecta; order Orthoptera; family Acrididae; genus Schistocerca; species Schistocerca cancellata. The sequence continues at coordinate 130,185,108 of NC_064635.1, forward strand.
TCAGGCCTTAACTGATGCTGAGGGGGTTAACTCCAATCATGTACATGATTCCATCAATGGTCAACATCTGTGAACTAATTTTAACAGACTACCTGTAAAAATGACATTGTGTCTCCAACCATCAACTACCAACCGTTCTGGTTACTAACTTTGACTCTCTGACATCTGTCACTGGTAGCAAGTTTCCTTTCTACTCTCCTAACAGTATTGGAAAAGTACAGATTTCTTGTCTTTTGTGTGAACATTTAATGGATTCACAGTGTTCAAAACTTTCAAGACTGTAAGTTACAAATGTGTCACTATACTGTTCTGGTAAGCATAGTTTCCAATCATCTAAGTCAGATTTGTACCTTTTCAACAATATACCCTTACGGACAAGATAATGCTAGTTAGTTGCTTCTCCCTAATTTTTTCCTAGGAAACTTTTAACTTGTCTCCAGTTGTCATCATGGTTTTGATTTCTCCTAATATCTTGGCAAATTTTCAAAGTTTCTTTTTCCTCTTTTAGTCCCCTTGAATAAATCATTTTAAACTGATTTTCTTCATCCCCTCTACTGTTCTCTGTGTCATTTTCTTTTGGTACCCTTTAGAGAGCATCAGCTGTTATATATATATATATATATATATATATATATATATATATATATATATATAGAGGGAAACATTCCACGTGGGAAAAATATATTTAAAAAGAAAGATGATGAGACTTACCAAACAAAAGCGCTGGCAGGTCGATAGACACACAAACATACACACAAAAATCTAGCTTTCGCAACCAACGGTTGCCTCGTCAGGAAAGAGGGAAGGAGAAGGAAAGACAAAAGGATATGGGTTTTAAGGGAGAGGGTAAGGAGTCATTCCAATCCCGGGAGCGGAAAGACTTACCTTAGGGGGAAAAAAGGACAGGTATACACTCGCACACACACACACATATCCATCCGCATATACACAGACACAAGCAGACATTTGTAAAGGCCAAACTCTTTGCCTTTACAAATGTCTGCTTGTGTCTGTGTATATGCGGATGGATATGTGTGTGTGTGCGAGTGTATACCTGTCCTTTTTTCCCCCTAAGGTAAGTCTTTCCGCTCCCAGGATTGGAATGACTCCTTACCCTCTCCCTTAAAACCCATATCCTTTTGTCTTTCCTTCTCCTTCCCTCTTTCCTGACGAGGCAACCGTTGGTTGCGAAAGCTAGATTTTTGTGTGTATGTTTGTGTTTGTTTGTGTGTCTATCGACCTGCCAGCGCTTTTGTTTGGTAAGTCTCATCATCTTTCTTTTTAAATATATATATAGGAAAAAAAGGAAACATTCCACGAAGGAAAAATATACCTAAAAACAAAGATGATGTGACTTACCAAATGAAAGTGCTGGCAGGTCGACAGACACACAAACAAACACAAACATACACACAAAATTCAAGCTTTCGCAACAAACTGTTGCCTCATCAGGAAAGAGGGAAGGAGAGGGAAAGACGAAAGGATGTGGGTTTTAAGGGAGAGGGTAAGGAGTCATTCCAGTCCCGGGAGCGGAAAGACTTACCTTAGGGGGAAAAAAGGACGGGTATACACTCGCACACACACACATATCCATCCACACATATACAGACACAAGCAGACATATTTAAAGACTTCCCTCTTTCCTGATGAGGCAACAGTTTGTTGCGAAAGCTTGAATTTTGTGTGTATGTTTGTGTTTGTTTGTGTGTCTGTCGACCTGCCAGCACTTTCATTTGGTAAGTCACATCATCTTTGTTTTTAGGCATATATATATATATATATGATCATTTTATGACCCAAGAGGTAGTTTTTAAACTTATTAATGGCCCAATGTATGGCTAACAATTCTTTCTCTGTTATGGTATAGGATTACTCATGTTTCTGTAAGACTCAACTGACAAAATCTTTCAACTTCTGTCTTTCCCCCTTCCACCTCTGCTTGAAAATGATGTGTTCCCAATTCAGTGTTACTGCTATCAGTCATAATGTAAAAGGGCAGAGACAAAATTGAGCTTTAACATATTTTTTTTTTAATTTCATAAAATGCAGAGTAGCATTCTTCATTCCAATCCCACATAATGTTCTTCTTGAATAAATTATGTAAACAAGTGGAATTGAGGGCTCGATTATTTTTGAATTTTCTGTAAAATCCAGTTAAACCAAAAAAGGCTATTAATTGTTTTTTATTCTTAGCTACAGGAAACTTACCAATGGCTTCAATTTTATTTCCATCTGACACAGTTCCTTTTTCTGAAACAGTGTGCCCTAGAAACTTCAACTCACTCACCCCAATTTGCACTTTTCTTGCTGTAATGTCATCCCCTCCTTCTTTGACTTAAGACACAATTCCTTCAATAATCCAAGATGTTCTTCTCAAGTTTAATCAGTTATTAAAATGTCATCTACATAGATCATTAACTTCAAGTTTACCTCATCCCCAGACACAAAAATAAACTCGACCACAGACACGTTTAGTCCAAAAGGCACAACACAGTATTGGAAACACTTCCCACTGCAGAAAAAAGCAATGTATTTTGTGAAATCAGGATACAGGCAGTCACATCTAAGCTACTTATAAATTTGATACATTGAAATTTGTGAAGGAGTTAATCAATATCCACAGGGTGGTCATTCTTTCTTTTTAGATATTTATGAAGCTGTCTGGCAATCCAGTACAACTCTGATCCCTCGGTATCATTTTACTACCAATGGGATGGGATGTTACACTCATCCCCCATGATTCCACCTCTCAGATTTCCTTTTCTACAGCTTTTCTTTTAGAAAAAGGTATTGCATAAGCTTTTAAGAAAAATGGTTCATGCAGTCTGAGGCTTTATTTACACTGGTAATTATTAACCCTTCTCGTCTGTAACAGAATACGTGCTGAAATTCCCATAAGACTTTCTTTAACGGTTCTTTTTGACTGGACTTTATAAAGATGTGACTGCATCTACTTTCCTGTTATGAGTTCCTCATTCTGGTTATCAATTGGATCACTAGGAACCTCTTCTAAGATGTGTGTATCATTCCCTGCACTTCTGCATTCTGTGGTGTGGTTACATTCACTTCCACAATTCACAAGGTACATATATGTTTTGACAGTTACTCCACCTTTGGGATTGTTACCATTATACTTTCCACATTATTCCTAGAAACTTTTTTACCTTTTCTCTCAAACCTGAAACTTACATTTTACTTGCCATAAAACTGTGGTTATCAAACAGTATGCTTTCAATGGTTAATGGTTGACAAGGATTGTCCAACAACAATTGTGTTCCTGATGTCATCCCTCTCTATTGTCTCTACATCATCTTCCGCTTTATATACTTTCACCACTTCATCTGCATTTATAATAATATATAACTGCTTTGTAGGGAACACATTGCGCTCATGTTGGAGCAATCTATATACTTGTATAGCAATAAACTGGTAGCCAAGACCACAGGAATTCTTTGTATTCCGCAATTATTGGTTTTGGTGAAACTAAAGTCGCCATCATCGGATCTAGGGAGGACAGAAAACACGATATAAGTGGGCCTGGATTCCCCTTGTATGACATGTATACATATAAATTTAGTTACATACCTTAGGACACATACAGGCTACCTTGTCTTGATGTTGTAACTAAATTTATATATTAAAAACAGAGATTCCATGACTTACTAAACGGGAAAGTGCTAGTAGATAGACACAATAAAAAAAAGGAAAAAACACACACACAATTTCAAGCTTTCACAACCAACGGTTGCTTCATCCAGAAAGAGGGAAGGAGAGGGAAAGATGAAAGGATGTGGGTTTTAAGGGAGAGGGTAAGGACTCATTCCAATCCTGGGAGCGGAAAGACTTACCTTAGGGGGAAAAAAGGACAGGTAAGGTAAGCCTTTCCGCTCCAGAGATTGGAATGACTCCTAACCCTGTCCCTTAAAACCCACATCCTTTCGTCTTTCCCTCTCCTTCCCTCTTTCCCGATGAAGCAACCGTTGGTTGCAAAAGCTCGAAATTTTGTGTGTGTGTGTTTTTATTGTGTCTATCTACCAGCACTTTCCCGTTTGGTAAGTCATGGAATCTTTGTTTTTAATATATTTTTCCCATGTGGAATGTTTCTTTCTATTTTATTCATATAACTAAATTTATATGTATACATGTTATACAAGTGGAATCCAGGCCCACTTATATCATGTTTTCTGTCCTCCCTAGATCTGATGATGCTGACTTTAGTTTTGCCAAAACCAGTAATCACGGGATAAAAAGAATTTGTGCGATCTTGGCTACCAGTTTATTGTTATACATATATAACTGCTCTTCCTCTACACCCTCTTTAATTTCACATTCTCCACAAAAATTAGCCTTAGCTTCCTCTGTTTCATTATCAACATCATACCTGGCAACTATCTGTACTTTCTTTTGCACCACTGCCACAGATTACTGCTTTTCAGATTCATCATTTACATAAACCTCTACTCACATTGTAAACAATCTCTTAAGAGCAGAGTTATCATGTTCAATATCTTCATTTTTTGTGTTCCTTTCTGCCTGTGATCTTACCCTCCCACACGTCAACATTAATTTTTCCTGTATCTTCAAAAGTTTTGAAAGCTTCGAGTGGCGTAAGATTTACAAAAGTAAAATTTTTCACTTATCTTCATTTTCTCTTTTCGACGGCTGCAGTTCTCGCATCTAGGGGTACATTCTTGAGGCTCAAATTTTGATTTTGTAGGTTCCTGTTGATCTGAACAATGTTTAAAGATTTGCCTGTTTTACTCTTGAATTTCATATTTTGTCACGTTTTTCAATATCACACTGACTTTACAATTTCCAATTCAGAACACAAATTGACATTGTTGTTGACAAGATTACTATTGCTTCTGCTTCCACCAGAGGCATGCCCTCTACTACTTACAGTCTGCAGTACTCACAATATTCCAAAGAGTTTACAAACTTCCTTGACAAAAGAACAATCTTTACTAAATTATATCATTATTTTATAAATGAGTCCATAAATAAATTTCATAATTTGCATTAGATTGTGCAATTCATAATATGACTTTTAAGTATGCCATAAATTTTGTAATTTCAAATATTTCTAAAAGAAGGATAATTCAACCATACATACAGAATGTAACAAATTGATTTCTTTTTACACATTTTAGTCTGAAATATAATACATCATATACAAAATCATATGAAATTCTTTTAGTGAAATAGCTGAGATAATTTTATCCTATACAAAATTTAAAATTCCTTTTGGTGTCACATATTTCTATAAAGAAAAAAAAGGGAATGCTAGAGGAGTGTGTCCCATCACATGCCCAACTATAAAATTCATGTAAAGGCACTACATCATCTTCACTACGCATCTCCCTACTACTCTTAGTTTTATTTGCTGAATAACCCTTGGCTCTTATAGTGTCCCAAAATTTCTTTTTTTCAAACTCTATCCTGCTTTATTTGTTTTGTAGTCTTTCTGTTTCTTTCCCAATTGCTATTTTTGAATCCTCTTTGCCTATTCCAGTTCTAACTACTGATCCTGTTATACTTTGGTCTATTGGCCTCAAAACTGTAAACCCTTACTGAGGCCACTCGGAGTTTTCCTGTCTATTATTCCCATCATCATGTCTGTTTTCTCCCACTTTGACCACCCCATCTCCTATTCCTATTATCATTACTTCTTTCCCATGGGCTGTCTGATTCCTTGTTCCAATATTTGATAGTCAAACCTCTGTTTACCATAGGATCTATGCCTATAATTAACTGTTACCATAATTTCCTTCCCCAGTATAATTAAAAGTCATATTAGTATTGTACAGAAACCAGATGGCAGTTATGAGTCACGGGAGATGAATGGGAAGCAGTGATTGGGAAGGGAGTGAGACAGGGTTGTAGCCTCTCTCTGATGTTATTCAATCTGTATATTGAGCAAGCAATAAAGGAAACAAAAGAAAAATTCAGAGTAGGTATTAAAATCCATGGAGAAGAAATAAAAACTTTGAGGTTCGCCGATGACATTGTAATTCTTTCAGAGACACCAAAGGACTTGGAAGAGCAGTTGAACGGAATGGACAGTGACTTGTAGGGAGGATATAAGATGAACATAAACAAAAGCAAATGAAGGTAATGGAATGTAGTCGAATTAAGTGGGGTGACGCTGAGGGAATTAGATTAGGAAATGAGACACTTAAAGTAGTAAAGGAGTTTTTTCTATTTGGGGAACAAAATAACTGATGATGGTCAAAGTAGAGAGAATATAAAATGTAGGCTCGCAATGGCAAGGAGAACGTTTCTGAAGAAGAGAAATTTGTTAACGTCAAGTGTCAGGAAGTCGTTTCTGAGAGTATTTGTATGGAGTGTAGCCATGTATGGAAGTGAAACATGGATGATAAATAGTTCGGACAAGAAGAGAATAGAAGCTTTCAAAATGTGGTGCTACAGAAGAATGCTGAAGATTAGATGGGTAGATCACATAACTAATGAGGAGGTATTGAACAGAATGGGGGAGAAGAGGAGTTTGTGGCACAACTTGACTAGAAGAAGGGATCAGTCGGTAGGACATGTTCTGAGGCGTCAAGGGATCACCAATTTAGTATTGGAGGACAGTGTGGAGGGCAAAACTCATAGGGGGAGATGAAGAGGTGAATACACTAAGCAGTTTCAGAAGGATGCAGGCTGCAGTACATACTGGGAGATGAAGCAGCTTGCAGAGGATAGAGTAGCAAGGAGAGCTGCATCAAACCAGTCTCAGGATTGAAGACCACAGCAACAACAACAATTGGTATTCTGTTCAATATTCCTCTCCAAAACTCTATCCAACTTACTGATATCTTTCAAAAATGGTTCAACTGAATCATCAGGACAACTAAGTAGTTACCACTGTAATTTGTATGACAACCTTCGCTTAAGGTTGTCTGACTGGATTATGATCTCTAAACCTCTTTGTAAATGTGCTAAATTTTTCAACTGAGTCTTACACAATTCTCTCATAGAGATATTTTTGTTCCTATAGACAAGTCCATTCAAAAATCCACCCTTTATTCTGACCTGCTTCGACTCGGACCAAAATCTTTCTAGAAAACATTTTTCACACTCTTTAAATGGTCATTCACATTTGCACAGGATAGTGCCTCTCCTTCCAACAACTTTTTACAAACTTAAATTTTAAACTGTCTGTCATAAGAGAAAAAAAATTGTCTTTATAGGGCAGCATATAATCCAATGGACATAAACTGTCACTGTGGAAACTCCTTACTGATAAGCTAGACCACACAATTGCCCTGTTGTTACGCAGGCTCCTGGATGCACACATTTCTTGAATTTCTACCACTCTCCTGTCTAATTCTACTACATCACCATCTACTTTCTTACTCTTTAGCTTAGTTATTTGCCCAGATGTTTTCGTGCATATGTTGTTCACTTCAGCAGATACAAGCCTGGCTACTCCATAGGTATTCAGTCAATTTCTTATAACTAGAAACATCATTAAAAGTTGATTTTCAAAAATGACTACTTTCCCTTCACACACCTTGACTCTTTTACCAAATGCATCTACCTCCTACACTACCCGAGTTTTGAATTCCATGAATTGTTTATTAACAAATCTCATGTTTCCAGAATGAGATTTTCACTCTGCAGCGGAGTGTGCGCTGATATGAAACTTCCTGGCAATTTAAAACTGTGTGCCCGACCGAGACTCGAACTCGGGACCTTTGTTTTTCGCGGGCAAGTGCTCTACCATCTGAGCTACCGAAGCATGACTCACACCCGGTCTCACAGCTTTACTTCTGCCAGTATCTTGTCTCCTACCTTCCAAACTTTACAGAAGCTCTATGTATATTTTACAGTAAACTGGAACTGCTAATATTTACAGAATTAATACGCTTTCAGAATGAAACACTGTTATGCACTTTTAATAAATTTATCATACACAAAATACCTAATCTTGACTGTTGTGACCAAGTGTTGTCAAAACTGAAATCCAACAGACATTTTTACTTAAGCCGGTCTAACAGTACCTGTTAAGATATTCATTTATAGAGTACAAGGAGCTGCCTATCAAAATGTCTTTCAAACTCTGTTTAAACCGTGTTTTTTCTGGAAACCAAATTTCTGATGGTTGCTGGCAATTTATTGAAAATGTGTGTTCCTGAATATTGAACCCCTTTTTGGACCAATGTAAGTGATTTTAGATCTTTGTGTAGATTGTTCTTTTGCTAGCATCGATACTATGTATTGAGCTATTAACTGGAAATAGAGATATTTTACTTTCAACAAATTTCATTAAGTAATGAATATACTGAGAAGCAATGGTTAGAATACAAAGTTCCGTGAACAGATTTCTACGTGACATTCTTGCATTTGCACCACAAATGATTCTTGTTATATGCTAAAAACTTTTGCTCAGTTTGATGGGTTACCCCTGAATATGATCCCATAATACATAATAGAATGAAAGTAAGCAAAGTATGCCAGTTTTTTATATTTATGTCTCCTACATTTGACATCATTCTCACTGCAAATACAGACATGTGTAGGCACTTAAACAATTCTGTGGTATGCCCTTCCCAACTGAATTTGTTATCAAGCTGTAATCCTAGAAATTTAATAGTGTCAACCTCTTCAATCTGCTTGTCTTCATATGTTATGCACATGGTGGAAAGAAATCTCTTATAAGTTCTGAGCTACATTTAGTGGATATTTTCAAAGTTTAATGACAGTGAATTAGCTTTAAACCATTTATTAAAGTCAGTGAAAATTTAATTAGCAGTTATTTCTAAATCTGTACTTGACTTGCTACTTATTGCAATGTCTGTATCATCTGCAAACAAAATGAACTTTCACCTGGCAATATAACAGACAAGAGGTCATTAATGTACACAACAAAAAGCAATGGACCCAAAATGGGACCTTGGGGAATACCACATGTAATTAATTCCCAAACAGATGAAGACAAACTGCTTACTGCACAGGTATTTCACAATGACACCCTCTGTTTCCTGCTAGTTAGATAAGACTCAAACCATTTCGCAGCATTGGTGGTGATGCCATAATATTCTAATTTACTTAAAAGAATGATGGTGGTCAGTACAATCAAAGGCTTTTGACAGGTCACAGAAAATACCAGTAGCCTCTAATTTATTACCTAATGAATTAAATACATTCTCACTGTCAGTGTAAGTAGCTTTCTCTATTTCAGAACACTTAAGAAACCCAAACTGTGTCTTGGACAACATATTATTTGTAGTTAGATGCTTAAAGAGATGCTTGAACACAATCTTTTCAAATACTTTTGAGAAAGCTGGCAAAATTGAAATTGATCAATAATCTGTTGGTATTTCTTTATCCCCCTTCTTGTAAAGAGGCTTTACTTTGGCATATTTTAGCCAGTCTGGAGTTGTTCCACTGATAAGAGAGTGATTACACAAATAACTTAAGATAGAACTCAACTTGCATGAGCACTCTTTGATTAACTTCATTGATATTTTACCATACCTACTAGAAAACTTACATTTTCAGGATTTTATGATGAATGCTACTTCTCTGGGAGATGTGAGTGTCATTTCCATTTTACTGATGTTATTTTTAAAGACTAGTCTCAGATGCTCCATTGCACTGTTCACTGAACCTGATAACCCCAAGCTGTCAGTAATACAAATAAAGTACTGATACTTGTTTAAGAGGTTTCCAACACTAGATACACTTGTTACCAAAGTCTCTTTTTTTGCTCTACCTTTTTGGCTCACCTGTGTCTGTCTTCCCTATATCCCATGCAGTTTTTATTTTGTTCCCCATTGTAATTATCTTTTTTCCATAATAAAGCTACTTCGATTTCTGAATTACTTGCTTTAATATTTTGTGGTATTCTTTGTAATGCATTACAATGCTAACATCAGAGCTGTTCTGAGACAGCAGATACAGTCTCCTTTTTTGTCCCACATGATATCTTTATTCCTTGTGTAATCCATGGTTTATTTTTTGACTTCTGTGTTATTTGAGCTACCTTTAGGGGAAAACCATTTTCAAAAGTGGAAGTAACTTTATTAATGAGTTCTTCGTATTTCCCATTTGAGTCAGTTCATGTCTTTTTGGCAATTTCCTGAAATCTCAATTTTTGATAGATTTATTACCCTCCTGTAATCAGATTTTATAGAATTTGTTTTTATCCTGACAGGTTTCAACATTTAACAAAACATGCTGCATGTAATGATCAGATAGTCCCTTTACTATTGGTTTTGTGATATGACTTTTTTCCGTGTATTTGTCTATGAAGATATTATCAATAGCAGTCTCAGAGCATTTCCATATCCTAGTTACAAAGTTCACAGTTTATGATAGTATTACTGACTGCAATAATTATTCACTGACAGAGCTTTTCAATAAATCTACATTAAAATCACCAGCAACAATTATTTCCTTGTTTTTTACTGTGAGATGGGACAACAGAGATTCCAGATTTTTTATGACTTCCTATCTGTATATACTTACTATTATAAAGGACTTATTATGAAATACTACTTCTGTTGCACTAGCTTCTAAATGCTGCTCTGAGCTAAATTTATTAATATCAATATTCCTTAAATCAAAACAGTTTCTGACAAATGTGGCAACTTCTCCTTCATCCGTATTTCTCTACAGAAGTAAGAAGCTAACTTGAACCCTGTAACATTTAACATATGTATACCAGGTGTCACATGATGTTCAGAGTGGCAGATTATATCAACTGGTTTGCTCAGCTCTAATTCTTCAACACAAAAAAGCAACTCATTAAGCTTACCTCTTAGTCCTCTGATATTCTGATGCAATAAGGTTAACTGATTTTTTTGCACAGGCTGAATTATAACTGGATGAACCTAATTTTCCTGTCAATTTTTGAATATCTCTAGTTTCAATAAGCGGCTGTCTGTATGAATTGTGTACATTAAAATTTGCTTTCTGGTAGCCTGTTTTATCAATGTGAAGGTCATTTTCAACCTGTTGCTGAACATCTTTTGTTTCTGCCCTACCTTCCCTAAAAAAAACTGCTGTTGTGTGATTGTAAGACTGTTTTCTTTAATTTAACTCAAAATGGCTTCCATGTGGCATCTTACTGGGCAATTTGCATCCTTCTTTTGCCAACCTGTGTTTTCACTCGCTGTTTTTCGGTAACACATCAGAATTGTCCATAGACAATAATTTAACATCATGAACATCCAGTATAAAAACATGACATCAAGTTACCCAGTTTTGTAATTTGTTTAGGAAACATCAAGCCCCTCCTTTGGAAGCTACATGTAAACTCATTCATTTATAAAAAGTATGAAACTGCTGGCTAGCTCTTCTGAAAACTATGACAGTACATCTGTTTGTGTATCAGTGCAAGTAATTATATGATGAGGGGAAGACATTCAATTTAAGATTTGAATTCTGGTACTTATCTGGTTGGTTCGCCGTTTCTGCTTTATCCACCAGTTTTCAAAAGTTGGGCAGCGGGCCATTTGATTATTAAATTGGACACAAGATGTTTATCATTTGTTTATTTCCAAAAGCTATGTCATCTCCTCATCACTGTTGGATATCAATCAGAATTTATAAAAACATAGTTTGTTGTACACAACATTGCCAAGTGTCAAAATATAACAAGCTACTCACTTCCACCACAAATATCTCTCTCTGACAGACTGACAGGGACGCTTTACAATGTGTGGGTAGTGCCACATTCCACATTCACAGAGTGACAACTATTGAACTATACGGGTGGCGGGGGGGGGGGGGGGAATTTACAAGCTGTGGCATGCACACACTTTATTCAACATGTAAATGTAGGTTATGACTTTAAAATGCCTGCCATTATTGGCAATGATGTGATGCAGACAAATAGCAAATTCTGCAAGACCGCCTGAAGTGTCGGAACATTGATCCTATCGATGATCTCTTGAATGTCTGTTTTCAGCTCAGAAATGGTTTTGGGTTTATTGCTGCACACCTCATCTTTAATAAAGCCCCACAAAAAGGAGTCACATGTGTTCAGATCAGGAGAGTATGGCGACCAATCCTGGCCCATGCCAGTGGCCTCTGGGTACCCCAGTGGCAGACTGTGGTCTTCAAAGTGCTCCTCCAGGACATCACTCTCCTGTTTCAAGGGGGCTGAGCTCTGACGTGCATAAATAAATCATATCTTGTCAAATCAGGGTCACTTTGGACAATGGGGATGAAATCATCTATGAAAACCTCCACATACCATTTGGTAGTCACCATACTATCAGGAATATTGCACCGATTATTCCGCGACTGTACATTGCACACCATACAGTCACCCACTGAGGGTGAAGAGACTTCTTGTTGGTGAAATGAGGATTCTCAGTCTCTCAAATGTGCCAATTTTGCTTATTGACAAATCCATCCAAATGAAAGTGGGCTTCATCACTAAACCAAACCATATTCACACCAAAGTCCTGTTTGTCAATTCTGTGGACAATAGTGTTGGTGAAACACAACTGCTGTCCCATGGACCTGAGGCTTAATGGCTGATAGGTTTGAATTTTGTATGGGAAGAAATGCAAGTCTACAACAACAAATTGTCACAGTGTCTCCCGATTGATCCCCACCTGTTGTGCAGCTCATCTGATCAATTTCTTGGAGATGGTTTGAAACACAGCATGTCTTTTCTCAATGTTTTCAGGCATTTTATATGACTGACATTGCCAGCACTGTCATTATGAACACTACCCAGATAGCACAGTAAGCCGATTTCAAACTTGTTTCCAGATGTAAAGTTCAAGTATATAAGCTTGATCAAAGCTGGAATATTCAGGCCTGTTAGTTGGATTCAAGCTTGAAACAAACATCAAAGTTGGCAGAGTTCAAGCTATATTTCAAGCTTGACTTATCAAGTTTGGCTCCAGCTGTATCTACACACGTGGAATACAGCCTGATATTCACAGCTTGTTTTAAGCTATATAACTATTAATCTGAATTTATTGAACCTAATTAATTAAATAAATATCAGAATGGAAATGGTGTGAAAAAAATTATCAAGACATGTATGTTTCAAATTTTTTATTTTCAAAGTGTTTAAAATTGTTTTATTTTAAAATTTAATTATTCTGAAGCCCCTCCGGCCCCAGCACACAGACCAGAACAGGATCAAATATCGCTGACTTCTGCCGGTATAATGATCCTGTAACAGGTAAAAGGAAATGTTAGCCATACCTAAACATAAAAAATGTAAAAAGTTGAAACTGATCAACCTAAATATAATTTATGCCCCAGATTAGCAAAATAACTTCAAACTCACTGATGTAGTAAGAATCATTAACTAGTGTAAACATCACTGAGTAAGAAGCTGCATCTGGTGACTTCATTCCAAAGAGTTTTAAAGTAACTTGAAATAACTTTTTGTTTGAAGTTTTTAAAGTAAAGATGACATATGGGTAATTTTGCGATGACTTCATGAAGAAGCCACACATCACTATTTCTAACATTTTCAGGGCCATTTAATCTGAATTTGAATTATAAAGATACAATTACTTGAAGTTTTATACACCTCGTACTGTAAGCTTATAAGGAAACTACCGTTTAGAAAAATGTAGACTTTTGTTCTACCCACAATTATTTTTTGTCGAGTGAAACGGAATCAAAATGAAATAAAAGATGAAATCGAAATGAAATAAAAGAGGAAACCGAAATGAATTTCAGAAATTACCAGTTCAGTGGAACTGAAATGTAAAAGAACAAAAAAAGGCGACATTTTAAAAAGGTAAAATAACATTAAGTTTTAATTTATTGGTGCCACGTACTAGAGACCTAGTTTAAAATGACCTCTTTTTGCTGTACATCTTGTAATATGTATTCTTAGCTGGTAATCCATTTCACTTTCATCCAGGCTCAATTTTTCTACATTTTAAAAGAATATGATATTTCTTTACATTACGTAATAATATTAAAGTACCACCAGAGAAAAATGCACCAACGTACCTGTAATACACTATATATCCTCTTCAGACCCAGTGTAGCAGTAAGGCAGGAGATGCCACACACTTACCGAACTATTTTCCAGTATAAAACAAACTTCACAACAGTCAACAATCATTAACGCGCGTCACAAAGGTAAAATGGCCGTAAACCTAGAAGAGTCAGTGCAAGGCTTATAAACGCTTGTGGCGCTTCCCGCGGATGAGTATGGAAGCTATGCTGCGTGCGCATCTGCTGTACAGCCTTCCAGGGAAATTACAGTTTATTTCAAGCTTGGGAAAATTATTTTAATTCAAGCTAAATTTTTGCAGCTTGATGTAAACTGTGTAACAGGTTGATTTTTCAATCTCGAATTTTCAACTGAACCTAAACTCAATATCCACCTTGAAATAAGCTTGAGTGCTAGCTGGGTATCCGCTCCCTCAAACTTGCAAATCAAATTCTTGATTGTTAGCACACTCAGACTGGTTGTCTTCAGCTTGAACTCAGTTGCAAACTTCCTTTGAGCTGCAGTTGGGCTGTCACTGCTTGCTTGGTAGAACTTCACAAACACTATACACTCAGGCACACTGTATCGTGACATTTTCAAATGCAAATGGCCAACAACAACAAGGCACATGTGCATGCACTTGCTAATCCCCATGATGTCCCACCACCAACCATGTAGTTTGAATGTCCTAATGCAAACCATTGAGAAGTTATGACAATTTTATTTTAAATAGTTCAATAATTATTACCCTGTACATCTACATCTGTACTCTGCAAACCACTGTGTGGCATATGGCAGAGGGTAAGGCCCATTGTACCAGTTATTTGGGGTTCTTCCAGTTCAATTCACATATGGAGCATGGAAAGAATGATTTTTTGAATGCCTCTGTACATGCAGTAATTATTTTAATCTTATCCTCGAGATCCCTATGTGAGCAGTATGTGTGGGCTGTAGTATATTCCTAGCATAATCATTTAAAACCGGTCCTTGAAACTCTGTTAATAGACTTTTTCAGGATAGTTAACATTTATCTTCAAGAGCCTCCCAGTTCAGTTCCTTCAGTATCTCTCTGACACTCTCCCAGAGATTAAACAAACCTGTGACTATTCGCACTGCCCTTTTGTGTATATGTTCGATATCCCTTGTTAGTCCTATCTAGTATGGGTCCAATGCACTTAGACAATATTTTAAAACTGGTAACATGAGTGATTTGTAAGCTATCTCCTTCATAGACTGACTGCAATTCCCCAGTATTCTACCAATAAATCAAAGTCTATCACCTGCTTTACCCTCAACTGAACCTTTGTGTTCATTCCATTCCATATCCGTACAAAGTGTTACACCCAGATATTTGTATGAGTTGGACGATTCCAACAGTGACCCATTGGTATTGTAGTCATAGGACACTACATTTTTTCGTTTTGTGAAGTGCAAAATTTTACATTTCTGAACATTTAGAGCAAGTTGCGATTCTCTGCACCACTTTGAAATCTCATCAAGATCTTTCTGAATACCTATGCAGCTTCTTTTCGATAATACTTTATTATAGATAATGGCACCATCTGCAAAAAGTCTGAGGTTACTATTAATAATGTCTGCAAGGTCCTTAATATGCAACATGAACAGCAAGGGTTGCAACACACTTCCCTGGGGCACACCTGAAGTTACTTCTACATCTGATAATGTCTCTCCATCCGAGATAACATCCTGTATCCTCCCTACCAGTGTGTCCTCAATCCAGTCACACATTTCAATTCATACTTCATATGATGGTACTTTTGGCAGGTTTCCCTACCACCTCATTCCAATCCCCCATGCCTATTACATCTTTCTAATTGTTTTAGTTGTCCTTCATACTTTGATAATCATTGCTGCCACAACTGTGGGGTGGCTACTGATACCAGTTTCACTGCGGACATCCTCAAAGAGGTCAGATCTACTTGTTTCCATTAGATTCAATATATTTCCATCAAGAGTGGGGTTCCTAAGTACCTGTTCTAGATAATTTTCAGAGAAGAAATTTAGTAAAGTTTCACAGGGTGTCTTATCACCCCCACCACTGCCAAAACTGTAAGTTTATCAATTAACTGTTGGATGATTAAAGTCTCCACTAATAATTACAGTATGATTTGGCAACTTACATACAAGTGAACTGATGTTTTCTCTAAAGTTTTTGTTACATCACAAAATGAGTCTGATGGGTTGCAGAAGAATCCAATTATCATTTTATGCCCCCTGCTGATACTGAGTCTTGGCCAAACAATCTCACATGCACCTTCAGTTTCTACCTCAGTGGATTTGAGTTTCTTATCTACTGTGAATTTCTTGTTTGCCTATCCTTTCAATATACACTGAAATTTACATCAAAAATCTCATTGCTATCAATTTCAGGTTAGAAACAGCTTTCTGTACCTAGTATTATGTGAGCTTCACTGCTTTTCATTAGCACTCCAAATTATAGCTCTTTATTGCAAATGCTTCAGCAGTTTATGATTAGGATTTTAAAACTTTCAGCTGTGGAAGGCATTTCTTTTGATCTTACACTGATACTTCTGGGTTTCCTACAGCTATCATTAATCTGAATTGGATGGAGGGTCGCCTAATCTAAAAAGCCCTTATGTGCACTCAAACACGCAGTCAGCTACCTGAATTGCAGCCTCTGATGCATAGTGCACACCTGACACATTTCCGGGGACCCTACAATTCTCAACTCTACAGTGCAAGTCCAGGAAATCACAGCCTACATTGTCACAGAACTTCTGAAGTCTCTGGTTCAGTCCTCCTAATCAACTCGGAGCAAAAGGGCCATGATCAGTCCTGGGGACAATACTGCAAATAATGTGCTTTGTTGAGACTCCATGCACAAGACTGGTCTTCTCAGCCTTCACTGCCAGTCACTGGAATGACCCAAGAATGATCTCAGAGCCCAGATGATGGGCATCATTTGTTGCAACATGTGCTCCAATGCAGGGGCGCCGACTTATAAAAAATATTGGGGGGGGGGGGGGGGGGTGAAGACTGGGGGTCTTGCCCCAGGAAATTTTCTAAATTTTAAATGAAAAATATTGAGTTTTAAAGTTTTTCAAGTATTTTACAGTCATATGATCAGCATTAGAACCCCAAAAACTGGAGTCTCGATAACTTGAACTGCGGGAAACTTGATAAGCTCTAAAAAGACTGAAATTATATTTAAATAAATTCTAAACTACCATTAAAGGAATAAAACAAAATATTGCTGTTGCACAGTAATAGCACTTGGATTAATAAGTGAAATAGCTAATTTAAGCTCACTTTGAATAAGGCTCAGGGTTCAGTAAATAAAACAATATCTCAAAGTTAATGCTTTAATACAGTTAATAAAGTTAATACAGTATGCCTAATACTTTCAGTCGAAAAGCATGTAAGTAGCGGGTTTTAATTGTGTCTTACACCCTTAAAATATTTAAGTATTTGAAAATAACTAATACAGTACTATAGTAATATAGTAATACAGTACTAAACTAGTACTATAATTTTTAAACTGAAAATTTAACATTATGTATGTATTTGATTCTCTATTTGATAAAGATTTTTAATATTGCTCTAAATGCCATTATTAGGGCTAGAGTGTCTTTAGAAAGGCGCAAATGTCGACTGTCTGACTGGATTACTGAATGTCAAGTCATTGATGACTGGTTGGATATCCAATTCACCCAAAACATCTTAATGGGCATGAAGAACAGCCAAGTTTCCAATCACTTCTGTCCCGTTGTTGATCAGAGGTATGGCTTCAGATGTCTAAGTGCGCTAAATGACTGTTCTGCTGTTGCTGTCATGATTGGAACTACTTGGAGAAGCTTAATGCATGTCACTATTTCACATAACATTTCTCCAACTGCAGTCTCTTGTGTAATGTACTTTCTTGCATCGCGTATGTTTTTTAAGGCCAGTTGCTTTTTATTAGTGATATCGGCTAACACATTCAAGTGTAAGCACAGTCTCTCAATGTCTAGGTCATTTTTGAAAAACTCAGTTGATTTTTCCAAATTTGTTTCACCTCTGTTTACTAAAAGCAAGCACTCTTGTTGAACTGAAATGACCTGTGTGAGTCCAGTTGAAGTAAACTGCACAGTAGTGCAAGATTGCATCGTTTTATGAGCTTCAATGTAAATATCTTTGTAGTATCCCTTTGCAGTTTTGAAAGTGTGCAGTGAGATGGCTTTGTTGTTTTCATACTTCTTTGGTATCCTTCAATTCCAAGGAAGTGAAGGATCATCAACTTGTGAAGGTTTTTCTTTTAAACACA
This sequence comes from Schistocerca cancellata, assembly GCF_023864275.1. Lineage (NCBI taxonomy): Eukaryota > Metazoa > Arthropoda > Insecta > Orthoptera > Acrididae > Schistocerca > Schistocerca cancellata. The sequence goes on from NC_064635.1 coordinate 130,203,323, forward strand.
ATTCCAAAAAGTGTTCAAAACTATCACGCCCTCCTTTCAGTATACAAATCAAGCCTTCATATATATTTTTTTTCTGGATCAGCTACACTTACATGAGGGCATCGAATTTTTTCATAGACATCCTCATTCCATGGCAATAAAGACGTAAAAATAAATGTCTTGAATTGTAACATTGACTCAAGGGAGCCTGCACATTTGTAAATCAAGATGATCAAAAAGTCTTTTAAAATACTAAACAGAGTTTGTGATTCAGTGTTGAGGGTCTCGTATAAGCCAATAAAGTCTTCGTTGATAATTAAGGAATCATTTCTTTAAACTCAGGTATGTCATCCTTTCGGAATTGCAACAATTGAAAAAAAATTCAGTTTACATCTTTGTACCCTCTAATTGCTAGTCCTTGTTGGCATAGAAATTGCACAGTTGTAAAAATTGTCTCAAGAGCTAAACGGCCTTCTTCATATCACTATCTAACTGTTCATTCACGCTTCAGTTAGTGATAGAATTTAATTTCGGAACACCTTCTTTATGCGCAAACATATTTTCATGAAGACAGAATTTTTTCAAAGCACATGCATTTTTTTTATTTTTTATTTATTTATTTATTTATTTTTTTTTTTTTTTGAAGAAAATTGTAATAGATTTTTAGCGTCTGCCTCTTGTAGGTTTTGCAAAAAAACTTTTTTGGTAGATGCTTAGATGCTTCATATTCTATCCATGTATATTTGATCAACCAACACTTCTGAAATGGTCTTCCCTTACCGGATTGTCCAGGTTTCGGTTGTGAACAGTTCTCACCTGAAGACGATGAAGCAAATGACAACACAATAATTCTTGAAAGTTGACTTGCAGTATCATCAACTTCCAAGTGCGCCTTTTTAGTAACAAATTTATCCATTGAAAACTTAATTCACAATACTCTAAGAGACTACAGTAAACGAATAAAATGTAGTTATATAAAATAGTCCACTAGACACTAAAATCAGAACATTAAACACGTCTGCAGCATGCACTGAACGAAACTGTCCACACTGAATGACTGCCACAGCAGGGTGAGCTTTATGTAGCCGTGGCGTCGTAATGTCTCGAAGCATCAAGGCGATGCGAAGCACAGGGTTCCAGGCACTTCTGCTCCACTCCTTTTGACGTCGCTGCAGCTGCAACGCTGGCCCACTGGTGCCAGACTTTACCCGAAGGTTCACACAACTGGGAAAATTATAAGTGTGCCCACAGCACCGTAACACTATCATGATTCACAACACTCATTTTCAGTTAACCTGGTTACTGCCTTACAATTATTTGTTTTAACTCATTACTGAATGTATTTTAAAAGATAACTATAGTCAAACAAGGAAAACAAAAAATTCCAACGTAACTTTGTGATTTTACAAAGCATAATACATTTTCTTAAATTACTTGGGGCAGGGGGCTCGGCCTCCCAAACGTATTTTTTAGGAGGCCCCCATGGAGTCGGCACCAGTGGTACACTCTGGAGTTGGTTGTACCCTGTCCTCTCAATGCCTGCTGAAATAGCCTCTTCAACATGTTGGATGAGGTCCTCAGGCATACACACTGAGTTCACCTGGTGTTCTTTCCTTTCACTTTCTGCCATTTGCCTCAAGGATATCTTCATTTGCCATACATTTGGACTGCCAACAACAAATAGCCCCCTCCCCTTTTGTACTGCCTCCTCCTGCGACTGGAAAATAGATTTTCCCAAAGCAGGTGAAGTGAGTCCCACTGACTCCGTTTCAGTTTCATTGAAAGACATCACCTCAAACTTGTTGGCTAGGGGGATCGACGTGACACCCTGAGTCCTCCCTGACCGCAGTACACTCTGCACAGGACGCCTAGATCTAGTGGACGAGTTATGACAGATCCTGCGCTTCCTGCAGATGAGGCAGGATCCACTGGAGATGAAAATACTTGAGGTAGCTCTGGTACAGGTATCACAGGCACATTCCTTTCGGTATCTCTTCCAACACACCGATTCGCAACAGCTGCCAATTGCTTGACAGTAGTCAGGGAGATTTCCAGTTACGTGCGAATGTCAATCAACTCATTCCATGTTTTGTGTTAGGGGAAGAGCCAACACCGTGTTACGAGTGGAGGCCGAAATGCACGCGTTTTAACTCACGCAGGCTGGCGTGAGGAGGGAAGAACTATACTGACGTCAGGTCTGGAACATAACAAAGAATGTGAATTGAGGAAGCGGACGTAATTAGTTTGATACTTAACTTTAATCCATTAATGACGAACGTCGCTTTTGAAGGTACATGATTCACAATATTATGTGTTCAGAATACATTCTTGAAGATAGTAATTATAGTAACTGAATATGGCGCCTTGCTAGGTCGTAGCAAATGACGTAGCTGAAGGCTATGCTAAACTGTCGTCTCTGCAATTTAGAGCCTATGTAGACAGTGAACCGTCGCTAGCAAGGTCGGCTGTACAACTGGGGCGAGTGCTAGGGAGTCTCTCTAGACTAGACCTGCCGTGTGGCGGCGCTCGGTTTGCAATCACTGATAGTGGCGACACGCGGGCCGCGGCCGATTTAAAGGCTACCACCTAGCAAGTGTGGTGTCTGGCGGTGACACCACACCATGTTTGAGAGCAACTTTAGCAGCTGCATATTGACTGGTGCAATGTATTATAAGGCAGTGAACAAATAACATTAATTTCAGTCCGTCGATTATCTTTTAATCTGTTAAGCTAAAAACTTGCTAATTCCCTATAAGAATTGAAGCAAATATACAAAACGAGATTTCTATTGAGGAAACACAAAAAACCTGTGGTAAAAACTACTAGTTTCTTAAAACGTTTCGAGGTTAGTAGTTATTAGTAAACTCGAAAAGAGAGTTAATTTACTATAAGTGCTGATAGTATACAGGGCTACTCCTCTCTACGGGAAAACTAGATGTAGCGCAATATGTTAGTTAGAAAGTCTCATACAGTAACTAAATCACGAACACCGATTTGCTACAAATTGCTCACACATTATGCAAAGGATGATGTTAGCTTCCGAAAATTCTTAATACCTCACGTTTATTTGCGTTGGTATACAATGAAGTTCAGGCAGGTGTATTTTTTGACAGAACTATGAACCACAAACGCTGATTTACTACGAAATATATTACGTTTCAAAACACTCGTACCAGTAACTAACGTCGTTTTGTAAGCGACCGAAAATTCTCAAAGTAGGGGAGACTGGGGACAAAAGTAACATTTTGCATTTTTTTTTATTATTTATTATTACCTCCCTGTAAACTGTTGAAACAGAAGGAATCACTGTGTGTGGTCTCTGCAGCTTTACTAACACAAATGAATTTAGTTTCCACAACATTACATATATTTGGTATTTGTAAAACTAATTTTAAGGCATCAGTGTACCTGTTACTTTTGTTCCCGTTACTGGGGACGATAGTAACACAGATAAGTTACGATATGTTAAGCCACATTTTATTACCTAAAGGACTCATACAGTAACTTTAAGTACATTACCATTTCAAATCATTAATTAAACATCAATAAACTTCAATTCTCATTTGCTTACAAATATTATATTAATTGAAATAGCGATTAAGAGCACTGAACGAATTCAGACTTTATGGGTAAATGTTCAGTGAGTCAATAAAAGACAAAAGTAATGCATATTTTGTCCTGTTCAGATTCACAATTGTGGCACACATAAATATCCTCCCGTCTGGTGAAAGCAATTTGAGACCAACCCTTACATTCCCAACTCTGAATCCACTTCTCTCTGGGACGACTGTGGCAGAAAGGCTCGACACATACAAGGCTATAGCCATTATTGTCTTCCGATTATGATTTTTCAGGCTTTTTCTGCTTTCGCACTCTTGGCCTGCTGCTTTTTAAATTTAGCTCCTTTTCCACTTTTTTCGTCTGGAGACTGGCCTTTATCTCTTCTTCTATAGCCAGTTTCTCTGGAGTGTCGGTCAAAATTGCAGACTTTCTCATTTTACTTCCTTTTCTTGTTTCTTGCCTTGAACCTGCTTTTGGTAACAGATGAACACCTTTCGGGTGAAAAGGCTGCGTGAATTGAAGATGATGATTGCAAACCACTAGGTCCTGCACCGCAGGCTGTGACATTTGAGTGTTTTCTCTCATATTGCTACTGGATCAGGATTAGATGTCCTCCCAGCTTCAGATTGGTCACTAGAAATCGCTAATGATTCTGCTAAGGACATAGATTGCTTTCCATAATTGGAAGCTTGTGCTGGGCGATCAGTGACAGAAGATGGTGCAAAATCGATTTCACTGAACGCACTCCTATTAAATGGTACGGTACTAGGCCTGTGCAGTGAAACCCTGTTGCAATGTTTTTGGGAGTTACAGCAAGTGGGAGTACTTCGCTTGATTGACATGATCTTTCCTGGATGGCTCTTAATCCAGTTGTCAGCAAAAGCAATCACCATTTTTTTTAAGTGAACCATAAACTGAACGGTCTAGAGGCTGCATCCCGTGTGCACAGTGCGGTGGGAATGACAGCATCACAATCCCCTTGCTTTTGCAAAAATTCAGGCTTCTGATGGATATGTAAGATTCGTGACTGTCGAGAAACATTAAATATTTATGCTCAGGAGTTGGTTTAGCAAATTTTACGAAATGGTGCAAGAATAACAGAAATTCTTCCTCTTGAATCCAGCCACTCGCATTTCCTTCTCCAATGCAACCAACTGGACTGTCTCCAAGAAAATGGTGATGATACCTCAAGTGAGGGAATACAAAGAGATGTGGTGTACTGTTTCCCTGAGCGTTGATGGCAATAGCAACAGTGACAAGAGTGCCTCTTTCATCTGACGTGATAACTTCTACTTGCTTTATCCCCCGTTTAGCAACAGTCCTGTTTGATTTCTGAACAGTAGTGACACCTGTCTCGTCTACATTCCAGATGTCCATGTTCTCTAACTTATATCTTTCCATAAAGCTAGCCAGGTTGTTGAAAAAAGCATTCACATGTGTTGGATTTAAGCTCCTTGCTCGAGCAAGACTTGTGGGCCGACGCAGCCTAATAAACAACTGGGGATTCCTCTTCACGAATGCTGAAAACCAGTCTGGGCCAGCAGTTTGATTTTCCAAGTTGATGGAATTGGTATATTGGTTGTCGTTGCAGTTTGTGAGCTAATTTGCGGATATCCTTAAGGCAAAGTCCGTAAAATATCTCCGACGCTTTAATAACATATTTAGTTTTAATTTTTTCTTGCTCATCAGAGAACACTCGTTTTACACTTCTATATCCAACATGGGGTACTGATATGCTGCTATCATTCATACGTTTGTCTTTCTTTTTAATGTACTGATGCAATGTCCCTTGGCGTACATTGTGTTTCTTTGCTGTTGCTCTAATACTTATAATTTGCACCATCATATGCCGCAGTTTGATATACAGTAGTAGGAGTTAGTCCTATTGCAGTCGTCCTAACCCATGTTCGTTGCATAATTCCCTCTAACGAAATAACTAGATAAATAACTTCAGTAATAACGAGTTTTTTCAGCAAGACACTGTTACTCCTAACAGTATAATTTGTAATTTACTGTTCGCTAACGAAAAAAACAGCAGAGGACCTGCAGGTAATAATACATTTTCAGTAATGGGGATGAAGAGAAAACTGTTACTTTCGTCCCCAGCAGTAGTGTTTCTTTTGTCCCCGACCACGCCTTTTCTGTTTAATTAATATTTTAGACACAATCTATACAAGTAATAAAAAATTTGATAATGGTGACATAAAACTGAAAGTTTTACATAGTTAAATTATTACAGTAAACTTACGTTTACAACGTAATGCCACCATTATCACAAAACTAAGAAAATCAAGGAAACTTACGTGAGATATTGAAAAAACGTTTTACTGCTCCACACTCAACAGAGTCTCTCCAATACTGGCCAACAATTGGTCCCAGATAGCACAGTACGCCGGTTTCAAACTTGTTTCCAGCTGTAAAGTTCAAATATATAAGCTTGATCAAAGCTGGAATATTCAGGCCTGTTAGCTGGATTCAAGCTTGAAACAAACATCAAAGTTGGCAGAGTTCAAGCTATATTTCAAGCTTGACTTATCAAGCTTGGCTCCAGCTGTATCTACACACGTGGAATACAGCCTGGTATTTACAGCTTGTTTTAAGCTATATAAATATTAATCTGAATTTATTGAACCTAATTAATTAAATAAATATCAGAATGGAAATGGTGTGAAAAAATTATGAAGACATATATCTTTAAAAATTTTTATTTTCAAACTGTTTAAAATTTAATTATTCGGAAGCCCCTCCGGCCCCACCACACAGACCAGAGCAGGATCAAAAATCACTGGCTTCTGCCGGTATAATGGTCCTGTAACAGGTAAAAGAAAATGTTAGCCATACCTAAACATAAAAAATGTAAAAAGTTGAAACTAATCAACCTAAATATAATTTATGCCCCATATCAGAAAAATAACTTTTTAAAGTAAAGATGACATTCGGGTAACTTTGCGATGACTTCATGAAGAAGCCACACATCACTATTTCTAATAGTTTCAGGGCCATTTAATCTGAATTATAAAGAAACAATTACCTGAAATCATACACACCTCATACTGTAAGCTTATAAGGAAACTACTGTTTAGAAAAATGTAGACATTTTATTCTATCCACAATTATTTTTGGGTGAGTAAAACTGAATCAAAATAAAATAAAAGATGACATTGAAATGAATTTAAGAAATTACCAGTTAAGTGGAACTGCAATGTAAAAGAACAAAAAATGTTCTCCTTGTCATATTTTAATATTGACTTTTATTAGATTTTAGCCACATTACAAATAACAATAAAAGTAAGAAGTACCAGTAGGCCTTGCAGTATTATTTCACCTAGGGAACAACAAAATTAAGCCATCACCGATTGTAATTTAGTGTAGTCTTACCGTGGGGTTTGACTTCTGTTTTTTGACTGTTGAAGCCAGTGTCCTATGTTGGTTTTAAACTGTTCTTCGGTTGTCAAAGGAAATATTTTTCTGACTGAACCTGAAAACATAAGTGAGTTTATCATTAAAAGTAGTGGAAAGTATTAGAGATTTACACTGGAACAAAAATTACTTTTACAGTGTTGAAATTATAAAGCCACTGTATCAGGCCAGCCTGTAAACTATTGATTTTCACCAACGAGGATTGTGCACATAGCACTGTGAAAATGCTCTTCTCAAGTAAGCCGTTATTTCTCTAAACCCTGTAAACATCTGATTAATAACAACCAACCCATTGAACATCAATGAAACATATCTACTTTCCTGATAATACTAAAAGTATGAATTCATCAGTTGTTTTCTTAACTTAAATGAAATATCCAAATAATATGATCAAATCAAAACAAATTTTTCTCCATAAGATAATGGAATCTGACCAAATTTCACAAAAACCATGCCAATGCTAATCTATATTCTTCCCGAAAATTTAATTCTGTTGAGGCCTATATTAAGGTATTATCTGTCTTTTTTGGGAAGGCTATATGAATAGTGTTATGCATCACTAGTCGAAGCACCATATGTCATGTGTGACACAATGGAACCTGAAGTCTGCATTCCCTTAAAATATATATATTTATTAAAGTTTCTCAACTTTTTGGACCGAAGAAGGGTTAGTGTTCTTTATCTTAGTACAAAAATCTCACCGCATGTACCTACTTAACAGTACTAAATGTGCTCACATCGGAAATGTTAAGTAATGGCACTTGGTCTCATGATGCATAACACTGTCCATATATTTGTGTTTATATATTAGTGTTTAAAACATTTTGAAGTAACAAATTTGAAGTTCGCATTTGGAAAAAATGCGCACGATATATAAACCAAACCAGCATATTTTTAAGTCTTTGCTTACTTTGAATTGCTGCACAAAGCAAGGTTGAACAGAAAGCTCTTTTCCTTTCTTTTGTCTTGTCTTTTGGAGGCCTTCCTGTATATGAAAACTTCATTCCTATCTCTGACGTCAGGCATCGTTTCGTACAATTTAACATTAACAAATTTGCATCTTTACCACCAAGGGTTGCAAGTAACTTCACCTGAAAATATAAATTTTCTTGATGAAGCTGTTATATCATTAAGATTCTTCAAGAAACAAAACAATACAAATAATCCAATATTTTCATATTAAGACACTGGCAACACATGTGAGTGCATATTTTAAACAAATATGAATGAATTGCAAGTGTAGATGAGTGCGATACCTCGTGTTAAGTCAAAAAATCTGTTTTCTAGCAAGGATCATTAATGAAATTGCTAAATGTTTATGATAAAATAATATTTGGACAAATTACCACAAGAATTTTGAATTCCTGTTGTTTCAATTTTTCCTCAAATTCGTCAAATTCTTCCATTGATGATAAAGGGAGACTGTTTAGTGCCTGCTCATTACTTTCATCCGCCTCCTAATAAGTACTGTTGACACATCCTCGAGCCAATTACAGGTCAATTTTTCTGTTCAGCTGAGAGATTTCCTCAGACTGGCTAGCTGCTGCAGCTTGTAACTGGCCAAGAATGAGCCAGATCCGCTCAACATCTACAACATAGGTGGATGATTGCTCAAGTTTACTTAGCATTTAGCAAGTGTAATAGCATCTACTTTTGATTTAAATTTCTTTGCAGCCACTGAACCCAAAAAATGTTTCAGAAAATTAATATTAATTGAAAAATTGTTAGTATTTAAATTTCTATGCTTAAATTGAAATATATAACACACATAATGTGTATTCCCTAGAACATTCCTTAAAAAGGTAGTAGTTTTTGTATTACACACATTCTGGCATAAGTATCTGTGCTGACCCACTTCACACTATTGCTACTAGAAGCAGGCGGGTAAAGCTGGTCACTGAGGCTAGTTATATAAAAGAAAACACTGTACACAAAATGGGTTTCACTGCTAGGCCTAATATTATTTAACAGAGAAATAACACAAAAACTTACCCAGTGGTGCAGATTTTTCTTTTCTCGGGCAGTGTGCTGAAGCAAGTGGTGCTGAAGCAAGTGGTGCTGGAGGAATTTTGGCATTGGAGAATGAACTAGGCCTAGGAGTTAATGAATTTGGAGGGATGGAAGACCACATTTCATGAACTTCCATACCAGTAGATGGTGAGGATGAGAATGAAGCTGAAAAAGAATCAAGAGATGGATATGGATGAACTGTGACACGGTTGGTCTTACATTTTTTCTTCGGCATGTAATCTTCATCGCTCGATTCTTCTCCTGGCAACATTATGTCTTTTGCCTTCCTTTTTCTCTTCGCCCCAATTTCTTCTTCACTTTCGAGGTTTGATGTTTCTTCAGCTTTTCGAAGATGCTCTCTTGCATCGTTGTATGTTGCTACAATTCATACAAAGAATAAATTTAATTTGTGTACAGCCCTAACTGCAATTTCATCTCATAGAGAAAATAGCCTTGTCAAAAGCTATTGGTGGCAATAACAGTTGTCAGTAAGCATAAATACATTTACTGGTACTGCATGACATTAAATTGCCACAACAGGCTCAAAGTAACTATAGGCCTAATTCAAATGTACTGCATCACTAAAATTGTTTTATGAAAGTGAACTTTACACAGTTTGACCTATGTAATAATAAAATACATGTTTTTTGATGGAAATTGTAGGAAATTCAAAAAGAAGGTTTTTCCAAAAACTAAACTGTGAATAATACAATTTTTCTATTTCTCGCACTTATACAAGCTTAGATATAAATTTATATGATGTGACTTAGATTTCAAGAAAAAAAAACTTAAACTGACAACTATATGTAACTGAGTTTTAATAACATTAGATTCTTGAGATCAAATGACATTAGGATTTACTTAGATTAGGTAAGGTAAAATTTCAGAATAGCCGACATGCATAGTGCAGAAAGTTGGCAACATTGTTTTAACATAGCACTTTGAATTTGTGGCACATTTTGAAAAGTGAATTCACGCTGTTCCTCCTCTATGGTTGACAGCTTTTCGATGTAATACCCTTGCCCTCTATCACCCTATTGGCTAACAATATTCCTGGGAAGAAAGTGCTGTTGCCAACATTGGTCGAGTCTGAGCTATGCATGTGTCGGCTATTGTAAACTTAAGCCTATAGTATTTAAAACCAGTTTACTTACCATATTTTTTCATTAAAGATATCTTATGAGAACTCCAGGATTGTTATGGTAAGGCTTCTTCCCTCAATAATTTATTTCGTTTGCTATCAGTGGTCACAGGTGGGTATAAACATGTGGTCCCATCATTTTGAATCCAGCATAAGGCTATTATTCCTAGAGCATCATCTTCTTCAGGAAATTTTACTATGGCAAATTTGTATTTTTCATTTGTCAGCTCCATTTCCTAACCCATATAAAAACAAAACATCAGTAATTAAAATGAACAAAATATCTGAATGATTGACTTTGATTTCAGACTTTGTCTGTGTGTACTCATGCACACACCTTAAGTACTTCATTATACCTAAACATACCTATAGTAAATAATTAAATTTATAGGATAGTATTTTAAGACATGAGGGAGGTTATATACTGTAACTGGTTATATTTTTAAGTATTTTATTTTTTATTTTGGGTTTAAAATTTCAGAATTTTAATACTGGATATATGGAGATAAATTTCAAAATTAAACTCCAACAACAGAACTTTTAAAAATATAATCAGCTGGTAAAGTATAAGCACATGGTTAATATGTTCACTGAATGAGCATGACTAGTGAGAGTGATGAATGAGCATAGTTGGATGAATAAAACTCTGGATGTCTCCCACAGTTTTTAGTTTGTTTCCAGATAATTTTTCAGAATGGCAATAAAACAATTAAAAATTTGGACCAAATTAGTATCTAATTAGCTAGGTCCCCGAACTTTTCAATATTTACAGTATTGATTTTTTAAAACATTTTTAAAGAGAATAAAATAACCTCTTAGTCCAATATATTATTAAATTACACAACAAACAATAAAATACATGACATCTCTTATTACCTGGATAAATTTGTGGATGAATAAAACTCTGGATGTTTCCCAAAGTTTTTAGTTTGTTTCCTGATAATTTTTCAGAAAATCCTGTAGAACTGAATTGTTTATCACTTGTATTAGTCCACTCTTATGTATGCAGCAGAGGTAGTGTTACATTTTTACTGCCTAGTGTTAAAAGCACCAGTTTCTCCTTATTGTCAGAGACTGGCCTTATGTGTACATCAGACATATTTCATACAACAGTAATATTAACATCTGAACTTTTACAAAAAGGGAGTCCAAAAAAATCACAAACAGTCATAAACTGTTTACAAAGAATGACCATTGTACACAAGGAATTGGAATAGATGAAGTTTTCAACAATAACAATACTTCCATCATTCATCATACAGCATGAGTTTGGAGTTGATGTAGTTATTTTAAAATTTTGAAATTTTGCTGTGTTGTACTGCTGATCAGGATTACAACCATCAAAAACAGGTCCAGAATAATGTTGACATTCGAAAATTGGATAAAGTTTATTGACTTCATTGTCACTGACTGGACTAATGGTGGAGTTAGAAATTTCAGCTAAACGTTTCACAACTTGCTGCAAAGGTTTATTTCCTTTTCTAACACATTTTTTCAGAGAAAATAAAAAAAATTTCAAATTTAACTGCACTGCATCCATCTAAAGGGCCAAATACTGATATATCATCAGCAATATGAATCAGTCATGAAAATTGTGTGTTATATACTTCTGCCCATACAATGATTGAAAAGTTTGTACAAAATGAAGAAGAAGACCTTTGGCATATTCCTGGTGTTGATAACAAAATTTTTTGCTGAGGAGTAGGGTCATGGCAATATGGAGAGATAAAAAGTTGTTATAAATTTCTTTCTGTTCAGGCAACAAAATATCATACAATACAAGTGGTCCAGTATAAAGCAAAAACTGCCTAAATTCTGTAGCTTTCCATCTTTTCACTTCATCAAGTCCTCGGGGTTTTCTACAAAATTCTACTGGAATGCTTGCTTTTAGAGATAATAAATTAGAACTTATACTATCAATAATCCTACTAGGTAGTTTTAAAGGGGCAGGTCCAAACATCCAAACATAAATCATTGTTCTCATTACCCCTAAACACACTAAGTGCATATAGTCAAGTGGGAAAGATGATACCATATGCAGACTAGGGATGGTGGTCAATGGGGTGTCACCAGTATTGAATTCTGTGTCTTCTTTGTTTATAAATCCCTCATGGGTATGAGGCAGACTCAAATATAGGAAAAGTCATCCTATTATCAAAGAAAGACCCTTCCTGTTTACATTTGGTGCACGAGAAATATCCGTTGTGACCTTTAATGCCTAAAATAAAAGCTTTGGCAGGGGCATCACAACAAATTCCCTTGATCCTGACAGCTATATTTTTGCCATTACAAATTAAACCATTCTTGATTAGGCCAACAATTTCATCTACAAAATCATTTAGAAATTCAAAACAACTACTGGGTTTCTTTAACCCAAAATAAATGCCAATAGAAAAAACAGTTGATGACAAGGATGGAATATTTAATACAGAGCCTAAAATTGGCCACAGCTCACCGCTATTACTGTGAAATAAAGGTAATCCGTCAATTCCAATCATTAAATCAATATGCTGTAAAGAACTGAAAATATGTTGTGCACTAGCAAACATTTTCTTTAACTGGTTTGAAATACCAATGTGGCAGTACTGACCAGGGCTTACATTTTTTACGTGAATGCATCTTGGAGTCTTTAGAATAGTTCTTGCATCTGATGGAAGAGATTTAAAGCAGTCATGTGATCGAAGAATACACAACAAAGCTGTCAATGCCACATTTGTAATGCTAAACTGAACAGACCAGTTAGCTAATTCAGATTTGAGCTCTTCCATTTGAAACTTGGAATCAAAGCAGTCATCACTGTCTGAACCGTATGATACAGGATATTGATCCAACAACTCAAAAACCTGGTTCGATGTTGAGGCCCTATAATTACTTTCAGAAGGTTCACTATTAAATGATGATCCAGTGGCACTATTACACGATAATGGTTGAAGTTGACTCCCAGGATTTGGATCATTGGAAACATCTCTCTCACCAGCTACAGCAGAGTGCCCTACACTTTTCTCATAAAGCTTCAACAGCCGTTTCCGTTTCCCCTCCCGAGAAAGAGAATTGAACAGTTTCCTGTTTGACATTCCTGAAATAAAACAGAATAATTTAGTTGGGATTGACAAAATAAGGAAAATTACATATGGAAGCAATGGATGTCTCAGGGAAGAAAAAATAGAGCTATTATTATTCAGCATTCATAAACTGAATTTGTTGGTGAAATATAATATTTTTTTTTTAAGGTTACATGACGGAATATTAATTTGAATTACTATTTAATACAGGCCTCTAAAGAATCCATATTTGAAAAAATAAAATTAAAAACGTCTCTTAAGCATGTATAAATTTGTTTATTAACTTCCATGCTTTCGTTGAAAATTTTAGAGCAATGCCAGCATTACGGGTGGGACATTGTACTAATTTATGCTAGTATTTTCATGTTTACATTTAGGAATCAAGTTATTTTAAGTGAAGTTACTGTTTTAAGCAACAAATTGATACTCTTCATTCCAAAAAAATATAGTGTTCAAATATAGGCTACATACTGAACTGTCTGTAATGTAATACATAATACCAGTGCTATGGGTGGGACAAATCTGACACAGAACTTAACAATTTTGACATCCGAACAATATTTCTGCTTTGATAGTGTCCACAATTCAGCCAAGCCACATACAAATGAAGCTTACATTCGTCTATTAAAGAAACATGTTGCTATTAGAAAAAGAATTAGGTTGCACCAATGCATGACACTATATATAACTGTATAGTTACGGGTGGGACAAATTGTCTGTTGTATGATTTGCATAGAATATTAAATTGCAATATGTAGTGCAACTAAACACACATTATTTAAGCTAAATACAACATTAAAAAGGTACAAACATTCACAATAAACTCAGATTTTTTTAAAGTTCTAGTCAAATGAGAAGTGTCCCCTGTTGTTCATAAATGTTGGAACATGGTAAGGTTTTTCAACAGTACTACAATGATTCTCAATAGATTCATCCTTCACAGTACAGCCCAGATCAAAAATTAATATGCTTAACTTTTGCCAGGCATGAGTCACAAATTTTGTGTCCATCATCAATGAAAGAATTAACAGCTTCAACAAAATCTCTCAAGACTGATGGCGTAATAACAGACTGCAACTCTGATTTTACTGTTGCCCCAACTTTAAGAGGAAATACGGAAGCGTCCGATCCCGCCCGTCTGCTTTGACCCATGACGTCACAAATATGGCGGAAACAAAAACAAACACACACACTTTCCACAAGAAGCCTAATGACACTAACGGGACAAGCGCGGGAAATGGGGTGTTTTGGGTGGGGGGCAAACTAAATATAAACAAATTTAGACGCCTTGTGTAGCTACAACGTGTAAGTGAAGACAGCCATGCATGAATACCCGCCCACCTCCCCAGGGGTCTTAACCCCTGCAACCCATAGAAAATAAAGATGCTTCAGTAGCTGATTAGTGTTTTTTGTCTTAAAAAAAAATCTCACGGGATAGAACGAACAGATCAGAAAGATAAATATAATAAATTAAAACAGAAATTGGAGGAAACATAATTAAAATAAGTAATAAGTGTTTTTAAATTTTAAAAAAAATCTCACGAGATAGAACGAACAGATCAGAAAAGTAAATAAAATAAGATAAAACAGAACTGGAGACAGCTACACTCAAACCAAACTCCGCGCCGTCATGACGTCACACACGACAACACCCTTACGTCACGGGTCAAAGCCGACGCGTGGGATCGGACGCTTCTGTCGACCCCTTTAAGACTTCTTTGACTTGAATTTCTTGAGTATGTTTACTTTGTGCAAGAGTGTCATACTAACGGGAAGAAATTTCATATTACCGAAAGTAAAGAGCAGACAAAGCTACGTAAATAAAGACTTGACACATATGTAGTGACTGGTTCTTGATGTACTTTTTCCCGTTCACCATGTTCTTACTATTTGTATTCGCAAAGAAACTTTTCACACTTCACGATTATTCATTCATGATGTGTGACACGCGAGTACCTACAAGTAAACAAATGTAATAGGGCGATATATATAAAAAGGAGAGAGTTTAAAAAGGTAAAATAACATTAAGTTTTAATTTATTTGTGCCACGTATTAGAGAGTTAGTTTAAAATGACCTCTTTTTGCTCAACAATTTGTAATATGTATTCTTAGCTGGTAATCCATTTCACTTTTATCCAGGCTCAATTTTTCTACGTAAAAGAATATGGTATTCCTTTACGTTACGTAATATTTAACATTTGTAACATTAACGTACCGAACTGTTTTCTAGTATAAAACAAACTTGTCAACAAACCACAACCATTAACGCGCGCCACAAAGGTAAAATGGCCGTAAACGTAACTGTACGTTACGTAATATTTAACATTTGTAACATTAACGTACCGAACTGTTTTCTAGTATAAAACAAACTTGTCAACAAACCACAACCATTAACACGCGTCACGAAGGTAAAATGGCCGTAAACATAGCAAGGCTCAGAAAAGTAAATAAAATAAGATAAAACAGAATTGGAGACAGCAACACTCAAACCAAACTCCGCGCCGTCATGACGTCACACACAACACCCTTACATCACGGCTTATAAACGCTTGTGGCGCTTCCCGTGGACGTATATGGAAACTATGCTGCGCGCGCATCTGCTGTACAGCCTTCCAGGGAAATTACAGTTTATTTCAAGCTTGGGAAAATTATTTTAATTCAAGCCAAATACACTCCTGGAAATGGAAAACAGAACACATTGACACCGGTGTGTCAGACCCACCATACTTGCTCCGGACACTGCGAGAGGGCTGTACAAGCAATGATCACACGCACGGCACAGTGGACACACCAGGAACAGCGGTGTTGGCCGTCGAATGGCGCTAGCTGCGCAGCATTTGTGCACCGCCGCCGTCAGTGTCAGCCAGTTTGCCGTGGCATACGGAGCTCCATCGCAGTCTTTAACACTGGTAGCATGCCGCGACAGCGTGGACGTGAACCGTATGTGCAGTTGACGGACTTTGAGCGAGGGCGTATAGTGGGCATGCGGGAGGCCGGGTGGACGTACCGCCGAATTGCTCAACACGTGGGGCGTGAGGTCTCCACAGTACATCGATGTTGTCGCCAGTGGTCGGCGGAAGGTGCACGCGCCCGTCGACCTGGGACCGGACCGCAGCAACGCACGGATGCATGCCAAGACCATAGGATCCTACGCAGTGCCGTAGGGGACCACACCGCCACTTCCCAGCAAATTAGGGACACTGTTGCTCCTGGGGTATCGGCGAGGACCATTCGCAACAGTCTCCATGAAGCTGGGCTACGGTCCCGCACACCGTTAGGCCGTCTTCCGCTCACGCTCCAACATCGTGCAGCCCGCCTCCAGTGGTGTCGCGACAGGCGTGAATGGAGGGACGAATGGAGACGTGTCGTCTTCAGCGATGAGAGTCGCTTCTGCCTTGGTGCCAATGATGGTCGTATGCTTGTTTGGCGCCGTGCAGGTGAGTGCCACAATCAGGACTGCATACGACCGAGGCACACAGGGCCAACACCTGGCATCATGGTGTGGGGAGCGATCTCCTACACTGGCCGTACACCACTGGTGATCGTCGAGGGGACACTGAAACATCCAAACCGTCATCGAACCCATCGTTCTACCATTCCTAGACCGGCAAGGGAACTTGCTGTTCCAACAGGACAATGCACGTCCGCATGTATCCCGTGCCACCCAACGTGCTCTAGAAGGTGTAAGTCAACTACCCTGGCCAGCAAGATCTCCGGATCTGTCCCCCATTGAGCATGTTTGGGACTGGATGAAGCGTCGTCTCACGCGGTCTGCACGTCCAGCACGAACGCTGGTCCAACTGAGGCGCCAGGTGGAAATGGCATGGCAAGCCGTTCCACAGGACTACATCCAGCATCTCTACGATCGTCTCCATGGGAGAATAGCAGCCTGCATTGCTGCGAAAGGTGGATATACACTGTACTAGTGCCGACATTGTGCATGCTCTGTTGCCTGTGTCTATGTGCCTGTGGTTCTGCCAGTGTGATCATGTGATGTATCTGACCCCAGGAATGTGTCAATAAAGTTTCCCCTTCCTGGGACAATGAATTCATGGTGTTCTTATTTCAATTTCCAGGAGTGTATTTACAGCTTGATGTAAACTGTGTAACAGGTTGATTTTTCAATCTTGAATTTTCAACTGAACCTAAACTCAATACCCACCTTGAAACAAGCTGTGTAACAGGTTGATTTTTCAATCTTGAATTTTCAACTGAACCTAAACTCAATATCCACCTTGAAATAAGCTTGAGTGCTAGCTGGGGTAGGCACTTGGGAAACATGAAAGGAATGCATTGTTTGAATCACGTGATTTTCGGAGCTACATGCGAATGTAGGGGAGGAATGTTAATTTCATACCCTGTTACTTTTGTCCCCGGTCTCCCCTAACCTACGTCTCATGCAATTGTATGGTGAAATTTGTATTTCTTTATTGGTCCTGTAAATCTTTTTTAGGTACCTATTTTGCACAAACGATGTAGGACAAGTCAGGTTGGTACAGTATATACATCATACCCGTTGTTATTTTGAAAGGATAAATAATTAAAAATTATTCAATACATATTGAATACTGATGACAAATTTAATATAATGAAATAAAATGAGAGACTTATTAAGACTATTTGAGCAGTTACACTATACTTTTCTGGTACTCTCAAAACTCGGAAACAGAATAGAAGCAGTGGTCAAGCAAGTACTCTTTCAGTTTCACTTTAAACTTCTGTAAATTTTGAATCTGTTTCAAATAGGATGGCATGTGATTGTACAGCATTGTGCTAGTATGATACACTCCTCTCTTACAAATGTTTGTACTTACTAATGCTTCTGACTACTATCATGAGGGTGGTAATCACAGTTATACTTGAAGATATTTCCATCTTTGAAAATACTTCCTTTTGTGAAATTTAATATTTCACACATATATAGGCAAGGAAGAGGCAGTATAAGGAGATTTTTAAATATTGGTCTACAGGAGTCTCTGTGCTTAGCATGGTTTATTATTCTAACAATCTTTTTCTGTAGCCTAAATGTTTTGTTTGTACCTACGGAGTTCCCCCAAAAGATAATGCCGTACATCAGCAGTGACTGAATACTGCCATGGTACATTGTGATCACAGATGAACAGCTTGTATTTTGTGTGAGGATTCTTACTGCGTACGTAAGTGTGTTTAGCTTTTTATTTTCATGGTTAAGATGTGTCTCCCATTTTAGATTTTGCTGAATATGTATACCTAAAAATTTTGTGTCCCTCACCGATGAGACAGTTTTTCTGTCAATTTTAAAAATTGGTCTTGCAGGATGTAGTTCCTGTGAATTGTGGAAATTGACTGTCACTGTTTTTTTATTATTTATTATTAGCTTGTTTGTTCTGAACCATTGTGTCAAATTTTGTATTATACTTGTAGCTGTTTTTTGTAGGCTTTCCTCATCACGTGATTTGATTAGGATATTTGTGTCATCTGCAAAAAGTACTGTTGTCCCTTTAGTTATTTTTTCTGACAAATCATTAACATAGAGAATGAAAAGAATTGGCCCAAGGACTGACCCTTGAGGAACTCCATATGTCATGTTTTGTGCATTACTGTAAAAATTACAATTTTTTTGTGTTTTTATGTCTTTGTATTTTATTTGAATGCCGCTTAAAATAATTGAACGAGGATAGATATGATTTACAAATAAAAAGGCAGCTGTGCAAAGACTCCTTTAGTTTTCCACTAATAAACATTTAAATAAAGTTATACCCATTCTGCTTTTCCTCCGAACATAAATACGAAAATTGTAGAGACATTATTTTACAGAGATAAGGCATAGTTCTTACTAAGTGATAACATTGGTTTAATTACGGTATGGATTGTGCGGTATCTCCTTGTACTAGCAAAGTCGTAAGTGTTCCTGGTTTTGTCTAAATCTGGAAACATAGTCGTAGTCTGAAGAAAATGATGTGGTTTCGATCTTTTCGTTAATGCTAAAAGAAGCTGTTGTAAGGGCCTGTTTCATTCAGCATACGCACAGAACTGCTGAAGAAAAGCGATATAGAAACAGGTAGAAAGAAGGAAGACTATAAGATTATAAAAGTTGTTAAATACCTGTTCACAAATTCCGAATGTCTTTGGTTCAGTACCTGCTTTCTTCAGGGACTTTTAACTCTCTCTCATCGCTTCTTTCACCTCAAGTAATGTTTGTTGATGTGAAAAATGGAGAGCTGCACCTTGGTTTGAGTCCACATTAAACTGTATATCCCGTTGTGTAGAAAGTACTTAGAGTCCCTAGAAGGCAACAGCATGCCGTCTTCAATAAGACCATACCTAGTAAAGCACTGTAGTATTCAAACCTCCCATCAGTCTGATGACAGCTTTACGTTTTGTGGGCGTGTGTTTTCATAATATACATATATGGTGGTTTCAATGATTTAAAGAATGATTTTCACAAATGCCTAGTCTGGTCCCTGTAATGACATAATGGCTCTCGGATAAGTTCTGTTGGTCCACTGAAGTGACAATACTATCAACTGATTAATCACAGTTCTGTAGTATTTTCACAAGCTAAAAATTGGAAGTCAGCGTTTGTTGGCAAATGTTGTTTCGTCGTATTTCATCGGCTGCAACACGAATTATCCTGTAACTCCATGTACGCTAAAAACACTGAACTCAAATTTATGTGTGAAAACTAGAAACAGCATAGTCCTCACTATCAGTTTTAACGCCTCTAGTGAGCACTTCAGTAATAAGATATTCATGTTAGCGTCAACAATTATCAGATGAAGTAGGCGACGTTTCGGACTGTTTCAAGACACATGTTCACTGAAAAGAAATCAGCTATAACGATGTGCATTACTCGATTTTTTAACTGTCCATTTTTCCTGCCAAAAATTTATTTGTGTATGTCACTGCGGTCAGTACGTGGTTTAATTCATTCAGGTCTTAATAATGTCAGTTTTTACAAATTCATTTGGTCACATGATGTTAGCAAAACGGAAAAGTGTTCTGTTACAGTTATTGGCCGACACATTTCGGAAAGTGCTCTATTGCAAGAATTGACCATCACAACGGCCTTGGTATCATCCTGTCCTCTATAGTTCAGTTCACGAATCGCTCGTGACAGGAAAACTATTACACAAACTGGTAGTGATCATAGTATGGCCTGGAGACAATACTGCATTTATCAGTGATATGATGAATCGAGTTGAGGTCTGTGTTTGGACAACTTTCCGCCCAACGATGTAAACACTGTGACCTTATTTTGAAACGTAAACAGTCATTTTTGAACAAACAAAGATTTTACTGCACCGAGGAGAGAATATATATGTGTCCTAAAGAAATCGTAGCTACTATTTCCTTTATCTATGTCGACCTAGCTCAAGGCGCAGTTGCGAAAAAATGTGTGACTCTTTGAGTACGGTAAATCGAAATGGTTATGTCAATAATTTCAGCTATTTATTGGAGAGAAAATATGTAATAAAAGGGCTCTACAGCTTTTGGGGAGACTACGACAGTACTAAATAAAATTTTAAAAAATACTGTGCTCAGAAATGACTAACATATCGACTAAATATTACAATTCTCCACGAAACAGAAGATGCGCCTAGAGTGTTCTTTCCCATACACAGCTGAGACTGCATATGTAATAACTCTTGAAACGAACGAAAATATGAAAGCAAATATTGCTATGAGGAAACGTCAGCCGAAAGTGCACCGATAAGTGACGTAACAGCAGCCATTAGCATTAGATCACTAGTCTAGGAGAACAACTAGTATCGCAAATTCCTTTTGGACCCGATAACTTGACATGCTATTTTCGTTATGAAATGTTTGCAAAATATTTCCGTCCGTAGTTTATTGATAAGCAGTCAGTTCAGCTGCATTACTCAGAGACGTTCATTAATTACGCAATACATGTACGAATCTTAATAAAACTTCTCTGATATTGGTTATCTCCTTGGAATATTTTTATATTAATTTATATAATCCGAAATTTTGATTTTGCCTGTAGAACATTAGCAAAATAATTTATTCATGAAGTGGACGTTAGATAGTATCTTTTGACAAAATAGTGAGTAAATTATAGTTTATTTTCAGTATTAGAAATTTTTCAGTGGGTATCAGTAGGACCTGTAGATTTGTCGTATTTTGAGTGTGGCCTCATATGTCACAGAAAAACAAAAATAAAACATATACATTTTTTTGCCGAGTATCACATTACAAGGAACAAAAAATACACGTCTTTAATATGGGAAGGACAATACACACATATATTTAAACACCCATTTTAAATTTTACATACATAAGTACTGTATTAAAAAATTTTGATCATACATTATAGGAATATTAATCATTAATGTAATCATGTAAGTGTTTGGGACTTTCAAACTTTTTTTAATCTTTCTATGATAATGTGATAGCTGTGATGTACATTAATATCTAGTGCATTAATGCCTTGTGACCCCACAAGATGTCCAAGCGTTGTTTATATTTGATTCATAGTTAATGTTCGGGTGAAGTAATTATATTGCATTTGGATAACATTCTCACTGTGCACTTGCATTAGATTTTATTTAGTTTGGATATTGTGGGAACAACAGACTATAATTTCTGACAGCAGAAATCTACCATTGATTTTATGCAATCTCTTTGTGGTGCTCAGACTTAATTATGGACCAAAAATAAAATATTATTAAGTCAACTGTTAGAACAAACCTCAGGGCAGAAAACAGTATAAGATCTAGGTTCCCTGTGTTTTCCCAAAATTGAGTAAGGGTAATGCCCAGATGATTTCTTACTAAAGAGAACAGCCAACTTCATTTCCCATCTTTGCACAACACAAGTTTGTTTTCTGTCTCTAACATCTGGTTGATAATGAGGTCATTAAACTATAATCTTTCTCATCTTCTACCTCTGTGCTTGATCCATAAAACCTCTATCCATATCTGGCCCAGAAATTGTCAACAGCACCTGCAGTTGGATAGCTATCATCCCCATGACACTAGAAAGTGTCTCCCATATTGTCCAGCCATCTGCAGAGGGCATTTCTGCATTGACAAGTAATCCCTAGGCTTCCAGGTTGTGGAAGATAAAGCCTTCAGAGACTATCATTACGCCCCAAACCTAAGCTGCATTTTTTCTGCCCATCAGTCTTCTGACTGGTTTGATGTGGTATGCTCAGAATTCCTCTCCTTTGCCATTTGGATATATTCCAATTTTTGTCTCCTCTATAGTTTTTACTCTCTACAGCTCCCTCTAGCACTAGGGAAGTTATTCCCTGATGTCTCAACACATCATGACGTCTCTTTTTCTTGTCAGTGTTTTCTACATTCTCCTCTGCTCACCGCTTATGCAGAGAACCTCATTGTTTCATCTCTTATTACCCCTCCTAGTTCTCATCATCTTGCTGTAGCATCACATCTCGAATGCTTTGATTGTCTTCTTTCCTGGTTATCCTTCAATCTATGATTCATTTCCAAAGATACGTTCTCAGAAATTTCTACCTCAAATTAAGTCAGTAATGATACTAAGAGATTTATTTTGCCACAAATGCCCTTTTTGCCTGTGGTAATCAATTTTATGTCTTTTTGCGTTGTGCATAATGTGTTATTTTGCTTTCAAAGTAGCAGAATTTCTTCTTTTCTTCAACTTCTTAGTCTCCACTTTGGGCATTAAGTTTATTGCTAATCTTATTTCTCCTACTCCTCTTTACTTTCATTTTTCTTCAGTTTATGACATTCTTAGGCATTAGTTTTTACTCATCATAGCTGCAATCTGTTGCAGCAAAAATCCTGGAACAGTCACTGTAGGTTTTTACTATAAAGCAAAAATAAAATTTAATCAAGTATAGTGTTTCAGTTGATATTTATTACAGTTTCAAAATAAAGGCATCTTCACAAATCTAAAATAAGTCGTAACATGCTTACAATAAATTATCACAATAAACTACATGCTTTCTGTCCAAAATCACACAAAGTACTGACTCCCCTAAGCCAATATGGCTACCCCTATATATATATATATATATATATATATATATATATATATATATATATATATATATATATATATATATATATATATATATATATATACTAAACGATCCTGAACAGTCCTCAGCATTGTTTAGAAACATTTTTTGATTAATTAACAATTAAAACTCTCATCCCAAAGCAAATGTCACATTTTAAAGATTACTTCATTGCATTCTTACTGTTCCCTTCTAGTTTTTGCAAGTATGGAATATTACCCATCTCTTCCTACAGTCTAACCTACTCTCCTGAAAATTTAGAATGTTTCCCATCCCATGCCACATTCACACATGTTCCTAAACCTCTTAACCATCAACCAGCAGATAAGGAGAAACTCCTTTAACACCCAGTATCATCTCAGAAAACGTCATTGTATCTCTCACCAGGGCTCTGATTATGTATTATTGTTTCTGGAACATCCTCCTCACAATCCTTTCCACACCTTGCAATACAGTATTCTGCCATGCAGTCTGTCTACAAAACATCCTTGTCTGTCTTCTCACTAAACCTGCTCCCAAACTCTTGTCCCATTTGTCATCCCCCCTATGGAACATCCAGCTGCCAGACCTGTCCTATGCACCCACCTGCACACCATATTCCAGTACTGTACAGGCTTATCCTATCCTACTCCAGGCAGGGCCACCTGTGAAAGCAATCATATTTTGTATCATCTCCACTGAAATTTCTGCACAACAATTTTTGGGTGCATGATATCACCTATGTGTCCATCCAAATTAATAGTTATCACAGTTGTGAGCACCTGCCTTTATCTACCTCTACCTCTGCCTCTGTTCCTGGGCCCAATTTATACTCACCCTGCACCCACACTTGCTTCCCTGTGTCTCCCCTGCCTCTGTTCTTCATTCCTCTCTCAATCCACTCCTTTTACACGAGAGTGCACTGTGCACAACTCCCTGAACCTGTGGTCAGAATGAGCTCACAACTGCCACATTCATATACCACACATCTTTGGCTCTCCCTCCTAGCTGTCAGCCACCCTTCTTCCCAAACCTTCTTGTCTGCTCTCTATGCTCTCTACTCCCTTTCTCCCTTTTCCACTCCACTCAACACGACCCCTCACTCCAATCAAACTTCAGTAGTCATTTGGGACATTTTAGATGTGGAGGTATATGTGTACTTATATCTCTGAAGAAGTAATTGTGGGAAAGCTAGCAAAATTCTCAGTCTTATTTGTATCTATTGATGACTAAGTAGTTTTTCTGTACAGTGAATTATTCCTTTGTAATGTGACTGACCTGTGGTTGCCGGGAGTTCGTAGCTGCTCATGTTGTGTCTGTCATCTTCCTGTAATTTGGAATAATTACAAGACTGAAATGATGGACACATCACTGAGTTAGTTAGCTGGACACATTTTGACATTTTGTGCATGTCAGGATGTGGGTGAGGTGGAAGTGGGGTCTAAAAAAGAACAAGTGTTAATTTTTCAACTCCAGTCGGCAAACTGCCTCCTGTTTATTGAGAAAACACGCCTCATTCACGCAGCTTGGTGCGGTGGGCGCTCACACGTGATCTCCTGGACCTTTCTGATTGGCTGCTGTAGGAGCTCTGCCTAAGCAAGTGACACTTCCCTAAGCGTCACCCCGTCAGCAGAAAGGTTGTTTGTTCGTCGAGCACGTGAACAAGCCATGGGATAGCGGCACATGCTGGAAAAATCTGATGTGTCGCCAACCCAGGGCCCGTGCACGGCTTTGTGAAGATCCATTGCTAACCATAGCTCACACATTTAAAAAAAAATTTCCCTTTTCTTTTATTGAAAATAAAGGATTCCCGTGCTCAATCTGTCAGCACCTGTACAATTTATTGAAACATGTATCCTTATGATGATCAGCTTGCAGATAACAGTTGATACAGTATATTCAACACATAATGTAACTGGACAAATAAGAAATTCATTCATCAAGCAGCAGCAGAAGAATAGACATATATAAGTGTTAAGGAATTTTTTATGTTTTTGGAGACAATGGCTCCTCCTTTGGGCAGAAGGCCTGAAGGGGAAGGAAAAGATGTGAAGGAGGAGGACTGATGAGGTTCACGAAATGGGGAGAGTTTGGAAAAGTCACCCAGAACCCCAAGTCAGGGTAGATATACCAGAGAGGATGAGAAGGAAAGAGCCAGCCGCTGTGGCCGAGTGGTTCTAGGCGCTTCAGTCTGGAACCGTGCTGCTGCTACAGTCACAGGTTCATATCCTGCCTCGGGCACAGATGTGTGTGGTGTCCTAAGGTTAGTTAGATTTAAGTAGTTCTAAGTCTAGGGGCTGATGGCTTTGTATATTAAGTCCCATAGTGCTTAGAGCCATTTTGAGAAGGAAAGACTGATTGTTGAGGACTACACTGGACAAGATTTGAAAACCTGAGAGCTTAAAGGTGGAAGACAGGGTAACGTGGAAGACAGAGATAACTGTTAAAACACTGTGCATGAGCTAATAAGAGTAAAAAGCTTAAATGCATTGTATGTAACAGAGGTGGGAGGGGGTTTGCAAAAATAGACAGATCAGAAAATGAAAGATGTAGAAAACTAAAATGGAGTGGAAGAAGGGGTAGTTACTGTGAAGAAATGTTGAGATGGAAGAAATTAATGTGAATTAAGGCTAGGTGGGTGGCAAGAACCAAGGACATGTTATAGCACTAGCTCACACCTGCAGAATTCTTAGAAACTGGCATCTGGTGGAAGAATCCAGATGGTATGTGTGGTGAAACAGGGACCGAGGTCATGACTGTCATGTTGTAGAGCTTGCCCTACAACAGGCTGTTGAGTGTTGCCAGTGTACACCCACTGTCTATGTCTATCTACCCTGACTTATAACGCGTTGGTAATAATACCAATGTAAAAGGCGGAACAGTGCTTACATAACAGCTGATACATGACAACTGTTGTTTCACAGGTGGTTCTCTCTTTGATAGTGTATGTTTTACTAGTTACATGGCTGGTATAGGTGGTGGTAAGGGTGCATAAGGCGTGTCTTATAGCAGGGATGGTCACAGGGGTAGGATCCATGGGGTAGAGAATGGGTGTAGAAGGAGCCCAGTGTTTGATCAGGATATTCTGAAGATTTATGAGAGGGAGGGGGGGGGGGGGGGGGAATGACAAAAATATTCTAGGTGTGGTGGGCAAAGCTAGAGTGTTAGAACTCAGCTGGTGGGAACTTGCATCACAACATTTCCTTGTTTGTTGCCACCCATCTGGCTTTAATTTATGTTAATTTCTTTGGTCTCAGCACTTCTTCTCAGTAACGATTCCTTTCTTCACTCCCTTTAAGTTTTCTGCATCTTTCGTTTTCTCGCCTGTCTATTTTTCACTGCCTCACCTCTACTAAGTACAGTGCACTTAGCTTTCCGCCTTGATTAACTCTTGCATGATGTTTTGTCAGTAATCACTGTCTTGCTTATTTATTTATTTAGTCCTTCTAATCCTACATGTATAGAATATATACAAGTATATTGGACATGGTTATGTCTTTACAAGATAAAATACAATTTGTATTACATTCCTAAGATATTTAAGTAAATTAGTAAAGAATCATATATACAGCAAACATTAGAGACAACATACAAAGTAGAATATTCATAATACATCTTCATTTTTGTTGTTTGGTTTGTAGGTACTCTGTCAGACTATAAAAGTAATGATCAATTAAATATGCCTTTAGTTCAGCCTGAAAACTAATGAGTTTACTTACTGATTTAATATGGTTAGGCAGATTAATGTAAATTTTTATCCCAGTATGTAGAGTGCCTTTTTGCACAATGATGTTCTCACCTGTTTTATATGAAGATCAGATTTTTGTCTTGTATTGTATGCATGCATGTCTTCATTTTTTAATAAGATATCTGGGTGTCTATTAATATACTGTTGTATGAAAACTGATGTTTCATTGATAAAAATCCGAGGAAGAGGAAGAACTGATAATTTTTTGAATATGGGTCTGCACGAATTGCTATTGTTTACCCCTTCAATAATACTTAATATTCTCTTTGGCATTCTGAAAAGTTTAATATTTGTTGTTGCATTGCCCCAGAAGATTATGCCATATTTAATTACAGAATGCACATAGGAGTATTATACATTTAACAGGCTGGCTTTGCTGCGACAAATTTTTAAGATCCTTATCATGTAGCAGGTTTTGCTTGATTTTCTTTGCAAATATTCAATGTGTATCTCCCATTTTGTGTTGTTCTGGAGCCACAGTCCCAGAAATTTTGTGCTGTCAACACTTTCAAGAACTCTGTCCCTTAGTTCTATTTGTATGTTTGGATGGTGCCTTCCTTTTAGATTATAGAAGTTCCGTGCTACTGTCTTTTCTTTGTTTATAATTAGCTTGTTATAGCTGAACCACTGTTCTACACTGTTCATTGTTTAGATAGCAGAGTCTTTTAGTTTTTCTTCTGTTTTCCCACTAATAAGGAACCTTGTATTGTGTGCATATTGGAGGGTAGTTTGGCAATACTTGTTGTAGATAAGATCATTGACATAGAGGAGAAACAGAACAGGTCCTAATACTGATCCTTGAGGGACGTTGTATTTCACATTTTCACATCCTGAATAGTAGTAGCTGATTTTGTATACTGCACTTCAACCACCTGTTTGCGACCACATAGACATGTCCTGAGCCACCCATTGGCTATACCTCTAATTCCTAATTGGTCAAGCTTGTGCAGTAGGGCTTTATGGTCAATGACATTGAAAGCTTTGGATAAATCAAGACATATGCCCGTCACAGACTCTCTCGCATCCACTTTAGCATAGATTACTCAATCTTCATCCCTAAACTCTTTGGTTTTCAAATCTCATCTGGTGCAGTTCCCAATGATCAGTCTTTCCTTCTTCTCCTGTCTGGTAAGTCTCCCCTGACCTGGGGTTGTGAACAACTTTCCCAAACCCTCCCCATTTCCTAAACCTCACCAGTTCTTTTTGCTAACCCCTCTTCCTTCTTTTTCAATCCTCCTACCAGAAGAAGGAGCCACTTACTCCAAAATCTCACAAATTTCCTCAACCTTTATAAGTGCATATGCTCCTTCCATCACTTCGTGATATATTATATTTCCAATAAATGAGTATATTTAACACAGGTTGACATTTACGTTCCACCACAAAGGATTTGACAGTGGCTACATATTTCAGTACGTTTTGATCATTGAACTTAATATGTTAGTGAGTACGCATATTATATGTTCACACAAACAATTTATAAGGTTATTCTGAATAGCTAATTAATCACAGAGCAAGTCACAGATTAATAGTATGTTTGATTGGAATAATTTAGCTGACTAGTGGACCATGTCAATTTGTGGGCAGTCATAAGTTAACTAGTTGATTCCTTAACCTGGATCAACTCAGAGAAGTTTCACAAAAAGACACATAGATTTTTGTATTTATCTTGATAATGCAACATGGAGACGTTGACACAATTCATGCAAACCACAGACTTATGCAAAGTAACTTTATGCAGACTCAAAGTAGTTCATAAAGTTCACAATTTGGCTGGTAGGCACTGACTGAATGAAGGATAGTACTACACAACTACTTATAGAAATGCTTATGAACAATCATTAAAATCAGCTATTCAAATTTATAACAGGGAAGAGAGCAACTTTATTGGAAATGGAATTACAATGAAATAAGAAGGAAGTCTGCAACAATGGATTGGACAACAGGAAAATTGGCCAAATTATAAAAACTATGTTGTGACTACAAGGCCGATGTAGACTTCCACTGAGATTCATAGGGTCTGCCAAAATTGTCAAAAACATCGAATGTTTTTGATCAAATACTTGGCAAACTAACAAAATTTCCTAGCGAGAGGGGGTATTTTCAGAATCAGAAAAATTATGGTTACAGAGCTATGGGGATGAATCTTGGAAATAATCTTTAATTTAATACTGAACATTCTGGACTATGAGACTTTTGATTCCAAGTAATTTTTTAA
Organism: Schistocerca cancellata; assembly: GCF_023864275.1. NCBI lineage: Eukaryota > Metazoa > Arthropoda > Insecta > Orthoptera > Acrididae > Schistocerca > Schistocerca cancellata. Next base: position 130,232,447 of record NC_064635.1, read on the forward strand.
ATAGGACGTGTTTGTAATAACTAAGCCGTTTATGGAAAACGGAAAATGGGGGCTTTAAATAGAAATATGTTGCTTCAGTCACAGTCACTTACAGCTCACACAAAATTTTACCTCTGTGCATTTGCTCTGGTCCTCAAAGTGTGGATAATTACTCAGAAAATTTGTTTTTAGGTAAATGAATCAGGTTATCGCTGTCACTGACCTGGAAATTATATTGTAAACAATCAAACTTTAAAATTCTCCGCTTAAACGAGAAAATAGATAATTTCTGTAATGTGCCTTATTCATACAACTAGGTCAAATAAAGGAAAGTATTTATGTTATGTCAGGAGTGGTATACGAACAAGTGGAAGGGTCCACCTTGCTCTGTTACAACTTATGCTCGTTCCATTATTTATATCCTACCAAGGATTTTCCATTACTATATTTACAAAATAAGTGCTTCCAACACTTCAGACAAGGGGTATGAAATCCTATCAAGATATATAATTTGCTTGGCATCATTGGTATCATTCCTAGAAAGAAGAAGGCTCATTCACAGCCACATAAATCACACACCACCCTCTGATTTCAAAGTGTGTCCATTTCTAACAAAATTTGGCATAATGATATCTGTATGCCAAAGTGCTGCACTCTGGCACACCCCTTGCCAGAGGCTAGTGTCCATTCCAAAGCCTCAGCATTGACAGGATGTTAAACCCTCATTTTCTTTCCTTCTTGCTTCCAAATATGAGCGCATGTCTCACATCAGCAGCTGGAAGACAGTATGCGATCGCTGCATAGGTCATTTTACTACAGGGTCTTACATAATGCAGGCCTGTGCTGTGTTTGTGGAATCTTGTGCGGTGGTATCCATTTCAGCACTCAGGTGCTACAAAGCTCTGATTGGTGCCGAGATATCCCAAAACTATGCTGGTTGTAACATTTGTAAATCACCTGCCAAGCAACATGTCATATAAATTTGTACTGTATGCAGATGACAAAACATTCATAAATTCTGTGAAAGATGTGAGAAAACTCAAACTATAAACTGAATGGTGACTTAAATTATGAAATACTTGGTTTAATGCTGATGAATTAGCTATTCATTATGAAAAGACTGTGAACATTATCTTCATTCTATCCACTGTTGATACTGAGTGCACATCTGCTATACTGCTTGGTATATATCTGTATGTGAAATTAACTTGAAACAATCAAATAGAATATATGTGTAAAAACTATCACGTGCTATTTATTTGTTGGTGAAACAACACATACGTATTTCTGAAAAACTTTTGCTTAGTTCTCATTATGCTTTCTGTCATTGCTACCTATGATACAGTATTCTTTTGTTATGGAATTCTTCTGGGGCCAAAAAGATTTTTCTCTGGTAGAGGAATGGCAATGGGTGTATGTCTGGTAATTCTGTAATTAAAATATCTTGTACACCTTACTTCAGACAGTTAAAGATATTAACAGTCCCGTCTCTCTTCATGTACGGATGCATATAAAATAAAGCAGTAACAGGCAGTCTGTACATCATTATAATATTCATCAAACATTAAAACAGATATGCCTATAATCAGCTTTTTAATAAATTACCTTCACAAGTAGATCAGGTGGTTCAGGTGGTTCATGGTGTGGGTTCCTGTAGTCATGTCCTAGTTCATGAACCACGGGCAACGTATGAGTGGCCAAGTAAGTGGTCCCGACAGTCGGGATACCAGTTACTTTGGAATAAGGCTGGGCATCTCGGACATATTCTGAGTCGTGGTCACCTTTGTGCTCATACGGCAAAGACTACCAAATCCACCGGTTAGTCCCTCAGCCGTTAGGGGTAAAACCCTATGGGACTCGGGGCAAGTAAGGCTAGCAACCTGCTTCCCTGGTACTTTAAATATGATGCTGGCAACAATCAGAGCAAAATGCCTCGGACCTTTGGAGATGACGGAGTCCCACCTCTAACTGACAAACCAGGGACTCCTAAGATACGACTTGGCAAACAAATGGTAATGAGATGGGGAGCTATTAATATCAGTGGGGGCTAGAGCTGGCAGAGGCTGCAAGTAAGATGGGGCTGGACGTTTTAGCTGTTAGTGACATTCGGGTAAGGGGTGAGAAAGAAGAGGTCTACCTGTCAGGAGTCAAAGCAGGAATAGCACAATGGGGAGTAGGGCTTTACATCAGGAAAGAAATGGAACCCAGCGTAGTTGCAATAAGGTATGTAAACGAACGACTGATGTGGATAGATTTGACAGTGTCTAGCAAGAAAATTAGGATTGTGTCAGTATATTCGCATTGTGAAGGGACAGATCAAGATAAGATGGATAGTTTTTATGAGGCACTCAGTGATGTAGTTGTTAGAGTAAAGGACAAGGACAGTGTTCTGCTCATGGGTGATTTTAACGCCAGGATTGGAAATCGAACAGAAGGGCATGAAAAGGTTATGGGTAAATTTGGAGAGGATATGGAGGCCAACAGGAACGGGAAACAACTCTTGGATTTCTGTGCCAGTATGGGCTTAGTAATCACAAACTCCTTTTTTAAACATAAGAACATTCACCGGTATACTTGGGAAGGCAGGGGAACCAGATCTGTCATTGACTATATAATAACAGATCAGGAATTCAGGAAGGCTGTGAGGGACACACGTGTATTCAGGGGATTCTTTGATGACACTGATCATTATTTAATCTGCAGTGAAATTGGGATTGTGAGGCCGAAAGTGCAGGAGGTCAGGTCCATATGTAGGAGGATAAGAGTGGCGAAACTTCAGGATAAGGAAATCAGGCACAAGTACATAACGGCGATCTCAGAAAGGTACCAGTTAGTTGAATGTAGCCAATTACAGTCATTGGAAAAGGAATGGACAAGGTACAGGGACACAGTACTAGAAGTGGCTAAAGAATGTCTTGGAACAGTAGTGTGTAAAAGTAGGATGAAGCAAACAGCTTGGTGGAATGACACAGTTAAGGCAGCCTGTAAAAGGAAAAAGAAGGCGTATCAAAAATGGCTACATACCAGAACCCAGGTAGACAGAGAAAGTTATGTTGAAGAAAGAAACAAAGCCAAACAGATAATTGCAGCATCCAAGAAGAAATCGTGGGAAGACTTTGGAAACAGGTTGGAGACTATGGGTCAAGCTGCTGGAAAACCATTCTGGAGTGTAATTAGCAGTCTTCGAAAGGGAGGTAAGAAGGAAATGACAAGCATTTTGGACAGGTCAGGAAAACTGCTGGTGAATCCTGTGGATGCCTTGGGCAGATGGAGGGAATATTTTGAAGAGTTGTTGAATGTAGGTGAAAATGCGATCAGTAATGTTTCAGAAATCGAGGTAGAATGGGATAGGAATGATGATGGAAATAGGATCACATTTGAGGAAGTGGAAAAAATGGTCAATAGATTGCAGTGCAATAAAGCGGCTGGGGTGGATGAAATTAAGTCGGAACTCATGAAATACAGTGGAATGTCAGGTCTTAAATGGCTACACAGGATAATTGAAATGGCCTGGGAGTTGGGGCAGGTTCCATCAGACTGGACAAAAGCAGTAATCACACCAATCTTTAAACATGGAAACAGAAAAGATTGTAACAACTACAGAGGTATCTCTTTAATCAGCGTTGTGGGTAAAATCTTCTCAGGTATTGTTGAAAGGAAAGTGCGAGTATTAGTTGAGGACCAATTGGATGAAAATCAGTGTGGGTTTAGGCCTCTTAGAGGTTGTCAGGACCAGATCTTTAGCTTACGGCAAATAATGGAGAAGTGTTATGAGTGGAACAGGGAATTGTATCTATGCTTTATAGATCTAGAAAAGGCATATGACCGGGTTCCTAGGAGGAAGTTATTGTCTGTTCTACAAGATTATGGAATAGGAGGCAAACTTTTGCAAGCAATTAAAGGTCTTTACATGGATAGTCAGGCAGCAGTTAGAGTTGACGGTAAATTGAGTTCATGGTTCAGAGTAGTTTCAGGGGTAAGACAAGGCTGCAACCTGTCTCCACTGTTATTCATATTATTTATGGATCATATGTTGAAAACAATAGACTGGCTGGGTGAGATTAAGATATGTGAACACAAAATAAGCAGTCTTGCATATGCAGATGACTTAGTTGTGATGGCAGATTCGATTGAAAGTTTGCAAAGTAATATTTCAGAGCTAGATCAGAAATGTAAGGACTATGGTCTGAAGATTAGCATCTCCAAAACGAAAGTAATGTCAGTGGGAAAGAAATATAAATGGATGGAGTGCCAAATAGGAGGTACAAAGTTAGAACAGGTGGACGGTTTCAAGTACTTAGGATGCATATTCTCACAGGATGGCAACATAGTGAAAGAACTGGAAGCGAGGTGTAGCAAAGCTAATGCAGTGAGCTCTCAGCTATGTTCTACTCTCTTCTGCAAGAAGGAAGTCAGTACCAAGACTAAGTTATCTGTGCACCGTTCGATCTTTCGACCAACTTTGTTGTATGGGAGCGAAAGCTGGGTGGATTCAGGTTACCTTATCAACAAGGTTGAGGTTACGGATATGAAAGTAGCTAGGATGATAGCAGGTACTAGTAGATGGGAACAATGGCAGGAGGGTGTCCACAATGAGTAAATCAAAGAAAAACTGGGAATGAACTCTATAGATGTAGCAGTCAGGGCGAACAGGCTTAGATGGTGGGGTCATGTTACACGCATGGGAGAAGCAAGGTTACCCGAAGGACTCATGGATTCAGCAGTAGAGGGTAGGAGGAGTTGGGGCAGACCAAGGAGAAGGTACCTGGATTCGGTTAAGAATGATTTTGAAGTAATAGGTTTAACATCAGAAGAGGCACCAATGTTAGCACTGAATAGGGGATCATGGAGGAACTGTATAAGGGGGGCTATGCTCCAGACTGAACGCTGAAAGGCCTAATCAGTCTTAAATGATGATGATGATGATGATGATGATGATGATGATGATGATGAAGTAGATCAGGCCTCTTTAAATGTTTCCAAAGCTAAATCCAAAAGTGGCTGAAGGAAAGGGTTTTCTACACACTTGGAAGATTTGCAAGCTGTGCAAAAGATGATCTTAATTTCTAACTAATTTGAAGACTGGTTGCAGAATGCAGCTGTCATGTTGAATGGAAGCAGCAGTCTGGAGGGGGATACAAATGGGAAGGGATTGCAAGGTACAAATGGGGAGAAGAAGAGCAGTAACTGGTGTTGTATGTAGGTTCCAAATGATTGGAAAAGAGCACAGGTAATCCCAGTTTTCAAGAAAGGTCGTCGAGCAGATGTGCAAAACTATAGGCCTATATCTCTGACATCGATCTGTTGTAGAATTTTAGAACATGTGTTTTGCTTGCGTATCATGTCATTTCTGGAAACCCAGAATCTACTCTGCAGGAATTAACATGGATCCCGGAAACAGTGATCGTGTGAGACCCAGAAAATATTATATACAGGCTCCCAGGTAGATGCCATTTTCCTTTACTTCTGGAAGGTGTTTGATACAGTTCTGCGCTGTCGTCTGATAAACAAAGTAAGAGCCTATGGAATATCATACCAGCTGCGTGGCTGGATTGAAGAGTTTTTAGCAAACAGAACACAGTATGTTGTTCTCAATGGAGAGACATCTACAGACGTTAAATTAACCTCTGGCATACCACAGGGGAGTGTTATGGGACCATTGCTTTTCACAATATTTATAAATGACCTAACAGATAGTGTCAGAAGTTCCACGCGGCTTTTCGTGGATGATGCTGTAGTATACAGAGAAGTTGCAGCATTAAAAAATTGCAGTGAAATGCAGGAAGATCTGCAGCGGATAGGCACTTGGTGCAGGGAGTGGCAACTGACCCTTAACATAAACAAATGTAACGTATTGCGAATACATAGAAAAAAGGATCCTTTCTTGTATGATTATATGATAGTGGAACAAACACTGGTAGCAGTTACTTCTTTAAAATATCTGGGAGTATGCGTACGGAATGATTTGAAGTGTTGGTAAGGTGGGTGCCAGGTTGAGATTCATTGCGATAGTCCTTAGAAAATGTAGTCCATCAACAAAGGAGGTGGCTTACAAAACACTCGTTTGGCCTGTACTTGAGTATTGCTCATCAGTGTTGGATCCGTACCAGGCCGGGTTGACAGAGGAAATAGAGAAGATCCAAAGAAGAGCGGCGCGTTTCGTCACAGGGTTATTTGGTAACCGTGATAGCGTTACGGAGATGTTTAACAAACTTAAGTGGCAGACTCTGCAAGAAAGGCGCTCTGCATCGCGGTGTAGCTTGCTGTCCAGGTTTCGAGAGGGTGCGTTTCTGGATGATGTATCGAATATATTGCTTCCCGCTACTTATACCTCCCGAGGAGATCACGAGTGTATAATTAGAGAGATTCGAGCGCGCACGGAGGCTTTCCGGCAGTCGTTCTTCCCGCGAACCACACGCGAGTGGAACACGAAAGGAAGGTAATGACAGTGGCACGTAAAGTGCCCTCCGCCACACACCGTTGGGTGGCTTGCGGAGTATAAATGTAGATGTAGATGTAGGTACTATATGGAGGCATATAGACTGCCAGGACAGCATTGGCTGACTGTGAGTCAGAGAGGTGTGAGAGGAATGGAGAACAGAAAAGGAGAGGAACAGGGAAGGGGAAAAAGAGGTGCATGCATTGGCAGAGGGCTACACACAGTGAGGGTGAAGGAACGCGAATAGGAAGGAGGTGAGGGGGCAGAAACTGTTGGGTGAAGAGTGTGTGGACAGTAGCTTACTGGAGGATGAGAATGGGATAATCTCAGGAGTGTAGACTATGTTTTGAGCATAACTCCTATCTGTGCAGTTCAGAAAAGCTGGTGGTGGAGGGGAGGATCCACATGGCCTGGTTTGTGAAGCAGCCATTGAAATCAAGGATGTGATGTTCAGCTGCATGTTGTCTCACACAGTGGTGTACCTTGCTCTTGGCCACAGTTTAGTAGTGGCCATTCACGCTGTTGGACAGTTGGCTGGCAGTCATACCAATATAAAAAGTTGTGCAATGATTGCAGCAGAACTGGTATATGACCTGGCTGCTTTCACAGATGGTCTGGAGTAGGAAGTGCTGGGTTGGTGGGTTGGAATGGACTTAAGGGTTAGCACTTTCTTCTGGTGATCCATTCATTTAAATTCAATATAAAAGTTATCCAAGAACTTCTGCTAGGTCTTGTGTTTTTACCTATGTGATTCATAGCTGCTTTCACTAATTCATACCTTAAAGTTACCATTTCATTTTCTATTGTATTTATTTCCCATTTTTCAATCAAACATTGCCCCAGTCTCCCTCTGGAATGCTCAAAAACCTCTGGCAGCAATAATTTTTATCTCAATCCCAAATCAAATCAATTTCCTACCTTTTTGCAATTTCTTCAGTTTTGATGTGCAATTCAAAACCAATAAATTTGGTCATACTCCATATCTTCCCCTGGTAATGTCTGACAATTTAAAATATGGTTTTGAAATATCTGTCTCTTACCATTATGTTATCAGTCTGACACTTTCCAGAGCCTCTAGGTCTCTTGAAATTACAAGACCCTCTTACATGGATCTTAAATAAAGTGTTGGTTATGATTCAATTGCGCCCTGCAAAAAGTTTTACCAGGTGGCTTCGTGTTTCACCCATTTCCCCCAGTCTATGCACTCCTGCTATTTTTCCATCTCTTCCTCTTCCTACTGCTGAATTCCAGTTACGCAGCACAATCATATTTTCATCACCTTTAACTGTCTTAATAATTTCCTTTATCTCATCATACATTCTGTCAATCTCTTCATTATCTGTTGAGCTAGTACCAAGTAGGCATATAAACTTGTACTACAAGGTGGCTGTTGGCTGTGTGTCTGCCTTGGCTAAGAAGATTTATTTATTTATTTATTTATTATCATCCCAATGATCACATTTGTGATATAGGATTTGTCAGGGTACATTTTAACAACTATATAATATCTTTACAACATTTTTATCTGTGCTGAATTCATATTAATCTATCTTATGTTTAATACAATACACAACTAATAAGTGTTTTTATAACATAATTTCTTATGCACTGTTGTAATTTCATTTGTCACATTAACTTAAATATATATTGTTATACAGTTGTGCAGAGATATTCACTTATGCTGTAATAACATTTGTCAAGCAGGTGGTTCTTTATAACAGTTTTAAATTTATCCTCATTTTCCAGCTCTTTGATATGTTTTGGTAGTGCATTAAAAAGTTTGATGCCTTGATTATATCTGATTTTGTGTTGATATTCTTGTACTGACTGGAGCAAAAGTCATGATCTTCCTTTTACTGCATTTCACCAATCCCAATTATATCTGACTTCAACCTATCTATTTCCCTTTTTAAATCCTATAACCTACATATCTGAGTAACAAATCTAACATTCCACACTCCAACCCTTAGAATTTCAGTTTTGTCTGTCCTGATGGTGACACCCTCTTGAGTAGACCTTGTCCAGAGACCCAAATGGGGGACTACTTCATCTCTAAAATTCTTCACCCGAGATGATGCCATCATGATTTAACTATACAGATGGAAGCATGCCCTTGGGGAAGAAATTCCCAGCTGTAGATCCCCTTGCTTTCAGCTGTTCACAGTACCACCACAGCAAGGCCACCTTGACTAATGTTACAAGGCTAGGTCAGACAATCATGCAGACTATTGCCCCTGCAACTACAGAAAAGGCAGCTGCTTGTTCTCAGGAACATCATGTTAGTGTGTTCTCTTCACAGATACTCCTTTGTTGTTATTCCTCCTAAGGCTATCTGTATAGATCATTTTAGTAATGTTTTTCAGTAATGCTTCATGTTTATTAAATCTACCTTACAAATTACAAAATTTCGTAAATCTACATAGAACATATTGCAGAAAGGTAGTTTTTCAGGGGGGAGGGCAGTCTTGGCAGTTCTGCCAAGAGCACAGGATCTCTTCGGTATGGCTGTTTTTTGGGGCGTCCTTCATAAACCCCTGAAAAGTGCATGTGGTTGAGCATACTTCACATTTAGTATGCTCTTGTTCACAACCGCTCAGCTCTGGTTTGTGTGATAATCCTTATCTATCCATGCTGCTTCTGGTTCTTGCAGTTCCAGAACATAATCTATTCAAAGATCTCCATATTTTCCACTGTGTGGCCTGGAGCAAGTTATTCCCTCTATCTATAACAATCTTGGAGATGAGCATGTATGTCTTGCCACATTTCTACTCTGGTTTTTTTTTTCAGTTTGTTAATGAGATTATCTGTTTCATACAAGAAATTCCTTCTCGATTTAAGTCAGCGACAGGCTGTTGGAATACAGAATGGGGTTAGGCCATAGATGTAGATGATTTCGTTTTTTTCTTCTTCACTGGCACTTTGCATCTGATGCTAGGGAAAATGCTACTGACTAGGCAGTATAGCTTGTCAGCCAGTGACAAAGCATCATTATTCATTGAGTGGTATGTCCACTTGTTTGGCATGACTGGAGTTATTCCACACACTGTATACATTGTCTGCAACTGAGCAGCACAAGATTAAAGTTGCAGTCCATACTGCCATGGAATGTTTGACAAGTTAAGTTCAGGAAATAAAATGAGTTTTTATTTTATTTTATTTTTTAAAGAAATTTAATTATTTGTCTACATCATTGTTTTCCCCTTCATTATATGATTATGTCAGTGCTTTTTCCAAGCTTCAAAACACTTCTGGAACCTGATTTTTGGAATAGATTTTTAGCTCTCTTAGCTACGGGTTCATCTATGCTTGTAAACTGAAGACCATTTAAGGTTTTATTTACTTTTGGAAACAAAAAATGTCACATAGGACCACATCTGGTGAATATGGAGGCTGGAGAACAATTACAATATTCTTTGGCCAAAAATTCACAAAAAACAATGAACTGTGAGCAGGTACATTATTGCGTGGGAAAATCCATGAATTGTTTCCCATAAAATTCGAGCTTTCATTTTATAACTAGCTTCATGCAAATGATTTTGAACCTGTAATAGCTCTTTCTGATCTTCTGACATTATGGTAAGAATTGATGGTGCACTTTACCATTCAAATTGAAGGACCCAGTAGACATAACCTTCGCATTGAACACACTTCTTGAGCTTTTTTCAGTCTTAGTTGTCCAGAATGTTTCCACTGGGATAATTAAGCCTTACTTTTAACACCAAATCCCTTGTTTCATCACCTATTATGACACATTTCAGAATTTTTTCTTCATTGTTGACTTTTTTGTGTTTGTATTTGTATTTTATTTGTCTCATAACATACATTTACAGATCATCTGATCATGCTGTACAGGGGACATGTCAACTTTAACCTTATGATATACATAATTACATAATTCCCTAACGCTACTTTTTACCAGTACAGGTTGATGTTGAACATAGTAATATTATTAAATTGTTTTTCTTATGATGTAGCAGTACATTATATATCTATACGATATGATACACTAGGATATAATATTAAAGAGTCACGCTAATCGAATGATGGCCATAGTTATATTATTAACTATCACCAAGTGATTCCTGAATAACATGCATTTGCCACTGTTTTTGTTTACAAAACTGTCACACATTCACACCCTAATTGCCCAAAAAAATTTAATAAAATGAGCCAATTGATGTACAAACATCATCAGTGACTTTCCTGATAGTGATGCAGTGATTTTTCATAATAATTTCTTTCATTTTTTTCACACCTTCATCCGTTGATGATGTACAGGGGCATCCAAGGTGCTCATTATTAACATCTTTTCACCCTTCTTTTAAATGCTTGTACCGTTCATAAACCATTGTTTTGCTCATAGAAGACTCACCAAAAAAATATTTAACGTTTCTAAAACTCTGCTGCACTCGGTACTGTTCTGGCAGCAAAATTTTATACAAATTCTCTTACCCCTTTTTTACAAAATAAATAACCACTGATACTACCAAAACAGGTGTAACCATTTTTGTAGCTGATAACAAGTCCAACATAACAAAAATTTACATGAATTGGACTAATACAACATGCAAAACTACAAAATTCTTATTACTTTTGAATACAACTTGTACACTGTATTTTCACAAATCCTAACATGAAGCAAATTTGTGATCAGTACCTTCAGCACCTTAGAAACGTGATTTCAGCTAAATGGGGTGAACCTAAACATATCTAAGACTCACATAATGCGGTTCAAAACCAAACTGTCAAAATGTGTGCAGATTAAGACCATACACAATAATCAAGATATAGAAGAAGTTGCCTCAGCCAGATTCTTAGGTTTAAATGTAGATAAAAATTTGAACTGGCAGGCACATATCGAGTACCTAGCAAACAAACTGAGCAGATTTGCATTTTCAATGCAAATATTATCAACAGCAACTGACATGGACACATGAAAAGTACTATATACAAGCTATTTTGAGTCCATTATTAGGTATGGTATTGTTTTTTGGGGTAACTCGACAAGCATAGTGTGGATACTAAAAATACAGAAAAAAAATCGTTCAAAATATGTGCACAGTAAGTCACAAAGAACCATGTTGACCATTGTTTAGAAAACTTAAAATATCAACATAAATTATTTGAGGGAAACCGTTTTGTCCATTCACATGATACTAGATACAAAGAAATTTTATGCTTCCCACCCACAGCTTGAGACTCTATGCCCAGGGGCCTTGATACATGGGAATGAAGATTTGTAATAAATTAAAAGGGAACAAGTTGATGCAGATGAATTAAGATTCACTTAAAAGAAAGCTAGATGAGGTACTGACACTGAAGTGTTATTACTCAGCGGATGAATTCATCAGGACAAACTGGAAATTTGAGCTGGAAACAGTGTGTTACATATTCCAAGAAATATCCTTACAGTGTTATTTTTTATTGTAGTGCTATTATTTATTAATGTAAAAATGTCTCCTGTACACAAACCAAATGGATTGCAAATGTACATCATGAGATGAATAAAACACAATTCACAATTCAGTCTGACTTGTGTCACCTACAACTGACCCTGTCTGATCATCCCATTTCATTTCCCTACTAGTTGTTACACTCAGGAATTTCTGAAAGTTGCCTGATTCTAGTTGTGGCTCATTGATGCTACAGGCATTGGATGTTCCTTCCTGATTAAATTTGTAAAGTGCTCAGTTTTATGTTTTTTGCACAATTAAAACAAGTTGTTAATATTTACTTCTATTTGAAATCTCATCAGAAACTGATTAAATAGTTGTGCTGCTCCTTTCAAATAGTAATTCATTACAGATAACTGCATCATCAGTAAAAGACTGAGGTTACTATTATTACTGTCTGCCAAGCCATTAATATACAACTTGAATGACAGAGGTCCCAACATATTTCCCTCTGACATACCCAAAGTTACTTCTACTTCTGTTGATGATCCTTTACCTACGCTAACATGCTGCATCCTGCCTACCAATAAATTCTTACGCCAGCCAAAAATTTTGTCATCGTTTTGAGGATGCCTGTTTCTGTCACAAAATTAATTAAATGCACTGGAATTAAATGAGTGCACTAATAAAGTTTGAGCCATGGTTGCAGAATATTTGACAGGACACATTCTGACACACCAAGGGATCACCAATTTTGTATCGGAGGGAAGAGAGAGAGAGAGAGAGAGAGAGAGAGAGAGAGAGAGAGAGAGTGTGTGTGTGTGTGTGTGTGAGGGGGGGCTGGGGGGGGGGGAGGTAAAATCGTAGGAGACCTAGAAATGACTAGAGTAATCAGATTGCAGTAGCTTGTTGAGCTACATCAACAACAACAACAATTACAATAACTGACAGAGGTGAAATCAATGAAGGTGAGTGACATAAAATGATACTGGTGCAAACCACTCAGATATTCTGGACCTGTAGTTTAATGAATATTAAGTGATAGTTGAAAATTTGTGTGATAGTTGAAAATTTGTGTGATAGTTGAAAATTTGTGTCAGATTGGGTCTCAAACCAGGATTTCCTGCTTATTCAGAGGTGTCGCCTTAGCAGTTATGCTACATGAGCACACTTCCAAGTGTGACTCACACTTTAATAAGTACTGACTTTCCCAGCTATGATTTTCAAACTCTCCCTCCCTTGTAGCCACTGCCCTCTACCATCTCCATTTCCCCAGCGGTTCTGTTTGTCGCTCTTACATACCTAGCTGAAAAACTCTGATAGCAGGGTTTGGATGTCATAAGCAGAAACGTCACACAGACTGAAAATTTGAGTTTGGTGTAGAGGTATTCTCAAGTAGCCTAATGATTAATGTAACTACTTGCAGTAAGCTGTAAATCTTGGTCTTAGTCCTAATCAGGTTCAGATTTTCGATTGTCATTGTAGGTGTGTCTCTGATATGTTTGTATGCTGCCTTAGTCAATATAGCTGTCTTAACTGTCCCCAAATAATTTGAGGAGTTAAGATAAAAGCCCACTGAGTGGAAGAGGTGTTGAAGAGTTGAAGACACATTAACAAGACTGAGAACTTCTCTAGCTTTCAGATAAATCTTTTTTCAAGCAGTACAATACACAATTTTCTATAGCTTTGAAAAAGATTTATCTGAAAGCTAGCAATGTTTTCAGTCTTCTTAATGTGCCTTCAACTTCTCAGTACCGCTATTATTTGGTGAGTTGTTGCCTTTATTCCTTATGTTGATTGTTGTAGTTACTACACAGGAATTAATGGGGGAAGTACTGTTCAGTTTGTAAAGATATCCTTCATTTAAAGTTACCATAAGTATTATTTTTTCGTGCTATGCCCTATGTCAGAGTTGTGTAGGTGTACCTTTTGCAAAACAACATGACGTATAATCTATAGTGTGAAATGTTAGTTGTGAAAGTTTCATCATATTCATGTGGACCCTGAAAACTCAGATGTAGACTGCTTGGAAAAGTGTCTTGTCACAACTGACATTTTTTTATAGTTCATGGATTTCAGTATTTCTTCTGTCAAGTTTATCTCAATAAGCAGTAAAATTAAAAATTAAAATGGAGAAAATGTTACCTCTTTCAACTGTAATTTTTCAGCATGTGCTCTCTTTTAAACAGGGTTAGCTTCAATTTTGAGTGTAATGGATGACAAGAACATTGAAAGTTCAACAGAAGAGGATTCCTCTATTGGTAATGATGTTCTGTTGAGTGCGAGAATTAGACAACTTGAAGCAGCAAAAGATGAGGACTCTGCAGGAAAGTAAGCAAGATTATGTATAAGCCTTATATTTACATAATTGATTCGGCTTAAGTTTATTCTGTTCCTGTTGAAACATTGCAGCAGTTAATTTAAGGTGGATTAAAAATATGTTGGTCCTAGACTAAGGAAAACAATAAAATCTCTGCACGTAGTCTATCTTCCTGTAGAAAATCAGTCCACGTATACGTCTATACTCTACAAACTATTGTGAAGTACATGGAAAAAGATACTTTCCAATGTACCAGTTATTAGGACACCTTTCTCTTCTATTCATGTATGGTTGTAATAGCCAATAACTATCTTCTGTGTGGATGATGGATTTAATGAAAGCAGATGTAAGTATGAGACCTGTAAATATTAGAAGTTTAATTTTAATTCATGGACATAATTTTACTGTTTATTGACTGAAGATCATTAAAATTAATGAAACTCAAGTTTCTCTAATTACATTTTTGTAATGTGTTTATCTGACATGTTCCACACCCAGTAGGATCCCCTCTTTTGTGGGTCTATGGAATGAATATTTAATCTAATCTAATTTAATCTACTAGAACATGGGAAGAATGATTGTTGAGATACCACTGTGTGAGCTGTAATTAGCTTTATTTTGTCTTCATGGCCGCTATGGGATCAATATTTTGGACACTGTAATATATGCCCAGATTCCTCCCATGATACTTGTTCTTGAAACATTGTAAGTATGCTTTCACAAGGTAGTGTGCTTCTGTCTTCAGGTGCCTACCAGTTCAGTTTTTTCAGCATTTCCATCAAGATTTCCCACAAGCCAAACAAACCTGTGATCATTTGTGCTGCTCTTCTTTGTTCACAATTAATATCCCTGTAAGTTCTATCTGGTGGGAGAGCAACACATTTGTGCAATTTTGTAAGATTACCTATGTGAGTGTTTTTTAGGTAATCTTCTTTGTAGATGGTTTGCATTTTCAGCTAGTTTACTGATGTATTGCAATCTGGCATAAAACTGAGCCTCTGTGAGTGTTCCAGTTCATGTCCTCCAAATTGTTACACAAAGTTATGAGTTGACCAGTTCTAATTGCATCTCATTGATATTTTTGACCTTTTTTTGTTTTTGTATACGTGATGTGCAAGGCATATCCATGTCCTACAAAAATATAAAAGCTTTTCTCTCTTGACCTGAAAAAGAAACTTGTACAAATACCTATACTTCCAATTACTGATTACAGCTATGTTATTGTGCAAGGTCTTTCTCAGGAAAGCTCACAGCACCTGGAACTGGTTTTGAATGTCTTTATTAATTATATCTTGATGTTCAATTCTTTGATCATATTTCACCATAATCTGCACAACTATCCTGACTGCATGCAGACAAGTGTGGAGACTTGCATACATTCTGTCTCCTCTGCTCTCTTATTAACATGGACAGTCCCTCATATTTCTTATCAATTTTTGTACTCTTGCCTGAACAATGTGGCAGAAACACCCATTCCCATCAGAGGAAACTCCTTTCTGTCCCTCTCCATCCATTAGGCACTTCCTCAGATTTCTTCTTACTTGCAGGAACCCAACTCAGGAATAACCTCCTGCATTATGTTAGTGAACTGAATAACATCTCCATCTTCAGAAGAGAATAACATGACATATCTGCTAAAGCAACAGTAATGATCACCATTGTTCTTGTATGCACCCATTATTATTAACAGAAGAGAAAAGAATCCTGTTATTATTATTATTTCTTTACTTTCTCAGACGTTAAGTCTGGTTAAAAATGGAAAGTGACATGGACCTTGATCAAGCGTCACTTCCTTTTAACTGTACGGTATATGTTATATTGCATTTAGGAACTTTTGGGTAATTGAACATGTATCAATAACTACGAATTTCTGTAATTGTCTATATAAGTTTGGATGTAGCTGTATTGCATTGATGTACTGGTGGATATTGTGTGGTATGGCTCCTGTAGTTGATAGAATAATTGGTATAATGTCAACTTTATCCTGATGCCACATGTCCTTGACTTCCGCAGCCAGTTGGATGTATTTTTCAATTTTTTCTCCTGTTTTCTTTTGTATATTTGTTGTATTGGGTATGGATATTTCGATTAGTTGTGTTACTTTATTCTCTTTATTGGTGAGTATGATGTCAGGTTTGTTATGTGGTGTTGTTTTATCTGTTATAATGGTTCTGTTCCATTATAATTTGTATTCATCATTCTCCAGTACATTTTGTGGTGCATACTTGTATGTGGGAACGTGTTGTTTTATAAGTTTATGTTGTAAGGCAAGCTGTTGATGTATTATTTTTGCTACATTGTCATGTCTTCTGGTGTATTCTGTATTTGCTAGTATTGTACATCCACTTGTGATGTGATCTACTGTTTCTATTTGTTGTTTGCAAAGTCTGCATTTATCTGTTGTGGTGTTGAGATCTTTAATAATATGCTTGCTGTAATATCTGGTGTTTATTGTTTGATCCTGTATTGCAATCATGAATCCTTCCGTCTCACTGTATATATTGCCTTTTCTTAGCCATGTGTTGGATGCGTCTTGATCGATGTGTGGCTGTGTTCGATGATACGGGTGCTTGGCATGTAGTATTTTCTTTTTCCAATTTACTTTCTTCATATCTGTTGATGTTATGTGATCTAAAGGGTTGTAGAAGTGGTTATGAAATTGCAGTGGTGTAGCCAATGTATTTATATGAGTGATTGCTTTGTGTATTTTGCTAGTTTCTGCTCGTTCTAGAAAGAATTTTCTTAAATTGTCTACCTGTCCATAATGTAGGTTTTTTTATGTCGATGAATCCCCTTCCTCCTTCCTTCCTGCTTAATGTGAATCTTTCTGTTGCTGAATGTATGTGATGTATTCTATATTTGTGGCATTGTGAATGTGTAAGTGTATTGAGTGCTTCTCGGTCTGTGTTACTCCAATTCACTACTCCAAATGAGTAGGTCAGTATTGGTATAGCATAAGTATTTATAGCTTTTGTCTTGTTTCTTGTTGTCAGTTCTGTTTTCAGTATTTTTGTTAGTCTATGTCTATATTTTTCTTTTAGTTCTTCTTTAATATTTGTATTATCTATTCCTATTTTTTGTCTGTATCCTAGATATTTATAGGCATGTGTTTTTTCCATTGCTTCTATGGAGTCACTGTGGTTATTCAATATGTAATCTTCTTGTTTAGTGTGTTTTCCCTTGACTATGCTATTTTTCTTACATTTGTCTGTTCCAAAAGCCATATTTATATCATTGCTGAATACTTCCGTTATCTTTAGTAATTGGTTGAGTTGTTGATTGGTTGCTGCCAGTAGTTTTAGATCATCCATGTATAGCAAATGTGTGATTTTGTGTGGGTATGTTCCAGTAATATTATATCCATAATTTGTATTATTTAGCATGTTGGATAGTGGGTTCAGAGCAAGACAGAACCAGAAAGGACTTAATGAGTCTCCTTGGTATATTCCACGCTTAATCTGTATTGGTTGTGATGTGATATAATTAGAGTTTGTTTGGATATTAAGTGTGGTTTTCCAGTTTTTCATAACTATGTTTAGGAACTGTATCAATT
The DNA here is from genome assembly GCF_023864275.1 of Schistocerca cancellata. Classification (NCBI taxonomy): domain Eukaryota; kingdom Metazoa; phylum Arthropoda; class Insecta; order Orthoptera; family Acrididae; genus Schistocerca; species Schistocerca cancellata. The sequence continues at coordinate 130,250,131 of NC_064635.1, forward strand.
TAGGATCTACTTTGTATATTTCCAATATCTGTAGTAACCATGAGTGGGGTACACTATCAAAAGCTTTTTGGTAATCAATGTATGCGTAGTGTAATGACCTTTGTATAGTTTTAGCTTGGTATGTCACCTCTGTATCTATTATCAGTTGCTCTTTACATCCTCGTGCTCCTTTGCAGCAGCCTTTTTGTTCTTCATTTATAATTTTGTTCTGTGTTGTATGTGTCATTAATTTCTTTGTAATGACAAAGTTAATATTTTGTAGATTGTTGGTAGGCATGTTATGGGGTGATATTTAGCTGGGTTTGCTGTGTCTGCTTGATCTTTAGGTTTCAGATAGGTTATTCCATGTGTAAGTGTATCAGGGAATGTGTATGGGTCTGCAATGTAACTGTTAAATAAGTTAGTTAGATGTGAATGTGTTGAGGTGAACTTCTTTAGCCAGAAATTTGCTATTTTATCATTTCCAGGGGCTTTCCAATTGTGCGTAGAATTAATTGCTCGGGTGACTTCATGTTGCAAAATTATCACTTCAGGCATTTGTGGTATCATCTTGTATGAGTCTGTTTCTGCTTGTATCCACTGTGCATGCCTGTTATGTTGTACCGGGTTTGACCATATGTTGCTCCAGAAGTGTTCCATGTCTGTTATGTTTGGTGGACTGTCTATTTTAATGTGTGTGTTATCTATTGTTTGGTAAAATCTCTTTTGGTTTGTGTTTAATGTTTGGTTTTGTTTCCTTCTATTTTCACGTTTTTTGTATCTTCTAAGTCGTTTGGCCAATGCTTGTAATTTCTGCTTCTTTTCATCTAATTGCTCTATTGCTTCTTGTTGTGAGATTTTACCTAACCTTTTTCGTTTTTTGTCTGATATTTCATTTCTTATAAATTGTGTTAGCTGTCCGATGTCTTTTCTCAGTTTTTCTATTCTGACCTGTAGCCTGTTTTGCCATGCTGGTTTTGTGGGTTTCTTCTGTGTGTTGGTTGGTTCTGATCTCTGCCTAGTTTGTATATTTAGTGTAGTGAGTGCTCCTACGTAAACCATTATTATTATTATTATTATTATTATTATTATTATTATTATTATTATTATTAATCATCATCATCATTATTATTATTAATGGTGGCAGCAGCAGCAGCATCAGTAGAGGCAGTACTGACTTGTTAGTTGATAGTCAGTCTTATTTAGTAACTAAACACTGTTTTTCAGCCTTGTTTCACAATTTATTACTAACGTTATTGCACAACCTAGGTTTTGGGTTAAAAGCCTATTTTCAAGTATATTGCTGATTCCCAAAGGTGATAATGCACAGTTAAACATGATGACAAGGCAAAGATAATCTCAATTTCTTAAGGTATTGATCCATAGAAGTAAAACTTTGGGCCCCAGCCCATCGTAGTTAAAATTATCTAGGCTGATGCATAACTTTAGTAGGGTCACTGTAGTATAATTGGTGAATGTGTTATAATGGATGTAATTTGTTAAAAAAATGGTTATTGATGTAATTGTACATTAAGCTATGGATCGATACCTTAAGAAGTTGAGATTACCTTTGCCTTGTCATCATGTTTACCTGTGCATTATCATCTTTGAGAATCAGTAATGTACTTGAAAATGGGCTTATAACCCAAAACCTAAGTGTGCAATAACATTAATAATAAATTGTTCAACAAGGCTAAAAATAATGTTTGTCTAGTTAATTGACAGTGTTTCACCAAGAACCCACCGTTGATTCAATTAAAATGAAATTATTTACTAACATTATCACTATAGTATTTCAATCATTTTAATGTTATTTGTAATGGGAAATTGTTATTTCTTAGATAACTATGATGTAAAAGAGGTACTGTGAGTTTGCATAAATAAGTAAACTAAATAAATGAAAATGACAAGTCCAGATTCCATGTTAGCCATCTGGATATCTTTCAGATCATTTATTCCTCAGAACACACAGTTCTGACTCTACCTACTTGATAAAATACACTAAGCTGATTGGAATCATTGTCACATGTGACTGGGTAGAACACTGTTGACTTATTATCCCTTAATTTCTGCCATGGAATAGAAGCTGTTGTAATGAATCATCTGCAGCAATTTACCGTTTGCTGAGGAAGCTAATGGCATTGTATATTTCTTCGACCTTTTCTTCTGTGCAGTAGTGATGTCCACAACTGTATGCAATGTAAATTGAAATTAGCAACAGACTGTACATAAATAATTTATGTAAGTTCACATTCTTTATAAAATTTTGCTTACATGTTTACATATACTGAAACGTAGGACTTAGGGAAGGAAGAAAAAGGTGTAGACAGGGCCTAATCACTTACTGTTGGTTGTACGGTAAACACATGCACTTTATTTAAGGAAATAATTTTTAAAAAACCATCAGTTTAGAAAAAAATGACAGTAACACAACCTACACTGGTGGCTGAAGGTCATATTGAGAAAGAATTCAAAATTATTTGTCGGCTGAATGTCACAAGCAATACTTCAGAACAATTAGTGGCTGAATCCCTGAATTACAAGTGAGAAAGACAACTACATGTTGAAAATAGCAAAATAATTTTTAAAACAATCATTAAAAAATTGACTATAACACAAGCTACACTGATGACTGAAGGCCTTATTAAGAAAGAATTAAAATTATTTGTCAGCTGAAGGCCACAAGCAATACTTCAGAACAATTGATGGCTGAAGGCCTGAATTACAAATGAGGAAGACAATTACACATTGAATGTACCAAAATGATTTTTTTATAACAATCATATTAAAAAGTTGACTGTAACACAAGCTACACTGACAGCTGAAGGCCTTATTAAGAAGAATTCAAATTATTTGTCGGCTGAAGACAACAAGCAATAGGAATAATTTAAACAAAATATTATTTTTAAACAATTGACACAATCAGACCAAATAAAGAAGGGAGTGATCCACAGACAGTGCTGCAAGGATCAACCTGAGATAAGTCCCTACAGCTGCGGAAGCAGTGAGACAGGCATCCAAGAGCTATTCAAAATCTGATAGGTGCACATGGAACTGCCAAAGACAATTCCACAAACAACTCAAGCAATACTAAAACAGTCACTATACATCAACAAGATGAATTGCACATATACATGAATACTAAGAACACATAAACAGTTGAAAGATCAGACACACATCATCCGCTGAGATGAATGACCGAATGACCAAGCATTAGTCATTGCCAATCAAGTCAGGTAAGAGAAACGTTGGAGTATAAAACCGCCAAGTGACAGCTTGATGCCACGAGGCCACTTCAACGAATGGACTCACACACAAATGAAAGTTTCACTACTCGAATACAATGATCCATTCACTTTAAACTCGCTGAATCTGGACCTCGACATGGTTGTGCACTCTTGTGAACACATCCTTCCATCGGGCAGTGCATATATCGCCAGCTCCTTTGGTGAGTACTGGCGCTGTTGGACCTCACTGCTGCTCCATCCAAACTGAACCCCAACACATGATGACCCGGAAAATCTAGAGGTCGCTCCAAAGATAGTACCACAGTGCTCACTATCGATAAATGCCACTGCTGCCACTCACAAACAGAGAAAGCAAGCAAACGTAGTGGCACCAGTGAATGCACTAAGAAAACGAGAGGCCACAATCCGAATACATGACCTCAACCTGTCAATGACACAAACATGAGCCGGAGCTCAGCTAATATACACTGTTCGAAACAATTAGGGGAACATGCAAATCAATGCTAGCATTTCAAATCTATTTTGATACAGGTCGTACTTGTAGCCTTATTGCATGGCTTGAGATCTTTGCTTTCAATGTATGCAACAAATAAAATTGTTCACAATTTATTTGCTGGGTCCTGCATTCAAAAGTGTCAGGTGATATCCCAGAAAGAAGTTAAGTTATGGCATCCCAGTGCTTTTCAGTGATGTAGTTGGGTACAAGTTGTCATTTGTGGACACATTATTTAAGCAAGCTTGTGCAATGTGACATCTTAATGCAATGCAAGAGCAGTCTGCAGGATGGACTTTCTGTTGTGTTGCTGCAGATGTCAGTGTCTCTTCATCTATGTGATAGGTTGTGGATATGCTACAGGAAGATGGGTCAGTACACAAGGCAAGTTGGACAAGGTTGCTGATGCATTACAACCCCACATGAAGACCAATATCCAGTCATCTCTCCATTGTGGTATCACACGGAGATCACGAGAGCACTACAAGATGCCACTGGAGTTGCTGTGTCCAACCAGAATACAATGAACAGGTTGCGAGAAAGGACTTTATGATCCAGACATCCTGGTCAAGAATCCTGCTTCACACAATGATAACTTGCTGCTCACTTGCAGTTCTGCCAATCCCATGTCAACTGGGCACTTTGTCACTGGTGAAATGTGTTATTCACAGATGAATGCTGATTTCTTCTGAAGCAAGGTGATGGTTGTGTTCATGTGTGGAGATGTTGTAGTGAGCGATACCTCCCAATTGTTGTCCAAGAAAGGGACCCATTTCCAAGACTCTCTGACGTTGTGGGGGGTGGGGAGGGTGCTTCAGTGTTGACAACCATATGGAACTTGTCATTGTCAATGATCACCTTACCACCAGGCAGTACATCAAACAGATCCTGTTGAACCAAGTGGTGGGAGATGCGTATGATGGTGGCACTGAATTCTTCCTAATGCCAGGACCCAAGTGGCAAGCATTGGCATGGATGTCTTCTGAAACCTGGACATTAAAGTTATGGAATGGCCAGTGGTGGGCTGTGACCTAAACCCAATAGTGTGTTTGTGGGACATGCTTGGCATGTGTTCATGGTCATCATGTTCCATCGCATGTCCTCTCAGAACTCTCATGGGCTCTCACCGAAGAATAGGAACATACACCACAGGGTGGCTTCTATAGATGTACATGAAGCATGCCATGGTCTGGCAGTGATAAATGCTCATGGAGAGTGTACATGTTATTGAAGCTCTCAAAGTTCAATGAAAAGCGCCCAGAATGATTGGATGAATGCTTGTTTCCACTTTGTTTTCAACACCTGTCAGACATTTCAGGTCTTTTTAGGTAAATGATCAAGGATGCAATGTCATTTTGTTGTGTACTTAATTTGTGAAAGATAAGGCTATAATTTGGTAAGATACCTAGTCCTCAATTATTGCTCAGTGGAGTATGACAGATGCCCAAAGTCTTACTCCTGTAATTATTTTAAGTAATGTTGCACAAGGGGAAAGAAACTGGGCATTAAGGCAGTACTTTATAAACTGATGACTTCTGCTACCGACAAGAAGCAGTAGCTCTCTAAATAAAACTGTAATTACTTTCATAGATCTTTATAACTTGATGGTCTAGTGTTAAGGTTTCTTAGGAAGTCTTGTCCATAAAAAATGCATCTTTCCAGTAGAGTTCAGTATTAGTGAGTCAAGCGAAGGGTTTTGTTCAACCTGAGGTTGCATTTTGAAAGCTAGAGTTTCTTAGCAGCCTTTCGCCCTCTTCAGCATGCAGTTTCTAAGTAACATGTATTACACTTATTACACTTTTAAAGTGTACTGTGGAATGGCAGAGGTATTCTATTTCTGAATTTTTATCAGCTCTGATAATTATGACTTTATGTTATTTAAGTGATACTTTACTGTATAGTACATATGCTGTCCATTCACATTAATGTGACCAACTTTCGAAAGCCCAAATAACCACCTTTTGCAGTGCAGACCACTGTAATATGTGGAGGAAGAGTATCATTGAGGCTCTGGTGTGCAGACTCCAGTGCTGTGGCCAGATGTGCTATGTTTCTAGGTTGAGGATCAATGATACAAACAGCCCAGACGAGGTGGTCGCACAGATTCCTGTTTGGATTTAAATCTGGGAGTTTGGTAGTCAGGGGAGTATGGTAAACTCATGCTGGTGCTCTTTAAACTACACACAAACACTGTAAGCTGTGTGACACATTGTATTGTCCTGCTTGTAGGTGTCATCATGCATAGGAAAAACAAACTGCATATAAGTATAATAGAGGGAAACATTCCACATGGAAAAAATATATCTAAAAACAAAGATGATGTAGCTTATCAAACGAAAGTGTTGGTATGTTGATAGACATGCAAACAAACACAAACACACACACAAACACACCTGTTACCCACCAGGCCTCAACCTCCACTAATTTCAAGTTGCCGCCACTCATACCTCACCTGTCATTCAACAACATCTTTGCCTCTGCACTTCCGCCTCGACTGACATCTCTGCCCAAACTCTTTGCCTTCACATATGTCTGCTTGTGTCTGTATATGTGTGTACGGATGTGTGTGTGTGTGTGTGTGTGTGTGAGCGCATACCTGTCCTTTTTTCCCCCTCAGGTAAGTCTTTCCGCTCCCGGGATTGGGATGACTCCTTACCCCCTACCTTAAAACCCACATCCTTTCGTATTTCCCTCTCCTTCCCTCTTTCCTGATGAAGTAACCCTGGGTTGTGAAAGCTTGTGTGTGTGTTTGTGTTTGTTTGTGTGTCTATCAACATATCAATGCTTTCGTTTGGTAAGTTACGTCATCTTTGTTTTTAGATAAACTGCATATAAGGGTGTATGTGGTCGCCAAGAATAGATGATTCTCGTGTTGATACAGAATGACAATACCACTCAGGGATTGTCACAAAAACATTTCCCAGACCATTAACCTCCCTCCTCTGTTCTGAACCCTTCCAATGACTGTTGCAGCATGTTTGTCTTCAGACATTTCACATCTTATGGAACATAAAACGTAATTCATCTGGAAATGCCAACTATTGCCACTCATTAGGCACCAAGTTGTGGTAATGAGGTGCAAATTCTAGCATTTGTCATAGATGAACAGCAGTCAGCTTGGGTGCATGAACCACGTGCCTGTTGCAGAAGGCCATATGCAACAATGTTCACTAAATAGTCATTGAGGAGACACTGTTGATAGCCACTTGGTTCATCTGGACAGTCAGCTGCTCAACTGTTACCTATCTATTTGCCCATTTACATATCTGCATCAACCTTTCATCCCAGTCCTCTATGGCATTTACACCACAGTTGCCTTGTTGGCAGTTTTGAATAGTGCCATTTTGCCATGCATGGCATACTTCAACCAAGGCTGCACACAAACAGTTTAAAAATTTAGCCATTTTGGAAATACTTCCACCCATTGCCTGAAAGCCACACCCTTTTGGACATCAGATAAATTTCTCTGTTTCCACATCGTGACAATGACCGCACTGTTTTTCGTATTCCCCTGACATGTTTTATACACCTAGTGCTGACACCTGCCATCTGTAAATGGTTATTGCACGTTGATGTTGAACATAGGCTGTGGTCACATTAATGTGACTGGACTGTATATTATTTAAGAGATGTACCTCAACTACCTTTCCAAACATGTTGCTTTTAGTTATCTCTTTCAATTATCTTAGTCAGTTTACTGTGAAGTTTTATTCTCAAGTAGAAAATGATTTGAGTCTGTTGTTTAATCCTTCTTGCTATGCCCTAGCTAAATCTAGCTATTGTTCCAAGATTATGAACAGAGCTATTTATTTGTTTCAGTCCTTTTTTACCCTTTAGGATCATAAGTGACTTGTTCAGTACATTTTCTTTCTTCTATTCTCCTAAGAAAGTTAGAGTGGTATGGTGTAAGAGGCCTGCCACACGAGTGGCTGAAATCCTACCTAGAAAATTGCTCTCAGATAACAGAGGTAAAACGCATGGGAAAAAATGAACTCCAAGCTTATCAATCGAAACCTTCCACATTAACCCACGGTGTACCACAAGGCTCAATTTTAGGTCCATTTCTCTTCTTAATTTTCGTAACGACTTCCCCCTACACGTTCAACACTCCGAACCAGTGCTATTTGCAGATGACACAAGCATATTAATTGAAGGTGAAAACGAAATGGCTCTAAGTTTAAATGCTAAAGTCACAAATGAAAATATCACAGAGTGATTTATAAGGAATAAATTACTGATAAACCCTCAAAAAACAGTCGTCTTACATTTACATACACAACAAAATAAAAACCCATTAAAACCAAACATGTCCATGGAAAACCAAAGAATTAACAGTGTCACTGAAACAGAATTTCTTGGCATCTACTTACAAGACAATCTTAAATGGAATTCCCACATCACATCATTAAATTCTAAACTATCGAAAATGACTTATGCGATGAGGATTATGTGGAACAACACAAGTCCTGAAACAGTTAGAGTGGTGTATTATGCTTGCATACACTCCCTATTGAGATATGGCATCATATTCTGATGAAATTCTCCTCATAGCATAACCACATTCTGGAAGCAAACAAAGATTGTGAGGATAATGAAAAATGCTAACAGCCGAAAATCATGTAAACCATTCTTTAAAGAACTGGGGTTCTACCCCTACCATGTATCTATATACTAGAAGTTGTCATGTACCTAAAAAAAAAGCATGCTAAAAAATGGAAACGTATTTATTCAAAATAAATCTGTACATGAACACCATACAAGGCAAATAGTGACATACACAGACACCATTGTAATACCACAATGTGCAAGAAAGGTGTATATCACTCAGGTTCACATTTGTTTAATAAGCTGCCAAGTAACTTAAAGGCCATAAACAAAATCCATAGCTTTAAAAAATCTGTAACTGCATATCTATTGGAAAACTGTTTTTACTCAGTAATACAGTATCTTGAAAAATAAGTTAATTTCGGTTGTAACAATATAAAAATGTAATGTAACAATATAGCAATATAACAATGTAACAATTTATGAATGTAATGTATACAATCAATGTAACAGTATATTAATATAATATCATTTTGTCCAACATCTAAGGTATGGTATATGTACCTCAAAGATTCAGGACATAAATAAATAAATAAAATAAAATAAATAAATCTAAAAACCTCTTCATTTTCTCACTCCTCCAGGTTCTCTGTGCTTCCATGATCTTAATTTTGATTCTAGTATCAGTCCACCTACGACCTTCCACTGTATTCCTATAATTGGGCCTATGCTGCTTTGCTTTGTGTGGATCCAGTTTGCTTATTCCAGTTGTTTATCAATCCCCCCTGACTTCTTTCATCCAGTTGTTCCTGTTGAACAAATTGTGTTCCACATCTTCTTGCTTAAATTGTTGTCCTCATTCCTCATTATGTTTCCAGAAAATGTGTCTTTGTTCTATATTGTGCCTGAAATCGGTTCAGCACTCTAATATAGCTACTGCTTGTTCCAAGTATCCAGTGTTCTGTTTGTTTTTTCATGCCCCAGCAGTCACTCAAGATCTTTTGTTCCTCTTCCTTCAGCTGGATACAGGGTTTCTTGCCTAAGGTGGTCATCTCTGTTGTGCACAAGGCAGTATTTATGATTGTTAACATACAGAGTGGTTCAGTTGCTGGTACTGAACATGTTTTATGTAACCCACAGTGCTATAGCTGGTCTTCATAAACCATGTGTAAGATTTCCATATTCTCTCACCCTACCAAAAAAATGAGCAGGACCTTCATGAAGGAAATTTAATGTGGTAAAATTTTGTACTCGGTTATGTACGGTTATTCGAGAAAAATGTACAAAAGTGGTCTTTAACACACCTTCACTCCATACTCATTCCTCACCAGTCAGCATTTCTGGTATGTTGTTTGGGGCGCCCCATCCTACCACTGAAAAACAACTCCAAATACACAAACTATTCCTGACATTCATTATTTTTATTTATCTGTATTTATTGGGCTATTATACCACCAGCATAGTCAACTTTTTTGTTAACATCATTAATGTAAACCTGCCCATGAGGGTAATGAATGAAAAATGACTTTTGTAAAAGTTATGCTAAATCTAATTATGTTGACACTTCAATGCAAACTTAACCCTTACAAGAGCAGTAATTTTGTAGTCATATAAACACAACAATGTAATTTTTTATTTTATTCTATTTCACAAAACTGTTAGTTAAAATTTACGCAAATGTCATTTTTACAATTTGTAAGTGCTCAACGAAACCAGTGGCATAATAAGGTCAGTCAGTGAATACCAGAAAAGGTCATATGTGGGAAATAATTTGTGCAGTCACAAATATTTGTACAGTGGTAGGAGGGAGTGCAATGAAAAACAGACTGGTGGGGGCTGAGTGTGGGTGCATTTGAAGCATTCTTTTGTGTGTTTTCTTTTAATAACTCGAAAAATGTGGCCTCTGGCAAAAATATATCCCAGAATAAAATTTAACTTCATGAAATTTCCTGCAAAAAGTTCCTCTCTATTTTTCTGTAGGACTAATAGTTTGTACATAATGAGTGAGGGAATATGAAAATCTCCCTCATGGTTTATGGAGGCCAGCTATAACAATGGGGGTTGCATAAAATTAGGTTGTTACAGGCAGATGAAGAACCCTGTATAATACTTCAGGTGAGCTATTAGTGTAGTAATTACTAATGTTTTTCTTAATGCACATACTAGGTTGGCATACATACTCTGATGCTCCAGGAAGAATCCCCAACTCTTCAAACAGATGTTTACAATGAGCCAAAGAATTGTTTTTAATTATTATTGTTATGGACCTTTCTGTCTCTTGAATATTTTGCCCATTCACTGAGTTTACAAGAGAGAGTCATAGTAATCTTTTTAAAGTTCTTATTCCATTACAACCATCTGTTGTTAATATAACCATTCTTCAGAAGTCTGCACATCTCCAGGGCAGGATGGCATTCTGCGGAATACGTACTGCCAAGTCTGAGCAGTATTTTCTCTCACAAAGCAACTGTGATTACCATCCCATGCTGAAGATGTGTGTCATCCCTCGATATAGCTCACCGTGTGCAAAAATAAAAAGAAAATCAATGAACAGTATCCATATAATTTTATTTGAAAAGTTATTTTATGTTATAATTTTCTTATTATACAAATAACTTTTAGTTGCAAGTGTCCTTTGTAGGCACCAAGACGTAAGGTTATTAATGGTGGGAAAGTTCTGGTAGACTGTAAATACAGGGTGTACATAAAGTCCAGGAACACTTTCAATTAATTATTGCACAAGAACTAAACATTGTACAGATGTCATACATATTGCATTTGGAACAGAAACTGTGAAAGTTTTTTTTTTTTGCCCCCTAACATTCAATATGCAAACCATTCAATATGCAAACCATGAGTAATCAAATTCTTGGCATATCGACTGTGGCAGTCACATCCCGTATTCTGTCCCGGAGCTCTGCTACATCACATGGGGGTGGTACATACACCAGATCTTTAATGTATCCCCACAGAAAAAAGTTACATGGAGTGAGATCTGGTGATTGGGGAGGCCATTTCATGAAACGGCTCACTCTGCACCTGAACTCGCCATGTTTGCGACTAGTGCTGACTATCATCAAATTAACAAACTACGCTGTGCCGGTATACATGAAAAAAACTTTCAGGGTTTCTCTTCAAAATGTATCTGTACAGTGTTTGATTCTTGTGCAATAAATAATTGAAAGTGTACATGTACATGCTGTACTTTAGGAGCAAAGAAGACTTCACCAAAAGGCTGAAGAGTTGAGTTGTCGATTGGGGCACACAAAAAAGACAGGAAACTTGTTAGCTTTCAGAGTAAATTCTTTCTCAAGCTAGAGAACAAATACACACCCAAAGCAAGCATGCACATCTGTGTGCACATGTGCATGTGCATGTGCGTGCGCGCGCGCACACACACACACACACACACACACACACACACACACACACACACACACACACACACACACACACACACACACACCTGTGACCTGTGCCTGTGCCCTTGTATAGTGCAGGCTGGAGTGCATTTCAGATAGGGTGGGATGTCGGTTGTGTCGGGTGGGATGGTAGAGGCAGAAAGAGGGAGGAGGCAGGGAAAGGGATTGGGGATGGGCTGCTAGTAGCTCAGAGGAAGGCAGCTGGTTTGCTGGCTAGGAATACTGGTGGGAAAAATGGCAGGTACACATGCTTGTCATGTGATGCATGGGTGTTGGAGAAATTGGGGAGCAGCACAATGTGAATGTGATGTGGAAAGGTGTCATTCGAGGAAGTGATAGGACAGAGGAAGAGGAAGCTGTTGGTTGGAGCATCTGGGGACAGAGGATTGATGGAGATTCAGGCCAGGATGGTTTAGATAGCAAAGGATGTATTGCAGGGATAATAACCACCTGCCTAGTTCATACTAGCTGGTGGTGGAGGGAAGGTTCCAGTGGCCTGGGTTGTGAAGCAGCCATTGAAATTGAGCATGTTGTGCAAAGCTGCATGTTGCACCACCAAGTGGTCTATTTTCGTCTCAGCCACAGTTTAGCAGTGGCCATTCATTCTGGTGGTCATCTGGTTGTTTGTCATACCATCAGAGTTGGTATATCACATGGCTGCTTTTGCAAGTGGCCTGGACTCTGGTGGGATAGGATAAGCCTGTGATAGGATTTGAGTAGAAAGTGTAGGGCAGATGGATTGGGCAGATTTTGCATTTAGGTTGGAAGTGAGAGTGGCATGGGTTGGACTGGGATGTTGTGTAGGCTGGGTTGGCAACATCACACAACTTATGGAGGAGTAAGAAAGATCTTGGGTAGGATATCCCTCATTTCAGGGCATGATGAAAAGCCCTTGCAAAGCATATTATACCATTGCCCCAGTCCAGGCTGACATTGGCTGTCTAGCTGATTCTTGGGTGCAGTGGAAGGATTGGTGGTGTGTGAGGCTAAGGCAAGGAAACATTTGTTTACACTAGGTTTGGGAGTAGTGCCTGTCAGTGAAGGCCCTTGTGAGATCTTCAGCATACTGTGCAAGGGAGTTCTTGACACTGCAGATATACCATCCATGGGTGCCAGTGCTGTGTTGGAGGAATTTTTTTGAGGTGGAAGGGAAGACAGCTGTCAAAATGGAGGTAATGTCGGTGGATAGTGGGTTTAACATAGACAGAGGTTTAGATGGAGCTGAAGGTCAACACCCAGAAAGGTGGGACACTGGGCAGAGGAGAAACAATTGAAGTGGATGGGAGAGAAGGTGTGACAGAATGAGGATATGGTGTCTTGGCCATGAGTGCAGGACATCACACAAGGGGTGTTTGGAGGCTAGGAAAGTTTCCTCTAGATAGCCCACAAAAAAGTTGGAGTAGGAGAATGCCATGTGGGTGTCCATGGCATTGCCATGGATTTGTTTATATATCTCCCACTCAAAGGAGTAGCCATGAACCTGTCTCCAACTCAGTGCTTCTACTCTTCGGTGAGTGGTCTCCTTTACTCCCAAAGGCATAGGGATATACATCACTTCTCTGGAGTGGCACGTATCACCACACTGTCCACAATAACAATACACATATTTGCTTAGTGTTTTTTGCTGAAATACGTATGTCTTATTCACATTAGATGAAATCAATGAATAGGTTTATCTACCCATATCCCATAAAACAATATCAGTCAACAGGTTTGCAGTAGTTCAAATTAGTTTTTAAGCCAATTATTTGCAGTTATACTGAATTTGACCTTGTATTTGTATTTATTGCAATCAAGACATCCCCTCCCAAATGATGTAACTTATCTTGTTTATGTAAGTTCCTTGTATCATTAATTGTTTTAGAGCCTTCTACTTCAAGTTTCACTGAGCTCTCAATTCTGAGTTTAATTGGAGCACTAAATAGCCTTAGTGGAGAACAGTGAATTCTGTGACTATTTTTGTAGGTGTTTCAGCAGCTACTTATTAAATTCTTGATATTCTCAATCTCTATTCTCTGTTGGTGATCCATTCACTTTTATTTCTTGTATACTGACTGTCAGGTGTTCATAAGAGAAAAAGAGAGGTTAGGGCTCATGAAGAGGCATGGGGCTGTCTTTCTCCTCACACCTCATTTGCACAGGTATCAGGAAAGGGACTGCGTAGCAGCAGTAGAAAGTACCTCCTGCCATGTGCTGTACAGTTGCTTGTGGACTATGTAAATTAGTGGAAATTTGTGGCAAGGACTATGGGACCAATGTAAATTAGTCATCAGTAAGTTGAAGGGCAGGTGTGATATAACATAGCTATTTGGAGTTCATTATTTATTTGTTTAACAATGGAAAGTCCAGGATGGAATAACAACATGGAAAGTATAAATTGCTACACCCACATAGAGGAGGCACTGAGTTGCAGACAGGTACAAAAAAAAAATAATAATAATACTAGAAATATTTAGGCATTCGGACAAAGTCCACCCTCAAAAGTTGAACTCTTATGCCTTTGAACAACAACAGTATTATGAAAATAATAAACTTCTGCTCTCCATATAGAGGAGTTGTTGGATAGAAGACGTACACAACCAGAAGACAGCCATACAATTAAGCTCTTGACTAGGTTTTTTTGCCAAATAGAGAACACCCACAATCAATCTATGGAAACTCCAGATGGAATATTAACAATATTAGGAATCAAATAAATTGCTACTCACTGTAAAGTGAGTGAGGAAGCATTGAGATGCAGACCAGCACAATGAAAAGACTATTACGCATTATAGCTTCTGAGCAAAGCCTTCTTTAGCAAAGAAAACATAAACACATTCACACACACAAGCACATCTCATGCACAAATGACTGCTCCCACTGGTAGCTCTAACCAGAATGTGATTGTCATGTGAATAGCAATGTGGAGTGGGCTGGGGAAGGGGATGGGATAGAAGGGTATGGAGGGGATGGAGAGAGCACTGTCCTTTGGGACATGTGTGTGTGTGTGTGTGTGTGTGTGTGTGTGTGTGTGTGTGTGTTCTTTGCTGAAGGAGGCTTTGGCTGGAAGCTATATGGCATCTTAACATTACACGTATCACCCTTAAATGGACAAACAACCAATACTAGCCAGGAAGTAAAATAGTAATAAATCAGAACTCAGTCCACCCAAGTTGTTAATATAGTTTTACTATTTGCACAAATGATACAGTGGGTTTTCTTTGATAGAAATTCTGTATGCATTCTCTAGGCTTCTGTTATCTTTCATAGAAACTTTTACTACTGATTACCTAACTGCAACTTTTTACTTCTTCAGGCAAAGTGATCTGGGGCAGGAGGAAGATGATAGTAATGATGTTTCTGATAACTTTGATAACTTTGTGAATATGAAACGTGTGCTAGATATGATCCACATTGTCTTAACTGACAAAGAGGATGAAGCATCTGATTCAAGTGACATTAAGGAGCCTCCAGTTCTTCCATGTCAAGAACCGGAAAAAGTTCTAGAAGACAGTGAAGAAGGTATGAATATTTTTTTTTTCAAGGACCTTTCTTTCTATGTTGCTTCCCATTGTTTCCATTGTAAAGTACAGTACTTACTATCTCAACCTACTGTAGCCAAGTAAATTTTGTTGCTTCCCATTGTTCCCATTGTAAAATACAGTACTTACTATCTCAACCTACTGTAGCCAAGTAAAAGGAACATAACTTTGCAGCTGATATAGTTTGTGCTAAATAATTTAAAGAGTAAAGGGAACCTGTAGGCAGTTTTTGAGAAGCATATTTAGGTAACTGGAACAGCATATAAATAGTATTTTACTGAGGAAGCAGAGGTAGTGAGGTAGTTCAGGGATGTGTATGTCAGGTGCAAATGGTTCAAATAGCTTTGAGCACTATGGGACTTAACATCTCAGGTCATCAGTCGCCTAGACATAGAACTAATTAAACCTAACTAACCTAAGGACATCACACATATCCATGCCCGAGGCAGGATTCGAACCTGTGACTGTAGCAGCAGCGCGGTTCCAGACTGAAGTGCCTAGAACCACTCAGGCACAGCAGCTGGCCCTATGTCAGGAAATGAAAGGAGGGTTGGCTTTCATAGAAGGAAATTTTTATGGTTAGGTTGTTAGGAGGGGCATGAAATGAGGGATGCCATGTGTCAGGCAAAATTTCATCAACTGGTTGTGGGATTAGCTAAGGATAGGACTGCTTTTCTGAATTCACATAGGTAGGTTGAGTCGGGATCCAGTGAAACCTGGGATTTATCTATAAGGAGAGAAAAGAAAAGTAACTGATTTCATTGGTAATAATAGGACATAATAACTATAAGAGAACACTGTTGATTAAGGTGGGATGTGAAAACTAAAAGGGAAAAAACACAGAATAAATGTGTGAAATAAATACTAGAAAAATGTAATTAAACATGTGGGAGACTATTAAAATGTCTGTGGAAAACTATTTTCAGGGCATAGCTATGAAAATTCAGAGAAGAGTTACACTGTGTGCTGTGGGATATTTCTGTAACATGACAATATTTTGTTATGTACCTGAGATCATTGCATTTGGAAAAGAAAATGTCACATGAAGTAATGATGAGAGTGAAAAATTAAATATGTTAGAAGATAAAGTGAAGTGATTGAGTAATTAAATAACCTATCAGTTGGATATTAAGAGTTTCTTTGCAAGATTTTTGTGTTCATGTAAATATTAAGCCACTACTACAAGGTAAGTAAAAGCTATGTAATGCAACTGAGGAAGCAGCAGTTTTTCTCCACACAACAGCTTTCCCGCTGATGTTCTAGATTACATTTACCTGGTGAAGGCAAACAAATAGCATTAATTTATTTGATTGTCTATTGGATCACTAGACAAAATATGTTGTGTGGATCAAGTAAAATTGTATTATATGTATTTAAAAGTGTACATTGTCTATTAACTAGCATTTAGTAATATATATATATATATTCCACGTGGGAAAAATATATCTAAAAACAAAGATTCTGTAACTTACCAAATGAAAGTGTTGGTACGTTGATAGAGACAATAACAAACACAAACACACACACACAAATTTCAAGCTTTCGCAACCCAAGGTTGCTTCATCAGGAAAGAGGGAAGGAGAGGGAAAGACGAAAGGATGTGGGTTTTAAGGGAGAGGGTAAGGAGTCATTCCAATCCTGGTAGCAGAAAGGCCAACCGCAAATTAGAATAGCATGCCACCCTCCACCTCAAAAAACTATCCAATCTCCTGGTTTCCCACCTCCGGAAAGGCAACTCACTCACCCTCCACAACCTTTCCAGCAAACCTCAATCTCCTCTCATTGCACACAGACCCAGTCTCTCTCATTTACTCAATCTCCCACTTCCAGCTCCACTCCCCCCAAAACCTCAAAATTCTAAACAACACAATCTGGAACCACAACACCCCAATTCAGTAGTTAACCTTTCCTCCAAACTTCTCTCCCAATCCGATACCTCTGTCCTATCCAAAGGCCTCACCTTCAGCCCTACTCCCAGATTCAACCAACCAGCCCTTGTCAGAGATTTACTGTCCTACACTCGTACTCTCTGCTGGAAATATCACTTTGCCACGAAGAAAAATAATCTTGATCCTACTCCTAATGATCCAACTCCCCAAGAGACTATCCAAATTGAACCCTGCCTGGAACAGTTCCATCCTCCATCACAGCGGGACCCACCTCATCTTCCTCAAAATCACCCTCTCCAAACCTTCCAGGAATTTCTCACTTCCAGTCTTGCCTCTTAATCCTTCTTGAAAAACCTTAATCCTACACCCAACATCACCACAGCTGAAGCCCAGGCTATCCATGACCTGAAGGCTGACCGATCCATCGTCATTCTTCTGACGGACAAGGATTCCACAACTGTGGTACTTGATCGTCGGGAGTATGTGGCTGAGGGACTGCGTCAGCTTTCAGACAATACCACATACAAAGTCTGCCAAGGTAATCCCATTCCTGATGTCCAGGCGGAGCTTCAAGGGATCCTCAGAACCTTAGGCCCCCTACAAAACCTTTCACCTGACTCCATCAACCTCCTGACCCCACCGACACCCCACAGCCCTACCTTCCACCTCTTTCCTAAAATTCACAAACCCAATCATCCCGGTCGCCCCATTGTAGCTGGTTACCAAGCCACCACAGAACGTATCTCTGCCTATGTAGATCAACACCTTCAACCCATTACATGTGGTCTCCCATCCTTCATCAAAGACACCAACCACTTTCTCGAACGCCTGGAATCCTTACCCAATCTGTTACTCCCGGAAACCATCTTTGTAATCCTTGTAACCATTGATGCCACTTCCTTATACACAAATATCCTGCATGTCCAGGGCTTCACTGCGATGGAGCACTTCCTTTCTCAGTGATCACCTGCCATCCTACCTAAAACCTCTTTCCTCATTACCTTAGCCAGCTTCATCCTAACTCACAACTTCTTCACTTTCGAAGGCCAGACATACCAACAATTAGAGGGAACAGCCATGGGTACCAGGATGGCCCCCTTGTACACCAACCTATTTATGGGTCACTTAGAGGAAGCCTTCTTGGTTACCCAGGCCTGCCAACCCAAAGTTTGGTACAGATTTATTGATGACATCTTCATGAACTGGACTCACAGTGAAGAAGAACTCCAGAATTTCCTCTCCAACCTCAACTCCTTTGGTTCCATCAGATTCACCTTGTCCTACTCCAAATCCCATGCCACTTTCCTCGACGTTGACCTCCATCTGTCCAATGGCCAGCTTCACACATCTGTCCACATCAAACCCACCAAAAAGCAACAGTACCTCCATTATGACAGCTGCCACCCATTGCATATCAAACGGTCCCTTCCCTACAGCCTAGGTCTTTGTGGCAAACGAATCTGCTCCAGTCCTGAATCCCTGAACCATTACACCAACAACCTGAAAACAGCTTTTGCATCCCGCAACTACCCTCCCGACCTGGTACAGAAGCAAATAACCAGAGCCACTTCCTCATCCCCTCGAACCCAGAACCTCCCACAGAAGAACCCCAAAAGTGCCCCACTTGTGACAGGATACTTTCCGGGACTGGATCAGACTCTGAGTGTGTCTCCAACATGGATACAACTTCCTCAAATCCTGCCCTGAAATGAGATCCATCCTTCATGAAATCCTCCCTACTCCACCAAGAGTGTCTTTCCGCCGTCCGCCTAACCTTCGTAATCTCCCTATGGAATCCCCAAACCGCCTTCCTTACCCTCTGGCTCCTACCCTTGTAACTGCCCATGGGGTACACAATCAAAGGCAGAGCCACGTGTGCAAGCACCCACATGATTTACCAACTGACCTGCCTACACTGTGAAGCTTTCTATGTGGGAATGACCAGCAACAAACTGTCCATTCACATGAACGGACACAGGCAGACAGTGTTTGTTGGTAATGAGGATCACCCTGTGGCTAAACATGCCTGGGTGCACGGCCAGCACATCTTGGTACAGTGTTACACCATCCAGGTTATCTGGATACTTCCCACTGACACCAACCTATTAGAACTCCGGAGATGGGAACTTGCCCTTCAGTATATCCTCTCTTCCCGTTACCCACCAGGCCTCAACCTCCGCTAATTTCAAGTTGCCGCCGCTCATACCTCACCTGTCATTCAATAACATCTTTGCCTCTGTACTTCTGCCTCGACTGACATCTCTGCCCAAACTCTTTGCCTTTACATATGTCTGCTTGTGTGTGTGTGTGTGTGTGTGTGTGTGTGTGTGTGTGTGTGTGTGTGTGTGTGTGTGTGTGTGTGTGTGTGTGTACCTATCCTTCCCTAAGGCAAGTCTTTCCGCTTCTGGGATTGGAATGACTCCTTACCCTCTCCCTTAAAATCCAGATCCTTTCATTTTTCCCTCTCCTTCCCTCTTTCCTGATGAAGCAACCTTGGGTTGCGAAAGCTTGAAATTTGTGGGTGTGTTTGTGTGTTTTTATTGTCTCCTATCAACATACCAATGCTTTCATTTGGTAAGTTACAGCATCGTTGTTTCTGATAGTTTCTTTCTCTCTCTCGTAAGAACATACTTTTTCTTTTATGTAAGTTACATCTCATTTTGTACATATCAAACAATGGAAATCCAGGATGGAATGTAACAACATTATGAAAAAGAAAGTTGCTACTCACCATATAGCAGAGGTGCTGAGTCGCAAACTGACAAAAACTTGGTTTCAAATAAAGCACGGTTTAAACAGAGTTCGAAAGACGTTTTGACGGGTAACTCCCTCTACTCTGTAGATGAATATCTTAACACAGACTGCTAAGCCACCTTAAGTAAAAATGTTAGATTTCAGTTTTGACAGCACTTGGTCACAACAGTCAAGATTAGGTATTTTGTGTATGATAAATGTATTAATAGGGCATAACTGTGTTTGATTCCCACAGTGTGTTACTTCTGTAAATATTAGCTGTTCCAGTTTACCACATTGTATTCACCTGTTTCAACAATCTCCTGTCAAATGATCAGGATAGTAAGTATTATATTTTGTGTGTGTGTGGGGGGGGGTCTGCATTTCCAGTTATTTTGTAGCTTGTCAGTTAATTCTTCAGTGGTAAATCTCATTGCAGGCCTAAAAAATATTGAATCATAAATAACATTTTGATACTGCAAATATTTTACAAGCAGCATAAATTAAATTAAATTCAGCATACTATCAAATCTGCCTGATCTCCAAAGACCTTGTCTCCATTGTACTTCATTCAAAATTATGCCCTATTTACAGCGAAGCATTGCATTGTTGAAAGAAACACTGAATTGTGGATGATTGCCATGCAAGCTCACAGCAACATCAGAAAAACCTAATTTTAAATCAATTTGTACACTGTAAATTCTTCCTTTACCAACAGAATAGTGGTTAATACACTTGTCCCTGAAACCTAATTCCTGGAAAATTGAATCCCAAAAGAAACTAACTGTAGCCAAGATATTTGTCTCGGTATAATTTGTGGAATGTTCTGTGGAAATACAGTGCTCAGTCATTATTGATTTACAGGGCTGTGAAAGATGAGTGTGATGATTGTGTTCCATGCACCTTTTGTGTACTGTGCATGTGGTCTTGGCAATATAGGAATTATCACATTGACATGATGTTCTGTAGACTTCAGTTTTCTGTAAACCCAGATCACTTTTCTCACATGACATCCTGAAAGCCATGGATTGTGGCAGTCCAGCAGAGGCAGTACTTGATTTCTGGCAAGCATTTGGCTCAGTACCATACCTATGTTTATTATCAGGAGTATGATTGTATGGCATTTTGAGGAAAATTTGTGACTAGATTGAGTCTCTCTGATACCATAGGCACATACATTATGATGTCTGTGTGGTTGTGTGTGTGTCAATGTGTGTACCCTTACTGAACAAAGAGCCAGAATATGGATGGTAGTGTTAACTGTTTTATGTTATGTGCTCCCAAGTGCATGCACCAACTGTTTATAGATAAGTGGTTGCCTTTCCCTTGTGTATGTATAGATTGCATGTTCTTATGACATGAATCCACCTGTTGTGAAAATAGCAACATCTTTTCCTTATCAGGGAAATACATTATAAAAGTGTCAGTTTTATAACACCAGAATACTGTGGTTTAGACTATGCTGACTTGAATGCTCTCTTCTCAGTGTTTCACAAAAATGTTTGCTGTGAGGAGGGTAGAGGACTGCCTCAAGCAGCAACAACATTTTTTTCCCAAAACATTCACAGATGAACAAAAATAAGCTTAGGATAGATAAATCTGGAAAAACATTTTTATACCAGCTTTAAACTGGTTGTGAATTGTTGACAATGAATACATGAGAGAGATGCTAGTGAAAATTGAGAAAATGTCAAAACTTATTAATAAGTCCAGTCTACTGAGTTACAGATACTTCACTCTATTAATAAAATCAATAGAATTGCATATATGGTGTGAGCACTTGCCTACAAAATAATATCATCATCAGTAAAGAAGCAAGATGTTTGGCCAAGTCATAGATTGATATCTGGTGTTTCTAATACTAGACTGTAATGGAAGACTTTTTTTGTGAAACTTTGCAGAACCATATAACCTGGATGGCAAGAGAGCTATGCAGTCATACTCTTTTTGTAACTTCCTGTAAAAGAGGAGACATATGTGGAGGTAGTCAAAAGAAACTGAACTTATTTTTTTTCTATTTTTAAACTTATTTATTCACATTTTAAGAACAAACCATCGAACCCCTTCAGAGTACTCTCCACTTGCACTAACATATTCCTATAATCTTTTATTCCATTTTTCAAAACATTGTTTAAATTCATTTTCTGTGATACTTGAGAGCACTTGTGTGCTCTCTTTTTCTTCATCTCTGCAACATCAGCCAAACGCTTTCCTTTCGTGTCTCTTTTGTTTCTAGAAAACAAAACAAAAAAGTCACATGGGGCAAGGTTGGGTGAATATAGGGGGTGAGGAACAGGACTCATACCATTTCTGGTCAAGAATTATTGTAAAGACAGGGCTGTGTGAGCAGGAGCATTGTCGTGATAGAAAACCAGTCACCCAGCTGCCACCCAATGTTGCACCATCTTTTCAAAACTGCCAAGCAGGAAGCTTGGTTAACTGTCTGACCATGTAGAACAAACTCTGAATGGACGACTCTTCTTACACCTAAAAAACAAACCAGCATTGTTTTAATGTTTGATTTCACCTGACAAGCTTTCTTGTCATGAGTGAACTTGAAGTGTTCCACTGGCTTCATTCTTGCTTTGATTCAGGATCATAAGCATAGCACTAAGTTTCATCACCTGTGATAATTTTTGAAAAAAGTTTCAATTTTTTGGGACTTTTTCAAAGCACAGCATGCTTCCACATGGCCTTGTCTTTGTTTGGCAGTCAGCAGTCATGGCATGAATTTGACAGTGACCCTTTTCATTCCCAAATCTTCTATCACAATTCAGGTGTTTGGGCCATATAAGGATGACCAGAATGAGGTTTGTCATCAGTTGACAGTGCATCAGTTTTGAAATGAGAAAACCACTCAGACACTTGAATTTTCCCTATAGCATTATCTGTGTGTGCCATTTTTAACATTTCAAGAGTTTCTGTTCCACTTTCTTGAAGCAAAAAGCAGAATTTCACCACTGCAAGATTTTCATAAAAATCATCCATTGCAAAAATGAGAATGACACAAAAACAGTTGTCATGATAAACTCTGCTGAAACTAGCCCTGCTCTGCTGAAACTGGTCCTGAACTTCTTCATTGATGGCATTCAGCTTACTGACTCTGGAATGTTTGCTCTATACATTCCTATTGGCAAAATGTAGTACTGCAAAAGCTCTGCCCAGCAAAAAATTAGTTTTATTTCTTTTGGGTACCCCCTCATACCTATGAAAGTAATCACTATTTTTTAAAAAAATATAATGTACTTGGATAATAAAAAATCTACTCATCAAGCCATGTAGATTTTTTTTGTAAAAGAGAAGAGGAGATCAACAATTTTGACAATTTTCTTTCAACTCTACCTGTAAGTACAGGTCACTCCTCTCTTATGTTGGCAATATGTCACGAAAATTGGCCAAAAAACTAAAAAAGAAATATGCTAAAATAATTTCTATGCACATTCAAGGATCTCTGCTTTTGTTGGCTTCTTAAAGGTTACCTGCTTTCACAGAAAACTGAAGTCTAGTGAATACTGTATCAGTGGGGCAAAGCCTAAATTGATCAAACATGTACAACATGAAGAAGATGCATAGAACATGATTATCACACTTGCCTTTCACAGACCAGTAAATTAGCAATGGCAGAGTACTGTACATTCATTGATACATTCCAGGGATTATTCTGGCATGTAATCCTTGGCTAGAATGAAACTCTTTTATGTTTCAACTGTTAAGGAATCTATGAAAATCTGTCTAACAGAGTAGCAGTTTACAAGTGGGTAAGGCCTGGGAACCTGCAATTCATTCATTTTTTCACAAAGACAAAATTATATGCCCAATGCCACATCCAGCATCAGTTAATTTTACCAATCTGAGAACCAACTTGTAATTATACAAAGGTTCATTTTGACAGAGTATAATTATGCATGCACTAAACACTGGTGTCCATAATTAAAGTTACAGTTTCGAAACACTGTAGAAAGAGAATCACTGCTCAGAATGATATCAAATTTGAATGGTATATTATTGATACATGGGGAAACATCATGAGGCTGTAAGCATCTTAATATAAATGGAGTCGGCTGCAAATGAGAGATGAATCACAATACAATGGCTGTGGTTTGAGTTGCACATTTCACTGTCCATACTGTTCAATGTGCATGAGTGCATAAGTTCTGCTGTCAACAGTTGTGGCACTGTTAGTTAGGTAAGCCCATCCACCACAGTAAGGCCTTGCCATGTCAAATGGGGAAAATCGATTTGTAACTCTCCTGAAGCCAAAAACCAAAGAAAAAGCAAAATGATGTTGGTTTCTAATTGTTGTGAGACTGGCACAAGATATGTTCAATATTCTGTTCACTGGTTTCTGCTGTAACTTGAAACTGAGGAACAGCACATTTCACAACAAATCAGAGTGTCTCAGAGGTCATTTTCAGAATGTGTTGCACAATGCATACCTTCAATTCAATTATGTTTGTAATTGGAGCACTGAACACAGCAACTTTCAGATAACTGCACAGCCAGAAATCACACGGATTAAGATCAGGTGATCTGGACTGTCAGACTGTAGGGAAATGGCAGCTGATAATTCTGGCATTTGTGAAATGCCTCTGCAGCAGCTGCTTCACTGGCTTTGCAGTGAGCAGAGGAGTGCCCTCTTGCGTAAAAATGATCCTACCAACAGATATATGTTGTTAAGGAGCTGGAATGACATTGGTGTGCAAAAGAAACTCATAGCATTTACCAATGATGGTACAGGTAACAGGACCCACAGGACTCATCTCCTTGAAAAAATATGTCCCTACAATAAACGGTGCCATCTGTTGCCTATATTCTGCAGTTCTGTGTATTGACATGTTCTTGAAGACAGAAGTGGGCTCTGTCTGACCAAAAGAATGTCCCATGGCCATTCATTGACCACCTCCGTGTGGGCAACAAATTCCAGAGTGAATGTTTGTCTTGCCGACAGGTCAGCGGGAAGCAACTCTTGAACACGGATGATTTTATATGGAAAGCAATGCAAGATGTTTTATAGGATTTATGCACCCTGCTCAAGGGGTATCCAACATTTGGGCAGTTCCCATTGCACTGCATGTTGCACAACCCCACATAACCCCTGTTGCAGTGCTGTGGCCACATCTTCAACAGATTTCAGATAAATGGCTTTTCTCCCTCTGTCACATTCGCATAAAAAGAATCTTCTTTTTGAATTTTGTAATCATTTTCTCCAGATCTTTAACAGACATCACAACAATGCTTTTTTTTCATATCCTTGAGTGTCTGGAACTTCTGCCAGAATACTGGTGCACAGTTGCCATTCTTGTAAAAGAGCTTTACCAGCAGAGCATGATCCTTCTGGAGGGCAGTCATGATGGGCATCTCGGACACAATCTGAGGAATGCTGTGTGCTGTGCATCTGTTGGTGTGCATGTTCTGACACTTATGGTGTCCTCTAATGGTCAATTTTTTCCCCATGGCGTTTTCCCCTGCATCAATAATATGCTTTTCAAATTTGACATCATTCTGGGTCGTGGTTCTCTTCCTACAGTGGTTTGAAATTGGAATGTAAATTATGGACGCCCTGTATACTGAAATTATATAGCAGCTACAAGTCACATGTAACTTTTTATATTTACATGTTTCACTCAAACCGAGGCAAGCATCTTCAGAAATGATGTAGCCAAGGGCCAATATTTGCAAAGTGTGACCCTCAGCTACATAATTTCTGAAGATGCTTGCCTTGGTTGAGTGATACATGTAAATATAAAAAGTGACATCTGACCTGTAGCTGCTACGCAATATTCAGGGCTGCTCTACAGTTTCAATTTCTAATGATCACTGTTCCCCGGCAGGTGAATACCTGCACTTGCTAAAACTGTTATATATGTGCCAGTGCACCTCAAATGCAGAACAGTGTGACATAGGGCACTAAATTCTGTAGAGGGTGGTCATGGAGTACAAACCTGTGTGGCATATGCCACGGTGCCAGTTTATGTTACAAACATTGTGATGTGGGTTAGGTTTCTCTGGTACCAAAATTCATTTGAAGATGGTTGCCTAATTTTCAGCCAATGTAACCAGGCAAGAAGCCAACATCACCCAGTTGCAATTCCAAAATCTTACACAGTACACATTATGTCTGCAAACCTAAAGATCTATGAGGGTTCTTCACTAAATAATTTTTTTCTCAGAATGTGTTCATTCTTAAGCTTTAAATTTGCCAAGGACATGCATCAACATTTGTTTTACATGTACTATTTTTCAACACAGTGTCCATAACAATAGATGGAGTGATTTGATAAGTTTGGTGAAAAAGCAAGGAAAATAATTAATGTTCTGTAAAGAACTCACCTTATTTCTCGAAATAATCTCATTTGAAGGATGTACACTTGATCCTGCAATCCTCCACCTTTTTCTTCCCATTGGAAAAATAGATTCTGTCAAACTCTGAAAAATACTCGTTGACTGCAGCTGTCACTTCATTTTGTCAGTAGTTTCCTGTGTGGTGAGCTCAATTGGTCAGCCAGAGCACACTTTGTCTTCGGTGCTTGTCCTACCTCATTTAAATTCATTAATCGAAAAGCAAATGGTCTTCAATGATGGTGCAGAGTCTGTGCAAACTTCAACCAACTGTGTTTTCATTCTGCAGCAGTCCAACCCTTCAAATGAAAATGTTAATAACAGCACAAACTCAGTTTTCTCAATTTTCAATTGCAGTTGACATGCTGACCAGTCTGGACACTTGTCAACAATGAGCTGTATGCTGCACATGTTTTAAATTCTTTATATGATCCTTGATGAAGCTCATTAACCATGAAGTCACGACAAATATATTCTATTATTTCATGGTGTGCCTCAAACGGCATTATGCCAGCATTGTTTAAGACTATCTATTCCCTGTTGGTAAAAACTCTAGTCATGTGCTCATGAACATATTTTCACTGCATGAATATGCTCTCATGATCTTCAAAGAGTCTCCCATTTAAAGAATCCTTAAGTGGCCCAAACAAACAGAAGTCCATGGGCACCAGTTATGGGCTATAGGGTGGATGAGCCAATGATGTCCAATTCCGTTTGGCTTTGAAGATTTTTCTGTGATAACAAGTGGTGTGACTACAGTAACTACCTTTTAGTTTCTGGCTCAAAATGATGCACACAGGTTATGTCACTAGTAACAGACTGCAGTAGAAAGGCCTCCCATTGGCCTCAAACAGCTCCAACAATTCATATGAAATACCTTTTCTTTCAGTCTTGCGGTGCTATAGTCTGTCATGGCACCCATCTTGAACACACATTTGAATATCCAAGAGTTTCTATCAATGCACTTCTAATGATAACCAAAAGCTGTAGAACCAATTGTTGATGTGTGCTGTGACAGTCTGCATGAACCATGGCATCCATGAGTAGTCCAATGGCCATCACAGAAAAAATCATGAACATGGCTGATCATGGAGTTCACTTTCTGCCCTTCCTGATGGATTTATTGTCATTACTTAGTGCCCAACAATATTCTTATCAACTCCATCATTACCATTCACTGCACAGAAATTCTTATGGATGTTCATCATGGTTTATTTTTCTTCAAATAAGAATTCAATTCAGCATGTTGCTTGTACTAAGTGCCTTGCACATGTATCACTTGATGTTTCACTATGGCTTTGCCATCTATTGGAATTGTTTGAAACTTCACCCATCTGCAGGGGTAACATCAAATCTGGAGCACCAAAAAAGGGCCTTTTCTGTATACACTGGCTGAAGAAAAGACTGAAGCACCCAGAAAACATGGTGGAATGTCAGTGTAAATTCCACATGTCAGTGGGTATGTAAATGATTAGACTTGCAGTTCTCTGTGACAGGTAGAAAGGGCACCAGGGTGTCTTTCATGTTCAGCGTTACCAGACATGGTAGAGTATATAAGGAGCATGAACAGCTTCAGGTTTTGAGAGATCACTTTGAGGGACATGGAGTTGCTGTGTACTCATGTGAAATGGTGTTATCAGCTCCTGGTAATTTGAAATCAATCACACTGTGATTCTCCTTTTGGTCAGCTGATTGAATTGTGCAGATTTTTGGGGCATTTGGATATAACTGCGGCTCAGTGTGGGGTGCATGGGAACTTGAATGCAGACATACTCTCTTGTAATTAGACATAACTGTCTTAAGGAGACCAGCTAAATGTATGTTTTTGTCAAATTTATTTGACTTCAGTACAGGGGTCAAGCAATATACACAGTAAATTACAGAAAGTTTACATGACTAGTTTTGATGAAGCTCAGTCAATGTTATCAAATGTAGCAAGTATGAAATAAGTTGGCTAACCTTAAATCTAAGTAACATCTAACCACAATACCTTTGTCATGTCCGCCTGCTTAGCTCAAGGGTAATGTGCTTGCCTCCCATGCAACTGGGCCCAGGTTAGATTCCTGGCTGGGCTGGAGATTTTCTCTGCCTGTGGACTGGGTGTTGTGTTGTTCTCATCATTATTTCATCCTCATCACTATCATGCAAATCACTCAATGTGGCATCAAATGAAATAAGACTTACACTTGGTGGCCGAACTCCCCGAATGGGGCCTCCCGGCCAACAATTCCATATGCTAATTTATTTCATTTTTACCTGTGTTATAGGAAACAATACTGTGAATTCATCATGTTGAATTAAAACTCGTTATGCAGTAATGGCAAAGAAGTAACATCATTGCAACTGATTGCTATGAAGCCTTTATCTATACAGCATTAAAATCTTACTGTTGTGTATGTTGGATTAGGATCGGTGCTGTCCAACTACTTGCATAATGAAACTGATGAGTGAAAATCTTGTCTTATTAAACTTAGAAATTTTGTTGTTATTCTGAAACACACATCTCTCAAGTATGAGGTGGAACTGTTAACTGAAGTATTGGCATCTGTTATTTTATTAACTTCATCAAGCTGCATTCTGATATTTCAGTTAATGGTTCACCTCATACTTGAATGAGGAACATTTCAGAATAACAGCAGAATTGCTAAGTTTAATAAGACTAAATTTTCACTTGTCAGGCTCATTACACGAGTGTTTTTAATGTTCTGTGTAGATAAAGGCAATGATGTTGTGTGTTTGCCATTATTGCATAACACGGTTTAATTTAACATGATAAAATCACAATATTGTTTCCTGTGACAAAGATATTGTGGTTGGATGATACTTATATTCTTATATTTCAAGTTCTCATAATTAATAACAGACTTAATACTTGTTACATTTGATTATGGCAAATGAGCTTCACAGAAACTAGTAGTGTAAACTTTCTGTAATTTACTGCAACTATGGCTTGACTACTGTACTGAAGTCAAATAAATTTGAAAAAACAGGCATGCTCATTGTCAAGGTTCCAGTCAACCACGTCTGACCACCATTGCCATTTTGTGTACCAGGCATATCTCAACTTCTTGAAGTCCGTGTCTGCCATGTGACTATAAGCAGTGGAATCCCTGCAACATTCTGTGTTATCCCACACCATTGGCCAGAGACTAGCTGCAGCCAGACTAGGGGATTATGACCCCAATAACTACAGTACAGACAACTGTTTTTTGAGTGGTGTCATGACTGGAAGCATAGGCTGCTGATGAAAGGCATTGCAATATGTTCCCTGATTAATTGCAGTTCTGTGCTAACCTGGATGACCATTGTCAGTGAGTATGGTTGAGATCTGGGGAGTGGTTCAATTCTTTCACTGTTCTAGAGAGGTACAGCAGTGTTACTCCTGGCGACATGGTGTGGCAAGCCATCGGATATGACTTCATCTCATGCCTGGTAGTAATTGAGGGAACTCCGATAGCACAAATGTACATCACAGACATCATCATATGTTATTTTTCATGCCACAGTATCATTGTGCCATTTTTCAACAGGACAATGCTCGTCAACACATACCAAGTGTATCTACTAACTGCCTGCATGATGCTGAGATACTCCAATGGCCAACAAGATTTCCAGTTCTGTCTCCAATTGAATAGGTATAGGACCAGCTCAGATGTCAGATCCATCTGAGAGTTAGTATCCAGTAGATCAAGGACCTGTTATAGTAGTTGTGGACCAGCTTGCTTCAAGAGAGGATATAACAGCTTTGTGCCACGCTTCCCAACTGAATCAGTGCATGCAGATCAGAGGAGATACAGTGTTGGTGTGATAAGTGGACTCATGAAGGTTTTGCAGAAAAACTTCTGTGAAATTTGGAAGGCAGGTATTGGCTGAAGTAAAGCCGTGAGGCCGGGTCTTGAGTCATGCTCCTGTAGCTCAGTCGGTGGAGCACTTTCCCGTGAAAGGCAAAGGTCCAGTTTGAGTCTCAGTCCAGCACACAGTTTTAATCTGCAGGAAGTTTCATGTGGACTCACATTGCCAAGTTGTTTGTAAATTTGGCATTTAGTTTTGTAATCACTGAAATAACATCACATACCCTCTGACACTATGAAGTTTCATTTTGTTTCCTCCTCCCCTTCTCCATGTTTTACTTTTTTGTCAGTTGTTGTATCCTGATGGTTGTAAATTAAGTGGGGTATTATTTATTGAATGACCCTTCCACGTGGAGGGAGATTTTGTAGGGACATGCCCAAGCTCTCTTGACTCTCTGTCATGGCATTCAGAAGGAATGAAGATTGGTGTTTAATGCCCTGTCAGTATAGAGTGGATAGAGATGAAGCACTAGCTTGGAATAGATGTGGATTAGAGAAAAATCAGATAGGCTATTGTAGAATCAACTGCCCTGGCTCACACCATAAACAATTTATGGAAACCATACAGTTATTGTTATTGTTATTGTTGTTGTTGTTGTTGGTGGTGGTGGTGGTGGTGGTGGTGGTGGTGTGGTTATTAGTCCAAAGACTCTCCATGCTAATCTATCCTGTGGAAGTTTCTTCATCTCTGCATAGCTACTGCAATCCATGTCAGTTTGAAACTGCTTACTGTATTCAAGCCTTTTACTCCTTCTATAATTTTTACCCACATACTTCCTTCCAGTACCAAACTGACAATTCCTTGATGCCTCAGGATGTATCCTATCAACCAAGCCCTTCTCTTAGTCAAGTTGTGCCATAAATTTCTTTTTCATCCAATTCAGTTCAGTACTTCCACATTAATTATTTGGTCTGCCTATCTAATTTTCATCATTCTTCTGAAACACTGCATTTTAAAAGTTTATGTTTTCTTCTTGTCTGAGTTCTTATCTTCCATGCTTCACACCCATACAAGGCTATGCCCCCTGCAAATAACTTCAGAAAAGACATCTTAACACTTTAATATCTATTTGATGTTAACAAATTTCTTTTTTTTAGAAATGTTTTTCTTGCTGTTGTCAGCCTTCATTTTATATTCTCTGTACTTTGGCCATTGTCAGTTATTTTTGCTGCCCAAATAGCTATCCCCATTGACTATTGTTAGTGTTCGCCCCTGGTAGCTGAGTGGTCAGCTCGACAGAATGTCAATCCTAAGGGTCCGAGTTCGATTCCCAGCTGGGTCAGAGATTTTCTCCACTCAGGGACTGGGTGTTGTGTTGTCCTAACCATCATCATGTCATCCTCATCAATGCGCAAGTAGCTGAAGTGGCGTCAAATCGAAAGACTTGCACCCGGCAAAGGTCTACCCGACGGGAGGTCATAGTCACACGACATTTATTATTTATTACTATTTTTAGTGTCCCTTCTTCTGTTGGCATCATGTGATTAGGTCATTTCACCTTCTTTTACTGTTGTTGATGTTCATCAAGAAAATCTAAATCAGGATGGTCAAATGTTGAATGAAATTGATGTGTGTAACTGGGGCCAGTTTAACGTAATATCAGGCAGTTTATGTCATACAAGAAATAACTTAGTCAAAAGATGTAAAATATATTTATTGCATCACAGTGTGTTAAGATAAATGTAAGAGTCACTTGAAAACTGACTATATACTGAAATAATACTGATCCAATATGGCTGCTGTCATGGGTGCTTATATACGTTCCAGCAATTTCAAAATTGCATTGTACATTATTTAAACAGAACATAATTGAATTCACAGTTAAGATTTTGAAGTTTTCACATAACTGATTATGGATTTTAGCTTTTACATTATCACATTATTTCTGAAACAGTATGTAGAAATAACATGATGAATTATCACATTATTTCTGAAACAGAATCTTGAAATATTACATGATTCACATTGAAGTTACATGAAGTGTGGATCAGTAACAATATCTTAACTATTTGTGTTAATTACTTTATAGTTACAGTGTAATTTATATTCCTAACATAAATGCTATGTCTTGACAGTGGGCTGTACCACAATTACTATCACTTTTCTATGTATATGGATAAAGTTACACAAAGGATAAGTTTGGTTTTTGTTTCCATTATGTTTCACATGTATCTAACTTGTAGTGCATTATCTCCATAAATTAATCAGAATTCACCTACACTGATCACAATTCATCTTTACTCAACTAGCTTTCATCAATCCAACTACATTACAATTTAAGCTTTTGCACATATGAACTTCATGTAAACATTGTGCAGTAGTGCAGTGTTCTCCAATATCCTAGAAAACATATTTTTTGTTAAATACTTGCCTACTCTGCTATATTACAGTTTGTAATTCCAGTCTTTGATGACTTTGTGCAATGATAAAATCTAAGTCAGAAATCATCTACAGTTGTACAACCCTAATTTTAGCATTCTTCAGTTTACCCAATTTGAGGAATTTAGTTTGTTTAGACACATATTCTGTTGTTACTATAGTAGTGTTAACGAATATTCACAGTACCACAAAAAAAGAAAATATTTGCTTAATTACACTGTAGGTCATTAAAATTGTAACATCATAAAAAAAAGCAAATAATGAAATGTTACTTATTGCATATATAAGAGGGCTGCCTGGAAAGTTCTTGGTCTTGCCCAGAGACTGCAGCACCACTTGTATGATTTTTTCCCCTCTTATGTTGGTATACATGGTAGTAGACTAAACTGTAAGTCTTTCAGGCAACAGTTGACTGTAGGCAGTCATTTGAAACAGTTGCAATGTATGTGATGTTGAAAGTGGAAAAAATCGAGTATCATGTAGTGATTAAATCCTTCGTAAAATAAGGTTTAACAGTGACTGCAGTTCATTTTTGGCTTGTAAACATGTAAGGTGGTCGAGTTTAAACATGGCCATGAAGATGTCCAAGACGATCCCTGTGAAGGACATCGAAAAACTGCAAGAATACTGGAAATCGTGCTCAAAGTGCACACTAGGATTTTACAAGATCAGGTGTGTGAAATTGCTAACGCACTAGTGATATCGAAGAAACATGTTGATTGCATCTTTTACCAGGAATTGAACATGAGAAAGCTTTGACAAGATGGGTGCTGCATGTGCATGACTTCTTGCATCATTACTTGGCAGTGGATGAAACATGGGTTCACCACTACATACCACTATCCAAACAGCAGACCATGCAGTGGATAGAAGCTCTGAAGAAGGCAAGAATGGTGCCATTAGTATGAAAGATCATGGTGTCAGTATTTTGGGATTTGAAAGGAATTTTATTGATTTGCTGTTTTGAAAAAGGCAAAACTGTAGCTCGGGAATACTACTCTCAGCTTCTAACAAAACTGGACACAAGCATTTGTGAAAGCAGATTCTGCTTAAGGAAGAAGAAAAAAAATCATCTTTCTTCTGGACAATGCATCTGCTCTCAAAATTATCTTTGCAATTGGAGAAACTGAGGGATTTGCATTATGAAGTGCTGGTAGATCTACCCTACTCCCCAGATTAGGCTCTCTCAGACTTCAATCCTTTCCCAGAACTGAATAAATACCTTGCTGTTCAGCAGTTTTCACTCAGTCAAGAAGCTATTGTGGCTGTAGATGGGTATTTTGCAGCACTTTTGGAGGAACATTACAGTGAGGGGATAATGGCACTGGAACATTGCTGGATGAAATTTATTGATATTAGAGCAGATTGTGTTGAGAAATAAAACTTCTTTAGCATAAATTGTCATTTTCACTATCAGGGCAAGAGCCTTTCAGACTGCCCTCATAGAATATAGTATGAAGAATACATTATCACACTTTGTAGATGAGTTGGGTGTATGCAGGGTGTGAAAGTTAGCACAAAGAGCTGTTACTTCTGGCAGCAACAAGGGCCTAATGCAGTTATGGATTGCATTGAACAGAGCTTAAATGAGAGGTATGAGTAAATCATTCTCTGATGCTGCAGCTCTGTGCTGTACTTCATCAGTTGTATTGGCTGGTGAATGGTGACTTGCCAATGTCTCAGTAAACAAAGACAGGATGTTTTCATGGGGGAGAGGAAGAGGAGGAGATTAGTGTTTAATGTCCTGTTGACAAGATCATTAGAGATGGAGCACAAGCTCAGTTTAGGGAAGGATGAAGAAAGAAAGTGGCCATGCCTTTTTGAAGGAACCGTCCTGGTGTTTGCCTGAAGTGATTTAGGGAAATCATGGAAAACCTAAATCAGGATGGCTGGAGGCAGGTTTGAACTATCATCCTCCTGAATGCAAGTTCAGTGCTCTAATCACTGTGCTACTCAACTCGGTCAGTGGGAAATAGTACACCTTTTTGAAAGGATAGGTCATGAGAGCATGAACAACATGCAGTCTTGGAAAACAGGACATAGCCACTGGTTTTGAAATATGAGAAATATAATGTCTGCTGTCCCAGTTACTGGCTGTGCAAACCAGATGTGATCATGTGGCTCCCCATACCCAGGCTGACCAGGTTTCAAAGAGAAAAAGTGGGGCACTTGTGCTTATACCTTACTTCATTACTACACTTACTTTTCTTGTCAGTTATTGTGATACTTTGAAAACTGACGACAGACCTGCAATGTTTAGTTACTTATTAGGTATTTAGGTACAATTTGTTAATCCTCAAAACTATGTAATATTGCTATCAGCAATCAGTTACAAATTCTACATTTCAACTAAAATTTAAGATTTCATTTGACTGCAAACTGTTAGGGCACGTGTGCATACGTGCCAAACAATATTCACTGCTAACACACATCTCACTGCTCACATTCTTCACAAAATTAACTTCCAATGGCTGCAGTCATGTTAGAAGAAATAATTTAAGTAATGTTTCTTTGTATCTCCTTTGGTTTTGGTTTTACTTATCTTGAGGGTCTTAAAGTGGAAGGTCAGCAAGTTGGAGGTGGGGGTAGGTACTACATGCTTTTCTTTTCAACATATCTCTCACTCTTATTTAGACATAAGACTAGTTAAATCAAATGCAGGCATATATATTGTGAGAGTATATATTTTCTGTAACATTCTACTTGTAGGAAACTTGTTTTTCACAAATACTTAATTAAATGAGAAATATGATTGCATGCATTTTGTTTCTCAATCAAAAACCAGAACAATGATGTGTCCCAAATGATTTTCTTGGGACACCAAGATGCTTACTTGAAAACAGGGACTGTCCTGGCAAAACTGGGATGTCTGGTCAGCCTATCCATACTATCATGGCAGGTGCTTGGACCCATACTACAATGACCGAATGCAATCTAGTAACATTCGTTCTCATTAGAGCCTCCACACAAGTGTAAGTCCATAGTGATGCAATGAGCAAAGTGGTGCAGTGGCTAGCACACTGGATTCGTATTCAGGAGGATGACGGTTCAATCCCGAATCCAACCATTCTGATTTAAGTTTTCCGGGATTTCCCTAAATCACTCCAGGCAAATGCCAGGATGGGACCAATGACCTTGCTGTCTGGTCTCCTCCCCCAAACAACCACAACCACCATTGTGATGCTCCGATGTAGAACTGAGACTTGAGCTCTGTATGTATGGTACCATTCCTGCATCCATCTCTGCAGCCACATCGAGGGAAGCTGCAACAATGCTCGCCATGGTGACAGTCTGTGGTAGCCCAGATGTCATCATAGTGTCTGTGTGGATACTTGTTTTGCTGAAAATGAGCTCATTTTCTCATGTAACATGATGTCACTGCATGATCATACACAGCCCAGTGAAAATATGTCTGTCCTACCAGTCGCTAATCACTTCATACCATGTGAGCCTGTACAATATTTGTAGGATCTCCACAAGTTAGATCAGCAGTATCATGGAGTAATAAACTGCTGTATAAAAAGACCACTACCCTGCCACTGTCAAATTCTGACTGGTGCTGGTCATCACTTCCCCTTCTTACACAAGGCACAACACAATATTATTAGAAATAGAGGATATTCAAATGTGATTTATGAAAGAGAAATCCACTGTGTAATATTTCATTATACCATCTGGTATTCCTGCTACCTACTGTGTGTGATAGTGCTGAAATGTTGATTACACTCCAAGGAGAAAAGAAGAAGAAGAAACGCACCACAAAGGAATCATCTGAATGGGATGGACATGCACAGACAAACAAATGATTACAATTTCAGAAAGATTGTATGATTTAGTCCAGAGAAAGAGCTTCACAAATTGAGCAAATCAATAATGCATTGGCCCACCTCTAGCCCTTATGTGCAGTCATTCAACTTAGCATTGGTAGATATACAGGGTGATTAAAATTAAAGTTAAACTTTGAAAACGCTGTATAAATAACACTACTGGTCAGAATGACATCAAATTCCAATGGAATATTATTGGAGAAGGGGGAAAATGTATGGCAGAAAAAAAAATAGTGTGAAACTTGATCACTAGATGGGGCCGTATGTGTCAGAATACATAACTGAAAACACCTGTCTTGTGCAAAACCCATTGAAGATGGTATAAACACGCCAGGTACATGACTTTTCTTTGCCATGACTGTCTTGATGCAGGATTGTGCTCTACTTGTAAAGCTGTATTAAATGAATGATGACCATGCACATGGTGCCCTGCAGAGGTTCTGGACACTGAAGGGTTTGAAAAAAGGCGTTGGTCCGATGACTGCCGAGGGTCTGGAGAAAATAATTCAGAAATTCAAAAAGACTGGTTCTTTTGGTGTGCAACCTGGTAGAGGGAGGAAACAAATTGATTCGACATCAGTGGAATCCGTAGCCACAGCAATGCAGGGGGAGACGAGTATGGTGTGCAAACAGAGAATTGCCCGAATATTTAACACACCCATGAGCACAGTGCATAAAATCCTACCAAACATCAATCTTTGCTATCCATTCAAAATTACCCATGCACACGAGTTGTTTCCTGTTGACCTTCCAGCAAGGGAGATCTTTGCTTTAGAATTTCTTGTTTGCATGGAAGTAGACAATGATTGGCCGTGGAAGATTTTGTGGACAGACAAAGCCCATTTCTATCTGACAGGATATGTCAGTACACAGAATTGTCGAATATGGGCAACAGAAAATCCATATGCAAATCAACCAGCACCAGTTCATCCTGAAAAGGTCACTGTGTGATGTGGGTTTATGGTATCTTTTATCATAAGGCCATATTTTTCGAAGAGATAGGTGCTTCCAGTCCTGTTACCTGTACTATCACTGGTGAGCACTGTGAGTATCTTTTGCGCAACCACATCATTCCAGCTCTCCAACAGCATGAATGTGTGGGTGGGATCATTTTTATGCAAGAAGGCGCACCTCCACATACTGCAAATCCAGTTAAGCCGCTGTTAAAGTGCCATTTTGGAAATGCTAGAATTATCAGCTGCCATTTTCCTACAGCCTGGCTGTCCCGATCATCTAATCTTAATCTGTGTGACTTCTGGCTGTGGGGCCATCTAAAAGATGTTGTGTTCAGTGTTCCAATTGTAAACTTTGCTGTACTGAAGGCACGTATTGCGCAACATGTTCTGAACGTGACACCGGAAACATTTCGATCAGTTGTGGAATGTGCTGTTTCTCGATTTCAACTTCTTGCAGAAAATTGTGGACAGCATATTCAACATGTTTTGTGCCAGCCATATGAAAATTAATAATCCAGTTTGAGTTTGACTGACAATTTTTATGTGGCTTTTGGCCTCATGACAATTAGAAACCGATTTTTTCCATTTGATGTGATATGAGCTTGCCGTGGTGGATGGGTTTATGTAACTAACAGTATCACACCTGTACACCCACACACACTTAGGCATTGTTGTATAATTCATTTGACATTTGTAGTCGACCGCTACTAAATTATGACACTATGAACTATGACTGCTACATTTTATAACTATTTATTGTTCTTCTGCCGTACTTTCTCCCCCTTCTCTGATAATATTCTGTTGCAATTCTGGCCATTGGTGTTATTTTTACAGTGGTTTGAAAGTTTAACTTTAATTATAATCACCCTGTACTTGTATGTACCTCTGAGATACATTGTGCCAGATTGCATCCAATTGGCACATTAGATTATCAGTATCCCAAGGTGCTTGGAAGGCCCTGCCCATTTTACTCCAAACATTATCAATTGGCAAGGGAGCTGATCACCTTGCTGCCCAGTGTCAGCTTTGACAAACACGAAGATGAGCAGTAAAAACTCTCAGCATGTGCAGGTGTGCATTACCTTGCTGCAATGTAAGCCAAGGATGACACGCCACAAAGGGCAACAAAATGGAGCATAGAATATCATCAATGTACTGCTGTAATGTAAGGGTGCCACAATTACAACTAAAGTGCTCCTGCTATGAAAAGAAATGGCACACCAGACCATAACTCCTGGTTTTTATGACGTATAGCAGGCAACGGTAATGTTGGTATTCAACTGCTGTCTGAGTCACCTCCATACACATCTTCACTGGTCATTGGTACTCAATTCAAAGCAGCACTCATCACTGAAGATAATTCTACTCCAGTCAGCTAGATTCCAAACCAAAGACATGTCTGGAGACACCCCCGAGAGTGGTAGGATACCAACATGACTGTCACCCACCATTTAGCCCGACAATCAGGAGTGATGGTCTGGGGTGCCTTTTTGTACCAGGATCCCTTAGGTTGTCATCTGCACCCTCCAGCACAATGGTACTGTGACAGTATTCTATGCCCCATTTTGTTGCCCTTCATAAAAATTCATTATGGACTTCATTTCAGCAAGATAATGTCCACTCACACAGAGCAAGAGTTGTCACTGCTTGTCTTCTACATCTACTCTACATCTAGATCCATACTCCGCAAGCCACCTGACGGTGTGTGGCAGAGGGTACCTTGAGTACCTCTATCAGTTCTCCCTTCTATTCCAGTCTCGTATTGTTCGTGGAAAGAAAGATTGTCGGTATGCCTCTGTGTGGGCTCTAATCACTCTGATTTTATACTCATGTTCTTTTCGCGAGATATACATATGAGGCAGCAATATACTGCTTAACTCCTCAGTGAAGGTATGTTCTCAAAACTTCAACAAAAGCCCTTACCAAGCTACTGAGTGTCTCTCCCGCAGAGTCTTCCACTGGAGTTTATCTATCATCTCCATAACACTTTCGAGATTACTAAATGGTCCTGTAATGAAGCGTGCTGCTCTCCGTTGGATCTTCTCTACCTCTTCTATCAACCCTATCTGGTATGGATCCCACATTGGTGAGAAGTACTCAAGCAGTGGGCGAACAAGTGTACTGTAACCTACTTCCTTTGTTTTCGGATTGCATTTCCTTAGGATTCTTCCAATGAATCTCAGTCTAGCATCTGCTTTACCGAAGATCAACTTTATATGATCATTCCATTTTAAATCACTCCTAATGCGTACTCCCAGATAATTCACGGAATTAACTGCTTCCAGTTGCTGACCTGCTATATTGTAGCTAAATGATATGGGATCTTTCTTTC
This sequence comes from Schistocerca cancellata, assembly GCF_023864275.1. Lineage (NCBI taxonomy): Eukaryota > Metazoa > Arthropoda > Insecta > Orthoptera > Acrididae > Schistocerca > Schistocerca cancellata. The sequence continues at coordinate 130,289,646 of NC_064635.1, forward strand.
TATGTATTTGCAGCACGTTACACTTGTCTACATTGAGATTCAATTGCCATTCCCTGTACCATGCATCAATTCGCTGCAGATTCTCCTGCATTTCTGTACAATTTTCCGTTGTTACAACATCTCGATATACCACAGCATCATCTGCAAAAAGCCTCAGTGAACTTCCGAAGTCATCCACAAGGTCATTTATGTATACTGTGAACAGTAACGGTCCTACGACACTCCCCTGTGGCACACCTGAAATCGCTCTTACTTCGGAAGACTTCTCTCCATTGAGAATGACATGCTGCGTTCTGTTATCTAAGAATTCTTCAATCCAATCACACAACTGGTCTGATAGCCCATATGCTCTTACTTTGTTCTTTAAATGACTGTGGGGAACTGTATCAAATGCCTTGCGGAAGTCGAGAAACACGGCATCTACCTGGGAACCCATGTCTATGGCCCTCTGAGTCTCGCGGACGAATAGCGCGAGCTGGGTTTCACACAATCATCTTGTTCGAAACCCATGCTGATTCCTACAGAGTAGATTTCTAGTCTCCATAAAAGTCATTATACTCGAACATAATACGTGTTCCAAAATTCTGCAACTGATCGACGTTAGAGATATAGGTCTATAGTTCTGCACATCTGTTCGACGCCCCTTCTTGAAAACAAGAATGTCCTCTTGCTTGACAAACCCTCCCTTGGCTAGTAAGGTTGATGAATATCTTCCCAATTGAGAGCGTTTGGACCATTATGGGCAGGGCCCTCCAACCATCTTGGGATTTTTCACTATCTAACATGCCAGTTGGACAGAATTGGGTACGATATCATTCAGGAGGACATCCAACAACTCTTTCAACCAATATCAAGCAGAATAATCACTTGCATAAGGGCCGTAGGTGGAGCAACGTGTTACTGACTTGCTCAGTTTGTGAAGCTCTCTCTCTTGAATAAATGATACAGTTTTTCTGAAATTATAATCACCTGATGTACGCGTACATCACATTTACCGATATCCATCCCATTCAGATACTTCCTTTGTGGTACATTGTAGGTAATCTTTCATTTTTTCTATGAGTGTATTTGGATATCGATGCTAATTCAAAGTTTGTTGGACACCATCTTCAAAGCAGTGCACTTTTAATGCCAGCGGTGTAATTTTTCCGTTTTAATTTGGCATTGTCTCCACTGTTGTGCAGTAATGGTAACTTGATACTTGCAGTGAACACCTCAAGCAGTGAAGACAGTGGCAGTACTGTAAAGGCATGGAGGATTCTTACTGACCGCGTGAGGAGGAAGCGCTCGGGCACCGCTGTCAGCCGGAAGGGACGGAGGCCCGGTCAAGGGTCAGCATACAGTGCAACCAAGAAAAGGTATGTATGTGAGAAGGGGAGAAGTCATGAGATGTGTGCTGATAGACAGTGCTGACCAGTGTACAATTTATTAACAGAGTCACAGCTCAGTTTTAGGAATGTCTCTTCACTTAATTAGCCAGTATATGTAAGCAACAGTAAGCACTAAGGTAATCAAAGACCATTGTGGATGGCTGCAGTCCGCTCTGCTCACTACAATACTGAAGGCTGCTTTATATATTTTCCACTGCTGGATGAAGGCCTTCAGTAGATTTTACTGTCTTTAAATGTATGCATATGAGTTGTTTCCTTAAGTTTTCCAATGTCATTAATCCTTCCTCCCAGAATTCAACATCTTAGTCTATTCTTATCTCCTAGAATCTTTGTTGGTTCATTGCCTATCCAATTACATAGCTCTCTGTCTCACCCACCTCACTTCTACTTTTGTTACATTATCTGATCAAAAATATCTGAACACGTCTATTTAATGAGTAAGTGAGTGCTAGTGGTAGTATAAAAGGAGGCATGGAGTGTTGTGTTGTCAGTAGAGGAGCATAACAGCAGAGCTCAGTGACTGTGAATATGGTCTAGTCATTGTTTCAGCCCTTCTGCAGCTGCTCAAGTTGATTATTGGTGATTTAATTGTGAAGTGGAAATGTGAAAGAACAACTGTGGCTAAATCAAGACCATGGAGATCTCGTGTACTGATGGACAGGAGCAGTCAAGCATTGTGGAGGATGGTTGTAAAGAATCTACGAGGGTTGGAACTTAAATAGTGGCAACTGTTTATTCACAACCAATACAAAAGAGTTACATGTTTGCAACTGTTACTGTCCTTCAAAGTAGTCACTAGCATTCTGCAGAACCCATTGCCAGTGATGTGGAAGGTGTAGTATACCTTTAGTAGAGCCTGTTCTGTTGATGGTGTGAATGGCACAGTCTACTGCCTGTTGAATCTCTGGAACAGTTCTGAAGCGAATGCCATGAAGTGGTTCCTTCATCTTTGGAATCAAATCAAACTCACAAGGACTTAAGTCCAGGGAGTACGGTGGATGGTACGGTACTTTCCAGTCCCATCGACCGAACAGAGCAGCCTCAGCTTGCGCTGTATGTGCCTGCACATTGTCGTGCAAAATGATGGGTGGGTGGTACATAAAGTGTTGCCACTTCTTTCGCAAAGCTGGTCGCAGGTGATGCTCCAAAAACAAACAGTAATATTGTGCATTGACGGTCTGCTGTGGGGGAATGTAATGTGTTAGGATAACACCATCACAGTCGTACACGAGAATCACCATAACTTTAGACCGCTCCATTCGCACCATCAATGGAACAGGCTCTTCTAACGGTATGCTACACCTTCCACATTGCTGGCAATGGGATCTACACAACACTGGTGACTTCTTTGAAGGACAGTAACAGATGTAAACATGTAACTCTTTTGTATCATTTGTGCCACTATTTAAGTTCCAACCCTCACATAAAATCAGTGAAGAGATCACTCACAAGTTTCAAAGTGTTACCAGCATTCCAGCTAACATGATGGCGGTACATAGGATGGTGGTACAGTGGTTGAGCAGTTCCTTATAATCCACTGTTCCTATAGTTAGTGGTTAACAGCATTTGAGGTGGTGTAAAGAGCAATGCCAGTGGGCAGTGCATCACTACAAATGAATGATTCAGCAACTGTATGGAAGGGTTGAGTTTGACGAATGCATGGAGAATGTTACCTGCACCAACAGTGAAGTACGGAGGAGTTGGTGTTACAGTATGGGGGTGTTTTTTATGGTTAGGATGTGGTCCTCTTATTGCGCTTATGAAAACAGTAAATGCAGAAGAGTATGAACTTCTATTACAACACTGTGCTCCGAGTATAGTAGAGGAAGAGTTCAGAGACAATGATTGTATCTACATAACAGTGCACCCTGCCATGAGGTGGCATCTATGAAGTAGTGATTTGTGGACAGTAAGATCACTGAAATGAACTGGTCTGCCCAGAGACCTGACCTACACCCAATGGAACACCTTTGGGATAAGTTGGAATATCGACTCCAGTCCATACCCCTCCCCCCTCCCCCTCCCCCCTCCCCCACCCCCCTTCCCCCTCCCCGCTCCCTCCTTCCCCCCTCCCCCCCCCCCTTCCTGCCAGCATCCAATATCACTGCCTTCTCTGGTTTTGACTTTTGTGGTAGATGGTTTGCCATTCCTCCACAAACATTTAGACACCTCATTGAAAGTGCCGCAGCAGTGTTCAACCAATTATAAAGGTTGAGGATGGGCACTCCCTATATTGATGTCAACTAATAGTTGTCCAGTACTTTTGATGAGGTATGTACCTCTTGCACTCCACTCTGAACCTTATCCATTAATTTGCTTTCTTGGCTGTCAACATGCATCTTTCCATTGTTCACAGAGAAACTTCTAAGTTTAGAATTGATTTTCCCATAAAAGTCATTATATAATTTTGCAGTACCAAATTTATAGTAGAAAAATCATTTATTGACACTTTATTGAATACACTGAAACACAGAACAAGGCTACATGGCTACATTCCTAGCACTGTTTGCCTGCCGTGATGAGTCTGACAGTTGGGATACGGTGGCCAAATGTCATCTGTAACGAAACTCTTTGGGAAGGAACAAACCAGAAGCCAATTGAGCACATCAGAAACAAGAAGTGGAGATGGTTAGGACATACTCTTAGAAGACCAAATGAACATATTGCGAGAGAAGCACTTGACTGGATCCCACAAGGATGACGGTGATGAGGCTGGCCCAAAATGACATGGAGATGGTCAGTTGAAGCAGAAAGCCATCAGCAAGGAATAGGATGGGAAGAAATGAAGATACTAGCAGAAGACAGAACAAGATGGCAATCCTTTGTTGCAGCCCTATGCTCAACATAAGGAGTTGAAGGAATTAATAATAAATAAATAATGTTAAGAACTGCATTGTCTTAGTTACACAATACGTTGAGAATGTGGGTTTCACGGGAGGTGTGCCAGAGATAAATCCCTGCAGTCATGCTATCCTCTGTGTCCTCGGTGGCTCAGATGAATAGAGCATCCACCATGTAAGCAGGAGATCCCAGGTTCGAGTCCCGGTTGGGGCACACATATTCATCTGTCCCCATTGACGTATGTCAACGCCTGTAAGCAGCTAAGGGTATTGTAATTTCAAAAGTAGTCAGTCACCATTGCAAGCAACAGCAAGCTGCAGATTCTCACTCAGCTTTTTCTTTTCATGCCCTAAGTCTCAGACAAGCTCACAGACATCCAGATTGGTGATGCCTTTTGAGGGACATTGGTTTGTTGGTCTTAATGACCCCCTCAGTGTCAAGTAAACCCTTTTTAATACTAAATGTGTGGGTCAGAATATATCTGTCAAACAATCAGTGGAAGTAACATTTTGTACATCTTACCTACTACTGTTTGCTTTTAGAGACACTCTTGAGGTCAAGCTCACACAGCATAAGGGACTGAACATCATTTCACTTGTCTCAACTAGTCAATGGGTGTTGCCTATGGTTGTTATTAAATAATGTAATGGGTCTTCATGCATTTGCGGCATTTTTAATGTAGCTATGAAGGCTCAGTCAGACATCAATATCTGTCCTACGCCTCCCTGAGAGGATTTGTTAACAAATCTAACCAAGACCCAACATTATTCAAAATTGATATAAAAGATGCTTACCTACGACTTCTGTTGGATAACAATTACAGGTCATAAATATACCATTCAACTTGTACCTCTATAGTTGTTTGTAGTTTGAGGTAGTTGTTACTCCAACCATAATCGAAAAACACTTAGAGCAATTCATTCAGGGTATTTCACACCATGTTAACAATCAAGAAGACTTCTATGTAACAGAGGTGCCACACATGGAACACCACATTAATTTTGAATCCCTTTTCAAACAGCCCTGGGAAAATGAATTACATTGTCAATTGGACAGTGGCAGTATTTTCAACCCAAGTGTGAAATGTGAAGCACATCCTCAGAAGCAAAGGTATCACACTCACACTTGACCATATCGACACAATAATAAATATGCTAGTGCATGCTTACCTCAAACAGTTATGGACTTTTCTTGGCACTATCACTTACTATGCAAAGTTTCTACTCAAAGCAACGCAAATTGCACATCCACTAAATCAGATGTGCAGAAACATTTGTAGAGGTGGCAGTTGTTATCAAGTGGATATAACTATGGAATCCACTTTTGACCCACCACTCAACATAGAAACACACATGCCTGTTTCCACCTTCCCATTGGCCCCAGCACAGAGTTTCATCAGTAGGAAAGAGTTTATTTTGCACTTGAGCAGTAAAACCTGTATGAATTACCACTGGCAGCACACGAGGTAGCTGCAGGGTCAGCCTGTGACACATTTCCACACAATACTTTGTCATTGGTGCAGCTGAGGTAGCTGGTGCACTTGCTAAAATAACTAGACTCATCGTTTCATCACTATTTTGTGATGGGACACAAGCTCACCACCACACATAGCATCTTAATATTGGGCACAGAAGATTGTGTCATCACTGTGTCCCCACTTTGACCCAACATCCTTCAGCTACTTCCTGCCTTGCGGTGGTGAATGACACATGTGAAGGTATTAACCTAGTAGTACGTATCTTGGTTGGTACTGGTGTTGAAACTGGATATATGTGCTGCACTTGTCGTGCCTGCTCCCTAAACCAGGCAGCCCCATCATAATGTTTTTCTCTGTGACCATGCCCATGTCATCCATAGTAGAGAGTACTTGTTGTTTTGGTTGGCCATTTCAAGGAGCTGTGTGGTTGCTGGTGGAGGGTGCTCTCTCCAACTTCCCACTGATGTCATCAGTGACCATCCATGCTGCCATCTGTGCCCTCTCTACAATTTTTGCAATTGAGGGAGCACAACACATGCTAGTGTCTGACAGTGGTCCGTAGTTCATGTCACTGCAGTTCACGGCCTTCTGTCACCAAAATTAACACTGAGCACATGACCACCAATGCCCTTCCACCACTCCAACTGACCAGGGTCAAGTGGATGATTAGGATGTTTAATGGCACAACAGTGGAAAATGTGATACCCCTAGAACATTGGGAAGGAGTCTTTTGGCCTGTAATGAGTTTTGCTTAAAAATTCATAAACTGATTAAGTTAAGATGTATATTTTTTCCATTCACATTTATGTCATGTAAGCATTTCAATCAAAATTTTACATCAAAATTCTAAAATTTTTAGATTACTATTTTCAATATGTGACATTGCAGCCTAACGATAAATGTGAGCTTCTTCAGAAATTCCTAACTTTTCTTTCTGTATTTTGCTTGTTTGGTTCTAAACACTGAAATCTCATTTTGAGCAGATTATTGGTACTTCTCATACACAGTTTTGCATTTCTCACATATGTTGTTTGTCTCATTTCCATTGCACATTCCAATTTGGCATTTCTTTCACTTTTTTTATTTTTCCAATTGTACTGCAGCTTCTTTCTTTAGTTGGATTTTCTTCTTCTGTACTTATCTCTATTGTTTTCTGTTCATGAGTTTATTTTCCAGCTGAAGAATGAACATTTTCTTCTTCATGTTATTTGTAATTACTTGAAGTAGACGATCTACGCAGTTATTGCTGCCGTGTGCAGGATATTGTAAAAGATATACATGGGTTATCTCCCACAAGCAATCATATCTGAATATTTATGAATAATTTAATGAACAATTTTCACACAATAATTTTTGTCATTGTCGAAAGTAATGGTTTATGGTTTCTTCTTTCCTTCTTCACTCACTGGTACTTCAAGATATAGCATGCCAAGAATAATAAATTCTTATCCTTCTACACTTGGTACTCTGTCAAGATGTATTCTGGATCATCTGTCTCTTTTAAGTTGATTGTGGAATGTAAGACGGAATGTTCTTCCATGTAGTGGGGTATTTCTTGTTGACTTCTATTCATTGTTTCCACTTCTTTTCTAGTTTTGATCACTAGTACCCATATCTACATCTACATACATACTCTGCAAGCCACCATACAGGAGTGACAAAGGATACCCTCTATCACTACTAGTCATTTTGTTTCCTGTTCCATTCACAAATAAATCAAGGGAAAAATGACTGAAAAGCCAGAATGCAGATCGACAGACTACCAAGTGAAGAAGACTGTCTAGAATGAAATTTTCCCTCTACAGCAGAGTGTGCACTGATATGAAACTTCCTGGCAGATTGAAACTGTGTGCTGGACCGAGACTCGAACTGGCGGAATTAAAGCTGTGAGGATGGGGCATGAGTAGTCCTTGGGTGGCTCAGTTGGTAGAGAACTTGCCCGCAGAAGGCAAAGGTCCCGAGTTTTAGTCTTGGTCCGGCACACAGGTTTAATCTGCCAGGAAGTTTCAATAAGAATGTCATTACTCTCAGCACACTACATCTTGAAGTATCAGTGAGTGAAGAATGAAAGACCATTCTCTTATCTTATCTCCATGGTCCTAACGTGAAATATCTGTTGGTCTTAATAGAATTGCCCTGCAGTCAGCTTCAAATGCCGGTTCTCTAAATTTTCTCAACAGTGTCCCTCAAACAAGATGTCAAATTTCCTGCATGAATTCCCATTTGAGCTCCCAAAGCATCGCTATGATATTTTCATGTTGTTTGAACCTACTAGTAACAAATTTAGGAGACCACCTCTCAATTTCTTTGATACCTTCCTTTAATCCTACCTGGTACAGATCCCAAACACTTGAGCAGTACTCAAGAATAGGTTGCACTAGTGCCCTATATGCAGTCTCCTCTACAGATGAACCACACTTTCCCAAGATTCTCCCAATTAGCCTGAGTTGACCATTCCCTTTCCCTACCACAATCCTCACATGCTCATTCTATTTCATATCACTTTGCAACATTACACTCAGATATTTAGATGATGTGACTGTGTCAAGCAGAACACTACTAATGCTGTATCTGAACATTACAGATTTGTTTTTCCTAGTCATCTGCATTCACTTATATTTTTCTACATTTAGAACTAGCTGCCATTCATCACACCAACTATAAATTTCGTCTAAATCATCTTGTATCCTCCTAAATCACTCAACTTTTACATCTTTCCATACACCACAGCACCATCAGCGAACTACTGCAGATTGCTGCCCACCTGTCCGCCAGATTATTTATATACACAGAAAATAATAGCAGTCCTATCACAATTGCAGTATGAAATACTACTTTGGGGTAACTCAGTGAGTTCAGATACCAGCTTCAAGTGGCAGAAGAAACTAGTTAGATGTATATTAGGTCTAGCACGAAGGTAAAGCTGCAAAAACACTTTAACACACTCAAGATAATGACACTGTGTAGTGCATAGATCAACAATTGTTTAATATATGGTAAAGAAAACATAAGCAATTTTAACTTAAGATTGCAAGTCCATGTCCATAATACTCAAAATAATAGTAACCTAGATCTTCCATACTCAAGACTGACATACACACATAAGAGCCATAGGTGCCTATGCATCAAATTCTTTAAGAAACTCCCAAAGACAGTGAGCAATCTACCATATTCATGGTATAGGAATCCATAGCAGATGAACAAATATTCATATCTATACATTTTATATTATTTAATTTTTGCCGGCCGGTGTGGCCATGTGGTTCTAGGCGCTTCAGTCTGGAACTGCGTGGCTGCTACGGTCGCAGGTTCAAATCCTGCCTTGGGCATGGATGTGTGTGATGTCCTTAGGTTAGTTAGGTTTAAGTAGTTCTAAGTTCTAGGGGACTGATGACCACAGATGTTAAGTCCCATAGCGCTCAGATCCATTTTTTTATTTTATTCTTACTTGTTGGTTGTATGAAAACAAATTAAAATTTCATTCGCAAATGCAAAAATCTTTATTGTGGAGTAAAATACTATATACATCAATAAAACTGTTCAATCTGTAGAAATAAAAACTTATTTTATTACCCATGTGATCTTTCGAATCTTAGTTCCAAATTTTTATTGTCAATACTAGCATTTTCATGCAATTAGTAATAAAAAGTGGTTAAATATTTGTTGATTTACATTTCTATTTGTTAATCAGTGTTGTTGTTGTTGTGGTCTTCAGTCCAGAGACTGGTTTTATGCAGCTCTCCATGCTACTCTATCCTGTGCAAGGTTCTTCATCTCCCAGTACTTACTGCAACCTACATCCCACTGAATCTGTTTAGTGTATTCATGTCTTGGTCTTCCTCTACGATGTTTACCCTCCATGCTGCCCTCCAATACTAAATTGGTGATCCCTTGAAGCCTCAGAATATGCCCCACCAACAGATCCCTTCTTCTAGTCAAGTTGTGCCACAAATTTCTTTTCTCTCCAATTCTATTCAATACCTCCTCAATAGTTATGTGATCTACCCATCTAATCTGGGGCATTCTTCTGTAGCATCACATTTCAAAAGCTTCTATTCTCTTCCTGTCCAAACTATTTATTGTCCATGTTTCACTTCCATACATGGCTACAGTCCATACAAATACTTTCAGAAACGACTTCCTGAAACTTAAATCTATACTCGATGTTAACAAATTTCTCTTCTTCAGAAATGTTTTCCTTGCCATTGCCAGTCTACATTTTGTATCCTCTCTACTTCAACCATCATCAATTATTTTGCTCCCCAAATAGCAATACTCATTTACTACTTTAAACGTCCCATTTCCTAACCCAATTCCCGTAGCAACACCCGATTTAATTCACTTACATTCCATTATTCTCGTTTTGCTTTTGTTGATGTTCATCTTATAGCCTCCTTTCAAGACCATGTCCATTTTGTTCAGCTGCTGTTCCAAGTCCTTTGCTGTCTCTGACAGAATTACAATGTCATCGGCGAACCTCAAAGTTTTTGTTTCTTCTCCGTGGATTTTAATTCCTACTCCAAATTTTCTTTTGTTTCCTTTACTGCTTGCTCAATATACAGACTGAATAACATCGGGGAAAGGCTACAACCCTGTCTCACTCCCTTCCCAACCACTGCTTCCCTTTCATGTCCCTCAACTCATATAACTGCCATCTGGTTTCTGTACAAATTGTAAATAGCCTTTCGCTCCCTGTATTTTACCCCTGCCACCATCAGAATTTGAAAGAGAGTATTCCAGTCAACATTGTCAAAAGCTTTCTCTAAATATGGAGCTGAAATATAAGTATTAAAAAATTGGAATCTTACTACCAACATTCAAACAAGTGACTTTATGATTGTGAGTCTTTCACAACTTTTGGCAGTCAGGACTGATTTTGCATTGTTCGGGTGCATAAAAAACATAAAAAAGCAAAATGGGAAATTAGAAAAAGATAGATCAATAACAAAACTAAAAAAAGAAAATATGTAAGTTTGAGTAGGTTTTATGCTCAGAGGGTTCTGTATAAAATTATTTATGTATATAGATAGTAATAATAATTTCATGTAGCTTAATGCCTTTATAACAGATGCTACTTCATTTGAGTTGTGTGTCCCTAACCTACCCTGGTTATTAATTTTTCATTTATTTATTTATTTTTCCTGATCTGTTTAGGGTCACCAGGCCCTCTGTTACATTGGACCAGGGATTCACACGTACAGTACCTATTTTAATCATAGTTACATAAAACATAACACTTTTAATGGCAAACAGTATTAAAATGGGTAGAGTGTCTGTAGTTGCACCGAGCAAGATGGCGCAGTGGCTAGCACACTGGACTCGCATTCGGGAGGACGACGGTTCAATCCCGCGTCCGGCCATCCTGATTTAGGTTTTCCGTGATTTCCCTAAATCGCTCCAGGCAAATGCCGGGATGGTTCCTCTGAAAGGGCACGGCCGACTTCCTTCCCTAATCCGATGAGACCGATGACCTCGCTGTTTGGTCTCTTTCCCCAAACAATCCAATCCAATCTGTAGTTGCAATGTGAATAAATAATACTGGCAGTGAGCTAATAAAGTTAATACTGGCGGTAGTTTTACTACTGCTGCCACTAACGGTGATAATAGTAATAGTAATCAGAATAATGACAATAACAGTGACAATAATGATAGTGGCAGATATAAAAAGAATTCATATGTGTCAAAAACACATGTTTTCTGATATAGTGAGTTCAGGGAAAGGAAATTTAAGGAGACTGCACCAGCTAAGAATAATGGGCAATCAGGAAGATCCAGTAGGAAAGAAGAATATACAGGGTAACAACTGTGCATAGGGACAATGATGAGCATTGATGTTGCTTCAGTAGCTATTTCATTAGCTATCCTCTAAAGATAAATACATTATTCAGTTCTCTAATATAATGCAGGAGATTACTACAGTCAAGTTCCTGTTACTGAGAAGGACTTTGAGAAAGTGGCTGAATGATGGAGTGGGGCAAAAGGGAGTTGCTTTGATGGAAATAAGTGTTTCTGCTATGTTGTTCAGACAAGAGTATTAAGGCTGAGGAGAGATATGAGGAACTGTGTTCATTGGTAAGACAGCAGAGAAGACACAAGGTATGGAAATCTTTGAACTTGTCTGCACACTGCAGAATAACTGTGCATATGATGGTGAAATATGTTCAAGGAGTCAGACATCATAGATATACCAAACACAGGCATTCATAACCAGTTCCAGGTTCCATGAGTTTTTCTGAGACAGTCTTTGCAGGATAATATTAATGTAAGCAATAACTGGAAGTATAAGTGTTTGTACAAGTTCCTTTTTCAGGTCAAAAGGGAAGAGCTTTTTATATTTTTGTAGGACATTGAGAGATGCTGATTCCTTCTTACACACTGCAGTTAAGTACTCAGTTCAATTTACATTTTCATTTGTTATTACCCCTAGACTCTTTTCTTAAGAGGAAAAGTTGATATTTGTCCCATCTAGGGCTAAAGATGGTAGGAAATCCTGTTAATTTGGGCTAATGAGCCCAGAATGGCCAACCAGTACTGCTTTGGTTTTGGATGGGTTGAGATTAACACTATACTTTGCACCTATTTGATAGTGCACACAGTTTGGTACTGATATTCTTGATATCACTCTTCTAATTTTTTGATTTTGCTCTTAGATACAACTGGAGGTCATTTGCATAATGTGGCATTTGTAGTAGGACAAAACTAATGACATTTCATTGACATACAAAAAAAAGAGTATAGGACCTAATATTGAACCCTGGGGGCACTTGACACTACCTCCATCCATTGTGACTTTATGGTGCAGGATATGATGCTTTGCTAACAAAACATCAGATATGAGTGAAAACATTGCGTGCACTTTGTGAGAAATTCAGGCTGCTGAGTTTGGCAAGTAAAAACTCGATGTCGACAGTCTCAAAGGCTTTGTTGATGTCTTAAGAAGCACATGGCAGTCGCCTCTTGTCCATCGATGGCAAGTTTCCTGTCACCTGTTACCTTTGTTAAGATGATGTGCTGTGATGTGTACAGAAATCTGATTGGTATTTTTCTAGTACGTTGTTTCTGGTTAGGTACTTTATTAGCTTATCATTGACTATGTATTCTAAGGCCTTGAACAATGAAGGAAGAACACTTTTAAGGCAGTAATCAGGGGATGCTCTGACAACATACTTTTTAGGTTGTGGCCAATTAGTCCACTTCCAGGTCTCAGCGATGACATATGCAGTTAAGGAGCGGCCGAAGGTATCTGCTTTAGTGGACAGTAGTGGGTCGATAATAAGCTTCATCATTTGGACTGTAATGCTGTCATGTCAAGTAGATGCTGATCTAATGCACATGATGGCTTTGTTGACAGCAATGCAAGTAACATGCTTTAGATAGAAATTTTGATGGCTGCAGTTGTTTATCCCCATGAAGTAATCAATGAGTCTGTTTCATTTATGGTTCAGTTGTGGTTGTAGGTAATGTGAAGTACCAGTTCAGTTATTCACCTGGGACAATGGGATCAGATGCTGCTTTTACTTTGCCTATACCAAGATCACACAAGCTTTTCCGTAGGACAGCTGGTCTGTTTTTGTTGATGTTTAATGTACAGGCATGCCTGAGTTTAGCGTTTCTCACAGCTTGGCTGATGCCACACTTCTGCTTGTAAGCAATATGATTTTCATACATGGGGCACAGTTTGTATGCCCAATATGCAGAATCTCTGAGATTCATGAGCTGTTTTAGTTCTTCAGTTAGCCAAGGTGCAGGTCCTTCTTACTTTCCCAGTCTTTAGGGGAGCATATTTGTCATATAGTTGAGTATTCACAAAGTTTTTCCTTTATGTCCGAGAAGGAAACAGAAAATGTCTGACAAACTATTTCTTGTGCCACAGTTGCAAGTTCAGGTAAGTTAATACATTTGAAGTCTCGGTATGCAGTCAATTGTGGTTCTTTCTGAAGCATCGTAGCGAGTTCATCATGAAAATAATGTCATGGGTAGACATGCTAGGTGCAGATATTTGAGAGGTATGTTTGGGGATTTCACTGCAAATATTTCTATGAGAGTGTTACTACTGCTTGTATAATGGGCAAGAGCAAGCTGAAGTAGCAACATGTTTGAAGAAGAAAGCTTGAATTTCACACAGGAATGACTAATGTATAGAAAATTTAGGTTAGTGTCACCAGCTATAATTATACACTCCTATGTCAATTCAATACTTGAAAGAGCAGTTTCGAAGCAGACAAACCCCATAATTTAGGAGGTTTGTAGAGAATACATATCAGACATTTTCTGTTAACCGACCTGATCACTATGAATATACACTCTTAAGACAAGAAAAAAAGGATGCACCGCAAAGAAATTATCTGAATGGGATGGAAATCCGTAAATGTGATGTACAGACATACAAATGGTTACCATTTCAAAAAATTTGGCTGGTTTATTCTAGAGAAAGAGCTTCACAAATTGTACAAATCAGTAATGCATTGCTCCAACTCTGGCTCTTATGCAAGCAATTATTCAGCTTGGCACTGATTTCTAGAGTTGTTGGAAGTCCTGGGGGATATCATGCCAAGTTCTGTCCATTTGATGCATTAGATAGTCAAAATCTATGCCCATAATGCTCTAAACCTTCTCAATTGGGGAGACACTGAGCGACCTTGCTGGCTAAGGTGGGGTTTCGCAAGCACAAAGAGTAGCAGTAGAAATTCGCTGTGTGGGCAGGCATTATCTTGCTGAAATGTAAGCCCAGGATGGCTTGCCATGAAGGGCAGCAAAACTAGGCATAGAATATAGTCAACGTACCACAATGTTGTAAGGGTGCTGCAGATGAAAACCAAAGGAATCTTGCTATGAAAAGAAATGACCCCCCCCCCACCAGATCATCATTCCTGGTTTGGTGGACCATATGGTAGGAGAAGTCAGGTGGGTATAACATGGTTGTATGGGGCATCTCCCAGCAGATTTCAGCCTGGAATCTTATTGACTGGAGAACTGTATTCAGTGACGAGTCTCACTTCACACTGACCCCCAATGATATGCGCTTGCCTAACCCTATTTTGCCCACAAAGGTCACCAGATGTCTCTCCAGTTGAGAAAATTTGGAGCGTTATGGACAGGACCATGCACCCAGCTCAGTACTTTGACGATGTAATGTGTTATTTGGACAGAATTTGGCACGATATCCCTCAGGAGGGCATCCGACAAGTCTATTAACCAATACCAAGCCGAATAACTGCTTGCATAAGGGCCAGTGCGTTATTGACTTGTTTAATTTGTGAAGCTCTTCCTATGGAATAAATCACCTTATTTTTCTGAAGTTTGTAATCACTTGTTGTCTGTACATGTACTTCACCTAATGACATTTCCATCCCATTTGGAAAATTCCCTTATGGTGTGTCTCTTTTTGTCTTGGACTGTATATTCCACTTGTTTATCTCCATTATTGTTGGATGTGTATAGCACAGTAAGTGATACATCGGACCCTATTGTCGCCTCTACTCCACCCCAATTCCCCCCCCCCCCCTCCCCCCCAAAATCTGTTACATATATTGTGTCTTACAAAGATCTTGCCGTCTAGATTTACTGAACTTGTGGGAATGCTTGGTTTGAGCCAGATCTGTGACAGAAGTATTACATAAATGCCTATGTCATGACATACAGGGTGTCCGAAAAGTCTTTCCCTGATTACATAAATTGATAACTCAGGCTAGAAGTAAGATACAAATATGAAACTAGTGTCTAATTGTTTACAAACTATCGAAGTTTTTTTCACACATCAGTAAACTTCCACATGAGCACCCTTGGTAGCACGCAGCACATCTAGGCGATATTCAATTTCCGTCCCCACATTAGCCAACTTTACTGGAGGGATCGATTCAACGACTGTGGTTATCCGTTGCCGCAGTGTTTCAAGATCTGGTACACGTGTTTGGTAGACCTCGTCCTTGACATAACCCCATAAAAAAAGGTTAGTGGGGTTATGTCAGGAGAGCGTGGAGACCAAACCGTTGGCCCATCACGACCAATCCATTGCCCAGGAAAGGTCATATCGAGACAGGCACGGATGTCCAAACCCAGATGAGGCGTTGCACCGTCTTGCTGAAACAAGACATCAGGGTGATACTGAAGCAGCTGAGGAACAGTATACAGTTGCAACATGTCCAGATACACTGCAGATGTGATGATAGCCTCAGCAAAGAAGAATGGCTCGATAATTCGATCGTACAATAGTGCGCATCAAACATTCACTTTTGGACTGCCTCTGGTGCACTCCATGACCTCGCCAGGGGGTTTTGAAGCCCAAATGCTCACATTATGGCGATTCCTTACTCCACTGACAAAAAAGGTCGCTCCGTCAGAAAAGGCAATTCGTCTGAGATAACCATCATCATCCTCAATACGTGATAGCATTTTGACCGCAATGTCATATCGACGTGTACTGTCATTGGGCAACAAGGCCTGAACGATTTGCGCTTTGTATGCACGAAACAATAAACGTTTGTGTAAAATGCCATGGAGAGAGCTTTTTGGCGTCTGTAATTCACGTGAGGCCCTGCGCACCGATTTCTTCGGACTTCGCAGAAAAGACTGCCTTACAGCTTCCACCCTGTCTGCTGAGGTTCTTGGTCGACCAGACCTCGGAAGGTCAGCAACCGATCCTGTGTTCTTGAACTTCTCATACCAGGCTTTAATGCTCTTGACATCAGGTGGATTCCTTCCAAATGTTGTCTGGAAGTATCTCTGCACTGTGGTTGGTGATCGTGTCTCATGGTACCACAGGACACACTGTGCCTTCTCCTGATTGGTTAACATGGCTTCTTGGGCACTGCACCTCATCCACTACTTACGTACTGTGAACCTAAAACAAAAAAAACTTTGATAGTTGTAAACAATTCGACACAAGTTTCATATTTGTATCTTACTTCTAGCCTGAGTTATCAGTTTATCTAATCAGGGAAAGTCTTTTCGGACACCCTGTACATGACAGTACTTGTCGATATGAGCTGGCAGAGACTGGACTTCTGAATGTGCAATTTGGAGATTGGTACATTAGGTGGAAAGCTCACAAGGTTGCCACTGCTGGACATTAGCAACTCGGGATCAGCAGTGGCGAGGGGTCAAGTGCGGTGAAGTAGGTGAGTATAGGTTTTCGGAAGTGAAAACGGCAGGTATCTTCAGGGAGGAGGGAGATTTTGTGGGCAAGGACAGCGAACTTTGCTGTGTTTGTTAAACAGATGACTGGTGACAGGAAAAGAAACTAGCTAAACAGAGCTATAATAAATTGTGCGCAACAACACAGCAAGCAAGATAAACAGCATACAACAGAGTGTACTATTTATGCCACTAATGATGAGTAACAACAGTAATATGATGACAAATTACTAAATGAAATCGCAGGTTCGAATCCTGCCTCGGGCATGGATGTGTGTGATGTCCTTAAGTTAGTTAGGTTTAATTAGTTCTAAGTTCTAGGCCACTGATGACCTCAGAAGTTAAGTCGCATAGTGGTCAGAGCCATTTGAACTAAATGAAAATGGAAGTAAGGCTAATTTACTTCAGTAACTGACAAAGTAAATAAGAGACAATAAAAACAGGAATTAGTAATGAAGTAAAACAAAACAGTTAACATATTAGTTACATTATAGTTAACTACAGTATAATCTACAACAACAGTATAAACACACAAACTAGAGCCAGTTCATCTTATTTCCCGACATAATCTCCATAAAGTACACACTTAAAGTAGTATATGAGTTTTGATATTTGGGAAGCAAAACAACTGATGTCGGTTAAGTAGGGGGAATATAAAATGTAGAGTGGAAATGGCAAGAAAGGCGTTTCTGAAGAAGAATTTGTTTACATAAAGTATAGATTCAAGTACCAGGAAGTCCTTTCTGAAGGCATTTGTATGGAAGTGAAACATAAAAACAGTTTAGACAAGAAGAGAATAGAAGCTTTTGCCATGTGCTGCTACAGAATTATGCTTAAGATTAGATGGATAGATCAGGTAACTAAGGAATAGAATTGGGGAGAAGAACTTTGTGGTACAACCTGACTAGAAGAAGGGATCGGTTGGTAGGACACATCCTGAGGCATCAAGGGATCACTAATTTAGTGCTGGAACGAAGCGTGGGGGATAAAAATCGTAGAGGAGACAAAGACATGAATACAGTAAGCAGATTCAGAAGGATTTAGGTTGCAGTAGTTGCTCAGACATGAAGTAGCTTGCACAGGATAGAGTAGCGTGAAGAGCTGCATCAGACCAGTCTTAGGACTGCAGACCACAGCAACAGTCTCCTTTGAGCGATATAAACTTGGTGAAGCGAACCTCCAGCTATTTTATCCCATCGCAAAAGTAGGTTCTGTAAAACTCTTCAAAATACTCATTGACTCTATTAGTTCCTCATTTGATGAAAATTTCTTCCCAGAAAGCTGAAGCTTCAAGTTAGGAAACAGTAAGAAGTCACTTAAAGCTAAGTTTGGTGAATACAGTGGATGAAGAACCAACTCAAAACCCAGTTCATGCACATTTGCCACTGTCACCGCTGATGTGTGGGATGGTGCATTTTCCTTGTAAAGGAGCACTTTTTTGCATGCCAACCTTGGCCTTTCTTTAGCGATTCGGAAATGAAGCGTAATGGGGTCCAGTTATGGTTCTGCCTTTTTCCGAATAATGTGTAAGGATTATTCTTTGGGATCCCAAACAATCAGTGGTCATCATCTCATCAGGTGACAAAATGGTTTTTGCCTTAGCGTACTTTCACCAGCCTGTGTCCATTTTTTTGACTGCTGTTTTGGCTGTGGTGTGTTATGATAGATCAGGTTTCATCAACAGTCACAAATCGGCTCAAAACGTCTTGCAGATTGCGATTAAATATCATCAGATATCGTGTCGAAATGTTGTGTTGGGTGCGCTTTTGGTCGACTGTGAGCAATTGTGGCACCCACCTTGCACACAGCTTCATAGCCAATTCTCCTGGCATGTATTATGCACTCGCTCAAGTTGCAATGCCTAAAGCTTCAGCCACGAATTTTTGTTCGATGGTCTTGCATTACCATACCATAGATTTTGTAAATGGTTTCCTTTGTGGTGACCTCAATTGGACGGTTGGAGCGCACTTCATCTTTGGTGCTTGACTGGCCAATTTTAAATTCACTAACTCAGAAGTAAATTGTCCTCAATTATGGTGCAGAGTCCACGTGTACTTATCCATTTATGTTTTTATTTGTGTGGCTGTCCAACCATTCAAATGAAAATATTCGATAAGAGCAAGAAACTCCGTTTTTTCCATTTTCAATCGCTGACGACGCACTGACCAATTCACATGTCTGTCAACAATGAAGCATATGCTGTTGAGATTCTTTATACGATTCTTGGAATAATCATGCTTACCAACCATGAAGATGCAACAAAAATGTTCTATTTTTTCGTGGAAATTCACCAGACTTATCAAAAGACTCTCGTAGTTCTCCATTTTCTGGTACATTTCTTTCAACTTATAGTTTGATTCACTTAGTACTACTATATCATCTGCATATGCGAGACAGTTGGGACCACTATCCGTCTGTATAACCGTCTATTCCTGTTGCCTACAACCCCTTATCAGCATGTCTAACATGATATTGAACAGAACACACGAAAGAGCATCCCCTTCTCTGAGACCTAGCACAGTCTCGAATGTTTCTGATGTGACCCCTGAAAATGCACTGCTGCCCTTGACCCATCCATACAAGTCTGCACCACTCTCGTTAACTTCTCAGGGAATCTAAAGTCAGGCAGTGCTTTGCATAGGCTATTCCTGTGGATGCTGTCGTATGCACATTGAAGATCTACGAACAGACTAGCTTTTTAATGATTTTTAGTCATCAAGCCATTATTCTTCTGACTGCTCTGACACAACCCGTCACGAATTCCTCTTCTATGCCAACCTCTTTATTTTAGAGTAGCACTTGCAGCCCACATCCTCAATTATTTGCTGGATATATTCCAATCTTTGTTTTTCTCTACAGTTGTACCATGATGGATGGAGAAAATAACACAAAACGCACACTAGCACTAGCAAAAGTGAATTCCTGGCCAAGAGAAGTCTGTTAGTATCAACCATAGGCCCTAATTTGATGAAGAAATTTCTGAGAATGCGCGTCTGGAGACAGCGTTGTATGGTCGTGAAACATGGCCTGTGGGAAAACTCGAAGAGAAGAGAACCGAAGAATTTGAGATGTAGTGATATAGAGGAATGTTGAAAATTAGGTAGACTGATATCGTAAGGAATGAGGAGGTTCTCTGCAGGGTCATTGAGGAAAGGAATGTATGGAAAGCACTAACAAAAAGAAGCGACAGTATGGTATGATATCTGTTAAAACATCAGGAAATTCCGATTGATTGTTATCTATCCCTTCTGCGTTATTTGATTGTAAATCTTACAAATCTGTTTTAAATTCTGATTCTAATACTGGGTCCCCTATCTCTTGCTTATTGACTGCTGTTTCTTCGTCTGTCACGACATCAGACGAAGTCTCCCATCCCCACCCACTCCCTCATGTAGAGGCATTTAGTGTTATCTTTCCACCTGTCTTTTCTGCATTTAACAGTGGAATTTCCATTGCACTCTTAATTTTACCGACTTTTCTTTTAGTCTCACCAAAGTTTGTTTTGACTTTTCTGTATGTGCTGAGTCAGACCTTCTGACAGTCATTTCTTTTTCGATTTCTTCACATTTTTCATGTTGCCTTTTCACCATAAATCCCTTGCACATCCTCTTTATTTCATTCCCCACTGACTTGTAGATTGATGGAAAATATCGTAATTTCAAAAGTAATTAATGTAGACTAACGAAGTTTCGAGAATATGCTTGTCTAGCTCGCAAATTTAAGTGATTAACACCGCAAGATCAGAGGTTAATGTAAGGGTGAGATACGTCATTGCAAATACGAAATGCTGGTACATTAATAACTGGTGTAACCGCTAGAATGCTTAACGCAAGCATGAAACGTGCATGCATTGTTTTACAAGTGCCGGATATTAATTTGTGGGGTTGAGTTCCATGCCTGTTGCACTTCGTCAGTACAGGGATGGTTGGTGCTGGTTGCGGATGATGCTGGAGTTGTCATCCGATGATGTCCTGTATGTTCTCGATTGGAGACCAATCTATGATCGAGCAGGCCAAGGCAACATGTCGACGCTCTGTAGATGTTGGGTTACAACAGCTGTGGGTGGACGAGCGTTATCCTTTTGGAAAACACATCCAGGAATTCAGCACAAAATGTTAAATCACTAGACTGACGTACAGTTTTGCAGTCACATTGCGTGGGGTGACAACGAGAGCGATCCTGCTGTTATGCGAAATCGCATGCCTGACCATACCTCCAGGTATAGATCCAGTGTGTCTAGTATGTGGACAGGTTGGCTGCAGGCCCTGTACTGGCCACCTTCTATCCAACATATGGCCATCAGTGGCACCGATGCACAACCACCTTTCATCAGTAAACACGGCAGACTTCCGCCTTGCCCCTCAATGGGCTCTAACTTCACACCTCTGAAGTCGCAAAAGGCGGTGGTTTAGGGTCAGTGGAATGCACGCTACATGGCATCTGGCTCAGAGCTGTCCTTGAAGTAACCGATTTGTAACAGTTTGTTGTGTCACCGTCGTGCCAACGGCTGCTCGCAGTACAATGCGCCACAGCCATACGCCAAACACGATGGTCTTCCCTCCCGGAAATGCCATGTGGAGCACAGTCTTCTTGGGACTGTACATTCTCGTGGCCACTGCCAACAATCTTGTACAGTGGCTACATGCCTGCCAAGTCTTTCTGCAATATCACAGAAGAAAATCCCGCTTGTTGTAGCCGTATTACATGACATCGTTCACCCTGAGTGAGGTGTTGATAATGGCGTCTTTGTCGCCTTAAAAGCATTCATCAACTAACCACATCCAATCTCAAAGGTTACACCATAACAGAGTGTATTTAAAGCAGAGCTCATTTGCATCGTCATAGTGCTACTAATAGCACCACTCTTATGCGACTGGTGCGAAATTTGATTAGATATTTTCTTTTACATGTAGAAACACACCTACCAACTTTCGTTTGTGTTACACAATTTCTTCTTGTTGAGATTTTTTCCCATCAGTGTATTTATGTGCTCGACACTAATTAAATATGTTGCTCCATAGTAGTAAGTGGGTAGGTTGAGCGCACTCATAGATAATCATGTGTAACTGGCTCAGTTTCTGGCGAACCCCGAGGGGTGAGCCAGAAAGTGAGCCAGTTAAGGAAGATTATCTGTGAGCAAGCCCAACGCAGGAAGATTATCTGTGAGCAAGATCAACGCAGGAAGATTATCGGCGAGCAAGCTCAACGCACCCACTTACTACCCACCCGCAAATGAAAACTCGATGAGCCCCAAAAGGCCTGCCGAAAAGCTGCCCAGATCATGAAAAACCGCAAAACATTCCCTACTGAACACCTTCCACTCAGTGATCACTGAGCTTCAGGCTTCTGCCCTCTGTACGTCACCTCAGCACGGAGTCCCATCTCTGACTCAACAAAACCAGTCCATTATTCGGGCTGAAACACGCCACCCGCCTATGGATGGCAATATGTCGAACAGAAGCGAGGATAGAAAATGTTCTATCAAATAGCTAGCTCTCCGCAAGCCACTGATGCTTGATGACTCCATGAGATAATGGGCAAAATACTTCAGTTTACATAGTCGGTTACGAGGTTTGGCAGAGTAAAGAGGCTCGAAGATTGTATATATAGTTGGTATTTGAGAGACAAAGTTGGTACGAGAGCAAAAACTGTCATGATCATTAAAATCGATTTTAATCACTTAGAAATTATAGGAAACTATTTTAATTCAGCGACTGCTGAAAGACAAGTGTAGCTGGGAGTGACAGAGATAAGGAAGCTATCTGAAGGCTGCACTAGTTGCTTTATAACAGTCTTCTGTTTCCGCTAGCGGCCATTGGAGTTGGCGATCTCATACGGGCAAGACTTACGCAATTTCCCGCGCATCAGCGGCCAGCGGCTATCGATACTTCACTACAAATTTTCAATCAAAATTCTATGTTGCGAATCATATGTGAAATTCTTTTTATCATACATTACCACATACATAAGCGTATCATTCGGAATTTTATTATTAAAAGTGGCAGCTAATTGCATAATTGCATTGTAGTTTTCTGTGTAGCTAACACATTCATTCTCCTAGACATATTTGTGACGTAGATAGGATAATTTTCAATAAAGCTGAACGGACCCACATTAACATCATTATTCAATTGTGTAGTTCTCTTAAAATCTAGGAAAGCATCATATGCTTTTAGACAGTTATTTGGTGGTTCTAGATTACACATTTCTTAAGGAAAAACTTCATTTTTTCCATTATTAATATACATATTCTGTAATTTAACATGATCGAATAAGGAAGAGTCAACTAACTGGTTATTTTTGTTATTTGTCTGGAAAACAATGAATAAGGCATACCAAATTCTGCAGAGTTATAGAAATTTGTAACATCTAACTCAAAATTTCTCTTTTCATTTAAATCCAGCAATCCCTACAGTTTGTGGTTCAAAGGCGGATATGGGAATTTTCGGATTTTTGTCTATTTTGTTCTAATTCAAGTGAATATTGTGGTTCCAATTTAACCACAGGAACACGAATTTCCATCAATTCTATGACAATTTTACCCTCCTTTGGAAGTGTTGTCACATCTTCAACTCTTACTTCGGTGCGATCTGCCCATTGAAGAATAGAATCTCCGGCACTCAATGACCATGTAAAAGTTACTGTTAAATCTCCTTCCCATATCGTTTCTTTATAATCTTTAAAAAATCCGCCACATAATTCTTACTGGTAAAGCACTTCATTTTTCTTACTTTTTATGTTTCCATTATTAAGAATATGTCCTTCCATGGTTAGCTCATTGGCTAGAATCATAGTCAGTCGAATAAGAGCTGCTGAAGAAATAAATGGAAATTTCACCCTAGACAAAATATTCTTTCCTTTCTTTATGGTGATAACATCGAACAGTTTTGCTTCATAATTATCGATTAATTTGTTATTGGATTTTCCATCATAAGTCGGATAATCTGTACCATTGATTCCAATAATACTGAAGTTTATGTATAATTGCGCATGATTAGGACGAACCCAACCATCTCCAATATTTTTCTTGTTGGGGAGATTCAAATTAGTTTTAGTCTTCTCATTCACATGGAATGAGTAAAACTGATAACTGTCGACTTTGTTCATGATTTATATATGAACAAAAACTACTAGGAAATTTCTAAAATAACTGTTACACAAGCCCCGTTAAATTCAATGAAATTATCATTTTCATCGGTTATAGTAATTTCTAAATATTGAATTGGATTGAAAATTGGAATATTTATGGGATAATGCAGTTCCTGAATTATTGGCCCACCAAATTCTGCATTAGGCTTAAATGAAACAATTATATTAGTTTCTCTGCTTATTATGCTTTACAAACATCCCATCAGCAAGATTGAAATTTATATTGATCAGTTCAAAAGGAATAATTTTGGGGACATCCTTAGGTATAGCCTTTCCATTAGTCTCAACAGTTTGGTTACTAAAACCAAGCATACTTGCAACACTATCTTTTATATCTATATACAATTTTACATCGCTCTCAATAGCAATTCTGTTTAAAATTTCATCTGCTTAAATGTGAATATTAGGCTCTTTCGAATGAATATTTTTTTCTATGTTGTTCAAATTATACTGACCAATTGGAATTTCTATAGTTTCTCCATCGCAGTAAAGTTCACTTCTTGATGTAATATTTGGAGTTAGAAAAGCTGAGTAAAAACCAACTGATGCAACATTACTAAAGCTGTCTTTTATAGGTACAGTCAATCGTTTTTTGAGAACAGATGACTTACCACTCAGTTGAAATAATCTACTAATTTACTATTAAAAAATTATTTAATTAAATGAAGACTTATTGGGAGCCAAAAGTAAGAATTCCTGAAAAGAAGTCAAAAAATCAACATGGTAAACTTTTACCAAATTCAGTCTGATATTCCGTAATTGGATTGAGCGGATGTGGAAAAACAACATTAATGACTGACAGTTATATTCTTGCACCAGGATGACTAACTTGGAATAAAATAAATCACTTGTATGTTTATTCAAAAAGTTTAGATCAGCCAAAATACTCGGAATTTATAAAAGGATGTGAAAAAATTAAAGATAAGATCGCCAAATTTATTGCAAATAGTGATGAAATTATTCCATTAGATCAATGTCAAGAAAACGCTGTTGTAGTTTTCGATTACTTCATTCTAGAAGATCAAGATATAGTTAGAGAATATTTCACTAGAGGAAGACATAAAGGAATAGATTGCTCTAACTTGGCTCAAACTTAATCAAAAATACCTACATTTAGTAAGAGATAATCTAAATTTTTTAAACATCTTTAGACAAGATGATACAAATTTAAATCACATTTACCATGAGTTTGTAGGAGGTGATTTGAACTTTGGAGAATTTAAAGAAATATGTAGTAAATGGAATGAACAGTTTGGTTCTATTACAATAGATATGACAAGAAAACAGAATGCTGGGAAGTTCAGAAATAAAATACAGCATATATAAATTTTTATGCTACATAAATGGACAGCTTGAAAAACGATATTGCATATCTATTAGACCACAGTGATAATGTTTTATCAGAACACATGAATGAATTAAAAGAAGCTCTTGATTATTTGGAAGCATTTGAAAATTTAGAAAAAAGTTAATTAATATTACACTAATTGCTCTTGGTCTGATAAATAAACTACAGGCAGTCTAGATACATGTGGTTGCTACTATTTCGAAACGTGTATAATGAGAAGGCATTATCTTACAAATTTTTATAAACAATAATGCTTTTCTTACTTTATTAAATGTTTTCAAAATATGACCTAGTGGTTGTTAGAAATACCAGACGAAATAGAAGAGTAAAGGAACAATTAAAAGAAGAGTTTAAAAATGGAAAAAACAGCCAATAACAGAGCATGAATAATATAAAAAAGAAGACCAACCAGTTATCGGTGCTACTGAACAAGTTAAACAAGGTATCGAGGGATTATGTGATAATGTTCTAAAAGCTATTGAAGAAAACAGAGAAGATGAACAGCAAATGATTCCATATCGCCATCATGAAGATTTTGGAGATTTCTAATTACTCGATTATATTCCTGGTCAATATGACTATACATTAAGTGAATCAGAAATTCAAGATGCATTGAATAAATATGAAAAAGAGAAAAAATCTAAAGAAGCTGTCAAAGGAAGAAAATAAATATAAGTGAAAGAATGCTAGAATACGTAAACCATAGTAAAGATACTACTTTTGAATTAAGGTCTGTTGGTGTCTTTAAATATATAGGAAGATCAGCAGTAACATTTGAAGGAGATAAATTAACATACGGTGAAAAGAGATGCGAAGGAACTGATGGCTTAATGAATCTTCTGACTAGAAAGAATATTACTATGGATGATATGGATCAGAAATTCGATTCAGTTGATTTATGAAATTATATTGATATATTGCATAGTACAGGAGCTATATATTCTGAAAATAACCCAAACAGAGTAAAAGCGAGCAGTGGAATCATATATAAAGGTTTGCTAAAAGAAATTGTTAATGACTATTTTCCAAAGTTAAAAAGACCAACTATAGATTCTTCAGAAATAAGTTCACCCAAGAAAAAAGGCGAAGGTTTAACAAAAAAAGTATGCAGAAAAACCAATAAGATATATTTGGATGGACGATGTCCATCAATTAATTGATAGATTAGCTGTGATACATGGGGAAGAATCAGCTGGAAATAAAAATTATCACAATGAAAAAGTTGGAATAATGGAAATGCTGACAAATAAACTTAATTTCATCGTCAACAATCCAAAAGGAATTCCATATCTGATTAGAATTTTGAATAATCTTCCTCATACTTTTTGAAAGAGCTAATAACATGGAAAAGGGTTAGTCAAATGGGTTGTAATTAATGTACCAAAGCCTGAGATGCAACTACTCGGCTATGAGTACTGTGGGCCATTCACTAAACTTGAAGAAATACTAGCGCGGGGTGATCTGGGAATTACTTCACTAGATAAGGCTTGAAAAAACATGATATTGCCTACAGAGATCATAAAGATTTTGTAAAAAGACATGAAGCTGATAAAGAACTTCAGCTAGCTGCAAAATAACGAATGCATGCAAGTTACGCTTCAACTGGTGGAAAAATAGCTGTAGTTACAGATATAATGTATGGAAAGAGAAAATT
Source organism: Schistocerca cancellata (assembly GCF_023864275.1). Taxonomy (NCBI): domain Eukaryota; kingdom Metazoa; phylum Arthropoda; class Insecta; order Orthoptera; family Acrididae; genus Schistocerca; species Schistocerca cancellata. The sequence continues at coordinate 130,316,639 of NC_064635.1, forward strand.
AGGAATGTACACAGGTACCGCTGGTTTAGGTGTGAATGACAATGGTTGGAGAGTTTAATCGACATTAAATTTTTAAGCTACATAAATAAATAGTTTTTTACTCCATTATACTTTGCTATCTAGTGGCAAAACTAAGCCAAAATCAATTAAATGCGATTGAACCATTTTTAACTGACGCACAAAAAAACAACGAGAAAAGAACTAGTGGTAATATACTCATTACACTGGGTATTCCTGTTGTGAAAAAGATTATTGAATATCTAACAAAAAAGAAGGAAGGCAAAGGTTTAACACAACACGAATGTGGATTTCTCCCGTTACTTTTGGCTGCATTACCATATCTAGCAACTATTGGTTCACTTGCTGGTGGATCTGCAGCAATCGCAAATCCAGTCATAAACAAGGAGAAAACCGATAATGAGCTAGAAGAACAAAAAAGACGTAATTTGCAAATGGAAAGGAGAGCTGGAACTGTGCCAGCTGGAGCTGGCTTAGACACTCAGTATGGACTGAAAAAAGCAAAAAAAAATCATTTAAATATTTAACAATCCTTTATCTAATTTCGATATAGAGGAATTAGTTAATCAATTAAAAATTAAACATTTTCGAGGTATTTATGTGATTGATGAATTGCCAAACGAAGTGAAAAATTTAGATACTTCTGCCATGTTGGCGCCCATTGGATCTGCTATTATAAGAATAAGGATAAAAAATTCGTTTTTGATTCATATGGGGGAAATATTCCCAAACAGTTCGTTAACTATTTGGGAAAACACGATATGTACTACAATAGCGAGAGAATTCATAATTTCTACGAAATACTTTGTGGTCATTTGTGTTTCTATGTTTTGGAGTTGTTATACAAAAAGTATAAGTTTAGTAATATTTTAGCTTTACTAAATGGACATTTTTGGAAACAACCTTGTTAAGGATTTTCAGTCATCAGAAGATTTTCAACCAAAAATTAATAATTTAATCACACAATTTCGGAAAGAATTAAAAAACATTTTTAAAGCAACAGAAAGTCAATTGATTTTAAAGGTAGAAGAAAAGTGGATATGAAAGATCCACTAAATGGTTATGATGCTGTTATCAAACAATACTTAGAAAAAGAACATGTTACAAAACCTGGACGCACAAGCATTCTAACACAATTCAGTAATTATGTCAATAAAGAAGATTAGAACAAGATTCTCGCAGATTTAAAGCAAAGAAACTATTATCGATGGTATGGAACATCATAATAAAGAAATAAACAAAACGAAAACAAGTCTCCTTCATGCATTAGATAAAATAGATTCATTAGAAAGTAAACTTAAAACATTAGATTCGCAAATCAATAAAAGCTTAGACAAGAATGTAGGCGAAAATGTGGAAGTATTGAGGTCGTTAGATTAATTTAAACTTTATTAAATTTTTTATCTATATAAATGGACGAACACATCTACTGTTTGAAGTGCAAAAACATACTGATACTCATGTACCTCTCGGAGTTATCACAAAAAATGGAAGACAAAGAACTGAAGGTCTTTGTACAATTTGTAAAAAGAAGAAAAGCAAATTCGTTGAAAAAATTTGTAGACGGCTGAAGCAGCTACACCAGTCTTCAGACAGCAGTTGGTGAAGGGGTGAGCAAATCGCACACCTGCTCAATCCTTCAGGACAATCACTTCGAGAAGAAATCATTAATGAACTACATAAACAGATGAGAAAACATTTTAAACGAAGAAATGTAATTTCTCTTTATCAGTGGCAAGCCGCTCTAGGCCAAATGGACTCTGGCAAGTTGAAAGGAATTTCTAAGATAAATCGAGGATATAAATAATTGTTAACTGTTATTGACGTCTTTTCTAAATTTGCATGGGCTATCCCAGTTAAAGATAAAACGGCTAAGAATATAGCTGATGCATTTGATAAAATATTTAGCGCCCAACGCCCAAAAAATTTAGAGACTGATAATGGCAAAGAATTCTACAATAAAGAGTTCCATGAGCTGATGAAGAAATACAGCGTTAAGCATTACTCAACTTTTACAGAATTAAAAGCATCAGTTGTTGAACGATTTAACAGAACATTGAAAGAAACGATGTGGAAGAAATTATCTCTTCAAGGAAATTATAAATAGGTCGATCTAGTCTCGGAACTATTTGTCGAACACAGTAACACAGTTCATCAAACTATAAAAACAAAACCAATAGAGGTTAATGAAAAGAACTATAAGATAGGCATCATTGTGCCTAACGATAAGGCTAAACTTAAAAAATAGGTGGTAAAGTGAGGATCAGTAAACTTAAAGGACTTTTTCAAAAAAGGATATACTGTCAACTGGTCAACAGAAATTTTCATTCTAATCCAATGTTATTCATTCTAATCCAATCACGTATAAACTGAAAGATGTCGAAGGTAATTTTTATGAGCAAGATCTACAGAAAACGAAATATCCAGATGTATATCTCGTCGGAAAAGTTCTGAGAAAGAAAGGAGGTCAGGTTTATGTTAAATTGTTGGGCTTTGATAATTCACACAACAGTTTGGTAGATAAAGATAAAGTAATAGTCGGTTACTGAGGTCAGTCACCAGCCTTTCTAGCTACGCCAGTCTTCAGACTATGTCTGCTTTAATTGTCGATGGTTGATTGACAAAAATAGCCGATTCTTCATTACCTCTTAAGGAGGACTGGGGGTCCCTCTTTAAATTTCCATATATTTTTTGCAAATCTATTAAAAATTTCTATATAAATGTACCAAACAGTAATCTGAAATGAGGAATCTGACACTTTCATTCATGATGAAGAAGATATAATGTCTACATTCATAAATCAATTGACTGACAAAAGCGTGAATTCTTTATACAGTCTTAATTTGTGTTGTTTATGAATACTTTAAGAACCAATTGTAAGCAGCGATCAAATAATTGACCTCTGCATTGATGGCTGTAAAAGTCGAGGAAAACTGCAGGGGACAAATCCCACCTGAAACTGCACAGTATAAAATATCTTATATAATTCCAGACATGGGAATTTTCCACACATAAATGCTAGAATATCAGCCGATAGCATCACATTGTCTGAAATTTAGCAGAGTCTGGGAGTGCGCACTCTGAAATTCCATAATGAATAAAGCACAAAATGTCGTTGGAACCAAAGTGAAGTGATTTTATTATTGTGCAAAGTTTATTTTTCAAATGTTGGCTATCTCTTCCCATACGTTTATCTTTCCATTGATTTTGTAACCCTCTGATTCTAGAAGTTCGCTGAATGTTTCTTTATCCACATAGGTACAGCTAAAGCAATCGCCAGACTGCGTCTTATTTTTGTCTATCGCTGAATATTCTTCATAGATTTCAGACACAAGGTCTAAGGGCCATGAATGTGGCTTTAAACTTTGCAGAAATTGTAAACAAATAGTGGAAATTGGAAATCATAAATGTTATATGCAACCTGTATTGCAAAAGGTGGTATCTGTGAAAGAAGATTTGGTGAGGATTCTATAGAGTAAGGTTGTCCAAACTGTAATAAAGATAGTTGTTATATTAATGGAGAATTTAAAGACTTTTATGTTTACCAATGCTTCAAATGCAACAAAACAGTTGAAGGTAAAGAGTTTAAATGTCGTGATAAAGGTTTCCCTAGGAAAGTGAATTGTACCTAGACTGAGAGATACGTGGTTTGATTATGAAGCAACTCAAGAAAGTGGAACACACATTCCAAATCTCATAATTGTTCACAATTTTAAACGTGATGCTGTTTACAAATTTAAGAGACCCACCAGGGTAGCCAAGAGCGTTAATGTGCTGCTTCCTGGACTTGGGTAGGCGCACCAGCTCCGGATCGAATCCGCCCGGCACATTAACGGCGAGGGCCGATGTGTCTGCCAGCCTGGATGTGGTTTAAAGTGGTTTTCCACATCCCGCTAGGTGAATACCGGACTGGTCCCCATGTTCTGCCACAGTTACAAGGCTCGCAGACATCTGAATGCTTTCGCACTGTTCCACGGATTACACTCTCGACGCAGACAGTTGGGGTACATTAATTCCGTCCCAGGGGGTACAGGATGGCAGCAGGAAGGGCATCCGGCCAGCCCTTAAAAACATCTACATGCCAAATCCGATTAACGATGGCTGACCCTGCGTAACTGCGGGACAAGGCTCAAGTGATAGATAGAATTGTTTATAAATTTAAGACGAGTTATGAATTCTGTAGGTGGGTGATATCTGAAGGAAAAATTTAACACACATTCATAGCTCTCGATGCAAAAGGTTACGATTCCCACTTCATTTTGAAGTACTGTGTTGAAAATACCATAAGGCATATACCATCTACACAGGAACTAAACTGATGTTATTGGAGATCAAACAGTTAGGCATGAAAATTATATTTTGATCAGAGAGAATGGGCATATTATAATCGAGACGGAACAGTTCAAGTTCCTAGGCGTTCGGATCGATAGTAAGCTGTTGTGGAAAGTCCATGTTCAGGATCTTGTTCAGAAACTAAATGCTTCTTTATTTACCATTAGAACGGTATCTGAAATAAGTGACAGTTCAACACGAAAAGTAGTCTACTTCGCATATTTTCATACGCTTATGTCATATTGAATCTCAATGTAGACAAGTGTAACGTGCTGCGAATACATAGAAAGATAGTTCCCTTATCATTTAGCTACAAAATAGCAGGTCAGCAACTGGAAGCAGTTAATTCCATAAATTATATGGGAGTACGCATTAGGAGTGATTTAAAATGGAATGATCATATAAAGTTGATCGTCGGTAAAGCAGATGCCAGACTGAGATTCATTGGAAGGGTCCTAAGGAAATGCAATCTGAAAACAAAGGAAGTAGGTTACAGTACGCTTGTTCGCCCACTGCTTGAATACTGCTCAGCAGTGTGGGATCCGTACCAGATAGGGTTGATAGAAGAGATAGAGAAGATCCAACGGAGAGCAACGCGCTTCATTACAGGATCATTTAGTAATCGCGAAAGCGTTACGGAGATGATAGATAAACTCCAGTGGAAGACTCTGCAGGAGAGGCGCTCAGTAGCTCAGTACGGGCTTTTGTTGAAGTTTCGAGAACATACCTTCACCGAGGAGTCAAGCAGTATATTGCTTCCCCCTACGTATATCTCGCGAAGAGAACATGAGGATAAAATCAGAGAGATTAGAGCCCACACAGAAGCATACCGACAATCCTTCTTTCCACGAACATATGAGACTGGAATAGAAGGGAGAACCGATAGAGGTACTCAAAGTACCCTCCGCCACACACCGTCAGGTGGCTTGCGGAGTATGGATGTAGATGTAGATGTAGATGGTATTATTTTTTGGGGTAATTCTTCTGATTCAAAAAGGGTATTTTTGGCTCAAAAACGGGCTGTTGGAGCTATATGTGGTATAAGTTCGAGAACCTCTTGTCGACCCCTATTCAATAGTCTGGGAATTCTGACATTGCCCTCACAGTATGTATTTTCTTTAATGTCGTTTGTTGTTAGCAATATTAGCTTATTCCCAAGAGTTAGCAGCTTTCACTCAGTTAAACTAGGCAGAAATCAAATCTGAATGTGGAATGCACTTCCTTGACTCTTGTGCAGAAAGGAGTGCACTATTCTGCTGCATCCATTTTCAATAAGCTACCACAAGAACTCAAAAACCTTAGCAGTAGCCCAAACGCTTTTAAGTCTAAACTGAAGAGTTTCCTCATGGCTCACTCCTTCTATTCTGTCGAGAAGCTCCTGGAAGAGCTGAAAAATTAAGCAAATTCCAGTGTTACATTGTTGATTTTCTTTATTTAAACTTACGAATTGCGCCTGAATACGTTTCTTGTATTTCATTTTATCTGTTTCTACTGTCGTGTTATAATTTCATGTATTGACTCGTTCCATGACCGTGGAGACTTCTCCTTAATTTGGTCCCACGGAACAATAAATAAATAAATAAATAAAACATTATCCGAGGATCACTAAGTTGTTGTTGTTGTGGTCTTCAGTCCTGAGACTGGTTTGATGCAGCTCTCCATGCTGCTCTATCCTGTGCAAGATTCTTCATCTCCCAGTACCTACTGCAACCTACATCCTTCTGAATCTGCTTAGTGTATTAATCTCTTGGTCTCCCTCTACGATTTTACCCTCCACGCTGCCCTCCAATACTAAACTGGTGATCCCTTGATGCCTCAGAATGTGCCCTACCAACCAATCCCTTCTTCTAGTCAAGTTGTGCCATAAACCTCTCTTCTCCCCAGTCCTATTCAACGCCTCCTCATTAGTTATGTGATCTACCCATCTAATCTTCAGCATTCTTCTGTAGCACCACATTCCAAAGCTTCTATTCTCTTCTTGTCTAAACTATTTATCGTCCATGTTTCACTTCCATACATGGCTACACTCCACACAAATACTTTCAGAAACGGCTTCCTGACACTTAAATCTATACTCAATGTTAACAAATTTCTCTTCTTCAGAAATTAACAAATTTCTCTTCTTCAGAAACGCTTTCCTTTCCATTGCCAGTCTACATTTTATATCCTCTCTAATTCGACCATCATCAGTTATTTTGCTCCCCAAATAGCAAAACTCCTTCACTACTTTAAGTGCCTCATTTCCTAATCTAATTCCATTATCCTCGTTTTGCTTTTGTTGATGTTCATCTTATATCCTCCTTTCAAGACACTGTCCATTCCGTTCAACAGTTCTTCCAAGTCCTTTGCTGTCTCTGACAAAATTACAATGTCATCGGCGAACCTCAACGTTTTTATTTCTTCTCCATAAACTTTAATGAGATCGACAGGAAGTGCAAAATGGCTAAGTAGGGATGGCTAGAGGACAAATGTAAGGATGTAAAGGCTTATCTCACCAGGGGTAATATAAATACTGCCTACAGGAAAATTAAAGAGACCTTTGGAGAAAAGAGAACCACTTGTATGAATATCAAGAGCTCAGATGGAAACTCAGTTCTAAGCAGAGAAGGGAAAGCAGAAAGATGGAAGGAGTATATAGAGGGTCTATACAAGGGCGATGTACTTGAGGTCAGTATTATGGAAATGGAAGAGGATGTAGATGAAGATGAAATGGGAGATACGATACTCCGTGAAGAGTTTGAAAGAGCACTGGAAGACCTGAGTCGAAACAAGGCCCCGGGAGTAGACAACATTCCATTAGAGCTACTGACAGCCTTGGGAGAGCCAGTCCTGTCAAAACTCTACCATCTGGTGAGCAAGATGTATGAAACAGGCGAAATACCCTCAGACTTCAAGAAGAATATAATAATTCCAATCCCAAAGAAAGCAGGTGTTGACAGATGTGACAATAACCGAACTATCAATTTAATAAGTCACAGTTGCAAAATACTAACACGAATTCTTTATAGACGAATGGAAAAACTGGTATAAGCCGACCTCGGGGAAGATCAGTTTGGATTCCGCAGAAATGTTGGAACATGTGAGGCAATACTGACCCTACGACTTATCTTAGAAAATAGATTTCTAGCATTTGTAGACTTAGAGAAAGCTTTTGACAATGTTGACTGGAATACTCTCTTTCAAATTCTAAAGGTGGTAGGGGTAAAATACAGGGAGCGAAATGCTATTTATAATTTGTACAGAAACCAGATGGCAGTTATAAGAGTTGAGGGACATGGAAGGGAAGCAGTGGTTGGGAAGGGAGTGAGACAGGGTTGTAGCTTGTCCCCGATGTTATTCAATCTGTATATTGAGCAAGCAGTAAAGGAAATACAAGAAAAATTCGGAGTAGGTATTTAAGTCCATGGATCACAAAGCAGCTTTCCAAAAACACTACGAATGCGCTCAACCTACGGAAGATTACCTACGAGTCCGCGCAACCTACCCAGTTAGTACTGTCCCTAATGCCCCCTTGAGAGCAAGAAAGCCGCTTGTAGTGTGAAGCCGTGGTGACCCGCCGCAGGTCCGGGACGGCGTCCCGGAGCAGCGCGGCGCCGCCCCTGCGCCGGTCCTCTCGCTCCACCGTGGCCGGCAGGGCGTCGCCGCTGACGCCGTCCACCCTGGACGCCGAGGAGGACCTGGAAGGCGGGGAGGGGGACCAGCCGTCGCCGGCCGCGTCGCCGCCCCCGCAGCTGCCGCCGCTGCCGCCCCTGTCGACGGCGGGCATGCTGCGGCGCGCCGCGGAGCGGGGGGCGGCGCCGCCCCCGGGCGTCCGCCCCCTGGCGGCGGCGCGCCGGCCCGTGGCGTGCAGCGTCGGGGGACCCGTGCTGGCGCTGCTGGAGGCGCTGCCGCCCCACGGCCTGGAGCTGCCCGCCGGGCTCGCCCTCCTAGACGTCCACTTCCACATGCCCACCAATGTAAGTACCACCACCCACACACACATACTGTAAGACCTTCAGTACACACACACCATCACATTATTTGACTTGTCGCTCTAACAAACTAGGCGAGTGCAGCAATATGTCTCGTGGTCTTATCGTGGCGTGTTTATCTTCTGCCGTTAGGTCAGACGATAGAAATGCCACTTGCACGCTTAGAGTAGCAGATTGACAGTGACCAACTTTAAACAGAACTTGATTAATTTTCACACACATTTATTAAAATAATAATAATCATAAACCTTACATAACTTGATTCTGGATGCTGTTTACAATTGACAATCTGAAGTTCCTTCGGTCTTGGTACGTTACTCTTATTCTCACATATCTCTGATACTTGACGAAAGTGTCTATACATGTATCTTCTTGGCTATGTAGAGGAATGTGGTAATCGTATTAGGCGCAGACTGAAACTTGACTATAGACTGGTACAGACTAATGTAGACTGGTACAGACAGGTGCAGATAAATGCAGACTCGTACAGACTAATGCAGACTGACTAATCGGAGGTCTGTATGTACACTCGTTATAATACCTTGCGCGTTCAGGTATCACTGCGAGAGTGTGATCCGCGAGGAGAAAAGGTTCTACATTAGCAGCAATCTCATTGGCTGCGTTACATATTAATACGCGGATCGGCGGAAGCAGAATTTGGTCCGTGTGTACACGCTGACTACGCGGAACTATGTACACAACACATACAATCGCGATACTCCTGTTCGTTGTTAGGGATCCATACGTCAAGTACACTACTGGCCAATAATATTGCTACACCACGAAGATGACTTGCTACAGACGCGAAATTTTTACAGACAGGAAGAAGATGCTGTGATATGCAAATGATTAGCTTTTCAGAGCATTCACACAAGTCTGGCGCCGGTGGTGACACCTACAACGTTGAGCAAAGTTTCGAACCGGTTTCTCATATACAAACAGTAGTTGACCGGCGTTGCCTGGTGAAACGTTGTTGTGACGCCTCGTGTAAGGAAGAGAAACCCGTACCATCACGTTTCCGACTTTGATAAAGGCGGGTTGTAGCCTATCGTGATTGCGGTTTATCGTATAGCGACATTGCCGCTCGCCTTGGTCGAGATCCAATGACTGTTAGCAGAATATGGAGTCGGTGGGTTCAGGAGCGTAATACAGAACGCCGTGCTGGATTCCAAGGGCCTCGTATCACTAGCAGTCGAGATGACAGGCATCTTATCCCCATGGCTGTAACGGGTCGAGCAGCCACGTCTCGATCCCTGAGCCAAAAGATGGGGACGTTTGCAAGACGACAATCATCTGCACGAACAGTTCGGCGACGTTTGCAGCAGCATGGACTATCAGCTCGGAGACCGTGGCTGTGGTTACTCTTGACGCTGCGTCACAGACAGGAGCACCTGCGATAGTGTACTCGACGACGAACCTGGGTGCACGAATGGCAAACGTCATTTTTTTCGGATGAATCCAGGTTCTGTTTACAGCATCATAATGGTCGCATCCGTGTTTGGCGACATCGCGGTGAACGCACATTGGAAGCGTGTATTTGGCCTCGTCATACTGGCGTATCATCCGGCGTGACGGTAAGGGGTGCCATTGGTTACACATCTCGGTCACCTCTTGTTCGCATTGACGGCACTTTGAACTGTGGACGTTACATTTCAGATGTGTTACAACCCGTGGCTTTACCCTTCATTCGATCCCTGCGAAACCGTACATTTCAGCAGGATAATGCACGACTGCATGTTGCAGGTCCTGTACGGGCCTTTCTGGATACAGTAAATGTTCGACTGCTGCCCTGGCCAGCACATTCTCCAGATCTCTCACCAATTGAAAACGTCTGGTCAATGGTGGCCGAGCAACTGGTTCGTCACAATACACCAGTCACTACTCTTGATGAACTGTGGTATCGTGTTGCCAGACGGTGAGGCCGTGCGGTTAAAGGCGCTTCAGTCTGGAACCGCGTGACCGCTACGGTCGCAGGTTCAAATCCTGGCTCGGGCGTGGATGTGTGTGATGTCCTTATGTTAGTTAGGTTTAAGTAGTTCTAAGTTCTAGGGGACTTATGACCACAGATGTTGAGTCCCATAGTGCTCAGAGCCATTTGAACCATTTTTTGGTATCGTGTTGAAGCTGCATGGGCAACTCTACCTGTACACGCCATCCAAGTTCTGTTTGACTCAACGCCCAGTCGTATCAAGGCCGTTATTATGACCAGAGGTGGTTGTTCTGGGTACTGATTTCTCAGGTTCTATGCACCCAAATTGCGTAATCACATGTCAGTTCTAGTATAATATATTTGTCCAATGAATACCCGTTTATCATCTGCATTTCTTCTTGGTGTAGCAATTTTAATGGCCAGTTGTGTAGTAAAAACGAAACCCTTACACACTGACGTGACAAAAGTGATCGAATACCTCCCAATACTGTGTTGGACATCCTTTTCACTGGTGTATTGCAGCAACTCGTCGTAGCAAGGAGTCAACGAGTCCTTGCGAATTCCCTACACAAATATTGAACCATCCTACCTCTATAATCGTCCATAGTTGCGAAACTGTTGCCAGAAGACGATTTGATGCACGAACTGACCTCTCGATTATGTACCATAAACGTTTGATGGAATTCATGTCGGGCGTTCTGGGTGGCCACATCATTCACTCCAATTCCCCAGAATGTTCTTCCAATCGCGAACAGTTGTGGCCTAGGTGCCATCGCCCATTGTCATTTAGTGCAAGATAAACCACCATAACTATAGTTGATGAGAACATTACGACACAGGCGTGATACCAGAGTGCCAAAACGTTAAAACTGGTTCCCTCCTTTAAAGAACCCAGTTCTGCTTTTTTTGCTACATCAGAGCCACAAACGTCAGAATTTTTCAGTACTGTCGTCTTTTGAAGAAGTAGTAATTATTAGGTCTACAACTTTGCTTCCGCCGTTTTGTAGTAGACGGCATTAGTGGAAAGTAGTGGCGTACGTCGTAGGCCGCAAGTGTCATACAGTAAGCTTAGGCATTTGAGAACATATTATTATTATTATTATTATTAAGCATTACAATCCATGAAGGCTTTTGCTGCAGAATGGACAATGTTGAACCACTTTGCTCTGTCTTTACAAGTAATTTGCCACTGTCTGTCATGTCCTAGTTTTCTGAGATCGTCTTGAATATTGTCCAAGTATCTCATGCGTGGGCGTCCAAGAGGTCGTCTTCCGGTGGGAATCTCTTCAGTCACTTTCTTGATGGTCCTGTTTGGTGGTGCTCTGATGACATGCCCTATCCATTTCAGTCTTTTGGCTTTAATTTTGGCCACTATATCGGAGTCTTTATATAATTTGTAAATTTCATTGTTATTTAGCAATCTCCATTCATCACTGATCCTATCTCTTATGGGACAGAGCAAGTTCGTTAGCTGAAGTGAAAGCAACTGCTCTAGGGGTAGGCATCCCCGAAATCAAGACCCTGGTCCTCCAGGTTGGGGGTTGTGCTTAGGGCCAGCGACCCTATCACAGGATCCTGTAGGAGAAAATGGATTGCTACGAATCAGAATGACAAGAATGCTGGGCCACCAAACTTGATGACGAACTTGCAAATTTGAGAACATAACGCCATCAAAATATTAGTAGATTTATGATTGCATCTTAAAGTTATTCTCATCTAAATCTGTCAACTTACGAGCCCAATTCTCGTCGTCTGCGGGAGGTTTTAATTTTCTGCTTTCATATGAAGAAATCGGTGGCTGAGGCTCATAAAATGCTGGATAAGACCTATGATGAGACGCCTGTTAGTGACAGAATTTGCAGAAAATGGTTTCCATGCTTCAAGAACAGTGATTTTGACATAGAAGACCGGCATGGTTCTGAAAGAGAGAAAGCTTTCGATGATACTGCAACCGACGGGAACAATCACAGGAGATCGCTATCAAAATCATTTGATGTGTTTGAGTCGAGCACTGAAAGACAAATGGCCACAATACAGCGATAGACATGAAAATATGATTTTGCAGCATGATAGTGCACGACGCCAAGTCGAAAATCCCGTCAAAACATACTTGGAAACGTTGAAATGGGAAGTTCTACCCTACCTGCTGTTTTCTCCGAATATTCCTCCCTCTATCTTCAACCTTTCTCTGTGGCACACGACCTAGCTTACTGGCACTTGCGGTTGTATGAACAAGTGCAAAATTTGATGTACCTGTATTCATGCCTCCTCTCAAAACTTGCTCAGTTTATACACTGCGGGATTCGTATGCTGCCCTAAAGCTAGGAGAAAGCAGTGGTCAGCCACGGCCAATACTTTGAATCGTAAATTTTTTGTTAGTTTTTCGCAATGAAGCCTCGAACGTCGAGGAAAAACGGCAGAAGCGAAGTTTAGACCATATACAGGGTGTTACAAAAAGGTACGGCCAAACTTTCAGGAAACGTTCCTCAAACACAAAGAAAGAAAATATGTTATGTAGACATGTGTCCGGAAACGCTTACTTTCCGTGTTAGAGCTCATTTTATTACTTCTCTTCAAATCACATTGATCATGGAATGGAAACACACAGCAACAGAACGTACCAGCGTGACTTCAAACACTTTGTTACGAGGAAATGTTCAAAATGTCCTCCGTTAGCGAGGATACATGGTTCCACCCTCCGTCGCTGGAATCCCTGATGCGCTGATGCAGCCCTGGAGAATGGCGTATTGTATCACAGCCGTCCACAATACGAGCGCGAAGAGTCTCTACATTTGGTACCGGTGTTGCGTAGACAAGTGCTTTCAAATGCCCCCTAAATGAAAGTCAAGAGGGTTGAGGTCAGGAGAGCGTGGAGGCCATGGAATTGGTCCGCCTCTACCAATCCATCGGACACCGAATCTGCTGTTGAGAAGCGTACGAACACTTCGACTGAAATGTGCAGGAGCTCCATCGTGCATGAACCACATGTTGTGTCGTACTTGTAAAGGCACATGTTCTAGCAGCACAGGTAGAGTATCCCGTATGAAATCATGATAACATGCTCCATTGAGCGTAGGTGGAAGTACATACTGACGAAACTAAAATGAGCTCTAACATGGAAATTAAGCGTTTCCGGACACATGGCCACATAACATCTTTTCTTTATTTGTGTGTGAGGAATGTTTCCTGAAAGTTTGGCCATACCTTTTTGTAACACCCTGTATACTAAACAAATATTCGTGAATGGGGAAGTCCAGTGAGGTGCAGTAATAAGCAGATATTTTGTACGTTGTACAAAATTTTTGCGTGTAAAATAAAGTGCCAATCATACAGGGTGTTTCAAAAATGACCGGTATATTTGAAACGGCAATAAAAACTAAACGAGCAGCGATAGAAATACACCGTTTGTTGCAATATGCTTGGGACAACAGTACATTTTCAGGCGGACAAACTTTCGAAATTACAGTAGTTACAATTTTCAACAACAGATGGCGCAGCAAGTGATGTGAAAGATATAAAAGACAACGCAGTCTGTGGGTGCGCCATTCTGTACGTCGTCTTTCTGCTGTAAGCGTGTGCTGTTCACAACGTGCAAGTGTGTTGTAGACAACATGGTTTATTCCTTAGAACAGAGGATTTTTCTGGTGTTGGAATTCCACCGCCTAGAACACAGTGTTGTTGCAACAAGACGAAGTTTTCAACGGAGGTTTAATGTAACCAAAAGACCGAAAAGCGATACAATAAAGGATCTGTTTGAAAAATTTCAACGGACTGGGAACGTGACGGATGAACGTGCTGGAAAGGTAGGGCGACCGTGTACGGCAACCACAGAGGGCAACGCGCAGCTAGTGCAGCAGGTGATCCAACAGCGGCCTCGGGTTTCCGTTCGCCGTGTTGCAGCTGCGGTCCAAATGACGCCAACGTCCACGTATTGTCTCATGCGCCAGAGTTTACACCTTTATCCATACAAAATTCAAACGTGGCAACCCCTCAGCGCCGCTACCATTGCTGCACGAGAGATATTCGCTAACGATATAGTGCACAGGATTGATGACGGCGATATGCATGTGGGCAGCATTTGGTTCACTGACAAAGCTTATTTTTACCTGGACGGCTTCGTCAATAAACAGAACTGGCGCATATGGGGAACCGAAAAGCCCCATGTTGCAGTCCCATCGTCCCTGCATCCTCAAAAGGTACTGGTCTGGGCCGCCATTTCTTCCAAAGGAATCATTGGCCCATTTTTCAGATCCGAAACCATTACTACATCACGCTATCTGGACATTCTTCGTGAATTTGTGGCGGTACAAACTGCCTTAGGCGACACTGCGAACAGCTCGTGGTTTATGCAAGATGGTGCCCAGCCACATCGCACGGCCGACGTCTTTAATTTCCTGAATGAATATTTCGATGATCGTGTGATTGCTTTGGGCTATCCGAAACATACAGGAGGCGGCGTGGATTGGCTTCCCTATTCTCCAGACATGAACCCCTGTGACTTCTTTCTGTGGGGACACTTGAAAGACCAGGTGTACCGCCAGAATCCAGAAACAATTGAACAGCTGAAGCAGTACATCTCATCTGCATGTGAAGCCATTCCGCCAGACACGTTGTCAAAGGTTTCGGGTAATTTCATTCAGAGACTACGCCATATTATTGCTACACATGGTGGATATGTGGAAAATATCGTACTATAGAGTTTCCCAGACCGCAGCGCCATCTGTTGTTGAAAATTGTAACTACTGTAATTTCGAAAGTTTGTCTGCCTGAAAATGTACTGTTGTCCCAAGCATATTGCAACAAACGGTGTATTTCTATCGCCGCTCGTTTAGTTTTTATTGCCGTTTCAAATAGACCGGTCATTTTTGAAACACCCTGTAAGAACAGTCGGCAACAGAAATAGATGCATCATACGAATGAAATACTCCATACTTGTTTGCTTTCAGTGAGGTAAGTTGTAATTATAAGCAATTTCGAGAGTATTTGTGTTGTATCCTGCCCATTCGTGTAATATACGGTGCCCATGATTCTCCTTTCTTCGATAGCTAAACAACAATTCAAGCAAATCACATTAAGGATTTTTATTGCAATAAAGTAGATTGACAATACTTAACTTGGCGTCTTTACAAAGATTGGTCGCAAGCAGTTGGCGACATGCAAATAATCAATGTCCTTCAATGTATACAATTTCCATGCAAGCAAATGATACTGTACACAAGTCACGGCTGGTCTTCCAGTGCAGCCTAGGCTAGGCGGTGCGTCGCTTTTATTCTCCTCGTGTAGAGGCCGCTCCTGTCGTGGTGACGTCATAGTCAGCGTGCTATTGGCTGACGTCGTCTCACAGCCCCCTCTGCTGTATCGTTCTTGATCTTCGTGCCTGCGCTTGTTGTTACGCCGGAACAATTTCGGTACGTAGACGTTGCACCTGACGTCATTTCATTCTTGAGTTTTCGCTCTGTTAACATTATTTTACGATTATTCAGTTCTTTTATATTTTACTAAGGCTTGGGACGCACGAATAAAATAAAAAGTTTGTAAATTAAGTATAAAAAATTAAAACGGGCTTAAATCTTATGGCACATAAAATGACGAATAGGTTTCTTGTCGCAAGGCGGGCTAGTAACAACCTTCCCAGCAGAATGTGTCGCGACTGTATGTGTTGGACAATAGACTGTAGGCTGTAGGTCTACTCATTCACTCATCCACTCATACTAGTACAAGATACTGGACATGTAGTATTACATGTTAGCAGCAACAAATAAAAGGAACATATTCAATATACTTGTTCGTTTTGATCGCAGTTTATATTTTTACTGATTAAAAATTGTACACCTTATCGCGCTTCGGCCACGGCTTCCATCAGAATCTGTTAGTAAACAGAAGACTTGAGGAGTAATATTTCGACAACTATTACAAAAATACATTTATAGAATAGAAACCACACAAGTGACCAGAATTAGACTGCCCTCGATAACTACCTGAACGCCGAAAAACATAAAACAGGCCATACACAAAGATAATTCAGAAATTCCACTAAAGCCATCTCAAAGTTGCGCCCTAAACATACAAGAAGAAAGGAAAATCTTTGTTCATGACAAAAGAGATCCCCAGCGTCTACATAACAGAACGAGTCGGTGGCGTAACTGGCGTTGGACTGTGACACATATGCCTGGCAGCACCGTAGTAAGCTCCTGCTTATGGAAATGGAAGAGCTGTTGCTCGTTGGCGCCTGGCCCAGAGGCTTACTCGGTGAAGTCTGTGGTCTGTACATGGCTTTAAGGGACGATGTAACTGAAAATGTACTCGTTTATTTAAAAATCATTATAGCCATAGTTACTAATGCACAGATCTAAAATTTTGCATGTGTAAAGAAATAGAGTCGTATTTTAACGGTAAAATATAATAAAAGATGCAGGGTTCATATTCTGCCAGAAATTTGAATTTTTATTTTTTATTGTCCTTTTTGTAAAAAGTTATAACTTAAATTCTAAGCATGCAATGAATTTGAAAATGTTATTGTAATGTTCTAAGAAGGTTATAAGACCGCTGAACTACGATCATTAATTTATGGTACAAATTGTATTATTAATAGGGTTTTGAATTCAGAATCTAAAATTAAATTTTTTTCTACTTACATTCTTATAAAAATCAAAATATAATCGCAGGCTCTCTTATTTTTTAGTTCCAATGAGACAGTGACATGTTTCGAATAGCTCCAGAAAATTTCATAGCATTAGCACATATGCTTTTTGAGATAAGGCTTCTGATAATGCAAAAAAAAAAATGTAAAACCAAGAAAATGGGGTTCAAAGATTTTCTTCTCATACTTCTACATGGAAGAGGCATATCTCAATTTTAAAATTCTCAATATTGATAGTCCTCATCCTCCAGGTTTCTCTTCTCCCCCTTTGTAATATGCCTGGCCTGTATTTGTAAGTAATATATTTGTAGGCAATAAAGTGATCTGTCAGCTTTCTTGACCATGCTCTCATCGATGCTATAAAATGCTTTTGTTGTAAACACACCTTGATCTACAGGGTTATTACAAATGATTGAAGCGATTTCACAGCTCTACAACAACTTTATTATTTGAGATATTTTCAAAATGCTTTGCACACACATACAAAAACTCAAAGTTTTTTTTAGTCATTCACAAATATTCGATATGTGCCCCTTTAGTGATTCGGCAGACATCAAGCCGATAATCAAGTTCCTCCCACACTCGGCGCAGCATGTCCCCATCAATGAGTTCGAAAGCATCGTTGATGCGAGCTCGCAGTTCTGGCACGTTTCTTGGTAGAGGAGGTTTAAACACTGAATCTTTCACATAACCCCACAGAAAGAAATCACATGGGGTTAAGTCGGGAGAGCGTGGAGGCCATGACATGAATTGCTGATCATGATCTCCACCACCACCGATCCATCGGTTTTCCATTCTCCTGTTTAAGAAATGCCGAACATCATGATGGAAGTGCGGTGGAGCACCATCCTGTGGTACGTTTAGCTCCCTGCTTGCTTTATTCGTCGACTTCCGCGGGCTACGCGTGAAACTTGCCCGCACGCGTTCAACCGTTTCTTCGCTCACTGCAGGCCGACCCGTTGATTTCCCCTTACAGAGGCATCCAGAAGCTTTAAACTGCGCATACCATCGCCGAATGGAGTTAGCAGTTCGTGGATCTTTGTTTAACTTCGTCCTGAAGTGTCGTTGCCCTGTTATGACTGACTGATGTGAGTGCATTTCAAGCACGACATACGCTTTCTCGGCTCCTGTCGCCATTTTGTCTCACTGCGCTCTCGAGCGCTCTGGTGGCAGAAACCTGAAGTGCGGCTTCAGCCGAACAAAACTTTATGAGTTTTTCTACGTATCTGTAGTGTGTCATGACCATATGTCAATGAATGGAGCTACAGTGAATTTATGAAATCGCTTCAATCATTTGTAATAGCCCTGTATACCGCCTATCTTCAGCATTTCAATTCTGCATTATTCCCGTCATTAAAGCATAAAACCGCAGCATAGACACCTATGCTGAGTACTTCGAGTCCACAGAATGTTCTTTTTGAGCATCCAAGTTAAATTATTGAGGCTTTTTATTTGCATTCTGTGTTTTCCCATGAAGACACTTCCTCAGTAAATCAGTGTTTTCAAGAAACTGAATGTGGTCCAGAACCTGTATTCGTAACAGTTTCAGGTAATGAGTGTTTATATTACTACGTCTCAGTACTTATGTTGTACTTACAACAGTCGTCTTTTCGACACAGATTATGCATCGGTGTTTGATCAGTGGATAATTTGTGGAAAAAAAATTGCCCACACAGCACGCCTCATTGCCTCTAAATTGTTTGTATTTTTCCTGATAGCTCTCCCATAAAATAAGTGAAGAGAATCAATTTCTTTCAGAGTAAACCTGCCTTTTCTTCCTAGTGGTTTTCCATCCTCAAACGTTTCAGATAGAAGTAAACCATATGCACGAAACTAGTCAGCCGAAGATATGCAAATGTCAGCCAAAGATACAGATGTCAGCCAGAGATATCGGACGAAATTAGCCTTTACACTCACAAAAATTCCGCTGAAGTAAGCACTCTCCCAAATGGTGGACATGGTGGGAGCAGATGCCACTGCAGAGTGTAACAGTTTAATATTTTAAAAGTATTTGTAATCATAATATCACAATAAAATTCGCAAACAACATAGATTAAACTCTGTAGATTAAGAAAAAATATTCCCGAAAAATCGATTTTTTGGACCCAAGTCCATTACATTTCCCCTTAAATGGCCTGCCTGCAGCAGAATACTCCCTGTACTATTTTCAGTCACGTGTCTATGCTTAATAAACCAGTTCGTGTACGCCGCGACCTTTAGCGTGTATCTGATGCCTCCTGGCGGCTGCCAGGTTCACCTAATTTCTGCTTGACAACCGACAGTGGGTCTGGGACCCGCCTGACGTGTCTGTTGTGCAGATAGTCGGTATGCGTAGGCGCTCGGCCGAAGTGTACTACAAACCATCTCCACCAATCCACGTCCTTCAGCATGCTGTTAACACCACTTCCTCTCCCTCTGCCCTACACTTCATAAATGCCAAAGATTTCTCCAAATCCATCTCAATTACTTTGCCTCCTGGTGCAACCAATGGCTCCTTTAGATCAATCTCTTCAACGTCCAGACAATTATTATAGAAAAAACTGCCCACACCTTCGTCTCCATGACTTTTACCTTAATATTTACGACCTTCCTGCCACCTCCGTTCCGCAGACAATGAGATTCTCCACGATATTTATCTATCCTGCCAACATTAACACTTCCGCACCTATCCCACTCAGCGCGGCTGCGCGGGGTAGCCGCCCGGTCTAGGGTGTCTTGTCACGGTCTGCCCGGCTCTTCCCGTCGGATGTTCGAGTCCTCCCTCGAGCATGGGTGTGTGTGTCGTTCTTACCGTAAGTTATTTCAAGTTAGATTAGGTAGTGTGTAAGCTTAAGGACCGATGGCCTCAGCAGTTTGGTCCCGTAAAACCTTACACACACACAAAAAAAAAGAAATACTTCAGCGTTTCCCTTTCCGTCTCTCCCCATCCCTTTTCCTTTTGATACCACTACCCTACCACACATCAAACACTTCCTCATCCTGTGTCTTCCCACCTTCTCTCTTTCCATTATCTATCCCAAGACCTGCCTTCTTCTCCACATTTTCGTACATAATGAACCCCCTATTTTTCTAGCAAACCTTATAGAACAAATTCTCTCTTCTCAAATACCTTTCCTCCTAGTGTAAGTCCTTCGGATTTTATATGAAAGTGCAGTGCTTTTTCTTAGAAGAATGTCACGTATCTGCAATGTGTTTTTAATATATATATACTTTCGTTGTGTAACTGCTAGTCCTTCGATTTTATCTAAAAAGGAGGAAATAGTCTGGATGTTTTTATGTAGATGCCAACAAAATCCATCCTACATATTGTCTTTAAACTGTGTGTAACCTTTCTCTTTCAGTAACATCAGTGTTTTCAGAACAGAATGTTGTACTACTGACGCCCCCCCCCCCTCCTCCACCCACCCACATGTTGCAAGGCGGAACAAATGGGAAAAACATACAGTTGTCCATAATACTGTTTTTATATTTGAAAAAAGAGACAGCATTGGTCGTATATTTTTTACTATCGCAAAATCGATTTTCTGTCACTGAGTGACCATCTTCAGTGCTATATTGTATAACTTAAATTAGGATGCACTGTTGTCACTAAGCTTACGGCAATCACATAGACTATGTGATTGCCGTAAAGCTTAGTGACAACAGTGCATCCTAATTTAAGTTATACAATATAGCACTGAAGATGGTCACTCAGCGACAGAAAATCGATTTTGCGATAGTAAAAAATATACGACCAATGCTGTCTCTTTTTTCAAGTATACCTGTTATCTGGTCGTAGTGCACAAGACAACATGGAGTCGCCAATCAATACTGTTTTTATAGATTATTTTTATGAAATGACTGTTTGCTCAGTTTACTGACTTTAATATGAATTCTGAAGGTGGCAGGGGTCAATTACAGGGAGCGAAAGGCTATTTACAATTTGTAAAGAACCAGATGCCAATAATAAGAGTCGACGTGCATGAAAGGGTATCAGTGGTTGGAAAAGGAGTGACATAGGGTTGTAGCCTATCCCCGATGTTATTCAGTCTATATATCGAGCAAGCAGTAAAGGAAACAAAAGAAAAATTTGGAGTAGGAACTAAAATCCACGGAGAAGAAATAAAAACTTTCAGGTTTGCCGATGATATTGTAATTCTGTCAGAGACAGCAGCCGGTCGTTGTGGCCGAGCGGTTCTAGATCCTTCAGTCCGGAACCACGCGGCTGCTACGGTCGCAGGTTCGAATCCTGCCTTGGGCATAGATGTGTGTGACGTTCTTAGGTTACTTAGGTTTAAGTAATTCTACGTCTATGGGACTGATGACCTCAGATGTTAAATCCCATAGTGCTTAGAGCCATTTGAACCATTGGAAGAGCAGTTGAACGGAATTGAGAGTGTCTTGAAAGAAGGATATAAGATGAATATCAACAAAAACAAAACGAGGCTAATGGAATGTAGTCGAATTAAATCAGGAGATGCTGAGGGGATTAGGTTAGGAAAAGAGACACTTAAAGTAGATAAGTTTTGCTATTTGGGGGGCAAAATAACTGATAATGGTCGAAGTAGAGAGAATGTAAAATGTAGACTGGCAATGGCAAGGAAAGCGTTTCTGAAGAAGAGGAATTTGTTAATATCGAGTATAGATTTAAGTGTAAGGAAATCTTTTTGAAAGTATTTGTATGAGTATAGCCATGCATGGATGTGAAACACGGACGATAAATAATTTAGACAGGAAGAGAATAGAAGCTTTTGAAATGTGGTGCTACAGAAGAATGTTGAAGATTAGATGTGTAGATCACGTAACTAATGAGGAGGTATTGAATAGAATTGGGGAGAAGAGGAATTTGTGGCAAAACTTGTCTAGAAAAAGGGATCGGTTGGTAGATAATGTTCTAAGGCATCAAGGGATCACCAATTTAGTACTGGAGGGCAGTGTGGAGGGTAAAAATCGTAGAGGGAGACCAAGAGATGAATACACTAAGGAGGTACTTGGAGATGAAGAAGCTTGCACAGGATAGAGTACCATGGATAGCAGCATGAAACCAGTCTCTGGAGTGAAGACCACAACAACAACATCAAAATGAATTTTAATGCGACAAGACCAGTTGTTTTCGAATGCACCTAATGTCCACTGACTGTTGTTTAAGATAGGCTGCAGGGGTAAACAGCACTAACCTCGAGTACAAATGCTCATACGAACTAAAAAGTTGCAGTATTTCGAGATTTTATGTGTTGTCTGTTTCTGATTTATTCTTTAATTTCTTTATTTCTTGTAGAGATGTTACTCCTTCTTGTTTTGTTTGTGTAACAGATTCTGATGAAAGATGTGGCCAAATGAGTTAATGTGTGTAATTTTTGATAAATAAAAGTAAATAGTGATTAAAATGGACAACTATATTGACTAGTGATAATAACCTAGTACTCGTAAATAAAAAGAATGTCATGTGACTAGGTCCTCCCGTCGGGTAGACCGTTGGATGGGTGGAAGTCTTTCGATTTTACGCCACTTCGGCGACTTGGCGTCGATGGGGATGAAATGATGATGATTAGGACAACACAACACCCAGTCCCTGAGCGGAGAAAGTCTCCGACCAATGATTTTATGCCATTTACACAGTAGACAAGAACATAATTCACGTACACGGATGAAGTAAAACATTATACTACTGCACACCGCAAGATTGAATGCCACTTGGTGGAGTTTCCGAGCACGTGGCGTGGGAAGAAAAATACAGGGGTGAACAAAAGTACGGAAACGCCAAGAACACGACGCGTTACCGTGACTAATACGGTGTAAGAAACCCGTCGGCATCAAAACAGCTTTCAGTCGTCTCGGAATAGATAAATACAGGTCCTGTAGCAAATGGCTCTGAGCACTATGCGACTTAACATCTGAGGTCATCAATCCCCTAGACTTGTTGTTGTTGTTGTGGTCTTCAGTCATGAGACTGGTTTGATGCAGCTCTCCATGCTACTCTATCCTGTGCAAGCTTCTTCATCTCCCAGTACCGCCGGCCGCGGTGGCCGTGCGGTTCTAGGCGCTGCAGTCCGGAACCGTGGGACTGCTACGGTCGCAGGTTCGAATCCTGCCTCTGGCAGGGATGTGTGTGATGTCCTTAGGTTAGTTAGGTTTAAGTAGTTCTAAGTTCTAGGGGACGAATGACCTAAGATGTTAAGTCCCATAGTGCTCAGAGCCATTTGAACCATTTTTTCCCAGTACCTACTGCAGCCTACATCCTTCTGAATCTGCTTAGTGTATTCATCTCTTGGTCTCCCTCTACGATTTTTACCCTCCTCGCTGCCCTCCAGTACTAAATTGGTAATCCCTTGATGCCTCAGAACATGTCCTACCAACCGATCCTTTCTTCTGGTCCAGTTGTGCCACAAACTCCTCTCCTCCCCATTCTATTCAATACCTCCTCATTAGTTACGTGATCTACCCGTCTAATCTTCAGCATTCTTCTGTAGCACCACATTTCGAAAGCTTCTATTGTCTTCTTGTCCAAACTATTTATCGTCCATGTTGCACTTCCATACATGGCTACACTGCATACAAATACTTTCAGAAACGACTTCCTGACACTTAAATCTATACTCGTTGTTAACAAATTTCTCTGCTTCAGAAACGCTTTCCTTGCCATTGCCAGTCTACATTTTATATCCTCTCTACTTCGATTATCATCAGTTATTTTGCTCCCAAATAGCAAAACTCTTTTACTACTATAAGTGTCTCATTTCCTAATCCAATTCCCTCAGCATCACCCGATTTAATTCGACTACATTCCATTATCCTCGTTTTGCTTTTGTTGATGTTCACCTTATACCCTCCTTTCAAGACACTGTCCATTCCGTTCAACTGCTCTTCCAAGTCCTTTGCTGTCTCTGACAGAATTACGATGTCATCGGCGAACCTCAAAGTTTTTATTTCTTCTCCATGGATTTTAATGCCTACTCCGAACTTTTCTTTGTTTCCTTTACTGCTTGCTCAATATACAGATTGAATAGCGTCGGGGAGCGGCTACAACCCAGTCTCACTCCCTTCCCAACCACTGCTTCCCTTTCATGTCCCTCAACTCTTATAACTGCCATCTGGTTTCTGTACAAATTGTAAATAGGTTTTCGCTCCCTGTATTTTACCCCTGCCACCTTCAGAATTTGAAAGAGAGTATTCCAGTCAACATTGTCAAAAGCTTTCTCTAAGTCTACAACTGCTAGAAACGTAGGTTTGCCTTTCCTTAATCTTTCTTCTAAGATAAGTCGTAGGGTCAGTATTTCCTCACGTGTTCCAACATTTCTACGGAATCCAAACGGATCTTCCCTGAGATTAGCTTCTACCAGTTTTTCCATTCGTCTGTAAAGAATTCGCGTTAGTATTTTGCAGCTGTAACTTATTAAACTGATAGTTCGGTAATTTTCACATCTATCAACATCTGCTTTCTTTGGGATTGGAATTATTACATTCTTCTTGACGTCTGAGGGTATTTCTCCCGTCTCGTACATCTTGCTCACCAGATCGTAGAGTTTTGTCAGGACTGGCTCTCTCAAGGCCGTCAGTAATTCCAATGGAATGTAGTCCACTCCGGGGGCCTTGTTTCGACTCAGGTCTTTCAGTGCTCTGTCAAACTCTTCACGCAGTAGCATATCTCCCATTCCATCTTCATCTACATCCTCTTACATTTCCATAATATTGTCCTCAAGAACATCGCCCCTGTATAGACCCTCTATACACTCTTTCCAACTTTCTGCTTTCCCTTCTTTGCTTAGAACTGGGTTTCCATGTGAGTTCTTGATATTCATGCAAGTGGTTCTCTTTTCCCCAAAGGTCTCTTTAATTTTCCTGTAGGCGGTATCTATCTTACCCCTAGTGATATGTGCCTCTACATCCTTACATTTGTCCACTAGCCATCCCTGCTTAGCCATTTTGCACTTCCTGTCGATCCCGTGGACTTAGAACTACTTAAACCTAACTAACCTAAGGACATCAGACACATCCATGCCCGAGGCAGGATTCGAACCTGCGACCGTAGCAGCAGCGCAGTTCCCGACTGAAGCGCATTGAACTTCTGGGTCACATCGGCCGGCGGTCCTGTATCGTTTACAAGGCAATCTTATATCATTCTTCCTGCAAATTAGTGGCAAGTACAAGGAGCTATGATGGAGGTGGATAGCGATCACACACTCTTCTCGCCAAACTAGACTATAGAGGCCCAATAATATGGAAATCTGGTGACGGCTGGCCACGGCAGATGCGACGGTTCATTCTTATGCTAAAAATAAATAAATAAATAAAAAGAACAGTCCTGGACGACGGAGCTGCGTGAACAGGGTTCCTGTCTTCTTGTACCATAGCATTACCAGTGGGGAACGAACATTGTACCGCGGGCTGGGCTCGATGAGCGAGAATGGTCACATAATCCTTACCAGTAATGCGACCTCGCGGACGAATTATGGGGGCCATGGAATACAACGATAGAGGCTGAGCAAATCATCACCGAACCGCCGCCATGTTTCACCCTTGGGACGTAAACACAGCCAGAGGTTTGAAACAGTGTGAAACAAGACTCATCCGAGCAAGTGGCTTTCTTCCATTGCTCCATAGTCCAGGTTTTATGGCTTTGGCACCACATTTCTCCTGTTTACGGCCGTTTGCGTCATTGGTGATTGGTTTCGGAGTTTCAGATCGCTCTGCAATTACTGGCTTCTGGAGCTCCGTTCGTGTTGTTTTGGTGCTGGCAGGGTTTGCTAGTGAAATATTCAGTTCTCCAGTGACTTTTGCAGCTGTCGTCCTCTTATTTTTCGTCGCAATCCTCTTCGATGGCCGTCTGTCACAATCAAGCAACACACACTTTCATCCTCGTTGTGACTTAGCGGGTGATGTTTTCCATCTTAACAAAAAAATGACAGCATCAGCTTCAACGAACCTAAGACGACTGCTCAGATTGTCTCCTAAATCGTTTATGTAGATCATGAACAGAAGAGGGTCTAAAAACCTGAAGAACGCCAATTATACTTCTGCTTCACTGGATGACTTTCCATCAGTTACTGCGATCTGTGACCTTTCTGGCAGGAAATCACGAATCCAGTCCCATAAGTGAGACGATAGTACATAGGCACGTAATTTTATTAGAAGTCGCTAGTGGGGAACGGTGTCAAAAAGTTTAAAAATATGGAACTAATTTGATATCACCCGTCGATAGCACTCATTACTTCGTGAGAATAAAGGGCTAGTTGTGTTCCACAACATCGGTATTTTCTCAATCCGTGTTGGCTATTTGTCAATAAATCATTTTCTTCGACGTGATTCGTTATGTTCAAGCACAGTGTATGTTCCAAAAACTACCGACGTTAAGCCGGCCGCGGTGGCCGAGCGGTTCTAGGCGCTTCAGTCCGGATCCGTGCGACTTCTACGGTCGCAGATTCGAATCCTGCCTCGGGCATGGATGTGTGTGATGTCCTTAGGTTAGTTAGGTTTAATTAGTTCTAAGTTCTAGGGGACTGATGACCTCAGAAGTTAAATTCCATATTGCTCAGAGCCATTTGAACCATTTTTTAACCGACGTTAGTGATACGGATGTATATTTCAGTGGATTACTCCCATTTCCTTTGTGGATATTGAAGTAACATACGCAACTTTCTAGTCGTTAGGTACGGATCTTTCCATGAGCAAGCGATTGTATACGATTGCTAAATATGGAGCTATTGTATCAGCACAGGCTATTGTGAAATGAACCTGTCTGGCAAACAGCCTGGACTGGAAGCCTTGCCTTTATTAAGTGATTTACAGTCCAGTAGGTGATGTCAGTAGCTGTCTGACGTTTATGTAATCCGTCTGGAATCTTCCCCTATCTGCAGGTCTTTTCCAAGTATATCTCCCTCACCTTGTGATTTTTTTGTTTTTCCTTTTTTTGATATACATTAACTGCTTGCATCTTAAATTTATTGCAGATCTTAGGTAGTCTTTCTCCTATCTTTTTCCACCTACCATGCACATTTTATCCCATCACGTTTTCTTCTACACCTTGTAACGGTTCTTGATTTACGTGACCATTACGGCACTCCAACCCCAGTTCTCGATACCAGTAATATCGTACTACTTTTCTGCGAAGTAACAGACACATTTTTGTGACAATATTCACATTTAGTTTTATTAATGTATAGGTACACCGATGTATCGATGTATTACAGGAAAATAGTTCTTGTGTGTATTCATTTCTGTGAGAGTCATAGTCTTTGACTTACTTGTAACTGTTTTGGCGCGAATGCGCACAGAGCAGTCTTTGTTTTCAGTTTGCAGAAGTTAAGTTGTTATTTCGCTTTGTAAAAGAACAGTCAAGTCTTGTGTTTGGTTAAAGTGGAAATTAAATATATGAAGATTGATACAAAACTGTTTTCTTGATGATGTGACAATTAAGAAGAAGTATATGTGAATTTAAAGGAAGTTTAATAAAAATGTGGATCGTGAACACCAAGTCAAAAATTATTTCTACCATACCATTGTTCTGATCTGGGATTGTTTGATCATTAAGAATTTCCTAAAAAACGCATTTTTTAGGTCTTCAAATATTGCTAAAATACAGATCTGGATCTTCTAGCACTCAAAGTGGAATCACCCTAGAATCAACAAGATGAGCCATAACAACTTCGACGAAATCTACGTGGGAATCCATTCGAGATAAATCCCAAATTAATAACTCTTTTACATGACTTCATTATTTCCATTCTGACGATACCATCCACAGTCAATAACTTTGTTGTGACAATGAAATGAACACCCTTAGCTGCTTACAGGATCTCCTGCTTACATGGCAGACGCTCTATCCATTTTTTTTTTTTTCTCGCTTTGTTCGCTTTTGTTCGTTGCATCTGCTCGGGGCGGACGTCGTAAGACATCCGTTAAGTTCATGGTGATCGATTAACTCATTTTTTTTTTTAAATTACCGAGGGCACGTAACCCTCTGACCGAACACGCTGAGCTACCGTGCCGGCGGTCCATCTGAGCCACCGAGGACACAGAGGATAGCGCGACTGCAGGGATTTATTTCTGGCACGCCTCCAGCGGAATCCACATTATCGACGTATTGTCACGCACTACATTCGTAATGCCCCCGCCCATATATACAGTTAAGGCTCACCGGCCACTTGACCATCTTGTTCTTCTGTGCGAATGCACAAACAGTGCCCGGACTCTTACGGGAATCGGCAACGCGCCGCGAGTAATGAGTATAATGGGCGGGGGCACTACGGACGTAGTGCGGGACAATACGTAGAGAATTTAGGTTTCGCGGGAGGCGTGCCAGAGATAAATCCCTGCAGTCGCGCTATCCTCTGTGCCCTCGGTGGCCCAGTTGGACAGAGCGTCTGCCATGTGAGCAGGAGATCACGGGTCATGTCCGAAAGAACAGATACCATCTTAGTATATAATAACTTTGACATCTTGGATATTCGGGAATCCAGCCGGATGTTCGCGTCGTTCTTGCACGATATTTCAACTGCGTGCCTCGCTGTCTTCTTCAGGTGCTACCTGAGACTGGTCCTTGGGTCGATCGAGTCCAGTATTTATGCCTGGGAGGAGCTGGGCGTTCCCTAATCGGTCCGCGCCGGGTCGAGTGTTCCATCTGTGGTCCGCGCCCGCCAGACTCGGCTTCAATGGACCCCTCCAGTCGCAGATGTTCCGACTGCCGTCGGCGCCCGTTCTGGCCGTCCTCAACGGATGTGGTTATCATCTGAGGTGTGTCAGACCTGGTCTGAGATGTTGGGTACTCTATCTCCTGACTGTTACTATGATTTCCACTTCTGTTTCGTGCTGGGCGCTCCCTAATCGGTCCGCGCCGCGTCGTGTGTTCCGTCGTAGGTCCGCGCCCGCCAGACGCGGCTACATTGTCCCTCTCTGGTCGCTGGTGTTCCCTCCGCCGTCCGCGCCCGGCCTGGCCGTCTTCTGCAGTCGAGTTCATGATCTGGGGTGTGTTAGATCTGGTCTCCAATGTCAGACGCCTTGTCTCACGGCTGTTCTCTCGATCTCCGTGAGACAAGGTGTCTGACATTGGAGACCAGATCTGACACACCCCAGATCATGAACTCGACTGCAGAAGACGGCCAGGCCGGGCGCGGACGGCGGAGGGAACACCAGCGACCAGAGAGGGACAATGTAGCCGCGTCTGGCGGGCGCGACCTCACGAGATTCTGGACGGGGTGTGGAACATCCCGGTCTATCGTGAACGTAGGGTTTACCGAGAGGCATTTTCTACCAAGGCTGCAGGTTGAGGTTGGCGGTGGACATCGCGTGTGATAACTGGAAGTCGCAGAGAGGAATAGGTGGTGGGGAATCCGCGGGGCTGACCTGATTATTCGATCAGGGCAACGGGCCGCCTATAGTGGTCGTGATCGTCATTATGTCGTCCTAAGTGCCGGACGAGGGGATTGTCTGAAGTGCGGGTGGTGTTATAAAACCGGCGCGCTGCGTCGTGAAATCTCTCCCGGACGAGGGGTTCCTCAGCCGCCTGATGGAGGAGGCGATGAGGAAAATCACGCGGCACATGGTAGATTCGGCGCAAGATCTTCTTTTGGAGTTGCTGGAGCCTCTGAATGTGAGAGGGGGCAGCATTGCCCCAGACTTCACACGCATAGTCCATAACCGGACGGATGCACGTGCGATAAAGACGCAGTCCGTTGGCGACAGGGAGCGAGGAGGTTTCATTGAGCATGGGGTACAATGCCCCAGCCCTCTGAGACGTCTTCCGGTGGACAGCGGTGACTTGAGCCTTCCATGTCAGTTTGCGATCGAGAATGACCCCGAGGTAGGTAGCAGTCGTGGTCCAGGTGATGGCCTGGTTACAAAGCACCAGGGGTGGCACGTCAGGTGGGAGACGGCGAGTGAGGATCAGCCCCTGAGATTTGGTGGCGTTGAAGCTGATCCTCCAGTCGGCGACCCAACGCTCGAGGTCCTGCAGCGCAGCTTGCAGACGTCGGAGGACGGCGTCGATGTTGCGATGGCGCGAGAAGAGGGCCGTGTCATCAGCATAGATGGCACGACCAACCCTAGGGGAAACCGGCAGGTCGGAGGTGTAGACGGAATACAAGATCGGGCCCAGAACACTCCCTTGCGGCAGTCCAGCAAGGACGGGGCGAACAGAGGAAGTCGTGCTGCCAACCCGGACGACAAAAGTACGTCCCTCAAGGTAGCTGGCAAGTAGGCGGACGAAGCACGAAGGGATGCCGAGGTGGAACAACTTGAAGAGCAGGCCGTGGTGCCAGACGGTGTCAAAGGCCTTTGACGCATCAAGCAGGACAAGGCCGCAAAACTCCCGATTGTTGAAGGCCAGTATCGCCTCCTCGACGACGCGGAGCAGCTGTTGAGTGGTGGAGTGGTGCTGGCGGAATCCAAACTGCTCCCGAGGAATGATATTGTCTTGGTGAAGCAGCCGGCCGAACCTAGAGAGGAGGATTCTCTCGAAAACTTTGCTCAACGTCGGGAGGAGACTGATGGGGCGATAATGCGCCGGCACCGTCCTGTTTTTGCCCGGCTTCGGGACCGCCACAACGACAGCCGTCTTCCAAGCTTCTGGGTACTGCAGTTGGTCAAGGATGACGTTGAAGAGAGCGACCACATACAAGATGGCAAGCCTGGGCAGCATGCGGAGGACTCTCCCGTCAACGTTGTCGTGCCCAGGGGCCTTCTGCTGGGGAAGTCGTCGAAGATGGTCAGTGACCTCCCTTTCCGACGTCGGGACAATGGTGGCGTCACCGTGGTCGCCGTGGAGGAAGACAGGAAGTCTGGTCTCAACTGTGCGGACGTTCTCGTGGTTGACCGGCACCGCAAGGGGCCGGAAGTTGGCCTCGAAAGCCGTCGCCAAGGCCTCGGCTTGAGCGGCAGGCGTGTAAGCAGGTCCATCCGGTGTTGTGAGCGGCGGCATGTGTGGGCGATGCCGTGTGAGGGAACGGACCATCTCCCACGTGTCGGCCCCAGGATCAACGGAGGCAAGCTTCTCCTCCCACTGGCGTGTACGATGAGCAGCAAGGGCAGCCTTGATGGTGCGGCGGATAAGATTGATGCGCCACTTCAGCAGAGGCTGGCGTGTTTCATGCCAAACTCTGTTGAGACGGTTTCGTTCTCGGATAAGGGCCTGTAAGGCTGCAGGAAGAGCTGGAGCCGTCACAGAGGAAACCCGTGGAGGCGGAGTGGAGTCAGCGACAGCCGTGGTGAGAGCCGCAGTCAGGGTGTGGAGAGCAGCATTAACATCTGTGTCCAGTGTTGGTGGCTCGACAGGGAGGCGTTCCAGAACAAGCTGCTGGAAGCGCGGCCAGTCGGTCTTCCGGGTGTCGAGCTTAGCTGCTGGAGGAAGCGGAGTGACATACAGCCGAAAGAGCACCGGCAAGTGGTCGGAGCTCAAGGCGTGGAGAACGTCGGGGGTGACAAACCAGTCGACACCCTTGACGAGACAAATGTCCAAGACGTCGGGAGCAGTACCGTTCGGAGGGTAGTGCGTCGGCTCATCAGGTCCATAGACAGAAGCTCGGGCCCTCTCAGCAGCATGATAGAGCCGCCTCCCACTGACGTTCAGCGTCCGAGAATTCCAGAGCTGGTGCTTGGCATTCAGGTCCCCAGCGAGGAAGATCTTGTCCCCAGCACGGAGGAGAGTGTCACGTCTGGCGGGCGCGGACCTCAGACGGAACACACGACGCGGCGCGGACCGATTAGGGAGCGCCCAGCACGAAACAGAAGTGGAAATCATAGTAACAGTCATGAGATAGAGTACCCAACATCTCAGACCAGGTCTGACACACCTCAGATGATAACCACATCCGTTGAGGACGGCCAGAACGGGCGCCGACGGCAGTCGGAACATCTGCGACTGGAGGGGTCCATTGAAGCCGAGTCTGGCGGGCGCGGACCACAGATGGAACACTCGACCCGGCGCGGACCGATTAGGGAACGCCCAGCTCCTCCCAGACATAAATACTGGACTCGATCGACCCAAGGACCAGTCTCAGGTAGCACCTGAAGAAGACAGCGAGGCACGCAGTTGAAATATCGTGCAAGAACGACGCGAACATCCGGCTGGATTCCAGAATATCCAAGATGTCAACAGATCGCCGGGAAAGCATGAAGAATTACATATAATAATTTTGTTGTTGCCCGATAAAGCGAACATATGCTGCGTGAGCAACATTATTAATCTGATTTCTAAGCTACTTTTCTAGTGGTGATATTGTTAGAACGTCTCTCATCCTAACTGCTCTTTGAAGCTGATGCTGGCCAGGGCTTCCTGGATAACCGCTTTTGTCGTGCTATTCGACCCAAACTCTTCAAGGATTTGAAATAGTGCGTGTCGGTCAACTGAGTCGAACAGCTCCGCAGAGTCGACGCAGGTCACCGGGAATTCCCTGCTGCTGAGTTTCGGATGCGGAAGGGTGGACTCGGGCTGTGACGTGCAGGTGTCGGAGGTGGTGTTCCGGAACCACTACACGGCGAGCGTGTCGGTGCTGGTGCGGGCCGTGCACTATACGAGTGCCGCCAAGGCGGCAGCGGCCAGGACGGCGTCGCCGCGCGGCGTCGCCAGCGAGGCAGCAGCGGACGCGGCGGCAGACGGCAAGCGGTAAGCCGGCTGGGCATAACCGCCCTCTCTCTCTGGAAACGTCAGTACTGACGGACGCTCACAACGTGTGCACTAGTCGCATTGTAAATCTCGCATTGGACAAGTTGTTGTTGTTGTGGTCTTCAGTCGTGAGACTGGTTTGATGCAGCTCACCATGCTACTCTATCCTGTGCAAGCTTCTTCATCTCCCAGTACCTACAGCAACCTACATCCTTCTGAATCTGCTTAGTGTATTCATCTCTTGGTCTCCCCCTACGATTTTTACCCTCCACGCTGCCCTCCAATATTAAATTGGTGATCCCTTGATGCCTCAGAACATGCCCTACCAACCGATCCCTTCTTCTGGTCAAGTTGTGCCACAAACTTCTCTTCTCCCCAATCCTATTCAATACTTCCTCATTAGTTATGTGATCTACCCATCTAATCTTCAGAATTCTTCTGTACCACCACATTTTGAAAGCTTCTATTCTCTTCTTGTCCAAACTATTTACCGTCCATGTTTCACTTCCATACATGGCTACACTCCATACAAATACTTTCAGAAATGACTTCCTGACACTTAAATCTATACTCGATGTTAACAAATTTCTCTTCTTCAGAAACGCTTTCCTTGCCATTGCCAGTCTACATTCTATATCCTCTCTACTTCGACCATCATCAGCTATTTTGCTCCCCAAATAGCAAAACTACTTTAAGTGTCTCATTTCCTAATCTAATTCCCTCAGCATCACCCGACTTAATTCGACTGCATTCCATTATCCTCGTTTTGCTTTTGTTGATGTTCATCTTATATCCTCCTTTCACGACACTGTCCATTCCGTTCAACTGCTCTTCCAGGTCCTTTGCTGTCTCTGACAGAATTACAATGTCATCGGCAAACCTCAAGGTTTTTATTTCTTCTCCATGGATTTTAATACCTACTCCGAATTTTTCTTTAGTCCTGTTCCAATCCGGCCAAATGTGTTATGTGTGGCAAGGATGCCCATGAGGGTGTTTGTCCACCTCCATCCCCTCGTTGCACCAACTGTATGGGTGACCACGCTGCTTCCTCTCGAGATTGCCCCATTTTTAAAGACGAGAAGCTCATTCAGGAAATCAGAGTGAAGGAAAAGGTGTCGTCCTTTGCATGTGCAGAAAATGTGGGTTACGGGCGGAGAAGACCCACCGTGGTTTAACAGCGCAATTCGGAGAATGCTCAGGAAGCAAAGGCTGTTGCACTTGCGGTACAAGAAAGATCGGGAGAATGAGGACAGGCAAAAGTTAGTAGAGACTCGTGCTGCTGTAAAAAACGCGATGCGCGAAGCATTCAACCACTACCACCGTCATACCTTAGCAAAAGATCTTGCTGAAAGCCCAAGGAAATTCTGGTCTTACGTAAAATCGGTAAGCGGGTTGAAGGCTTCCATCCAGTCACTCACTGATCAGTCTGACCTGGCAACGGAAGACAGCAAACCGAAAGCTGAAATTTTAAATTTAGCATTTGAGAAATCTTTCACGCAGGAGGATCGTACAAACATACCGCTGTTTGAGTCTCGTACAGATTCCCCTATCGAGGACATAGTGATAGACATCCCTGGGGTTGTGAAGCAGCTGAATGGGTTGAAAATAAATAAATCGCCAGGTACTGGTGGGATTCCAATTCGGTTTTACAGAGAGTACTCTACTGTATTGGCTCCTTACTTAGCTTGCATTTATCGCGAATCTCTTGCCCAACGTAAAGTCCCGAGCGACTGGAAAAAAGCGCAGGTGACGCCTGTAAATAAAAAGGGTAGAAGGACGGATCTTCAAAATTACAGACCAATATTCTTAACATCGGTTTGTTGCAGGATTCTCGAACATATTCTCAGTTCGAATATAATGAATTTCCTTGAGACAGAGAAGTTGCTGTCCATGCATCAGCACGGCTTTAGAAAGCATCGCTCCTGCGAAACGCAACTCGCCCTTTTTTCTCATGATATTTTGCGAACCATGGATGAAGGGTATCAGACGGATGCCATATTCCTTGACTTCCGGAAAGCGTTTGACTCGGTGCCCCACTGCAGACTCCTAACTAAGGTACGAGGATATGGGGTTGGTTCCCAAGTATGTGAGTGGCTCGAAGACTTCTTAAGTAATAGAACCCAGTACGTTGTCCTCGAAGGTGAGTGTTCATCGAAGGTGAGGGTATCATTTGGAGTGCCCCACGGAAGTGTGGTAGGTCCGCTCTTGTTTTCTATCTACATAAATGATATTTTGAATAGGGTGGATAGCAATGTGCGGCTGTTTGCTGATGATGCTGTGGTGTACGGGAAGGTGTCGTCGTTGAGTGACTGTAGGAGGATACAAGATGACTTGGACAGGATTTGTGATTGGTGTAAAGAACGGCAGCTAACTCTAAATACAGATAAATGTAAATTATCCCGTAATGTTTGAATACTCCATTAGTAGTGTAGCGCTTCACACAGTCACGTCGATTAAATACTTTGGCGTAACATTGCAGAGCGATAAGAAGTGGGACAAGCATGTAATGGCAGTTGTGGTGAAGGCGGATGGTCGTCTTCGGTTCATTGGTAGAATTTTGGGAAGATGTGGTTCATCTGTGAAGGAGGCCACTTCTAAAACACTAATACGACCTGTTCTTGAGTACTGCTCGAGCGTTTGGGATCCATATCAGGTCGGATTGAGGGAGGACATAAAAGCAATTCAGAGGCGGGCTGCTAGATTTGTTACTGGTAGGTTTGATCATCACGCGAGTGTTACGGAAATGCTTCAGGAACTCGGGTGGGAGTCTCTGGAGGATAGGAGGCGTTTTTTTCGTGAATCGCTACTGAGGAAATTTAGAGAACCAGCATTTGAGGCTGACTGCAGTACAATTTTAGTGCCGCGGAAAGACCACAAACATAAAATCAGAGAGATGAGGGCTCGTTCAGAGGCATATAGGCAGTCGTTTTTCCCTCGTTCTGTTTGGGAGTGGAACAGGGAGAGAAGATGCTAGTTGTGGTACGAGGTACCCTCCGCCACGCACCGTATGGTGGATTGCGCAGTATGTATGTAGATGTAGATACTTTGCTGAAAAATTCATTCATTCTTCAATATCATCAGTTGTTTGTGAGTTGTGCTGATTCAAGAAGAAAGAACAGATTTCAATTATTTACTACAGATAAACTACACTAAAGATCCAAAGAAACTGGTACACCTGCTTAACGTCATGTAGGGCCTCCGCAAGAACGCAGAAGTGCCGCAATACGACGTTGCATGGACCCGACTAATGTCTGAAGTAGTGCTGGAGGGAATTGACACCACGAATCCTACAGGCCTGCCCAGAAGTCCGTAACAGTAGGAGGGTGTGCAGGTCTCTTCTGGCCAGCACGTTGCAAGGCATCCCAGATGTGCTCAATAATGTTCATATCTGTGGAGTCTGGTGGCCACTGGAAGTGTTCACACTCGGAAGAGTATTCCTGGAGCCACTCTGTATCAGTTCCGGACATCTGGGGTGTCGCATTGTCCTGCTGGAAGTCCGTCGGAATGCACAATGAACATAAATAGATACAGGTGATCAGGCAGGATGCATAGGTACGTGTCACCTGTTCGGACGTATCAGGGGTTCCACATCACTCCAACACACGCCCCACACCATTAACGAGCCTCCACCAGCTTGAACAGTCTCCTGTTGATATGTAGAGTCCTTGAAATCATGAGGTTGTCTCTATACTGGTACACGTCCATCCGCTGCATTGAATTTCAAACGAGGCTCGTTCGACGAGGTAACATGTTTTCAATCATCGACAGTTTAACGTCGGCGTTAACGGGCGAAGGAGAGGCATAAAACTTTGTGATGTGCAGTCCATCAAGCGTACACGAGTGGGCCTTCGGCTCCGAAAGCCCATATCGATGATGTTTCGTTTAATAGTTCGCACACTGACACTTTTTGATGGCCCAGCATTGAAATCTGCAGCAATTTGTGGAAGGGTTGCACTTCCGTCACGTTGGACGATTCTCCTCAGTTGTCGTTGGTCCCGTTCCTGCAGGATCTTTTACCGGCCGCAGCGATGTCGGAGTTTTGAAGTTTTACCAGATTCCTGATATTCACGGTACACTCGTGAAATGGTCGTACGGGAAAATCCCCACTTCATTGCTACCTCGAAGATGCTGTGTCCCATCGTTCATGCGCCAACTGTAACACCACGTTCAAACTCACTTAAATCTCGATAACCTGCCGTTGTAGCAGCAGTAACCGACCTAACAGCTGCTCCAGACACTTGTTGTCTTATACAGGCGTTGCCGACCGTAGCGCCGTATTCTGCTGTTTACATACCTCTGTATTCGAGTACGCATGCCCATACCAGTTCCTTTGGCGCTTCAGTGCTTAAAAGATAGAAACACATTGCACACGCCACTAGATAGAGGAAAGTTCAAAGTTTTGACACAGCTGCGCTGTTGTTAGTTTGAAGCAACGTGGCTACTAAGCCACAAGACAAAGCATTCTCTAGATTAGATTAGATTAGATTAGATTAATACTAGTTCTGATATCGAGAAGGCTATTTACACCTACAGTGAAAATGTACTTAATTCCTTAAATAACAAATTACAAGCAGCAGGTATTTTCTGGGATTTGTCAAAGGCATTTGATTGTGTGAACCACAACTTCCTTTTAAATAAATTAGAATTCTATGGTGTCACGGGCAGTGCTGCAAAATGGTTCAAGTCATACCTAGCTAACAGGAAAAAAAGGGTGTCAGTACACGGGACTAGTGAATTAAGTCATCAGTCATCATCAGAATGGGAAGAAATTACATGTGGTGTCCCACAAGGATCCATCTTAGGGCCATTGCTTTTTCTTGTGTACATTAATGATCTCTCATCAGTTACACTGCCAGAAGCAGAGTTCGTTTTGTTTTCAGATGACACAAATATTGCAATAAATAGTATGTCGAGTGTAGTTCTAGAAAGATCTGCTAATGATATTTTCACGGATATTAGTAAATGGTTTAAAGCCAACTCATTGACATTAAACTTTGAAAAGACTCACTACATGCAATTCAGAACCTGTAAGAGGTTTCCACCCAGCATATTCATAAAGTATGAAGAAGAGCAGGTAGAAGAGGTTGACAGTCTTAAATTCCTGGGATTACAACTTCATAATAAATTCAGTTGGGAGGAGCACACCACAGAACTGCAGAAACGCCTAAACAAATCTGTATTTGCAATTCGAGTGTTAGCAGACGTGGGCGACATAAAAATGAAAAAGCTTGCATACTTTGCCTACTTTCATTCCATAATGTCATATGGTATAATATTTTGGGGTAACTCTTCAAGTCAAACAAAAATTTTCAGAGTCCAAAAGCGTGTAATACGTATTATTTGTGGAGTAAATTCACGGACGTCATGTAGAAACCTCTTCAAAGAACTGGGTATACTAACCACTGCCTCTCAGTATATTTACTCCTTAATAAAATTTGTCCTAAATAATATATCTCTATTTCCAACAAACAGCTCAGTTCATACATACAATACCAGGAACAAAAATGATCTGCACAAAGACTTAAAAGCACTTACTTTAGTTCAAAAAGGGGTCCACTATCAGGAACACTCATCTTCAATAATTTGCCAGCAAACATAAAAAATTTAGTTACAAATAAAGATCAATTTAAAAGGAGCCTGAAAGACTTACTAATGGCCAACTCCTTCTACTCCATTGACGAATTTTTTAATAGAAACAAATGATGTATTGTATATATTCATACTATTAGTATTGTTATTTCAGCAAAAAAAAATAAAAAAGAAAAGTTGACATGTTCCACATCCACGAGGATCTCCTCAGCATGGATCTATGGAACGAAAAACTAATCTAATCTAATCTAATCCATGGATCATGAATACGATATTTCGTAATGATGTGGAACGAGTCAAATTTTCCAATACATGACATAATTAAGTTAATTTAACAACATAATTAAGTTAATTCAACAACTTTTTTATTTATTTTTTTATAATTTATTTTGTTTGGTTTTTTTCTTTTTTTCTTAATTTATATCTAAAAATTCCTCTATGGAGTGGAAGGAGTTGTCATTCAGAAATTCTTTTAATTTCTTCTTAAATACTTGTTGGTTATCGGTCAGACTTTTCATACTATTTGGTAAGTGACCAAAGACTTTAGTGCCAGTATAATTCACCCCTTTCTGTGCCAAAGTTAGATTTAATCTTTAATAGTGAAGATCATCCTTTCTTCTAGTATTGTAGTTATGCACACTGCTATTACTTTTGAATTGGGTTTGGTTGTTAATAACAAATTTCATAAGAGAGTATATATACTGAGAAGCTACTGTGAATATCCCTAGATCCTTAAATAAATGTCCGCAGGATGATCTTGGGTGGACTCCAGCTATTATTCTGATTACACGCTTTTGTGCAATAAATACTTTATTCCTCAGTGATGAATTACCCCAAAATATGATGCCATATGCAAGCAGTGAGTGAAAATAGGCGTAGTAAGCTAATTTACTAAGATGTTTATCACCAAAATTGCATAAGTAGCAGACCCTTATTGCATAAGTAGCTGAACTCAAACGTTTCAGCAGATCATCAATGTGTTTCTTCCAATTTAATCTCTCATCAATGTACACACCAAAAAATTTTGAATATTCTACCTTAGCTATATGCTTCTGATTAAGGTCTATATTTATTAATGACGTCATACCATTTAGTGTACGGAACTGTATGTATTGTGTCTTATCAAAATTCAGTGAGAGTCCGTTTACAAGGTACCACTCTAGTAATTTTCTGAAAGACATTATTGACAATTTCATCAGTTAATTCTTGTTTGTCATGTGTGATTACTAAGGTGTGGTACAGGTACGTCGATGATACTTTCGTGGTGTGGAGCCATGGTGAAGAACAGCTCGGTAACTTCCTAAGACACCTGAACAGCCTCCATGCCAACATAACATTTACCATGGAATAGAAAAGGACAAGAAACTGCCATTTCTAGATGTGCTGGTCACAAGAGACGGCGAAAACCTGGGACACAGCGTGTATCGAAAACCGACTCACACGGACCGATACCTGCACAAACTGTCAAACCACCACCCGAGCCAGAAAAGAGGCATGATTAGTACGCTCGCATCGAGAGCAGGACGAATATGTGAGCCGCAACACCTCAAACGAGAAATGCAACACCTGGAAACTGTCCTGAGGAGCAATGGGTACTCCACGAATTATATTAGAAGTGTAACAGAGCCAAACTCTCGGCGAAGTAAGGAACCAAAAAAAGAAATGTCGGGTACGGCCTTTCTGCCATACATTCCCAGAGTGACGGACAGAATCGGCCGTATATTGCGCAAACATGGCGTAAAGACGATTTTCAAACCGACAAGAAAGATCAAAGAGTGTCTTAGATCGGCGAAGGAGAAAAGAGACCCACTTGCAATGTCGGGAATATACCGCATACCATGCACATGCGGAAAAGTTTATGTCGGAATGACTGGACGATCCATTAACACCAGGATCAAAGAGCATAAGCGACATTGCAGGTTGGGGCAGGTGAAGAAATCGGCCGTGGCAGAGCACGCACTGAATGAGACCGACCACGTAATAAAATTCGCCGACACGGAAGTTCTGGCTGTAGAGAACCACTATCACACGCGCTTGTTCAGAGAAGCTGTAGAAATACAAAAACACGCGAACAGTTTGAACAAGAAAGAGGAAAGCCTCAAGGTAAACGGATCCTGGCTTCCTGTACTGCAGCGAACGAACGTCGCAGGTAGCAAGAGGAGAACCGCACCGGAAATGACCGCGGAGAAGCCCTCGGACGTTGGCGCGCCAGGTACATATAGTCTGCGCCCGCGAGCTCGGCTCCAGTTCACCACCGGCAATGGAGGGTGAAGCTTTGACAATGCCAGCCACTCGTGCTGGCGAAACGTCAGAAAAATCATTAGATGAACGTCGGCCGAAGAACCCGAGACAGAAGCCAATAGGCAGTTCGTCAACAAGTGGCCACGAAAGCCTCAAGGATTTTGTGATTACTATACTTGTATCATCAGCAAAGAGAACTAACTTTGCCTCTTCATGAATATAGATTGACAAGTCATTAATATATATCAAGAGCAACAAAGGACCCAAGACCAACCCTTGTCGAACGCCATTCTTGATAGTTCCCCAGTTTGAGGAATTTGCTGATCTTTGCATATTATGAGAACTGCTTATTTCAACTTTCTGCACTCTTCCAGTTAGGTACGAATTAAACCATTTGTGCACTGTCCCACTCATGCCACAATACTTGAGCTTGTCTAGAAGAATTTCATGATTTACACATGTGTTTGAATTTGCGCGAAGTGAATCCATTGTTCAAGTGCAACGTGCACCCCGCTATCGATTGCCGCTTCTGCGCAATCAGATTTGTGACTGGCATAAAAGATTCTTGGCAGCTGGCTGCATATACAGAGAGATATGATCGGCCACGCACTTCTGATGAAGTCGAGTGTATCCGACGTGCATTCAGACGGAGTCTTCGAAAGTCCATCCACAAGACAGACAGGCTAGGAATTTCTGCTTCTTCCGACAACAGTGTGGCGTGATCTGAAACGGCGCCGCGATATGAACCCTTACAAGTTGCAGTCAATGCAGCAGTTGCGTGCCGACGAGCATATTAGAAGGTTCGAATTTTGCATTTCAGTTCTCAAGGATATGGGCAGAGGACACTTTTTCCGAAAGGCTCATCTTTTCGGACGAATCGAAGTTTCATCTGTTGTGTAAAATGAGCGGTCATAATTTAAGAATTTGGGGGTTACAAACATCAAAGAGAGACACCGAAACTGAATGTGATTTGTATCGTTTCTGTTCACAATGTTTACGGACCTTCCTTTTTTGTGGAAAAACAGAGAGGGATCTCATACCTGGACATGCCGCAAAAT
Organism: Schistocerca cancellata; assembly: GCF_023864275.1. Classification (NCBI taxonomy): domain Eukaryota; kingdom Metazoa; phylum Arthropoda; class Insecta; order Orthoptera; family Acrididae; genus Schistocerca; species Schistocerca cancellata. The sequence goes on from NC_064635.1 coordinate 130,357,992, forward strand.
TGTTTATTCCCTCAACTTCAGGAAGATTCCAGTGATTCCATTTTTATGCATGACGTCTCTCCGCGTCATTCGCACCTCGAGATGCGGCGTTAGCTTATCAACACTATCCCACAACCTTGGATTGGAAGGGGTGGACAACTAGATCTTGTTCCTTGTTTTTACCCTCCCAGGTCACCAAACCATACACTTTGCAATTTTTTTTCTGTGAGGGTAAATAACAAACAGAGTCTTCGTCCCACCTACGGCAACTACCCTTGAAGAGCCGAGAAATCGAGTTTTTGAAGCTGTCGACAACCATTCCGGTATTTATCGACCTATGAATGGTGCTCATGTTGAGTACATGGTATATTGTCTGTGAAAACATCCACTATACAGCGACATGCGCAATGTGTTTATGTCTTTCATAGTTTGTCTGTAATAAACAATTGTAATATAATATTTGTGTTTTGATCACCCCATATATCAATGAATTATGCTTCTGTGGTAGTAAGTTCCTATGGGACCAAACCGCTGAGGTCATCCGTCTCTAGGCTTACACATTAGTTAATCTAACTGTAACTTATGCTAAGGACAACGCACACATACCCATGTGCGAGGTCAGACGGCGCGGCTGCTTCTGGCTTTTTTTTATGTTGTGTCTAGGAATCCTGCATACTCGGTTCGCTAGACAAACAATCAAACAACGAGTTTTATTACAATAAGACAATTACAATACTTAACTTTGATAGATGTGTCGCAGGCAAAGGGCGACATAGAAAATAATCAGTCTTCTTCAGAACAGACAGACACAATTCCAATTACAAAATGATCTAGAGAGAATTTCTGTATGGTGCGAAAAGTGGCAATTGGCACTAAACAAAGAAAAGTGCGAGGTCATCCACATGGGTACTAAAAGAAATCCGATAAATTTTGGGTATACGATAAATCGCACAAATCTAAGGGCTGTCAATTTGACTAAATACCTAGGATTTACAATTACGAGCAACTTACATTGGAAAGACCACATACATAATACTGTGGGGAAGGCGAAACAGACATACCCATGTGCGAGGTCAGACGGCGCGGCTGCTTCTGGCTTTTTTTTATGTTGTGTCTAGGAATCCTGCATACTCGGTTGTTGGCAGAACGCTTATACAATGCGATAAACCCACTAAACAGACAGCCTACATTACCTTGTCTGTCCTCTGCCGGAATACTGCTGCGTGTTGTGGGATCCCTACCAGGTAGGATTGACATTGACGGGAGACATCGAAAAACTGCAAAGAAGGGCAGCTCTTTTTGTGTTGTCGCGCAATTGAGGTGAGAGTGTCATTGATATGATACACAAGTTGGGGTGGCAGTCACTGAAACAAAGGCGGTTTTCTTCTTGTCGAGTTCTATTTACGAAATTTCAATCACGAACTTTCTCCTCCGAATGCGAAAATATTTTGTTGACACACACCTATGTCGAGAGAAATGATCATCATAATAAAATGAGAGAAATCAGAACTTTTTTTTTTCTTTATTGTTATTTCACACCTTACATAAGGTGGGCTGGCACTGGCACAGCACGCCGCTCTTCAGCCCCAGGTATTACAAGAGATAAACAATGGAGACACAGAATGAACATAACATAATGGGGAACAAAAAACAGTAGACACAGTAACGAAAAAACACGAAGCCGTTCACACGCGAAGAAAACCAAAGAAACTGTTTGCACTGAACAAGGACACTGATGATGGAGATGACACGTGAACGATGGAGCGTGGGCAGCGAAAAACACTGAAGCACAAACACGACGGCACACACACAAAACTGATGGCGATGATCTCCAGCGCACGAATGTCCACTTAACAACGTGTGCGAGTCCGGGGACCTGCCAAGATGGGAAAAAGGTGGGGGGGGGAGAGGGGAGAGCAGAGATGACAATGGCAGACGAGATGGGGGAGGAATGAAGGTATGGGGGGTAGGGGAAGCCCAGGGTGAGGAGGGTGGAGGAAGGGAGGAGGGAGAAAGGGAGAGAGAGGGTGCCATGAGGAAAAAACACAGGAAGTGGGAGGGGAGGATCAAAGTTGATAGGAGGAGGGCATCATCAGGGAGGGGGAGCTGGCGGAAGCCACCTTGGGAGAGGGTATGGAGAGTGGAGAGATCTTCAGGTAGGACGTGGAAATGTAGACGCGACAGTGGACGGGGGTGCGCGAGGATGGGAGAGACGAGTGGGTGAGGGGGATCTAGTTTACGTGATGTGCAGAGGATCCGTATCCGTTCGAGGAAAAGGAGGAGGTGGGGGAACGGAATAAGGTCGTACAGGATCCGCGTGGGGGAGGGGAGATGGATGAAATAGGTGAGACGGAAAGCATGGTGTTCGAGGATTTGAAGGGATTTGTAAAAGGTAGGAGGGGTGGAGACCCAGGCAGGGTGGGCGTAGCAGATGATAGGGCGGATGAGGGATTTATAGGTGTGGAGGATGTGCGGCCAGAAAGGAGCTTGAGGAGACCAAGTCGGTAGTGTGCCTTGGCTTGGATTGTCCAGAGATGGGGGGTCTAGGAGAGCTGAGGGTCAAGGGTGACGCCAAGGTACTTAAGGGTGGTGGTGAGGCCGGTAGGACGGCCATAGATGGCGACATAGAAGTCGAGGAGGCGGAAGGAAGGGGTGGTTTTGCCTACAGTGATCGCCTGGGTCTTGAAATGATTGACCTTGAGCAACCACTGGTCGCACCAAGTGGTGAACCAGTCAAGATGGGATTGGAGAAGGTGTTGGTAGCGCTGCAGGGTGGGGGCGAGGGCAAGGAAGGCAGTGTCATCGGCGTACTGGAGAAGGTGGATGGGGGGTGAAGGCGACGGCATGTCCACCGTATACAAAAGGTACAGAAGAGGGGAGAGAACGGAACATTGGGACACACCGGCGGAGTGGAAAAAGGTATAGGAATCCGTGTTATGGATGGTGATGTAGGAAGGACGTTGGGAAAGGAAGGACCCGATCAGACGGACGTAGTTAATAGGAAGGGCGAAGGTTTGGAGCTTGAAGAGGAGACTGGAATGCCACACACGCTCATAGGCGCGGTTCGAGGTCGAGGGAGAGCAGAGCGATGGGAATTGAGCTGTTCCGAGAGGAGATGAGTGAGGTGAAGGAGAAGGTCATCGGTAGAGAAGGACGGCCGAAAGCCACACTGCGTAACGGGAAGGAGGCGGTGCTGACGGAGATGCTGGTGGATGCGTCGGGTAAGGATGGATTCCAGGACCTTGCTGAAGACTGAGGTAAGGCTGATGGGATGGTAGGAGGAGACAGCGCACGGCGGTTTGTCGGGTTTAAGGAACATCAGGATGCGGGAGGTTTTCCACAGGTCAGGGTAGTAGCCGGTGGAAAATCAGAACTCGAACGGAAAGATTTAGGTGTTCCTTTTTCCCATGTGCCATTCGAGAGTGGAATGATAGAGAGGTAGTATGAGGGTGGTTCGGTGAAACCTCTGCCAGGCACTTAAGTGTGAACTGCAGAGTAACCATGTAGATGTAGAAGTCTCTGCTACTAAATCTAGAGATTCCTAAGTGGGTAACGTTGAAGCTCCTATCGAAGTGGGTCCCACCAGTCTGGCGCGGCGCTTATGTTCCTTACACCTAGGTGCCACTGCTGTGACACTGTCGTCCTGGAGGCAGGTCGATCTGCGTGCGATTGGCTGACCTCTACTCACAGCCGTGTTTTCTCTTTCGTTCCCGACTGGCGTGCCAGTGTTGACTTTACGCCATATTGGATTATGATATGTATACTGAATACTTATCACTTTTAGATATGTTACATTTTTATTAAACATAAATAAATATGCTCATTGGACAGCAGCTCAAAAACTTTATATTTAATGTGCTTTTCCAGTTGCGAAGCAAGTTTATCAATTGAAACTTCCTGGCAGATTAAAACTGTATGCCGGACCGAGACTCGAACTCGGGACCTTTACCTTTCGCGGGCAAGTGCTCTACCAACTGAGCTACCCAAGCACGACTCACGCCCGGTCCTCACAGCTCTACTTCTGCCAGTATCTCGTCTCCTACCTTCCAAACTTTACAGAAGCACTTCTGCGAACCTTGCAGAACTAGCAATCCTGAAAGAAAGGATATTGCGGAGACATGGCTTAGCCACAGCCTGGGGGATGTTTCCAGAATGATATTTTCACTCTGCAGCGGAGTGTGTGCTGATATAAAACTTCCTGCCAGATTAAAACTGTGTGCCGGACCGAGACTCGAACTCGGGACCTTTGCCTTTCGCGGGCAAGTGCTCTACCAACTGAGCTACCCAAGCACGCACGACCCATAAGCCGTCGTCACAACTGTACTTCAGTCAGTACATCGTCTCTTACCTTACAAACTTCGCAAATGTTCTCCTGCTTTCCTTCCGCCAATATCCTTTCTTCCCTGGAGTGCTAGTCTAGCAAGTTCCGCTGGAGAACTTTTGTGGAGTTCGAAAGGTAAGGCACGAGTTATTGGCAAAAGTAAAAGCTTTGAGGACGGGTGGTGAGTCGTGCTTCGGTAGCTCACTAAGGAAAATTGCGGCTGGTTACTCGTCGAGTACGGATGCAACTTGCGGTGCATCGCGCTGTGACGTCTACTGCTTGGTAGGGTTCTATAAAGGTTGTTGGGGGTTTAACTGCGCTTACTCCAGGCTTGTAATCACTGAGCAATACCATATAAGCCCCGTTTTTGTTTGGTGAAGGAGCAGAGTTTTCCGGTGCCCAGGTGTTCACCATGTCGGAATCTCTCAGTAAAAAGACGTTAAGATTTTATTTCGACGAGAATACTCGTCTTGAAAGGAGAGTATAAGATGAACATCTACAAAAGCAAAACGAGGATAATGGAATGTAGTCGAATTAAGTCGGGTGATGCTGAGGGAATTAGATTAGGAAATGAGACACTTAAAGCAGTAAAGGAGTTTTGCTATTTGGGGAGCAAAATAACTGATAATGGTCGAAGTAGAGAGGATATAAAATGTAGACTGGCAATGGCAAGGAAAGCGTTTCTGAAGAAGAGAAATTTGTTAACATCGAGTATAGGTTTAAGTGTCAGGAAGTCGTTTCTGAAAGTATTTGTATGGAGTGTAGCCATGTATGAAAGTGAAACATGGACGATAAATAGTTTAGACAAGAAGAGAATAGAAGCTTTTGAAATGTGTTGCTACAGAAGAGTTCTGAAGGTTAGATGGGTAGATCACATATCTAATGATGAGGTATTGAATGGAATTGGGTTGAAGAGGAGTTTGTGGCACAACTTGACTAGAAGAAGGGATCGGTTGGTAGGACATGTTCTGAGGCATCAAGGGATCACTAATTTAGTATTGGAGGGCAGCATGAACGGTAAAAATCGTAGAGGAAGACCAAGAGATGAATATACTAAGCAGATTCAGAAGGCTGTAGGTTGCAGTAGGTACTGGGAGATGAAGAAGCTTGCACAGGATTGAGTAGCATGGAGAGCTGCATCAAACCAGTCTCAGGACTGAAGACCACAACAACAACAACTCGTCATGTTTAGCCGACTGTCCGCAGCTCGTGGTCGTGCGGTAGCGTTCTCGGTTCCCACGCCCGGGTTCCCGGGTTCGAATCCCGGCGGGGTCAGGGATTTTCTCTGCCTCGTGATGACTGGGTGTTGTGTGATGTCCTTAGGTTAGTTAGGGTTAAGTAGCTCTAAGTTCTAGGGGACTGATGACCTCAGAAGTTAATTCCCATAGTGCTCAGAGCCATCTGAACCACGTTTTGAAGCACCGATGTTCAACCTGTAATTACTATGAAAGAAACCAGTAGGTAACGCCGTAATTTATCCAAAATAATGCGATTCCTAAATGACAGCGGATGAACATCTCATTGCCATTGAACCTCAGAAGAGCAAAACAGCCGCACGGGATTAGCCGAGCGGTCTCAGGCGATGCAGTCATGGACTGTGCGGCTGGTCCCGGCGGAAGTTCGAGTCCTCCCTCGGGCATGGGTGTGTGTTTGTCCTTAGGATAATTTAGGTTAAGTAGTGTGTAAGCTTAGGGACTGATGACCTTAGCAGTTAAGTCCCATAAGATTTCACACACATCTGAACAATTTTGAAGAGCAAAACAGTGGGAAAGGAAAACTCGAACTCAGAAGCAGAAGACGCTGGCGGCAATTCTTCACAAACACCGAGGAAATCGAAATCCGATAAAGTAATCAGTTTACCCGTCGGAATTGAGACGGATGCACTTACGGTAGTACCTGTGGAAGTACCTGTGGTAAATGAGTCACCTCCACCAGACGAAACAGACCTCCCGAGACATGTTACTGAGGAAAGTAAACAGCAACCGACGGGCGGAGGAACACAACAGGCTACAACGCAACAGCAGCTGAGTGAGGCCTCAGCAGTTGACAAGGAATATACACTCCTGGAAATTGAAATAAGAACACCGTGAATTCATTGTCCCAGGAAGGGGAAACTTTATTGACACATTCCTGGGGTCAGATACATCACATGATCACACTGACAGAACCACAGGCACATAGACACAGGCAACAGAGCATGCGCAATGTCGGCACTAGTACAGTGTATATCCACCTTTCGCAGCAATGCAGGCTGCTATTCTCCCATGGAGACGATCGTAGAGATGCTGGATGTAGTCCTGTGGAACGGCTTGCCATGCCATTTCCACCTGGCGCCTCAGTTGGACCAGCGTTCGTGCTGGACGTGCAGACCGCGTGAGACGACGCTTCATCCAGTCCCAAACATGCTCAATGGGGGACAGATCCGGAGATCTTGCTAGCCAGGGTAGTTGACTTACACCTTCTAGAGCACGTTGGGTGGCACGGGATACATGCGGACGTGCATTGTCCTGTTGGAACAGCAAGTTCCCTTGCCGGTCTAGAAATGGTAGAACGATGGGTTCGATGACGGTTTGGATGTGCCGTGCACTATTCAGTGTCCCCTCGACGATCACCAGTGGTGTACGGCCAGTGTAGGAGATCGCTCCCCACACCATGATGCCGGGTATTGGCCCTGTGTGCCTCGGTCGTATGCAGTTCTGATTGTGGCGCTCACCTGCACGGCGCCAAACACGCATACGACCATCATTGGCACCAAGGCAGAAGCGACTCTCATCGCTGAAGACGACACGTCTCCATTCGTCCCTCCATTCACGCCTGTCGCGACACCACTGGAGGCGGGCTGCACGATGTTGGGGCGTGAGCGGAAGACGGCCTAACGGTGTGCGGGACCGTAGCCCAGCTTCATGGAGACGGTTGCGAATGGTCCTCGCCGATACCCCAGGAGCAACAGTGTCCCTAATTTGCTGGGAAGTGGCGGTGCGGTCCCCTACGGCACTGCGTAGTATCCTACGGTCTTGGCGTGCATCCGTGCGTCGCTGCGGTCCGGTCCCAGGTCGACGGGCACGTGCACCTTCCGCCGACCACTGGCGACAACATCGATGTACTGTGGAGACCTCACGCCCCACGTGTTGAGCAATTCGGCGGTACGTCCACCCGGCCTCCCGCATGCCCACTATACACCCTCGCTCAAAGTCCGTCAACTGCACATACGGTTCACATCCACGCTGTCGCGGCATGCTACCAGTGTTAAAGACTGCGATGGAGCTCCGTATGCCACGGCAAACTGGCTGACACTGACGGCGGCGGTGCACAAATGCTGCGCAGCTAGCGCCATTCGACGGCCAACACCGCGGTTCCTGGTGTGTCCGCTGTGCCGTGCGTGTGATCATTGTTTGTACAGCCCTCTCGCAGTGTCCGGAGCAAGTATGGTGGGTCTGACACACCGGTGTCAATGTGTTCTTTTTTCCATTTCCAGGAGTGTAGTATATAAGGAAGCAAAGCAGGACACGCCTGCAAAACAGCTTTCATCCTCACTGGCAGCACAGGTAAGGAGACAGCTAGAGACTCTGAAACAGGCAGCGCCAGCAGTCAGACGTCGTTGTCCGGAGCGTCCCCAGACACGTCTCAGGCCTGGAATCTCATTCATCTACATCTACATGTACATGATTACTCTGCAATTCACACTTAAGTGCCTGGCAGAGGGTTCATCGAACTATTTTCATACCACTTCTCCACCATTCCACTCTCGAATGGCGCGTGGGAAAAAGGAACACCTAAATCCCTCCGTTCGAGCTCTGATTTCTCTTATTTTACTGTGATGATCATTTCTCCCTACGTAGGCTGGTGTCAACAAAATATTTTGGTATTCGGAAGAGAAAGTAGGTGATTGAAATTACGTACATAGACCTCGCCGCAAAGAAAACCGCCTTTGTTTCAGAGACTGCCACCCCAACTCGCGTATCATATCAGTGACACTCTCACCCCTATTGCGCGATAACACGAAACTAGCTGCCTTTCTTTGCACTTTTTCGGTGTCCTCCGTCAATCCTACCTGGTAAGGATCCCACACCACGCAGCAATATTCCAGCAGAGGATGAACAAGTGTAATGTAGGCTGTTTCTTTAGTGGGTTTGTCGCATCTTCTAAGTATTCTGTCAACAAAGTCTTTGTTTCGCCTTCCCCAAATATTGTCTATGTAGTCTTTCCAATTTAAGTTGCTCGCATTCGTAATTCATAGGTATTTAGTCGAATTGACAGCCCTTAGATTTGTGCCACTTATCGCATACCCAAAATTTATCGCATTTCTTTTAGTACCCATGTGGATGACCTCCCACTTTTCTTTCGTTAGTGCCAAATGCCACTTTTCGCACCATATAGATATTCTCTCTTGATCATTTTGTAACTGGAATTGATCATCTGATGATTTTACTAGACTGTAAATTACAGCGTCATCTGCAAACAATCTAAGGGAGCTGCTCAGATTATCACCTAGATCATTTATGTAAATCGGGAACAGCAAAGGGCCTATGACAGTACCTTGCGTAACGCCATATATCATTTCTGTTGTACTCGACGATTTACCGTCTATCACTACAAACTGTGACCTCTCTGAGAGGAAATCACGAATCCAGTTACACAACTGAGACGATACTCCATACGCACGCAATTTGATTAATAGTCGCTGGTGAGGAACGGTATTAAAAGCCTTCTGGAAATCGAGGAATATGGAATCGATCTGAGATCCCTTGTCGACAGCACTCATTACTTCATGGGAATAAAGAGCTAGCTGCGATGGAAAAGAACGATATTTTCTGAATCCGTGTTGGTTATGTGTCAATAAGTCATTTTCTTCAAGGTGATTCATAATGTCCGAGTACAGTATACGCTCCAAAATCCTACTTAAATTGAGGTCAGTGATATGGGTCTGCAATTCAATGGGTTACTCCTATTTCCTTTCTTGAATATTGGTGTGACCTGTGCTACTTTCCATTCTTTAGAACAGATCTTTCGTCAAGTAAGTGGTTGTATATGATTGCTATTGTGTCTGCATACTCTGAAAGGAACCAGACTGGTATACCATCTGGACCGGAAGAGTTGCCTTTCTTAAGTGATTTGAGTTGTTTCGCAACACCTAAGATATCTACTTTTATGTCACTCATGCTAACAGCTGTTCTGGTTTCGAATTCTGGAATATTTACTTCACCTTCTTTCGTAAAGGAATTACGGAAAACTGTATTTAGTAACTCCGCTTTTGTGGCACCATCATCGGTAATATTTCCATCGCTATCGCGCAGTGACAGTATTGACTGTTTTTTGCCACTGGCGTACTTTACATACGACCAGAATCTCTTTGGGAGATTCACTGAAGTATAATTGTCTGAGCCCCAATGACCAGCAGACGCCACAGACAGCGGTGGAATACCAACCCGATTGTCTCCCACTATATAACCAGGAATGATCATATGGAGTGCCAGGACCCATTTGGTTGTCATCCGCGGCAGCCTTACAGCACAGACGTACGTCAACGGTATTCTACGAGACCGTTTTATTGCTGTGGTATGCGTACTGTAAGACCTTCGGTACACACACCATCAGATTATTTGACTTGTCGCTCTAACGAAGTAGGCGAGTGTCAGCAATGTGTCTCGTGGTCTTACCGTGGCGTGTTTATCTTCTGCCGTTAGGTCAGACGATAGAAATGCCACTTGCACGCTTAGAGTAGCAGATTGACGGTGACCAACTTTAAACAGAACTTGATTAATTTTCACACTCATTTATTAAAATAATAACAAGCCTAAAAACTACTTAACTTGGTTCTGGATGCTATTTACAATTGACGATCTGAAATTCCTTTGGTCTTGGTACGTTAATCTTATTCTCACATATCTCTGATACTTGACAAAGTGTCTATTCATTTATCTTCATGGCTATGTAGAGGAATATGGTAATCTTATTAGGCGCAGACTGAAACTTGACTATAGACTGGTACAGACAAATGCAAACTAATGGAGGTTGACTAATCGGAGGTCTGCACACTCGTTATAATATCTCGAGCGTTCAGGTATCACTGCGCGAGTGTGATCCGCGAGGAGAAAAGGTTCCACGTTAGCAGCAATCTCATTGGCTGCGTGACATATTAATACGCGGATTGGCGGAAGCAGAATTTGGTCCGTCTCTAGGACAGCGCCATCTCGTAGTGCGGAGACGGACGAGCGCTGCGCCTGCGCTGTTGTGCTTAGCGGGGCGCGCTCTAGTGGGAAAGTTGTGTACGCGCTGACTACGCGGAACTATGTACACAAAAATTGCGCTTCATGGCAAGCCATCCAGGGCTTATGTTTCAGCAAGATAACGCCCGCCCCACGATGAGAGAGTTCCTGCTACTTGTCTTCGTTGTTGACAAACCCTACCTTGGTTAGCAAGGTCGCCGGATCTCTCCGCTATTGACAACATTTGGAGCGTCAAGGATAGAGCCCTCCAAACAGCTCGCGATTTTGACGATCTAAAGCGCCAGTTGGACAAAATTTGGCACAATATTCTTCAGGGGGGCATCCAGCAACTCTATCAATCAGTGCCAAGCCGAATTAGCGCTTTCATAGGGTAGATGTGGACCAACCTGTTATTGGCGTGCTCGGTTTGTGTAGCTCTTGTAGTGTTGGCAGAAGAGCCAACACCGTGTTACTAGAGGAGGCCGAAATGCACGCGTTTTAGCTCACGCAGGCTGGCGTGAGGAGGGAAGGACTCTACTGACGTGAGGACTGCACATGACAAGGAATTAGAATTCAGAAAGCGGACGTAATTAGTTTGATACTTAACTTTAATCCATTAATGATGGACGTCGCTCTTGACGGTACATGATTCACAATATCTGTTCAGAATACATTCGTAGTAACTGAATATGGCGCCTTGCTAGGTCGTAGCAAATCACGTAGCTGAAGGCTATGCTAAACTGTCGTCCCTGCAAATGAGAGCGTATGTTGTCAGTGAACCATCGCTATCTAAGTCGGCTGTACAACTGGGGCGAGTGCTAGGGAGTCTCTCTAGACTAGATCTGCCGTGTGGCGGCGCTCGGTCTGCAATCACTGATAGTGGCGGCACGCGGGTCCGACGTATACTAACGGACCGCGGCCGATTTAAAGGCTACCACCTAGCAAGTGTGGTGTCTGGCGTTGACACCACAGCTCTATCTCTAGAGTAAATCATCCAGTTTTTCTGAAATTGTGATCGTTTGCTTGTCTGTACATCTAAGTCACATGTACGGATTTCCCATTCGGGTAATTCCATCACGGTACTTTTTTATTTCGAATGTTTTATAAAACTGTATACAGGGTGAAAAGTATATAAACCGACAAACCCTGGGAGGTTGTAGGGGACATCAAAACAAATATTTTTCCCTAATGTCATTTTTTCCTACGAGGATTATTTAAACCACTGGGGGCCGTATTACGCTCTTCAGTTGTAGGCAACTGCTGTCCACCAGTGTAGTAGTGCATTGTCTCTGTTTACTAATGGAGCGACACACCTACAGTGAGTACACTGATATGGTTGGTGCGTAGTACGTAGCGCACCACAACGGACGAGCTGCACAGCGAATTTATCACCAACAATATCCTGATCGCCGTATCCCTCATCATACGACCTTTGATGCTGTGTACCAACGTCTGCATGAGACCAGGTCATTTAGCAGATTACCTGGACAGGGATGCCGTCGCACGGTAATAACGCTGCAATTTGAGGAAGCTGTCTTGCAGCATGTGAAGCGGGATCCTTCAATCAGCACTCCTGCAATTGCACGTAACATGGAGCCGTATCAGACGAATGTAAGAACAGTCCTTCGAGAGCAACTGTTACGTCCATTTCACTTGCAGCGTGTCCACAACCTGGAACCAGTTGGTTATCCATCCAGAGCACAGTTTTCGCAGTGGTATCTGGAACAGTGTGAAATGCATCCTACATTTCCATCCTCTGTGTTGTTTACCGATGAAGCAACGTTGGGGCGTGATGGTGTCTTCAACATCCAGAGTTCGCATGTTTGGAATGAGAATAACCAACATGCCACAGTTACTAGCGCTCATCAAGTGCGGTTCTTCGTTAATGTGTAAGTCGGTGTTGTTGGAGACTGTTTAATTGGGCCGTATCTGCTACCTAGTTGTTGTCTCATGGTCATAAAAAAATGGAAAAGTGTTTGTTGGTTTAATTAATTTGCCGCCAGAGAAATCTTCCTCTACCGGTTTAAATGCTCCTCATAAGAAAAAATTACATTAGGGAAAAATATTTGTTTTGATGTCCCCTACAACCTCCCAAAGTTTGTCGGTTTAAATACTTTTCACCCTGTATATCTCGGAGCACGCATGGTCTAAGCGCCGGCACGGTAACTCAGCGCGTTCGGTCAGAGGGTTAACTGCCCTCTGTAATAAAAAAAAAAAGCAGAGTTAATGGATCAACAACGAACTGAAACGCGTGTCTTGCGACTTCCGCGCCGAGCAGATACAACGAACGAAAACGAACAAAATCAGATTAAAAAAAAGAAGAAGAGGCGTCTTTGATTAGTATTCAAAACGTCCTTCAGGCTTGGTTGCGAACCCAGCCACCGCTTAAATTTTGAATAAAAATCATCAGTAATGACGGCAGAGGACTTTCGGCATAAAAAGCTACCCTCATTCTGCCAAAGGCCTTGTCAAAGTGGGCGAAGGAGCGCACAGAGGTTCAGGGCTCATAATGATCATTGGCTAAAGATTCCGGACTGGTCGTCCTTTGCATCACTGGGAAGGGACAGCCAGGAGGGAGGTGACCGTGAGGAAAAGCGAAACCAACGAAAGGATGAAGTTCTACGAGTCGGGGCGTGGAATGTCAGAGGTTTGAACGTCGTAGGGAAGCTAGAAAATCTGAAGAGGGAAATCTAGATGTAGTGGGGGTCAGTGAGCTGAAATGGAAAGAAGACAAGAATTTCTGGTCAGACGAGTATAGCGTAACATCAGCAGCAGTAGAAAATGGTGTAACGGGAGGTGAATTCGTAATTAATAGGAAGACTGGACAGAGAATGAGTTATTGTTCGACAGTTGATTGACAGGATTGTTCTCATCAGAATCGACAGCAAACCAACACCGAGAGTTTAGGTATACATTCCGACATCTCTAACCGAAAATGAAGATTTAGAAAAAGTATGTGAGGATATTGAACGGGTAATTCAGTACGCAAAGGTAGATTAAAATCTAATAATCGTGGAGGATTGGAAACCGGTTGTAGGAGAAGGAGTAGAAAAGTAAGTTACGGTAGAATGTGGGCTTGGTATCAAGAATGAGATAGGAGAAAATCTAGTTCAGTTCTGTAATAAATTTCAGCTAGTAATAGCGAATACTCTGTTCAAGATTCACAAGTGGAGGAGGTATCTTGGAAAAGGCCGGGAGGTACGGGAAGATTTCTGTTGGATTACATCATAGCCAGGCAGAGATTGTTATATCTGATACTGGAGTGTACCCAGGAGCAGACAGAGACTCAGATAGTGATGAAGAGTACGTTGAAGATTAAGAGACTAGTCAGCAAGAATCAATGGGATTTGGAAGCACTAAAAAATGAAGACATACGCTCGAAATTCTCTGAGACTATAGATATTGTGATAACGAATACGGCTGTAGCTCTGTAGACAGTTCACTTGGAGAGGTATGGACATCTCGAAAAAGGGCAATCACAGAAATTGGAAAGAGAAACGTAGGCAGAAACAAGGTAACTGTGAAGATACCGTGGGTAACAGAAGAAATACTTCAGTTCATCTACATCTAAATGATCACTGTGCAAATCACACCTAAATACCTGGCAGGACGTTCATCGAACCACCTTCACAACAATACCCTGTTATTTCACTCTCGAACAGCCCGTGGTAAAAAAGACCTATATCTTTCCGTGCGTGCTCTAATTTCTCTCGTTTTATTACGACGATAAAATATTTTCGCATTCGGAGGAGAGAGTTGGTGATTCAAATTTCGTCAGAAAATCGCGCCGCAACGAGAAACATCTTTGTTTTAATTATGTCCACCCCAAATTCTGTGTCATGTCCGTGACACTCTCTCCCCTGTTTCTCGGTAGTACTATAAAACGTGCTGCCCTTCTTTGAACTTTCTCGATGGACTCCGTTAATCCTATCTGCTAAGTATTCCATCTCGCGCAACAGTTCCCCAAAAGAGGAGAGGAAGAACTGACTCAGCATATAGAAAAATCAAAACAACCTTCTATAAAATTTAAAGCAACGGTTGTAACATTAAGGGTGCAATGGGAATTCCAATGTTAAATGCAGAGGAGAGAGCGGGTAGGTGGTAAGAGTACATTGAAGGTCTCCATGAGGGAGGCGGCTCGTCTGATGACGTGACAGAAGAAGAAACAGGAGTAGATTTAGAAGAAATAGCGGATCCAGTATTAGAAACAGAATTTAAAAGAGCTTTGCAAGACATAAAATCGAAAAAGTCAGAACTGATAGATAACATTCCGTCAGAATTTCTAAAACTTTTGGGGGAAGTGACAACAATCAAATTATTCACGTTGGTGTGTAGAATGTATGAGTCTGCGATATACTGTATGACTTTCGGAAAAACATGATCCACACTATTCCCTAGATTACAAGAGCCGACAAGGGGAAGAATTATCACACAACCAGCTTAACAGGTATAATATACAGATAAATGGAAAAGAAAATTGAGGATGTGTTAGATGGCAATCAGTTTGGCTTTAGGAAAGGTAAAGCCACGGGAGATTCAGTTCTGCAGTTGCAGATGATAATAAAAGCAAGACTGAAGAAAAATAAAAACAAATTCATAGGATGTGTCAACACAGAAAAAGCATTTGACAGTGTATAGTGGTACAAGATGTTCGAAGTTCTGAGATAAATAGGAATAAGCTATAGCGGAAGAAATGGCTCTGAGTACCATGGGACTTAACTTCTGAGGTCATCAGTCCCCTAGAACTTAGAACTACTTAAACCTAAGGACATCACACACGTCCATGCCCGACGACCAGACTGTAGCGCCTAGAACCGCTCGGCCACTCCGGCCGGCAAGCTATAGGGGAAGACGGGTAGTATGCAATATGTACAAGAGCCAAGAGGGAATAATAAGAGTGGACGACCAAGAGCGAAGTGCTCGGATTAAAAAGTGTGTAAGACAGGGAAGTAGTCTTTCGCTCCTATTGTTCAATGCGTACATCGAAGAAGTAATGACGGAAATAAAAGGAAGGTTCAGGAGTGGGCTTAAAATTGGAGGTGAAAAGGTATCAGTATGGTTCCCTGATGACATTGCTGTCCTCAGTGAAAGTGAAGAATAATTGCAGGATCTACTGAATGGAATGAACTACATCATGAGTACAGAATATGAATTGAGAGTAAATCGAAGAAAGACGAAATAATGAGAAGTAGCAGAAATGAGAACAGTTAGAAACTTAACATCAGGATTGATGGTCATGTAGTAGACGAAGTTAAAGAATTCTACTACCTAGGCAGCAAAATCACCAACGACTGCGGAGTAAGGAGAACATCAAAAGTAGACTATGGAAAATAGGGAATTCTTGACCAAGAGAAGTCTACTAGTATCAAACGTAGGCTTTAACTTGAGGAAGAAATTTCTGAGAATGTGCATTTGGAGCTCAGCACTGTATGGTAGTGAAACATGGACTGCGACAAAACCGGAACAGAGGAGAATCGAAGCATTTGAGATGTGGTGCTACAGACGAACGTTGAAAATTAGGTGGACTGATAAGGTGAGGAATGAGGAGGTTCTGCGCTGAATCGGAGAGGGAAGGAATATGTGGAAGACAGTGACAAGGAGAAGGGAAAGGATGATAGGACATCTGTTAAGACATCAGGGAATTACTTCTATGGCACTAGAGGGAGCTGTAGAGGCCAAAAACTGAAGACAGAGATTGGAATACATCCAGCAAATAATTGAGGACATGGGTTAGAAGTGCTGCTCTGAGATGAAGAGGTTGCACAGTAGAGGAGTTCGTGGTGGGTCACATTAAAGCAGTCAGGAGACTGAGGACTAAAAAAAAAATATACCTATGTAGGGCTACGTATTTACACTCCTGGAAATGGAAAAAAGAACACATTGACACCAGTGTGTCAGACCCACCATACTTGCTCCGGACACTGCGAGAGGGCTGTACAAGCAATGATCACACGCACGGCACAGCGGACACACCAGGAACCGCGGTGTTGGCCGTCGAATGGCGCTAGCTGCGCAGCATTTGTGCACCGCCGCCGTCAGTGTCAGCCAGTTTGCCGTGGCATACGGAGCTCCATCGCAGTCTTTAACACTGGTAGCATGCCGCGACAGCGTGGACGTGAACCGTATGTGCAGTTGACGGACTTTGAGCGAGGGCGTATAGTGGGCATGCGGGAGGCCGGGTGGACGTACCGCCGAATTGCTCAACACGTGGGGCGTGAGGTCTCCACAGTACATCGATGTTGTCGCTAGTGGTCGGCGGAAGGTGCACGAGCCCGTCGTCCTGGGACCGGACCGCAGCGACGCACGGATGCACGCCGAGACCGTAGGATCCTACGCAGTGCCGTAGGGGACCGCACCGCCACTTCCCAGCAAATTAGGGACACTGTTGCTCCTGGGGTATCGGCGAGAACCATTCGCAACCGTCTCCATGAAGCTGGGCTACGGTTCGCACAGCGTTAGGCCGTCTTCCGCTCACGCCCCAACATCGTGCAGCCCGCCTCCAGTGGTGTCGCGACAGGCGTGAATGGAGGGACGAATGGAGACGTGTCGTCTTCAGCGATGAGAGTCGCTTCTGCCTTGGTGCCAATGATGGTCGTATGCGTGTTTGGCGCCGTGCAGGTGAGCGCCACAATCAGGACTGCATACGACCGAGGCACACAGGGCCAACACCCGGCATCATGGTGTGGGGAGCGATCTCCTACACTGGCCGTACACCACTGGTGATCGTCGAGGGGACACTGAATAGTGCACGGTACATCCAAACCGTCATCGAACCCATCGTTCTACCATTCCTAGACCGGCAAGGGAACTTGCTGTTCCAACAGGACAATGCACGTCCGCATGTATCCCGTGCCACCCAACGTGCTCTAAAAGGTGTAAGTCAACTACCCTGGCCAGCAAGATCTCCGGATCTGTCCCCCATTGAGCATGTTTGGGACTGGATGAAGCGACGTCGCACGCGGTCTGCACGTCCAGCACGAACGCTGGTCCAACTGAGGCGCCAGGTGGAAATGGCATGGCAAGCCGTTCCACAGGACTACATCCAGCATCTCTACGATCGTCTCCATGGGAGAATAGCAGCCTGCATTGCTGCGAAAGGTGGATATACACTGTACTAGTGCCGACATTGTGCATGCTCTGTTGCCTGTGTCTATGTGCCTGTGGTTCTGTCAGTGTGATCATGTGATGTATCTGACCCCAGGAATGTGTCAATAAAGTTTCCCCTTCCTGGGACAATGAATTCACGGTGTTCTTATTTCAATTTCCAGGAGTGTATGTACTTATGAATGTATGAACCATATGTAAGAATGTATGTTTGTGTGTTCCAAATATCGTCCAAACCACACGTGGTACACACACCATATACATCTGGAAAGAAGCAGTGTGTGACCAAGAACCACCAGGCTTACATAGTGTGGGGTGGGGGTGGGGGAGAGATTGGAAGTATTGATACATAACGTGTGAAAGAAAGGGCGCCTGCCGAACGTTGCATAGGCAAGCTGCCCAGCACCGCTTATATTCCGGTTGCCAGCTACTCAAGGGGGAGGCCACGACGTTTCGAACGCGGATTTATGCAAACTTCGTACACTCGTAGTACTCCATGAGGACAACAAAATGTGTAAGCAGTAGCGTGTACTTCTCAAGCGTTACTGAGAAAATTGCAAGATAATTTCGGTCGTCGAATATTTATTTGTGCGTGGCCCTTTTAACCATGAAGCGGCTGCAGCCGAATGGTGCCTGCACGGTAGCTCAGCGTGTTCGGTCAGAGCTTTAGTTTCCCTTTCTAATAAAAAAAAAACAGCGAACAGATGAACGAACAAACTGCACGGGCGTCATCGGACGTCCGCCCTGAACAAATTAAAGGAACAGTATACAACATTTTTTTTTATTTATTTAAAAAGTGTTTGGCGTTCAAGCCGCTGGATCGCTGGATCGAGTTCCGTTCGTCAGTTTTTTTTGTTTTTTTTTTAACACAGTCATTTTCTTTATTATTTATATTACAATTGATATAATGTGGAAATACGTGTAATTGGACGAAATTTTATTAAATTTACAATGTTATCTGGCAGTCTACTAATATTTATTATCACAAATCATGTAATATTCATAACTATCGGCTAGTAAACGACCAAACGCATAAAGTCATACTGACAATGTATGCTTGTCCCTGATTTGAGAAATCCCCTATAGCGAGAAGGAGTCCGAAACGACTTGCTACCTCCAAGTTTTGACCGGCACAGACGGCTTTCGAAAGATGTACAATTAATTGTCGCTTTCGACATTACGAGTAGAAGTTGCAGGATTGTTTTTTTTTTCGTAAAAACATGGAAAACAAAGTTAAAGGCAAAGGTCCCGAGTTCGAGTCTCGGTCCGGCACACAGTTTTAATCTGCCACGAAGTTTCAGTTTAAAACCTGGTTTCTAAATCTCTGTCTTACCATTATATAATCTATCTGATACCTTTTAGTTGCAACGACAGAACGAAAATACGCTCAGGAACAATATGGCGTCTCGCAGTTCTGCTTGTGATCGTTGGTGTTTGTTTTTGCTTCTACATTGCGGGGCATATTGTCAAATATCGCAGAACCCGTTTTGTGTTTAACCTGAGGACATGAGTCCTCAGCGTGAAATAGCAGCCAGTGGCGTCAAGAAACTGGTAGAGCGCCACATTAACGTTAGCAAACTCGTCCCGTGTGACGACAGCTTTAGGTAGGTGCGGAGCCGGCTCACTCGGTAGTAATGAAGTCGGATGCGGTGTACGTTTATGTGTGTGTGTGTGTGTGTGCAGCGCGGCCGGAGTTGGCGGCGAGGAGTGGCCGTGGGAGATGTCGATACCCTGCAGGGTGCTCATGGAGGACCCGCACTTCGAGAACCACGCACAGGACTACTGCTCGCTGCTCTTCACCGAGGTACGTGTCTCCCTCGACTCATACTCTCATGCCGTCGCCACGAAACCTGACATTCCATCGATTAGTAACCTTAATCACGTAAGGATCCAGGCTAGGGGAATGGGGAGGGAAGAACCAGTGCTGTAAGAGCCCGGTTTCTCATAGATGCCGTGTTTCTCGACTTTCGCAAGGCGTTCGGTACAGTTCCCCACGGTCGTTTAATGAACAAAGTAAGAACATATGGACTATCAGACCGATTGTGTGATTGGATTGAAGAGTTCCTAGATAACAGAACGCAGCATGTCATCCTCAATGGAGAGAAGTCTTCCGAAGTAAGAGTGATTTCAGGTGTGCCGCAGAGAAGTGCCGTAGGACCGTTGCTATTCACAATATACACAAATGACGTTGTAGATGACATCGGAAGTTCACTGAGGCTTTTTGCGGATGATGCTGTGGTATATCGAGAGGTTGTCACAATGGAAAATTGTGCTGAAATGTAGGAGGATCTGCAGCGAATTGACGCATGGTGCAGGGAATGGCAATTGAATCTCAATGTGGACAAGTGTAATGTGCTGCGAATACATAGAAAGAAAGTACCCTTATCATTTAGCTACAATATAGCAGGTCTGCAACTGGAAGCAGTTAATTCCATAAATTATCTGGGAGTACGCATTAGGAGTGATTTAAAATGGAATGCTCGTATAAAGATGATCGTCGGTAAAGCAGATGCCAGACTGAGATTCATTGGGAAGAATCCTAAGGAAATGCAATCCGCAAACAAAGGAAGTAGGTTACAGTACGCTTGTTCGCCCACTGCTTGAATACTGCTCAGCAGTGTGGGATCCGTACCTGGTAGGGTTGATAGAAGAGATAGAGAAGATCCAACGGAGAGCAGCGCGCTTCGTTACAGGATCATTTAGTAATCGCGAAAGCGTTACGGAGATGATAGATAAACTCCAGTGGAAGACTCTGCAGGAGAGACGCTCAGTAGCTCGGTACGGGCTTTTGTTGAAGTTTCGAGAACATACCTTCGCCGAGGAGTCAAGCAATATATTGCTCCCTCCTACGTATATCTCGCGAAGAGACCATGAGGATAAAATCAGAGAGATTAGAGCCCACCCAGAGCCATACCGACAATCCTTCTTTCCACGAACAATACGACACTGGAATAGAAGGGAGAAGCGATAGAAGTACTAAAGGTACCCTCCGCCACACACCGTCAGGTGGCTTGCGGAGTATGGATGTAGATGTAGATGTAGAACTTAGCCTAAAATTATGTAGTTTTTTAGATTTGTCCAGTAGCCGTAAAAGTCCTAAATTTGATTATTGATAACGAAAAACACCATAAACAGTTCAATTAATTGATAATATACAATAGCTTAAGATCACTGAAAAATATTTTCACGCCTCTTCTCTCAATCACTCCCCAGAGTCCGTTCGGACTTGTCTTGGGGTAACGCGATCAACTCCTACCAATGCTGTCTTACAAGGAGACGGAACGACCGTGGGGTCCGGGATTTTTCCGAAATTTTGTGTGGTGAAAGAGGACCCCTAACACCTCACGTGGTTAAAATATTAGGACGCACTACCCGGAAAATCCCGCGAAAAATCGATCCAAAGTTTCTTAGGTGCCTTATGAGTATAAAATGTTAGTTCATTGCTGAACCGCCGTCTGACCTACGTGGTTAGCGTTCGCATCTTTACACCAGAGGTCTCGGGTTCGATTCCTCTTTCGACAATTTTTTTTTTTCTTCTGCTGCTTGCAAAATTGCAGCGCATTGTTACAGGAGAATAGTGAAATTAATTCCCAGGAAGATTTTATAAAAATTCATTCTATAATTCACCATCAATATTCCGAGACATGATTCAATATGCCTGGTTTGCCTCAAAATTATCAGAAACTCGAAACATTTTCGTAAATGTTAATGGGGCATGTTTTTGTATAGATTTATTGCAAACGCCCTGTGATTGTAAGAAAATCCGCTTTCATATGTTGCGCTAGAAGTCGCAAAATTGCTTCGTTTGTTTCTACGATAATTAGCATTGCGGGTCTTGTTTATATTTATTATATGTATAAAAATTGAATGTTTCCCAATCCACTTTGTTATTGTGATTAAAAAGGCAATGTTTCTCCTCATATACTTTACAATGAAAAATGGAAAACCCACCACCATGAAGTGTGTTGTTGGACAAAAAGAAAATAATTTTTATTCAATATTCTAACTAATTTGTTAAAAATAATGTAGGTTTGGGAAACTTTCTGAATAATTGTTGGAATAACCAAAGAGAATGAAACAGAAGAAAAAAAAGTGCTTGAGCAGGAATCTAACCCGAAACCGCTGGCGTAACAGTCCGAGCCCTAAACTTTTTTTTTTCATCTTGTTCGTTGTTGATCGTTCTGTTTGGTCGTTGCGGACGTCACATGATATCCGTTCAAGTTCGTTTATTGATCCTTCCACTCAGTTTTTTTGTTACAGAGGCCAACCAGCTCTCTGACCGAACACGCTGAGCTACCTTGCCGGCTGTAACACCTACGCCAGACGGCGGCTCGGCAATGGACTAACATTTTACATTTATAAGTCACCTAAGAAACTTTGGATCCATTTTTCCCGGGATTTTCCGAGTAGTGCGTCCTAACATTTTAACCACGTGAGGTGTTAGGGGACCTCTTTCACCAGACAAAATTTCGGACAAATCCCCGACCCCACGGTCGTGCCGTCTCCTTGTTAGCCTAAAAATTATGTAGTTGTTTTAGATTTGTCCAGTAGCCGTAAATTTCCTAAATTTGGTTATTGATAACGAAAAACACCATAAACAGTTCTATTAATTGATAATATACAATGGCTTAAGATCACTGAAAAATATTTTCACGCCTCTTCTCTCCCCCACTTCCCGGAGTCCGTCCGGACTTGTTTCGGGGTGACGCGATCAACTCCTACCAATGCTGTCTTAGTAGAGGCGCTGGAAATGTCACTTTCTTTTACGTGATAATGGTTCGCCAGCAAATATAAACCGAAATGGATAGCATTTACGACTCATCGAGCAGTTAAGAAACGCGAAACGCTACGCACTATTTTGCACAACAGGATATTATTGTGACCTCCGGAATTTTTTTTAGAAGTTTTCATACGTTGAATCATGTTGCAAAACGTCTAATAACAAGAAGACTTCCGGTGTATGAAGGACCGTTTCGCCTCTGCATGAGGCGTAGCGCCGTAGAACGATCCTGCCTTGGAGGCGGTTAAGTGGGAGATGTGTCTCAGAGCTGGGTAGTGACAGATGGCGACGCTAGACTGGACGCGCACTTAGTTTCTGTATCAGCCTATAGAGTACAATATTGGATAGGGGAACTGTGATCTTAGTTTCGATTGTGCCCACAAGAGTGTACTAAAGTAATGGAATGTTTTTCATAAACTGTTATAGTATTTTCATAAAGTGTTATTATGTCTTTTGTGTATGTCAAATGTTATAAATGTGTTTTAGCTGTATGCATGAGAGTGGTTTAAGGTTAATATGAAGATAATTGTTTAACGAGTTATGTAGTAGGATTTAGTGTGGGAACATTTCGAAGAAGTGTGGATATGGACAAAGGGGATTTTTGTAGAATAGATTTGTAAAGTAAGTTTATGGTAAAGGGAAAGTTAATTCAGGTATAAATAACAATAGCAAGTAACTTTATGCATAAGCAAAACTTCAGCATATTAGATAATTACGTCGGTAAAAAGTGCAGTCGTTAGGTTTACTATTTTGCGATTGGTTATTGATGAAAAGCGCGGACTGACGCGGGAGAATGTTGTTTTGCTATTGGCTGTTGAGTAAACTAACCAATGGTAAAGCAATATTCTTCGCGCGCCTTTCTCTGCTGGTAGAGAAGACTTAGAGTATTCTATAGGGGAGTCGGAGCCTAGCCATGAGACAGATCGGACGTGTGTAGTAGTAGTTCCGATGGAAACGATATGTTGCCCGATCTAGCAGTGTTTCATACATCAGAAGTGTGGTAAAGTGAGGGCATAATTATCCCGATGGGTGTGTACAAATTTCGGAATTTTAAAGTGAATTTTCTGACGAGAAAAGACATATATTCCGCGTGGCGTATTGAGCAGTTCGGTGACTAAAAACTGTGACTGCATTTGGTACCGACAGACTTAATATTTGGCGAGCATTATCAATCAAAAACAATCAGTATTTTTGTAGCTATTACGTTTTCGGGAAATGCAACACCATAAACTTGCTAACGTGAGTGAAAGGGATTACGAGTGACTGTGTTAAGACTAGTAAGGGCTTGGCAGTGATACTTGTTCGCCTAAGTTTCAGAATATATTAACTGAGAACAAAATTTTCAAACTTTCATTTCGTGTTTCTCCCGAAACGTAGATTAGTGACTTAAATTGCAGCCTGGTTCACATCGAAGTACAGTAGGTTTCACTCGGCTTTCCTACTGATGATCTGCTGAGACAATGTTCACAGGTAGATGCAGGTTCGTCGTAAAGGGACGGAAAGAACCGCGCCGCCGCATGCACATCCTTTGCTATAGCTCTTTATTTGGAATTTAGTGCATACATTGATAGTAACCAGCACTTACGCTCATATTCAGAAGAAACAGAACTCCTTGAATGACTGGAGATGTGACGTTCATATTCACAGCACATGTACATTAGTATGTTTTGCAGAAATGATTAGCATTTCAGTCCTGCTGTCTACTAGGCACAGGGTCCGCCATCAGCCCTAATAACTTGTTCCAGGGCATCTTCCCAGATAGACTGAAGTATGCCATTGTTAAACCACTGCATAAAAAAGGGGATACGTCTGATGTCAACAACTACCGCCCAATCTCTCTTCTGGCTGCCTTATCCAAAATTCTTGAAAAAGTAATCTATTGTACAGTAGCTTCACACCTTTGTAAAAATAAAGTTTTGACAAAATGTCAGTTTGGTTTCAAGAAGGGTTTTTCAACGGAAAATGCTATATATACTTTCACTAATGAAATATTAAATGCTCTGAGTAACCGGAAGTCACCCGTTGGAATTTTTTTGTGATCTCTCAAAGGCTTTTGACTGTGTAAATCATGGAATACTTCTAGATAAGCTCCAGTACTGTGGTATGAATGGGACAGTGCTCAAATGGTTTAAATCATACCTAACTGGAAGAGTGCAGAATGTTGAAATAAGCAGTTCACATAATATGCAAAAAACTGGTGATTTCTCAAACTGGGGAACAATCAAGAATGGGGTAGCGCAAGATTCGAACTTGGGTCCTCTGCTGTTCTTAATATATATTAATGACTTTCCTTTCTATATTCACGAAGATGCAAAGCTGGTACTTTTTGCCCATGGTACAAATATAGCTAGCACACCCAACAGTCAAGAATTAACTGATGTAATTGTAAACGACGTTATTCAGAAAATCATTAAGTGGTTCTCTGCAAATGGGCTCTCAATAAACTTTGACGAAACACAGCATATACAGTTCCACACAGTAAATGGAATGACACCATTAATACATATAGACTTCGAGCAGAAATCGGTAGCTAAGGTAGAATATTCAATATTTCTAGGTTTATGCATTGATGAGGGGTTGAAATGAAAAAAAAAAACAAACTGGAGATGTACTGAAACGTTTGAGTTCAGCTACTTATGCATCATGGTCATTGCAAATTTTGGCGATATACATCTCAGTAAATTAGCTTACCACTCGTATTTCCTTTCTCTGCTTTCGTATGGCATCATATTCTGGGGTAGCTCATCATTGAGTAAACGAATGTTCATTGCACAAAAGCGTGTAATAAGAATAATCGCTGGAGCTCATCCAAGATCATCCTGCAGACAATTTTTTAAAGTGCTAGGGATCTTCACTGTAGTCGCACAATATATATATTCACTTATAAAAGTGTTATTAACAATCCGAACGAATTCAAAAGTAATAACAGTGTACATGGCTACAACACTTGGAGAAAGGATGATCTTCACTACTCAAGGTTAAATCTAATTTTGGCTCAGAAGGGGGCAAATTATGCTGCCACAAAAGTCTTTGGTCACTTACCTAATAGTATCAAAAGTCTGACAGATAGCCATATGGAAATTAAAAGATTTTCTGAATAGCAACTCCTTCTACTCATTAGATGAATTTTTGGATATAAGACAAGAAGAGAATAGAAGCTTTCGAAATGTGGTGCTACAGAAGAATGCTGAAGATTAGATGGGTAGATCACATAACTAATGAGGGGGTATTGAATAGAAATGGGGAGGAGTTTGTGGTACAACTTGACTAGAAGAAGGGGTCGGTTGGTAGGACATGCTCTGAGGCATCAGAGGTACACCAATTTAGTACTGGAGGGCAGCGTGGAGGGTAAAAATCGTAGAGGAAGACCAAGAGATGAATACACTAAGCAGATTCAGAAGGATGTAGGCTGCAGTAGATACTGGGAGATGAAGAAGCTTGCACAGGATAGAGTAGCATGGAGAGCTGCATCAAACCAGTCTCAGGACTGAAAACCACAACAACAACAACAACAACATAAGTCGGTAATTTCCCCACCCCCCACCCAAAAAAATTAAAAATATTAAATGTCATGTAATATTTTGTGTAATTTAATATCTTGTATAGACACCTTTTATTAACCTGACACGTTCCACATCACTACGAAGTGTCGTATTCATGATCTATGGAACGAGTACTAATGTAATCTAATCTAATCTAATGGCATCGACGCGTATAAGGCGCGAATGGTGTCCTGTGATACAGCCATCCGTGCTGCATTTACATGGTTCCATAGTTCATGTGTTGTGGTTGGTATTGGGTGACAGTGCTGCAGCCGCCGTTTCACCATATATCGGACGTTTTGGATAGGCGACAAGTCTGGTGATCTGGCGGGCCAAGGCAAAAGTGTGACATCCTGTGACACCAAGAAGGGACGTGTTCGTGCAGCAACATGTGGTCGTGCATTGTCTTGCTGAAAGCTGGAGTCAGGTGTGTCCTGCAGAAGTCTCAAATGGTTCTAATGGCTCTGAGCACTATGGGACAACAGCTATGGTCATCAGTCCCCTAGAACTTAGAACTACTTAAACCTAACTAACCTAAGGACAGCACACAACACCCAGTCATCACGAGTCCTGCAGAAGGGGTATGGCTACGCGTCGCAGGATGTCATTCACGTAAGTCGCACTGGTCACAGTGCCCTGGACACACGTCTAATACACTCATACCCCACAGACAGGAGTTTCAACTCTGACGTGCAGGGAAAACAATCAACACGACACAGTATACACGCAGGAGTACCCCAGGGAGGCATCCTAGGGCCCCTACTGTTTAACCTCTACATAAACGATCTCCCAACCACACACAACACAACAATGGCAATCTACGCGGATGACACAGCCATCCTCGCACAAGATTGGAAACCATCAAACATTGCGTCACGCTTACAGACTGCACTCAGAGTGGCTGAGCGTTGGTGGGAGAAATGGCGTGTTATAGTAAACGTCGACAAGTGCGAAACCGTTCTGTTCACTAGAAGACCGAAGCAACTGCGCAAACACCGATACTCCAGGCGCATAACTCTACATTCACGCCCAGTACGTTTCCGTGAGAAAGTCAAATACCTCGGTGTCCAGCTGGACCGGAAATTACTCTGGGGGGACCACATACAACACACGATCAACCGAGCTAGCGCGAGGCTCAAACAGCTCTACCCTATGCTCAACAGGCGTAGCACACTGAACAGAAGGGTGTCGAGGTCCATGTACGTGACACTTATCCGACCCCTGACGACGTACGCAGCTCCTGTCTGGGGATACGCTGCGCCTACACGCCTGCGCCGTCTGCAGCTCATACAAAACAAAGTACTCAAAATCATAAGCAATGCTCCACGATACACACGCATCGCGGACCTTCACCGCGAATACCGACTTGAGACTCTCACGGAGGTAATCCACAAACTCACCACAAGACTATACAGAAACTCCAGACATTCGCAGAACCCGTTTATTCTGAATCTGGGGAACTACGACCACAACCATAGATGGAAACATAAAAGACCAAAAGACATACTTGTAAGGACCTAACATCTATGGTCAAGCACACAGAAACACAACGGTACAGGTGAGCCCCTGTTAATCAGACGCCATTATTGGATATCCAGCTGGAATACACTGCCGAATAACTGGCACCACGCAGGGAAGCCGTACTGTACAGTGCATGTAGACAAGCTCCACACATCCCCCACACAGTGAGATGATCTACGGCCGATCTCCCACTGCTATATAACGATCTCGATTGTTCCAGGAATGAAGCGGCTGCAGCAACTGGGATACATCGCCATCGCTTGCCACGGTAACGATGCAAGATACCCATACTAACAAATCCAACCTTGCATGAACTATCGCAGCTAGTAAACCACTACTGCTCTTACTACCCATCCCACTGTCGCAGAGGTTTTTTTCCCACGGCACGAGCCTTGGCACTTTTTTCCCTCTGCTCTTCAAATCGCTACCCTCACTTGCGTTTCGTCCACTGTCTATCACCTGATGGACCGTGTTAATGCGTAGTCTTACCCAGACGCACGGATAACATCACAGCCCAGCATCCTTACTAGATAACTAACATGTTGACGGAGGTGACAGCAGAACTTTTGGTTTGGTCACCACGTTGGTGCGGGCGTGGAGGGGCCCCATCTCTATTTTTACCAGCTGTGATTGTGGCTGTACCCAGTAGCACCTCACACCGTAAGGCCTCGAGTTGGCGCTGTATGCCTCGTGCAAATGCAGTCACAGGGATGCCGTTCCGTCTGTCTGCCAAAATGTGGCCATCATTTTCAAACAAACAGAACCTGGATTCGCTAAAAATACCATTCCTGTCCCCGGTGACGTCTTTCCACACACCATTGCCGTCTAGCGTGTTTCTCCACGGGTAGGCGAAGAAGTGGACGACGCGCACGTAAACGATGGCGTAATAAACGGCGACGAACGGTCACCCCTGATACTGTAAGATGTGTTTTACTGTTCCATTGTTGCGCCATATCTAAGGAGGACGCAGATTTACCCCGCAATGCTATTCGAATGAAGTATCGCTCTTCTCAGGGGGTGGTCTATGTGGTGCGACCTGACCCATCTCCTCATGGTCTACAGCCTTCCGTGAACCATTCTGCACGCACCTGTTGCACTGCCGAAACACTACGTCCCACACGAGAAGCAATTTCCCGAATGGATGCATCACATTCTCTCACGACAGTAATGCGCCCTCTTTCAAACTCACTGATTTGACAGCACGGTCCGCGCATACGTCAGCGAGGCATCCTGCACATCTGCTCATCTGATCCATTACCTTCGGTTTATATCGACAACAAGAGCCGCAGGCACATTTTACCGGTAGGTGGTGTTGCGCCGCGATATCACTGTTGACCTTGAACCCGCGGGCCGACAGCCTTCAAATGCTAATCATTTCTGCAGAACATACTAATGCACGTGTCCTGCGAATATGAACGTCAGTCTCCAGTCATTCAAAGTTTTTTTTTTTTTTTTTTTTTTTTGTGAACATGATTGGGTTGGGTTGGGTTGTTTGGGGGAAGAGACCAAACAGCGAGGTCATCGGTCTCATCGGATTAGGGAAGGAAGTCGGCCGCGCCCTTTCAAAGGAACCATCCCAGCATTTGCCTGGAGCGATTTAGGGAAATCACGGAAAACCTAAATCAGGATGGCCGGACGCGGGATTGAACCGTCGTCGTCCCGAATGCGAGTCCAGTGTGCTAACCACTGCGCCACCTCGCTCGGTGAACATGATTGTATCTCCATCAAAAATGGAGCGAAGCTCTACATATCTACAATGAGGGTTGAAGAATCACCTCAGAAGCTAACGTCGGGTGTGATGTGTTATGTTCAAAAAAATGTCACTTTGAACAATGTGAGCTTCCTTCGTCAATCTCTTCATATACGGTGAAGGCAGTAGCAATCATGAAGGCCATTAAGTACTCTTTACCCGGAATTACGAAAGGATTAGGATTATGATTATTTCTGATTCTAAGAGCACATTTAGTGCCAAAGAAAGTAGAAACTGGAGTAAACACAGCAATATTCTTCTTACTGGGGTAACTAACGAAATAATGCAATGTTTACGAAGAAAAAAAATATATTTATTTATTTCTGATTAAAGCTCACCTCGGCATTCTGTATAAGAAAACTGTAGACATGTTGGCCTAGGAACCTGCCATATCCGTAGCCCTCTTAGATATCAAATTTCCTAACATCGACTTATTACGTGGAATTTAAATGGATGTCAGAGCACAGTGGGAAGAGGACTGGAAAACATCACCTGTAAACAAAGATACAAGATCATCTGTAAACAAAGATACTACCCCACATACCCAGCTTTTTTACCATGGTTTCGTAACATATCTGGATAAAGCAGAGCTATCTCTATAATCACGTGGAAGAGGTTTAGTCACGGCAGGTTTCCTTCGCATTCATTTCGTCTACAACTAAGAGATGCTGACACACGCCACTGTAAGAGCTCTGGTGAGGGGGAAATCAACCATTTAATCGTCGCCTGCCTGAAGCAAGATCAACACAGAGAACAATTCCTTTCAGAACTTAACAATTTTAAGGTTCCATTACCAACAAGTATTATTAATCTTATAATATGGAATAACAGACCGGTGCTTCCCTGCTTCTTAAGATTTATTTTACTGAGCAGTTTTAAAATCTGACCACAAAACCTTACACAAGGTGCAATTTTTTCCTTGAAAAAGAAATTGAAAAAAAAGAAATCTCCAGTGTTTAGGAATTAAATGTTCAAATGTGTGTGAAATCTTATGGGACTTAACTGCTAAGGTCATCAGTCCCTAAGCTTACACACTACTTAACCTAAATTATCCTAAGGACAAACACACACACCCATGCCCGAGGGAGGACTCGAACCTCCGCCGGGACCAGCCGCACAGTCCGTGATTGCAGCGCCTTAGACCGCTCGGCTAATCCCGCGCGGCATTTAGGAATTAAATTTGCCTTTGTTGACACGCTAGTGAAGAAACAATGTATAGTTATGTCAATGAATCATATTCATGTCTGAGTTAAAGAAAACTCCAATTTTAACTGTTAGTGGCTATATAGTGCACTCACGCTAAAGACCAAATAAACAATAAATAAAAATAATAATAATCCTGGGCTGCCTCTGTACGTAATATGAGTTTTGCTCAACTGGAACCAAAGTATGAGGCCTTGCTGAAAAGTAATGCCTCCCATTTTTTTTATTATTCTCTCAATATCGGTTGAGGTATTACAAGTCATGCATATTACTCATTCGACTTTCCCGCTTCTCTAACGCAAGTTCCCACTGTTTGCCATACGGGCTCTCCATCGTACCGTATAACATGGCAGAGTGTAACGTCAGTGCATGAAAAACAGCCAACCGCAGAAAAGGTGCCTCCGGTTGAAATCCATACAGGAATGAAAGCTGTGTACGGCGATGATTATCTCGACATCAGCAATGTGCGACGTTGCGTCGTTCGTGCTCTTAATGAAGGAAACAGTTGTGCTAACCTCAACGTAGCCCCATTTGATTTTCGTCTGTTTCCGAAACTTAAATAACACCTTCGAGGACTTCACCTTGATAGTGATGAGGCGGCGCAAGCAGAGGTGAGGCCGAAGCTCCGTCAAGCTTAAAGAATACCTTCGAGGACTTCATCTTGATAGTGATGAGGCGGCACAAGCAGAGGTGAGGCCGAAGCTCCGTCAAGCTTAAAGAATACCTTCGAGGACTTCATCTTGATAGTGATGAGGCGGCGCGAGTAGAAGTGAGGCCGAAGCTCCACCAAACTTAAAGAATACCTTTGAGGACTTCATCTTGATAGTGATGAGGCGGCGCAAGCAGAGGTGAGGCCGAAGCTCCGTCAACAAAGTCAAACATCCTACAGTGACGATATCAATAAACTGGTCTCTCGTTGGGAGAAATTTGCTCGTTGCCAGGGAACAATGTTGAGAAATATATCGACATGAAAAATAAAAATTTAGAATATTAATATCGTCGTTTTTATTTAAACAGCTTTCAGATTTTTCACGTAAAAATTTCGGAGACATTACTTTTCAGCACACGCTCACAACATCCGGCTTGTCCCAAGGAAGAGTAGAAAGACCGGTATTGCTCTCACCACGACAACCACCATCATCCCCGTCACCGCGAAGGTTTTTGTTACCGCTGCTGCCTTAGCTGTCTTCTAATATGCCTGTCCCCGTTAGCTGAGTGGTTCCGTGATTTGTTAGAGTCCACCTTCACCTCCATCTGTCGGGAACTGATGTCTCCGGAAGTACCTGTGCTGGACGCTTTCATGGAAGGAATTATTATTCCTGTACATAAACCGCATGGTGGCAACAATATCAGTGATTATCCGCCCATCACCCTCCTTAACAGTGATATGAAAATCTTCACGTTGCCCGATATGTTGTGTCGCCAGACCAAGCATCTTTGGGAGGGGATAATAATATCCGCACGGCTTTATGCCGCTACAGGGATATGATCGCCGTTACCCAGGCACAACGCCTCTCTGGGGCTCTTGCGTCTTTGCGCTTTAGTCAAGCTTTTGGTAGGGTTGACCATTCGTTCCTTACGGCCGTTCTCCACCATATGGGTTTCCCAGTCGCCATTATCATGGTAGTGATACGCCTTCTGCAGGGTGCCTCATTCAGGATTATGTATAATGGCAGACTCACTCCTCTGATAACAATAGGTCGATCCGTACGTCAATACGTCAAGGTTGACCTCTATCAGCGATTTTGTACGCCTTTTCCTTGGAATCCTTGCCATGTGGACTAAAACAACGTTTGGTAGGTTTGTCCATAGATCGCTACCGATTCTGTTGCACGGCCTATGCTGACGATGTAGTCATCTGTTTACGTAATGCCGACGATGTTCGAGCTGTTTTGACGTGGGTAGCGACTTATGGTGAGGCGTCGGGTAGCTCTTTAAACGTACGTAAGTCACAAGTTATGTTCATTGGCACGGGACTTCCCGTGGAGTGCGTTACACCTCTCACCACCGTTGATACCATTCGCTGTTTGGGAATAGATTTTTCATCTGATCTCCGGCGTTCAGCCACCATCAACTGCCGGCGCCTCCTTTTAATGATCAGAGCAGATCTTATGTACCATCGCCTTCGATCCCTAGATATTCTCCAACGAGCTCGATATGTCAATATATATATATATATATATATATATATCGCATCCCGAGTTCTCCATGTAGCACAAGTTCTACCTTTCCCGCTTACTGTGGCACGTCGCATGTTGGCAGCGATGGCATCTTTCGTCAGCTCTGGGCTGTTGTTCAAAGTTAACTATGCAATCCTTACTCTTCCCCGTGAAGGAGGAGGATAGGTCTGTTTCACGCGCCCTATTTGTCAGCTCCCAGATGACGGTATGGACACATTGCCCAACGAGCCTCACTGGTCTCCTACTGTCCGCATATACGCCGGTCTCACTGTCAGCCCCAGTGATGATCTCGGATGTTCCGGACCAGTTCCGTTATATAAGATACTTCTTTCTTGAACTCAGTTATCTACGACTCAACTTACCAAGACAGCTTTTACTCAAGACAAAGGCAGTGTACAATGTCCTCCAAATAGGTCGTCCACCTAACCCGATTGAACAAAAGTTCCCCCAGGTTGACTGGCGTCTTGTATGGCGCGCGGTGTTCGCCTGTTACCTTGACACGAATGTTCAATCTGTCTGGTACCTAACTGTCAATGGTAAGCAAATCAACCAATCTCACCTTCATCGTATCCACCTCGCCCAACCACCTCTATGTTTCACGTGTGGAGCGCCAGACAATGATGAACATCGGTTTGTTTGCGGACCGGCGGCGGAGGTTTGGCACTTGGTTCGTCGTATTGTGGCTTTTCTAACGCGCGACATTCCGGATCGGATTACTCCCCTTTCATTATTATTTCCGGAACGTGACTGCTTTCCTCGGACAAAGACCAATGCTGTGAATTGGATTCGCGGACATGCCATT
Source organism: Schistocerca cancellata (assembly GCF_023864275.1). Lineage (NCBI taxonomy): Eukaryota > Metazoa > Arthropoda > Insecta > Orthoptera > Acrididae > Schistocerca > Schistocerca cancellata. Next base: position 130,391,380 of record NC_064635.1, read on the forward strand.
CACTACCTGGACAAACTGTAGACTCTGTACTCGATTTTTGGACATACCTCAATGACCGTTATTATGTCGTTGTCCGTCACCCAAAATACAGACAATTTTTCTCGAACGTCCTTGGAAGTGCTTTCCACGACCCGCCTCGCAGCTGGAATGTGTTAAGCCAAGAGAGAAGAAGGTTTCCTGTTTCAACCAATGAACATTTCTGAACAATTGAACGGAACACATCAATTTCGAGAAGACGTGACTCAACATATTACCAGCGGGGCGCAGAAGGCCTCTGCTCAATTACACAACAAAAATAAACAAAAAAACAATAAAAATGAAATTCAGAAAAAGGAAAAAAAAGTGGTCAGCGCGGCGGAATGCCACGCCAAGGAACCCGGGTTCGATTCCCGGCTGGGGCAGGAGATTTTCTCCGCTCAGGGACTGGGTGTTGTGTAGTCTTCATCATAATTTCATCCCCATCTCCGACGCACAGGTAGCCCAATGTGGCGTCGAATGCAGTAAGTACTTGCCCTCGGCGGTCGAACTTCCCCGAATGGGGGACTCCCGGCCCACAATGCCACAAGCTCATTTCCATTTCCAATCTGCCTCCCATTCTAGGCTTTTCTCCTTTGTTCTCCCTGGGGGAAAAACGACTTAAGCTTTTTCATTTAGACGTACAACTGCGTCGTCTACATACATACGACTGCATCTACATCTATACTCTGCAAAGCACCATCAGATGCATGGCAAGGGTACGTCCCATTGTATCGGTTTAGGCTTTCTTCCTGTTCTATTCACGTATGGAGCGCGTGAAGAATGATTGTTTGAATGCCTCTGTTCGTGCAGTAATTATTTTAATCTTATCCTCACGATCTCTATGTGAGCGAAATGTAGGGGGTTGTAGTATATTCCTAGAGTAATCATCTAAAGCCGTTTCTTGAAACTTTGCTAATAGACTTTCTCCGGATGGTTTGCGTCTGCCTTCAAGAGTCTTTCGGTTCAATTCTTTCAGCCTTAAATGCGAACATTTTAGGTTAGGCTTTACTGTGACTGTTATTGACATTAAATGAAACAACAAGTTTACTGTTACCAGTCACTGTTTATTTATCTCCACGACGCGTTTCAAAGGTTTAAACCTCCATCATCAGGTGGATTTACATTTGTTAATATGACATTTGTGTGTGTGTTGTGTTACGATTTTTTGGAGGAACTTGTTGCACTCTCTCCAGTGGTCACAGGTTCCTTTCACAGTCGTAACACATCACATGTTTACAAAGTATGACAGTATACATGTGATGTGTCACGACTGTCAAAGTAACCTGTGAGCACTGGAGACAGCGGCACAAACTCCTCAAAAAAATCGTAACACAACACACACACAAATGTCATATTAACAAATGTAAATCCACCTGATGATGGAGGTTTAAACCTTTGAAACGCGTCGTGGAGATAAATAAACAGTGACTGGTAACAGTAAACTTGTTGTTTCATTCAGTTCCTTCAGTATCTCTGCGACACTCTCCCACAGTTTAAATAAACTGTCATCACTCATGCTGACCTTCTCTGCATATATTCAATATCCTCTGTGATTCCTATCTAATACAGGTCCCACTCATTTGACCAATATTCTAGAACCGGTCACAGGTGTGATTTGTAAGCAATCTAATTTGTACACTTATTCCACTTTCTCAGTATTCTGCCAATAAACCGAAGTCTACCATCTGTTTTACCTACGATTGTACATATGTGATCACTCCATTTCATATCCCTACCAAGTGTTACATCCAGGTTTTTGTTTAAATTGATCCGTTCTAACAGTGAGTCGTTGACATTATAGTCATAGTAAACGACGTTTTTTCATATTATGAAATGTAAAATTTTACATTTCTGCACATTTAGAGCAAGTTGCCAATATCTGCACTAACCTGAAATCTTATCAATATCTGACTTAATATTTATGCAGCTTCTTTCAGCTAGTACTTCATTGTAGACAATTGCATCATCTGCAGAAAGCCTGATTTTACTATTAATATTATCTCCAAGGTCATTAACATACAATACCAACAGCAAGGGTCCAACACAATTCCCTGAGGCCCATCCGAAGTTACTTCTACATCTGATGATGACTCTCCATCCAATATAACATACTGTGTCCTCCCTACCAAAAAGTCCTCAATGCAGTCACAAATTTCACTTGATACCCCATAGATCGTACTTTTGACAATAAGTGTCGGCACGGTACTGAGTTAAATACTTTTCTGAAATCAATAAATGCTGCATCTACCTGATTGCCTTGATCCAAAGCTTTCAGTATCTTATGTGAGAAGCTGAAGCTATTGTATCCTTTCCTGAGGCGAACTGGTCCATAACCTTTTGAAGTGACCCTTGATAAGCTGAACAATGGCATTGGGACGTAGTTGACGCCCCACCTGGTCTACCAAGGAAAGATCTGAAAATCTTGCTGGCCACAGGAGTACACCAACATTACGCAGATACTTCATGGAGGCGCGTCGCATATGTGGAAGAGCACTGTCCTGTTGAAAAATGGCATCACGTTTCTGTTGCCTGAGAGGTAACACATGATGACTCAGAATGTCCATGACATACCACTGTGTCGCCGTAGTTCCCTCAGTCACTACTGGCCTTTACTTAAGCCATACCTGAAGGCACTCCACTCCATGATGTCAATAGTGAAACAGCTGCGACTGTCCAAAACATTAAAACTGGGCCACCACCATGCTCGCCAACAGGGTAGTGCCAAACGGCAACACGCAAAACGCAGCCATTTGTGTTATTGTGTTAGCAGCATGGGACGTTAATACCACAGTTGCCTACTGAGAATCCGGCACCAAAAGTGCAGGATGACACTAAATGTTTCAGGGAGTCCATTACTTGTTCCCGGATTACATACACTGATGTGGGTGGTTTAAGATACCCATAGTACACAGTTCAGGGATCCTCCTTTGTGGTAATGAGATGTGGTCGACTGGTACCTTGACGAGGAATATGCCTGCCCATACATTCCCATGCAGTCCAACAGCGGTCCACTGTCACATCTGAATTCAGCACAAATTTGGATTCTACCAGCCAACCAAATGAAGTCCCATAATGAGGCCTCTTTCAAACTCTGTCAGGTTACGATAACGCTGTGTCACACACCTCCATGTCCTTCGCAATAATCACTAATTATACAGGCTACCAATCCTGATAATGACAGTAAACACAAAGTACACAATATTTCCCAGTGACCAATATACAGGGTGATTCAAAAAGAATACCACAACTTTAAAAATGTGTATTTAATGAAAGAAACATAATATAACCTTCTGTTATACATCATTACAAAGAGTATTTAAAAAGGTTTTTTTTCACTCAAAAACAAGTTCAGAGATGTTCAATATGGCCCCCTCCAGACACTCGAGCAATATCAACCCGATACTCCAACTCGTTCCACACTCTCTGTAGCATATCAGGCGTAACAGTTTGGATAGCTGCTGTTATTTCTCGTTTCAAATCATCAATGGTGGCTGGGAGAGGTGGCCGAAACATCATATCCTTAACATACCCATAAGAAAAAATCGCAGGGGGTAAGATCAGGGCTTCTTGGAGGCCAGTGATGAAGTGCTCTGCCTGGCGGCCGATCCATCACCTCGGGTAGTTGACGTTCAGGTAGTTACGGACAGATAAGTGCCAATGTGGTGGCGCTCCATCCTGCTGAAATATGAATTGTTGTGCTTCTTGTTCGAGCTGAGGGAACAGCCAATTCTCTAACATCTCCAGATACTGTAGTCCAGTTACAGTAGCACCTTCGAAGAAAAAGGGACCAAAAACTTTATTGGCTGAAATGGCACAGAAAAAGTTCACCTTAGGCGAGTCACGTTCATACTGAGTTGTTTCCCGCGGATTCTCAGTGCCCCATATACAGACATTGTGACGGTTGACTTTCCCGTTAGTGTGGAAAGTTGCTTCATCACTAAACACAATCTTTGAAACGAAAGATTAATCTGTTTCCATTTGAGCAAGGATAAAATCACAGAAATCGATTCTTTTAATCTTATCAGCTGCAGACAGTGCTTGAACCAATTTCAGACGACAAGGTTTCATAACTAACCTTTTTCGTAGGACTCTCCATACAGTTGATTGTGGAATTTGCAGCTCTCTGCTAGCTCTGCGAGTCGATTTTCCTGGGCTGCGAACAAATGCTTGCTGGATGCATGCTACATTTTCATCACTCGTTCTCGGCCGTCCAGAACTTTTCCCTTTGCACAAACACCCATTCTCTGTAAACTGTTTATACGAACGTTTAATACACCACTTATGAGGTTTAACACCATACTTCGTTCGAAATGCACGCTGAACAACTGTCGTCGATTCACTTCTGCCGTACTCAATTACACAAAAAGCTTTCTGTTGAGCGGTCTAGTCAACTGACGCTGACGCCTAGTCAACAGCGCCTCAAGCGAACGAATGTACAACTAAATGAAACTTTATAGCTCCCTTAATTCGCCGACAGATAGTGCTTAGCTCTGCCTTTTGTCGTTGCAGAGTTTTAAATTCCTAAAGTTGTGGTATTCTTTTTGAATCACCCTGTATTGTCACCGTAAACATTGACGCCCAACCGTATGTCCTTAGTGCTACACTTTTATTGTCAGGCAGATTAATACAGTGCCAACAGCCTTGCCGCAGTGGTAACACCAGTTACCGTACGATCACCTAAGTTAAGCACTGTCGCACTCGGCTAGCACTCGGGTGGGTAACTGTCCGGGTCTGCCGAGTGCTGATGGCAATCGGGGTACTCTCAGGTGCCAGCCGAGGAGCTACTTGACTGAGAAGTAGTGGCTCTAGTCACGAAAGCTGATAACGGCTGGGAGAATAGTGTGCTGACCACATGCCCCTCCACATACACATCCAGCGATGCCTATCAGCTGAGGACGACACGGCGGTCAGCCGGTACCATTCTGCCTACAGACACCAATTCGGATGGAGTTCAGTGTAACATGGTAGTGAGTAACATCATCACATGGGTCTGAAATGAAAAACTGACGCAGAAGATTCGTTAGAACAAAATTTTATTTATTCAAGGTTGCAAAACAAGTCAGTGAAGTCGACCATTCTTTTTATAGCATTCTGTGACTTTGTATTAAATCGCGCCATGACAGTAGCTGAAGGCCTTATCTACAAATTTCTCCGCATCATACCCTGCAGAACAATGGCTCGACTGATTAACAGCATGCTAAGTGATCGGAAGTTCCAGGTAATCACTGGAAGCAACATAAGTAAAGAGAGGAAGCTGAACAACGGATTGCCTCAAGGATCAGTTCTCTCACCATTACTGTTTAACCTATATCTATCTGATCTACCTGACACTTCGTCCAGAAAATACTGCTACGCCGATGACCTGGCTCTAACTGTAAAACACCAGGAAATGAAGACGACAGAAGACATTCTAGCCAATGATCTGTCTGCATTAGATAATTACTTCAAAATCTGGAGACTCCAACATAGTGTGAGTAAAACAGAAGTGTGTTGCTTCCATCTAAATAACCGGTTGACGAACGTAAACTGGAAGTAAGTTTCAGAGGCCGAATTCTTCGTCATAATTGGAACCCAAAATATATTGGTGTCGTCCTGGATCGTACACTATGCTTCAAACAAGGTCTCGAAACAACATCCTCCATAAGCTATGCGGAACTACCTGGGGATCTTCAGCAACCACTCTGCGATCTTCAGCTCTGGGCTTGGCGTACTCAAGTGCTGAGTATTGTGCACCTGTTTGGACGAACAGTCATCATATAAGGCTTGTTGATACCCAGCTGAATACGACAATGCGCATAATATCTGGCGCAATCAGATCTACTCCAGTTTATTGGCTTCCACTGTTAACCGGTATAATACCTCCTGATCTACGCAGATGTGCTGCCCTTATGAGAGAATTCCACAAAATCTCCAGGAATTCTAACCTACCCGTGCATAGTGACTTGCCACTTTTAAATCGCAAGAGACTGAAATCACGCCATCCAACTCTGTGTGATGCTGTTGACATGGTTGCTAAGGATTTCAAACCTCCTGAAGAATGGAAAGGTCGGTGAGAAGCAGTGACAGATGTGCACCTGCATAACATCTTCTCTGGTGCTAAACTTTCAAGTGGATTCGACCTACCATGCAAGACCTGGACTACTCTCAACAGAATCCGTACCGGCCATGGGCGATGCAGGGATGCTCTCTTTAAGTGGAAGAAGCTGCCTGATCCAGCCTGTGACTGCGGGGCTCCATACCAGACTGTTCACCACATAGTCAGTGAATGCAGGATTCGAGCCTATCACGGCGCCAAAGAGGACTTCCTGCTAGCAACTCCAGATGCAGTGCGCTGGATTGAAGGACTGGATATTCAGTTGTAAAGACAAACTTAAGTTTCTTGTGTGTCAATATGTACATATGTATATGTAATTTAGTTTCATGATATATCTGTATCAGCCATACGCTAAATAAATAATAATAATAAGTAGCTGTGACTCACCTGATCCTACGGACCCTGACGGATAAATGAAATGGAAATAGTTGGTGGGAGTAGTGATGGTTTTGGTGTTGATGGGCAGAGCGTGGTGCCGTGGCGGAACCTGCTGAGCATGCGGCTGTTGCTGCAACAGCCGTCCCCCTGCTGGCCGCACCACACCGTTCGTGACGTCACCGTCTACTCGGAGCCGCCGCCCATCACCCTCCGGTCAGCAGCGCGGCGGCTGTTCGTCTCAGACTGTGACATGCAGGTGAGTCCAGTCCCTGGCCTAGTATTGTATGTGATCAAAAGTACCCGGACACCCCCAAAAACATGCGTTTTTTATATTAAGTGCATTGTGCTGCCACCTACTGTCAGGTACTCCATACCAGCGACCTCGGTAGTCGTGAGAGAGCAGAATGGGGCGTTTCGCGGAACTCACGGACTGCGAACATGGTCAGGCGATTGGGTGTCACTTGTATCATACTCTTAAATATCCCTAGGTACACTGTTTCCGATGTAATAGTGAAGTGGAAACGTCGAGGGACACCTAAAGCACAAAAGCGTAGACGCCGATATCGTCTGTTGACTGATGACAAGAGACCGCCGACAGTTGAAGAGGAACGTAATGTGTAATAGGCAGACATATATCCAGACCACCACACAGCAATTCCAAACTGCATCAGGATCCACTGCAAGTACTATGACAGTAAGGGTCAAATGGCTCTGAGCACTATGCAACTTCTAAGGTCATCAGTCGCCTAGAACTTGGAACTAATTAAACCTAACTAACCTAAGGACATCACACACATCCATGCCCGAGGCAGGATTCGAACCTGCGACCGGACTACCACAGGCCCCACGCAAAAGCGGAAGAATGTCTCCCGTAGCATAATAGAGGAAAGGTGCCTAATATGAGACACACTTTTGTAAACCCATTTGAAAGACCTAAAAGTAAGTGCAATTTTATTTTTTATGATGCTAATAAGATCTTACATTATTTAATTTTATCATACAATTATCGTATTTGCAATTATAAACAATCTTTCAGAGTGGTTATTAAATCTTCACAAACAAGGCATTTCATAGAAATGAGAACAAGGTTTCCTAATATGAGACAGTAATAATATTTTGCTTTAATTATTTTATTACATAATAATGACTTATGACTACACAATTTTTACATGTTCATTCATTTCTGTTATCCCTCACTCATTTCACACTACTTAGGTTTATATTTACGACATCCGGGGCAAACAAAATTGTCTTCTGTGACACCACAATCTTCATGAGCCCAGCGATAACATTTCGTGCACTATGCCCATTTCTCCCCGTGTTTGCCTTCAGAAAAGCGCCCAGTAGAGAACAGACACTCTGCGTCATCGTCATCACTGCTGTCTGAATCCCCACTGTCACCAAGATGGACATCGGATGTCGAGTCACTAGACGATTCTTCTGCTTTAGGTCTACGATTGGAAGGTTTTCCACTCTTCTCCCCAAATAACTTTCTCGCTGCTTTCTTAGCTTCATCCTCTGATTTCTTCTGTTCAGATTCTTGCAATTGCTTCACATAAGGAGTTGAAGTTAGTAACGCAGGAGAGCACGAACGCGATGTTTGACCTATTTGCCTAACTCCAGGTGGTTTTGCGATGTGTGGGAGAGGTCTGACGTCTGCCGGGCTGACAGCTTGACCATCACCATCAGCAGTTTCATTTTCGTTTTTGGCACCTCTTTCTTGAAGAGCGCCAGCATGGCGATGAGTTGTAAATTCATGTTCCCTAAAGATGTTTCTGTTGCATGGGATGAGACCTGTTTTTCTGAAGGCATTCACATATGCTTCCATTTTTGCTGCTCGGTTGTAAGCTGCCCCAAATAACTTGGCTATTAATAATGGGGTGATAACACGACCTGGGTTACTTGCCAACCACGTTTCTATATCTTGGGCATAGTAGGTTTTCAAAGGCCCCATAAATCGGACGTCAAGTGGCTGCATTTTAAGCGTTGAGTAAGGTGGCAAACATACAATATGAACATTATTTTGACGTGCTTTATCTAACACATCGAGATTCTTCGTGTGGGAATAATGCCCATCAAGAATCAAAATGACAGGGTCATTTGAAGATGGCTTTACATGACTCACAAAATGATCAAACCACTGAGTAAAAATGTGAGTTTGTATCCAGCCACTTGGATGACAAGCTGACACTGATCCTGCAGGTGCACCGTCCATCAGGTTCCAGAAAACATTTCAATTTCTGATCATAAAACTAGTCAAAGTAATCCCTGTTTATGATAATTTAATCGAATTAAAATAAACGCAGTTGCCAAAATTTTACTACAATAAATGATGAAATATTGTTATCTCATGATAGTATTTCGTAAATTACATATTAAAATTCGTGAGAGAACGAGTTCCCCCAATATGCGATAGGTGTCGTAATATGCGACACTGTCGCCTATTTGGATCCCCATACTGTCGCATATTAGGAATTTCGCCATCTTACACAAAGAACCACGCACTTGCTAACAACGTTCGTTGGAAAATGAACCTAATTGTCAATAATTATAGGTAATACCGTTACAAATAACAACAATAAAAGAGTGGAGTAATATACACTCACTTTTAAGCTGAAATATTGTCTCAACACGGATGTCGCAAAAACTCCAAACACAAGAAATTTTCTATCAACCTCTACTTACTGTGTCCGGCTCAACTACGGCGTCCTACTCGCTGTGTCGTCGTCTGGCACGCAACAGACGTGTTTAAGAAAGTCTCCACCAGAGTGCAGCCCCTAACATGAGCACAGCTGGGGTGTCTCATATTAGGGAACTGTCGCATAATAGGCAACTTTCCTCTACTACTCCCACCAGCCAGCGTCCGTGGCACACTGCACGTTTCGAGCCACCGTTCACTTCGATAACGGCGTATGTGGAGCGACGATCCACCTGGTGCAGCAAAAATGTGATTCAACCGAAGAGGCGACACATTTCCACTGATCGACGCTCGAATCCCGATGGTCCTGTACCCACATTAACCGTAATTGACGATGTAGATCGGTCAAACTGTGAACACGTAGGGGTGGTCTGCTGTTGCAGAGCTCCATGTTCAACTATGTACAACGACTGGTGTGCTGTCAAACACTTGTGCGTACATCAGCATTGTGCTCTTTTACCAGAGGTGCCACGGATCACCATCTGCCCTACTTTACAGAGCAGACAAGCCTCCGAATCCCGTAGTCTGCGAAGAGTCGTGGATGTCCAACCATTTAGTGTCCAGTGGCAGTTTGACTGCCCTACTTCTTTCCGTATATGCTCACAAAAGTACTGCACTAACATTCGACCAGGTTCGCCGTTTTCGAGACATTCGTTCACAGGCTGGGCGAAAAATAATCTGCCCGTTGTCAAAGTTGCTTAACTCAGTCGATCTCCCCATTTGCAGCCCATATCCTCGCTGGGTGATCACCTGTCCCTCTCTGCTGCGCTTATATACCGTACACTACTGGTGTACGTACACATACACAAACAGCAGTTCCCCGGCGTTGCCTGCTGAAACGTTGTTGTGATGCCTCGTGTAGGGAGGAGAAATGCGTACCATCACGTTTCCGACTTTGATAAAGGTCGGATTGTAGCCTATCGCGATTGCGGTTTCTCGTATGGCGACATTGCTGCTCGCGTTGGTCGAGATCCAATGACTGTTAGCAGAATATGGAATCGGTGGGTTCAGGAGGGTAATACGGAACGCCGTGCTTTATCCCAGCGGCCTCATATCACTAGCAGTCGAGATCACAGGCATCTTATCCTCACGGCTGTAACAGATCGTGCAGCCACGTCTCGATCCCTAAGTCAACAGATGAGGACGTTTGCAAGACAACAGCCATCTGCACAAAAAGTTCGACGACGTTTGCAGCAGCATGGAACAGGTTCGCCGTTTTCGAGACATTCGTTCACAGGCTGGGCGTAAAAATAATCTGCCCTTTGTCAAGACCATGTCTGCGGTTACCCTCGACGGTGCATCACAGACAGGAGCGCCTGCGATGGTGTACTCAACGACGAACCTGGGTGCACGAATGGCAAAACGTCATTTTTCCGGATGAATTCAGGTTGTGTTTACAGCATCGTGATGGTCGCATCCGTGTTTGGCGACATCGCGGTGAACGCACATCGGAAGCGTGTACTCGTCATCGCCATACTGGCGTATCACCCGGCGTGATAGTATGGGGTACCATTGGTTACACGTCTCGGTCACCTCTTGTTCACATTGACGGCACTTTGAACAGTGGACGTTACATTTCAGATGCGTTACGACCCGTGGCTCTACCCTTCATTCGATCGCAGCGAAACCCTACATTTCAGCAGGATAATGTACGACCGCATGTTGCAGGTCCTGTACAGGCCTTTCTGGAAACAGAAAATGTTCGTTTCTGCTCTGGTCAACGGTGGCCGAGCAACTGGCTCGTCACAATACGCCAGTCACTACTCTTTATGATCTGTGGTATCGCGTTGAAGCTGCATGGGCAGCTGTACCTGTACACGCGTTCCAAGCTCTGTTTGACTCAATGCCCAGGCGTATCAAGGCCGTTATTACGGCCAGAGGTGGTTGTTCTGGGTACTGATTTCTCAGGATCTATGCACCTAGTTTGCGTGAAAATGTAATCACATGTCAATTCTAGTATAATATATTTGCCCCATGAATACCCGTTTATCATCTGCATTTCTTCTTAGTGTAGCAATTTTAATGGCCAGTAGTGTATTTTTGTTACTGCATCACGAGCCCGCAGCGCCACTAGGCCGCATCCAGCGTCGCGGAGGGCAGTGGTTTTAATGTTTTGGCTGATCACTGTACATCACCTGCAATGCACCGCGATACTACCTGCTCACCATGACACTCCTGCAGGAACTCCGGTTGGACAGACGGTTCTGAGCAGTAAGGAAGAAATATTTTCTCTCCTGCGCCTCTATGTGAGATAAGTGCTCTTACTCTCACACCAGTTCTTCCCACACAGTAAGTGAAAGTTGTACCAAGTTTCGGTGAAACTGAACCAGTGATTTAGGAGGAGAGGTGTAACATACATGCAAACATCGATTTTATAATATATTGGACATACACTGAAGCGCCAAAGAAACAGGTATTGCCATGCGTATTCAAATACAAAGATATGTAAATAGGTAGAATACGGCGCTGCAGTCGGCAACACCTATATACGAGAACAAGTGTCTGGCGCAGTTGTTACTTCGATTACTGCTGCTACCATGACAAGTTATCAAGATTTCAGTGAGTCTGAACGTGGTTTTAATAGTCGGCGCACGAGCGATGGGACACAGCATCTCCGCGGAAGCGATGAAGTGGGTATTTTCCCGAACGACCATTTCACTAGTGTACCGATAAAACATCAAATCTCCGACATCGCTGCTCCCGAAAAAAGATCCCGTAAGAACGGGACCAACGACAACTGAATAGAATCGTTCGACGTGACAGAAGTGCAACCCTTCCGAAAATTGTGCTGCAGCTTTCAATGTTGGGCCATAAACAAGTGTCAGAGTGCAAACCATTCGACGAAACATCATCGACATGGGCTTTCGGAGTCGAAGGCGCACTCGAATGCCCTTGATGACTGCATGATACAAAACTTTAAGCCTCGCCTGTGCCCGCCAACACCGACATTGGACTGTTGATGATTGGAAACATGTTGCCTGGTCGGACGAGTCTCGTTTCAAATTGTATAGAGCGGATGGACTTGTACGGTTATGGAGACAACCTCATGAATCCGTGGACCCTGCATGTCAGCAGGGGCTGTTGAAGCTGGTAGAGGCTCTCTAATGGTGTGGGATGTGTGGAGTTGGAGTGATACGGGACCCCTGATACGTCTACATACAATTCTGACAGGTGACGTACGTAAGTATCCTATCTGATCACCTGCATCCATTCATCTCCATTGCCCATACCGAAGGACCTGGGCAATTCCAGCAGGACAATGCGATACCCCACACTCCCAGAATTGCTACAGAGTTGCTCCAGCAACACTCTTCTGAGTTTAAAGACTTCCGCTGGCCACCAAACTTCCCAGACATGAACATTAATGAGCATATCTGGGATGTTTTGCAACGTGCTGTTCAGAAGAGATCTTCACCCGCTCATACTCTTACTGACTTATGGACAGTCCTACTGGATTCATGGTGTCCGTTCCTTCCAGCACTACTTTAGACATTATTCGTGTTTCGGCAATTCTGTGTGCTTGGGGGGGGGGGGGGGGTAGTATACGACATTAGGCAGGGGTAGTGTAGATACAGTTAGATATTGGACATAAATTTTTTTGCCTGAAAGCCGTTAGATGGGATACCTACAATTGGGAGTGTGCTCTGCGTAAGCCAGTTAGTGATCCAGATGTGATTCCTGACAACGTAGTTGCATTTAGTCCGTGTCTATTACCTCTGTTTCTGGTACCTGTGAGTCCTTTTCAGTTTATGTCGAGTTACGCGCCAAGTACACTGGACACATTTGTCTGTTGCAGGAGCACAATGAAGCCTGGAAGACCGTCCAGCTGAACACGATCAACAGCATGACGCCCTCTGTGTACAGGCCACGCACTGCACCAGGATCACAGGTGAGTGACGCTCGGGAGGGCCATACCGAGACTACACTGGTTTTCTTCAACCAGCGAATAAAATCATAAAATTCACCATAGCTCAAAAAGTGGTGTGTCGGAAATTATCAGAATTAGCTACCTATACTGTTGTATACTTCAGCGAAGACTCGTTTGTTGCAGTCCATCCCGTACAGGTTTCTCTATCTGGAAAGAGTCAAACAATAACTAGCGAAGTCCAAATATGATTTCTAGACTAAGTGAATGACAATATTTGGTAGAAGGGGCCAGCACTGCAAAAGACAAACACATTTTGCATTAGGATAATGTAAATGGAGACGAGTATAATTTGGCCAGAGGAAGACAGAGGAATTAGTAGTGAAATTGTTCAAACATACGGTACTGGATCAAAAGTATCCGGACACTTCTTCGTTGGCATTGATGTGGGGTACGTCCACCCTTCGCCTTTATGACGCCTTTGACTTTGCTCGGAATGTTTTCAACGGTTAATCTCGACGATTGTCACGGAACAACAGCCCATTATTCATCAAGAGCCGAACCCAGAGGAGGTAATGACGTTGGACGCAGCAGCTAAATCGACTTTCTAATTTTCTAATTTATCTCAGTGGTGTACGAAAATGAAACACCTACAGCCGTCCTTATGATGTCATTCATTGTATAGCTACCAGTTTAGGAGCTTCAGTGCACCATCTTCAACTATAGTTCATGGTTGGAGAGACAATAAGGCGATTACAGGTAGCCTGAGAAAACCAGTTATAAGTGTTTGCCACTGATGCATCATGTATATGGACGGTGTTAACCCTCTCACTGAAACTGCTAGCCATACAATAAATGACGTCATAATGACGGCTGTAGGTGTTTCGATAGCCGAAGTCCACCAGACCTCCAATCATAAGAATGGACGTACAAAATGTCTCAATGATGTTCCAGTGGGTTGAGGTCGGGACTCTGGGAAGGACAGTCCATTTCAGGAATGTTACTGTCCACAAACCCTTCCCTCAGAGGCTATTTTATGACAGGGTCCATTGTCCATTCTCATGCTGATAAAAACAGTCACCGTTGCCCAACTGTTTCTCTACTATACTCAGTACACATTTCTGTAAAATGTGTTCATATCTGTCCATACCATCCCACATTAGCGTTTTCTTAATCGCAATATATCGATCGAGGTGGCGCAGTGGCTAGCACACTGGACTCGCATTCGGGAGGACGACGGTTCAATAATGCGTCCGGCCACCCTGATTTAGGTTTTCCGTGATTTCCCTAAATCGCTTCAGTCAAATGCCGGGATGGTTACTTTGAAAGGATACCACCGACTTCCTTCGCCGCTCGGGATTACCCGAGCGGTCTACGGCGCTGCAGTCGTGGACTGTGCGGCTGGTCCCGGCGGAGGTTTGAGTCCTCCCTCGGGCATGGGTGTGTGTGTTTGTCCTTAGGATAATTTAGGTTAAGTAGTGTATAAGTTGAGGGACTGTGTATAAGTTGAGGGACTGATGACCTTAGCAGTTAAGTCCCATAAGATTTCACACACATTTGAACATTTTTGAACTTTCTTCCCCAGCCTTCCATAATCCGATGACACCGATGACCTCGCTGTCTGGTCTCCTCCCCGAAACAACCCAACCCTTAATCGCAATAAGGTGACCACACAATAATCACTGAAAACACGCTCACACCAAAAATCTGTGGCCTCCGCACTTCGCTGTTGACACTAACATGGTATCAGGTAACGCTCTCCAGCCATTCGTCAAATCGAACCCTTCCATCGGATTGCCATAGGGTGTATCGTGAATCATCACTCTAAATCACTCGTTACCAGTCGCCCACTGTGGGGTGGCGTTGCTCTTTGCACCATCTCGAGCGTCGCTTACCACTGAGTACAGAAATGTGTGAGTTCTCAACAGCTGCCCGACCATTGCATCCCATTCTTTTTAACTGCCTTCCGCTGATTTCATACGAGTTTTTTATAACAACCCTCCGAAATGCCTGACAGTCCGTGTCCGTCAGTTAATGAGGTATGTCTGGCCTTGCTTTAGCTCAGGTCATTCCTTCGCATTTCCACTTCACAGTCATATCAACAAAATTCGACTGTGTAGCTTCACTGACCTCTCCTAACCGACCCATTGTACCGTCACTGTTTCTCCACTAACAACAGAATACCCCCCCCCCCCTCCCTCCCTCATTTTACCCTGCCGGGTCTGCCTCTCATGACATCAAATGGACAAAAAATGATCAAATGGCTCTGAGCACTATGGGATTTAACTTCTGTGGTCATCAGTCCCCTAGAACTTCGAACTACTTAAACCTAACTAACCTAAGGACATCACACACACCCATTCCCGAGGCAGGATTCGAACTTGCGACCGTAGCAGCCGCGGGGTTCCGGACTGAAGCTCCTAGAACTGCTCGGCCACAGCGGCCGGCTCGAGTGGACAATTCGGTATTACATAGAGGTGTCTGGACACTTTTGATCAGACTAACTGTGACTGCGGCTGTTATTGCATCTGTCAAACAGTACACACTGTAGAGAAACGGTAGGTAGAACACGACAGTATTTTGATATTCCGAGGAATCGAATATGAAACAATTCTCTTTAAAAAATGGACTCCAAATTGCGTTTGACGACACATCATTCGGTACGAGGATCAAGAACTTTAAGTGATTGGAATTAAAATTTTTGAAAACGCCCTCAATGAAGACCGAGGTATGGAACAGTATGCCGCAGTCGCAGGTTTCAGATATCGACTTATTTGGCTGTTGCGTGGACAGAGCGCGAGTGACGTCACAGCTATCAGCATGCCTACGCAAGGACAACACGGCAGTCGTTTATTGTTTAACAATGGCCGAGAAGAGCTCGTCGGAAAGTTCATGGGATATTAACGACATGACACGTGTGAAAGTCTGGGAAGGTTTTATCAATTCATATCTCCACGAGACCATGCGTTTGTACAGTTTATAATTATACTAAAATGTAGACTTTCACGGCTGGAAATGTCATGTCCATTATAATTATCCGGGCAGTTATGCTGTGGTCGGTTGATGAAATCTGTGTCAATTCCCAACGTTTCGTCCCCGTCTGCGGAGGACATCTTCAAGGGGGTCTGTAGCTCTATGGAATTTACGACACACCCACTGGCTCGCTAGCGGCAGTCAGTAGCGATCCACTGGGTGTGTTGGACCTTGCATCGAGCTACAGACCCCCTTGAAGATGTCCTCCGCAGACGGGGACGAAACGTTGGGAATTGACACAGATTTCATCAACCGACCACGGCATAACAGCCCGGATAATTATAATGGACATGACAGGATATAATTACAAAACTAGATTTACTGTAAGGTTCTGAGTGTGTTAAAGCAATTTTCGATCATATCTTTCATTTTCAGGTGCTGCCTGACTACGAGATAGAAACGTTATGAGTTCAACATTCAGAGTAACCAATACTGAATGTGGTCGGCATTAAATGTGATGTGGAAACGTATCGTTCTGTGACGTTTATAAAGTAAATTTTGAGGAATGCTGCGTATAGGAGGGAAATAAATAATTTCATTAATAATGCAAATAAATTCTGATTGGATGTAAAATCATTATGGACTATTCGAATAATGCTATCTGGATCATTTGATGATTTATAACTGATTCTTTATTATATCCACAAATGCGATTTAGTACAAGCGATTACGTCTAGGGACCATCTTGATATCTTTCCAGGTTACAGTGTAACACGTCTGTTATGTCGCCGTGGACGTAACAGTAAGGTATTTTAATGTTGAGCCAGCGATACATGGCGACGAAATTGATATGTTACATTGTAATTAAGCTGAAAGCACTAAAGGTGGCACATAACGGCCGAAAACGGTAGGGGAAAGTGGGGTAAAGTGACCAGGTGGGAAAACTGGCCATTACGTATCTTTTGTCCTGAACAATGCAGCTCCCTTCCGAGAAATACGAGGGTCGTAATGCCCCACATTTTTTTCTCAGAACATATTTATTGTTAAAAGTCAGAATTTGGTGACAATATACATCAATATGTCTTGTCCTTGATCTATTTTTCTACGTAGTCTCCATCACGTTCCATGGCCGTGCGCCAACGTTGTGGAAGAGCATGTATCCCCTGCTGGCAAAGGCTCTTGTCCTGTAGGCGTAGCCATGTTTTCACTGCATGACTGACACGATCCGTGGCAGAAAGGCCCCAAAACGCTCCAACAATCCAGATGAAATGGCCTTTCTTTGAATCTTGTGGTCCGCTGTGAGCATTCGTGGAACCCATCCTGACCATGTCTTTGAATATCCGAGAGTCTCGATCGTTGCAGTCGCACTTCCAATGCTGACCAACAACTGTAGAGCCAACTGCCGAGTTGTGATGCGCCGGTCGGCACGAACAATGGCATCCGCACGATTCAGCATGTCTGGAGCAGTGGCTGTGGCAGAACGTCCCGAGCGTGGCTGACCATGGAGCTCTTTTCTGCATTTCCTGAGGCTGTAACTTTTTTTACCTATCGTCCGACCGTGCTCCTATCAACTGCAGCAACGCAAACACAACACACAAATGTTTATGGATGTTCACCACGGTTTCGTTTTCTGTACACAAGCATTCTGTAACAGCATCCCGCTTGTGAGTCGTATGGACGCCATTTTGACGCTGTACTACGGATATCTTCCATCTGCCTGACCGGTTCGAAATTTCACAGTCGCACAGAACAAACATCAAATGTGAAGCACTAGCAACGACGTTTGTCTATGTATATTAATGGTCTTTTTTTTTAGAAAAAAATGAGGGCATTACTTATTGAACGACCCTCGTAGCTATATTACTTCTAACACACATTATCATTTTTGTCGGTGAGTTTCACAGAGGCAGACTATTCCTTTACGATTTAGTGAAACTTTTCTGCTTTTCATGCGTCTGATGTAAGGTAAGCCTCTTACGTTATTATTTTTACCTAACTTAAATGTAGAGTAATAATTTTTTACAGTAGCAGTGTTTAAACAACGTCTTTTGGCTTATAAAAGTAGTTTCCTGTTCTTCCTTTCTCTGTGGTCGTTTCATACACTATGTGATCAAAAGTATGGCTGCATATGACTTACAAGTTCGTGTCGCCCTCCATCGGTAATTCTGGAATTCAGTATGGTGTTGGCCCACCCTTAGCCTTGATGAGAACTTCCACTCTCGCAGGCATACGTTCTGTCAGGTGCTGGAAGGTTTCTTAAGGAATGGTGGCAGCCCATTCTTTACGGAGGAGAGGTATCGATGTCGGTCGGTGAGGCCTGGCACGAAGTCTGCGCTTCAAAAGATCCAAAAGGTGTTCTATAGGATTCAGGTCAGGACACCGTACAGGCAGATCCCTTACAGGGATGTTATTGTCGTGTAACCACTCCGACACAGGCCGTGCATTATGAACAGGTGCTCGATCGTGTTGAAAGACGTAATCGCCATCCCCGAACTTCTCTTCAACAGTGGGAAGCAAGGTGTTTAAAACATCAGTGTAGACTTGTGCTGTGATAGTGTCACGCAAAACAACAAGGGGTGCAAACCCCCTCCTTGAAAAACACGACCACACCATAACACCACCGCCTCCGAATTTTACTGTTGGCACTACACACGCTGGCAGATGACGTTCACCGGGCATTCGCAATACCCACATCCTGCCATCGGATCGTCACATTGTGTACCGTGATTCGTCACTCCACACAACGTTTTCCACTGTTCAGTCGTCCAATGTTTACGCTCCTTACACCGAGCGAGGCGTCGTTTGTCATTTACGGTCGTGGTGTGTGGCTTATGAACAGCCGCTCGACCATGAAATCCAAGTTCTTGCGGTGGGTCCTGATGCAGTTTGGAATTCCTGTGTGATGTTCTGCACAGATGTCTGCCTATTACACATTACGACTCTCTTCAACTGTCGACAGTCTTTTGTCAGTCAACAGACGAGGTCTATCTGTACGCTTTTGTGCTGTACGTGTCCCTTCACGTTTCCACTTCACTATCACATCAGAAACAGTGGGCCTAGGGATGATTAGGGGTGTCGAAATCTCGCGTACAGACGTATGACACAAGTGACACCCGATCAGCTGTGTGTACGACAGTCGAAAAAGTGAATATCATTTGCGGCGAATGTCGCCAAACTATTAGGACTGCGGTGCGGTTGCATGCCGAGGCGTGTGGAGATCGTGCCAAGCACTCACGGTCTGTCTTTGCAGACATTATAAAAAAGGTTCTAGAAAGTGGAAGCGTGGAGCCTAAAATATGTCAAAGTAAGAGCAACTGATGAACTAAATGAAACTTATATTTCAGTAGCACACAATGTAAACGACGCTAAGAGGCATGTCGAAAGTACGAGAGGCATCAACCAATCGAATATTCTGCCTACACTTCATTCCATCGCACTTCATCCTCTTCACATTTGGCTGCATCGAAAGCTTCGTGGCAGTGACGTCCAAAATTGGTTACAGTCCTCGGAATATTATCTATGAAAAGTGCTACGTCATGCGGCATACCTATGCAAAATAAAGTTTAAGGGAGAAGCAACCATTGGCAAGTCAGTTTTCGCAACGTGGACTAATCGTCAGCTGAAAATCTGCGCTGACACAAAGAACTGTATAAAAATAACGCTCTTCATCTATCAACGTTTGGTCCCTGTTCCGCATCAATGGTCCCTGTTATATTGATATCACTTATCTCGAGTTTCTAACAAGGGAACCTCCCCATCGCACCCCCCTCAGATTTAGTTATAAGTTGGCACAGTGGATAGCCCTTGAAAAACTGAACACAGATCAATCGAGAAAACAGGAAGAAGTTTTGTGGAACTATGAAAAAAATAAGCAAAATATACAAACTGAGTAATCCATGCGTAAGATACGCAACATCAAGGACAGTATACGCTCAGGAGCGCCGTGGTCCCGTGGTTAGCGTGAGTAGCTGCGGAACTAGAGATCCTTGGTTCAAGTCTTACCTGGTGTGATTATGAGATTATGATCTCTACGTTCGTTCATTGACGTCTCTGTTCACTGTAATAAGTTTAGTGTCTGTGTTTTGCGACAGCACCGCAAAACTTTGTGATTAGTAGACGAAAGGACGTGTCTCTCCAATGGGAACCGAAAACATTTGATCGCAAGGTCATGGGTCAACCGATACCTCCACAAGAAAACACGTATGATATATTCTATACGGCATGTGCGTCACATGACAGGAATATGTTGTCGACCCACCTAACTTGTACACTTCGCGAATGGGTAAAAAGATTCTTCTACCTTGCCCGATTTAGGTTTTCTTGTGGATGTGATAATCACTCCCAAAAAAGTGATGAAAACATAAGAGTTTGTCACATAAACTGCAACATGAATTGTCTGAAAATAAAAAAATTGAACTTTTCACCCAATGGAAGACTTGAACCAAGGACCTTTCATTCCGCAGCTGCTCACGCTAAACCACGGGACCACGGCTTTCCTTCGCCGATGGCATCCTTGATGTTACCTATCTTGCGCATGGAATACTCAGTTTGTATATTTTGCTTATTTTTTTCATAGTTCCACACAACTTCTTCCTGTTTTCTCAATTGATCTGTGTTCAGTTTTTCAAGGCCTATCCCCTGTGCCAACTTATAACTAAATCTGAGGGGGATGCGATGGGGAGGTTCCCTTGTAAGATACGTAGCTGCCGCAAGTATTGTAAGACACCCCACTAGACGTAAAGCAGTAAGCGTGTTACCAACATGACGCATATCCCTACAATCCCGCACACGTAATTGCAGACCCTCTTAAGAGAACATTTGGAGAGCATTGGAGCCGTCGTTCAGGTAACAGAAAAAATCTCCACGCTCACAAAACTTAACACTTCTGTGCTTTTGTCTGTGGCGAAATTTAAAACTAGAGGTCTATTAGGAAACAGCTATGACTCGGAGAGGAATTAAATGCCTTATAAGATAATCCTGTGCAGTCGTTAATTCCAGATGAAATTCAACGTGCGTATTGTTTCTCCAGAATCAGTTTATAACTTGTCCCGCTGATGAATGTCAACATTTTGAGCACTTGGTATGACAGTCGTCAAATAAACTCAAGAACCGTACCTGAGTTACGTGTTTACTTACATCTGGTATAACAGGCACGGCGTTTGTGGAACCTCGTCTCCTGGTGTCGTGACGGTGGTTTTTGGCGCTGTTATCTTGATACCAAGTCATGTACTATACATGGTATGTCGCTGAAGTTCTTTTAGAAGCGTCTTTCAATGCCACAGAAAAATTTATATACAAATCAAAAAAGTTTTGCATCACCCCAGTTCCCTGAACTCCTTAAGACAGACGTTGACTGTGGGTATTGCATCACAGACACACTCCCTTTGGCTGTTCTGAGATGTCACTAAACTCGCCCAAAAATGTAAACAACCATGCATGAGCAGCGCCTATTAGACGGAGGAGGTCCGACAGCCGATCAGTTCCAGTCATACCACCAGGAAGGAGGTACTCGGCTCGTGTTGTCTGTAGTTCAACCATGCCTAGACGGTGAATATCGCGGTTAGATCGCGTCCACATTGTTACTTTGTGCCAGGAAGGGCTCTCAACAAGGGAAGTGTCCAGGCCTCGCGGTGTGAACTAAAGCGATGTTGTTGGGACATGGAGGAGATACAGAGAGACAGGAACTGTCGATGACATGCCTCGCTCAGACCGCTCAAGGACTACTGCTGCAGTGGATAACCGCTACCTACGGATTATGGCTCGGAGGAACCCTGACACCAACGCAACCATGTTGAATAATGCTTTTCGTACAGCCACAGAACGACGTGTTGCGTCTCAAACTGTGCGCAATAGGCTGCACGATGCGCAACTTCACTCCCGACGTCCATGGCAGGGTCCATCTTTGCAACCACGACACCGTGCAGCGCGGTAAAGATGGGCCCAATGACTTTCAGAATGTTCCGTTCAGGATTGGCATCACGTTCTCTTCACCGATGAGTGTCGCATATGCCTTCAACCAGACAATCGCCGCAGACGTGTTTGGAAGCAACCCGATCGGGCTGAACGCCTTGGACACACCGTCCAGCGAGTGCAGCAAGGTGGAGGTTCTCTGCTGTTTTGGGGTGGCATGATGTGGGGCCGTAGCGGCTGTACCATACTTGAATGCCAGCCTCCGACGGATAGCGCAACAACACCGGCAGCATATTGGCGAGGCATTCGTCTTCATGGACGACAAATCGCGCGCCCATTGTGCACATCTTGTGAATGACTTCCTCCAGGATAACGACATCGTTCGAGTAGAGTGGCCAGCATATTCTCCAGACATGAGCCCTATCGAACATGCCTGGGGTAGATTGAAAAGGGCTGTTTATGGACGACGTGACCCACCAACCACTCTGAGGGATCTACGCCGAATCGCTGTGGAGGAGTGGAACAATCTGGACCAACAGTGCCTTGATGAACTTATGGGTAGTATGCCACGACGAATACAGGCATGCATCAATGCTACTGGGTATTAGAGGTACCGGTGTGTACAGCAATCTGGACCACCGCCTCTGAACGTCTCGCTGTATGGTGGTACAAACGCAATGTGCGTTTTTCATGAGCAATAAAAAGTGCGGAAATGATGTTTATCTTGATGTCTATTCCAATTTTCTGTAGAGGTTCCGGAACTCTCGGAACCGAGGTGATGCAAAACTTTTTTTCATGTGTGTACAATGTGAGTTCAATAAGTAATGCAACACTTTTCTTTTTTGCCTAAAGTCGTTTGAAAAACTGTGGAATATGTTGCGCAACATCGTGGAATATTTCCGCTTCCGTCCCTATAGTTACATGAAGATACAGTAGCTGGCGACGCTATAACTAGCTTCGAAATTGGCGTCTGCAAAGGAGATGTGTTTCAAGCAGAGAACCGCCACTGAGTTTCTTTTGGTGGAAAACGAGAGCATCACAGATACACACTACTGGCCATTAAAATTGCTACACCACGAAGATGACGTGCTACAGACGCGAAATTTAACCGACAGGAAGAAGATGCTGTGATATGCAAATGATTAGCTTTTCAGAGCATTTGAAACGTCCCCTTAGAACAATTGTACAAGACTGTGCGTAAACTGACACACAATATTTTTTTAGCGCAACGCAATCTGACTTTCAAAAATCCCTTCGAAAGAATGGCCCTGACTAACATTAACCTATACCTTTTACAAATCACTTACCTCACAAAAATCTTCGTTACTCGAACTACTGCAATACAGCGAGCGCCACTACTGCCAGCTAAATAAAAGATTCAAACTACGGAAGTCACTAACTACTGATAAGCATAGTTAGCAAATGAAAGATTTTAATAGAGAACAAACAATGTATTTACCTTAATAGTGTTGAAAAACCATAATATACATAGCAGTTCATAATATCCAGTATAACAAATTTCAAAACTCCGCCATCTCTCTCCCCACATCCACCACTGCTGGCGGCTCACCTCCAACTGCGCAACGCTACGCGCTGTTCACATCCAGCTGCCGCTGCCCAACACTACAATGGCAGACAACAATGCAAACTAGCCACAGACTGCACACAACACAGCCAGTGATTTTCATATAGAGCGCTACGTAACGTTGCTAATAAGAAAACATAAACAGCCTACTTACATAAAGAAAACATAGCCTACTTACACATTCACACAAGGTTGGCGCCGGTGGCGGCACCTATAATGTGCTGGCATGAGGAAAGTTTCTAACCTATTTCTCATACACAAACAGCAGTTGACCGGCGTTGCCTGGTGAGACGTTGTTGTGATGCCTCGTGTAAGTAGGATAAATGCGTACCATCACGTTTCCGACTTTGATAAAAGTCGGATTGTAGCCTATCGCGAGCGCGGTTTATCGTATCGCGACATTGCTGCTCGCGTTGGTCGAGATCCAATGACTGTTAGCAGAATATGGAATCGGTGCGTTCAGGAGGGTAATACGGAACGCCGTGCTGGGATCCCAACGGCCTCGTACCACTAGCAGTCGAGATGACAGGCACCTTATCCGCATGGCTGTAACGGATCGTGCAGCCGCGTGCTGATCCCTGAGTCAACAGATGGGGACGTTTGCAAGACAAAAACCATCTGCACGAACAGTTCGACGACGTTTGCAGCAGCATGGACTATCAGCTCTGAGACCATGGCTGCGGTTACCCTTGACGCTGCATCACAGAGAGGAGCGCCTGCGATGGTGTACTCAACGACGAACCTGGGTGCACGAATGGCAAAACGTCATTTTTCGGATGAATCCAGGTTCTGTTTACAGCACCATGATGGTCGCATCCGTGTTTGGCGACATCGCGGTGAACGCACATTGGAAGCGTGTATTCGTCATCGCCATATTGGCATATCACCCGACGTGATGGTAGGGGGTGCCATTGATTACACGTCTCGGTCACCTCTTGTTCGCATTTACGGCACTTTGAACAGTGGACGTTACATTTCAGATGTGTTACGACCCGTTTCTCTACCCTTCATTCGATCCCTGCGAAACCCTACATTTCATCCCATAGTGCTCAGAGCCATTTGAACCATTTGAACCCTACATTTCAGCAGGATAATGCACGACCGCACATTGCATGACCTCTACGGGCCTTTCTGGATACAGAAAATGTTCGACTGCTACCCTGGCCAACACGTTCTCCAGATCTCTCACATACCGAAAACGTCAATGATGGCCGAGCAACTGGCTCGTCACAATACGTCAGTCACTACTCTTGATGAACTCTGGTATCGTGTTGAAGCTGCATGGGCAGCTGTACCTGTACACTCCATCCAAGCTCTGTTTGACTCAATGCCCAGGCATATCAAGGCCGTTATTATGGCCAGATGTGGTTGTTCTGGGTACTGATTTCGCAGGATCTATGCACCCAAAATTGCGTGTAAATGTAATGAAATGTCAGTTCTAGTATAATATATTTGTCCCCGGAATACCCGTGTATCATCTGCATTTCTTCTCGGTGTAGCAATTTTAATGGCCAGTAGTGTATATAGGCGCTTGCAGAATGCCTGCGAAGAGGTGGCAGTGATCAGAAAAGCAGAGTGTAGGCGGGGGAGGCGTCTGTCATCGTCACAACAAGGTCGCGCAAACCTTTCGATCTCCATCCGTGCCGGCCGGCACACAGCTGTGACTCTTGCGATGTTGGAACGTGCGGACACTCTAACTGGAGGTGATCGACAGATGAGAGTCACACACCTCGCCGCTCAACTGGACGTGTCTGTTCTCGCAGTGCTGACACACTCGCCGTCCAGCTGGGGCACTCCGAGTTGTGTGGCCGCTGGGTTCCTCGCAGGGACTGACCATCTGTGCGGAATTGATTGCGCGTTACGAGGCTGATCGTGACAATCGTCATGGCGACGGTCTTATGGGAGAGTGCACGGGTTGTGCTGTTCAGTGCCTTTCGTCATGGTGCAACGATTAACTCTTAAGCATGTTGTGGTATCGGCAGGGAGCTGAAGAAACGACTTCAGCGATTTCGTCGCCACAGAAATGCAAACGAACTGCTCCGCGACACCGCTAGGCCCCAATAAGTCTGCGCGCCCGAGAACAGCCCACGAAATTTATTGGACTGCTGTTTCTCATCCACGCTACAACCCGGATCTCGCACCTTACGACTTCCATCTGTTCGGTCTAATGGAGGATGCACGCCACGTCTA
Organism: Schistocerca cancellata; assembly: GCF_023864275.1. Lineage (NCBI taxonomy): Eukaryota > Metazoa > Arthropoda > Insecta > Orthoptera > Acrididae > Schistocerca > Schistocerca cancellata. Next base: position 130,417,091 of record NC_064635.1, read on the forward strand.
CATCTACATCCACATCAATACTCCGCAAGCCACCTGACGGTGTGTGGCGGAGGGTACCTTCAGTACCTCTACCGGTTATCCCTTCTATTCCAGTCTCGTATTGTTCGTGGAAAGAAGGATTGTCGGTATGCTTCTGTGTGGGCTCTAATCTCTCTGATTTTATCCTCATGGTCTCTTCGCGAGATATACGTAGGAGGGAGCAATATACTGCTTGACTCCTCGATGAAGGTATGTTCTCGAAACTTTAACAAAAGCCCGTACCGAGCTACTGAGCGTCTCTCCTGCAGAGTCTTCCACTGGAGTTTATATATCATCTCCGTAACGCTTTGCGATTACTAAATGATCCTATAACGAAGCGCGCTGCTCTCCGTTGGATCTTCTCTATCTCTTCTATCAACCCTATCTGGTATGGATGCCACACTGCTGAGCAGTATTCAAGCAGTGGGCGAACAAGCGTACTGTAACCTACTTCCTTTGTTTTCGGATTGCATTTCCTTAGGATTCTTCCAATGAATCTCAGTCTGGCATCTGCTTTACCGACGATCAGCTTTATATGATCATTCCATTTTAAATCACTCCTAATGCGTACTCCCAGATAATTTATGGAATTAACTGCTTCCAGTTGCTGACCTGCTATATTGTAGCTAAATGATAAAGGATATATCTTTCTATGTATTCGCAGCACATTACACTTGTCTACATTGAGATTCAATTGCCATTCTCTGCACCACGCGTCGATTCGTTGCAGATACTCTTCCATTTCAGTACAATTTTCCATTGTTACAACCTCTCGATATACTACAGCATCATCCGCAAAAAGCCTCAGTGAACTTCCGATGTCATCCACACGATCATTTATGTATATTGTGAATAGCAACGGTCCCACGACACTCCCCTGCGGCACACCTGAAATCACTCTAACTTCGGAAGACTTCTCTCCATTGAGAATGACATGCTGCGTTCTGTTATCTAGGAACTCTTCAATCCAATCACACAATTGTTCTGATAGTCCATATGCTCTTACTTTGTTGATTAAACGACTGTGGGGCGGTATGTGGATGATGTGGAGGTTATTGATGCAGCAAGACAATGGGTCCGACGTCGACCGGTATCGTGGTACGATGCTGGTATACAGGTCCTCCCAGTAAGGCCGCCACATTAAACGGAGAGTATGTCGAAAATTAACGTTTTTTAGCCAAAAGAGTGGGGAATAATATAGTGTACTGGAATCCTGAATAAAACCAAAATGCTTTAAGAAAATAAAGTGTTACATTACTTATTAATCGTCCCTAGTAGTTTCACTAGAGAGAAACAAATACGGTGTCTTAATTCACCGAACGTAAACGATAAAAATTACTTGCTAATTTCAGGAAATTCGCCATCTCGTCCGCTATAATTTGGGAAAACCCGCACCTCGATATGTTTATTCGTTCTGCGTAAATTTGGGGTGGCCTGTTTCAGCTGCGTCACCCTGTATATTCCCTACTGGCCATTAAAATTGCTACACCGAGAAGAAATGCAGATGATAAACGGGTATTCATTGAACAAATATATTACACTAGTACTGACATGTGATTACATTTCCACGCAATTTGGGTGCATAGATCCTGAGAAATCAGTACCCAGAACAACCACCTCTGGCCGTAATAACGGCCTTGATACGCCTGGGCATTGAGTCAAACAGAGCTTGGATGGCGTGTACAGGTACAGCTGCCTATGCAGCTTCAACACGATACCACAGTTCATCAAGACTGGTGACTGGCGTATTGTGACGAGCCAGTTGCTCGGCCACCATTGACCAGACGTTTTCAATTGGTGAGAGATCTGGAGAATGTGCTGGCCAGGGCAGCAGTTGAACGTTTTCTGTGTCCAGAAAGGCCCTTGGTCGTGCATTATCCTGCTGAAATGTAGGGTTTCGCAGGGATCGAATTAAGTGTAAAGCCACGGGTCGTAACACATCTGAAATGTAACGTCTACTGTTTTTAAAGTGCCGTCAATGCGAACAAGAGGTGACACAGACGTGTAACCAATGGCACCCCACACCATCACGCTGGGTGATACGCCAGTATGGCGATGACGAATACACGCTTCCAATGTGCGTTCACCGCGATGTCGCCAAACACGGATGCGATCATCATGGTGCTGTAAACAGAACCTGGATTCATCCGAAAATGACGTTTTGCCATTCGTGCACCCAGGTCCGTCGTTGAGTACACCATCGCAGGCGCTCCTTTCTGTGATGCAGCGTCAAGGGTAACCGCAGTCACGATCTCCGAGCTGATATTCCATGCTGCTGCAAACGTCGCCGAGCTGTTCGTGCAGATGGTTGTTGTCTTGCAAACGTCCCCATCTGTTGACTCAGGGATCGAGACGTGGCTGCACGGTCCGTTACAGCCATGCGGATAAGATGCTTGTCATCTCGACTCTTAGTGATACGAGGCCGTTGGGATCCAGCACGGCGTTCCGTATTACCCTCCTGAACCCACCTATTACATATTTTGCTAACAGTCATTGGATCTCGATCAACGCGAGCAGCAATGTCGCGATACGATAAACCGCAATCGCGATACGCTACAATCCGACCTTTATCAAAGTCCGAAACGTGATGGTACGCATTTCTCCTCCTTACACGAGGCATCACAATAACGTTTCACCAGGCAACGTCGGTCAACTGCTGTTTGTGTATGAGAAATCGGTTGGAAACTTTCCTCATGTCAGCACGTTGTAGGTGTCGCCACCAACGCCAACCTAGTGTGAATGCTCTGCAAAGCTAATTATTTGCATATCACAACATCTTCTTCCTGTCGGTTAAATTTTTGCGTCTGTAGCACGTCATCTTCGTGGTGTAGCAATTTTAATGGCCAGTAGTGTATATGTTATGCTAGCGTCTGTCGTCTGTGGTACGGTGTCAGCGGCAGAAGATACATGGCAAGGCGAGCTTCCAGTAATATGTTCCCGAAGCTTCGTGGTGATTCTCTGCCTGCAACATCTGACCAGATTTCAGCTGTTCTCATGTGTCCGCAATTCGATAATCCTACTATCTTCTACTCCCCGTTCTCGATGTTTCGTGGTCAACTGTGCCTGAAACCTCTGGCCAAGTGTCAGCTGTTGTAATGTGCCAATACACAATCCAAAAATCCTACGATTTTCTACTGTCTGTTATCTACGCTACATTGTGACGCACTGCCTATAACCTACGCTCAGATTTCAGTTGTTCTCACGCATGCGTTCTCAATCCAGCAATCCTACCATTTTCTAGTATCTGTTCTCAATGCTTCCCCATAACATTCTGCCTGTAACCTCCATCCGTTTTTTAACTGTTCTGCTCATAGTCCAACAATCTTACTACACCCTACTATCTACCGTTGACGCTTCATCGTGACACAATGCCAGCAGCCTTGCCCGGATTTCAGCTGTTCTCATGCGCCTACTCACAGTACAACAATCTATCTGTTCTTGACGCTTCGTGTGTCTCTAACCTCTGCCTTGATTTCAGCTGTTCTCAATCGTCTATTCGCAGTTGAACACTTCTACCATTATCTGCTATGTGTTCTCAATGCTTTGTGGTGACACTCTGCTTGTAACCTCTGCCCGGATTCCAGGTGATCGCATGCATGTATTTGCAATCCAATAGTCCTACTATTTTTTACTATATGTTGCCAACACCGTATCGTGACACTCTGCCTGTAACCTCTGCCCCGATTTCACCTAGTCTCGCGCCTCTATTCACTATCTAAAGGTCCTACTGTTTTCTACTATTTGCTGTCGATGCTTCTTCATCACATAATTCGTGTAACCTTGCCCGGATTTCAGCTGTTCTCTTGGCTTCTATTTACAATCCAACAATTCTACTATTTTCCACTATTTGTAGTCGACACTCATCATGGCAGTCTGCTTGTAACCTGTGCCCAGATTTCAGCTGTTCTCTTGTGTCAATTTGCAAGCCAACAATCCTCCTAGCATTTTCCACTGTATGTTGCCGACGCTTCATCGCGATAGTCTGCCTGCAACCTCAGCTTGTGTTTCAGTTCTTCACATGCGTCTCTTCACATTACAATTCCACTATTTTCTACTACCCGTTCTCAACACTTTGTGTGCCTTTGACCACTGCCCCGATTTCGGCCGTTCTCACACGCCTATTCGCAATCCAACAATTATACTATTTTCGATGCTTTGTGGTGGCATTCTGCTTGTAACATCTGCCCAGATTTAAGCTGATCTCTTGTATCTATTCGCAATCCAAGAATCCCACTAATATTTTCTAGTATCTGTTGTCGATACTCATCAGGACCTTTTGCCTGTACCCTGTCCCGGATTTCAGCTGTTCACACACATATATTCATATTCTAAGAGCCCTAATTTTTTCTACTGTGTATTATCGATGCTTTGTAGTGACACCTTGCCTGTAACCTATGCCCGGATTCCAGCTGTTTTCATGTGCATAATCTCAAGATGATGTAGATGAAGATGAAATGGAAGATATGATACTGCGTGAAGAGTTTGACAGAGCACTGAAAGACCTGAGTCGAAACAAGGCCCCGGGAGTGGACAACATTCCATTAGAACTACTGACAGCCTTGGGAGAGCCTGTCATGACAAAACTCTACCGTATGATGAGCAAGATGTATGAGACAGGCGACATACCCTCAGACTTCAGGAAGAATATAATAATTCCAATCCCAAAGAAAACAGGTGTTGACAGATGTGAATATTACCGAACAATCAGTTTAATAAGTCAGAGCTGCAAAATACTAACGCGAATTCTTTACAGACGAATGGAAAACTGGTAGAAGCCGACCTCGGGGAAGATCAGTTTGGATTCCGTAGAAATGTTGGAACACGTGAGGCAATACTGACCCTACGACTTATCTTAGAAGAAAGATTAAGGAAAGGCAAACGTACGTTTCTAGCATTTTTAGACTTAGAGAAAGCTTTTGACAATGTTGACTGGAATACTCTCTTTCAAATTCTGAAGGTGGCAGGGGCAAAATACAGGGAGCGGAAGGCTATTTACAATTTGTACAGAAAGCAGATGGCAGTTATAAGAGTCGAGGGGGATGAAAGGGAAGCAGTGGTTGGGAAGGGAGTGAGATAGGGTTGTAGCCTCTCCCCGATGTTATTCAATCTGTACATTGAACAAGCAGTAAAGGAAACAAAAGAAAAATTCGGAGTAGGTATTAAAATCCATGGAGAAGAAATAAAAAATTTGAGGTTCGCCGATGACATTGTAATTCTATCAGAGACAGCAAATGACTTGGAAGAGCAGTTGAACGGAATGGATAGTGTCTTGAAAGGAGGATATAAGATTAACATCAACAAAAGCAAAACGAGGATCATGGAATGTAGTCGAATTAAGTCGGGTGATGCTGAGGGAATTAGATTAGGAAATGAGACACTTAAAGTTGTAGATGAGTTTTGCTATTTGGGGAGCAAAATAACTGATGATGGTCGAAGTAGAGAGGATATAAAATGTAGACCGGCAAAGGCAAGGAAAGCGTTTCTGAAGAAGAGAAATTTGTTAACATCGAGTATAGATTTCAGTGTAAGGAAGTCGTTTCTGAAAGTATAAGTATGGAGTGTAGCCATGTATGGAAGTGAAACATGGACGATAAATAGTTTGGACAAGAAGAGAATAGAAGCTTTCGAAATGTGGTGCTACAGAAGAATGCTGAAGATTAGATGGGTAAATCACATAAGTAATGAGGAGGTATTGAATAGGATTGGGGAGAAGAGAAGTTTGTGGCACAACTTGACAAAAAGAAGTGATCGGTTGGTAGGACATATTCTGAGGCATCAAGGGATCACAAATTTAGTATTGGAGGGCAGCGTGGAGGGTAAAAATCGTAGAGGGAGACCAAGAGATGAATAAACTAAGCAGATTCAGAAGGATGTAAGTGCAGTAGGTACTGGGAGATGAAGAAGCTTGCACAGGATAGAGTATCATGGAGAGCTGCATCAAACCAGTATCAGGACTGAAGACCACAACATCAACAATCGCAATCCATCAATCCTACTATTTTCTATTCCCTCTTCTAAATGTTTGTGGTGTCACCATGCCCGTAACCTCTGCCCAGATTTCAGTTGTTCTCTTGTGTCTATTCACAATCCAACGATCCTGCTATCTTTTACTCTCTGTTCTCCATGTTTCGCGGTGACACTGCGCCTGTGACGTCTGCCTGGATTTCAGATGCTCTCATCATATCTGTTCGCAATCCAACAATGCTACTTTCTTCTACTCTCTGTTGTTGATGCTTCAGTGCGACACTCTCCCTGTAGCCTCTCTCCAGATTTCAGTTGTTCTGATGGGTCTATTTGCACTTTATTAATCCTACTATTTACTACTATGTGTTGTCGACACTGTGCCATGACACACTGACTGTATTCTCCTCCTGGATTTCAGCTGTTCTCACGCATCTGTTCGCAATTCAACAATCCTACTAATTTCTGCCATCTGTTGTCGACGCTTCAGCATGACACCTTACCTGTAACCTTGCACGAATGTCATCTATTCTCATGCGTCTATTCACAATCCAAGAATCCTGCTAGCTTCTCATGGTTTAGTCCTTGTGGGATCACCTGTGGCTAATCATCTTACCACTGTGTTGACCTGAGACCACATCTTTCAAATGGTTCAAATGGCTCTGAGAACTATGGGACTTAACATCTGTGGTCATCAGTCCCCTAGAACTTAGAACCACTTAAACGTAACTAACCTAAGGACATCACACACATCCATGCCCATGGCAGTATTCGAACCTGCGACCGTAGCGGTCACGCGGTTCCAGACTGAAGCGCCTAGAACCGCACGCCCACACTGGCCGGCCCACATCTTTCCTACTCGTTGAGGAGTCACTGTACTACAACCAGCTGTCCGTGTGACCTGTCGGTATGATGTTCCTCAAGCCAATGATTCTAATTTTCGCTGAGTCGAAAAGGTGGCAATAAATTTCCCGTGGACATCCACCATGTGTACTGTTTTGTAAGCTCCATTTAATGAGTTCCAGTAACGTTAGGCACACCAAATAACCATACACTGACGTGACAAAAGTCATGATAAACGTCCCAGTATCGTGTCACACCTCGTTTTGCCGGGCGTGCTGCAGAAACTCCACGTGGCATGGACTTAACATGACGTTGTGAGTCCCATGCAAAAATTTGAGCAATGCTGCCTCTATAGCTCTCCATAACTGCGGAACTGTTGCTTGTGCAGCATTTTGTGCACGAACTGACCTCTCTATTATGTCTCATAAATGTTCGATGCAATTAATGTCGGCTGAGTGGGTGGCCAAATCAATCACTCGAATTGTCCAGAATGTTATTCATACCAATTGCGAATCCGGTGACGTGGTGCAGATTAGATTAGTACTTATTCCATAGATCATGAATACGACACTTCGTAATGATGTGGAACGTGTCAGGTTAATAAAAGGTGTCTACACAAGATATTACGTTACACAAAATATTACATGACATTTAATATTTTTCATTTTTTTGGGGTGTGGGGTGGGGAAATTACCCACTTACTATATCCAAATATTCATCTAATGAGTAGAAGGAGTTGCTATTCAGAAATTCTTTTAATTTCCTTTTAAATGCTATATGGCTATCTGTCAGACGTTTGATGCTATTAGGTAAGTGACCAAAGACTTTTGTGGCAGCATAATTTGCGCCCTTCTGAGCCAAAATTAGATTTAACCTTGAGTAGTGAAGATCATCCTTTCTCCTAGTGTTGTAGCCATGTACACTGCTATTACTTTTGAATTCGTTCGGATTGTTAATAACAAATTTCATAAATGAATATATATATATATATATATATATATATATATATATATATATATATATATATATATATAGTGAGGCTACAGCGAAGATTTCTAGCTCTTTAAATAAGTGTCTGCAGGATGATCTTGGATGAGCTCCAGCAATTATTCTGACTACACGCTTTTGCACAATGAACACTCTTTTACTCAATGATGAGTTACCCCAGAATATCATGCCATACGAAAGCAGAGAATGAAAATAGGCGTGGTAAGCTAATTTACTCAGATGTATATCGCCAAAATTTGCAATGACCCTAATAGCATAAGTAGCTGAACTCAAACGTTTCAGTAGATCCTCGGTGTGTTTTTTCCAGTTCAACCCCTCATCAATGCATAAACCTAGAAATTTTGAATATTCTACCTTAGCTACCGATTTCTGATCGAAGTCTGTATTTATTAATGGTGTTATTCCATTTACTGTGTGGAACTGAATATACTGTGTTTTGTCAAAGTTTAATGAGAGCCCATTTGCTGAGAACCACTTAATTATTTTCTGAAAAACATAATTTACAGTTTCACCAGTTAATTCTTGTATGTTGGGTGTGATAGCTATACTTGTATCATCGGCAAAAAGAAGTACCAGCTTTGTATCTTCATGAATATAGAATGGCAAGTCATTAATATATATTAAGAACAGCAGAGGACCCAAGACCGAACCTTGCGGCACCCCATTCTTGATTGTTCCCCAGTTTGAGAAATCACCAGTTTTTTGCATATTATGTGAATTGTTTGTTGCAACTTTCTGCACTCTTCCAGATAGGTATGATTTAAACCATTTGAGCGCTGTCCCATTTATACCACAGTACTTGAGCTTATCTAGAAGTGTTCCATGATTTACACGATCAAAAGCCTTTGACAGATCACAAAAAATCCCAACGGATGACTTCCAGTTACTCAGAGCATTTAATATTTCATTAGTGAAAGTATATATATAATTTTCCGTTGAAAAACCCTTCTGGAAACCAAACTGACATTTTGTTAAAACTTTATTTTTACAAAGGTGTAAAGCTACTCTACAATATATTACTTTTTCAAGGATTTTGGATAAGTCAGTCAGAAGAGAGATTGGGCGGTACTTGTTGACATCAGACGTATCCCCTTTTTTATGCAGTGGTTTAACAATGGCATACTTCAGTCTATCTGGGAAAATACCCTGCTTCAGAGAGCTATTACATATGTGGCTAAGAATCCCACTTATTTCTTGGGAACAAGCTTATATTATCCTGTAGGAAATGCCATCAATTCCATGTGAGCTTTTATTCTTGAGAGAGTTTATTATCTTCCTAATTTCAGAAGGAGAGGTGGATGGATTTTCAATTGTATCAAATGGTGTGAGTAAGGTCTCTTCCATTAACTGCCTTCCTTCTCCTAATGAACATTTAGATCCTATTTTCTCTACAACATTTAAATATGGTTATTCAAAATGTTTTCGATTTTCGGCTTGTTGTTTATCAAGTTTCCATTTTCTTTGATGGTGATGCCGTCATCCTCTACTCTTGGTTGTCCTGTCTCCCTTGTAATAATATTTCAAGTTTCCAGAATGAGATTTTCACTCTGCAGCGGAGTGTGCGCTGATATGAAACTTCCTGGCAGATTAAAACTGTGTGCCCGACCGAGACTCGAACTCGGGACCTTTGCCTTTCGCGGGCAAGTGCTCTACCAACTGAGCTACCGAAGCACGACTCACGCCCGGTACTCACAGCTTTACTTCTGCCAGTACCTCGTCTCCTACCTTCCAAACTTTACAGAAGCTCTCCTGCGAAACTTGCAGAACTAGCACTCCTGAAAGAAAGGATATTGCGGAGACATGGCTTAGCCACAGCCTGGGGGATGTTTCCAGAATGAGATTTTCACTCTGCAGCGGAGTGTGCGCTGATATGAAACTTCCTGGCAGATTAAAACTGTGTGCCCGACCGAGACTCGAACTCGGGACCTTTGCCTTTCGCGGGCAAGTGCTCTACCAACTGAGCTACCGAAGCACGACTCACGCCCGGTACTCACAGCTTTACTTCTGCCAGTACCTCGTCTCCTACCTTCCAAACTTTACAGAAGCTCTCCTGCGAAACTTGCAGAACTAGCACTCCTGAAAGAAAGGATATTGCGGAGACATGGCTTAGCCACAGCCTGGGGGATGTTTCCAGAATGAGATTTTCACTCTGCAGCGGAGTGTGCGCTGATATGAAACTTCCTAGCAGATTAAAACTGTGTGCCCGACCGAGACTCGAACTCGGGACCTTTGCCTTTCGCGGGCAAGTGCTCTACCAACTGAGCTACCGAAGCACGACTCACGCCCGGTACTCACAGCTTTACTTCTGCCAGTACCTCGTCTCCTACCTTCCAAACTTTACAGAAGCTCTCCTGCGAAACTTGCAGAACTAGCACTCCTGAAAGAAAGGATATTGCGGAGACATGGCTTAGCCACAGCCTGGGGGATGTTTCCAGAATGAGATTTTCACTCTGCAGCGGAGTGTGCGCTGATATGAAACTTCCTGGCAGATTAAAACTGTGTGCCCGACCGAGACTCGAACTCGGGACCTTTGCCTTTCGCGGGCAAGTGCTCTACCAACTGAGCTACCGAAGCACGACTCACGCCCGGTACTCACAGCTTTACTTCTGCCAGTACCTCGTCTCCTACCTTCCAAACTTTACAGAAGCTCTCCTGCGAAACTTGCAGAACTAGCACTCCTGAAAGAAAGGATATTGCGGAGACATGGCTTAGCCACAGCCTGGGGGATGTTTCCAGAATGAGATTTTCACTCTGCAGCGGAGTGTGCGCTGATATGAAACTTCCTGGCAGATTAAAACTGTGTGCCCGACCGAGACTCGAACTCGGGACCTTTGCCTTTCGCGGGCAAGTGCTCTACCAACTGAGCTACCGAAGCACGACTCACGCCCGGTACTCACAGCTTTACTTCTGCCAGTACCTCGTCTCCTACCTTCCAAACTTTACAGAAGCTCTCCTGCGAAACTTGCAGAACTAGCACTCCTGAAAGAAAGGATATTGCGGAGACATGGCTTAGCCACAGCCTGGGGGATGTTTCCAGAATGAGATTTTCACTCTGCAGCGGAGTGTGCGCTGCAGAGTGAAAATCTCATTCTGGAAACATCCCCCAGGCTGTGGCTAAGCCATGTCTCCGCAATATCCTTTCTTTCAGGAGTGCTAGTTCTGCAAGTTTCGCAGGAGAGCTTCTGTAAAGTTTGGAAGGTAGGAGACGAGGTACTGGCAGAAGTAAAGCTGTGAGTACCGGGCGTGAGTCGTGCTTCGGTAGCTCAGTTGGTAGAGCACTTGCCCGCGAAAGGCAAAGGTCCCGAGTTCGAGTCTCGGTCGGGCACACAGTTTTAATCTGCCAGGAAGTTTCATATCAGCGCACACTCCGCTGCAGAGTGAAAATCTCATTCTGGAAACATCCCCCAGGCTGTGGCTAAGCCATGTCTCCGCAATATCCTTTCTTTCAGGAGTGCTAGTTCTGCAAGTTTCGCAGGAGAGCTTCTGTAAAGTTTGGAAGGTAGGAGACGAGGTACTGGCAGAAGTAAAGCTGTGAGTACCGGGCGTGAGTCGTGCTTCGGTAGCTCAGTTGGTAGAGCACTTGCCCGCGAAAGGCAAAGGTCCCGAGTTCGAGTCTCGGTCGGGCACACAGTTTTAATCTGCCAGGAAGTTTCATATCAGCGCACACTCCGCTGCAGAGTGAAAATCTCATTCTGGAAACATCCCCCAGGCTGTGGCTAAGCCATGTCTCCGCAATATCCTTTCTTTCAGGAGTGCTAGTTCTGCAAGTTTCGCAGGAGAGCTTCTGTAAAGTTTGGAAGGTAGGAGACGAGGTACTGGCAGAAGTAAAGCTGTGAGTACCGGGCGTGAGTCGTGCTTCGGTAGCTCAGTTGGTAGAGCACTTGCCCGCGAAAGGCAAAGGTCCCGAGTTCGAGTCTCGGTCGGGCACACAGTTTTAATCTGCCAGGAAGTTTCATATCAGCGCACACTCCGCTGCAGAGTGAAAATCTCATTCTGGAAACATCCCCCAGGCTGTGGCTAAGCCATGTCTCCGCAATATCCTTTCTTTCAGGAGTGCTAGTTCTGCAAGTTTCGCAGGAGAGCTTCTGTAAAGTTTGGAAGGTAGGAGACGAGGTACTGGCAGAAGTAAAGCTGTGAGTACCGGGCGTGAGTCGTGCTTCGGTAGCTCAGTTGGTAGAGCACTTGCCCGCGAAAGGCAAAGGTCCCGAGTTCGAGTCTCGGTCGGGCACACAGTTTTAATCTGCCAGGAAGTTTCATATTTCAAGTTGTTTTGATTTTGTTATCAGAGGTATAAATCACAGACATGATGCACATGCTTCTGGACTTTTGAATAACCTTTCTTAATGTAGCATTCTCATCCATAAAGATTCCATCGATGTTTGGGAACTGGCTTTAAATGGTCTCTAAATAGCCGAAGATAACCATTTCCAGTCAATTACCGGTTCAGTCGGACTAGAAGACCGAGGTAATTCGGTGTAAACAAACCCTAATTACCACGGAGCCGACACCAGCTTGCAGAGTGCCTTGTTGACAACTTTGGTGCATGGCTTCATGGAGTCTGCGCCACACTCGATCCTATTATCAACTATTATCACCTGAAATCGAAACTCATCTGACCCGGCTAGGGTTTTCTGGTTGTCTAGGACCTAACTGAAATGGTCAGGAGCCCAGGAATGGCGCTGCAGGAGATGTCGTGCTGTTGGCAAAAGCACTCGCGTCGGTCGTCTGCTGCCGCAGATTAATTTCGCCAGACTGTCCTAATGGATACGTTCGTCGTACGTCCCAATTTGATTTTTGCTGTAATTTCACGCACGGTTGCTTGTCTCTTAGCACTGACAACTCGACGCAAATTCCGCTGCTCTCGGTCGTTAACTGAAGGCCGTCGGCCACTTCGCTGTCTGTGGTAAGAGGTTGTTGTTGTTGTTGTGGTCTTCAGTCCAGAGACTGGTTTGAGGCAGCTCTCCAAGCTACCCTATCCTGTGCTAGCTTCTTCATCTCCCAGTACCTACTGCAACCTACATCCTTCTGAATCTGCTTAGTGTATTCATCTCTTGGTCTCCCTCTACGATTTTTACCCTCCACACTGCCCTCAAAGGCTAAATTTGTGATACCTTGATGCCTCAGAACATGTCCTACTGGGGCCAGTCCCTTCTTTTTGTCAAGTTGTGCCACAAACTCCTCTTCTCCCCAATTCTATTCAATACTTCATCATTAGTTATGTGATCTACGCATCTACTATTCAGCCTTCTTCTGTAGCACCACATTTCGAAAGCTTCTATTCTCTTCTTGTCCAAGCTGTTTACCGTCCATGTTTCACTTCCATAGATGGCTACACTCCATACAAATACTTTCAGAAACGACTTCCTGACACTTAAATCTATACTCGATGTTAACAAATTTCTCTTTAGTCCAGTCAAATCGTAGATATACCTTGCGAAAGGCTGGGGAGAAGACTTTATTTTTTCATCTCGTTCATATGGTTGGAAAGATTAGAAAACCGAGTCTTGCCAACAAAATTTCGCTTGGGAAAACTTTCTGCAGTCAAAAAACTTGGACCATTTTGGCCTTTTTTCAGTTTTTTCAAAATATCTCAGTTTTTTCTCCTCCTATCGCTTTAACGTCTATTTTCTTTTTTAAAGAGCACAAAATTCTCTACAAATTTGATTCTTGCCATTTTTTTCTACTCCAAATATCTAAAGCGTTACAGCGCCTCAAAAAATACCAATTTTTCAAATTTTGAGCATAGTGGCAAGGTACCTTATTTTTGAACACTATTTTTTCAGTTTCTGTTTGTGTAGTATAAATACATTATACATCATGTTATATGTTGGAATTTACCACCTCACTTTCAGGTATTCAATTTCTCTGAATGCAACTTCAGGATTGCTGGGCACCCAACTATTGTGATTCTTATATCACTACCTGAAGTTCACTATGGGCCAACTCAGCCCTGGTATTTGTAAAACTATAAATATAAAAATACATCATTAAGATACACACAATCACACACACACACACACACACACACAAAATAAATTGTCTCAGGAAACTGAACTATTATTAGCTGCAATAGGCAACCTAATTAGGTAGGTAATTATTCTTGTGTATAAAAGCCACACAGCTGACATTAAAAATAAGTAGTTTTATTACAATTAAAATGCATTGTCAGTTACTAAAAAATGTTGACAGTTCTGGGTGTGTAATACTTGTAATATCGCGCTTTAGCGCACTTGAGACAGGTATGAGCATCACTTCCAACGTTTTGCTGGGCCAGGTTCCTCAGTGTCACCAGAAATACCTTGATTTACGGATTCAGGGTCTGGACATAGAGTTGATCCCAGATTGACCTCCTCTTTAAACAGCGAGTCAGCCTCAGCAAGTTCGTTGATTTCGTCAGCGGTTTCCTCAACATCCTCCATAACATCTTCTTCACTATCTTCATATTAAAATTTTGGCACGTTTTCACAGTTGACCCCAATACATTTCTTGCAAATTGACGAATATTTCAAACCCGCTTTTCTGCAGGAGCACGCTCCGCCACAGTTCAGCTTGCATGAGCATGAAACAATGTGAAGAAGTGCTTCAGGTGCTGGATCTTGGCTCATTATAACGGTTATTGGACCGTGGTCACTGTGATTCCAGCCCCATTTCTCAGGAGGTTTCTAGTTTCCTATCAGACTTTGGACTTGTTGGTAAGTCCAAAAAGAATGATGTTGTGCAGCATCTCGTGTCGGTAGCAACCGTGCAAGAATCAGTTTGCTTTTTGTGGCAGATTTGGCGAATAGTTGGTACCGCAAATGGTCTAGTGTATGGGAACTGCTGACACCTCCACTATACAATGCGATAGTAACCTGTTCTCCTGCTGTTATTATTTCTTCACAGGCAGCATGTGGTTTATTGAACGTGCAAAGGGCAAGGTTAGGCGTTCATTTTTCGCAACAATATTGCAGCACTTAATTTTTCCTTGACCAAAAAAAGTGGATGTTGTATCACATCCGCTAAAGGCGTTAGTGAACAGAATATATTCACTGTCAAACTTGTAAGATTCAGTGGAAAACCACTTGTCTTCTGCATTTTCTCTTCCTGGCTTTAAGAAAAATTAGTTTTCAATGCCTTGTCCCAAACCGGTAATGAGCACAAGCAGATCAACATCTTCGCCTACAATGACAAGACTTCCAAAATCTTTGGTACTTGAAATGGCAGATGTTACAATCATAACGTGAGCATCTTCTTGCGCCTGGTGCACTTCAATGCTACACTCCAGATATTCCTTTTTAAGAAGTGTGATCAAACGCATCTTGTTTCGTTCGTTGTACAAGAACTTGTCCTGAGGGACTTGGTTCACCATCTCTGATTCAACCACAACGTCAACCGAAGAATGTTTTTTGGACCTACGAATCCTCTCAGCACTCTTTGTGCTACATTTGTCTCCCTCACATGGATACCCATAGCAAATTGAGATCCAAAATGACGTTGCAGGTAAGAAACATTGCTTTGGGCTATTGACTTGAAGCAAACATTTCGAGTCCAAGTCACTCTGTGGATAAGGTACCCTCCATCAATGACAAAAAATTTACTCGGTCCACCTGACTTCACATCTTCCACTGGAACGAAGGCATTATAGAATGAAGATTTTGTTCCTTTTCGCATACCTTTTTCTGAGAATAGGGACATTGGGTAAGGAGCAAGTTCATATTTCAGAAAGGCTTTTAACTCTTCTCCACTTTGTTTCATTAAACAAATCCTTTGGAAAAGAGTTAAAGTATCAACAGGAGTAATTTTAGTGCTCCCAGCTTTCACAGAATTGAACGCAGAAAGGGAGAGTCGCAACTTTATCTTTTCTGCGGAACTTTACATCATGGAAATTGTCACCACCTATTCTTTTCATGCCTTTTTCCCCCTCTTCGTGACACATATGACAATTAGCACCCTCCGTATCGACAACACCACCGCTGATAGACATTATAAAATCACTTTCAGGGAAGGGAGAGTGCACTGAAAAGCAGTCACGCAACTTACGCAAGTCTATGCCATCTCGTTCGATGCGACAACTTCTTGCATCTACATGCTGTTCTGATTTTACTGCGCTCACTTCGCAATACGACTCAATTTCTTCACAGATGTTCTGTATGTGAATCATACCCAATGTCCATCTGGTTAATACACTATCCGTAATTCCTCGGCCACTTTTCTGATCGCCGGATTGTAAAATGTCCTTTCGTTGTGAACTTCTCATATTCTGATAAATCCATTTTTTCCTCGAGTCTCATCATATCCTGTAAGTAGAGATGGCCACTTTTTCTTATAACTGATCATTAACGTCAATCAACTGTAGAAAATGTACGTCACCTGCATGCAATCGTATTACATATTGTAACACAAATAAACTTCACGAAATCCGACGTGAATGTGTTCGTAGTTACTGAATATGATGCTGTTAGTCCTGGCCCTGCAGCAGTGTGAGATGGTAAATTCCAGTGAATAACATGATGAGTAATATGTTTATAATACACAAATAGAAACAGAAATAACAGTGTTCAAAAATTAGGTAATTTGCCACTCTGCTCGAAATTTGAAAAATTGGTATTTTTTGACGCGCTGTAACGCCTTAGCTACTGGGAGTAGAAAAAAATGGTAAGAATAAAATTTGCAGAGAATTTTGTGCTCTTTAAAAAAGAAAATAGACGTCAAAGCGATAGGAGCAAATGAAACTGAGATATTTTGAAAAAACTGAAAAACGTCCGAAATTTTCGAAGTTTTTTGACTGCAGAAAGTTTTCCCAAGAGAAATTTTGTTGGCAGAACTTGGTTTTCTAACCTTTCCAACAATATGAATGAGTTAAAAAAATAAAATCTTCTAACCCACCTTTTGCAAGGTACAGGCTTTTTTTCTGACAGTTTCACTGGATGCTTCTTCAGAAACGCTTTCCTTGCCTTTGCCAGTCTACATTTTATATCGTCTCTACTTCCACCATCATCAGTTATTTTGCTCCCCAAATAGCAATACTCCTTTACTACTTTAAGTGTCTCATTTCCTAATCTAATTCCCTCAGCATCACCCGACTTAATTTTACTACATTCCATTATCCTCGTTTTGCTTTTGTTGATGTTAATCTTATATCCTCCTTTCAAGACACTGTCCATTTCGTTCAACTGCTCTTCCAAGTCCTTTGCTGTCTCTGGCAGAATTACAATGTCATCGTCGAACCTCAAAGTTTTTGTTTCTTCTCCATGGATTTTAATACCTACTCCGAATTTATCTTTTGTTTCCTTTACTGCTTGCTCAATATACAGATTGAATAACATCGGGGAGAGGCTACAACCCTGTCTCACTCCCTTCCCAACCACTGCTTCCCTTTCATGTCACTCGACTCTTATAACTGCCATCTGCTTTCTGTACAAATTGTAAATAGCCTTTCGTTCCCTGTATTTTACCCCTGCCACCTTTAGAATTTGAAAGAGAGTATTCCAGTCAACATTGTCAAAAGCTTTGTCTAAGTCTACAAATGCTAGAAACGTAGGTTTGCCTTTTCTTAATCTTTCTTCTAAGATAGGTCGTAAGGTCAGTATTGCCTCACGTGTTCCAATATTTCTACGGAATCCAAACTGATCGTCCCCGATGTCGGCTTCTACCAATTTTTCCATTCGTCTGTAAGGAATTCGCGTTAGTATTTTGCAGCTGTCTTATTAAACTGATAGTACGGTGATTTTCACATCTGTCAACACCTGCTTTCTTTGGGATTGGAATTATTATATTCTTCTTGAAGTCTGAGGGTATTTCGCCTGTCTCATACATCTTGCTCACCAGATGGTAAGAGGTAACGCCTGGAATTCGGTATTCTCGCCACACTCTTGGTAATGTGGATCTCACAGTACAGAATTCCCTTATCGTTTCCGAATTGGAACGTCACGTGCGTCTAGTTCCAGCTGCCATTCCGTGTTCAAAGTCTGTTAATTCCCTTCGTGCGGCCACAATCTCGTCGTAAATCTGTTATCAATCACCTGAGAACAAATGACAGCTCTGTCAATGCACCGTCCGTTTATACCTTGTGTACGCGGTACTTACGCCCTCCACATATGTGCATATTGCTATCCTATGTTCCCGGGTTCACTTCCCGGCGGGGTTAGGGATTTTCTCTGCCTCGTGATGACTGGGTGTTGTGTGATGTCCTGAAGTTAGTTAGGTTTAAGTAGTTCTAAGTTCTAGGGGACTGATGACTATAGATGTTAAGTCCCATAGTGCTCAGAGCCATTTGAACCATTTGCTATCCCATGACGTCTGTCACCTTAGAGACACACTTTCATTGGTAGGAATGGTTTTTTCTGCACTGAAACTAAGGTCGCATGGGGCAGAATTTTAATTAGCATTTCCCATCGGCATGGGAATTTTTGAGGCCCGGTTTGGTAGCGTTTGGTGGTGACGTTTATGGCGTGAAGAATGAAACTGCACTGTTTAAAAATATATTGAATCGCATGATTTTAAAAGTTTAAATAAAAAGCATAAATTACGATGAGTGGCCTCATTTTACGGTAAAACACTGGACGTGATGGCGCGTCCCCGCTGCTGAAGTCCGCTTCGGTGCCTTTGTACTCGTGCAGCTGATATATGCGGGTTTCTGACCCTCTACATCCAAATCGGCGACGGTCTGACAAACAACAGACGGGCGATCGTCCTGTGCGGCTCCGCGTAGACGATGTGACGTCTACATCTACATCTACATGGTTACTCTGTAATTCACACTTAAGTGCCTGGCAGAGGGTCCATCGAACTATGTTCATACTATATACTGATATATGGTGTCTGTTCTTTCGGACATGTCCGAAGGAACAGATGATGATGATGATGTTTGGTTTTGTGGGGCGCTCAACTGCGTGGTTATCAGCGCCCGTACAATTTCCCAACCTTTGCTCAGTCCAATTTCGCCACTTTCCTGGATGATGATGAAATGATGAGGACAACACAAACACCCAGTCATCTCGAGGCAGGTGAAAATCCCTGACCCCGCCGGGAATCGAACCCGGGACCCCGTGCTCGGGAAGCGAGAACGCTACCGCGAGACCACGAGCGGCGGACCGGAAGGAACAGACACCATATATAAGTATATAGTTCTGGCAATACCGGCCATGACCTTCTTCTGTGCGGATGCACACATATTCCCCGAACTCTTGCGGTACTTGGTAATGATGTCTTCCACGAGCAATGAGTGTATTGGGGTGGGACACAACAAATGTAGTGTGTGGACATATAAGGTGAGAATGTGGGTCTCACGGACGGCGTGCGCGAGATAGTCTCTGTAGTCGCACTGTCCTCTGTTCCTTGGGGGCTGAGATGGGAGCCGGCACGGTAGCTCAGCGTGTTCGGTCAGAGGGTTATCTGCCCTCTGTAATAAAAAAAAACTGAGTTAATCGATCAACAACGAACTTAAATGGATGTCTTACGACGTCCGCCCCAAGCAGATGCAACGAACGAAACCGAACAAAATGAGATTCTTAAAAAAAAAAAAAAAGTTGGATAGATCGTCTGCCATGTAAGCAGGCGATCCCGGGTTCGAGTCCCGGTCGGGGCACACATTTTCACCTGTCCCCGTTGATATATATCAACGCCAGTGAGCAGCTGACGGTATTAATATCATTCTAATTATGTTCATACTACATCTACATCTACATCTATACTCCGCGAGCCACCTTACGGTGTGTGGCGGAGGGTACTTATTGTACCACTATCTGATCCCCCCTTCCCTGTTCCATTCACGAATTGTGCGTGGGAAGAACGACTGCTTGTAAGTCTCCGTATTTGCTCTAATTTCTCGGATCTTTTCGTTGTGATCATTACGCGAGATATATGTGGGCGGTAGTAATATGTTGCCCATCTCTTCCCGGAATGTGCTCTCTCGTAATTTCGATAATAAACCTCTCCGTATTGCGTAACGCCTTTCTTGAAGTGTCCGCCACTGGAACTTGTTCAGCATCTCCGTAACGCTCTCGCGCTGACTAAATGTCCCCATGACGAATCGCGCTGCTTTTCGCTGGATCATGTCTCTCTCTTCTATTAATCCAACCTGGTAAGGGTCCCATACTGATGAGCAATACTCAAGAATCGGACGGACAAGCGTTTTGTAAGCTACTTCTTTCGTCGATGAGTCACATTTTCTTAGAATTCTTCCTATGAATCTCAACCTGGCGCCTGCTTTTCCCACTATTTGTTTTATGTGATCATTCCACTTCAGATCGCTCCGGATAGTAACTCCTAAGTATTTTACGGTCGTTACCGCTTCCAATGATTTACCACCTATGGCATAATCGTACTGGAATGGATTTCTGCCCCTATGTATGCGCATTATATTACATTTATCTACGTTTAGGGAAAGCTGCCAGCTGTCGCACCATGCATTAATCCTCTGCAGGTCTTCCTGGAGTACGTACGAGTCTTCTGATGTTGCTACTTTCTTGTAGACAACCGTGTCATCTGCAAATAGCCTCACGGAGCTACCGATGTTGTCAACTAAGTCATTTATGTATATTGTAAACAATAAAGGTCCTATCACGCTTCCTTGCGGTACTCCCGAAATTACCTCTACATCTGCAGATTTTGAACCGTTAAGAATGACATGTTGTGTTCTTTCTTCTAGGAAATCCTGAATCCAATCACAAACCTGGTCCGATATTCCGTAAGCTCGTATTTTTTTCACTAATCGTAAGTGCGGAACCGTATCAAATGCCTTCCTGAAGTCCAGGAATACGGCATCAATCTGCTCGCCAGTGTCTACGGCACTGTGAATTTCTTGGGCAAATAGGGCGAGCTGAGTTTCACATGATCTCTGTTTGCGGAATCCATGTTGGTTATGATGAAGGAGATTTGTATTATCTAAGAACGTCACAATACGAGAACACAAAACATGTTCCATTATTCTACAACAGATTGACGTAAGCGAAATAGGCCTATAATTATTCGCATCTGATTTATGACCCTTCTTGAAAATGGGAACGACCTGCGCTTTCTTCCAGTCGCTAGGTACTTTACGTTCTTCCAGCGATCTACGATAAATTGCTGATAGAAAGGGGGCAAGTTCTTTAGCATAATCACTGTAGAATCTTAAGGGTATCTCGTCTGGTCCGGATGCTTTTCCGCTACTAAGTGATAGCAGTTGTTTTTCAATTCCGATATCGTTTGTTTCAATATTTTCCATTTTGGCGTCCGTGCGACGGCTGAAGTCAGGGACCGTGTTACGATTTTCCGCAGTGAAACAGTTTCGGAACACTGAATTCAGTATTTCTGCCTTTCTTCGGTCGTCCTCTGTTTCGGTGCCATCGTGGTCAACGAGTGACTGAATAGGGGATTTAGATCCGCTTACCGATTTTACATATGACCAAAACTTTTTAGGGTTCTTGTTTAGATTGTTTGCCAATGTTTTATGTTCGAATTCGTTGAATGCTTCTCTCATTGCTCTCTTTACGCTCTTTTTCGCTTCGTTCAGCTTTTCCTTATCAGCTATGATTCGACTACTCTTAAACCTATGATGAAGCTTTCTTTGTTTCCGTAGTACCTTTCGTACATGATTGTTATACCACGGTGGATCTTTCCCCTCGCTTTGGACCTTAGTCGGTACGAACTTATCTAAGGCGTACTGGACGATGTTTCTGAATTTTTTCCATTTTTGTTCCACATCCTCTTCCTCAGAAATGAACGTTTGATGGTGGTCACTCAGATATTCTGCGATTTGTGCCCTATCACTCTTGTTAAGCAAATATATTTTCCTTCCTTTCTTGGCATTTCTTATTACACTTGTAGTCATTGGTGCAACCACTGACTTATGATCACTGATACCCTCTTCTACATTCACGGAGTCGAAAAGTTCCGGTCTATTTGTTGCTATGAGGTCTAAAACGTTAGCTTCACGAGTTGGTTCTCTAACTATCTGCTCGAAGTAATTCTCGGACAAGGCAGTCAGGATAATGTCACAAGAGTCTCTGTCCCTGGCTCCAGTTCTGATTGTGTGACTATCCCATTCTATACCTGGTAGATTGAAGTCTCCCCCTATTACAATAGTATGATCACGAAACTTCTTCACGACGTTCTGCAGGTTCTCTCTGAGGCGCTCAACTACTACGGTTGCTGATGCAGGTGGTCTATAGAAGCATCCGACTATCATATCTGACCCACCTTTGATACTTAGCTTAACCCAGATTATTTCACCTTCGCATTCGCTAATAACTTCACTGGATATTATTGAATTCTTTACTGCTATAAATACTCCTCCACCATTGGCGTTTATCCTATCCTTGCGGTATATATTCCATTCTGTGTCTAGGATTTCGTTACTGTTCACTTCCGGTTTTAACCAACTTTCCGTTCCTAATACTATATGCGCACTATTTCCTTCAATAAGAGATACTAATTCAGGAACCTTGCCCTGGATACTCCTGCAGTTTACCAATATTACGTTAACTTTTCCTGTTTTTGGTCTCTGAGGACGGACGTTCTTTATCAACGATGATGATGTCCTCTCTGGTAAGCCGTCAGGTATTTTATCGTTTCGCCCAAGGGGGGGTCCCTCTAACCTAAAAAACCCCCATGTGCACGCCACACGTACTCTGCTACCCTAGTAGCTGCTTCCGGTGTGCAGTGCACGCCTGACCTGTCTAGGGGGGCCCTACAGTTCTCCACCCAATAACGGAGGTCGATGAATTTGCAACCATTATAGTCGCAGAGTCGTCTGAGCCTCTGGTTTAGACCCTCCACACGGCTCCAAACCAGAGGACCGCGATCGACTCTGGGCACTATGCTGCAGATATTAAGCTCAGCTTGCACTCCGCGTGCGATGCTGGTTGTCTTCACCAAATCAGCCAGCCGCCGGAAGGAACCAAGGATGGCCTCAGAACCCAAGCGGCAGGCGTCATTCGTTCCGACATGTGCTACTATCTGCAGCCGGTCACACCCAGTGCGTTCAATAGCTGCCGGAAGGGCCTCCTCCACATTACGGACGAGACCCCCCGGCAAGCACACCGAGTGCACACTGGCATTCTTCCCCGACCTACCCGCTATTTTCCTGAGGGGCTCCATAACCCGCCTAACGTTGGAGCTCCCTATAACTAATAGGCCCGCCCTCTGTGACTGTTGGGACCTTGCCGGAGAATCGGCCACTGGCCCAACAGGCGAGGCATCCTGTGGTGGCTCGGAAACGATGTCATCGCCACTAGGAAGCACCCCGTACCTGTTGGAAAGGGGTAAGGCAGCTGCCACGCGGCCAGATCCCACCTTCGCCTTTCGGCCAGGCACGCGCGAGCCCACCACTGTCCGACATTCACCCTGGAGTGATGGCTGACCGGTAAGATGCTCACTGCCGGAAGACGCAGCGACATCAGGGGTTCCATGTGATTCCAAGGCCACCGAAGTAGGCATAGGTCTCACCACAGTTGCCCCAACGCCACTACGAGCCGACGCCTGCGCCTCGAGCTCGATGAGCCTAACAGACAAAGCCTCCACCTGCCCCCGAAGAGTGGCCAATTCTCCTTGCGTCCGCTCACAACAACCACAGTCCCTACACATGACTATGTTTACCCTACCCTATACGGTGACAAATTCCCAAGATAATCTTCTGATGAGCTACTCTGATAATCAAGAAACACTCACTGAAATACGAGACGCGAAAACTACGCTAGGTTTTCCCAGAAAAACTTTTTAAAAGCTAAGCGCAGCAAATAAGTACAAAAACGCTTTATACAAACAGTACTCGCTGCTGCTGGTGCTCTCGCTCTGGCTGTCACAAGACAACTGCTGATTCAAGTGACTAGTGGCTAACGGCCGCGAAACAAACAAAGACGGTTTTAGGGCGCTTTCTGTTCTAAACGATCAAGAAAACACTAAGAAATCTAACACGAAAACTACGTAAAGTTTTATCAAGAACTGTTAGTTACTATGCAGAGCAGATAAACACAAATAGAATCCCTTCCTTAGTGGAAGGTCGTAAACAAAATGCAAAATAAACGCTTTATACAAACAGTACTCGCTGCTGCTGGTGCTCTCGCTCTGGCTGTCACAAGACTACTTCTCTACCATTCCAATCTCGAATGGCGCATGGGAAAAAGGAACACCTAAATCTTTCAGTTCGAGCTCTGATTTCTCTTATTTTACTGTGGCGATCATTTCTCCCTACGTAGGTGGGTGTCAACAAAATATTTTCGCACTCGAAAGAGAAAGTTGGTGATTGAAATTTCGTAAATAGATCTCGCCGCAAAGAAAACCGCCTTTGTTTCAGTGACACTCTCACCCCTACTGCGCGATAACACGAAACGAGTTGCCCTTCTATGCACTCTCTCGATTTCCTCCACCAATCCTACCTGGTAAGGATCCCACTCCGCGCAGCAATATACCAGCAGAGGACGGACAAGTGTAACGTAGGCTGCCTCTTTAGTGGGTTTGTCGCTTCTTCTAAGTGTTCTGCGAACAAAGCGCAGCCTTTGTTTCCCTTCCCCACAATATTATCTGTGTGGTCTTTCCAATTTAAGTTGCTCGTAATTGTAATTCCTAGGTATTTAGTCGACTTGACAGCACTTAGATTTGTGCGATTTATCGTATACCCAAAATTTATCGGATTTCTTTTAGTACCCATGTGGATGACCTCGCACTTTTCTTTGTTTAGTGAGAGTTACCACTTTTCGCACCATACAGAAATACTCTCTAGATCATTTTTTAATTGAAATTGATCGTCTGATGATTTTACTAGACGGTAAATTATAGCGTCACCTGCAAACAATCTCATGGGGCTGCTCAGATTATCACCTAGATCATTTATGTAAATCTGGAACAGCAGAGGGCCTATGACACTACCTTGCGCAATACCAGATATCACTTCTGTTCTACTCGATGATTTACAGTCTACCACTACGAACTGTGACCTCTCTGAGAGGAAATCCCGAATCCAGTCACACAACTGAGACGATACTCCATATGCACGCAATTTGATTAATAGTTGCTTGTGAGGAACGGTATCAAAAGCCTTCTGGAAATCTAGGAATAAGGAATCGATCTGAGATTCCTAGTCGACAGCACCCATTACTTCATGGGAAGCGTTGCACAAGAACGATATTTTGTGAATCTGTGTTGGTTATGTGTCAATAAGTCATTTTCTTCAAGGTGATTCATAATGTTCGAGTACAGTATATGCTCCAAAATCCTACTGCAAATTGAGGTCAGTGATATGGGTCTGTAATTCATGGGTTACTCCTATTTCCTTTCTTGAATATTAGTGTGACCTGTGCTACTTTCCAGTCTTTAGGAACAGACCTTTCGTCAAGTAAGTGGTTGTATATGATTTCTATTGTGTCTGCATACTCTGAAAGGAACCTGATTGGTATACCATCTGGACCGGAAGAGTTGCCTTTCTTAAGTGATTTGTTTCGCAACACCTAAGATATCTGCTCTTATGTCACTCATACTAACAGCTGTTCTGCTTTCTAATTCTGTTCGTCAGACACTTGTGGAGGTTCTGTGTGGCGGTTTGCGGCGTGGAAACACTGTTTCTGCGGTGTAGAAGATCCACGCTAGGCACTGCTTATTTCGAATTTTGTAATTATGTCTGATTACCCAAGCCTCTTGCAGGGATTATCCCACCTGGTTCGAAATAGATTTTATTCGCAAAGTGCTGCTACGTCCTCTGCACACCTATGTGTGAGATACTGATCATGTATTGTGTCTACAACCACGCAGTAGGCCAAATATAGCCGCAATAAGCGGGCACCATATCACAGTCTGATCGAAAGTATAGTGTGGCGCAGTTAAAAAGTAGCTCGCCTCCCCTTTGAATGCAAATGCAATATTTCGACTTCTAATATACAGTAAAGAGCTACAACAATGGACTGTTTTTGCGATAAGCGATTGTTAGCATTTTCTGCCAGCATTTCAGTTTATTTCATTAGTGAAGTTAGAAGTTTCTCTTCGCCGTCTGCAAAATGACTTTTTCGGCAGAGGCAAGAATTGTGGAAGCATATGTAAAAACTGGCTCGATTAAGGAAACTCGCGAAATTTTCGGGGTCAGGTATCCGGACAGAGGACTACCAGCAAAGAGAGCAATACAGAGTCTGTATAAAAACTGGCGCACCTACGGGTCTGTGCAAAATGTAAAACGCTAAATAATTCCTTCAGTCCGCACACTAGAAGTTACTGCTGTAACTGGGTTTTCTCTTTTGATGCTAGTCAGTCGTCAGAATGAGCATTACCGCAAAGGGCATTTGATTATAAAGCATTCTGTCAGGGTGAAAAACACTAAATAAATTACTTTTGCTCTCTTAACAACATGTGGGCAGGGTGGGTTCTTCCTTGGCTCGGGAATGAAACAGCATTCTACATAAGATAACTTTTATTGAAAGATTTGTACAACGGTTTCCTTACTGGATTGTTCTGGCTGGGAGAGCGGCAGCTGTGTCGTTTGCGAAGCCTTCTGCTGCGGCAGCGGCGGCGGCGGCGGCGTCTGATTACGCCTGGCGGTGTGTATCTCGTGTCGCCGTTTCGCCCAGTTGACTGGAGACGCGCATCGTTAGGAGGCCAGTTTAATTATTGAGAACGAAGTCGTGAATCGGATGGTGATACCTTGGATGTGGCGTCCCAGTGTTTCTCTTCTCTAAGCGGCCACGGGTGTCAGTGTTGTGCGTCGGCAAGCGGAGCGGCGCGGCGGGGGAAGGCCAGTGTCCCAGACTCGAACAACGGACTCAAGCTAGCCAGTCTTCGGCTGTCAGACCTTCATCCCAGCTCACAGGTGACTGCTGATGTGAGGCCGTCTCCTTCCCGTCCTCACGAGTCACCCGGGTACGTAAAAATCAGTCTTCAAATACCTTCTAGCTTCTGTCTTCTGGCGGCGAGGCTGCTGCTTGCTATTCCATTACAGCGGCGGACTTGGTGCTTCTGTGTGCGATGTAGTCTCTTCCTGCATGACGGTCTGCAGCACCGAAACTGAACTGAAAACTACTCCTACTGTCGGGCCCACTGCGTCTCGCGTATTTATTCACTTCAGTTCACTGGAGGTGAACGACTTCACGGTCATTGCCTCTTCTGTCACGTTGAAAAGCTTCTTGAAGAATCTTCTTAACGTCGGTCACTGGCTCTTGGAATGTAGGCGAGGGCCTTTGCTCACATGTGACAACTGAGAAACACGTGAGCCGGTCGGGCGATGCCCTGACGGCTGAATCGACAGCTTCCGCTTATGTGTGGAGGGCGATGGCTTCTCCTCAACGTGCTGACTTCATTGTCATTGGCTCTCCTGTCACTGCTGCTCTGCCCGCTGTTTGCCAGTGTGTAATTCTTCTAAACTAAACTAAGAGTTTCATTTATTTTCTAATTTCTATTTCACTTCACATTGATTCCACTAATTTATTTACCTGTCTTAAGTGCCACTCAACACTGCAGACATTCGCTGAATAATTTCTCAGAGCCCAAGGAAGTCTGTATGTAAACTGGTCCGACAGGCGTATGTGAGTAGGAGGAGTTCCAGCGGATATTGAAAAGGTCTTAATTTGAAGCCATATTTGTGACGGTTATGCAGCAGCTACCGTAGGATGACAGAAACGTGTAGATCGCTGCATGTGGTATCTGAATAACATCAGCGATGGTTTGTTAGACACTTCCCATTACATCGTGAGTGATTAGGCTTAGTCTCATCCTTCCGGTCATGTGAATTCACAGAACACGAGGTACTTGACAACAGTCAACCCTAACACTGCGTGTCAGCAACCATTCCGTGATGAAGAAATCGGCGTTCGGTGCCGTGTAACAGGAACGTGCATCACTGACCTCTCGACACGGTTGCATATATGGAAATTTTTGATACGTTTTGTGCTCAACTCGCTGAATATGAAAGGCAATATTGCTGCTTCTAGCAAGATAAGGAAACATGCCACATATGTAAGGTATCCCCGGAATGAGTCTTGTCTTCACTGAGGAGCGAACTGTCAGCAAACATTTATGCCACCACGTTAGCCGGATCTAACAGCAAGTCACTTTTTTTGCTGCGGGGACACTTGAAGAGGAAGGTCGACCAAACAAATTCATACACAATACAGAAGCTGAAAGACATCTGCCGTGAAGCTATCGCCATCGGTATTATAAAGGATCTTTTACGTTGGGATAAATTTGTTTTATTTTTTGTTAGCTGTATTCGTTAAATAGCTGAATAAATTGTAATTAGGAATAATTTAATTAAGCAGAGTAGAAAAGATAAAGTCATAGAGATGTTCATTGGGCGGACATTGTCGTAATGTAACGTCATTGCGTTGTTCGGTTTTTAAAACAAGTCGTTTGTGTTCCGTTCTGCTGTTCGGTCGTGCGCGTATCTGAAAGCAATTAATTCGGGGACTAGAATAAACTTTCACATAATAGTTACGATTCGATGTTCCGACAAAAGGGGTGAACGTCAGTGTTAATTTGGATTGTGGGCGACAGGATTAGTTTTGACAGATATGTGAAAACGGACGTAACGAAAGTTGTTCGCACATCATCCTCGAACGTGACTTTTTATTTCATTAACGATTGCGGGCTCATTAAAAGCTATTCTCTCATGATTAGGATCAATCCCTCTTTCCTCCTAGATACTGATCATTCATTAACATTTACGTCATAAGAACAAGGATTATTAATAAATGTGATGTTAAATGACAATTACGTGTTATTCCGTTAGTGTGGAATCGACGTAATATCTCTGAAATGACATTGATATATAATTAGTGTTAAATACTGAACTGAGATAGGAAGTAAATTGAAATTAATGAACATTTGATACTGATACTATAGAAGCAGAAGCGCTTAAGGTTTCTCTTCTCTAAAATGGCAAAATAGGTACGAACTTTAAGTCAGTAGTCGACATTATGTATTGCAAAGACATTAGCATTTCATACCTATTTTGACGACGCGCTGTTAAACAAAGGAACATTGAGTCTCTGTACGAGTAATAAAATTAAATCTAAAAACATAATTAGTAACGGCGAACTCCGCTTTAACAAACTGTATTGCGTGTCGTCATCGGGCAATAACTGCTCAACCCTGGAGACTTGGGTGGTGAAATTAGAAGTCGGGCATATAAAACAAACTCAAAAATCCGTTCAAGCTACAGTGGAGTCGGCACAGCACGACGTGGGCAGTTATAGTATCCAAACTTTACGGAGGGTGTATTTAAATACGCTTAGACGTGAACAGCTGTGTACTGATGTTGCAGGGGGTCGCTTTCAGCATCTTCTATAAACGTATTTTTCACTGTATGTTTCATTGCAAATAAATGGTAAGTGCATTTTAGCTCTTCATTTCTGTAATTTCACTGCATTTCCTTTCTACTTACACGGGCTAATTTTGTCTGAACCACCATATCAGGACACGTACACTATGTGATCAAAAGTATCCCGACACCTGGCTGAAAATTATATACAAGTTCGTGGCGCCCTCCACCCGTAATGCTGGAATTCAGTATGGTATTGGCTCACCCTTAGCCTTGATGACAGCTTCCACTCTCGCAGGCATACGTTCAATCCGGTGATGTAAGGTTTCTTAAGGAATGGTTGCAGCCCATTCTTCACGGAGCGCTGCACTGAGGAGAGGTGTCGATGTCGGTCGGTGAGGCCTGGCACGAAGTCGGCGTTCCAAAACATCCCAAAGGTGTTCTACAGGATTCAGGTCAGGACTTTGTGCAGGCCACAGCCCGTACATTATGAAGAGGTGTTCGATCGTGTTGATAAGATGCAATCGCCATCCCCGAATTGCTCTTCAACAGTGGGAAGCAAAAAGGTGCTTAAAACATCAATGTAGGCCTGTGCTGTAATGGTGCCAAACAAAACAACAAAGTGTGCAAGCCCCCTCGATGAAAAACACGACCACGCTACAACACAACTGCCTCAAAATTTTATGTTGGCACTACACACGCTGGCAGATGACGTTCATCGGGCATTCGTCAAACCCGCACCCTGCCATGTACAGTGATTCGTCACTCCACACAACGTTTTTCCACTGTTAAATCGGCCAATGTTTACGCTCCTTACACCAACCGAGGTGTCGTTTGGCATTTACCGGTGTGATGAGTGGCTTATGAGCAGCCGCTCTACCATGAAATCCAAGTTCTCGGACCTCCTGCTTTACTGTCATAGTACTTGCAGTGGATCCTGATGCGGTTTGGATTTCCTGTATGATATGCTGGATAGATGCCTGCCTATTACACATTACGACCCTCTTCAACTGTCGGCGGTCTCTGTCAGTCAACAGACGAGGTCGGCCTGTACGCTTTTCTGCTGTAGGTGTGCCTTCACGTTTCCACTTCACTATCACATCGGTAACAGTGGACCTAGGGATGTTTAGGAGTGTGGAAATCTCGCGTACAGACGTATGACCCGAGTGATACCCAATCACCTGAACACGTTCGAAGTCCAAGTGCTCAGCGGAGCACCCCATTCTGCTCTCTCACGATGTCTAAAGACTACTTAGGTCATTGATATGGAGTACCTGGCAGTAGGTAGCAGCACAATGCTCCTAATATGAAAAACGCATGATTGGCAGGGGGGGGGGGTCTGGATACTTTTGATCAAGTAGTGTATTAGTGGACATTAATGTGGGATATATCCACTCATCGCCTTTGTGACGGCTTCAACTCGGCTAGGGCAACTTTCAGCTGGATGTGTCATTGTCTGTGGAGGAGTGCCAGCGACTGAAACTCGAGAGTCGAAACCAGAGAAGGTAATGATTTTATTTATTTATTTATTCTTCATAATTACAGTCTATTATCTGGAAATCTAAATTAGGTCATACAAATCACATTTTCTTGGATAATAATAAATTATTGACACACACAGTGGTTACGGTTACTACAAGCCACACCATAAGTTGGGAAACCGGGCCAAATTTCTAGTAGTTTACTGTCGAGTTGAGATTTTCACAAATGTTTTATTCGTATCTTACAGAAACTAGCAGTACGGCAATAAACAGCCTTTTAAACACGCCGCTAACGGCAATCGAGTAATTTATAGCAATACAACAGTTTTAAAAAATTTAAAAAGCTCAGAAGCTATTATTACTTACTGATTAAACATTCCACGAACTTAACTTGCAACTATGCTCGAACAGGCAGTACATGACCTCCGATGGCAAGGATCCATACATCCGACCGTGCACGCGTCTCCAGCGTACCCGACACGCCACGGTCACGCGACAACACGCTCTGTCACCGGAGTTCACGTCTCCCCTGCAACGTGACGGGTAATGACCGCTCCTTCCTGTTAAGTGTCTCCTTTTAAACTCCAGTGTTGAAACGGAGGATATAAAGAAGCTCGTTAACGTCCCACCAAGGCGAAATGAACAGCAGCTACTCGTGGGGCGATTCTGTATACAACCAAAACGCGGGGAGCTCTTCCGTCAACTCGATCCGCTCGTTAACACAACCGACATACATCACGTGGCGACTCGGTACAACCGACCACGCCTGCTTCGCGCTGGAGAGCCACACTGCCCTCCCGTGTCCACCGCACTCTCTGCGCGCAACGCCCCTACTTCCGCGCCACCACACGAGGTTACAACCGGTCAAAGACCTCACTTACTCCATAGCAGTTTCCCGGAAGCAAAAACGCAGATATCGATAGCAGAGGGAAAAGACAACCAAGCAACCACTTAACGACAGACAACATATCAAACAAACATGTCAGGGGAAGAAAAGAAAAACCAACGCAATCTAAACACAAGGTGTAGCACGAGTCGATACACGGCTCAATTATGTATTAATTTTTTATTTCTGGTACTTAATTAAAATATGTCTATATGCACTGAAGTGCCAAAGAAACTGGTACAGCCATGTGTATTCAAATACAGAGATAGGTAAACAGGCAGAATAAGGCGCTGCGGTCAGCCACGCCTATATAAGACAATAACTGCATGGCGCAGTTTTTAGATCGGTTACTGGTGCTATAATGGCAGGTTATATAGAACACGTAAAACATTAAATCTCCGACATCGCTGCGGCCCGAGAAAGATCCTGCAAGAACAGGACCAACGACGACTGAAGAGAATCGTTCAACGTGACAGAAGTGCAACCCTTCCGCAAATATATGCAGATTTCAGTGCTGGATAATCAACAAGTTTCAGTGTGTAAACCATTCCACGAAACGTCATCGATATGCATCTATTCATGTCCGTTGTGCATCCCGGCGTGCTTGGGCAGTTCCAGTAGGACAATGCGACACCCCACACGTCCAGATTTGCTACAGAGTGGCTCCAGGAGCACTCTTCTGAGTTTAAACACTTCCGCTGACCACCCAGATATGAACATTATTGAGAGTATCTGTGGTGCCTTGCAACGTGCTGTTCAGAAGAGATCTTCACCCCCTCCTACTCTTACGGTTTTATGGAGAGCCATGCCGGGTTCATGGTTCCAGTTCCCTCCAGCCCTACTTCAGGCAATAGCCGAGTCCGTGTGACGTCGTGTTGCGGCAATTTTGCGTACTCTCGGGAGACCTACACAATGTTAAGCAGATGTACCAGTTTCTTTGGCTCGTTAGTGTATAAAAAACTACAACAACTACTACTACTACATTAAATCCTTAAACAATTACCAAGTTACGAATCTACTACAAGCACTACAGTATTTGTTGTCTATTTATTCATTTATTTCGGTGCATTTAACATGGAGACGGTTGTCTCCGCTACTAAATCCGCCGTCATACTGCACCGGTCGACAGCCGTTCTCTACTGGATTTCTTGGACGTCGGACGGCACGTCAGCAACGTTTCCACTGTAGCAAGTACCGGGTGATCAAAAAGTCAGTATAAATTTGAAAACTTAATAAACCACGGAATAATGTAGATAGAGAGGTAAAAATTGACACACATGCTTTAAATGACATGGGGTTTTATTAGAACCACCCCATATCGCTAGACGCGTGAAAGATCTCTTGCGCGCGCCGTTTGGTGATGATCGTGTGCTCAGCCGCCACTTTCGTCATGCTTGACCTCCCAGGTCCCCAGACCTCAGTGCGTGTGATTATTGGCTTTGGGGTTACCTGAAGTCGCAAGTGTATCGTGATCGACCGACATCTCTGGGGATGCTGAAAGACAACATCCGACGGCAATGCCTCACCATAACTCCGGACATGCTTTACAGTGCTGTTCACAACATTATTCCTCGACTACAGCTATTGTTGAAGAATGATGGTGGACATATTGAGCATTTCCTGTAAAGAACATCATCTCTGGTTTGTCTTACTTTGTTATGCTAATTATTGCTATTCTGATCAGATGAAGCGCCATCTGTCGGACATTTTTTGAACTTTTGTATTTTTTGGTTCTAATAAAACCCCATGTCATTCCAAACATGTGTGTCAATTTTTACCTCTCTATCTACATTATTCAGTGATTTATTCAGTTTTCAAATTTATACTGACTTTTTGATCACCCGGTATTCCCAACCATCACTGTTACTTCTTCAAGTCCACACTTCCGTGTGATCAGTTGCACCGACGCTGTGTAGATTCTTAGGAGTGTATTTCAATCGATGGTAGCGGATCTTAGTTCTCTTGTCTCCATCTGCAGAGTATGTTGTCTAGGATGAATGGCAGAATGATGACTTCTGGTTGAATGCCTCGTGATGTCTTGCTTGGCCTTCCTGGATACTGCAACTGCAGTATCGTCCAAGATGCGCCAGATCGACTCACTCTATAGTGCCGCTTTTGCATCCAGCATCCTCAATACCTGACGTCCATCACCCGCTGAATCTTCATAGAGCGTGCATTCCTACAATGTGTTTTCTGGTGTACCCGCACTGCCACAGGGACAGCTATAATTTATCTGTCTTCTGATTTTGTGCAGATACGTGGCGCAAGGGCCATGGCCAGTCAGGCAATCTGTCAATCCACTCGATGAGTTACGAAATCTCATTTTTAATCCCTCCGTGATGGGTAGATCACGTAACTAATGAGGAGGTACTAAACAGAATTGGCGAGAAGAGAAATTTGTGGCACAACTTGACTGCAAGAAAGGATCAGTTGATAGAACACATTCTGAGGCATCAACGGATCACCAGTTTAGTGCTAGACGGAAGTGAGAAGGGTAAAACTCGTAGAGGAGGACCAAGAGATGAATACGCTAAGCAGATTCAGAAGGATGTAGGTTGCAGTAAGTACTGGGAGATGAAGCAGCTTGGACAGGATAGAGCAGCGTGGAGAACTGCATCAAACCAGTCTTTGGACTGAAGACCACAACAACAATCTCTCCTTGACGTTAGAGAGAAATTCGTATGTTCTCTTGCCTGTGCCTGAAGTGTCCCATTCATTTTGCCACAGTTGTAATATGTGATCTTTTATTTCTTTTTTCGAAATGGCCTGATTTCCAAGCACATTGCGTAATTCCATGTGGTTGCCTTTCTTTAACGAGTAAAATGGCTCCCCTTTCCTAATTTCAAAGTCCAGTGGACGTATTCCTAGACTTACTAACAAAGCATCATTCGGGGTAGTGCAGCAGGCGCCGCTTAATAGAGAAGGTAGTGGTGTTTGACGCTG
This sequence comes from Schistocerca cancellata, assembly GCF_023864275.1. Taxonomy (NCBI): domain Eukaryota; kingdom Metazoa; phylum Arthropoda; class Insecta; order Orthoptera; family Acrididae; genus Schistocerca; species Schistocerca cancellata. Next base: position 130,451,427 of record NC_064635.1, read on the forward strand.
GGGCCTGCAGCGAATGCTACGTTTTTAGTCATCCCAGAGGTGGTCCTAAGGGCTCATTTCGGATCTCTGGGCAGCACAGTTTATTTCAGGAATTTTATTCTCCACAGAGTACTGTTTCGCAGGTTCTGCTTTGTGGCAGGGTGTTTTGTCATGCTGATACAATGATCGCCTCAGAAATGATGATGATGATGTTGGTTTGTGACGCGCTCAACATCGAGCTCATAAGCGCCCGTACAAGTACCTAATCAGTTCCGTTCTCGTCACATCCCGAATGATGATGAGTGTAACACAAACACCCAGTCCCGACCCGGCCTGGAATCGAACCCGGGACCCCATGATCCAGAGGTAGCAACGCTAGCCACTAGACCACGAGCATATTAGGACCAATACTGTTCCTGATATACACCAATGACTTTCCAAGTAGTGTTACTCATGGTGAAAAAATCCTCTTCGCTGATGATAGCAATATTATAGTCACTGAGAAAACAAGGGAACTCCTTGCCCAGAAAGCAAATGAAAGTCTCGAGGAAGTTTATGATTGGTCAATAAGTAATAAAGTGACATTGAACATAAAGAAAACTAATGCCATGAATTTCAGTTTGAAGAGGAAAAATTACAATGTTAAATGAAATGTAGACGGCACCTCTATAGACTGTGTAACAAATGCAACACTTCTAGGAATGAATACTGATTCTCAGTTGAAGTGGTTAAAATGGTTCAAATGGCTCTGAGCACTATGCGACTTAACTTCTGAGGTCATCAGTCGCCTAGAACTTAGAACTAATTAAACCTAATTAACCTAAGGACATCACACACCTCCATGCCCGAGGCAGGATTCGAACCTGCGACCGTAGCGGTCGCTCGGTTCCAGACTGTAGCGCCCAGAACTGCAAGGAGTTGAAGTGGTGTGAACACACAAAGGTACTTGCCAACAGAATGTCATCAGCATGTTATGTCCTTAGAATCCTATCATCACTATGTAACATGCTATGCCCTTTAGTTATATATTATTCATATGTACACTCATTTTTTAGCTATGGCATTCTTTTTTGGGGAATAAACTCATAAAATATGAACACAGTTTTTCAAGCTCCAGAAAAGAGCCATAAGAATAATAACCAAAAATACTAGCAGAGCTCATTGTAAAGATCTGTTCAAAACACAGGAGATTTTAACTGCGCGATGTGAATACATTTACCAGTCAGTTGTACACATAAAAATAACATTGGTAATTACTGCACAAACAGCTCTGTCCATGACCATGCAACAAGAGATAGACTCGACTTACATTTACCTAGAAGAAATAAACAGAAAAATCAAAACAGCATTTTCTACTAAGGAATGAAACTGTACAATAAATTACTAAAACAGATTAAAGAAATTGCCAAAATACACTTATTTAAAAAGGCAGCTAAAAAGTACCTGTTATGCAATACATTTTATTACTTAGCTAAAACAGAGTAGGGGTTTGATAAAGAATGTTACACAAATAAATAATAATAACAATGACTATAAAATATCCAACATTCCACATAACGCCTTCACTTTATGTTTTTTCCTTCTTTTTCTTTCCTTTCCAGAAATACTTACCCCCAAGTTATGCATAGTGCAATGCTATCACCTCTTCCTCTTTCTGAGCTCAACATCTCACTCATTATGGAGGGATGCTGACTCAGTTTTTCAGGATAGCAAATGGGGAGTTGTGGTACAGAAAATGGCCCAGAGATCACCAGTGTGTGTGTGTGTGTGTGTGTGTGTGTGTAGTGAGTGAAGTGTTATGAAACAATGTGTGTATAGTGTGTGCAGTGGCTGATAGTGAGATATGAATGAACAATGTTGCATTTAATAAGTATTTGTAAAAAAAGTATTGTATACCAGGAGTAAATCTAATGATTGTCTCTAACTAGAAATCTGTAAATATATGTGTATAAGAATTAGCTTATTTTAAATTGATCTAAATTTGTAAATACTTTGACATGTCATATATCCTTGTAAAAAGAGATCTACGGATGAATAAAGCTACTACTACTAGCAGTACTCGTCTCCGAACTCAAATGGTTCAAATGGCTCTGGGCGTTTTGGGACTTAACTTCTGAGGTCATCATTCCCCTAGAACTGAGAACTACTTAAACCCAACTAACCTAAGGACATCACATGCATCCATTCCCAAGGCAGGATTCGAACCTGCGACCGTAGCGTTCACGCGGTTCCAGACTGTAGCGCCTAGAACCGCAGGGCCACTCCGTCCGGCCGTCTCCGAACTGTTCCCCTATGGTGCGGAATGGACAGTGCAGTAAAATATATTCATATCCTCCACCAAATAGCGTTTTCTGAGGCGAATAAGGTAACCACAATAATCCCATGAACACCATAACAAACCACCCCCCCCCCCCCCTCGGTCCTTCCTTGTTGACACTACAGATGGTGCCAGGTTCTCGAGACTTTCGCCAAAATCAAACCCTTCCATCGGATTGCCACAGGGTATAGCGTGATTCATCACTCCCAATCATTCATCTCCAATCATCTATTGTCCAGTGGCATCCCCTTCTATGCCGCCTCAAGGATTGTTTAGCGTTGCGTACAGGAATGTCTGGCTTACGAGGAGCTTCTCGACCGTTTCACGCCATCCTTACTGGGCTGCTGGAAGCACCTTGGAACTCATGAGTCATTGCTTTCACCGATTTTATTCGATTTTTTACAACCAGCTCCCCCAATACTTGACAGTCCGCCTCCATCGTTACTTGAGGTCTCTCTGGTCTTGGTTTATCTGTAATCGTTTTTCGCATTTCCACTTCACATCACATCACCAGCATCCCGTCTGGGCAGCTTTAAAACGGTTGAAATGCGCTACTCAGGTGGCATCCAGTGACTATTCCACGGTCGAAGTCACTCAGCTCTCCTAATCGTGCCATCCGGCTGTTACCGCTTCTGCACAGACAACGCAAAATTTCCCGCCTTCTTTCACACTATCGGGCCCTCCTGTCGTGGCATCTAATGTGCAATCCCACATGATATACACTATTCGATCAAAACTATCCGGACACCCGCAAAAACATACGTTTTTCATATTAGGTTCATTGTGCTGCCACCTACTGCCAAGTAGCTCAGGCTGCGGAGAGTTACGCATCGCTGCTGTCGCTGTTGCTACTCGAGATGTCGGGACGCGGAAGGGGACGCAAAGCTGCTGCCTTGGCGGAGTTGCTGCTCACGCTAGCAGGGACGTCTGGCAACAAGAAGAAGAAGACTGCAGCGCAGTGCTTTCGCTGCCAAAAGCTTGGCCACGTAGCCAAGCACTGGAGCGGCGCAGTCGCTTGTTCGAAGTGTGTGCAAGCACATGACACACGCCATTGCAATAAGGAGAAGGATACCTGTGGTGTGCGTACTGTAAGACCTTCGGTACACACACCATCAGGTTATTTGAATTGTCGCTCTAACGAAGTAGGCGAGTGTCAGCAATATGTCTCGTGGTCTTATCGTGGCGTGTTTATCTTCTGCCGTTAGGTCAGAAGATAGAAATGCCACTTGCACGCTTCGAGTAGCAGATTGACGGCGACCAACTTTAAACAGAACCTGATTAATTTTCACACACACTTATAAAAATTACTTAACTTGGTTCTGGATGCTATTTACAATTGACAATCTGAAGTTCCTTTGGTATTGGTACGTTAATCTTATTCTCACATATATCTCTGATACTTGACAAAACTGTCTATACATTTATCTTCATGGCTATGTACAGGAATATGGTAATCTTATTGGACGCAGACTGAAACTTGACTATAGACTGGTACAGACAAATGTAGAACTCGAACAGACTGGTACAGACTAAGGCAGACTGGTACAGACGGGTGCAGACAAATGCAGACTAACTAATCGGAAGTCTGTACACTCGTTATAATACCTCGCACATTCATGTATCACTGCGCGAGTGTGATCCGCGAGGAGAAAAGGTTCTACGTTAGCAGCAATCTCATTGGCTGCATTACATATTAATACACAGATCGGCGGAAGCAGAATGTGGTCCGTCTCTATGGCAGGGCCATCTCGTAGCGCGGAGACGGACGAGCGCTGCTCCTGCGCTGTTGTGCTTAGTGGGGCGCGCTCTAGTGGGAAAGTTGTCTACGCGGAACTATGTACACAACAATACCCCTTGTACCTGCGTCAACTGCGGCGGCGCACACGCGGCGAACGCCCGTTCCTGCGTCTACAAGAGGAACTAGCGCGGACCGGAGAAGAAGAAGACGCAGAAGCAAGTGACCACCACACATGAAGAGGTGGTCTCTTGTACAGAAGACGTCGCCTCCAGGCGTCTAAAGGACGCTGTACAAGAAGCCATGTCCGCCTTCAAATCCGCCATGGCGGAAGAGAGGGCGGCCGTGTTGGCGGAACTGGGCGAGGCTCGGCGTCAGACTGCTGTGCTGACGCAGGGACTTCGCTCAACCAAAGAAGACTCCGCTACCAGAGCAGACACCGCCACCCAGACGACTCCTGCACGAGAGAAGGAATTCGCTACGGTGGCCACGCAAACCGACCAGCCTGCCGAAGGGGAGGCGACACAGCAAAAGGACACCGAAGCAGCTGCACAAGAGGAAGAAGAGTGGGAAGAAGTACCATTCCTCCCGCTTCCGGACATGAACAGCGCAAGCGCTGTACTGAAGAAGATTGCTAGTTCGCTCTGCGATGGTACATACCCCCTCCACGAAAATCCCTATCCTTTTGTCCCGCTAAACCATCCAAAACCGCCACCCCCACATCAACCAGTTGGTTACCCAGAATGTCTTGTAGGACTTTCCAGGGAGGATTATGAGTTGATTAATTCCTACCCTATCTTTACCACTCTGAAGATGCATTGTGTGTCTATTTCTCTGGTTTACAGAGAAAAACTGAAAGGTGGCTACACTGAGCCACAGCGCCAGAAATCGCGCCAGAGAGTATTGTTCCGCCCCCACTGGCAGTGATTATTGAGACGCAGCGACAGGCAGTTCTTGCCGAGAAGTTGTGGTGGACACTGCTTGTCGTGAAGTCAGAGTGAGATGTGGTAGTGGAGAGTGTTGTTCCATGTTTTATGCAGTTGTTTGATGGGAGAGATAGCAGATGTTATTCCAATGGAGATATTGTAATGGTCAGAGTGCTTTTCGTCAATATATATGAAGGTAATAAATATTATGTTGTTTATTTATTTGTGTGTCCTGAATAATGTGTCATTACAGGTTCAGTCAACAAAGCATCTGGCTTGTGTTCTTGTATTAGAGTGTAATTTTGGTTTTCTTGCACAATTATAGTATTTCTAATTTTCTTTTATCACGTCAGTATAAATGGTATTTAAAATTTCTTGTCTTGTTGAAGAAGAACCGTGCCAGATGTGTACGTTGAGTCATACTTCCACACACAGAACAGCTACACTTGTGCTATGTTGGCTTCGTAGATTTTATAGTTGCTGGGGGCTTAATTAATTAACTGTGTTAACGAAAATTTTCTTTCATTGTTTGTTGTTATTCTATGCAGTCAGATTGCGTACTAAAACTAGTCAGGGCCAGCCGTTTACGAGACTTGCGTAATCGGACTAACAGCTACTAAAAAATATTTTCATTAATAATTAAGAAAGCCCCCATGCACGTGGTGACCGCTGCTTCGGATCGTCCCTTGGAATTCTTCTGATTGTAAAAATAATAGACAGTAGTATTGTTGTAGTAATTTGTAGTTTAGTAATTGTAGTCTATATTGCATGTGTAGATTTGGTAATTGTCATTCTTCTAATGGTATTTTTTTTCTCAGAATTTGATTTGTTGTCGTGTATACGCGTTTGACAATTTAGTGCAATTATTTCAATTGTTCGTTAATCGTGTTTGAAGAAAACATTTCGTGTGAATGGTATTGTTGGAGATAAAGTGTCATTGTGTGCAATTTTCATATAGTGACGAGTTTTGTATATTTTGTAAATGATTACGCGATCAATGAAAAAGGCAAAAATGATGAATAGTGAGAATGACGAAATTGTTAACATGGCGAACTCACCAACACAGGAGAACAGTGTGATGGATAATGAAGTGGAAAACAATGTAATAAGTCGGGAAGATAGTTCGGAACCATTTCAAAATTTTTCTCAATCAGAAAATTCACAGAATACGAGATTAACGATAGTAGATTCTGGAATAGTATCGAACACAGATAGCTTTACAGCTATGACGAAGGAAACTGGTTTTGCGGGAAATGTTAGGGGCGAAAAGAATTTCGAACAAGTTAATATGGAGCAGTTGATGGATGCAATATTAAATTTGGGATCACAAATGGCAACAATTAAAACAGAGATGGGAACAATGGAAACACGGTTTAGATCTGAATTAAAAACACAGATGGAAACAATGGAAGCACGGTTAGACTCACTGGGATCACAAATGGGAACAATGGAAACACGGTTTGGATCTGAATTAAAAACAGAGATGGGAACTTTGGAAACACGGTTAGACTCACGAATAGGGACATGTTTCAAAAATATGAAAGATGAATTAAAGAAAGAAATCAGAGAAGAAGTACAACCAATTTTGAATGCTCACAATAATAGATTAATCGCAGTAGAAATCAGACAAAAGGAACAGGATAGAGAACAGGAAGAAAGAGATCGCGTGATAGTACAGAAATTTTCAGAGTTAAATTTACAACGTGCAAAAGATAAGGAAGAAATATTTGAGAGAATCGAGGAATCCGTACCAAATGACAGAATAAATAACCTAACACAACAATGTGAACAGTTAACTACCAAATGTGTTAATACTGAAACCCGAGTCGCGACACTTACGGAAGACGTAAATAAACAGAAAGAACAAATGGGTGATTTATCGGAAAGAGTTGAGGAGATTTCAGACAAATTGACAAGTCTTAGTTTAAATGGGGACAGAGATTCAGATGATACAGCACCATTGCCATTTGCAGAAACCGAAGAGTACCAGAACATAAATAAGCATGTTGAAAATCAGGGAAAATTTAATGAACGCGTTAAAAGGGAAGTTGAGGCATTACGAAAGCAAGTCAAACAGATCGAAGGCGAAATCGTAGGAAAAGATAGCAGAAGAAATTTAGAATCACGGATAGCAGAGGGCTTTGAAGAAAATAATTTGTTTCATTTACGGGATGCAACAAGAGAGCGCCAGGCGCGCGAACTTGACAATAATCGACATTCGGACTGGGACAGACGCGGTAGGTCTTTGTCGCCACGAGGCGAAAACTTTGACTATAAACACTTTTTGACTGTTCGGAAATTTAAGATCTTCCGCAATTCTAAGAATGACATACATCCATGTGCATGGTTAGATCAATTTATGTACGCACTCCCACCAAATTGGCCACTAAGTCACAAACTGGAATTTATGTGTGGATATTTAGAAAACGAACCGGCGACGCGGATGCGCGCACTCATTAGAGATTGTAATAATCTGAATGATTTTTATCATGCATTTCTAGCGGCATATTGGTCCGAAAACACACAAGACAGAGTCAAACATAGTCTGATTATGCAGCGTAATTTTAAACAGTCTGAGTTCCGCACGCCGGCAGAATACTTTGAAGACATGATTCCAAAGAATCAGTTCCTTTCCAACCCTTACAGCCCGACTGAATTAATTCGCATTTGTTTAACTAAGCTGCCACAATCCATAAGACAAATTGCTTTATCCGGACGATGTAAAGACGACATTGAGACTTTTAAGACTTTGTTGCAAGAACTTGAGTATGACAACGACGACGGGACTTCTTGTAACTTTTTCAGTAACAGTATTTACAATAGATTTTCAGAGAAAAGAGATAGTGATCGGAACGGGCGTTATATGGGTAACTTTGAGAATGACAGACGTAACAGACAGGACAATAGATACCAGCCTTCTGACAATAACAGACGTTCTAACAGAAATTACACAGACAATTATAATAACGGTAATTCGTACCGGAATGATCAATCATACGGAAACAGTAATCGGTATCACCAAGACAGAAATTATTCATACAGTAATAGAAATTCTTACTACAGAAATAATCAGGGTAGTAGATACAACAATAATTTCAGAAGTGACAGTCGAAATTACACAAGAAGTAGTTATGTAGACAGACAGGAAAACAGAAATTTTAATAACAGACACAACCAAGAATTTGTATCTAACAGACAGGAGGGACCTAATTGGCATCCTCCACGTGACAGACCTTCAGAGAGACAAGTGCAAATCGTAGAAATGGATCCGCGAAATGACGCGAATACTCAAAGACGTGATGCAAACAATCGACAATGACTAGCAGCTTCGGCTTCTGGCAGCAATATAGACGGTTCAGAAAGTAATGACACTACGGCTTTACACTACGTACGCCTGGAAGACATGAGAGACATTTTGTTAGACGAAAAGGAAAATAATGTCGACGCATTTTTACATCCTGTTATTGAAGTATGTGTGGGTAAGAATAAGTTCACTGCAGTTTTAGATTCTGGGAGCCCATTGAACGTCATTAGTGAATCAGTTTTTCGTATATGTGAAAGGACTATTGCCTGTCCTGTGTTACCTATTTCTAAAACTACAATTCGAGGAGCGATTTCTGGAAAAGGTGTAGAAGTTAAACAACAGACCAACCTAAATTTCAATTGTCAAGGTTACGAATTTTCTGCTAATTTTATTATTGTTCCATTACTCAGTACACAAATTATATTAGGTATGGAGTTTCTCAACGCACATAAGGCAATTTTGAACTTTAAAGAAGGAAGTGTGAATTTGACTGTTGCCGGAATGCCGAAATGTTTGAAATTTTTCGAGTGTTTAACAAGATCTGAGTCAGATACAAAATGTTTAAGGTTTCTTACTTCTGATGTTTTCGTTGAGCATTATGACGACAGTGTGTTTATTCATGACAATGACAATAGATACAGAGACGCGATTGATGATATAATTAATAGCGAAGAACTAATTAATGAAAAGGTTAAGAAAGCTGAAGTGCCAGATGACGTTGCAAGAGAAGAGCTGCACCAAATTTTGACTTCACATGCTACAGTGTTTAGTCATCACACGGGAACTATACAAGGCTTACAATATTTATTTAAAGTAAAAGAACACACACCATTTCGCGGGAAAACGTACGCTATTCCTTTGGCTTACAGAGACAAGGTTAAGAATGAACTTCAGTACATGTTAGATCAGGGCATTATTGAGCCTGCAGTCAGTCCTTATACTAGCCCATTACACGTTGTTCTTAAAAAGGATGGGTCAATTCGTTTGGTTCTGGATTCCAGACAGATAAATAATATCATCATTCCTGAAACTGACCGTCCACAAAATTTAGATGAACTTCTTCAACATTTTCATGGAATTAAAGTTTTATCCACGATTGATATGCGCGCGAGTTTTTGGCAAATAGAACTCCACCCTGATTGTAGAAAGTATACTGCCTTTTTAGCCTTTGGTAACTGTTACCAGTTTCGGAAATTACCGTTTGGACTTACTGTATCTTCAGCAGCATTCATTCGTAGCTTAAATGAAATTTTACCTGTTTATCTTCGTGACAACATTACTTCATACGTTGACGACATTCTTATTGCTAAACGTTCTTGGAGTGAGCACAACAAAATTTTGGATTCATTATTACGTATTTTTGCAAGAGTTGGCATTACAGTGAACTTAGAAAAATCTGAATTTGGTCGTTCTCAGGTGAGATTTCTCGGTCACATTATTTCTACAGAAGGTATTCTTCCTGATCCAGAAAAATTAGACGCTATTCGTAATTATGCTGTTCCTACCACAAAACGTGATGTTCGTAGTTTCCTTGGTGTCTGTAATTTTCTTAGACGCTTTGTTAGATTGGACGCTTTGGCCACACCTCGTTTATGTGAACTATCTGGAAAGAAATCTAATTGGTGTTGGGATGAGGAAGCTCAGTCAGAATTTGAACAACTTCGTGATGCTTTAGTTGCTGCTCCACTTCTTTCACACCCAGATTTATCTAAAGATTTTTGTTTGGCGACGGACTCATCATACAAAGGCCTAGGTGCACATTTATTTCAAGAGATAGAAGAAAACGGCGTTGTAGTACAAAAGACTATTGCATTTGGAAGTCGTGTTCTTTCTAAATCAGAAAAGAATTATTCGATTACGGAACTTGAAGCTTTGGCGGTTGTTTGGGATTTTACAAAATTTCGGACATTTTTGTTTGGCAGACATACTAAGGTTTACACCGATCATCGAGCTCTGGAATTTCTTATGTCGACAAAATTAACTCATGGCAGATTGTCACGATGGGCGTTGTACCTACAGGAATTTGATTTTAGTATTGTTTACATACAGGGTTCTTCAAATATTGTTGCTGATGCTTTATCACGTGCACCTATGGGTTTGAAACAAAGTGCTGAAGAGGACTGCAAGGAAAACAATTATTGTTTGATGTATATTCAAGGTGTTGCGTTTGAGAACTTTATTTCGTCTTCGCTCCAGGACATCGCTAAGGAGCAAAATAAGGATCCAATCTGGAAGGACATTAAGGAGAAGTGGAGGAGAAAGGAAAGCGTAGCGATTAGACAGCACTATTTAGTTCGCAACGACATTCTTTTTAAACGAAAATCGGTCGACAACTCTGTTTGGTTAGTTTGTATTCCTGATGAGTGGGTCAATAAATTGATTTGGTACAAACATTTCAGTTATGCACACTTTGGTTCCAGAAAATGCTTTCATAAATTACGAGAAAATTGCTACTTCAATAATATGGAAAAACGTATTCGATTTGTTCTTGCCAAATGCAAATTATGTCAAAAGGCTAAGCCGCCGACAGTTTCTCACAGAGCACCGTTGTTTCCTATCATTCCAGCAAAATTAAAGGACATGGCTGCAGTTGATTTGTTCGGTCCAGTGGTTCGATCTACTAATGGTTTTGCGTACATTTTCGTAGCAGTGGAGTTGACATCAAAATATGTGTGTTTTACACCGTTACGCAAAGCAACAACTCGTTCAGTATCTAACGCTTTCATCAAACATTTTCTTAAAGAAGTGGGTCATGTTGATAAGGTTATATCAGATAATGGATCACAGTTTCGTTCTAAAATTTGGCTTCGTACTCTACGGCGTCGTAAAATTAAACCAATTTTCATTTCACTTTTTCACCCCCAATCTAACGCTTCAGAGAGATGGATGAAGGAGATCAATAAATTGTGTCGTTTTTATTGTCATCAGAATCACAGAACGTGGGATCAGTATCTTCATATTTTTCAAAACATTCTGAATGAACTTACTAATGACTCAACTTCTTTACCGCCTATACTGATATTAAAAAACAAAGCACCGACAAATCGCATTTCTGAAATCGTTCCTTTTCCGCCTACACGGAAACTGCGGCATTCTGAAGTTGTCAACCTGGCTCTACAAAATATTGCATCTGCGGCTGCTAGAAGAGAGAAATCAGCTAAGCGTCCTGGTCGTTTAAAAATCTTGTCAGTTGGTCAGAAGGTGTTAATTAAGGCTCATCGTTTGTCTCACAAAGGAAAAGGCTTGTGTCGCAAATTTTTTCTGCTTTATAACGGCCCATATAGAATTCGCAAAATTATTCATGATAACACTGTCGAAGTAGAAACTCTTAAATCACGACGCTCTAAGGGAATACATCATATATCTAACGTTAAAATTTTTGTGGAATGATATACTTTTGAAAAATTTTTGTAGAATGACATACTTTTGAGAAACTAACAGCTACATGTAAACATGCGGAGAGTACAAGGATACCGTGCTGTGTTTTGGCGGCGGCGTATACTCAAAGCAACAGTAAAGTCTGCGTGCCGCACAAGGCAGTCGTTGACCGCAAACAATCACTTCCTACGTCTCGCGCCTACAGCTGATCGAGCGCTCAGTGGGAATGCACTGACAGCCGTAAACAAATACACAGTCTTTCTCCGAATAAAATCAGTATAAAGCTATAATGACTTGATAGATTATGTTACTAACGTTCAGTATTTTTCAGGATACGGTTCTATAAGATATTTAAGAACTTCAGGTAAATTCTGTGTGTCTCCGACGTTAAGACGACTTGCTATCGAGAAATTTTCAGGAAGAATGTAATTTCCAAGAAGAAACTAATAAACTAAAAAAGGGTAACTATTAATTGAGTTTATTTTTCAGGTAACATATTTCCACTTAGGTACATACTTTAGACGTAATTTGCTGCTCGCGATTACGTGATTCATACTTTGTGCTAATTACATGTTCTATGAATTTGCTTGTGAAGCGACGTGCTTGCGTACGTTAACTGATTTGACAATGATTATTAATGAACTGAGTTGTAACTTGTGTATATTATGCATCGCTTGGCTGCACTGCTTCTTCACTGATGTCATATTTTTTAATTATGTGCCTGCTGTGCCTATTTATTTAAATTATAATTGTCACCTGATTAATTGTGCTGATGTGGTTAGGTATGTAAGTTATACTTTGTGATTTATCTGCTTGCGCCTTCATGTTTACTTATTTGCTTGCGCCTTCATGTTTATTTATTAAGATTACATATGAACATTTATTTGCTTAAGGTTATACGATGCTGATGACCTGTTTATTACGTAAGATATGTTTGCTGCTATGCGTATGGATTGCATATTTATACATTTCTGTTTGTTGTCACAACTACTCTTTAATTTTGTATATAGAAATGCTGTTATACTGTGTATGAACATAGAGTTTAGGTTACACTATGGTATTAGTTACAGATTGTTTGCTCGGCAGAGCCTCGTTGTAAGATTTGTGCTGCATCCACTTGTTGACATTCTGTTCTCTACTGGTATATTTACTCGCTATTGCTTGTTTTGCTTACGCTCAGTGCTTTATATTTTTAAGATAAGAAAATGAACTGCTATAATTCGACGAACGACATTAGTACAAGAAACTTCATAGAAGTCACATGAGCTGGAGGTTTTATGAAAGCTGTATAAATGTATGCCAATAGGAAGGAAGCTAACGACATGACATACCAACACAGTTATTACACTGCATTTTTCGTGAGCAATTGAAGTAGGAAGTGACACTTGACACAAGAAATACTCCACATGTTTGCTTCTGTTTGCCATAATTCTTGAAGTTGTGTACACACTGTGAAATATTAGGATCACTCACACTCCGTAATCGTACTTAATTACTGAGAGTTATTCGAACTAAGTCTGTTAGAGGTCATGTATGCATTCTTTGTTTATAATTCATAATGAGTAGAAGATTTTGGTCAGATGGATTACACAGAGGTTGTGTGTTGACAGTGTCTCTTCGGATTGTATGGGATGAGGAGGTTTGTATAAGGATTTTATCTGTACTCGATCGAGGAGACTGACTAGAGGAAAGAGTAGTTATGGAAGTGAAATGATACTGGCAATAAGGTTTATATGTATCGACGTATTGAAGAGGTATTATGGAGGTATTGAGATTATATGAAGTTGATTGGAGTTATAGTGTATAAGAGGTAAAATAAGTGAAGTGCATATTTTTTTTCTTTTTTTTTTTTTTGTTGTTGGTCTATATGGAACAAGGAGGATGAAGATAGCAGACTAGAACACTAAAATGGAAGGAAGATTGTCTACACACACTTTGTTAAATCACTAAGCAGTATGTACTTTTTTTTGGAGAGAGGAAGTTGCATATCTTGGCACACTGACAGTTGTTCAGCAACCGTACATTTTGATCTGGCTTGGCAAACATTGGTCTTGACATGATGACTATGACGTTGACTTAACTATTATTGACTGTTATACATTTCTGTCACTACTACTTGATACACATGATGAACATGAAATTTTGACAGAAGTGGATTCACACAATTAACACTATTCAATTACACAGTAGTACTTAATGTGGATGAAAGATGAGTGAGTGTGTTTTGTGTGTTTTCCTTTCCTAATCCTACCCACCTATCTCCTAAATATTATTTTATTTGTTTGTAGTGGCTTGCACTGACACCCATAAATATTATAGGTTTACTGATGTTTGTGTATTTGTAATAGTAATATGACAATTATCTGATATCATTTGTGTGTTTGTTATGATTTGTATGTTTAGTGTAAGAGCATTTGTATGTGCATTCAAACTATTGTTCATGCTTGAACTGTCTGATTAGTGATGGTGAAATTATGGACTGTTACTTGTACTTTTTCTACATGATTGGTGCCACTAGGACATGTTTAATTTCTGCTAATGAACTGTGTGATCAGTGATAGTGAATATTATGGACTGCTGTCTGCACCTACTCAACAATGCTGCTTCTACTAAAATGATGTCACCTGTTGGAGTCTGAACCTACTTCAACATTGCTGGGTGCCACTGATGGACTGCTTCTACTGAAATGATGTCACCTTTTGGAGTCTGCACCTGTTCCACAATGCTGGGTGCCACTGATGGACTGCTTCTACTGAAATGATGTCACCTGTTGGAGTCTGCACCTGTTCCACAATGCTGGGTGCCACTGATGGACTGCTTCTACTGAAATGATGTCACCTGATGGTGTCTGCACCTACTCAACATTGCTGGGTGCTACTGCTGGAACTGTCAACCACTTGTTATGAAAACATTTTATGTGAATATTTGTATAAACTGATTTTTTGTGTATTACTGTTTGTGAAAAGTTATAAGATTCTTACCTGCTCATATCGTCATTGCTGACGCTATCGATTGAATTGTTTAACCACATGATATTTGTGTAAACTATTATGTAAAGTCATATGTATGAAAGAATTTGTATTCCTTACTGTATTTTATATATTAGGCTATTGTAAGGTCAGTGCAAAGCCAAAATTTTATCTAGATATATGATACTTACGTATTAATATTATCTTTTATTTTTGTCTGTATTTTTTTTGACGAATTTGGTGGTATTTTCACCACCAATGCTGGCAAAAATACCATCAAATTCTAGCCCGTGGAGGAAGGGCATATGAAAGGTGGCTACACTGAGCCACAGCGCCAGAAATCGCGCCAGAGAGTATTGTTCCGCCGCCTCCACTGGCAGTGATTATTGAGACGCAGCGACAGGCAGTTCTTGCCGAGAAGTTGTGGTGGACACTGCTTGTCGTGAAGTCAGAGTGAGATGTGGTAGTGGAGAGTGTTGTTCCATGTTTTATGCAGTTGTTTGATGGGAGAGATAGCAGATGTTATTCCAATGGAGATATTGTAATGGTCAGAGTGCTTTTCGTCAATATATATGAAGGTAATAAATATTATGTTGTTTATTTATTTGTGTGTCCTGAATAATGTGTCATTACAGGTTCAGTCAACAAAGCATCTGGCTTGTGTTCTTGTATTAGAGTGTAATTTTGGTTTTCTTGCACAATTATAGTATTTCTAATTTTCTTTTATCACGTCAGTATAAATGGTATTTAAAATTTCTTGTCTTGTTGAAGAAGAACCGTGCCAGATGTGTACGTTGAGTCATACTTCCACACACAGAACAGCTACACTTGTGCTATGTTGGCTTCGTAGATTTTATAGTTGCTGGGGGCTTAATTAATTAACTGTGTTAACGAAAATTTTCTTTCATTGTTTGTTGTTATTCTATGCAGTCAGATTGCGTACTAAAACTAGTCAGGGCCAGCCGTTTACGAGACTTGCGTAATCGGACATACTACTAAAAAAAAATATTTTCATTAATATTTAAATAAGCCCCCATGCAAAACTCAAGACGGAATACGTTACGTATGAAGTCAACGCCGAGGAACAGTCCTCAGTCACGAGTAAGAAGAAAAAGAAAAAGCGACACATCGAACAAGAATAAGAAACAGATCTTCGGCACTCCTTGCCAGTTACAGATACAACCAAACTGTCAAGAAACAAGTTTCAACGAGATTTTTAGGGGAGTAAAGGCCAACAGGCCACAAACTTCCACTCGAACTTCCTCACAGTGAGGAAAGTCAAAAAGGACCCGCCAGCCAACTGCCAAGTATCCCATATCAGCCATCTCAGTAGTCATTAGACATAGTGAGAATGCTGAACGGGGGGCTCCACGGAAATCACGTGGTCAGGTGATTGGATGTCACTCGGGTCATGCGTCTGTACTCGAGATTTCCACACTCCTAAACATCGCTAGGTCCACTGTTACCGATGTGATAGTGAAGTGGAAACGTGAAGGGACACCTACAGCACAAAAGCGTACAGGCCGACGTCGTCTGTTGACTGATAGAGACCGTCGACAGTTGAAGAGGGTCGTAATGCAGACATCTATCCAGACCGTCACACAGGAATTCGAAACTGCGTCAGGATCTACTCCAAGTACTGTGACAGTTAGGCGGGAGGTGAGAAAACTTGGATTTCATGGTCGAGCGGCTGCTCGTAAGCCACACATCACGCCGGTAAATGCTAAACGACGCCTCCCTTGTTGTAAGGAGCGTAAACATTGGACGATTGAACAGTGGAAAAACGTTGTGTGGAGTGACGAATTACGGTACGCAATGTGGTGATCCGATGGCAGGGTGTGGGTGTGGCGAATGCCCGGCGAAATCTGCGAGCGTGTGTAGTGCCAACAGTAAAATTCAAAGGCGGTGGTGTTATGGTCTGGTGGTGTTTTTCATGGAGGAGGCTTAGACCCCGTGTTGTTCTGCATTGCACTATCACTGCACAGGACTACATTGATGTTTTAAGCTCCTTCTTGCTTCCCACTGTTGAAGAGGAATTCGGGGTTGGCGATTGCATCTTTCTACACGGTCGACCACCTGTTCATAATGCACAGGCTGTGGCGGAGTGTTTACACGACAATAACATCCCTGTAATGGACCGGCCTGCACAGAGTCCTGACCTGAATCCTATAGTACACCTTTGGGATGTTTTGGAACGCCGACTTCATGCCAAGCCTCAGCGACCGACGTCGATACCTCTTTACCTCTTCTCAATGCAGCACTCCGTGAAGAATGGGCTGCCATTCCCTAAGAAACCTTGCAGCACCTGATTGAACGTATGCCTGCGAGAGTGGAAGCTGTCATCAAGCCCCTAAGGAGAGGGAGGGGGGGGGGCAACATCATATTGAATTCCAGCATTAACGAAGGAGCGCGCCACGAACTTGTAAGCCATTTTCAGCCAGTTGTCCAGATACTTTTGATCACATAATGTAGATGTGTCCGAATACATTTGACCAGATAGTGTATATTAGGCACTCATCATTACAGTAATTATAAATTACAGTATATACAATAACATTCCTAGTGAATCAGTATATCTATTAGTGAAAACTGTATATCAAATTTCGTACAGTAGTTCCTGAGATTAGCTCTCACATACAGACAGAAAAGTGCAGCGGAGTACTTCAATTTATAATGTCCTTAGGTATAGACAACGGTCTATTTTATGGGACCCTCGCACTCAGTTCACTATGGTAAAAACTGATAAGATGCATGGGTGGTATTTGCTGGAGAACTAGGCGTTCGGGTAAACGAATGCAAGAAAAAAATTTCAAGCCTTCTCTCCTCTTTGAAACGGGAGAGACAAAGGTAAATAAATCTACAAGCACAACGAAAGTTAGTATTTATAACGTAATAGAGTATTTTATAAAATGTCTATACTCAATTTACCTTCTACACCAAAATTCTTTGTAACTTCCTTTTGTATTTCTGGTACACCAAAAGTGTATAAAAGTACATGGTTTCTCTTCAAATCAATGTTGTTTTTGATGAATAGCAGATACCGTTAAGTTTCGTACAACATAATTTTCTTGCCAGCTGACTGACGTTTTCGCCTACAATATTCAGCAGTTTCAAGACATACCTCAGGCGCTTTTCTAATAAACCTTCGCGGTTGCCTTTCCAGTGGTAGAAGACTTGCAATACTTTCATTACCTTGCCTCCAATTTATGTCTAATAGACGCTTATGTTTCATCATCAGAGCTCCTTGGAAGGGTACAAACATGACAAGAATAATCACTTGCTCTTGAAAAGATGCGTAGGTATGCTGTTGCCAGTATTACTAAGGTCGCATATACTGGTTCTGATAGCATCGGTTTCTTCATAACCCGAAAAACTGAAGATAGTGTACGAAATAGATTTTCCACTGATCATCTCGCTCTGCGGAATCGGTAGTCCTATATTCTCTCTTCAGATCCTTTTTCATGATATCCTAAATAAATAGATTTTCATAATACTTCACCGAGCGAGGTGGCGCAGTGGTTAGACACTGGACTCGCATTCGGGAGGACGACGGTTCAATCCCGCGTCCGGCCATCCTGATTTAGGTTTTCCGTGATTTCCCTAAATCACTCCAGGCAAATGCCGGGCTGGTTCCTCTGAAAGGGCACGGCCGACTTCCTTCCCCATCCTTCCCTAATTCGATGAGACCGATGACCACGCTGTCTGGTCTCCTTCCCCAAACAACCAACCAACCATAATACTTCCTGAAAGAAGAATGCTCCATCACCGAAGAAATAATACGTAACTTACTGCGTTCTGCGCGATAACAGTCTTGGTTCATGAATCTTCAATGATTTATTTGTGACTTTATGGCTCAATACATGCTTGCTAAACACCACACCCACCCACCCCCTATCTGATATACTTCCTTTCCATCTATCAATAGATATATTTTACGTCAGCAACGGCGAGTAATACAATGGCGAAACAGTTCTTGTAATTAAAATATTCACTTCCATTGGTGACCGCTGCCTGCGGCATTCCATGTTTTCCGTCAATAGCAGCGGGACAATGGTGGAAATTACGCTACAGCCAATCGTTGGTACCTTGTTTCTGTCATATGAAATATTGTCATATTTTTATTTTCTGGCTGTTTGGAGTTGACGCCAGACAACACAATAGCCAATCAAAAATTACACCAGAGAAGACTAACGATGTCATCATTGATCCAGTTCTCCACAACTTGTTAAGAAAATTTATTATTTACTTATTTTTTTCTTTATTTATTTATTGCAAATTAAAGACCTGTTATCTGATACTTCAAAACAAATCGTACAGATTACACTTCTCCTTCGTCATGTTCTTTGTAGCTTTTTTTTCTGCCAAATTTGACAAAGAATTGGCTATTGTTTCTTTAAAACACAATAATTTGAGGTTGGGCCTGCCGGAGTGGCCGTGCGGTTCTAGGCGCTACAGTCTGGAACCGCGCGACCGCTACGGTCGCAGGTTCGAATCCTGCCTCGGGCATGAATGTGTGTGATGTCCTTAGGTTAGTTAGGTTTAATTAGTTCTACGTTATAGGCGACTGATGACCTCAGAAGTTAAGTCGCATAGTGCTCAGAGCCATTTGAACCATTTTTTGAGATTGGAATTTAAATAAAACATTGCTGTTTTAAAAAGAATATAAAAAGATGATACGACAGAGGAGAGATTTGTTAGTGTCATCACCGAGTGCGACTGGCGTTGAATACCTCGGAATGGGTTCTTCGAGCTGTTGACGGCCAGTCACAAAAAAATACTTCACAGTTATTAGTAGAGAAATTGTGTTGCTAATCCTATACATTAACATTAGGCATTCATCCGACTACAATGCCGAGTGCTTTCTTTGCTAGATTGACAACACCTTACACTACATTTACTCTTGTGTTCGCTCTCCTTAACAATTGTTCTACCGCTATGTACAATTTGCCAGGGTATTTTGTCATGTTATATCAAAAGAAAAGTTCGGAGTAGGTATTAAAATCCATGGAGAAGAAATAAAAACTTTGAGGTTCGCCGATGACACTGTAATTCTGTCAGAGACAGCAAATGACTTGGAAGAGCAGTTGAACGGAATGGACAGTGTCTTGAAAGGAGTGTATAAGATTAACATCAACAACAGCAAAACGAGGATAATGGAATGTAGTCGAATTAAATCGGGTGATGCTGAGGGAATTAGATTAGGAAATGAGACACTTAAAGTAGTTTTGGGGAGCAAAATAACTGATGATGGTCGAAGTAGAGAGGATATAAAATGTAGACTGGCAATGGCAAGGAAAGCGTTTCTGAAGAAGAGAAATTTGTTAACATCGAGTATAGATTTAAGTGTCAGGAAGTCGTTTCTGAAAGTATTTGTATGGAGTCTAGCCATGTATGAAAGTGAAACATGGACGATACATAGTTTAGACAAGAAGAGAATAGAAGCTTTCGAAATGTGGTGCTAAAGAATAATGCTGAAGATTGGATGGGTAGATCACATAACTAATGAGGAGGTATTGAATAGAATTGGGGAGGAGTTTGTGGCACAACTTGACTAGAAGAAGGGATCGGTTGGTAGGACATGTTCTGAGGCATCGAGGGATCACCAGTTTAGTACTGGAGGGTAAGATGGAGGGTAAAAATCGTAGAGGGAGATCAAGAGATGAATACACTAAGCAGATTCAGAAGGATGTAGGCTACAGTAGGTACTGGGAGATGGAAATGCTTGCACAGGATAGAGTAGTATGGAGAGCTGCATCAAACCAGTCTCAGGACTGAAGACCACAACGACAACATATCTGATTCATAATTCTAGGTGTCTTATTTACTGGTACATCTCATCTTCCTCCTCCTCCTCATCGTCTTTAGATTCACTGTTGCCGCTGTCACTGTGGGTGTCGCAGTCCACCCTCTGCAGATTGTTTTTATGTTGCATATACGCATGTCTGTGTCGTGTCCGCAGGTACTCTTCATGTGTTGCTTTTGAAATACCGTTTGTTAGCGGATTTAGTTGTGCCCACTGTTCGTCGTCTTTTATTGCTGTGTGTATATGTTTGTTTCTGCTAGGTCTAAGTGTAGTACACGTCTCCTGTTCGCGTATTGCACGCAGAAAGACAGTGTGTTCTGGGGAACCTTCCTCCTCGAATGTGCACGTAGATGTCAGTCTCACACTCAATCGGTCTAAGTGCGTCTGATAAGGTCCGTTTACTGTTAAGAAATGTACCATACGGCGTCTTAAATCAGTATGTTTCACCCCCAACCGTTCCCTTATGTCGGGGAAAAAGTCGTACAGTCTTAACACTTACATCCCACTCACCTTGCCGTGTATCCAAACGTCAGCTATTAAAATGACTTGTCGTCTGTATCGGTACACCAGTTAAGAAACGAAAAATTACAGTAAATCCTGGGGAAATAATGCTTGCTACTTCGGACATTTTAAAAAGGATGTTAAAAGACTCGCCAGGATAGCTGCGATGTTTAGCACGCCGTATCCCGGATAGAATCTACGCTGCGAATAACGAGAGCGGCTATACTGGTCAGCCTCGATGTACTTGTATTTTAGTTGGTTTCCCACATCCCACAAGGTGAATGTCAGGCTGCTACCCATGTCCCACCTAAGTTATACAATTAGCAAACATTTTGAAAACGATGTACTCGTGGCAGTAACTAATAAGGAAGGAAAGAGAAGAAATGGAAGAAGATAAAGGAAGTCAGAAAAAATCAATCGATGGATTAATACGATGCCTTCGAGTTTTCAGTGCAAATAAATTAAGAACGTGTACGAAATCAGGCAGAGTGTATCCGCAACACCACATATCTGGGTGCTGACCAAGAAGAATATGAATACTCGTATGCTTCCAGCTATGGATGAAACACCTCTTTCTCTTGTGTCGACTAACCAATCAGTCAACCACTAATAAAATATTTCGCATGAGACTTCACAGGCAGCAGTTCGCGTCTACAAACGGCGGCAACCGCATTTATCTGGATATTTATTTAATTTATTTTTTTATTTCACCTGATCTGGTTAGGGTTATCAGGCCCTCTCTTACGTAGCACTTTTTTACTTCATATTAACCTAACAAGGGAACCTCCCCATCGCACCCCCCTCAGATTTCGTTATAAGTTGGCACAGTGGATAGGCCTTGAAACACTGAACACAGATCAATCGAGAAAACAGGAAGAAGTTGTGCTATGAAAAAAATTAGTAAAATATACAAACTGAGTAGTCCATCCGAAGATATGCAACATCAAGGACAATGGGAGTAAAGGAGCGTCGTGGTCCCGTGGTTAGCGAGATGAGCTACGGAATGAGAGGTCCTAGGTTCAAGTCTTCCCTCGAGTGAGAAAAGTTCAATTTTTTATTTTCAGTTTATGTGACAAACTCTTATGTTTTCATCACTTTTTTGGGAGTGATTATCACATCCACAAGAAAACCTAAATCGGGAAAGATAGAAGAATCTTTTTACCCATTCGCCTAGTGTACAAGTTAGGTGGGTCGACAACATATTCCTGTCATGTGACGCACATGCCGTCACCAGTGTCGTATAGAATATATCAGACGTGTTTTCCTGTGGAGGAATCGGTTGACCTATGACCTTGCGATCAAATGTTTTCGGTTCCCATTGGAGAGGCACGTCCTTTCATCTACTAATCGCACGGTTTTGCGGTGCGGTCGCAAAACACAGACACTAAATTTATTACGGTGAACAGAGACCTCAATGAACGAACGGACAGATCATAACTTTGCGAAAATAAAGAAGGTAAAATTTTCAGTCGAGGGAGGACTTGAACCAAAGACCTCACGTTGCGCAGCTACGCACGCTAACCACGGGACCACGACGCTCCTGAGCTCACATTCTCCTTGATGTTGCGTATGCTCGCATGGACTACTCAGTTTGTTTATTTTATTAATTTTTTTCATAGTTCCACAGAACTTCTTCCTGTTTTTTCGATTGATCTGTGTTCAGATTTTCAAGGCCTATCCACTGTGCCAACTTATAACTAAATCTGAGGGGGGTGCGATGGGGAGGTTCCCTTGTAAGAAATAACAATTTTAATATGACAAATAGTTTTAAAATTAGTTGATTGTCTATAACGACAATATGAATGAGTATTATTGATTATGAAGTAATAAAGTCAATACTGTCAGTACTTGTACTGCTGTCATTGTTGCCATTAATAGTGATCATAGCAATAATAGTAATAAATATATATTATAAAAGTGTGTGTACAATGTGCGTCCCGCTAAAAATCAGAAACGAGTCCCGGTACGATCAAGGGAATTACATGGTGTGGTCGCCCTCTATCCCCCATCCATGAAGAAGGTTTCTCTTTTTTACGCGAAGGGCTTACTTTTGAAGCTACAAGGGCTGGGAAGCTTCGTCCTTTAGAAATTTCAAGAACATTCCAGAACAATCGAGAGTATTCGAGAACAATCCAGAATGTTCCGGAATGTTACACAATGACCCAGATTTTTCTGAAATGTTGGGGAATTCCAGATCATTGCGGAGATTCCCGAACACTCCGGAACGTTGTGGAATGTTCTGGAACATTGTGGATCATTCGAAGCCTTTTTGGTACGTTCTGGTTCAAGAAATTGTTCAAATGGCTCTGAGCAGTATACGACTTAACTTCTGAAGTCATCAGTCGCCTAGAACTTAGAACTAATTAAACCTAACTAACCTAAGGACATCACACACATCCATGCCCGAGGCAGGATTCGAACCTGCGACCGTAGCGGTCGCTCGGTTCCAGATTGTAGCGCCTTGAACCGCACGGCCACTCCGGCCGGCGGTACGTTCTGGAATTCGACTACTGATTCGTAGGGGTATATAAAGCTAGACCCGTCGTGGGCCCGAATGTCAGTTTGTTATCAGTGACGAAGGCAGGAATCGAAAAAGTAGCGCAGTGAACGAATAAAAACAAACAGTGAAGTGTGAGTAGTCAAAGTGATACAGTGATGAATAAAAATCGAAAATAAAGTGCGTAAAGTGTACTTAGTGTAGTTGTTAGTAAAAAGTTGAGTTGATTTATATTTTAGACAATGCCATAACATAAAAGGGGAGAAGATCTTGCCAGTTCTGAATAAAAACGGTGAAAACAAAAAGAATGGCGAAAAAACGAAACAGACGAAGACAGCGAAGCATTTTTAAGTTCCCAACGAACGGAAATGAACACCGTGAGTAGCAGAGAGATCGAAGAACAAGAAGAATCAAGAATTGCGACACATTCTTATAACAAAAGACTGAAAACTCAAGCCAGCCATGAAAACATCGCCCTACGAGAAGCGCGTACGAGAAAAAGTAAACAGTACAACCTAACAAGTGAAGCATTCCACTATGACCCTACGAAGGAATATAAAGAACACAAACAAGTCTTAATCGGAAAAATTGATAACATCTTCCAATTTTGCAACGCGAAAAAGTGCACTAGTAAAACACCAGGATTCTGTTGCATGAATGGAAAAATTCGATTACTAACTCCCTGAGCGAAGCCGGACACCGAAGCTATAAATAATAGTAATAATAATGATTTTGGCAAATATAAGAAGAATTCATAGATGGCCGGCCGCTGTGGCCGAGCGGTTCTAGGTGCTTCAGTCCGGAACCGCGCTGCTGCTACGGTCGCAGGTTCGAATCCTGCCTGGGGCATGGATGTGTGTGATGACCTTAGGTTTGTTAGGTTTAAGTAGTCCTAAGTCTAGTGGACTGATGACCTCAGATGTTAAGTCCCATAGTTCATAGAGCCATTTGAACCGTTTTTACAGATGTACAAAACAGATTTCTCTGTTATAGCGATTTCTGGAAAAATGAAATTTAAAGAGACTTCACCAGCTACGAATAAACGAGGAAGATCTGAATGGAAAGAAGGATGTACAAGGGTAACGAGTGCGTACACCAACAACGTGTATCATTATTGTTGCTTTAATATAATTTGTCATTAATGGTCTCCTGAAGCTGCAGATGTTATTCAGTTCTGTAGCATACTGCAGAGGTTATTCCACAGTCGGGTTCCTGCTATAGAGAAGGACCTCGAGAAAGTGGCTTAACGATGAAGTGGGACAGAAACGGTTCTGCTTTCATGGAAACATGTGTTTATCTAAGTTGTTCAGAGAAGTACATTAAGATCGAGAAGAGATATGGGGACAGTGCGGATTGACAAGACAGTAAAGAAAACAGAGGGTATAGGAATCTCTGTGCTTGTCTGAACACAGCCAGGATAGCTGTGCATATGCTAGCGAAGTATGATGAAAGAGTTGCACATCACAGTTACAATCAACATGGGCATTCATAACTAGTTCGAGGCACGGTGAACTTCCTGAGAAAGATCTTGTTAGATAACATTGCCATAATTAATAATTGGAAATATTAGTGTTTGTGCTAGTTTCTTTTTCAGGTCAAGAGGAAAAGCTTTTTACGTTTTTGTAGGGCATGGAGAGATACTGATACCTTGTTGCACGTTGTAGTTACGCGCTCAATCCAATTTCGATTTTCATCCGTTATTATTCCTAGATTTTTGCTGAAGGGATGAGGCTGATATTTGTCCCATACTTCGGCCTAATGACGTAGACAGCCCAACCAGCACCACTTGGGTTTTCAATGGGTTGTTAGTGTGAAGCGAGTCAAGGATTCATGTCAGCATTTGGAGACCTAATTATCTAAAAAATAACACAGTATGACCTAATGTTACATTAACGTTGATATCAACTGGACTAAAGATAAAAAGAAACCAGCATGACGATTCTTTTTTTTTTTTGTCACCTTTTTTTTTTTTTTTTTTTTTTGTTCACCTTAACGTATTTCCTTAGCACTCGAACAATTGCTTCGCTTATTTCCTTCACTGCGAATCCACATCGCTGTCTGTAAATTTTGAACAGGTGTAGCAAAATTCACGAATGAATCTCCAGTTGCGTAATAGCGGAATGGAGCTGCTAATTCTTCCGTAAAGTTATTGCTTTCCTGTAAGGCATATGTTGCCTGCTGACTTTTGGTGTAACTAAATTTATAGGTCTTTCAGAGCCTGTTAAAGACATCCTCGCGAATTTTTTATACTGCCCAGTGAACATTTGATTTTCTGGAACATACAGCCGTGGCTAGGTATCTGCTTTCAACGAGTTCGTGGTCCAAATACGTTTCTTTTCTTCTTCTTCTGGAATAAAGAGTAACTCACTAAAACCCAAGGACGAAATTCGACTTTAGTGTCTGACATCTTCACTCCGAATAAATACGAAGCGATGTCGAGCACAGCGCTCGAAATAGCAGAGTTACGCTGCCGCGCCACAAATGAGGTAATACTTGCCGTTAATGCTACGTTACGCATAAACGTAATGGTCAGTCAACACCTTAGGGACCTAGGGGTGTCTTACCCCAACTGTACACATTTCCGTATACCAAGACATATACATAGCAAGATGATGTAAGTTGCTCCAAGCGTAGTCAATTTCTGCTTATACGGGCTCTGTTCAAAAAATTCTGGAACATTCGTAATTTCGCACCAATAATGTGCTGGAATTACTTTTGAATAATATTGTGGGAGTGAACAGTGATCACAAATTTTTACTATCAAAAACAGTCTTGATCACAATTTATTTTTCCGGTGACCGGTTTCGACCACTACTGTGGTCATCATCAGACCAATGAGTAAGAACCTCCTTCTTGTGGTAAATCAGAGGTTCTTGCTCATTGGCCTGAAGATGACCACAGTAGTGGTAGAAACCGGTCACCGGAATAAATAAATTGTGATCAAGACAGTTTTTGATAGTAAATAAATGTGCTGGAAGTTTCACTGTTGTATGTCTGTTAGCTATTGTTCAGAGATATATTGAGCAGAATGTTGTGTCGCACAGTTTGCGAAGTTCGAGATGGCAGAGTTAGAGGAGCAACGCATCTGCATTAAATTTTGTGTGAAACTCTAGAAAATCTTTACAGACACACACCAAATGATCCAGGAACCTTACGGTTATGAGTGCTTAAGCCGTACTTGGTGTTACGAATGGATCACATAGTTTAAAAATTTCATGACGGAAGTCAAAGATTTATTTATTTATCGTATGACGTGTACATAGATTTACATTTATATACAATATTTTCAGGACTAAAATGTACAATCACAAGTTCGTACAGTTTTACAGCTCTATGTCTAGTTCTTCAATCCACTTGACTGCTTCATCCGATGTACGGTGAATGTCCATTAAAGTTCCTCTGAAAGTACGATGAGGGCAGTCAGCAACAATGTGATGAATCGTCTGTGAGGGGGCACCACAGTCACAATTTGCAGAGCCAACCCATCCCCATTTGTGCAGTAGATAGCCACATCTGCCTTGTCCAGTTCGAATGCGGTTAATGATCCTCCACTGACGCCTTGGAAGATCAAATCCTTACGTCTGCTTGGAAGGGTCCTCGACTAGATGTTTATTGGCTACTGAAGACTGTTCCCACTGGAGTTTCCATGAACTGTTAATGTTGAAAGCAGATCCTTCAAGGTCGAGTGCTGTGCGCCATGGTGGTTTCCTCGATTTCAAGCGTTGGTGTGTTCCTTGTACAATATCTTGATGGATGGGGAGCTGGGGGTTCTGCTGAATGTTTTTCCACGTCTTTAGGAGAGCTTCTGATCTTCTTAGGGCTGGAGGTGGGATATTGCTTAGAACAGGCAGCCTCAGCGTGTTTGTGCTCCGAATACATCCTGTGATTAATCGCATTGCCTGATTGAGTTGCACGTCTATCTTCTTAGTGTGAACACTGTTGATCCAGGTTGGGCAGCAATATTCAGCAACAGAATATGACAGAGCTAATGCTGTAGATCTCAGGACGTTAGTATTGGCTCCCCATGATGTACCAACAAGCTTCTGAAGAATATTATTTCTAGTTTTAACTTTAGCAGCCACATTTGATAAATGCTGCTTGAAAGACAGAGTTCTATCTAGTGTTAATCCCAGGTACTTTGGTGTACTACAGTATGGCAACACTTGGTCTCTGAATACAACTTCTGGTTTGTAAATTGACTGTCTGTTACGTAGGTGGAATGCAGATATAACTGTTTTCTGAGGATTTAGGTGGAGGCACCATTTCTTGAAATATTTGTCTAAGGCTTCCAGATCAGTGGATAAAATAGTTTCAGCATCAGCAAAGTTGGAGCACTGAGTCACCAGACAAATATCATCAGCATATATGAATTTCCTTGAAGATGTTTCTGGTAAGTCGTGTATATACAAATTGAAAAGGAGGGGAGCCAGAACAGACCCTTGAGGTAAGCCGTCATTTAGTTTAAACATTCTGCTCCTATCATTATCTGAGTAGATCTGAAAGTACCTATTGCTTAGCATATTGTTGAGTAAGGCCGTGAGTTTACGACATGGGATAACACTCACAAATTTTAAAAGGAGTCCTTCTCGCCAAACAGTGTCATAGGTAGCAGATAGATCCAAAAAGGCAGCCACACTTACTGATTTCTTCTCATACCCATTTTCAATGTGCGTAGTGAGAGATAGTACCTGATCGTTACAACTTCTCCCAGGTCTAAATCCTGCTTGCTCGATAGGAATATGATGGTTGATTGTTTCACAGATTCTGTTGTAGATCAGACGCTCAAGGAGTTTATAAGTGATACTTAAGAGTGCTATTGGACGATAGTTTTCCACTTTTGTGGGATCTTTATTTGGTTTCAGTATGGCTAATATTTTTGATTTCTTCATCAGATGTGGGATGTTTCCAGTTTGCAGGATGTTTGAAAGGAAGTTGGTCAACCATTTTACTGTAGCTGGTCCACAGTGAGCCAGGAATTCTGGGTATATTCCATCATATCCAGCTGCTTTTCCAAGTTTCATACTTTTGATTGCAGCTTTAGTTTCCTCTTCTTGAAATGGAGTAGAGAATTCGGAAGACTGTAGGGCTGCTCTTTTCTTGGTGTTCAACTGTAGTTTGATATCCCTTTTGACTTGCTTGTCCTTTATATTCTTTGTAACTGACACAAGGTGTTTAGCATAGTCATTCAAATTGATGGCATTTTTTGATCTTTTTGTTGTAGGGTTTGATGAGTCTAATTTCCTGATGATAGACCAGGCTTTTCTGCTAGAATGGGTGTAATCTAGGGACCCCACTGTTTCATGCCAGATCTTTCTTCGATTATCATCCAGGGACTGGAGGAGGCTTGTTGCATTGTCAGAGTTAGGATGGTCTTCATATTCTTTTAGTAACTCCTCACTCTCGGAACTCCAACCAGGGATATACTCTTTACGGTACCCTCTAGGAATGCATCGTCTGGCTGCACCTTTGATAACCCCAACAAATCTGCTGTAGTTGTTGTACGTTGGTTTGATCCATCTGATATTGGAATCTGTTTGCTTTGCAAATTCAGTCCAGTTGGCTTTCTTGAAGTTCCACCTCGGTTTAGGATGTGATCGTACAACAGGTATAGACATCCCCACCTCCAATATAACAGGTCTGTGTTGACTATGTGGGAATTCCTTGAGCACAGTTCGTCGTACTTGATTTAGGGAATTATGAGACTGAGTTGTGAAGCACAGATCTGGGGTATAGCCTTGGGACCAGCGAGCTGAGTGGAAGGTAGGCAGATCTTTAGCATCGTAAATTAAATTCAGGTTTTCAGTTTCCATCCAGTCCTCAAGCGCTTCACCGTTGAGGTCATTCTCCATATATCCCCACAGGTGATGATGACTGTTGAAATCACCGAGGTATATAGTTGGATGTTGCAGAGACGGTAGAACGGGATTAGGCCAATTAGTCCCTGGGGGTTTGTACACGTTAACTATCGTTAGGTTTTCAATTTTAACAGCAGTTGTAAAAATGTCATTTTCAGAATTTTATGACAGCAGCTGATAGTTTGTTATGTGATTCTTGACGTAAGTTGCAAGGCCATAATTTTGATGGTAATTAGAGGCTATCAGTTTAAAGCCCGGTATTTTCCCCCTACTCTGTAGCTGTGGTTCATCAGCTGTGTGCGTTTCTTGAAGTGCGATGATATCAACTGCATATTTCTGTGTGAGCCTGGAAAGATACTCACATTTTGCTCGACTTATCCCTTCGATATTCAGTTGACAGATGCGCAGAGATGGTCCAATTCTACGAGCTTGTGGGTCCTGAATAGGACCGCACATGTCCTTCTTCATTCTTTGACCGAGAGGTCTTTTCAGACAGTTCGGTCTCATCTTATCGTTGTTGCTTTCTTAGCACCACCCAGGGGTCACGTGTAGGGTATTTAAAGGTTATACCTACGGACGTGAAGCAACGCAGACCCCCAGTCAAAGATTATAAAGGCACATTTGCATGCCGTGCGTGAGTTTCCTCGTAAACGCGAAATATTAATTAAATAATTAATTTCTGACAAATAAATAAAGCCTATGGCACAGAACTGCAGCGCTATGCCGCTGATAAAACAAAATACAATTACGACACTCCTATGTTTCATTAAGAAGAAGGAGATCTTGTACAATAGCTGGTGCGGGAAGTACGTATATTTTATTAACTGTCACACCGCCATCTTTGATGTTATATAAGAACACTGCGAGTTGCAATCTCACTAGGCACTCGACTCTGTAAAGATTCTATATTTATGAAAGTAAGTTGAATTATTTAACTGTAGGCTTATTCGTTGAATATATCTGATTTAACTAACTGTGTAAACTTTTTTATGTTTAGTAGACAGTCATCTCTGTACGACGTATTGACATGGCTGGCAAATTATTCTAATATTGAGATTATGAGTCCGCACCTAGCGCAGCAGTCTTTGGAGACGATTTAAATACGAAGTCCAATTATTTGAGTTACATTTCACGGTCAGCTACGAATAACATTGCATTTACGAAAAAGCCATTGTCAAGCGTCTGATACCAAATAATTATTTAAGCGTCCACGTTCTAGACAAGCAAATATTAATTACAGCCCATCACTATCATACATATACAATAATTAATATTTTATTTATTTATTTATTTATTTTATAAGATGACCATCGTTCAGGGCGGCCTTCGACATCTACCGACGACTCTCTTGTCACGAACGTGAACGGAATTGTGCGTGCCAGTCGGAGATTGACTGTCCGAGACATTGCAGAAGAATGTAACATTTCAATTGGATCATGTCATGAAATCCTGACACAGCATCTCAGAATGCATCGTGTTGTCGCCAAGTTCGTCCCACGGCTCATGAGTCAAGACCAGAAAGAAAAAAAATAGTTCACATGGCTCTGAGCACTATGGGACTTAATATCTGAGGTCATCAGTCCTCTAGAACTACATAAACCTAACTAACCTAAGGACATCACACACATCCATGCCCGAGGCAGGATTCGAACCTGCGACCGTAGCGGTCGCGCGGTTCCAGACTGAAGCGCCCAGGACCGCTCGGCCACACCACCCGGCAGACCAGAAAGACCTTCGTCTCTCAATCTGTGAAGAGCTTTTGGATCGCACAAATGAGAACGAGATGTTCCTTAAGAGAACGATAGTTGGTGATGAGACGTGGGTGTAGTTATGATGTTGAGACCAAGTTTCGAACCGCGCGAGGTGGCGCAATGGTTAGACACTGGACTCGCATTCGGGAGGACGACGGTTCAATACCGCGTCCGGCCATCCTGATTTAGGTTTTCCGTGATTTCCCTAAATCATTCCAGGCAAATGCCGGGATGGTTCCTCTGAAAGGACACGGCCGACTTCCTTCCCTAATCCGATGAGACCGATGACCACGCTGTCTGGTCTCCTTCCCCAAACAACCAACCAACCAACCAAGTTTCGATCTTCACAATGGGTCGGGAAAGATTCTCTAAGATAAAAACAGCTTGTCGGGTCAGGTCACAAGTCAAAACCATGATGATAGTTTTCTTTGACTTTGAAGGATTGGTTCATAATGAGTTCGTGCCACAAGGATTAATTGTTAATTGATGGCACTATCGGGACGTGTTGCGCACCTACATCTACATCTACATCCATACTCCGCAAGCCACCTGACGGTGTGTGGCGGAGGGTACCTTGAATACCTCTATCGGTTCTCCCTTCTACTCCAGTCTCGTATTGTTCGTGGAAAGAAGGACTGTCGGTATGCATCTGTGTGGGCTCTAATCTCTCTGATTTTATCCTCATGCTCTCTTCGCGAGATATACGTAGGAGGGAGCAATATATTGCTTGACTCCTCGGTGAAGGTATGTTCTCGAAACTTCAACAAAACCACGTACCGAGCTACTGAGCGTTTCTCCTGCAGTCTTCCACTAGAGTTTGTCTATCATCTCCGTAACGCTTTCGCGATTACTAAATGATCCTGTAACGAAGCGCGCTGCTCTCCGTTGGATCTTCTCTATCTCTTCTATCAACCCTATCTGGTACGGATCCCACACTGCTGAGCAGTATTCAAGCAGTGGGCGAACAAGTGTACTGTAACCTACTTCCTTTGTTTTTGGATTGCATTTCCTTAGGATTCTTCCAATGAATCTCAGTCTGGCATCTGCTTTACCGGCGATTAACTTTATATGATCATTCCATTTTAAATCACTCCTAATGCGTACTCCCAGATAATTTATGGAATTAACTGCTTCCAGTTGCTGACCTGCTATATTGTAGCTAAATGATAAGGGATCTTTCTTTCTATGTATTCGCAGCACATTACACTTGTCTCCATTGAGATTCAATTGCCATTCCCTGCACCATGCGTCCATTCGCTGCAGATCCTCCTGCATTTCAGTACAATTTTCCATTGTTACAACCTCTCGATATACACCACGTTATCCGCAAAAAGCCTCAGTGAACTTCCGATGTCATCCACAAGGTCATTTATGTATATTGTGAATACCAACGGTCCTACGACACTCCCCTGCGGCACACCTGAAATCACTCTTACTTCGGAAGACTTCTCTCCATTGAGAATGACATGCTGTGTTCTGTTATCTAGGAACTCTTCAATCCAATCACACAATTGGTCTGATAGTCCATATACTCTTACTTTGTTCATTAAACGACTGTGGGGAACTGTATCGAACGCCTTGCGGAAGTCAAGAAACACGGCATCTACCTGTGAACCCGTGTCTATGGTCCTCTGAGTTTCGTGGACGAATAGCGCGAGCTGGCTTTCACATGTTCGTCTTTTTCGAAACCCATGCTGATTCCTACAGAGTAGATTTCTAGTCTCCAGAAAAGTCATTATACTCGAAAATGTGAGAAGGAAACGGCCTGAAATGTGGTGAGACAATTCATGGCACCGGTATCACATTCATCCGTGTTGGTGCGTCACTGTTGCACAAAAAACGAAATCACTGTGCTGCCTCATCCTCCGTGCTGGCCTCTGCAGACTTTTTTATATTCAAAGTTGAAAACCCCCTTGAAAGGTCGAAGATTTACAAGGATAGACGAGATAAAAGAAAATTCGCAGACGGTGCTAGCGCGATCCAGCAAGAGGTATGCCAATACTGCCTCCGGAAATGGAAACGGTGTTGGGAATGGTGTACCAATTATGGAGGAGAGTATTTCTAAGGATACCGTGCACAATAAGTAAAAGGCAAGAGTAGAAAAATGTTGTGAATGAGGTTCCGGAATTTTCTGGACAGACCTCGTATGTCAACAGCTTTCCAACTCCTCTCCTCTCCCTAAATCGCTTCAGCAAATGCCGGGATACTTCCTTTGAAAGGGCATGGCCGACATCTTTCCCCATCCTTTCCTAATCCGATTTCCAACCTTTCAGATACATTATCTGATCAAAAGTATCCAGACACCGATTGGTGTACATTAAGAAGCGGTGTGTCAACCTTTCGCATTTATGACGGCTTGACCTCTGTTGGAAACTCTTCCAGTAAGTTGTTTGAACGTCTCTGGTGGAAAAAAAAATGGTTCAAATGGCTCTGGGCACTATGCGACTTAACTTCTGAGGTCATCAGTCGCCTAGATCTTAGAACTAATTAAGCCTAACTAACCTAAGGACATAACACACATCCATGCCCGAGGCAGGATTCGAACCTGCGACCGTAGCGGTCGCTCGGCTCCAGACTGCAGCACCTAGAACCGCGAGTCCACTCCGGCCGGCCAGAATCTGGTGAAACTTCAGCCCATTCTTTCTCTAGAGCCGATAACAGAGAAGGTAGTAATGTTGAATCATGGGGACTGGAGCGAAGTCAACAGTCTAACTCATCCCAAAGGTATCCATTGGGTTCAGGTCGGGACTCTGGGCAGTTAAGTCCATTTCAGAAATGTTAGTATGCACAGATCAATGCTTCACAGATGCTACTCTACGACAGGGGGCATTCTCATGTTGATACAAAGAGTCACCATCTGCGAACCGCTCCTCTGCTGTACACAGTACACAGTGCAGTAAAGCATGCTCTTATCCTTCCACATTCAGCGATTTCTTACTTGCCATAGTGGGATCAGACTCTAACCTTGGAAAAAATCCCCATACCTTAACACTGCCTCATCCACACTTCACTGTTAGCGCTACACATGATGGCAGGTAACGTTCTCAAGCCATCCACCAAACCCAATTCCTTCCATCGGATTGCCGCATGGTACAGCGTGATTTATCATTCAAAATCATTCAATTCCAATCATCTGCTGCCAAGTGGCGCAGCTCTTCACACAACCTCAAGCGTCACTTTGCATTCACTACCTAAATGTTTGTCCTATGAGCTGCTGTTCTACTACTGCATCCTATTCTTTTTAGCCCGCTACACACAGACAATTTATTAATTTATTTATTGTGTCCAGAGCACCATAGATTAGTGTCTAGTATAAGTCAACTGTAATAAAACTTAAAGTCTGAATAAGTTTTGCCTAATAATGAGCTACCAAGTTGCCGTATTATTAGCTAGTTGTAAATCTAGCGGGGTACAGTTTGTGCTAGTCTGAGCATGTCAGCAGGTGGCTGTTTGTGTCCACACTCCCACAGTCAAATAGTGGTTCCACATCGAAAAAGCCCCCTCGAACAAGGTTATATTCGCTATTTGAGACCTGTTGAGATCTCCAAGGTTGTAAAGAATTTGTTACTTCCAGACGCTATTTCTTCCTTCAGCTGCAGGATAGGATTTGGTGTTGCCTCCTTCCATAGCTCAGTGGCCGAGCAGTTCTAGGCGCTTCAGTCTGGAACCGCGCGACCGCTACGGTCGCAGGTTCGAATCCTCCCTCGGGCATGGATGTGTGTGCTGTCCTTAAGTTAGTTAGGTTTAAGTAGTTCTAAGTTCTAGGGGACTGATGACCTCAGATGTTAAGTCCCATAGTGCTCAGAGTCATTTGAACCATCCATAGCTCAAGTCTAAGCTTTTCGACAGTGACGCTGATCAGCTCTGACGTTCGAAGGAAGCTCTTTCTGGAGCGAAGCCTCCTGGGTTGTTGTTGGTGCCCGTATAGAGGGTGACGATTATTTGTCATCTGTTTCTTCTTCTCCACCTTGGCAACTACTTGCCGCCATATGTTGGGGGGAGCTATACCTGTGAGAGGATAGGTCTTCTCTGTCGGCGTGGCCCTCAAACTCCCTGAAATGATGCGGGATGACTCATTCGCTGCTACATCAATGTCCTTCACGTGGGACAAGTTCTTCTACACAGGAGTGGCATATTCAACTGCCTGCAAACTGAGTTTAGCAGCTGTTGTTCAAAGCAATTTTGAGTGACCGAGCGAGGTGGTCCAGTGGTTAGCACACTGGATTCGCATTCGGGAGGACGACGGTTCAATCCCGCGTCCGGGCGATCCTCATCTAGGTTTTCCGTGATTTCCCTAAATCACTCCAGGCAAGTACCGGGATGGTTCCTCTGCAAGGGCACGGCCGACTTCGGTCCACAACCTTCCCTAATCCAATGAGACCAATGACCTCGCTGTTTGGTCTGCTCCCCCAAACAACCCAACCCAACCCCAACTTTTGAGTCAATACCCCAGTTGGTCAGTTGGTCAGTTGAAGAATGATGATATTCCTAGCACTGACCTTTTGCTTAGCGTCCAAACAGCACTTTTTAAATTCTGTCCAACTTCACAATTAAGTAATTGGGAGTGTAGCAGTGGTCTAGCTCTCGCCCTTTCCAGCTCACGTAGAGCTTTCTTTTGGGTTTCTTAATCCTCAGGTCGAAACTACAAACTTGAATCTTTTCTGCGTATGGTTTCAAGTGGTTTTGGTGACAGTAATCCCCAAGTATCTCTAGGCTGATAATTAATTTCTCCTCCATTTCCTCGAAGGTGCTCCCCTGGTAAGCCACGGCTGTGTCATGAGTATATACTGGGTGATCAAAAAGTCAGTATAAATTTGAAAACTTAATAAACCACGGAATAATGTAGATAGGAAGGTAAAAATTGACACACATGCTTGGAATGACATAGGGTTTTATTAGAACCAAAATGCAGGATGCCGCTCCACCCCATATTTCTAGACGGGTGAACGATCTCTTGCGCGTGTCGTTTGGTGATGATCGTGTGCTCAGCCGCCACTTTTGTCATGCTTGGCCTCCCAGGTCCCCAGACCTCAGTCCGTGCGATTATTAGCTTTGGGGTTACCTGAAGTCGCAAGTGTATCGTGATCGACCGACATCTCTAGGGATGCTGAAAGACAACATCCGACGCCAATGCCTCACCATGACTCCGGACATGTTTTACAGTGCTGTTCACAACATTATTCCTCGACTACAGCTA
The DNA here is from genome assembly GCF_023864275.1 of Schistocerca cancellata. Lineage (NCBI taxonomy): Eukaryota > Metazoa > Arthropoda > Insecta > Orthoptera > Acrididae > Schistocerca > Schistocerca cancellata. The sequence goes on from NC_064635.1 coordinate 130,487,639, forward strand.
TTGTTGAGGAATGATGGTGGACATATTGAGCGTTTCCTGTAAAGAACATCATCTTTGCTTTCAGAATGAGATTTTCACTCTGCAGCAGAGTGTGCGCTGATATGAAACTTCCTGGCAGATTAAAACTGTGTGCCCGACCGAGACTCGAACTCGGGACCTTTGCCTTTAGCGGGCAAGTGCTCTACCAACTGAGCTACCGAAGCACGACTCACGCCCGGTACTCACAGCTTTACTTCTGCCAGTACCTCGTCTCCTACCTTCCAAACTTTACAGAAGCTCTCCTGCGAACCATGCAGAACTAGCACTCCTGAAAGAAAGGATATTGCGGAGACATGGCTTAGCCACAACCTGGGGGATGTTTCCAGAATGAGATTTTCACTCTGCAGCGGAGTGTGCGCTGATATGAAACTTCCTGGCAGATTAAAACTGTGTGCCCGACCGAGACTCGAACTCGGGATCTTTGCCTTTCGCGGGCAAGTGCTCTACCAACTGAGCTACCGAAGCTCGACTCACGCCCGGTACTCACAGCTTTACTTCTGCCAGTACCTCGTCTTGGAGTTTGGAAGGTAGGAGACGAGGTACTGGCAGAAGTAAAGCTGTGAGTACCGGCCGTGAGTCGTGCTTCGGTAGCTCAGTTGGTAGAGCACTTGCCCGCGAAAGGCAAAGGTCCCGAGTTCGAGTCTCGGTCGGGCACACAGTTTTAATCTGCCAGGAAGTTTCATCATCTTTGCTTTGTCTTAATTTGTTACGCTAATTATTGTTATTCTGATCAGATGAAGCGCCATCTGTCGGACATTTTTTTGAACTTTTGTATTTTTTTGGTTCTAATAAAACTCCATGTCATTCCAAGAATGTGTGTCAATTTGTACCTCTCTATCCGTGATTTATTCAGTTTTCAAATTTATACTGACTTTTTGATCACCCGGTACGAGATGCATTGGCCAGTCGTTGGTGTGTATACTGAACAGCAACAGAGCTAATACACTTCGGTGAGCGAGACAATTTCTTTTTTTTTTTTTTTTTGTTTCCCCACCCATTACTTTTTCCTGCATGGTAACGTCGAAGCGCCTATTCTGTACTATACAGTGCACAAATCTTGAAAATCCAAAATCGTTAGCCCCGGGTAAACCCTATTGCAGTCTACTGTGGTTAATAGTGTCATAGGCTGTGCTCACATCAGTGAAAACCACACAAGTCACATGCTTTCTTTCACATCTCTCTTAAAATGCATTGTGTTAAATTAAAAATTGGTCCAGTGCAGTGTGCTAGCGGATTTCTGGTAGCACTTTGGAACTCGCGAGCGATTCTTCCACTGATTTCATGCTATTTTTTGACTAACACACTTCGCAATGTACGATGATCTCCGTCTGTCAGTATCTGAGGTCTGTGTGGTCCTGGTTTAGCTGCGGTTGTTGCTTCGCGTTTCCACTTCACTATCACATCATCAACACTCGAATTAGGTAGCTGTAGAAAGGTTGAAATATCCCTGGTGGATTTGTTACTCCACTAATCCAAATTCAGCATGTCAGCTCTGCTGACCGACCCACTGTGCTGTTACTGCTTCTCAAATTCTTTTATACTGATGTGTTTGGCTGTCGAGACATCTAGTGCTCAGTTACGTATTACATAGCGCTGTCCAGAAACTTTTGATCAGGTAGTGTACATGAATATAAGAAGTACTAACCCATGCAGTGGTCGTCTGCTGGTACCGAGTCTCATGTCCAACGAGTTTGGTTGAAATTGCTTCCGCGTTCGAGGCACTCCGTAGTCAGGCCATAAGTGGTCCGTCGGCGCCATTCGACCGCCGTGTCATCCTCAGCTCAGGATGTGGATAGGAGGGGTGTGTGGTCGGCACATCACTCTCCCGGTCGTTACGACGGTTTTCTTTGACCGGAGCCGCTGCTATTCGGTCGAGTAGCTCCTCAATTGACATCACAAAAGTGAGTGCATCCCGAAAAATGGCAACAGCGCATGGCGGCCCGGATGGTCACCCATCCTAGTGCCGGCCACGCCCGACAGTGCTTATCTTTGGTGATCTGACGGAAACCAGTGTATCCACTGCGGTAAAACCGTTGCCTTCCCGCGTTCGAGGACTATGCTCGTAAGATGCGTGATGGAGCACCAATACATTTTGCAACTGATGTAATCCAACATCCAATTTGATGTAAGACCGATATGTTGAACATGGCCTGTGTCCTGCCCTCCAAGATCACTGACATCAATCCTCAGAATTTTTCTGGTTGGAGTCACCTCAGAAATGAAATAGGAGGGTGTGAAGGGGTACCTAAAAAAAAAGGGAATAACATTGGCGTGGCTTGCGTAGTACGCATTTCTGCCTCTAGGTGCCTACAGCGCAACTCACTGCCAGTTCAGTTCCGCCCGTGTTGTGGACCTGGCTTGTTCTGTTCACCTGCACTGATTGTTTTTGCGAGCGCTGTTTTGTTCTTGTTTCGTTTTTTTATGATGACAAGTTTAGATGAAAACATGCAGCTTTGAAATTTTTTCTAGTCGGTAAAAATGCTGCTGAAGCTGTTTTAATGTTGAACACAGTTTACCAAGATGACGCTATAGGAAAATCTCAAGTGTACTAGTGTTTTGCTCAAATTAAAACTGGCGATATCTCGATTGATGACAAACTTCGTTTTGGACGTCCATCAACTGCCCGAATCGACGAAAATATTTTTAAAAAATCGATACCTTGTGCTCACAGACCGTCGAAAGACAATTAATCAACTGTGAGGGATTAGTGGGTTATTTTGGAACCCGGTTCAGCGAATTTCAACAGAAGATTTGAGAATGAAGATAGTTGCTACCAAGTTTTGTTCTTTGGGTTCTGACTGGCAATCAAAAGGAACGTCGAGTTGAAACATGTCATGCTTTGAAACAACAGCTTGAAACTGATCCAGATTTTATGTCAACGGTCATTACTGGTGATGTGTCATAGTGCTATGGTTACGACCCAGAAACAAAGAAACAGTCAAGCCAATGGAAGACGTCATAGTCACCCCATCAAAAAAATGTCGTCAAGTCAAATCAAACATCAAAACAATGCTGATTTGCTTTTTTGAGTCAAGGGCGTAGTTCATTCAGAGTTTGCTCCCCCACGTCAGACCGTCAATGAAGCCTTTATTTCGAAGTTTTAAGAAGATTGCACAACAGTGTTCGTCAGAAAACACCCGATTTGTGGGAGACAGGAGACTGGTTCTTCCACCACGACAACGCAACTGCACACACAGCCATCTCTGTTGGACAGTTTTTGGCTGGTAATGGCATGGTCCCGCTGCCGCATGCACCTTACTCGCCTGACTTGGCTCCGTGGGACTGTTTCTTATTTCCATGCATATGAAACAGCTGATGAAAAAACGAGGGAGGAGTTGCCAGCCTTTTCTAAAGATGAATAAAAAAAAATATTTCGAACAGTGGAAGCACCGGTGGGACAAATGTATTAGCTGTAATGGAGAGTATTTTGAAGGGGATAAGATTGTTTTGAAAACAGTTTGAAAATATGTAGCTTTTAAAAAATAATTCCGGTGTTTTTTGGGTACCCCCTCGTATACAACAGTCCTGTTGATGCACTGGAACAACGAAAAACCAACTGTACAGTTGTAAGTAGGCTGTTTAGGTTTTTATGTTGGTAACGACACGTAGCGCTCTATATGAAAATCACTGACTGTGCTGTGTGAAGGCTGTGGTTGGTTTGCATTGTTGGAGTGTATGCTATTGTAGTGTTGGGCAGTTAGCTGTTAACAGCGCGTAGGGTTGCGTAGTTGGGGGCGGCCGCCAGCAGTGGTGGATGTGGGGAGAGAGATGGCAGAGTTTTGAGAGCGGATGATCTGGACGTGTGTCCATCAGAGACAGTAAATTTGTAAGACTGGATGTCATGAACTGATATATATATTATGACTTTTGAACACTGTTAAGGTAAATACAATGTTTGTTCTCTATCAAAATCTTTCATTTGCTAAGTATGCCTATTAGTAGTTAGTGCTTTCAGTAGTTTGAATCTTTTATTTAGCTGGCTGTAGTGGCGCTCGCTGTATTGCAGTAATTGGAGTAACGAAGATTTTTGTGAGGTAAGTGATTTGTGAAAGGTATAGGTTAATGTTAGTCAGGGCCATTCTTTTGTAGGGATTATTGAAAGTCAGATTGCGTTGCGCTAAAAATATTGTGTGTCAGTGTTGTGTTTATCAGAATAGATAAAGAGAGAAATGTGTGAGTACGTTCAGTTCTGCTCAGCTGTTTGAAAATCAAATAATGTAAGAGGTTTATCAGTACAGTAATTCATTAAGTTTTCTAAGGGGACGTTTCACAGTATTTCAAGATTTACGAAATGATCCGACGGCGTTTGAAAGAATTCATAATGTACTGCTAAGAAAACTGCAGGACACGTAGAAAACCGCCTTTAACACGTACGTTTCCCTTCTTCTCCTTTCAGTGTTGAACCCTGAGGTTGGTTTGTAGTATAGCGCCATTCCTCTCTTCTGTCTGATTTCTTTTTCATTTCTACGTGTGCGTTACACCCAACGTCATTCATGATCTGTTTTTAGATTAGATTAGATTTACTTTCATTCCAATAGATCCGTAGTGAGGAGGTCCTCCAGGATGTGGAACATGTCAGAAAAACAACAATACATGACAAATATTTACAACTAAAACAAATAAGCTAATGTACCATTCCACAGGTCCCAAGTGGAATGATCGTCATATTTTAATAAACACTAAAAGTCATTTTACAAATACTAATGCACTGAATTTAAAATAAAAAAGATTTTTATTTATTTATAAGGTAATAAACATGTAATACAACTACTGAAATACTTATTTACAATGAACACATTACTGCACTGAAATGGTGCAGAAGTTAGATTATACTTACACACAACCACACACACACACAGACACACAAATTTTCAGTGAACACATTACTGCACTGAAATTGTGCAGAAGTTATGTTGTACTTATATACAAATCAGTTGGTTTTACTAAGAAATTCATCAATGGAGTAGAAGGAGTTGGCCACCAATAAATCCTTTAGGCTTCTCTTAAACTGAATTTCATTGGTTGTTAAGCTTTTTATGGCTACTGGCAAGTTATTGAAAATGTGTGTTCCTGAATAATGCACACCTTTTTGTACAAGACTAAGTGACTTTAAATCCTTGTGAAGATTATTCTTATTTCTAGTATTGATTCCATGAATTGAGCTGTTGGTTTGAAAAAGTGATATATTTTTAATGACAAATTTCATTAAGGAATAAATATATTGGGAAGCTGTAGTTAGTATCCCTAGTTCCTTAAACAGGCTTCTGCAGGATGTTCTTGAGTTCACACCACATATAATTCTTACTGCACGTTTTTGTGCCCGGAAAACTTTAGCTTGGCTTGATGAATTACCCCAAAAAATAATCCCATATGACATTATGGAATGAAAGTAAGCATAGTATGCCAGCTTTTTCATTTTTATATCCCCTATGTCTGACAAAATTCGCATTGCAAACAGAGATTTGTTAAGACGCTTCAGCAGTTCTGTGGTGTGCTACTCCCAGTTGAATTTATTATCAAGCTGTAATCCCAAGAATTTAACACTGTCCACTTCTTCTATCTTCTTGTCATCATATGTTAGACATATACTCTTGGGACACCCCTTACAAGTTCTGAACTGCATGTAGTGTGTTTTTTCAAAGTTTAGTGACAAAGAATTGGCTAGGAACCAGTGATTAATGTCCACAAATATTTTATTGGCTGATCTTTCTAAGACTACACTTGATTTGCTATTTATTGCAATGTTTGTATCATCGGCAAACAAAACAAACTTGGCATCTGGTAATGTTACTGATGAAAGGTCATTGATATACACAAGGAAAAGTAAGGGCCCCAAAATGGAACCTTGTGGGACCCCACATGTAATTAACTCCCAGTTGGATGATGCCTGATAGCTTGATACATGTCTCTTTCCTAATAACACCCTTTGTTTCCTACCAGAGATATAAGATTTGAACCATTTTGCAGCATTTCCTGTTACACTATAATATTCTAGTTTACTTAAAAGGATATTGTGATTTACACAGTCAAATGCCTTTGACAGATCACAAAATATACCAGTTGCCTGCAATTTTTTGTCTAATGAATTAAGTACATTTTCACTGTAAGTGTAGATAGCCTTCTCAATATCAGAACCTTTTAGAAATCCAAACTGTGACTTTGACAGTATGTTATTTGAGATAAGATGGTTATAAAGACGACTGTACAATACTTTTTCGAAAATTTTTGAGAATGCTGGCAACAGTGAAATTGGACGAAAATTTGATGCTATTTCTTTATCTCCCTTCTTAAACAGTGGCTTAACTTCAGCATATTTCAGCCATTCAGGAAATATTCCACTGATAAACGACTGGTTACACAGATAGCTTAATATGTTACTTAGCTCAGAATCACATTCTTTAATTAACTTTGTTGATATTTCATCATACCCACTAGATGTTTTTGCTTTTAAAGATTTTATGATGGACATTATTTCGGTTGGGGTAGTGAGGGTCAAATTCATATTATGGAAGTTACTTGAAATGTCTGGTCTAAGGTAATCCATAGCAGCATCTACCGAACCTGACAACCCCATCTTTTCAGTAACAGTTATAAAATGTTGCATGTATGATATCCTTGGTGACCCCCGCCGATTCCTTCCCTCAATAGCTCCTTCTGCTATTGCTCCAACGATGTTGTTGTGTCTTAGAATGTGCCCTACAAGTTTGTCTCTTCTTGTTTGGATGTGCCTCCACAGAGATCTGGTTTCCTGTACTCTTCAAAGCACCTCTTCATTTGTTACTTCGTCTCTCCAGCTGATCTTCATCATCCTTCTATAGATCCACATCTCCAGGGCCTCTAGCTGTCTTCTCTCTTCTCTTCCCATTGTCCAAGTTTCACATCCGTATAGGGCCACACTCCAAACGAAAGCTTTCATGATACATTCCCTTATTTTCAGACCGATGTTCTTGCTGGTGAGTAAGTTCCTCCTCCGATTAAATGCTATTTGGGCCTTTTTTTTCTTCTCGCAGTTTCTTTCCGGCTTCTACCTTCCCTCGTGATTTTGCTTCCCAGGTAAGTAAATTCCTCTATCTCTTCCAGCTCCTCTCTTCCAGTTCTCATTCTCAGAGATTCATATTCTAATCCTATACTGCATACCATCACTTTAGTCTTTTTCTTGTTTATTCTCATTCCATACTGATTGCATAGAATCCTTTCCTTTGTTCTGAGGACTTCCATTATCTCCGTGACTATACCAATACCATCTGCATAACGTAGCATGTCTATCTTCTGCCCATTAATTCTGATCCCCACCTCATTAGTTTCTCGAACTTGGTCTATAGCTTCCTCGGTGTATGAATTCAATATAAGAGGAGAGAGAGAACATCCTTGTCTTACCCCTTTTCTAATATTTGCTTCTTTTTCCTGGTGACAGTTCCTAATCACTGCCAACTCATTCTTATATAAACTGAGTATCACACGGATGTCATGGCACTTTATTCAACTTTTCCTCAGCACTCTGAGCATCTCTTCCCATATAACGTTATCAAATGCCTTTTCCCGGCCTACAAAGACAATATACGTTGGTTTATTTTTCTGTAATTGCTTTTCGATAAGGAGTCTCATTGTCAGAATCGCTTCCCTTGTTACCAATCCCTTTCTGAACCAAACTGATCTTCACTCAGCATATCCTCCACCTTCTCTTCTCTTCAGAATTATTTTTATAAGAATTTTTGATGCATGTGATATTAGGCTTAAAGTTCGGCACTGTTCGCATTTTCTAGCTACTGCTTTCTTTGGTATAGGAACAATGATGCATTGCTGGAAGTCTGTCGGTATCTCTCCTGTGTTATAGATGGACCTAATAAGTTTAAGCAGCATCGTTTTCATGCTGTCACTAGCATTCTTTGTTACTTCTGCAGGGATGTCATCAATACCCGTTGCTTTGATGTCCCGTAGTTCCTTTAGAGATTGGTCAAATTCTTCTTGCAGAATGTCATCTCCCTTGTCATCTTCGTCTACTTCCTCTTCTCTTCCTATTACGTCCTCCGAAAGAGGTATTACGCCATACAACTTGAAAGATTAGCGTCAAACCTCCTCGCCTAGGGACGCCAGATGAAAATTGATGTCGTCAAGCCCTGGATGAAAATTGCGCAACGGATAACTGGCGAGGGGAGCTTGAGAGCGCTACCTAGAGAGCGTGTCCTTTCTGTACGATACTAGGCAAGGGGCTGGAGGGCTCACACGCTGATGTGTGGGTCCCTGCATTCTATATCTTCTATTTTTAAATGAATTCCTTTAACTGGACTCCTATGTGATTTTTTTAAGGTACGTTAAAGATTGATGACAATTGATTACATATTTATTTTAAACATTATCACTCGATTTTACAGCGGTTGCAGCAATTGTTCCAGTTTACAGATATTACAATTTTACAACTTACAGTTTGGGTACATTATGTACTAATCTGCACGCACATTTCTACGGGCAAGACGGAATTGCGTTGGCCAAATGTATACCACCAAAGTCTCCCGATATTTTACATGGGACATCCACTATGTGAGGAGGATAATGGGCAAACTGGGAATCAGATACATTAACACAGGGGGTCAAATTTCCGGAATTAAACGAGAACATTCATTTCCTTACACAATCCAAAGCTGGAAATAAAAGAATTAGTACAAATATTCAAATACCTCTCTCCCATGCGTGAACATTGAGACAGAAAGCACTGAGGCCACGTCTGGTCACTTACCCGTCTTCTGTAACTCACCCAGAATATGGCGGGCACCCGGAGGTCTTCCCGAGCCCCGGTGGAGGGGGTGGTCAAACCACTTGGCCGTGACCAACCTCTCCACCCCAAATCTTGTGACACTGGAAAGTCTTTGACTTTTACCTGCCTGTGCTGTCTCTCTGATCCCCTACCCAGGAGTGAGGTTGGCACTACTATACTACAGAACTACTTCCCAACTAAGATTTGGCCACGCTTTACGGAAAGGTGTGTGGAGGATTAGGAAAGTTCATGTACAGATTCACATCCACATACAAGAAATGCATAATACACGACACATATAAATACGTATTATGAAGCTTGACACATTTATTTCCACCCATCCACATGGGTTCTGTTGCACCCGTGGCCGGCCGCGACGTGCAATAAAATTGGCGGCGGAGCCGCCTCGCCGCCTCTGTTTGTATTTCCTGGAGCGAGCGAGCAGCAAAACCTGTCGCTTATGGAGCGGAAACTATTCTATATATTCTTTCCATCTCTTCATCATGTCTTCACTAAACAGCATTTTCCCCTCTTTATTTTCTGTTGTGCCTGAGAGTGTTATTTTACGTTGGTTAAAAAATTTATTTGCTGTTCTATAGGCTAAATCAGTAAGCAATAAACTGTAACATGTAACATCATGGAGCAGGACTGTAATCCTTGTTAAAGTAGGTCACACAATTTGGAGTATCATACCCGCAAGCGATCGGGGTCCTTCTTATTTGGTGCCGAGTGCCTAGGTTGCAGATTTCTGGATCTGCGATATGAGGCAGGTAATTGTAGGGTTCCCCCTGATATATCAGGGGTACACTACACAACGGAAGCAGCCACTTGGGTAGCAGAGTACTTATGGACCTTTTTTTTTTTGGCTAAGTCCTCTGATGAACGCTTGCCAGTCGACAGGCTGAGAGCGAAATAAGACCGCGTACAATGTAAACACACTTAAACTCTCAAAATTTTAACAGTAAATTGTCGAAGTGTTCATAACAAAATTCCTGACCTTACTACCCTCCGGCCGCGCGGAGTGGCCGCGCAGTTTGAGGCGCCATATCACGGACTGCGCTGTCGCTCCCGCCGGAGGTTCGAGTCCTCCCTCGGGCACGGGTGTGTCTGTTGTTCTTAGCATAAGTTATTTTAAGTTTGTTTAAGTAGTGTGTTAGTCTAGGGACCGATGACCTCAGCAGTTTGGTCCCTTAGGAATTCACACACATTTGAACTACCCTCCAAAAAAGTTGTTACGCTCCAGAGTGCCTTGTTCGCTGCCCATGTCGCTCTTGTGTATCCGGATCAGTTGTATTGCTGCCTGGTTTTCGTTGGCCGGTATCGTCTTATCAACAACCTTCTGCACTTGCATCTGCACGTACATGAATACTATGCAAATCACACTTACGTGCCTGGCAAAGGGTTCATCGAACCACCTTACAATAATTCTATATTATTCCACTCTCGAACAGCGTGTGGAAGAAACGAACACCTATATCTTTCCGTGGGCAACGGCCTTGCCGCAGTGGATACACTGGTTCCCGTTAGATCACCGAAGTTGTCCTGTTGGGTGTAGCTGGCATTTGGATGGGTGACCATCCGGGCCGCCATGCGCTGTTGCCAATTTTCGGGGTTCACTCAGCCTCATAATGCCAACCGAGGAGCTACTCGACCGAAGAGTAGCGGCTCTGGTCAAATAAAACCATCATAATGACGGGAGAGCAGTGTGCTAACCACACGCCCCTTCTATCTACATCCTCACTGAGGATGACACGGCGGTCGGATGGTCCCGATGGGCCACTTGTGGCCTGACAAAGGAGTGCTGTATCCTTTCATGTGACGTCTGGTTTCCCTTACTTAATCTGATGATCGTTTCTCCCTATGTAGCTCGGCGTCAACAAAATATATTCCCATTCAGAGGAGAAAGTTGATTGAAATTTCGTGAGAAAATACCGCCGCAACGAAAAACGCCTTTGTTTTAATAGAGTCCATCCCAAATCTCGTATCATGTCTGTGACACTCCCTCCGCTATTTCTCCATAGTAAAAAACGTGATGCTCTTCTTTAAACTGTCTCGATGTACTCCGTTAATACTATCCGGTAAGAACCTAGGACCGCGCAGCAGTACTCCAAAAGAGGACGAAAAAGCTTAGTGTAGGCAGTCTCTTTAGTAGATCTGTAACATTTTCTAACTGTTCTGCCAATAAAACGCAGTCTTTGGTTAGCCTTCCCCACATAATTTTCTATGTGTTCTTTCCAATTTAAATTGCTCGTAATTGTAATTCCTGGGTATTTAGTTGAATTTACGGCCTTTAGATTATATTGATTTATTCTGTAATCGAAGTTTAATGGATTCCTTTTAGCACTGACGTGGATGATCTACTTTTCATTATTTAGGGTCAATTGCCACTTTTCGCGCCATTCAGGTATCTTTTCTAAGGTGTTTTGCAATTTGTTTTGATATTTCTGAAGAGTTAACTAGACGATAAACGACAGCATCATCTGCAAACAAGCTAAGACGGCTGCTCAAATTGTCTCCTAAGTCGTTTATACACTCCTGGAAATGGAAAAAAGAACACATTGACACCGGTGTGTCAGACCCACCATACTTGCTCCGGACACTGTGAGAGGGCTGTAAAAGCAATGATCACACGCACGGCACAGCGGATACACCAGGAACCGCGGTGTTGGCCGTCGAATGGCGCTAGCTGCGCAGCATTTGTGGACCGCCGCCGTCAGTGTCAGCCAGTTTGCCGTGGCATACGGAGCTCCATCGCAGTCTTTAACACTGGTAGCATGCCGCGACAGCGTGGACGTGAACCGTATGTGCAGTTGACGGACTTTGAGCGAGGGCGTATAGTGGGCATGCGGGAGGCCGGGTGGACGTACCGCCGAATTGCTCAACACGTGGGGCGTGAGGTCTCCACAGTACATCGATGTTGTCGCCAGTGGTCGGCGGAAGGTGCACGTGCCCGTCGACCTGGGACCGGACCGCAGCGACGCACGGATGCACGCCAAGACCGTAGGATCCTACGCAGTGCCGTAGGGGACCGCACCGCCACTTCCCAGCAAATTAGGGACACTGTTGCTCCTGGGGTATCGGCGAGGACCATTCGCAACCGTCTCCATGAAGCTGGGCTACGGTCCCGCACACCGTTAGGCCGTCTTCTGCTCACGCCCCAACATCGTGCAGCCCGCCTCCAGTGGTGTCGCGACAGGCGTGAATGGAGGGACGAATGGAGACGTGTCGTCTTCAGCGATGAGAGTCGCTTCTGCCTTGGTGCCAATGATGGTCGTATGCGTGTTTGGCGCCGTGCAGGTGAGCGCCACAATCAGGACTGCATACGTCCGAGGCACACAGGGCCAACACCCGGCATCATGGTGTGGGGAGCGATCTCCTACACTGGCCGTACACCACTGGTGATCGTCGAGGGGACACTGAATAGTGCACGGTACATCCAAACCGTCATCGAACCCATCGTTCTACCATTCCTAGACCGGCAAGGGAACTCGCTGTTCCAACAGGACAATGCACGTCCGCATGTATCCCGTGCCACCCAACGTGCTCTAGAAGGTGTAAGTCAACAACCCTGGCCAGCAAGATCTCCGGATCTGTCCCCCATTGAGCATGTTTGGGACTGGATGAAGCGTCGTCTCACGCGGTTTGCACGTCCAGCACGAACGCTGGTCCAACTGAGGCGCCAGGTGGAAATGGCATGGCAAGCCGTTCCACAGGACTACATCCAGCATCTCTACGATCGTCTCCATGGGAGAATAGCAGCCTGCATTGCTGCGAAAGGTGGATATACACTGTACTAGTGCCGACATTGTGCATGCTCTGTTGCCTGTGTCTATGTGCCTGTGGTTCTGTCAGTGTGATCATGTGATGTATCTGACCCCCGGAATGTGATGTGTCAATAAAGTTTCCCCTTCCTGGAACAATGAATTCACGGTGTTCTTATTTCAATTTCCAGGAGTGTATAAATACGTAACAGCAGAGGGCCTATAACACTACCTTGGGGATCGCAAGAAGTCACTTCTGTTTTACTCGATGACTTTCCGTCAATTACATGAACTGTGACCTCTCTGACAGGACATCACGAGTCCAGTCACATAACTGAGACGATATTCCACAAGCACGCAATTTGATTACAAGCTGTTTGTGAGGTACGGTATCAAAAGCCTTATGGAAATCTAGAAACACGGAATCAGTTTGAAATCGCTTGTCGATAGCACTCAACACTTTGAGTGAGTAAAGAGCTAGCTCTGTTTCACAAGAACGACGTTTCCTAAGTCCGTGATGACTGTGTGTTAGTATTCATTTCTCTTCGAGGTTATTCATAATGTTCAAACACAATATATGTTCCAGAATCCTGCTCCATATCAACGTTAATGATTTGGGCCCGTAATTTTGTGGATTACTCCTACTGCCTTTCTTGGATTCTGGTGTGACCTGTGCAATTTTCCACTCTTTGGGTACGGACCTTTCGTCGAGCGGACTGTTGTATATGATTGTTAAGTATGGAGCTAATGAGTCAGCATACTTTGAAAGAAACCGTATTGGTGTACAGTCTGGACCATGAGACTTGCTTTTATTAAGTGAATAAGTAGCTTCACTACTCCGAGGTTATTCGTTTCTACTTTATGTTGGCCGCTGTTCTTGATGCGAATTCTGGGATATTTACTTCATCTTCTCTGGTGAAGGAATTTTGGAGGGCTGTGTTTAGTAATTCCGCTCTGACAGAACAGTCGTCGGAAGTATTCCCATTGCTATGGCGCTGAGAAGGCATTGATTGTGTCTTGCCGTCTTGCCGCTAGCATATTTTACATGCGACCAGCATCTCTTTGGATTTTCTACTAGGTTTTCGAGACGAAGTTTCGTTGGGGAAACTGTTATAAGCGCCTCGGACTGAAGTCCGTGCTAAATTCCGAGCTTCTATTAAAGATCGCCAATCTTGGGGATTTTGCGTTCGTTTAAATTTGGCTTGCTTTTTTTCGTTGTTTCTGCAACAGTACTCTGAACCGTTTTGTATACCAAGGGGTCAGCTCCGTCGTTTGTTAATTTATTTGGTATAAATATCTCAATTACTGTCGATACTATTTCTTCGATTTCAAGCCACATCTGGTCTACACTAACATTGTTAATTTGGTAGAAGTCGAGATTGTCTCTCAGGAGGGCATCAAGTGAATTTTCGCCTGGTTTTTTGAAAAGATATAGTTTTCGTTCATTTTTGGAGGGTCTGGGGATTACAATATTCGTCCGCAGCTCGTGGTCGTGCGGTAGCGTTCTCGCTTCCCTCGCCCGGGTTCCCGGGTTCTATTCCCGGCGGGGTCAGCGATTTTCTCTGCCTCGTGATGACTGGGTGTTGTGTGATGTCCCTAGGTTAGTTGGGTTTAAGCAGTTCTAAGTTCTAGGGGACTAATGACCATAGATGTTAAGTCCCATAGTGCTCAGAGCCATTTTTGATTACAATATTCAATCTCGCCACGAGAATCCTGTGTTCACTAACCCTATATCCGCTTTGAAGCTTGTTACTAGCTCACGATATTTGTTGCTAAGACGTCAAGTGTGTCTTCACAACCGTTTGCTATTCGCGTGGGCTCATGGAATAACTGCTCGAAATAATTTTCAGAGAATGCGTATAGCACAATTTCGGATGATGTTTTATGCGTACCTCGGATTTAAACAGGTATTTTTGCTTATATATCGAGGGTAAATTTAAGTCACCACCAACTATAACTGTATAAGTCATGTAAGTACGCAGATAAGCATCTGAGTTGGGAGATCGGTAAAAGGATCCAATTATTATTTTATTCCGGCTGCCGAGAATGACCTCTGCCCATACTAGCTCACAGGAACCATTTACTTCAATGTCTCTAAAAGATAAGCTACTTCTGACAGCAACAAACAGGCCACCATCAACTGTCTTTAGCTTATCCTTTTGGAACACCTCCGGCTGAACCTATCCCCGGCTTAAACCAGCTTTCAGCGCCTATAACGATTGAGCATCAGTTCCTTCTATTAATGCTTGGGGCCGCCCGGTGTGGTCGAGCGATTCTAGGCGCTTCAGTCTGGAACCGCGTGACAGCTACGGTCGCAGGTTCGAATCCTGCCTTGGGCATGATGCGTGTGATGTCCTTAGGTTAGTTAGTGTGGTGTGCGTACTGTAAAACCTTCGGTACACACACCATCAGATCATTTGACTTGTCGCTCTAATGAAGTAGGCGAGTGTCAGCAATATGTCTCGTGGTCTTATTGTGGCGTGTGTAACTTCTGCCGTTAGACGATAGAAATGCCACTTGCACGCTTTGAGTAGCAGATTGACGGTGACCAACTTTAAACAGAGCTTGATTAATTTTCACGCACATTCATTAAAATAATGAATATTATATATATGGATGCTGTTTACAATTGACAATCTGAAGTTCCTTTGGTCTTGGTACGTTAATCTTATTCTCACATATCTCTGATACTTGACAAAGTATCTATACATTTCTCTTCATGGCTATGTACAGGAATATGGTAATCTTATTAGGCGCAGACTGAAACTTGACTATATACTGGTACAGACAAATGCAGACTGACTAATCGGAGGTCTGTACACTCGTTATAATACCTCGCGCGTTCAGGTATCACTGCGCGAGTGTGATCCGCGAGGAGAAAAGGTTCTACGTTAGCAGCAATCTCATTGGCTGCATTACATATTAATACGCGGATCGGAGGAAGCAGAATTTGGCCCGTCTCTATGGCAGCGCCATCTCGTAGTGCGGAGAAGGACGAGCGCTGCACCTGCGCTGTTGTGCTTAGCGGGGCGCGCTCTAGTGGGAAAGTTGTGTACGCGCTGACTATGCGGAACTATGTACCCAACAGTTAGGTTTAAGTAGCTCTAAGTTCTAGGGGACTGATGACCGCAGATGTTAAGTCCCATAGTGCTCAGAGCCATTTGAACCATTTGACCCCCACAAAAAGTAAACAGCTTACTTGGGAACTTATACCTGTAATATATGAAATTTGTTAATATCATCTATTTTTGTAAAGCCATAAAGGGTGAAAAAGCCAAATATCTAACACAAAGTTCGAGTTAGATTTAAGGTTATTTCATCGCCGTTGGGTACTGTCGTTGTTGTTGTGGTCTTCAGTCCTGAGACTGGTTTGATGCAGGTCTCCATGCTACTCTATCCTGTGCAAGCTTCTTCATCTCCCAGTACCTACTGCAGCCTACATCCTTCTGAATCTGTTTAGTGCACTCATCTCCTGGTCTCCCTCTGCGATTTTTACCCTCCACGCTGCATTCCAATACTAAATTGGTGATTCCTTGATGCCTCAGAACATGTCCTACCAACCGATCCCTTCTTCTAGTCAAGTTATGCCACAAACTCCTCTTCTCCCCAATTCTATTCAATACCACCTCATCAGTTATGTGATCTGCCCATCTAATCTTCAGCATTCTTCTGTAGCACCGCATTTCGAAAGCTTCTATTCTCTTCTTGTCCATACTATTTATCGTCAACGTTTCACTTCCATACAATGCTACACTCCATACAAATACTTTCAGAAACGACTTCCTGACACTAAAATCTATACTCGATATTAACAAATTCCTCTTCTTCAGAAACTCTTTCCTTGCCACTGCCAGTCTACATTTTATATCCTCCCTACTTCGACCATCATCAGTTATTTTGCTCCACAAATAGCAAAACTCCTTTACTACTTTAAGTGTCTCATTTCCTAATCTAATTCCCTCAGCATCTGACTTAACTCGACTATATTCCATTATCCTTGTTTTGCTTTTCTTGATGTTCATCTTATATCCTCCTTTCAAGACACTGTCCATTCCGTTCAACTGCTCTTCCAAGTCCTTTCCTGTCTCTGACAGAATTCCAATGTCATTGGCGAACCTCAAAGTTTTTATTTCTTCTCCATGGATTTTAATACCTAGTCCGAATTTTTCTTTTGTTTCCTTCACTGCTTGCTCAATATACAGATTGAATAACATCGGGGAGAGGCTACAACCCTGTCTCACTCCCTTACCAACCACTGCTCCCTTTCCTGCCCCTCGACTCTTATAACTGCCATCTGGTTTCCGTACAAATTGTAAATAGCCTTTCGCTCCCTGTATTTTACCCCTGCCACCTTCAGAATTTTAGGTATAAGCTCCCATAAATTTAATTCAAATTAGGTATCGAGTGATGCTATTCATTTTAACCTTAAATAGCTCCTGAGGAGCTACACTACACGCAGTCTACATACTTCAAACTCGCAGACCGTTTACCACAATTAAGGGCGCCGTTTGCTTTTTATTGAAAATAAGTATTGTAAGTAGGCTGTTTAGGTTTTTATGTTGGTAACGTCACGTAGCGCTCTGTATGAAAACCACTGGCTGTGCTGTGTGCAATCTGTGGCTGGTTTGCATTGTTGGAATATTTGCTATTGTAGTGTTGGGCAGTTGGCTGTTAACAGCACTTAGCGTTGCGCAGTTGGAGGTGAGCTGCCAGCAGTGGTGGGTGTGGGGAGAGAGATGCCAGAGATTTGAGAGCGGACGATCTGGACGTGTGTCCATTAGAGACAGTAAATTTGTAAGACTGGATGTCATCAACTGATATATATATATTATGACTTTTGAACACTATTAAGGTAAATACATTGTTTGTTCTCTATCAAAATCTTTCATTTGCTAAGTATGCCTATCAGTAGTTAGAATCTTTTATTTAGCTGGCAGTATTGGCGCCTGCTATATTGCAGTAGTTCAAGTAACGAAGCTTTTTGCGAGGTAAGTGATTCATGAAAGATATAGGTTATTGTTAGTCAGGGCCATTCTTTTGTAGGGATTATTGAAGATTAGATCGCGTTAAGCTAAAAATATTGTGTGTCAGTTTAGTGTTGATCAGCATAAGTAAAGAGTACGTTCAGTTCTGCTCAGCTGTATCAGAATCAAATAACGTAAGAGGTTTATCAGCACAGTAATTCATGAATTTTTCTAAGGGGACGTTTCAGTATGTTGTTGTTGTGCTCTTCAGTCCTGACACTGGTTTGATGCAGCACTCCATGCTACTCTATCCTGTGCAAGCTTCTTCATCTCCCAGTACCTACTGCAACCTACATCCTTCTGAATCTGCTTAGTGTACTCATCTCTTGGTCTCTCTCTGCAATTTTTACCCTCCACACTGCCCTCCAGTACTAAATTGGTGATGCCTTGATGCCTCAGAACATGTCCTACCAATCGATCCCTTCTTGTAGTCAAGTTGTGCCACAAACTCCTCTTCTCCCCAATTCTGTTCAATACCTCCTCATTAGTTATGTGATCTACCTATCTAATCTTCAGCATTCTTCTGTAGCACAACATTTCGAAAGCTTCTATTCTCTTCTTGTCCACGTTTCACTTCCATACATGGCTACACTCCATACAAATACTTTCAGAACCGACTTCCTAACACTTAAATCAATACTCGATGTTAACAAATTTCTCTTCTTCAGAAACGCTTTCCTTGCCATTGCCAGTTCAGTATGATCAGTCAAAATCCCCAAACAGGTCCTCTGTGTGTCTTTTCATTGTCTCGAAAACAATTTTCAAACCTCGCCAATTTTTGGCTCATTTGAATGATGAGCTGGCCTTAATGGCGTGAGACCCGGATGCGCAAATCTCGGTCAGGCCTGTGTTGTAATCATTTAGTTCGTTATCCCAAAGCGGCCATTAACGATCGCGTAGCGTCTCTCAGGGGTAGGGCGGCCAGTGGTTGTGGACAACGGCCTGCTCCAGGAGGTGTCGGCCTGGTGAGATCGCAGAGAAGAGCGCGCGTGGGTGAGTCGGATGTCGGCGCCAGGTATCGATCGCGAGCCTGCGAGGTCAGCAGACACGCCGGAGCCGCGGCGGCTGCGATGGTGCGGCGCCGGCGCCCATCCGGCACCGCGTCTCAGCTACCAGCGGTGGACGGACTGTTGTCTCTCATCCAAGCGGCAACACCTCGCGTGCGAGGTCACAACTTCAGTCTTTAGTAGGGCTAGGCGGAATGCCCTCAGACTTCAAGAAGAATATAACAATTCCAATCCCAAAGAAAGCAGGTGTTGACAGATGCGAAAATTACCGAACTATCAGTTCACGGCTGAAAAATACTAAGGCAAATTCTTTACAGACGAATGGAGCCGGCCGCGATGGCTGTGCGGTTCTAGGCGCTCCAGTCCGGAGCCGCGCTGCTGCTACGGTCTCAGGTTCGAATCCTCCTTCGGGCATGGGTGTGTGTTATGTCCTTAGGTTAGTTAGGTTTAAGTAGTTCTAAGTTCTAGGGGACTGATGACCACAGCAGTTGAGTCCCATAGTGCTCAGAGCCATTTTGAACAGACGAATGGAAAACTGGTAGAAACCGACCTCGGAGAAGATCAGTTTGGATTCCGTAGAAATACTGGAACACGTGAGGCAATACTGACCCTACGACTTATCTTAGAAGCTAGATTAAGGAAAGGCAAACCTACGTCTCTAGCATCTGTAGACTTAGAGAAAGCTTTTGACAATGTTGACTGGAATACTCTCTTTCAAATTCTGAAGGTGGCAGGGGTAAAATACAGGGAGCGAAAGGCTATTTACAATTTGTACGGAAACCAGATGACAATTATAAGAGTCGAGGGATACGAAAGGGAAGCAGTGGTTGGGATGGGAGTGAGACAGGGTTGTAGCCTCTCCCCGATGTTATTCAATCTGTATATTGAGCAAGCAGTGAAGGAAACAAAAGAAAAATTCGGAGTAGGTATTAAAATCCATGGAGAAGAAATAAAAACTTTGAGGTTCTCCGATGACATTGGAATTCTGTCAGAGACAGCAAAGGACTTGGAAGAGCAGTTGAACTGAATGGACAGTGTCTTGAAAGCAGGATATAAGATGAACATCAACAAAAGCAAAACGAGGCTAATGGAATGTAGTCGAATTAAATCGGGTGATGCTGAGGGAATTAGATTAGGTAATGAGACCCTTAAGTAGTAAAGGAGTTTTGGTATTTGGGGAGCAAAATAACTGATGATGGTCGAAGTAGAGAGGATATAAAATGTAGACTGGCAATGGCAAGGAAAGCGTTTCTGAAGAAGAGAAATTTGTTAACATCGAGTGTAGGTTTAAGTGTTAGGAAGTCGTTTCTGAAAGTATTTGTATGGAGTGTAGCCATGTATGGAATGAAACATGGACGATAAATAGTTTGGACAAGAACAGAACAGAAGCTTTTGAAATGTGGTGCTACAGAAGAATGCCAAAGATTAGATGGCTAGATTACATAACTAATGAAGAGGTATTGAATAGGATTCGGGAGGAGTTTATGGCACAACTTGACAAGAAGAAGGGATCGGTTCGTAGGACATGTTCTGAGGCATCAAGGTATCACCAATTTAGTACTGGATGGCAGCGTGGAGGGTAAAAATCGTAGAGGGAGACCAAGAGATTAATACACTAAGCAGATTCAGAAGGATGTAGGTTGCAGTAGCTACTGGGAGATGAAGAAGCTTGCACAGGATAGAGTAGCATGGAGACCTGCATCAAACCAGTCTCAGGGCTGAAGACCACAACAACAACAACAACAACAACTCAAAGTACAGATGAAATGACACAATTTCAGAGACTTTTACTGGTTTCATACAGATATGTTATAGAACCCAGTACGTTGTCCTCGATGGTGAGTGTTCATCGGAGGTGACGGTACCATCTGGAGTGCCCCATGGAAGTGTGGTAGGTCCGCTGTTGTTTTCTATCTACATAAATGATCTTTTGGATAGGGTGGATAGCAATGTGCGGCTGTTTGCTAATGATGCTGTGGTGTACGGGAAGGTGTCGTCGTTGAGTGACTGTAGGAGGATACAAGATGACTTGGACAGGATTTGTGATTGGTGTAAAGGATGACAGCTAACTCTAAATATAGATAAATGTAAATTAATGCGGATG
Organism: Schistocerca cancellata; assembly: GCF_023864275.1. Taxonomy (NCBI): domain Eukaryota; kingdom Metazoa; phylum Arthropoda; class Insecta; order Orthoptera; family Acrididae; genus Schistocerca; species Schistocerca cancellata. Next base: position 130,508,326 of record NC_064635.1, read on the forward strand.
AGTACGAAAAAGAATCCCGTAATGTTTGAATACTCCATTAGTAGTGTAGCACTTGACACAGTCCCGTCGATTAAATATTTGGGCGTAACATTGCAGAGCGATATGAAGTGGGACAAGCATGTAATGGCAATTGTGAGGAAGGAGGATAGTCGTCTTCGGTTCATTGGTAGAATTCTGGTAAGTTGTGGTTCATGTGTAAAGGAGACCGCTTATAAAACACTAATGCGACCTATTCTTGAGTACTGCTCGAGCGTTTGGGATCCCTGTCAGGTCGGATTGGGGGAGGACATAGAAGCAATTCAGAGGCGGGCTGCTAGATTTGTTACTGGTAGGTTTGATTATCACGCGAGTGTTACGGTAATGCTTCAGGAACTCGGGTAGGAGTCTCTAGAGGAAAGGAGGTGTTCTTTTCGTGAATCGCTACTGAGGAAATTTAGAGAACCATCATTTGAGTCTGACTGCAGTACAATTTTACTGCCGCCAACTTACATTTAGCGGAAAGACCACAAAGATAAGATAAGAGAGATTAGGGCCCGTACAGAGGCATATAGGCAGTCATTTTTCCCTCGTTCTGTTTGGGAGTGGAACAGGGAGCGAAGATGCTAGTTGTGGTACGAGGTACCCTCCGCCACCCAGCGTATGGTGGATTGCGGAGTATGTATGTAGATGTAGATATGTACGAGGGTTGCTCAGAACGTAATGCACCGCATTTGTTTCTTCAACAATTCTTTACTGAATATAATGAGAATTACAC